>NC_133460.1:51135834-52488959 GCF_048565385.1 Saimiri boliviensis
CAGCCTGGGCAACATAACAGGACCCCCGTTTCAAAAGAGGTTTTTTGATGGGATTATGCTCTTAATATTGACCTGTAATGTTTTCACTCAGTAATATATTATGGACCTTTTTTCCACTTTATCCTTTTCAAATGACTGCATAGAATTCCATTGCATGGGTGGGCTTGGTGGCTCACGCCTGTAATCCCAACACTTTGGGAGACCGAGGCAGGCAGATCATGAGGTCATGAATTTGAGACCAGCCTGGCCAACATAGTGAAACCCCATCTCTACTAAAAATACAAAAATTAGCCAGGCGTGGTGGCGAGTGCCTATAGTCCCAGCTACTAGGGAGGCTGAGGCAGGAGAATCGCTTGAACCAGGGAAACGGACGTTTCGGTGGACCAAGGTCGTGCCACTGCACTCCAGCCTGGACCACAGAGTTGAGACTCCATCTCAAAAAAAAAAAAAAAAAAAATTCTGTTGCAGGGACATAGCGGAATCACTCCATTCAGCTATAGATATAGACATAAATATAGGTAGATATTACTTTCCGTTTTTCTCATTTTTCAAAAACCTTTTAGGTTCAGGAGATGTGCAGGTTTGTTATATAGGTAAACTCATGTCACAGGGGTTTGCAGTACAGATTATTTTGTGACCCCGGCACTAAGCCTGGTACCCGGTATTGATTTTTTTTCTGCTCCTCTCCTCCCACTCTCCACCCTCTAGTAGGCCCCTGTGTCTATTCCCCTCTGTGTGTCCATGTGTTCTCTTCATTTACCTCCCACTTACAGGTGAGAACATGCAGGATTTGGTCTTCTGTTCCCGTGTTAGTGTCCTAGAAAGTGGCCTCTAGCTCCATCCATGTTCCCGCAAAGGACATGATTTCATTCTTTTTTATGGCTGCACACTTTCAGCTTCCTGCATGACAGTATTACAGCAAACATTAACATCTGTACCTGGAACTACATATTTGTATCAATCTCTAACGGACATTGTCATGCTTTATTTCTTTTCTTTTCTTTTTTTTGAGAAGGAGTTTCGCTCTTGTTGCCCAGGCTGGAGTGCAATGGCACGATCTCAGCCCACCGCAACCTCCGCCTCTCGGGTTCAAGCGATTCTCCTGCCTCAACCTCCCAAGTAGCTAGGATTACAGGCATGCGCCACCATGCCTGACTAATTTAGTATTTTTAGTAGAGATGGGGTTTCTCCATGTCGACCAGGCTGGTCTCAAACTCCTGACCTCAGCTGATCCACCTACCTCAGCCTCCCAAAGTGCTGGGATTACAGGTGTGAGCCACCACCCCCGGCCTCTCATGCTTTATTTCTATAGGGTCGACTTCTGGAAGTGGGATGGCTAATTCAGAGGGGATATGGATTTAAAATGTTAGTACCGGCTTGTCAACTTAACTCTCCTAAATGTACACTCCCATACACAGAGGGTGAGAGTCCCCTTTCCCCAGGCTCCCCAGCCCTGGATGTGAAATGTTTTCTGTCTTTTTTTTTTTTTTTTTTTCTGAGATGGAGTTTCACTCTTGTTGCCCAGGCTGGAGTGCAATGGCATGATAATCACAACCTCTGCCTCCCAGGTGCAAGCGATTCCCCTGCCTCAGCCTCCCAGGTAGCTGGGACTGACTACAGGCACGTGCCACCACACCCGGCTAATTTTGTATTTTTAGTAGAGATGGGGTTTCTCCATGTTGGCCAGGTGGGTCTCAAACTCCCGACCTCAGGTGATCCACCCACCTAAGCCTCCCAAAGTGCTGGGATTACAGGCATAAGCCACCGCACGCAGCCTGTTTTCTTTCTTCTTTTTTTTTTTTTGAGACGGAGTTTCACTCTTGTTACCCAGGCTGGAGTGCAATGGCGCGATCTCGGCTCACCGCAACCTCCACCTCCTGGGTTCAGGCAATTCTCCTGCCTCAGCCTCCTGAGTAGCTGGGATTACAGGCACGCGCCACCACGCCCAGCTAATTTTTTGTATTTTTAGTAGAGACGGGGTTTCACCATGTCGACCAGGATGGTCCCGAACTCTCGACCTCTTGATCTGTTTTCTGTCTTTAAAATATCTGCTGTCCTTCTTTTGCAAGGCCCAAGGTTGCCTGGGTGGAAACACATCAGCCCCAGAGGGCAGGGAAGAGGCTGAGGGAGGCAGGGGTGGATTCCAGGAGTTCTGCTTCCTCATCCCAAGAACTCGTGACTGTGTTACCTCGGGGCAAAGGGCTTCGCAGGTGTGATTACAATTAGGGACCTGAAGATGGGGAGATTATACTGGATTAACTGGGTGAGCCCAAACTAATCACACACGTCCTTGAAAGCCATAGCCCTTCCCAGCTGTGGTCAGAAAAAAGCGAAGTTGCTGGCTTTGAACGTGGAAAAAGACACCGTGGGCCAAGGAACATGGGGAAGCTCAAAAAATGGCTTCTCCCCTAGAGCCTCAGTTCCGCTCAGTGAGGCCCGTGTTGGACTCCTGGTCTTTAGAACACTAAAATAATTAATTTATGCTGTTTTAAACCACAAAGTCTGGGATTATTCGTTATGGCAGCAACGGAAAATAAATACAGTGGACACAGAACTGCCTGTTACCCTAACTAGATTTCTCAGGACCTGGGAAGCTGGGCAGGTCTCTCTGGCTCCAACTCCTTTGGGGAAGAAACGTTCAGCCACCAATGAGCACCACACCCAGCGCAAAGCAGGCGCTGTCCTGCTATATTCGTTCTCCCACCAAGAAGGCCCTGCTTCCTCCCTTTGGACTCGGCCTTTCGCTTCTTCCAGCCCAGCCCCTACACCCTCCCCACCTGCTTCCTGGAGCGCAGTCAACCCTCAGGGAGCGCCTCTTGCTTTAACTTAGTGCACCTGGACTCACCTGTACCTCCTCTTGTCGGGAGGATCGAGGAGAGAAGAGAAGCCCAGGATACCATCTCTTCTCTCCTGAGCCCTAAATCCATTTGGGGTGCACAGACCCACAGAGAACACGGGGTCGTGCATATGCCTGGGCACTTCTCAGGCTAGCACCAACCTTGAAGAGCAAGACGGAATTGTTCTTCTGTGCATTCAAGAGCTTTTACTTGGCGGGGCGCGGTGGCTCATGCCTGTAATCCCAGCACTTTGGGAGGCCAAGGCAGGTGGATCACGACGTCAGAAGATCAAGGCCATCCTGGCTAACATGGTGAAACCCCCGTCTCTACTGAAAAAAAATGTAAAACATTAGCCAGGCATGGTGGCGCATGCCTGTAGTCCCAGCTACTTGGGAGGCTGAGGCAGGAGAATTGCTGGAACCTGGCAGGCAGAGGTTGCAGTGAGCCAAGTTCGCAGCCACTGCACTCCAGCCTGGGCGACAGAGTGAGACTCTGTGTAAAAACCAAACAAACAAAAAAGCTTTTTACTTGATTTGGGTGGTATGGCAGCTAGGTAGATTCATTTAATGGCCCTGTTCCCGACCTGTCACACTCCTTCAGCACCCCCACCCCGGCTGATGACAGCCATAGCTGTGGTAAATGGACGCTGATGATGGCTCATCCCTCAAAGCTACCCTCTGTGGGCTCCACTCCTCTGTCCCAGGACTTTCTCAAAACCCACAGAATCTTGCTGGGTCCCTGGGCAAGCATGGCCTGGTAGGGTGGGGAAGCTGACCCCCAGGCCATCCTCGGCCAGTTTGGGGAGGAGCTAAGGGCGGAACCAGGCCTCCCACCCTGAGATGGACCATTCTAAGCCAGGTGCGATGCCTCGTGCCTGCAATCACACTCCTCAGGAGGCTGAAGCAGGAGGATCACTTGACCCCAGCCAGGGCTTTGGATGGACCATTCTGGGATGACCGCTGTATGAGACAAGCAACCTCAATCACACACCTCTTATCAACATTTCCAGGGTCCCTGTGGCAGCCCCTCCCTTCCTCACCCCTGCTTCCTGGGAGGACCCGATGAACTCCAGCCTCCAAGTCCCCATCTGAGGCTCTGCTTCCAGTGGAAGCTGTAAGGTCTTCAGGCTCATAGGAATTTTTTTTTTTTTTTTTTTTTTGAGACAGAGTTTCACTCTTGTTACCCAGGCTGGAGTGCAATGATGCGATCTCAGCTCACCGCACCCCACTTACCCAACGTCAGCCAGTCAGTGCTGCAGTCTATCTTCTTTGGGTTGGGGTCTCCTCAGTATCATCCCTTCCATGGTTTACCAGAAAGACGTTACCAGAAAGGGGTCCCGATCCAGACCACAAGCACAAGAGAGGGTTCTCTTTTTTTTTTTTTGAGACAAAGTCTCACTCGTCGCCCAGGCTGGAGTGCAATGGCACGATATCAGCTCATTGTAATCTCAACCTCCCAGGTTCAAGCAATTCTCCTGTCTCAGCCACTGAAGTAGCTGGGATTACAGGCACCTGTCACCATGCCCCACTAATTTTTGTGTTTTTAGTAGAGATGGGGTTTCATCATTTTGGCCAGGCTGGTCTCAAACTCCTGACCTCAGGTGATCCACCTGCCTCAGCCTCCCAAAGTGCTGGGATTACAGGCATGAGCCACTGCACCCAGCCAGGGTTCTTGGATCCTGTGCAGAAATAATTCAGGGTGAGTCCATAGCAAGTTTATTAAGACAGTAAAGAAATTAAGAATGGCTACTCTGCAGGCAGCGCAGCCAGCCCCGTATTCTATCTCTTGACAGCATTAACCTCTGTCTCCGGCAGGTTCATCTGCTTTCCATTCTGTTATCAGATCTTTGCCCGTTTCGCCCTAGTAAGCCCCTTGAGAACAGGGACTTAGTCCACTTTGATTGCAACTGAATCTCAACACCAAGAGCAGGGATAGCGTGTTGAGGGCAACCAACTGGTTCCACTGAACAAATTCAGGGCAAAGTCAGAATCCAAATGCAGGTCTTGCAACCACCCAGTGGGTTCACCTTGCCCACTGCCTAGTTAGAACCAATTCATCAAGACGAATTGCCCAGCCCTGATAAGAGTTGTCCCAAAGGGTCACTTAAGGAATCTGCCTCACAGCTTCTCCCATATAAGGATTTCATGAGCAGATCAGGACCCTTAGCAAGTGTACAAATAAAATCTAACTCCCATTTGACAAGCAGAGAAAGAAAAGTTAAATGCCAGACAAGCTTTTGATTTTTGTATTGTTTGCATCCCCTTGCCCTCAATAAATAAGTTCTTTTTTAGTTCTGAAAAAAAAAACAAAAACAAAAAACAAAAAACAACAACAACAACAAAAAGACAGGGGAATTGCAATAGAGAAAGAGTAATTCACACAGAGCCGGCCGTGCAAGAGACCAGAGTTTTATTATTACTCAAATCAGTCTCTTCGAACATTCCGGGATCAGTTTTTAAGGATAATGTGGTAGGTGGAGGGAAGCCAGTGAGCTAGGAGTGCTGATTGGTCAGGTCAGAGATGAAATTGGAGGGAGCTGAAGCTGTCTTCCTGTGCTAAGTTAGTTCCTGGGTGGGGGCCACAAGATCAGATGAGCCAGTTTATCAATCCGAATGGTGCCAACTGATCCATCAAGTGCCGGGTCTGCAAAATATCTCAAGCACTGAGGTTAGGAGCAGTTTAGGGAGGGTCAGAATCTTGTAGCCTCCAGCTGCGCGACTCCTAAACCATAATTTCTCATCTTGTGGCTAATTTCTTACTCCTTACAAAGGCAGTCTAGTCCCCGGGCAAAAAGGAAGTTTGTTTTGGGAAACGGCTGTTACTGTTTTTGTTTTAAACCATAAACTATAAACTAAGTTCCTCCCAAAGTTAGTTCAGTCTACGCCCAGGACAGCTTGGAGGTTAGAAGCTAGACAGAGTTGGTTAGGTTGGATCTTCACTGTCTCAGTGATCATTTTGCAAAGGCAGTTTCAGTCTGCCTGATGCTGAATGCCAGCTTTTTCCATCCGCCATCCTACTAAAGGAGCACACTGAGGTTAAGTGATGGAAGGAGCCGCAGAGCCAGCTGGAGCCGGGCTCAGGATTCCAACTCAGATCCTCCAGTCCCAGGCTCCCCTGGTGGAGTCCCTAGCGGGTGAGGTCGCAAAAGAGTTTGCCAAACACCCATGCTCCTTCCTCCTACCTCCTGCCTGGAAAGTTCAAACACGGGGATTTGAGGGAATAGTAGATATCTGGGATATTTCTGGAAGGCAGCTATGCTCACCACTATACCACCAATGCGACATCTGGGATATTTCTGAGCATGGCAGTAAAAAACCCATTCAAAGTTCTCCAGCAGGGTAAGAGTTACTAATGGGGCCAGCCCCTGTATAAAACCCTTGACCAGCTTGGACCAAAGGCGAGTATCCAGTGCCAGGCCTACAGTCACAATCAGATGAGTCTGTGTGTTCCACACCAGCTCCCAGGGCATTCTGGTCACCATGGAAACTAGGCCCCTGGGCTTCCTTCTAAGGACATCTTTGGACAGCATTCCACCAGCCCAGTAGCCCCTCCTGCCCAAACTGGCCCTGGGGAGAGGCTCAGAGTGGCCTGGATGTCCAGGATTTCAGGGCTGACCTGTTGACCCAGTTTCTGATCGGGATGCCAAGAAAGGAGAGATTGCCAGGATTAGCACATTTGGCAGGGGAATGTGGGTGGCTGGAACCCTGTGCTCAAGGCTGGAACAGGGACTACTGCAGAGTCACTGATCCGGAGTCACAAGGGACCTTGAGCATCAACTCATCTAATTTCTCTTTTGTTCAAATAGGGAGATTGAGGCCCAGAGAGGGGAAGCAACTTGCCCAAGGTCACATAGGATGTGACTGTCAGGGCGGGAATAGTTTTAGGTTGGATTTCCTGAGGCAGGGCCTGAGTCTAGGATTTGAGTGAAAGTGATTATTTGGAAAGGACAGAGGCCAAAGGGGTGATGTCAAGCCATGTACCACAGGTGGGGAGGCAGGGACCCAGTCCTGCAGGGAGTTCAGCTCTGGAGGCAGCGAGGGTCACCTGGAATCCCAGCTACTCGGGAGGCTGAGGCAGGAGAATCGCTTGAACCCGAGAGGCAGAGTTTGCAGTGAGCCGAAATCGCTCCAGTGCACTCCAGCCTGGGCGATAGAGAAAGAGTCCATCTCAAAAAACAAACAAACAAACAAACAAAAACCTGACAAACAGAGCCAGAGAAGGCCATGGGGAGATGGTTCTCATGCTTGTGTGCCTGGTAACAACTATCACGAAAGACTGCAAAACCACAGCCTTGCACAAAGGCCAATCACAACCTTACACAAAAAGCCCTTCCGTGAGGACATCTGCCCGGCCACTGCCTGTTCCAAACTTGAACTGGCGTCACCATGTTATTGATCTTTGTAGCCAAGGATAATTATTTCAAAACAGTTATGTAATCCTCCTCATTTTTCCTTTAGAAACCTCTGTCTTCCTTTACCTCCCTGAATACCTGCATAGTTTACTGTGGCATGCATATTCCCAAAATAATGATCTATTTCCAAATACATTTCATTTCTTTTGAAATGTATTTGGAGAGCCTCTCTCCATTATTTAGGTTGACACATCTCAAAGTTGTCCTGATCAGGTGACAAGGGATTTGCCCCTGGAGGGCGTGAATTCCCAGGTACTTCCAGGGCTCCCTCCTGAGCACTGGCCCAGCTAGGTGCTGTAGCTCAGGGCAGTCCTTCAACAAAGAGATGAAGGCACTGACTGGGGTTGGGGGAGAGCGGAATGCACTGGGAGAGGGTGGCCAAGAAGTGAAGGGAGCAGGAAGGAAAGATCTCATCTGCTCCAGAGTTTACCAGCTTCTCTCTCTCATTGTACAGAGAAGGAAACTTGAGCTCAGAGAAAGCCAGTGACTTGCTTAAGGTCACACAGCTAGTTAATGGCAGAACCAGGCCTGGGACCAACTTTCCTGGCTCCAAGTCCTGAGTTTCCCATTTTACTCAGCTGTTTCTTATCACGCTCTTACCCTGAGCTGCTGGAAATAAGGGAGGTGGAAGAGGAGAAAGCCCAGAGGAGACAGGCGATGCTCAGATAAGCTGTTGGTGTGTCTGGCTCAAACTGACACACTGGCTCTGCACACAGGAGTGTTCTAGAAATGCTCATAAAGGTCAGGTGCGGTGGCTCCTGCCTGTAATCCCAGCACTTTGGGAGGCCGAGCCAGACTCCTCAGGAGTCAGGAGTTTGAGACTAGCCTGGTCAACATGGCAACCATGTATCCTTGGCTACAAAGATCAATAACATGGTGACGCCAGTTCATGTTTGGAACAGGCAGTGGCCGGGCAGATGTCCTCACAGAAAAGATTTCTGTGTAAGGTTGTGAATGGCCTTTGTGCAAGGCTGTGGTTTTGCAGTCTTGTGTGATAGTTGTTGTTATCAGGCACACATGCATGAGAACCATCTCTTCACGGCCTTCTCTGGCTCTATACTAAAAATACAAAAATTAGCCAGGCGTGGTGGTGGGTTCCTGTAATCTTAACTACTCGGGAGGCTGAGGCAGGAGAATCGCTTGAACCTGGGAGGCAGAGGTTGCAGGCAGAGCTGAGATTGTGCCATTGCACTCCAGCCCTCTCGAAAAAAAAAAAAAAAAAAAATGCTCAAAGAACTTGCTGGCCAATGTGCACGTCTTCCAAATGCACCAGACCAGTGTGTGCACAGAAGTCAGTGGGGCAGAAGAAAGGCTAGAGCACAGTCGGTTTTCCTCTCCGTTTCAGAATCCCAAGCAGGAAGGGTGCTCAGAGCCATGGCACTCTGAGCTCAGAGCTCAGAGCCCCTGATGTGTGGAAGGGGAAACTGAGGCCTTAAGAGATAATGGACACCCAAGGCTACGCGGATCAGTGAGCAGACCCAAGTCTGGTCTGTGGTGTCCCACGTGGTCACCCTTCGCTTTGATCCCAGGACTGGGCACCGGCTATTTCTAGAATTAGGTAACTCGTGTCTCCTCCTCTCCATCTGCCTCACCCTGCTCCCGCCTTGCTCATCTCTTTTCTAGACCATCACAGAGCCTCTGCCTCCCGGGTTCAAGCAATTCTCCTGCCTCAGCCTCCTGAGTAGCTGGGATTACAGGTGTGCACCACCACATCCAACTAATTTTTGTATTTTTAGTAGAGACGGGGTTTCACCACATTGCCAGGCTGGCCTCAAACTCCTGACCTCAGGTGATCTGCCAGCCTCGGCCTCCCAAAGTGCTGAGATTACAGGCGTGAACCATGGCATCTGGCCTGAAGCCCCTGTTCTTACCCCTGTGCCATCCCACTTCTCGCCCTGGTCACCTTGCTCCAAAGAACTCACCGCATGCCTGTTTCTCCACCAGCCTGTGTGTCACATGACGACTGTGTAGCAGGTTTACCTCTGTCTCTCCAGCACCCAGAGCAGCGCCGGACATGGGATGGGTGCCTGACAAAATATTTGTTGACCGAATGAATGAATAAGTACAAATTGCCAAAACTCTTTCCCAGTATATGCTTATTATTTCTATTCTCTCTTTTTTTCCCCTTACCTTTGACACTCCCTCAATAATTAAGCCTGTCCTGGTCTATTCCTCTCACACACCTTAAAGGCTTTGGAATCCCCAGGCCCACTAAGGGTGAGGGTGCAGGGCCACTGCCCCAAGCGGCAGCTTTGTGTAATGGCCGAGAATGCAAGCTTGAGAGCCAGACTTCCTGAGTTTGAATCCTGGCTGTACTGTTGACCAGTTGGATAGGCTCTGTGAGCATCCCTTTTCTCATCTGTAAAATGGGGATAATAATGGTGGCGGTGATATGGGTGGTGATGGTGTATCAGGCACCTCTTAGGCACCGCTTCAGGATGTTCTGCCCTCTCTTCTTATTTATTTATTTATTTATTTTATTTTGAGATGGAGTCTCGCTTTGTCAGCCAGGCTGGAGTGCAATGGCGCGATCTCGGCTCACTCAAACCTCTGCCTGCCGGGTTCAAGCAATTCTCCTGCCTCAGCCTCCCGAATAGCTGGGATTATAGGCATGCACCACCATGCCCAGCTAATTTTTTTGTATTTTTAGTAGAGACAGGGTTTCATCGTATTGGCCAGGCTGATCTTGAACTCCTGACCTTGTGATCTGCCCATCTCAGCCTCTAAGAGTGCTGGAATTACAGGCATGAGCCACCACGCCTTGCCCCTCTCCTCTTATTCATTCTGACCACGGCCATGGCAACTAGCTCTGCATAGACTGTGATGAGCTTCACTGGGTGCAGACTGCCAGCACCTGGCCTCACATCCTGGGGCTTTTCTAAGTCATTAAAGCATGAGATGCAGGACTCTCCTTGGTGTCTACCCCTGCAAAACCCCAAAGCAGGGGGAGTTAAAGGCCCTTGGGGTGACACTGGCCAATGCGGGCTGGGGAGTACATTCTATCTCTTTCTCCCTTTGGTCTGACTGTCCTAGGGTGCATTTTTTAACTTTAAAAAGCCAGAGGCCGGGCGCGGTGGCTCAAGCCTGTAATCCCAGCACTTTGGGAGGCCGAGGCGGGTGGATCACGAGGTCAAGAGATCGAGACCATCCTGGTCAACATGGTGAAACCCCGTCTCTACTAATGGTGCAAAAAATTAGCTGAGCATGGTGGCGCGTGCCTGTAATCCCAGCTACTCCGGAGGCTGAGGCAGGAGAATTGCCTGAACCCAGGAGGCGGAGGTTGCGGTGAGCCGAGATCGCGCCATTGCACTCCAGCCTGGGTAACAAGAGCGAAAACTCCGTCTCAAAAAAAAAAAAAAAAAAAAAAAAAAAAAAAAAAAAGCCAGAAAACACTGGGGTGCATTTTATAGGGCCTCTTGAGAAATACTTCCACATAACTGAGAGTTCATTCAAACACCGCTGGTGGTGGCCAGTTGGGTGACACTTGTACGTCACTGCCTCCTGCTCTACTTCACTCCTCACTCCCCCTGTGCCCCAGCATCCTGCCCTCCAGGATCAGAGTCCTCACAGAGTAGTGAGCATGAAGCCTGCCCTGCGGACTTTGCTTTCTAGGGAACCCAGACTAAGGCGAACATTTCTTCCTCCAAGGGTGTGTGACAGGTGAAATAAGTTTGTTCCTGCAAAGCACCTAGATCAGACCTTCTGTCTTCTCATCTCCCAGCTCCTCCCTCCCCTCTCCCACATCTGCCAACCACAAGGCCCTGCTGACTGCATCTCCAAAATAAATCCAGATTAGGTCCACCTCTTTCCATCCGCGGGGCCCCATCTCACCTGAGCCACCACCTTCTCCTGACCCGGACCCTGAGTGGGTCCTAACTCTAGCCGTCTATACTCTGCATTCTCAGTGACCTCACCAGAATGCAAATCTGGTTGTACCACTCTGCTCTTTTTTTTTTTTTTTTTTTTCTTGTGTCAGATCCATATGGGAGCTTTTTTGTTTTGGATGTAGTCTCACTCTGTCACCAGGCTGGAGTGCAGTGGCGACATCTCCGCTCACTGTAACCTCTGCCTCCCAGATTTGAGTGATTCTTCTGCCTCAGCCACCCATGTAGCTGGGACTACAGGTGCCTGGGCCCAGCTAATGTTTCTATTTTTAGTAAAGACAGGGTTTCCAGGAGGCGGAGGTCGCAGTGAGCCAAGATTGTGCCACTGCACTCCAGCCTGGCGCCTGGTGACAGAGTGAGACTCTGTCTCAAAAAAAAAAAAAAAAAAAAAAAAAGACAGGGTTTCACCATGTTAGCCAGGATGGTCTTGATCTCTTGACCTCATGATCTGCCTGCTTCAGCCTCCCAAAGTGCTCGGATTACCAGCATAAGCCATGGCACCCGGCCAGTCCCACTGCTTTTAAAAAATTGTTTAAAGTCCTTGGGGCAGTGAAGCTTGACTCTCTGGTCTCTTTCCTGACCACACTCAACTCTTCAGTCTACTGCTCTCCTCTCCTGTCAACTTTGTGCCCCGCATTGGCTCCTCCCAGAAGAGAATGGTCTCTGCCCTCGTGCCTCTCTTCACCTGGCTGACACCGAGTATCAGCGGAAACAGGGAGCCTTTGATTTAACTTTTTGTTAAGAATTTTTTAAAAATTTTGAGATAGTCTCACTCTGCTGCCTGTCAGGCCCCCAAGTCCAAGCCTGGCTATTATAGCCTTGGTGATCCACACTTACACCTCTGGATGATCCCCGGGAGCCAGGAAGTCTGAAGTAACCATGAGTAATCAGGTGGCCACAGAAAGAAGTGAAGCAACTTGTTCCTGCCTCAACTAATTGCTCTCTCCCTGCAACCTGCAACCACTGTTCCTGCTCAGGCTTGCAAAAATTCCCTCCTGGACACTGAGTTTCCCAAAACCCCCACCCCTGTAAATATGTAACTTATGGCATCTTACCCTCTGCTTGCAACCAATACCCCCACCATTATGATCATGCCTGTTTGTAATAAATAACCTCTGCCCTTGTAACCATGCATCCCGTGACGCCCTTCCCCTCCCCAAAATAAATTACCACCTTTAACTGATCATTTGCCCCAGTCTATATAACCAGTCCCCTTTCCTACCCCCTTTGCCTAACTCCTTTTTTGGACTTGGCCCGATTGCACCCAAGCAGGAAATAACCAGCTTTGTTGTCTGCACAAAGCCTGCCTGGTGGTCTCTTTACACAAGTGACACACCTGATATTGCCTATGCTGGGAGTGCAATGGCACAATCTCAGCTCCCTGCAGCCTGGACGTCTGAGCTTAAGCAATTCTCCCACCTCAGCCTCATGAGTAGCTGAAGCTACAGGCACATGCCAGCATGCCCACCTAATTTTTTCTAATTTTTGTAAAGATAGGATTTCACCACGTTGCCAGGTGGTCTTGAACTCTTGAGTTCAAACGATCCTCTTGCCTCAGCCTCCCAAAGTACTGAGGTTACAGACGTGAGCCACTGCATCCAGCTGAAGAATTTTTTTTTTTTTTTTTTTTTTTTTGAGACGGAGTCTCACTCTGTCTCCCTAGCTGGAGTGCAGTGGCACAATCTCGGCTCACTGCAACCTCCACCTCCCGGGTTCAAGTAATTCTCCTGCCCCAGCCTCCCAAGTAGCTGGGATTACAGGCATGTGCTACCACACCTGGCTAATTTTGTATTTTTAGTAGCGATGGAGTTTTACCATATTGGCCAGGCTGGTCTCGAACTCCTGACCTCAGGTGATCCACCCGCCTCAGCCTCCCAAAGTGCTGGATTTATAGGCATGAGCCACGGTCCCCAGCAAATAAATTTTTAAACATGTGAAAAATGAGAAGGAATAGTCTAATGAGCCCAACGTACCCATCACAGCTTCAACAGTGATCACTAAGAGGCTCAGCTTTCATCCACACTTCCACCCACTCCCATCCATGGCTTCCCTCTCCTCAGAGTATTTGGAAGAGAATTCTACACATCATTTTACCAGTACTTCCAGACATAACTTTAGAGGATAAAGACTTCTTTTCACAAAAGCAGAACCACAACATCATTATCACACCTATACAATTTAATGACTGTTTCTTAAATCATCAAATATGCCATCAAAATTCATGTTTCACCAAACTATTTTCTGAATCTTTAAAAAAATACAGCCTGTTTAAATCAAGATATAAAGTCTATGCATTGTTTTTATTTATTTGTTTATTTATTTTTGACTCAGGATCTGGCTCTGTCACCCAGGCTGGAGTGCAGTGGTGTGAACTCGGTTCGCTGCAACCTCCGTCTCATAGGCTCAAGCAATCCTCAGGTGCACCCCACCATGCCCGGCTAATGGTCGTAGTTTTTGTACTGATGGGTTTTCACCACGTTGCCCAGGCTGGTCTCAAACTCTTGGCCTCAAGTGATCTGCCTGCCTCAGCCTCCCAAAGTGCTGGGATTGCAGGTGTGAACCACCGAGCCCGGCCGAAGTCCACACATTGTGTTTGGTTAATATGTCTGTGTGGTCAATGGGCTGTAAGCCCCTCTCATGGGGCCTTTAAGCATCATCCCAGGATGAATGAGTATTTGCTTAGACATACGTGTGTTTTCTCTAGACAGAGGGTGGGACTAAGGCATGTTTCCCCCTATGGACCTGGTATCCAATATGTGCTCAACAAAGGCTGGGTGAAAACAGGAATTTTTCCTCTCCACCCTGCAACAGCGGCACAGCCCCTTTCTCCTTAATACGATGGTGACACCGTTCTGGCATTTGGCCTTTGTATCCCTCAGGTGCATCACAAAGTTCCAAGACTCCAAATAAAATTCAAGACTCCAAATGTCTCCGCGGGAAGACCCCTTATAAGGCCAGCAGGTAAAATGTGGCTTCTTGACAGACTCGTGAGGCTGAAATGCCGCCCTCCCATCTGAGACAGAGGAGTGCTGAAAAGCTGTTGGAGAGCAGGCAGACTGATTCCAAGACAGAGGCCACCGGTGGGGTGGGGTGGAATGGGGGAAGGGCAGCAGGGCTGCTGAAGATGCAGACAGGGACTCGGAGGTCAGCTGGGCTCTGAATTCTCAGCAAACCTCTGGATCCCTAGGGCAGGTCACAGAACTGTTAGTGATAGGACCAAAGTACCCAATCAGGTTTTTCTGCTACAAGAGACTCAGGTCTCACAGGAGGATCTGGAGTGCTTCATTCATGCCCTCCTCTTCCCTCCCCACACCCCCCAGCAACCTTGGTGGAAGCTTTATCTGGTCTGGACGTGAAGGATGAACTGGGACCTTTGACGCCCACCCACTGAGAGGCTGGCTTCTGGGAAGGCATGGGTCAGGATCAGTTCTATCTGGTTCTCTTGTTTGCTGCCCATCTGTAAAAGCTGAGAATGGCAGAGGGCGGCCCAGTGTAGATGTTCAGGTTTTAGCTTTTTTGGATTTTCCCGCTTCTGCTGTACAGGAAATAACTTACTGTCTAAACACTATACTATCCCGTTAAATGTCAGGACTACTGTCTTAGAGAGGCCTGAAACAGCTCATGACGTTAAGTACTGTAAGTCCCAGGAGGAAAGCCCAGCAAGTGGAATCCAAGACGTTCTCATGTGTTCGGAGACAGGGCCATCACCAGGATTCGGACAAGGAACAGGGAGGTTCGGTTTGTGTTCCAGTTCTGAGCCCTTGACCTCGTCCCTCGAGAAGCTGGCCTTTGCAACCCGGAGCCAGCGCTGCCCAGCTGACCACGCCATGCGCGGGAGGCCACCAGTACCCCACTCTCCTGGCAGCCCAGCCGGAGACACAGCTGCCTGGGAGAGTCCGAAGATAATGTCAGGCAGCCCTGTAGGGCCAGAAATACCTTCTGTCCCTCCCGCTTCTCGGCTCTTCCATTCGGGGAGCCCCGGACTGGCCTGCGGTGCACGAAAGCGCGCAAGGGTGGGTGGGGGACCTGCTGCCGCCCAGGGAGACGGTGCTGTGTTCTTTGGGAACCGGGGGGGGGGGGGCGGGAACCGTCCTCCAGTCTTTTTGCCCCAGGCTGGAGCAAGAAGATTCTCTCCGGGCAGAGATGACGGAAAATCGGTGCAGCCAGAAGGGTCTCCCTGGCGAGGGTAGGGGTGGGGGGTGGTCACGGCCCGGGGGCTCCGGCACGAAGCTTCGGGGGTCTCTACGTAGCCTCCACCCACCAGCCTCGCAGGGAGAGTGTGGATACAGGAGCGGCCCCAAGAGAATCCCCGGGGACTGGAGGGCGGAGGGGCAGCACCCGGAACAAAGGCCCGCAGAGGGGTCCTGGAGAGAGCGGCTCCCCGGGGGCGGCTCTCCTCCCTCCCCTCCCTCCCCTCCTCTCCCGTCGGCTCCTCCTCCTCCTCCCCTTCCTCCCCCAAAGGCCCGGCCGGCGCGTAGCCCGAGCAGCGCCAACTTCGCCAACGGTTCCCAAGTTGCCGGGCGCGCAGGGGTGGGAGCTGGGTGGGGTGAGGAAGAGGAGGAGGAGGAGGAGAGCTCCCGGGCGCCTTGGACGCGGTTCAGGAATCCGCTGCCGCTCGCCGGCTCGGGCCGGAGCGGGGAGGGCGCCAGGCAGGACCGCTAGCCCGCTTGCTGCGCAGGACGGCGCCCGCCTGGCGCCGCTTCCCTTCCCGCGTGCCGACCCGCCGGGCCGCGCCTGCATCCCTCCTGCCCGCCCCGGGGAGGGCGCACAGCCCGGGCCGCGCGGGCGCCGGGGCCGCGGAGCCGCTTCTGCCGGGATCTTCCAAGAGGAAGGCGAAGTTGCGAGCGGATGCTGCCCGCGCCGGACCCCAGCCGCGGAGGGTCGGGGCCGCCAGCGCCGGAGGAGCCTCGGCGGCCGGGGTAAGTAGGGCGCCGGCGTCCGGGAACTGCAGCCGGGCCGGGGGAGGCCGCACAGCCGGGAGCCCCCCGCCTTCTGGGTACGGGCTGGCGCGCCAAACTTTGGAGGGAGAAGGGGAAGAAGCGGAGGGTGGGAGGGGGAGTTCCCAGCTCGGGGAAAAGCCCAGGCAGGCGCCCACAAACCGCTGCACCCGGATCACACCTGCCAGGTACACACAGCTCATCGCCACTCATGCCCCGCACACGCGCAGGCCAGTCTGCGCACACCCACAACGGCCAGGCACGTGCCACACACCGAAATGCACATTCCTTGGAGTACTGGGGGCTTTGGCCTCCACACCAGGCACGTCCTCACGCCTCTCCAGCACATCCACGGCCTTTGTCTGCTGCCCCGGCAGCCCCCAGGGAGAGGGAGCCCCCAAAGCGCAGCGGGCGGGAGAAAGGCTGCCTGGGCTTTGAAAACTCGTGGCCAGAACCTCGAGACCAAGGGTGGGGAGAGCAGGCGTTGCAGTCGGTTCTCGGGGTTCAGCAGGAGCGGATTTGGTGTGGAAACTCGGTGTCTGGGTGATGTGTCTGGGTGTGCGAAGCCCTTCCGGAGGCGAGGCCCGGAGAGAGGAGGGAGTGATTCATAAACTCAGAGCCGGCGCGCCTGGGTCTGTGAGCAGAGGGGAAGAGGCTGGCAGGCCGTTGCTGCGCTAGACAGCAGGATGGTGGCCGTGACAGTCTTTCGGGGAAAAAGGGTCCCTACCCTTCCCCCCAGCGGATGTGTTACCTCCGGGACTTCCAGGGGAAGTGAGTGAGGAGATTCCAGCCCTGGGTGTGGACGGGGGGAGGGAAGGTGGGCGGATTTAAGCCTAAAAGGTTAGGGAGAAGCCAGGGCAGGCCTGAAGCCTTAATTATTTTCCTTGCACCTGAACTTGTGTTTGGTTTCTGATGCGTGGTGTTCCTGGGCCCCAAGATGTACCAGGGATTTTGCTGGGCCTAGCATAGTGCCTGGCACATACTTGCTTGATGACACCAGTAACTGACATTCTTTATGGACTCACTGTGAGGCAAGCCCAGTGGGCCTCTGCTGGGTTGGACTTGGTCTTCCAGCAGAGGAGGGGGCCTGAGTAGCTCCTCGGAGCCCTGCCTAATCCGTTTGGGCCAGTGGCCCAGGCAGTGTGTGTTCCACTGAGTCCTGTGGGCTGCCCTTGGGGGACTTGAGCTCATCATTGACCTCTGCCCCCCTAAGAGGGCAGCAGGAAAAGTTTCATTTCTGTATCTGGCTAAGATGAGGTTGATGTGGGTTTTGGTAGATGGCAGGCTATTTGGCAGATTCTGTGGGATAGCCATTGAAGAATAACTTTAGATTCATCAATCTTCCCATCTCCTGGCTGCAGGGGAAAGGGGTGGGTAAGTGGAGAAAGAGATGGGCCAGGCTGCTGGGCATGTGCTGGGGGCAGGAGGAACATGGGAACATGTAGCATTTGGGGGCAGCTGCTTTTCTTCCTGGCCGCTGATGGCTTGGCTGGAGATGGGTCTCTTGAAAGGTCTAGCAGCTGTGTCCTGCAGCAGTGGCTTGGCTCTGTGGTGGCAGCAGGTGGAGGGGTGGTCACAGCCCTGTACCGAGTATTGCTGTTGGTTCTTCTGTGCCAGCTTGCATGAGTTTTCCAGAGGAACAGAAACATCCATGTTTCCTGGAACTGGATTGCCAGTAGTCTTGGGATTGAGAGTGCACGATGATGTGGGGCTGGCCTGGGCATGTCATTGAAACGAAATGTGTCATTCCCCACCCCTGCCCCCTTGTGAAGAGCTCTGACTAGGTTCAGTGTGCATTTCAAACTTCTAAATGCTGAAATTAGCGAGTCACATGGGTAGTAACACCAAGGACTGTGGCCTCAGATGAAAGAGGAGGGGCTCTGGGCTTGGCTACCCCCAGTTTCAGGTGGAACCTCGCAGCCAGTTCCTTCCCCATATCCCCTTTCCACTTTCATTATGCCCTCTGTGAATCGAGAGCTCTGTATATGTTACTTAAATAAATCATAACATCCCTATGAGGTTAGCATTTCATCTCCATTTTGCAAACTGAGGATCAGAAAAGTTACGTAAGTTTTTCAACATCACACAGCTAGTAAGAGACAAAGCCAATATTTGTGTGTGTGTGTGTGTGTGTGTGTGTGTGTGTGTGTGTGTAGACAGTCTCGCTCTGTTGCCAAGCTGCAGTGGCGGGATCTCTGCTTACTGCAACCTCCGCCTCCCAGGTTCAAGTGATTCATCTGCCTCAGCTTCCCGAGTAGCTAGGACTACAAGCTCACGCCACCAAGCCCAGCTAATTTTTGTATTTTTAGTAGAGACGAGGTTTCACCATGTTGGCCAAGATAATCTTAATCTCTTCACCTCGTGATCCTCCCACATCGGCCTCCCAACGTGCTGGGATTACAGGCGTAAGCCACCATGACCAGCCATATATATATTTTTTAGCTTGATGTTAGGTTCGGGGTACATAGGCAGGTTTGTTACATAGGTAAATTGCATGTCATGGGGGATTGGTGTACAGATTATTTCATCACCCAGATAATAAGCATAGTACCCAATAAATAGTTGCTGGTTTTGATTTAGTTTTCTTTTGTTTGTGTTTGTTTTGAGACAGGGTCTCTATTGCTCAGGCAGGAGTGCACTGGCACAATCACTGCCACTCACCAAAGCCTCGACCTCCGAGGCTCAGGTGATCCCTCCTGCCCCAGCCTCCCAAGTGGCTGGCATCACCATGCCTGGCTAATTTTTTAAATATTTTTTGTAGAGACAGGGTTTTACCATGTTGCCCAGGCTGGTCTCAAACTCCTGAGCTCAAGCGATTTGCCTCCCTCAGCCTCCCGAAGTGCTGGGATTACAGGCCTGAGCCACCGCACAGGCCCATGATAGGTAGTTTTTTATCTTCACCCTCCTTCCTCCCTCCACCGTCAAGTAGGCCCCGGTGTCTGTGGTTCCCTTCTTTGTGTTTAGATGTACTCAATGTTTAGTTCCCACTTCTAAGTGAGAACATGCAGCATTTGGTTTTCTGTTCCTGTGTTAGTTTGCTCAGGACAATAGCCTCCAACTCCATCCATGTTGTTGCAAAGGACATGATCTTACTCTTTTTGTGGCTGCATAGTATTTCATGTTGTGTATCTACCACATTTTCTTTATCTAGTCTACTGTTGATGGGCATTTAGGTTAATTTTATGTTTTTGCTATTGTGACCAGTGCTGTGATAAACATGTGTGTGCATGTGTATTTTGGATATGTACCTAATAATGGGATTGCTTGGTGGAATGGTAATCCTGCTTTGAGTTATTTGAGAAATCACCAAACTGCTTTCCACAATGACTGAACTAATTTCCATTCCCACCAGTAGTATATAAGCACTCCTCTTCTCTTCTCCTCTTCTCTTCTCTTCCCTTCTCTTCTCTTCTTTTCTCGTCCCTTCTCTTCTCTTCTCTTCTCTTATTCTCTTCTTTTTTATTTTTGAGACAAGGTCTTGCTCTGTCACTAGGCTGGAGTGCAGTGGTGTGATCTCGGCTCACTGCAGCCTCCGTCTCCCGGGTTCAAGCGATTCCCCTGCCTCAGCCTCCTGAGTAGCTGAGACTGCAGGCACCCACCACCACGCCTGGCTAATTTTATATATGTATATATGTAGTTTAGTAGAGACAGGTACATTTCACCATGTTGCCAGGATGGTCTCGATCTCCTGATCCGCCCGCCTCAGCCTCCCAAAGTGTTGGGATTACAGGTGTGAGCCACCACACCTGGCCAGCACTCCCTTTTCTCCACAACCTGGCCAGGATCTGTTATTTTTTGACTTTTTCATAGTAGCTATTCTGACTGGTATGATATGGTATCTCATTGTGCTTTTGATTTGAGTATTTCCAATTAGTGATGTTGACCATTTTTTCATATGCTTATTGGCCACATGCATGTCTTCCTTGGAAAAGCACCTGTTTGTGTCCTCTGCCCACTTTTTTTTTTTTTTTTTTTTTTGAGATGGAGTTTCACTCTTGTTGCCCAGGCTGGAGTGCAATGGTGGCACAATCTCGGCTCACTGCAACCTCTGCCTTCCAGATTCAAGCGATTCTCCTGCCTCAGCCTCCCAGTAGCTGGGATTACAGGTGCCTGCCACCACACCCGGCTAATTTTGTATTTTTATTAGAGACAGGGTTTCTCTATGTTGGTCAGGATGTTGAACTCCTGACTTCAGGTGATCCACCAGTCTCAGCCTCCCAAAGTCCTGGGATTACAGATGTGAGCCACCATGCCTGGACCTTTGCCCGCTTTTTAATGGGATTGTTTTTTGCTTGTTAACTTGTTCAAGTTTCCTATAGATTCAGGATATTAGACTTTTGTTGGATGCATAGTTTGCAAATATTTTCTCCTCTTCTGTAGGTTGTCTGTTTACTGTCGATAGTTTCTTTTGCTATGTAGAAGCTCTTTAATTAGGTCCCATTTGTCAATTTCTGTTTTTGTTGCAATTGCAAAGCCAGTATTTGAACCTGGATCGTCTGACTCCAGAATCCACCCTGTCTCCACCATGCCAGGCTGGCTGTCTGCAAGGTCCTTATTGGTTCTCCATGGTAACAGGGAAACAGCACTGAAGCTTCTTACTAACGTGGTCCCAGGGCTTCTGCTTGCATTCCTCTTTTTCCACATGCTCTGCCGAGCCTGGATTATACCTTAGGCTGTGGAATCAAAGGCTGGGTGGTACCAGGCTGCTGGAGCCTTCTGTGTGGCTCTGGAGTCAGGAAACTATGGCGATTTGGAGGGCGACACAGGGAGAGATGACTCACTGCTTATCTGAGAAATTGCGACAAAGCTGCCACTTGTGACCATACCTTGAATAGGAAAGAAATGGCCAGGTAGACCAGACATCCTCAAATGGGTTACTGTATTCCCCCCCCGCCTTTTCCCCACTGGTCCTCTCCAGGGTTATCTATTACCTGGGGAGATCAGCCCTTACCTGACACCTCCTATTGTCATTTACCTGGTGAACATAAGGGCCCATGTCACAGCTGCCCTTCCCACCCCGCCACATGCTCGGGATTCCTCAGCAGCTCCTAGTCCACAGGAGAGAAGGCTGGGGCAGAGCCGGGGCAGCCAGGGGAGGCGATAACCACATGCACATCTGGTCCCCAGCTCTTGCTTTTACACCCTTGCCCCACCAGGAGACAGCAGTTCTCCATTGGACCTATTTACAGATGAGGACAGGAGGCTCAGCGAGGTGCACTGGGTGCCCAAGGCCACAAAGCCAGGGAGCTGCAAAGGCCGGGGGCAGCTGTGCTTTCAGTTGGGGTGGTATTCTCTACCCCTGCCCCCCAAGAGCTGAGACCAGTTACCCTACTGGGGCAGGGTCCTCACTGCTCCACCCACACTCATCTCTGCCCTGAGAGCCCTGATACAGGTGTCCATAGAATGGGAAAGGCTGGCACCCTTCAAAAGACGCAAGGAGCATTGGCTGAGCACTGCCCAGCTGGTCCCTGCCCATCTTCTATGGGAAGCCCACCTGGGTGAGTTCTGAGAGCCTTCCTAGTGCTGAGCTGCAAAGAAACGTGAACCCTCTCCCCGTCCACTGCCGAGAGGACACGTTGGCCAGGACACGCCGACCAGGATGGAAGCTGGGGTACTGGGTGTGGGGAGAAGCCACCCCACTGCAGGGGCTGGGGCTGTCCATCTTTGGACTCCTGGTTCCATCCCAGTGCCTGAGACATGGGAGGTTCAGGGGAATGTGGTGAGATGCTGGGTGAAGCTCTGGGAGGGGCTCTGAATGCTTCTGCTGGAAACTCCTAGGGCAGCGGCTCAGGTAGGGTCTTTGCTGCGAGGGAACACTCACAGTCTCTGGCTTTTGTGAAGTCATGCCTCCAGAGAGGAGACACTTCTCCTTTTCATTCCTTAAACGGAAAGGATATTTGTCAACTTTTCTTCTCTGAGGCCTAAAGTGATGGCAGAACGCTGCTAGTCCCACTCCGAGCACGTGGACTCCACGGCGGAGTTTGGGGTGGCCCTGGCAGGCCTGGACGGTCTGTTCTGTGCTTGCTGGCGGACACGCTTCAGCCCTCTGTCTCCATTGCCCCAAATCTGGCTGTGACTCCTGGGCCCCCACCAGCGTGGAGGGCCGGGGTGACCCCAGGAGCCCCTGACCACCGGTGGCTTCCTTGTCTCCAGCCGCCCTCCTTCCTCTTGATTCCCCCAACACCCCACCGCCGCCACCTCCTCACAAAGATGGCTGTGTGCGAAGGGACTGTGGCTTCCCTGGGCCCTGGGATATTTATCACTGAGGTTCCAGAGGACTCTAAGAAAAGGATTTGGAGGAAAAGTGTGGAAAATAAACAAGCCAGTTCCCAACTCGGCCTCTCCTGAATGCCGCAAGTAAACAACCACCTCAGAGGCCAACCCGGGATGTTCTTATTTGGCCTCTGTGGTTACACCTGCCCCCTCCCGGCCCAGCCCCTCCTCCTTGACTTAGAGAGCCTCAAAAGGCAGGGAACACACCCTCCACTGGCCAGTGCTTGTGCTGCAGGGACGCTGGTGGCCGGGCACAGGAAGAACATGCATGTGGGACAGAAGACAGCCGGGGGTCCCAGCTCAGCCCCGCTCCCTCTGAGTCAGTCCCAAGCCCAGGCCCTGCCCAGCAAGCAGACGGTGACCTCTCGGTTGGTTGGTGAGTTTAACTTTGGTGGTGCAGAATGATGGGGCTTTTCTCCAGTTTTGTGGCATCTGAGAAGCTTTGCTTAACATTGCTTCAGGGTAGATAGAAAACTGATTTTCCCGTCTGTCTCTCCAAGGTGGGGCCTACGTGTGAGCAAACCCTCATACATTCATTTACCTTGTAGGCTACCTGGACCAAAATGTCAGGTTTCTTTGCTTTGGACTGGAGTCCTATCAGCTCAGGGGTGGTGGGGTAAGGTCACGCCAATGATTTCCAGAAACTCAAGCGCTGTTCTGAGTGACTAAGTCTGTGGGCTAGGAAGCGCATTTTCCATCTCTTAATAACTTCAGTTTATTTAGTGACCACCTTTAAAATCAAGCACCTGGTGAGCAGGGGGAGAACCAGGGCTTGGCAGTGGAGGGCCCCCACCTCGCAGCCAGGGAGTGGCTGAGGGCCCTTCTGGTTCTCTGGCTGCGCTGAGCTGAGTCCACAGGCCCTGAAGCCTCTGGGATCTGGGGAGTGGGGCACTGCCAGAAGGTTCTGGGTCCTGCTACTTTGTCCTGCTGCTGCCAGGCTTCTGGAGAGGGTGGTTGCGGGGTGAGCCCTGCATCCCGCAGCCGTGGGTGGGAAGGCCTAGTGGGCTGCACTGCACGTCTGCCTGTCCCTATTCGATGTTTCAGGCTTCTGAGGAAAGGTCTGCTTCGTAAAACGGCTCCACAGCTTAGCCGTCTGCGGAGTGTGTCTGCAGGTTGATCGGCCTCCTGTCGTGTGTGTGCTGTTCTTGTTCACACATGCCACGCCGATGCCCGCCTGTGCCTGTGCCAGCCCCAGCCCACGCAGCTACCTGAGATTTAGCCCTGGGCGTCTCCTCCCCGCCCCCACTTCCCCGCTCCCCCGTCCTCTCCCCCCTTCCTCTCCAGCTGCCTCGCCATCTGCAGGATTCTGGAAAGTGCTAACGTGTCTGAGCCAAACAGTGCTATCTGAGGAAATATTTTGAAAACACACTGGGCCACCCCTTTCCCCACACTGACTACGCTGGTTTTCAGCAAGGAGTTTCCCAACTCCAGCCACAGGGAAGGGCTACAGGTGCCTGGCTTTCCTCTGGAGACTTCCAGGAGCTTGTCGGAGAGAAGCTGAGGACCCGTCCTGCAGGGTTGAGGACAGACGTGTCTGAAGAGGCCCCGAGAATAGAAACCTGGAACCTGCGAGTCACGACTCAGGGTCATCCACCCGAGGGTGAAGAGGTGTCTGTGACCTCAGAGGTCAGGCACCTGCCTTCTTTTTACCCCGAGACATGCGTTTCTCTTTCACTTTTCTTCCTTCTTTTGCATCCGGTGTGGGTGCGGGGGTAGCGTGCACTGGAAACAATAATGGTAAAAGCTGCTGGTATGCCTGGCACTGCCCTGAGTACCTACAGGGCGCCCCCCTCACCGAGTTCTCCCAGGAAGTTCCGGAGGTGGCTCGGTTATTCCCACCATTTTACAGATGGGAAAACAGAGGCAGACAGGCTGGATAAGTTGTTGACCTGCCACAGCTGGTGAGGGGCAAAGCCGGGCCCGAACCCCGAGGCAGACTCCAGAGTCTGGACTCTCAGCCCTGCCTTGGTACCACCTGTGTGTGCGTCTGTCCCGCCGTGGCTGGAGACATGGCACACACTGACCCTCATTTTCAAACCGTGGCCGGCGCATGCCACCGAGTTGTGGCTGGGAAGCTCCGGCAAGGCTGGCATCGCCTTGGCCTTCTCCAGGTCTGATTCCGGCACCTGCTGGCTGCCCTGGGCAGGACATTTTGGATCCCGCATCAGGGTCTTTTGCAAGGTCCACTCTGCTGATGCTGCTCCCCTGTGCCCTGACCTGGTCTCGGGAAAAGTACAGATGGCAGTGGGTGTGGTCTCAGTTGGCAAGGGGAAGCTGGCAGATTGGGAACTTCTGCATCCCTAGTGGCCATTCCAACAAGACAGAAAACCCCACCCCAAGTGATAAGTGGTCCTGTGATCTTTCAACAAATATTTATTCCCCAGCCTCACCTGGACTCGGTATCCCACATTCCAAATTGTCCTCATTTCCCAGACACACACACCCGCTCTCTGTAGCCTTCCCAGCTGTCAAGGACATTCCCTCCCTCCCCCTTTTCCCCTTGGCTTGGATGTCACCTTCTCCTGGAAGCCTGGGTGGTGGCCCTCCCCATGGCTGCCTGAGGGTCCCCCTCGACACATTTGGCCCACCGTATTACGATTGCTGGTTCAGTGATCTGTGGTCTACACCAGGCAATGCTTTCTGCAAGGGGAGGACAGCTGTCCGCCTTGTTCATCTTTGTGGCCCCCAGCTTGGCAGTGAGTACCACTACCTGATTATGGAAGGAGTGAGTGACAGATGTGGCGCAGGACCCGCAGGGGGCTGCTGCCTGGGAGGATGGGGCAGGCCCAGTCCAGGATGCTTCTGTGAGGGAGTGGTTTGTGTCTGGGGAGGGTGGTGGGACTCATGGTGAGCTGGTGGGGTGGCTAATGTGGGCCATGGAGGGGACAGGGAGAGCGGGATCCCAGCACATGGCCTCTTGAGGTCGCATGGATATTGGGCTGGGATCCTGAGGATGGGCCTGAAACCCTTCCAGAAGCCCCTCCAGTCCCACCACTTGTCTGTCTGCCTGCTCTGGATCCTCCTTTTTGGGCTGGTGGCTGGCTGCACTCTGGGCCCCCTGCTCAACCCCACCAGCAAGTGGACGTCTGTTCAGCCTGTCCAGGGTCCACTTCCCATCCCCAGGTAATGAGGCCTCCCATAACTGAGTCATTTCCCTGAGCAGAAAGAGGGAAGCCCGGTTGGCTGGCTGCCTCCCCAGGGGTGGGTGGAAGTGTTCTGGGTCCCCAGCTCCAGCCCTCAAGCTGTCTGTCCTTGCAAAAGTAGTGGGGCCCAGAATGCTGAGTTCTTGGGTATCACCTGTCCAGGAACTGCGTGCCTATGCTCATGCGGGCACTGCAAGATGGTGGGATAACAGGAGGGACTTTCAGGCTGGAAGAGAGGAGACCTGGGTTTCCCAGTAACCACCTTTGAGTCCCACTGTGATGAGCCCACAAAGGTGGACATGAGGGAAGAGGGAGAAGGCTTCCTGGAGGAGGCAGGCATTCCAATGCATGAGGGAAGCTGGGCAAAGGCATGGGGATGGGAAAGTTGAGATTGAAGACAGGGCCTGGTGCGGAGTCTGGCGGGGCTGATCTAAAATGTGTAGGATGCACAAGGAGAGAGGGACGGGCAGGATGGAGTTGTGGTTGTGCACACACGCTCTAGAGCCGGGCTGCTTTCATGGGAACCCCAGCTCCCCACTTACTGGCTGTGTGGCTGTGGCCAAGTTGCTTACCTTCTCTGTGCTCAGTTTTTTCACTACCGGTACCTACCACATGGGGATGATATGGGAATAAAATGTGTTTCTATACAATTGTTGAGAGCAGTATCTGGCACACAGTGAGCATCAAGAAGGGTGAGCTATTATTATATAGGTATATGTTTTAATGCAGCTAGGAAAGGAAATTGAGGTCAGATCATAGAGGCCCTTGAATGTCATTCTTTCCATCCACTAAGCACCTGCCATGTGTCAGGTTCTTCACAGTCGTTCTCACCAAGCCCCCCATAGCCTGGCAAGGTTGTTAGCAAGTTCACAGTTGTCTCCATTTCACAGATGAGGAAACTGAGGCTCGGAGAGGTAGCATAACCTGCCCAAGGTCACTCAGTCAGGGAGAGTCAGAGACAGTATTGACACCCGGGTCTATTGTCGCTTGAGTCTTCCCTCAAAGTGGAGATTGGAGAGACCTGGAAGGGGCATCACAGGGATGAGCCCTGGGCGGGGGCCGCAGCCAGGAGCACAGCAGGAATGTGGCAACTGTGGGTCCCTGGGGCAGGGTGGAGACGGGGAGAGACGCCAGGAGGCCACAGCATACAGCTCACCATTCATAGCCCAGGGCAAACCATTGAGTCATTTGGGGAAAACATGACATCACTGAGTCTCACTGTCTGCCGCCCACCTGCTGTCTGCCCTCTGTGGTTCTTCTGACGACCTCAGTGCCCCAAGTCCCCAAGGGGACCTGCAGGTCCCAGGTAGCAGGGCCAGGTCAGCACCCCAGCTTCCTGCACTGGCTTCCTCTCCCCAGCCATGGTCTCCCACCTTCCCACCTCTCCCCTCCCTGCCTAGGGCCCCTGCCCCAGCCCCGCTCATACACGCTGCTGAGGCAGAAGCTTCTGGAAGTGGTGATGGGCATGAAGAGCTTCCAGAAGGGCTTCCATGCCAAGCCCTTGATTGGAATTCTGGGCAGAGGAGGAACAGTTCAGAAGCCTGTGTCGAGCTTTTAGGGCTGCTTTTCCTTGAGAATGGTGCCTGCCTTCAGGGTGGGATCACCTTTTCAAAAGTGGAGCCTGGTAGAGCTATGTGCCCAGCACTATGCCATGACCTAAAGGGGATTCAGAGACTGACAGGCAGGCCCCGCCTTCCTGGAGAATACAGTTGTGTGTCTGAGAGCTCTTTCTGTACTAAGTATCTTTGAGTTGAGTGCTTTATTTTCATCCATCTGATTGCACAAGGTAGTCTCTTTACAGATGCCATCCCGGAGGCCCAGAGAGGTTAGGCAACTTGTCCAAGGTCACACAGCCAGAATTCAAACCCATGACTGTCCAACTCCAGATGTACTCTTAGCCACTCTGTCATCGGGCCACAAAGGAAGCCACCAGAGAGCCACAGAAGGTGGGATGTACTCAACATCTGGTCGATAAATTATACAGTGCAGACAGGAAGTACACGGGGTTTTCATCTCAGAGTATAGGTCCCTCCCTAGAGCAGCCTGAAGTATGTAGCTCTGTTTAGGAGAACGTCCAGCTTCTCTCACTGTGCAAATCCCACCCGTGCAGCTGTTTGGGGTGAGAGGTTTCTTTAAATGTCTGTTGACTCTCCTCTCTGGAAGGAACACAGGAACTCAGGGGGTGCCTGTCCTGGTGCTGGTGGCCACACCTGGAAAAGGAGTATGAGTCAAGCTAGGGGCCCAGTGCCAGCTTCCTTGGCCCGTCGGTGGGCACGGATGCCAGCCTTTGCAGCTGCTGCTGCAACTCACAGCTCTCTCCCGGTGCTGCCCTCAGTCAGGGCAGCTAGAGAGGAGGGTCGGTGGCCAGACCCTGTGCAGAATGATGCCCTCTCACCTTCACACGGGAAGCGTGATTATCCTGGCTTTCCAGGTGAGGTCACTGAGGCTTAGAGAAGTTTTCTGGCTGCCTGAGCTTCCTCAGTGGGAAAGAGGTAGAATGGAGACTTGGTCTTCTTTCTGCAGGGAGAGTGCGTTTCTTCCTGGAGGAGGGAGGAGCCAGCCTGCCCTCTGACGCTGGTTGGCACAGTCCTGTTCGGTTCTCTATTCTGGGCTTGCACTTCTGATTCATTCTGCAGTCAGTGGCTGTCTGTGATTTGGGGGAAATGACCCTCTAGGGTAGGAGAAAAGCTCCTGGAGCACTTCTGAAGCCACAGGGACCCTTCCCAGGCTTTGGGGAATGTTCCTTCTCCACCCAGATGCCAGCACCACCCTAGTCCTGGTGGTGCCTGTCCCTGGAAGGGCCTCACTGCAGTGACTGATTACCCAGCATGCAGCACACTGCCGTTGCTCTCAATGGACAGGTGCTGTGGGGACACGGGTCTGCGAGCCTGCCGTCTTTAGGGGTCCCCCATGCCTTTTAATGTATACATCAATATATCCCAAGCCCCAGTTCTATGGAGTTGGTACAACTCCAGCCCCTGCCCCAAGGATTTCTGGGAAGCCCCCAGGAATGCTAATGAGGCCACAATCCGCCCACCCCAGCCCCAGTCTCATCAGGCTTTAGGGGTGGCCATTCCCCCTGCTATAGGAGAGAGAACCCAAACCAGCAACTCCTCCTCCTCAGCCTCAGGCCCAACCACTGCCGTAATAATTTCTGGGAAGCCGTCTTTGTGCTTGCAGAGAAGGCAGGCTTTGAAGTTAGACTGGAGGGGCTGTTTTGCTTCCAGTTGCCACCAAGTTTTCCTTTCTGAGATAGGATTTGTTCTCTGCCTCTGCTTACATTCAAAGACTTGTGAAAATGACTTTTCCCAGACAAGAGGCTAACCTCAAAAGAACTTTGCCTCTACAGATAGAAAACCAGAACCTACTTTTATTTTGGTTTTAGTGGGTTTTTTTTTTTTTTAACATCCCTCCCCTTGGTTTTAGTTTTATTAAATTTTAAAAAATCAATAATACATGCCGTGGTGCGAAGTTGAAAAGGCACGAAACAGGCTCTGCGCAGCCTCTTTTCCGTGCTGAACGGAGACACTCAGCATTGTTAGTTTGGTGTGTGTGTCAGCTGTGTTTAAATTGTCCAGCTTAAAAAAAAAAACAAAAAAAACCTTGCCCTGTTTCACAATCCAGTCAACTGAGGCACAACCTGGAAATAGCACTGGGCCCCTTGCAGCGTCCAGCACTGCCAGAGGACTGTTATTATGATAATGATCATGGCTGAGGCTGAGGCTGCCCCCGCCACCCCACCACAAGCAGGGCTACTGCCCACAGTCCCAGCCCCAGCCTGCCCGCTAGCTTTCAAGCCTAGCATTCTCAGGCTCCAGGCTAACGCCGCCTTCCCAGCTGCCCCTTCAACATTATGGCCTCTTGTCTTACAGGCATTACCCACAGCTGGGGCTGTGGGGTCAGGGCCTGGCAGGGGTGATCTGACAAAACTATGCTGCCTCTTAGCCACACTGTGTATTCAAAATCCCCTAAGCTTGATTGTCTTTTTGAGACAGGGTCTCACTCTGTCACCCAGGCTGGAATGCAGTGGTGCAACCATAGCTCACTGCAGCCTTGACCTCCCAGGCTCAAGTGACCTTCCCACCTCAGCCTCCCAAGTAGGTGGGACTATAGGTGTGCTTCACCTAATTTTTAAAAGTTTTTAAGAGATGGGGTCTTGCTATGTTGCCCAGGCTGGGGCTTGTTTGTTTGTTTGTTTGTTTTGAGACAGGGTCTTGCTGAGTTACCGAGGTTTGAGTGCAGTGGTGCAATCTCAGCTCACCACAACCTCTGCCTCTCAGATTCAAGCTACTCTCCTGCCTTAGCCTCCTGAATAGCTGGGATTACAGGTGTACACCACCACACCCAGTTAATTTTTTGTGTTTTTAGTAGAGACAAGGTTTCACCATGTTGGCCAGGATGATTGTTTTTTTTAAAGAAGGTCTACCACCAGCTGGCTCTGAGCCACTGGCTGAGAAGGGAAGTACATGAAGCATTCAACAGTAGTAACTGCACCGCCTCCTCCTCATACCGAACCTGCCTCTATGCTGGGCATGTGCCACCCATTCTACAGGCATCATCCTATTTCACCTTCATGGCAGCCCTGTGAGGGAGCATTGCTGTCCCCGTGTGACAAAGGAGGAAGGAGCCTGGAGAGGTCACACTATACAAAATGGCTCAGGGCTGGGCACGGTGGCTCAGGCCTGTAATCCCAGCACTTTGGGAGATCAAAGCGGACAGATCACTTGAGGTCAGGAATTCAAGACCAGCCTGGCCAACATGGTGAAACCCTGTCTCTACTAAAAATATAAAAATTAACCAGGTGCGCTGGCACGCGCCTGTAATCTAGCTACTTGGGAGGCTGAGACAGGAGAATCTCTTGAACCTGGGAGTCGGAGGTTGTGGTGAGCCGAGATCATGCCACTACACTCCAGCCTGGGCGACAGAGTGAGACTCTGCCTCAAAAGAATAAAAGTGCCTCCGCTGGCTTGGATCCCCAGCATGTCGGGCCCCAGTCACCAGGTTCCTAACCCCGTGCTGCCAGGCTTCCCCGGAGAATACCACGAACTCAGCACTCTGCTCCCTTCCTCCGAAGGGTGACCTGTCATTCCCAGAGCTTGTTTAATAACAAAAGTAGTAATCATAGCAACCTTCTCTACCCTTCACTGTGTGTAAGCATTGTTCTAGAAGCACACACATTCGTCATTTAGTCCTCACGGTGCTCCCATGTGGTGGGCGCTGTCCTTATACCCTTTTTGCAGATGAGAAGATCAAGGCACAGGAGCTTGTCTGGTGAACAGCCCATGTTTAAAGGGCACTGAGGAACTGGCCTCTAGGGAATACAGGGCTCCTGTTGTACCCCAGAAGGGCGGTGCCCTGCCTCCTCTCTACTGAGCCTTTGCAAATGGCCTCCGAGGGGCCCCTGTTCAGCACCGCTCTGTGGGCCAAGAGCAGGAGTGCTTGAGGCACAGGTAGACATCGTCTGCACCCTCCCCAGGATGCCTCCCCATGTCTGACCTTGGGACCCTAGTGCCAAGGGGAGGTTCTTAACATACCGGTTTATCCTTGGCCCCGGGGCAGCTTCCTTCCCTTCCCTTCCTTCCTCCTTCCCTTACATATTTGTTCAGTGCCATACGCATTACCTCTGATACAAGGTGAAAGGTGATAGGAATGGTGCAAGGTAGGGAGAGGAATGGTGTGGGAGAGGAACATGCGGTAGGAGGCTCTCCCGTCTCATCCTGGCCTGGCACCTCCAGGGGTGGCCTTGGGTGGGTCACTCCACGTCTCTGGACCTCTGTTTCTCATGAAGGAGAGGGTGGAGGTGAGGACCCAGCTTGCCTGCCAGGCTCTTGTGAGAATCGGAGGTACAAAAGAGCTTTCTAAGTAGGTGAGGGTGACAGATGGCTGGAGAGGGGTTAGATTAGTCCCCTGGGGGATTGGTTGTGGCTGTGGGGATGTGTGGGGTTTGGGCTGAGCCTTAAGGGATGGGTGGAAATCGGCCAGGCACAGACGGGGGAGGGGTGGTGCTTTAGGCGCCCCCAGCCCCAGGCTCATGGGTGCCCAGCCCCTTCGGGTGTCACCTTCCCTTTTCTGCATTTTCACCCAGAGATGGACTCTCAGCTCTGAATTCTTTTTAGGAAATGACTTTATTTTTTTTAATGTTTTTCTTTAAGGCAGTCAGAATATTATTTTTGTAATAATACTTGATGCTCAGTATGTAAAATTCAAGTACAATGGGTAAGCACAGAAAAGAAAGCAGCAAAATCACCACTAATCCCCCCCCGCCCAGATGGAACTGTTTAGTTATTTGGTCTGTACGCTGATAGCCACCTCAATAGGCAGGCCTTCCTGGGGGGAGTGGGAGCACCGAGGCGCGAGGAAGATGCACAATTGAGTTTACCTGCAGCCCAGAGTTGTAAAGGTTGTCTGACCTGAAGCAGTGCTTCCCTTCTGTCCACTGCCTGCGGGACTGGATCGGATGGGGAAAGAGGGAACGGGGAGCTCTCAGGCATGGGCTTCAAAACCTCCCATTGAGACAAATTACAGAAAAGGAGCCGGTCTCACTGAGCACATTCCAGCTCTACAACAGTGGCTTTCCAACGTTTTGAATAAAACCTTGGATGCAGACACACACACGGAACTGAAACAAAAGCCTTATGAATCCCATTATTTTGGCTGGGCACGGTGGCTCATGCCTGTAATCCCAGACACTTTGAGAGGCCGAGTTAGGAGGATCACTTGAGCCCAGGGGACGGAGGCTGCAGTGTTTGCACCGCTGTACTCCAGCCCCGGCAACACAGTGAGACCCTGTGTCAGAAAAAAAAAAAAAGAAAGGAAGAAGGAAACTCACGTTTATCAACTCATGCTTATCATCATGATACATGAGGCATTCTGATATTTTCCAATCTTTGCAATGCTGTTGTTTAAAAAAAAAAAAAAAAAGCTTATCTTAACCTACTGAATTGTTTGCACAGCCTGCAGTTTGAGAAATGTCACTGTTGACCAGCGATTTTCAAACATTTGTGTGCATCAGACTCAACTGCAGAGCGTGCTCAAACAACGTGCTCCCTGTCCTGAGGTTCTGAGTCATCAGGTCTGGAGTGGGACCTGAGGATTCACATTTCTACCACGTTCCCAGGAGGGGCTGATTCTGCTAGTCTGGGGACCCCACTTTGAGACTCACCCTCCTAGAGTGTTTTGAAGGTAACATACTACCTTGGCAAAGACCATCAGGCAATTTGCTTTATTGAATGGATGAGAATTGCCAGTCGCTAACATCCGAACGGTGGATCTCTGTGATACTTGAGGATGCTGGTGAGGCATTGTCACTGGGCTCCTTTACACCACCCTCCTAAAATCCTGCTCACACTCTTAATATAAGGTGCTGAATGTAGAAAAGGTCTGCTAAGCAAAGGGACATTTATGCCTAGCCCTGGTTAAATTCCCTGCCTCTCAAATCCCAGACCCACAGAACATAAAACCCTCCCAGTCTTTCTGAAAACACTGTTCTTCTAAAGGCAATGAAAGACGCTATTTAGCATGTGGGTTTCACCTTTCTGTTTTTTTAAAGGGAAGAAGGTAGGTCAAGCGTGACTGCCCCATGGGGAAGGCTGTCCCCGCTGGCTCTGATACGGGTCTGGTGGGTTTCACTGGCGGTCCCCGGTTTCCCAGCTTTAACCGGAAATTTTCCTGGCATTGTAGCACGTGGCAGCACCTTGGCCTTGCAGCCTGCCAGATTCAGAGACTGGCCTATATCCCAAACTGCTTCTGCTCTCCAACCAGGGACTGACAGCCCCCACCCCTAATCCTCCTCCTTTGTAGCCTTGGGGCCCCCATGGCCCCCTCCCCACCCTCGAAGCCCTCCAGAAGCCAGCCCTCAGCTGGGAGCAGCTCCGCAAGGGAGAGGAGTGTTAAATGGGCACAGAGCCCCTCTGTTCCAGTAACAATGGCCCGTTGATGACGAGATTCTGCCCAGGTCAGCCCCCTCAACTGGACTTCGGGGAGGAGAAAGGACTCCAGCCCCCACAGGCAGCCATTTCTGGGTGTGAGGTTGATTCAGACGCCCGAGCCTCTGTGTGCCCACAGAACCTCATTCTTCAGTCCCTGGTGCAGCAGAGAGAAACTCCCATCCCAGGAGTGATTCCGTTTAGTCCAATTCAACAAACAGTTATTGAACAGTCCTGGCCACTGAGGTTTGGTGCTAAGTAGCTGTGCGGAATAAGAATAACCGCTGACATGAATTCAGTGCTTATTACTGTCAACCCCGCCCCTGGCTGCTCAGCAGTCTCTAGGGAACTTATAAAAATTCCCAGGCACAGATCCCCTCACCTTGAAATCTTCAGGGGTGAACCCCTGGCACTGATATTTTTTAAAAGCTCTCAGAGTGATTCTCACGCCCAGTTAGGGTGCAGTATCACTGGCCTCTGGTCTGTTAGATGCTGTGCTAAGCATTTAACTTGGAGTTCCCTACTTAAGGAATCAGACGCTTATGGGATACTGCAATATGACCCCCACAGATGTCCACATATGAGCCACCAGCATCTGTGGATATGTGACCTTGCATGGTAGGGACTGTGCAGATGGCATTAAGGATTTTGAATTGAGAGATGATCCTAGATTATCCAGGAGAGCCTTAAATATAATCATAAGCGTCCTTACAAGAGGAGGCAGAAGATTTGACTACAGAAGAGGAGTGTCAGAATAATGCATGGTGAGAAAAACTATCAGCCATTGCTGGTTTGCAGTTGGTAGAAGGGGCCCTGAGCCATGGAAAGCAGGCAGCCTCCAGAAGCTGGGAAAGGCAAGGCCTCAGACTCTCTACTTTCTCAGTAAATCCCTTCGTTCTTTCCTTGCTTTGTGTGTTTTGTCCAGTTCTTCTTCTTCTTCTTTTTTTTTTTTAAAGACAGGGTTTTACCATGTTGGCCAGGTTGGTCTTGAACTGCTGACCTCAGGTGATCCGCCAGCCTCGGCCTCCCAAAGTTCTGGGACCACAAACATGAGCCACCATGCCAGTTCCCGATTCTTTATTCAAGACACCAAGAACATGGACACCCTCCACCTTTGACACAAAGCCACACCACGAGTCGATAACAGGTCCCCAAAGATCAATTCCTGACCAGGGCTCTGATCTGCCCACTGCTGTACAGTTGCTTCCTTCTGGCTAAATCCGCTTGCTCAGACATAGAGCCTAGTGGTTGAATTCATAGACTCTGGAGCCAGGCTTCCTGGGTTCAGTTCCCAGCTCTCCCTTTAACTGAGGGGAAGTTTTTTCTTCCCCTTGCCTTTGATGGGGATGGTGACTGTTATCTGATCATGATCTAGGGTTCTTGTGAAGATTAAATACATTTATGTACATGAAGTACTTGGAACAACAATTCCTGTTCATCATGTTAGCTTCTGTTACTATTCACCTCCTCTAGGGCAGGGGCTGGGTCTTTTCCTTCCTGTTCCTAGTGCCTGGTTCCATGTTTGGCCCAGAGCAAGTGCTCAACAAATGAATATGCTTGTTTCGTGTGAGCTTTTATCACTCAGAAGTTCTTTAGGTACCTTCCCAAAAGCTTTCAATCTTCACAAATTTCCATCTTAGTTCTTCAAATCCTTCTTCTCCTCCTGCCTGCCTGGGAGCTGTTGCAAAATTGCCATCGAGCAGTCTGAAGCTTGCTGTGCCCCTTATGAAGTCCAGTGAGCAATTCAAAGATAACCCAGATGTCCCAGGCCTCCCGGTCAGAGTGCTTGTGCTGCACAGAGGGCCCGGCTGCCCCCGCCTCCTTCACCTCAAGGCCCTGCTTGGCCGACCCGCTGAGGTTGCGCAGAGCTTTTTGGGCCCTATAGCACCACTGCTTGGGCACCAAGCCTTGAATGGTCTCACAGGTCTTGCTGCCCCAGCTCCTCTCCTTAACAGAACCCACAACACGTTGTCCCGCTGATGGGGGATCAGATATGCCATTCCCGCCAGAGTCCTGTCCCGTTTTTCTCTCCCTACCACGAAGAGGAGCATCTTCACTTCACCTTTCCCTCAGAGAGTCCCCACGCTTATTACTCCACATGTATAGACCCCAGGAAGGTCACTTGCTCATGGTTCTGCCAAAAGCCAAACTCCAGTTGTGTTTCAGTTGGAACCAACTAGTTCACTTCTTTTTTTCCATTTTCAAAGATCTCTCGAAACCGTGCCTGCTGTTGTGGGCGCTAGTTTTCTTTTCTTTTCTTTTTTTCCTTTTCATTACACTGTTTCATTTTGACATAAGAGTAGATGGACATGCAATTTTAAGAAATTATACAGAGAGGTCTCATGAATCTGTTACGCACTTCCGCCTATGGTAACGTTTTGCAAAATACTAGCCTAATGTCACAACCAGGATATTGACCTCATTATACAGAATCTCTTGTATTGTTGCCCTTTTTTTTTTTTTTTTTTTTTTTGAGATGGAGTTTTGCTCTTGTTAGCCAGGCTGGAGTGCAATGGCATGATCTCAGCTCACCACAACCTCCGCTTGCTGGGTTCAGGCGATTCTCCTGCCTCAGCTTCCCGAGTAGCTGGGATTACAGGCATGTGCTACCACACCTGGCTGTTTTGTATTTTTAGTAGAGACGGGGTTTCTCCATGTTGATCAAGCTGGTCTTGAACTCCTGACCTCAGGTGATTCACCCATCTCAGCCTCCCAAAGTGCTGGACTTACAGGCATGAGCCACTGTGCCCAGCCCCTGTTGCCTTTTTATAACTACACTCACTTCCCTCCTGCCCCACCCTTTCCTTGATCCCTAGCAATATTAGTCTGTTCTCCCTTCTTACAGTGTTGTCATTTCAGGAATGTTCTGTAAATGGAATCATACAGTGCGTAACCTTTTGTGATGACACAAAAGTTTTCACTCAGCACAGTTCCCTCGAAATTCATCCCAATTATTGTATGTGTATCAGTGTTGCTTTTTATTACTGAGTAGGTAAAATAAGGGACACAGACCTGTTCTCCTGGCATCCCTCCCTGGTTCACAAGAGATTCAGCAGCCTGCCGCCACTCTGGCCTCACTGAAAGCTAGTGTGTGTACAGGCAGCAGCAGCTCCCACTGTCTCTAAGAGCTCCTGGGTGGTGAAGCTGGGTGCTCTAAAAGTAGTGGCTCTCCATCTTTGTGAATTCTAGGTTAGAATCATCTAAGGAGCTTTAAGTAATCTTGATGCCCGGGCCATACCCACACGAATACAATCCTAATCTGGAGGTGGCACCCAAGCCTCAGTAATTTTAAAACTTCTCTGGATGATTCTCATATGCTGTCAGAGTTGAAAACCAGTGCTCTAAAACAGGTGCAGCAAATTCACAATAGCTAGGCCATCCTTTACCCATAGATGCCACAGAACAATCACAGCACTCTTTTCCTGCAGGGAATCCACCTGCTCAAATACAGCATGCCAGGTGGCCCCTTCCCATCCATCAGCCTTGGCCTGGAGTGGAAACTGACTTGTCCTCCTAGCTGAGAAACCATTTGGCCATGGCCATGTCCAGGTGTGCCCAGGCCTGAGACCTGGCATATTAGGTGAGTGTCCCTGTAAATAATGCTGGAAAGGTGGGCCCTTGACTGATAGGAATAGCTGCAGCAGGCAGGGATCGCCTGGGCTGGTTCTGTAGGATAAAGTTGAAGTGGATCAGCCAGCATCCCTCCCCTGCAGTTCAGTGTGGGGAGAGATGTACCCAAGAAATACCAAGCAATAGTGCCATTGGCATAGATGGGCTCTGGCTGACATTTGTTCAGACCAGCAATAATGCCCAGCCTGTGTGCAATCCTCCCAATTGTCAGAGCTCCCACAGCTTCCCTGATGCTCATAACAACCCTATGGGGCCAGCGTAGGCTCAGAGAAGTTATTCCTCACCCAGTGTCAGCAGAGAGCAAGTGGGAGAGCTGGGACCCACTCCAAGTCTGTCCAAGTTCAGGGCCATGTGTCCAGTGCTCAGAGCAGTTGGATAATTGACATGTTTCCACCGTCAGACCAAGTGTAGATGGGCTCCTTTGTGGCCACAGGTCAGCCCAGAGGATAGCAGCAGACCAAGGCCCCTGCTGCCCAAGACCCCTGTGGCCCCTCTCTCCTTAACCCCTGCTTCTCCTACAGATGTAGAGCCGAGATTTGGACAGAACTTGCTGATGAAAAAGACAAGAGGTTGAAGTCAGGGCAGGAGCAGAAGAAAAAAAGAAAGAAAGAAAAGGAAGAGGCTGGGATTTCTCTTTTCATCACAGGAATAAACCCCCTTCCTGTTGTCACTGGGACCATTAAGTGGGAATTTGAGGAGGCTCCAGAGGAATCAAATTCAGTCTCCACTGTGTAGAAACAGAGGAGGCCAGCACGGTGACTCACACCTGTAATCCCAGCGCTTTGGGAGGTGTGGGTGGATCACTTGAGGTCAGGAGTTCAAGACCAGCCTGGTCAGCATGGTGAAGCCCTGTCTGTAAAAATACAAAAAAAAAAAAAAGCTAGGCATGGTGGTGCCTGACTGTAATTCCAGCTACTCAGAAGGCTGAGGCAGGAGAATTGCTTGCACCTGGGAGGAGGAGGTTGCAGTGAACCAAGATCGCGCCACTGCACTCCAGCCTGGGCGACAGAGCAAGACTCCATCTCAAAAAAAAAAAAAAAAAAAAAAAAAAAAAAAAAGACAGAGGAAACACTAAGAAGTAGGGTAGAAGAAAACAGGGAGCAGAAGAAATTATCCTCTCTGATCTTTCCCTTACTTGGTCATTCTCCAGGTACAGAAAGTCTCCTTAGAAGGTCAGGAAGGAGGATAGAGCAGGAATTGGGGATCCTGGACTTACGTATGGAGAGTTTTTCTGTACCCGGTTATCTCAGAAATCCTGTGATGGAACCATCTTACGAGGTGCAGAACAAAGTGGGAAGCTGTGGCCGTGGTACAGCGTTGAAGGGTAGCCCATGGTCCCCTCACTGCTTCCGTGGGCTTCTCCTGAGCATCTGCACGAATATGCACCCGTTGCATGTGTATGTGCTGCACACATTTTTGGTCAAAAGGTTGCTAATTGATAAAACTGACAAAAGCTCCAAACCCCACACATGGGCACAGCGATTTGCAATAATGAGCGTGACCAAAATGGAAAAAAACAGGGCCCATGAGGGAGGAGGAAAGACAAAGGACCCCAGGGCCCAGAAGACTCCTAGCCTTCCTGAGCCGTCTCCTCCTAAAGCAGGGTAACAAGAACGGACACATGTGCCAGCCCTTCCCCTGTGATATAGTTGGGATATTTGTCCCCATCCAAATCTCATGTTGAATTGTAATCCCCAGTGCTGGAAGTGGGGCCTGGTGGGAGGTGTTTGGCTCATGAGGGTGGATCCCGCATGGCTTGGTGCTGTCTTCCTCATAGTGAGTTCTTGCCAGATCAGGTCATTAAAAGTGTGTGACACTTCCTCAATTCTCTCTCTGTCTCATTCCTGCTTTTGTCGTTTGAAGTGCCTGCTTCTGCTTCACTGTCCACCATGAATGAAAGCTCCCTGAGGCTTCACCAGAAGCCAAGCAGATGCCAGCACCATGCTTCCTGTACAGCCTGCAGAACCATGAGCCAATTAAACTGCTTTTCCTTATATATTACCCAGTCTCAGGTATTTCTTTATAGCAATGCAAAAACAGCCTAATACACCCTATCTATACGCACAGCAGACATCATTAATCAACTGCCATATTCTTTCCCACAGAAAATAAGTCTGGCCTCAGGATTCTTCTCATTAAAGTGCTCCTGGCTGCCAGTTACCAATCTATTCGCTTTTATTCATGAGATGAAAATGATTTGCCAGATCAAGTTGTGGTTGTTCACACCTGTAATCCCAGCACTGCGGGAGGCCATGGCAGGTGCATCACTTGAGGTCAGGAGTTTGAGACCAGCCTAACCAAAATGGTGAAACCTCATCTCTACAAAAAAATGTAAAAATTAGCCAGGTGTGCTGGCATGCGCCTGTAATCCCAGCTACTTAGGAGGCTACTGCACTCCAGCCTGGGTGAGAGAGCGAGACTCTGTCTCCAAAGAAAAAAAGAAAGAAAGAAAAGGAAATAATTTGCCATCCTCAGCTTGAGCCCAGGAGTTCAAGACCAGCCTGGGCAATAGGGAAAGACCCTGTCTCTCCAAAAAAAGTTTTTAAAAAATAACCAGGTGTGGTGGCACATGACTTTGATCCAGCTACTTGGGAGGCTGAGGCAGGAGGTTCATTTGATTCCAGGAGGTTGAAGCTGCGGTGAGCTATGACCACACTACACTCCAGCCTAGGCAACAAGGCAAGACCCTGTCTCAAAAAAAAAAAATGTTGGAAACCTGGTACAGTCACCATCTTTGTCAGGCTCCCTCTTGCCTGTTCTTGGTTAGTTTCATCATAAAGCTGCTTAGATGGACTTGGTCATTCGAGTAAATATTAAGCGCTAACTGTGTGTAGGATGATGGATTGGGACACAACTCCGTACGCTTTTTATTTCTACTTATTTTTATAACCACTTTCTCTTATTTTGATCTTTTATTTTAGTAACATGGTAACAAATTTAAATAGTGAAGAAAGTATAAGTTAAAAGTCAGTGACAGTTCCCACCTGTCCTGGTTCTCTTGGCCACTCTCGTCAATCTCTTGTTTCCATCTCCAAAGTTATCCAGCACATGCCCTGTCTGTGTGGCCCCAGCCCAGTTTTTACGTGGTTGGTAGCATGCCACACATACTCTTGCCTTTGCCTTTATCGCCCATGTCTTGAACAGTGTTTATGTCAGCCCTCCAGAACTGCCTCTTTCTTTTTGATCATTACAGAGTATTGCACCGATAAATGTACCTAACATTGAGCTAACAAGTTGCGGTTTTTGTTTTTGTTTTGATTTTGCCTATTAACATGCATTAAGGTCATGGTTAAACTTTTGTAATTATAATCACTTTATGGTTATATGTGTCCTTGTTGTATTCATGCAAGCACATCAGCAAGATTAGTTCCTAGAGGTGGAATTCCTGGGTCGAAGAGTATTATATAGCAGTCCTTTGGGGCTGCTATAACAAAATACCGTATACTGGGAAACTTACAAATAGCAGAATTTATGGCTTATGGTTCTGGAAGCTGGGAATTTCAGAATCAAGGAGCCAACAGATTTGGTCTGGGGAGGGCTGCTCTCTGCTTCCAAGATGGCACCTACCTGTGGCATCCTCACCTGATGGAAGGGGCAGACAAGCCCCCTCAGGACTCTAATTTAAAAGAAGATTAATCCCATTCATGAGGGTTCACTTCCCAAAGTGAACCCTAGTCACTTCCCAAAGGCCCTACCTCTTAATGCTAGCACAATGGGGATTCGATTACAACACAAAAATTTTAGAGGGGGCAAACATTCAGACCATGGCAAAGAGTATACATATTTAAAACTGTGATGGTTTGACCAAATCGTGCTATGCTGCAGGCACAATTAGGCCCCCAAATCTCAGTATTTAGCACAGCAAAGGCTTATTTTTCTCTTGTATCACATCTGCGCAGATGGGACGGCTCTCCAAGCAGCCTCTCGGGGATCCAGGCTGCTTCCATCATCAACTAAGCCAGTTGGAACATGTGGCCTCCACTGCTGCCACAGCCAGGGAAGAGAGGCCCTGATGAAAGTGTGGGATAATTTTAAGCAAAGTGGCTTACATCACTTTCACCCACATCCTACCTGTCAGAACCAGTTACATGGCCTCCGCCTGACTGCAGAAAAAGTTTGGGAAATGTGGAGGAGCCCATGGCCACCTGATGAGCCTCACGTCTCTGCCAGTCAGTTCCTCATCAATTCACCCACACAGTATATTCCAGGGCGTTTTGTTCTTCGATAATCAGATGTATGAAAAATGGCCTCGCACAGACTGTCGTTCTGCTCTGCATGTCTGTGCTGTCTTTGGGCAGTTGCTCTCCGCCTTTTTCTGCTGAAATACTCACCGGAGATGATGTTCACACTCCAGGCACCCTCCAGTGGCCTTCCCCAAATTTCCCCAAAACCCAAAAACCTTCTTGGGGAAACCCTAAAACTTTCTATATTTTGGCTGTTACAGGCATACCTCAGAGATACTGCAGGTTTCAGTTCCAGACCCATGCAACAAAATTAATATCACAATAAAGCAAGTCACACAAATTTTTTGTTTCCCAGTATATATAAAAGTTACGTTTATATGGCCAGGTGCGCTGACGGTAATACCAGCACTTTGGGAGGCCAAGTCGAGCAGATCACCTGAGGTCAGGAGTTGAAGACCAGCCTAGCCAACATGGTGAAACCCCGTCTCTATCTACTAAAAATACAAAAAAATTAGCCGGGCACAGTGGCAGGCGGCTGTCATTCCAGCTACTCAGGAGGCTGAGGTAGGAGAACCACTTGAACCCAGGAGGCGGAGGTTGCAGTGAGCCAAGATCATCGCCATTGCACTTCAGCCTGGGCAACAAGAGCAAAACTCTGTCTCCAAAAAAAAAAAAGAGTTACATTTACAGTATACTGTAGTCTATCAAATGTACAGTAGCATGTCAAAAAAAAAAAAAGTACATACCTTAATTTAAATACTTTATTTTCTTTAAAAAATGCTAACAATCATCTGAGCCTTTAGCGAGCAAGCTGTAGTCTCTTTGCTGGGGAGGGTCTTGCCACAGTGTTGATGACTGCTGACTAACTGCTGAAGATTAGGGTGGCCGTGGCAATTTCTTAATCTTTTTTTGAGATGAGGTCTCGCTCTGTTGCCCAGGTAAGAGTGCAGTGCTGCCATCATGGCTTGCAGCAGCCCTGATCGCCTTGGCAGTGCCCCCACCTCAGCCTCCCGAGTAGTTGGGAACCACAAGTGTGTGCCACCATACCCAGCTAATTTCTTTGTTTGTTTGTTTTTTTTTTTTTTTTTTTTTTTTGAGACGGAGTTTCGCTCTTGTTACCCAGGCTGGAGTGCAATGGCGCGATCTCGGCTCACCGCAACCTCCGCCTCCTGGGTTCAGGCAATTCTCCTGCCTCAGCCTCCTGAGTGGCTGGGATTACAGGCACGCGCCACCATGCCCAGCTAATTTTTTGTATTTTTAGTAGAGACGGGGTTTCACCATGTTGACCGGGATGGTCTCGATCTCTCGACCTCGTGATCCACCTGCCTCGGCCTCCCAAATTGCTGGGATTACAGGCTTGAGCCACCGCGCCCGGCCTAATGTTTTTATTATTTGTGGAGGCATGGTCTCACTGTGTTGCCCAGGCTGGTCTCAAACTCCTGGGCTAAAGGGATCCTCCCGCCTGGGCCTCCCAAATTTCTGGGGTTACATGAGTGAGCCACTGCACCCAGCCACAGTTTCTTAAACTTATCACAACAATAAAGTTGACTGCATCAATTGACTCTTCTTTTCATGACAGATTTCTCTGTAACATGCAATGCTGTTTAATTCACAGTAGCACCTCTTCCAAAATTAGAGTCAATTCTTTCTAACGCCACTGCTGCTTTGTCAATTATGTTTATGAAATATTCTTTTTTTTTTTTTTTTTTTGAGATGGAGTTTCACTCTTGTTGCCCAGGCTGGAGTGCACTGCCACAAAAATTAGCTGGGCGTGGTGGCAGGCACCTGTAATCCCAACTACTAGAGAGGCTAAGGAGGGAGAATCACTTTAACTCAGGAGGCGGAGGCTGCAGTGAGCCGAGATCATGCCACTGCACTCCAGCCTGGGTGACGAAACAAGACTCCGTCTCAAAAAAAAAAAATTAGTCAGGTGAAATACCATGTACCTGCAGTCCCAGCTACTTGGGAGGCTGAGACAGGAGGATCGCTTGAGCCCAGGAGTTTGAGGCTACAGTGTGCCATAATCACGCCACTGCACTCCAGCCTGGGTGACAGACTAAGTCCCTGTCTCTTAAAAAAAAAAAAAAGTAATTAAAAAAAGGACTTGAGGGCCGGGCGCGGTGGCTCACGCCTGTAATCCCAGCACTTTGGGAGGCCGAGGCGGGTGGATCACGAGGTCAAGAGATCGAGACCATCCTGGTCAACATAGTGAAACCCCGTCTCTACTAAAAATACAAAAAATTAGCTGGGCATGGTGGCGCGTGCCTGTAATCCCAGCTACTCAGGAGGCTGAGGCAGGAGAATTGCCTGAGCCCGGGAGGCGGAGGTTGCGGTGAGCCAAGATCGCGCCATTGCACTCCAGCCTGGGTAACAAGAGCGAAACTCCGTCTCAAAAAAAAAAAAAAAAAAAAAAAAAAGGACTTGAAAGTCAAAATTGCTTCTTGATCCATGGGCTGCAGAATGATTGTTGTGTTAGCAGGCATGGAAACATTAGTCTCCTCTTACCTGTCCATCAGACCTCTTGGGTGACCAGGTGTATTGTCAATGAGCAGTAATATTTTAAGCAATAGGTGTCAACAGTGCACTTAAAATACTGAATATATTATGCTGTAAACAGATACGCTGTCATCAAGACTTGTTCCATTTACAGAGCACAGGCAGAGTAGATCTTAATTGTTAAGGTCCCAAGGAGTTTTGGAAAGGTCAATGAATATTGGCTTCATCTTAAAGTCGCCAGCTACCTTAGTCCCTAACAAGAGAATCAGTCTATCCTTTGAAGTTTTGAAGCCAAGCATTGACTTCTCTCTAGCTATGGGAGTCCTAGATGGCATCTTCTTCCATACACTGAAAAACCTATGGATTACTGCAGCCACTTACGTCGGTGATCTTAGCTAGATCCTCAGGATAATTTGCCACTTCTCCATCAGCACTTACTGCTTTACCTTGCACTTTTATGTTATGGAGATGTCCTCTTCTTAAACCTCATGAACCAACCAAAACTGGCAGCTTTTCTGCAGCTTCCTCATCTCTCCCAGCTTTCCTAGAATAGAAGAGAGTTAGGGCCGTGCTCTGGTTTAGGCTTTGGATTAAAGGAATGTCGTGGTTGGTTTGATCTTCTATCCAGATCACTCAGACTTTCTCCATATCAGCAGTAAGTCCATGTCGCTTTATTATCATTTGTGTGTTCCCTAGAGTAGCCCTTTCAATTTCCTTCAAGAACTTTTCCAGCTGGGTGTGGTGACTCACACCTGCAATCCCAGCACTTTGGGAGGCTAAGATGGGCAGGTCATTTAAGGTCAGGAGATCGAGACCAGCCTGGCCAACATGGTGAAATCCCCTCTCTACTTAAAATACAAAAATTAGCCTGGCATGGTGGCAGGCACCTGTAATCCCAGTTACTCAGGAGGCTGAGGCACAAGAATCACTTGAACTCAGGAGGTGGAGGCTGCAGTGAGCTGAGATCATGCCACTGCACTCCAGCCTAGGCAACAGAGAGTTTGTCTCAAAAAAAAAAAAAAAAAAAAAAAACAACTGTCATAAGAATAGAAGAATAAATTAATAAATAAAAGAACTTGTCTTTTGCACTGACAACGTGGCTAACTGTTTGGTGCAAGAGGCCTCACTTCCAGCCTTTCTGGCTTCCAGCATGCTTTCCCCACTAAGCTCCGTCATTTCTGGCTTTTGATTTTAAGCAACAAAAATGTGACTCTTTCTTTCACTTGAACACTTAGAGGCCATGGTAGGCTTATTAATTGGCCTAATTTCAATATTGTTGTATCTCAGGGAACAGGGAGAGGCCTGGGGAGAGGGAAAGAGACCAGGGAATGGCTGGTTGGGGGAGCAGTTGGAACACACACATCTATCGATTCAATCCATGGCCTTCTATGGGTATGGTTTTGGCACCCCAAAACAATTACAATAGTGACATCAACGATCACTGATCACAAATCACCATAACAGCTATAATAATAATGAAAAAGTCTGCAATATTGCGAGAATTACCAAAATGTGACACAGAGACACACAGCGAGCTCATGTCGTTGGAAAAGTGGTGCTGATAGACTTGCTTAAGGCGGGGCTGCCCCCACCTTCAGTCTGTAGAAAGCACAGTATCTGTGAGGCGTAGTAAAGCAAAGCACAATAAAATCTGGCCCGCTCCTATTCATAAAAACATATAAAGGCATGTGAGTAATAATATAACATTCGCTGGGTCAAGATCTTTGCCAGCTGTGGTGTGGAATGGATTGTCATCAGTTCTGTGCAATTTCCTAGGCTCGCTGTACCTCCACTTCCTTCCTCATTCATGAAAGCACAAGTCAAGCAAGGGACAAAGGCAGAATTATAAGGAGAACTTTGTATTCATTGCAGTTCTTTTCACAAAGCTCATTTTTTGCAAACTTTAATGCTTAGCTATTCTTTTTTTTTTTTTTTTTCATTCTGTCACCCCGGCTGGAGTGCAGTGGCACCATCTCAGCTCACTGAAATCTCTGCCTCCTGGGTTCAAGCAATCCTCCTGCCTCAGCCTTCCAAGTAGCTGGGATTGCAGGCATGCACCACGACGCCCGGCTAACTTTTGTGTTTTTAGTAGAGACGGGGTTTCACCATGTTGGCCAGGCTGGTCTCAAACTCCGAATCTTAAGTGATCCACCTACCTCAGCCTCCCAAAACGCTGGGATTGCAGGCTTGAGTCACTGTGCCCAGCTGTCCTGTCCTCTGTAACCTCGCGATTAATATGGCCTGTGGTGTTTTGTGCAATAAATGGCTTTATGGGCTAAAGGCTTGAAGGCTGCATGCACAAGGCATATGTGCTTGAATGAAGGGATTATGTAAGCAAGAGGAGAGCTGGAATTTGGGCTGGCACTGTGGGGTGATGTCACGTAGTAGAATACTAAACTAAGAGATGGTGAGGAATTTAGTCTGGTAGCCAGTGAGGATTCTGAAAAGTAGGAAAGGCCAATGGGTTTTATCTCACACACGAACTCTAATGGATTGGCCTTGCATTAAGAAGGTGATGAGCCTATATCCAGTGTCAGCTGAGAAAAGGATGGTTATTGGTTAGTGATATCTGCCCCAGGCACAGGCCTGTGGGGTGGTGGAAGGTGTGCCATGTCTTTGCCATTCTTATGCTGAAGATTCTGGAGCAGCCTAAGCTGTAAGAGTCAGGATGATGAAGTTGGGCAGGGATGTCACTAACCTGGGAGACAGGAAACCTGGGTGGTAGTTTGGGTTTTGTCACTACCCTGTTTATCCCTTTGCGAGCAGTTGACCTCTCTGAACCAGAGTTTCTAGAAATGAAAAGTGAGGAAAGAGTGGATAAGTAAATTACCAAGCTCTTTTCAGTCCTGATGTTTTGCAGTTTCAGGACAAGTGCCATGTTTTCTCCTGATTAGTGAGTTGGTGTATAGAACAGATTTCTCTTGAACCGCTTAGAAAGAAACACCCCCCAAGCTGGGTGCAGTGGCTCATGTCTGTAATCCCAGCACTTTGGAGGCCAAGGCAGACAGATCACCTGAGGTCAGGAATTCGAGACTACCCTGGCCAACATGGCAAAACCACATCTCTACCAAAAATACTAAAATTAGCCAGGTGTGGTGGCACATGCCTATAATCCTAGCTACATGGGAGACTGAGGCAGGAGGACTGCTTGAACCTGGGAGACGAGATTGTAGTGAGCCGAGATCGTGCCACTGCACTCCACCCTAGGCCACAGAGGACGACTCCATATCCAAAAAGAAAAAAAAAAGAAACACCCCCTCAGACTTGCACAGTGGAAGAAAAGCACAAGTAGCATTGGAAAGCGAGACTGCTTTGTGTAAGGCTGCTGCCCTGAGCTACAGCCAACAACATGGTTATGTCTTAGGGACAAAATCCACTGGCATTTCTGCTTGTTCTTGGCCCAACCGTTCTGAGACCTGCTGGGTTCAGGCCTCACACCGGGACCCAAAGTGCATGCCCTTCACACAGCAGCCAGAGTGGAAGAAGCTGCCGTCCTTCGTGTTCACCCCATACCCCTGGCTCCCACCATTCCTGAGGCTGGCCACGAGAGGCCACAGGGAAGGTGTGAGCAGCTGGGGCCTGCAGGGCAGCTGAGGGGAGGGCATGTCGGGGGGTCTGGCTCTAGTGTTTCCGTCTTTCTCTAGCTGACCTGCTGCCTCAGGGCATGGTACACATTGCACCACCCAGCAATCCTATGCCTGGGGCAGAGAAAACCATACTCAGTGCCTGGGACAGGATGGGGCAGAGAAAACCATACTCAGTGCCTGGGACAGGATGGGGCAGAGAAAACCATACTCAGTGCCTGGGACAGGACAAGTCAGCAAGTTTATCCCCAGAGAGGTGAGAGGCAGGATGAGATGACCAGGCCCAAATGCCATCCACTAAATGATTGGGTTAAGGACATTGCCAGCTGGTGGCCAGGCCAGGTCATTACTGTTTCCCTCATTCTGTTGGTTTGGGGGGAACTGAGACACCTCCCCACATTGTAACACTCATCTCCAGTGTACAAACCACTGACTCTGCTGCATCTGTAAAAATAAGGCCTTAAAAATAAGGTACCAAGTTCCTTCTTGGTACCACCTAACACATCTCAGGCGTAGGTGAAGCATTTTGCCAGCATCATCTCATTAAACTTCTCACGGCCACTGAGTATACCGTAGTTGTTGTAAATGTCCCTATTTCACCTGTGAGAAAACTATACTCAGAGAGCTTTAAATTTCTTGCCTAAGGTCACAGGGCCTCAAAGACAATAAGTAAAAGCAAGGACACTGAAAGCACCCATGGCTTCAGGGAGACTCATTGCTAACTTCATCAGACGTTTTGCCAAGTCTCTCTCTCTCTCTCTCTCTCTCTCTCTCTCTCTCTCTCTCCCCCCCTCCCTCCTTCCCCCACCCTGTATGTGTCTGTGTGTGGGTGCATATGCGTGTATACACACACTTTTTTTAATAAAACAGCCTGCAACTGGAGATACTGGTGTGTCCTATTTTTTGGTTCACCATCAAAACATAAGCATCTTTCTGGGCAATAGATTAACTTTATGCTGGCCTTCTTTTTTCAGTGGAGTATTCATTAAGCATCTTATATGTGCCCAATGTTCTGCTGGCTCTGGGGGAAGACCATCAGCCTACAGGAAACAACACCTAACTCTTTAAGGCAGTGCATAAGCCCATTCATTTGCTTCACAAACACTGATTTGAGCCCTGCTTCGTGCCAGGCACTGTGGGTGCCATGGAGAACAGACTGCTGTCGTCCAAGGCAAGAGCTGGGCTCCTTCTAGCTTCCTCTGTCCCCCTAACCTCCCCTCACACACAGGCATTGCTGGGGGTATTTTCCTGTTTCTTTTTGTTGTTTGTTTTGTTTTGTTTTTGAGACAGGGTCTCGCTACGTTGTTCAGGATGGTCTCAGACTGCTGGGATCGAGCAATTTCCTGCCTCGGCCTCACTGTGCTTGCCCATCGTTTATTTATTTATTGTGATGTACATAGCATAAAATTTACCATTTAACGATTTTTTTTTTTTTTTCGAGACAGAGTCTCTGTCACCTAGGCTAGAGCGCAGTGCTTCGATCTCAGCTCACTGCAATCTCTGCCTCCTGGATTCAGGCAATTCTCCTGCCTCAGCCTCCCAAGTAGCTGGGATTACAGGCATGTGCCACCATGTCCGGCTAACTTTGTACTTTTAGTAGAGATGGAGTTTCTCCATGTTGGTCAGGCTCGTCTCGAACTCCCAACCTCAGGTGATCTGCCCACTTCGGCCTCCCAAAGTGCTGGGATTACAGGTGTGAGCCACCGTTCCCAGCCTTTGACTGTTTGCAAGTGTACAGTTCAGTGGCACTAAGTACATTCACACTGTTGGGCAGTCATCCCCACTGTTCCCCTGCAGAACCCCTTTCATCTTGCAGAACCAAAACTCCCCATTAAACATTAACCGCCTAGCTCCGCATCCCAGACCCTGGCAGACACCCTTCTCCTGCCTGTCTCTGTGATTTTGACTGTCTGGGTGCGTCATAGATAAGTGAGATTGTACAGTATTTGGTCCTTTGGTGATCAGCTTATCTCACCGAACGTGATGACCTCTGGGGCCATCTCTGTGGAGCAGGTTGCTGGCATCATTTCGACTTCTCGAACATCTCCCCCTCTACCTCTCTGCCCCCGCCTCGCTCAGCCGCCTGCTCTCTCCTGGTTCCCTTGCAGAAGGGACTGACTGGGCTCCTAGCCTCCAGTCCTTCCCTCGTCTAATGTATTTTTCATACCATTTCCAAAGTGATCGTGCCTTCCTCTTGAAATTTTAGATTTGATTTTTAAAAGTAATCAACTGATACAGGTGTATGGTTACCAAAAATTCAAACAGTGTAAAAGAGAATACCAGCCTGGGCAATGTAGAGAGACCCTGTCTCCATAAATGGTTTAAAAAAAGAAAGTAGCCTGACAAGGTGGTGCACACCTGTGTTCCCAGCTACTTAGAAGGCTAAGGTGGGCGAATTGCCCGAGTCAAGGCTGCACTGAGCCAAGATCATGCCACCGTACCCCAGCCTGGTGACACGGTGAGACTGTGTCCCCCCCCAAAAAAGTCAGTCAAAGGCTATAAGGTGAAAAGACTCGTAACGTTATATTTTTGTAGCTCTGCGTTGGCGATGGTGCCCCCTGCATGGCTCGCTTTCACTGTGCCAGTGCACCGCAGTTACCCAGCCCGCTGGCTCTGATAAGATGCTGGCCATGCTTCTCACATGCTGGAGTTCAGGGCTTGGGCCACATCTTTGGCCGTGAATCCTGGTCTATGTCCAGGTAGGTTCTGAATGAGCCAGCACACTCCTCCCCAGGCTGCCCGGCTGCATGGTTGAAGGCATCCTGGACACCAGCTTCAGCCACAGCTCCTGACCAGGCAAGTGCAGTGAAACCAGGAGGTGTGGGTCAGCTCCTGCCTCTCCATCCTGACAGGGAGGCCTGAAGCTGCTCTCAGGTCCTGTACTTCCTGCAGCTGTTGGAAGGGATTGTGTCCAATGGGAGCAAGAAAGTGTGCTCCCCGACAGCCCTGCTCAGGCATAAAGGGCTGAGGGGCAGCCGGGCCTGTCCTGGCCGGGGCTGGCTTAGAGTCTGTGGCAGCCCCACTCCTGCCAGGCTGGCCCTTAGCCCCAAGGTCCACCTATGGCACTCACCCCCACCCCTTTACAGCCACGTGGACATCCACTGATGTTCAGGTGACACACATCTTTACCTTTGCCTGCTTCTACTCAGTCTTGGGGGCGACTGGACACAAGGAAATCAAAGATCGGTTCTTTCTTGGGAGAGGAAGAGGAAGCTGGAGCCCTGGGGTGCTAGGATGCTCTTGGAAGTAACAGAGCCCCATAGCCCCAGGGCTGTATAGGGTGTGTACAGTGTGGGGGGAGCTGGAGCCAGCCATTCATTCACTTCCTGTTCTTTCATTCCTGCTCTTCTTCACTCACTGGCTTATTCAGCAGCCTCTGGGCTGGGCGTTTACTCTCCTGTCAGACACCACGCTCCTGACTGGGTGGCCTTGGCCTTCCCAAGCTGTTTCTGTGTGTCCCCAAGTGCAATGGAACCTGGCCTGGACAGGCCACTGGATGGACAAGCTCTTCTCATCTAAAACCGAGGCAGCTGACATTTTTAGCTAAATGATGAGAACAAAATTAAAAAGTAAAAATGAAAAATAAAAACCAAGGCAGGCTGGCATAGGAGCTCCATCTCCCTGCCCTGTTGTGCCAGTGGTCTGGGGGCTTCCCTGCCCTGCCTCTGTCTCCACTCTGCAGATGCTGAGAAAACTCACAAAAGAGCCCACTCCAAGGTGTTTGGCAACAAGGTGCAGGCAGGCCAGGCTGGCCTCCCAGCACCCAGCACATGCGGAGCTTTCCCGCAGTGGATTTCAGTGCTCCCACTCTCCCTCAGTGCTCCACTCTGCCTCGGCGCTCCCACTCTGCCTCGGTGCTCCCACTCTCCCTCAGAGCTCTCACTCTGCCTCGGTGCTCCCACTCTGCCTCGGTGCTCCCACTCTCCCTCAGTGCTCCCTCTCTCCCTCAGTGCTCCACTCTGCCTCGGAGCTCCCACTGTGCCTCGGAGCTCCCACTCTCCCTCAGAGCTCTCACTCTGCCTCGGTGCTCCCACTCTCCCTCGGTGCTCTCACTCTGCCTCGGAGCTCCCACTCTCCCTCAGAGCTCTCACTCTGCCTCGGTGCTCCCACTCTGCCTCGGTGCTCCCACTCTGCCTCGGAGCTCCCACTCTCCCTCGGTGCTCCACTCTGCCTCGGGGCTCCATTCTGCCTCGGGGCTCCCACTCTGCCTCAGTGCTCCCACTTTCCCTCGGTGCTCTCACTCTGCCTCGGTGCTCCCACTCTGCCTCGGAGCTCCTCTGTCACCAGCTCTTGCCCTCCCTTGGCTCCTCTTTCCCATGCAGCTCCTCCTCCTCCCCGTGGGAAAGGGCGAGAGGCCGGGCCAGCAACAGCTGAGGCCCCCCTCCCTCTCCCCACTCCTCACCCCACCCCACTGTGCTCTTGGCCCCGGGCAGGCGAGGGGAGTGGAGTTTTGCTGCCTGATGCAATGTCTGGCAGGGCCGTCCCTTATCACAGCCGACTTGCTGGGACCCCCACCTTCCCCGGGGGAGGCTGGAATGGGCTGCAGTCCATTTTGGGCCTCAGTGGACGGGCCTGGCTGGAGGCTATCCAAGTAGAAAACTTCATTCTCTGGGAGGCATCTTGCCAAGTCATGAGGGAGGCCTGAGCAGAAAGACCCCTGCGGGAGAGAAGGGAGGGAAGCTGAAGCCTCACTTGCTGGTGCTCTCGAGGCTTCAGCTCACAGCCCTCTTTTTCCACAGCGTTCCCTCGCTCACTTTTGTCTGTGGATGGCTCCGGCTGTTTTCTGTCCTCCCCCTTGTTAGCCCACAGCTGTGAGAGGCTGGATGGAAACAGGAATTCAAGAGACTGCAGTTATGTGCAGTTTTGCCTGTCGTCGGTGCCCATGGCGTGCACCATGCTCCTGGCACAGGTTCCTAGCACACGCCCTTAGCATGCACCTGTGGCCTGCTCGCTCATGCTCACGGCCTGTGCACACGTGTGCCACTCATCTGTAGAGCAACTGCCTTTTTTCTTGTCCTTTTCATATCTTCTGTCAAATTAGAATGATTGTGCATCTTGCACTGGGCTCAATGCTTTGGGAAGGACATTCATTCCTTCATTCCTTCATTCGTTCAGCAAGTATTTATGAAGCATCCACTCTGTGCCGGGTATAATTCTGGGCACTGGAGATGCAAGGGTGGAGGAGACAGATAAAGCTCTCTTCTCCTGGAGCCATCATACTCCGGGATCAGGGGCCATCAGCAAGCGCATTTCATCGTACTGGGGGATGAGGGGCCATCCGGAAGCGCATTTCCATCTATGAAGGGAGTAAAGCAGCGTGCCTGGAGGGAAAGTGATGGGGGTGGTTCACATTCGGTCAGGGGTCAGGGAAGTACTCCAGAGCGGGGGACATTTGAGCTGAGTCCTGATTGCTTAGAAGGAGCCAGCCGATGCAGAAGCCCCCAGGTGAGGAGTGGCAGGAAGGGCCAGGGTGGGGTGTTGGGAGAAGAGGCAGGAGGGGTGAGCAGGGTCTGGATCTCGAAGGTCCTTAGAGGGTTTGTGTTTCATCACGTAGTGCACGGAGTGTTTGAAGCAGGAGCTGCCTTATTCTCGGTGCCTCCAAGTTCCTCTGTGGCTGGGAAGCTAGGTGGCAGCACAGTCGTAACATGCTCAGGTGCTCCCCTGTCTGGGTGGCAAGCGTGCCTATATGTGATCCCATAGAAGGCGCCGGGCCTGAGGAAGCCAGGAAGCAGAAGGGGAATGCGGAGGCCGGCAGGAGTGTGGGCCTCAGTGGGGAGGGAGTGGGCGAGGCAGCATGGAGGGTGAGAAGCCCACACTAGCCACGCTAGGGCCTCAGGAGATTGTGGACGCCATTGGGAGCATTATTCCCTGGAGGGGTGGGGGCAGAAGCCAGATGAGAACTGGGAGGTGGCAGGCAGGTAAGGATGTGAGACAGACGGGGGACCGGGATTTGAGAACTGGATCATAATTATAGGTGTGTAGGAGTCCACATCCCAGCCAGCACCTGGAAGGTCGGGCTGGCATCTGCCCAGGGCCTGGCACGTGGTGTGCACTCACCAGATGGTCACTGCCCTGAAAGAACTCAGCGCTGTGCTTCTCTCCCTGCCTCTGGTGTTTGCTGTCAATGTGTAGAGTGTTGGGCAAAACTGGGCCGAGGGAGCTGCCCCACTGCCTGCTGCACCCAGGCATGGCCAGACACGTGCTTCTGACATGTTTCACTGTTGGCCCTGGCACCCTGCAAAGCGGCCTCCAGTGGGACCCAAGCAGGGGATGCCACCTTTTCCTTGGGTGGTTATGTAGTTGCTGGAGTATTGAGGGGGATGAAAATTTTGGTTTTGGTTTTGGTTTTTTTTTTTATACGGAGTTTCACTCTTGGTGCTCAGGCCGAAGTGCAATGGTGCGATCTCAGCTCACGGCAACCTCCACCTCTCAGGTTCAAGTGATTCTCCTGCCTCAGCCTCCCAAGTAGCTGGGATTACAGGTGTCCACCACCACATCCAGCTAATTTTTCTATTTTTAGTAGAGACAAGGTTTCACCATGTTGGCCAGGCTGGTCTCGAACTCCAGACCTCAGGTGATCCACCTGCCTTGGCCTCACAAAGTGCTGGGATTATAGGCATGAGCCACCGTGCCTGGTTGGATGTAAGGTATTGAGTACTAGGGGCTAGGAGGGACCAAGAGAAGGAGGAAGAGACTTTTCAGTTCTTCTTGTCAGCTAAGCCAGGGGGACAGGCCTAGGCCTTGCACCATGAAAGTGGGAGAGAAGTGATAAAAAGATTCATCTGATGTCACAGATGTCACAGGCCTGCTTCTTGCAAAGCGCCTCCTGCAGGATGGGGTCTGCATGGGGCTTTGCCGAGTAACCCCCATCCGGGCCCTATCCCCTTCCCTCATGCCCCTGTGACCTCTGGCACCATGACCTTCTCCCACCTCCTGGCTCTGGGAAGCTCCAAGCCTCCCTCACATGCCCGCTCACCTGCCTGCTAGGTTTCCAAGGCTAAACAGAGGCGCAGCTATCTGGGCAGGGCAAGGGGGCAAACGGCCTGCCTGGGTTTCCTGTCTGAGTATCCAGCTTTGCTTCTTCCTTTTAGGGCAGCATCAGAAAGGATCTCAAGAATGCTGTGTTGTTCTGGGGATGAGGAGGCTAGAAGAGCAACTTAAAAATAAGTCCCTCCCCTGGAAAGGAGGGAAGGAGAAGGTTCAGAGGGTTGTCATTTAGGCACCCCAACTTGTAACCCTTACCAAGGTGCCAGGCCCAGAAGGTAGAGGGTAGCGAGGGCAACTCCCCCACCCACACCTGCCTCTTCACCCCTCTCCTATTTCACAAGCACTTACCGTGCATCGGATACGTTCCTCACAGCACCTCTATGCAGCAGGGACTGCCCTTTTCATGCTGCAGGTGAGCAAACACCTAATGAAAAGCTTGTCGTGTATACAAGGTTGCACAGCATGGTAGAGACACAGGACGAACTAGAGCTCAGGAGTTCCGGCCCCAGCTCCTTCTGCCTCCCTCACATCATCAGCCCAGACTACCTGAGAGCAGAGAGGGCAGAAAGTCAACACCCTGTACTCTGAAAACTCAGTGCTGGTTCTCACCCTCTCAGTGGGGCAGGTGGCCTCACCCGCCACCGTGGGCTAAACAGGGTGCATGGAGGACATGGCCCCACTGGCCACTCTACACAGCTTGTCTGTGCCAAAAGTGCCATTCTAGATGCAGGTCCCAACTTCGGGGAGCTTGCATTCCGGGAAGGGAGACAGCCAGAGAGCCCTATCATAGATGCTAGGTTGGGGGTCCCCGGGACGCACCAAGAGGCTCAAATGACCTGGACCTAGGAGGGGTGGCTAGAGGCTTCTGCTGGAGGAACCTTAGGTCAGTTATTTAACCTGTCTCAACCTCAGTTTCCTCACCTGTTAAATGGGCTAGCTGCTGTCTCACAGGGCTTTGCTGAGGTTTTGATGAGGAGTGCAAGTGCTTACCTGGCCCAGAGAAATATGTACTCAGGAAACTTCAGCTGCCTATGCCATTGGTTGGCACTCCCAACCAGAGTGCAAGCCCCGTGAGGGCACAGGCCATGCCTGCTTGTTCACCACCATATTCCCAGTGCCTAGGCCAGAGGCCAGCACACAGTAAGTGCTCAGAAAATATTCAGTGAATAAGTTCATGAGAAAAGGCCCAGGAGGATTAGAAAGAGGCAGGAGTATTCCAGTTAGGAGTAGACTCTCCTAGGCCAGGCATGGTGGCTCACGCCTGTAATTCCAGCACTTTGGGAGGCTGAGGCAAGCAGATCACCTGAGGTCAGGAGTTTGAGACCAATTTGGCCAACATGGTGACACCCCATCTCTACCAAAAAAATACAAAAATTAGCTGGGAGTGGTGGCACATGCCTGTAATCCCAACTACTCAGGAGGCTGAGGCACGAGAATCGCTTGAACCCCGGAGACAGAGGTTTCAGTGAGCTGAGATTGCACCATTGCACTCCAGCCTGGGTTGCAGAGTGAGACTCCGTCTCAAAAAAAAAAAAAAACAAAAAAACAAAAAACGGTGGCGTGGGGATAGACTCTCCTTTCTGTGCCTTTCTCTAACTACTCACACTAGGAGGCCCCCGCACCTCCCTCTGCCCCACGTGAACCTGTGGGCCCCACCCCAGCTGCCAGAGTGCCCACCTGCTCACCCACATTTGGAACCCTGACCTCACTGCTTTCCCCAGAGGACACACTTTTCTGGCTGTCCCTGAAGCCACTTTATTAAATGATGGAAATGCAGCCCCCAGAGCCTCCTTCCTGCCCTCCCACTCCCCTACATCAACATCAGCCCCTTCCCTTGGGGAAAAAAATGCATCTTTTCCAGAAAGAGGGACAGGCAGTAGCAGTGAGCAAGGGTGGCCCTGGGTGCCCTGTACAAGGTCACAGTAAGATGTTTCCAAACCCCAAGCTGGAGCAGGTTGTCCCCTGTGCATGACCTTCTGGAGAAAATAGATGGACTTTCAGAAGTGGGGGCTGTGCAGGAATATGGGGTCCTGGTGCAGAACAGGGTGTGTGTGGATGCTGCCGCTGGTGGTGAGGATGAATGAAAGAAACGGTGATTCAGGCTCCAGGGGCAATGCTGTGTTCGCTCCAGCCATAAACAACTTTTTAGCCAAGTGCAGTGGCACACCTGCAGTCCCAGCTACTCCAGAGGCTGAGAAAGGAGGATTGCTTGAGCCTAGGAGTTTGAGGCCAGCCTGGGCAACAGAGCAAGACCCTGTTTCTAAATAATAATAATAATACGTACTATTTCAGTTGAGGGTCAGTTTTTCCTTTATCCATCTGCTGTTCAGCAACTGTGTATCTCTTGCCTGGCCCAGAATTGAGAGATAATCAGAGGCTCAGACAAACTCCCTGTCCCCGCTGAAGGGATGTTCAGGGTTGAACAATTGTTGCTTTATGGCTTTATGACAAAGTCCCAGGTGCTCATGATCATCTTTGTACAGTGGTGGGGCTGTAGGGAGCCCTAACATAGCCTGGGGGAGGCTGCCTAGAAAGTGGAGACCCGAAGGCTGAGGCCACATTAAGGATTTAGGTAGAATTCATGCACTATGATATTTTTTTTCTTTTCATTCTCTCTCTCTCTCTCTCTCTTTCTCCCTTTCTTTCTTTCTTTTTCTTTTTCTTTTTTTTTTGACAGAGTTTTGCTCTTGTTGCCCAGGCTGGAGTGCAATGGCGCAATCTTGGCTCACTGCAACCTTTGCCTCCCGGTTTAAGTGAGTCTCCTGCCTCAGCCTCCTGAGTATCGGGGATTACAGGCCCCTGACATCACGCCCAGCTAATTTTGTATTTTTAGTAAAGACGGGGTTTCTCCATGTTGGTCAGGCTGGTCTCAAACTCTCGACCTCAGGTGACCTGCCCACCTTGGCCTCCCAAAGTGCTGGGATTACAGGCATGAACCACCACACCCGGCCAACGTTATTTTTCTTAAGTTAATTTTTTACAGTTTACACATGCACATGGTAAAATGTGTACTGATGCACAGTGTTACATAGCAAACATAAGACTCAGTCCACCTTCTCTCTCCACCTACCCGTCCCCCTTCTAGAGGCAGCCATTGTTACCAGTCCTTGTGTTTTCCTGCAGCCAGAGTCCATTTGTATCCCACATCTATATTTTTTTCCTGGCATTTTTTTTTTCCAAACGGGATCTTGCTACATTGGAGGTTCTCCACCTGGGATGATTTGGCATCCCCACCTTCCCACCCCAGGAGACACCTAACAATGCCCGGAGATATTTTGATTGTTACAGATGATCAGTGGGGGCCAGGTGCAGTAGCTCGTGCCTATAATCCCAACATTTTGGGAAACCGAGGCAGGTGGATTGCTTGAACTCAGGAGTTCAAGACCAGGCTGGGCAACATGATGAGACCCCATCTCTACAGAAAATTGTAAGTTAGCTGGGTGTGGTGGCGTGCACTTGTGCTGACTCAGGAGGCTGAGGTGGAAGAATCCATTGAGCCTGGGAGGTTGAGGCTGCAGTAAACTATGATCGTGCCACTGCACTCCAGCCTGGGCAACACAGTGAGACCCTGTCTCAAAGACAAACAACCCAAATTGGCGATTACTGGGTAGAGGCCAAAGATACAATGCACAGGACAATCCCCACTTACATGGTCGAAAATGTCAACAGTGCTGAGGTTGGGAAGTCCAGTCCTGCATAAGAACAGGGTCTACACCGTGTGTGTGTGTGTGTGTGTGTGTGTGTGTGTGTGTGTGTGTGTGTTCTCATATATATTCCACATCATTCACATTTGTACATCCACCTCATTATTCTTTGTAGCCACAAAAATCCATTACCTGGATGTTCCACCATTTTCATTCAGGTGTTTGCACTCTTTTTGCCATCATAAACATTTATGCTACAAAGGCTATTCTTTTCCATACACATGCCTTTGCTGTGTGAGGTCAAGGGAGAAGCTGATGGAGGTGGGATGGATGAACCTAATGATTCATTAGCATTTTAAGTGACCTATGAAAGAGACCTTCAGTCTCTCTCGGGCACAGCCTGTCTGGAGAGTGGATCTGGGGTCCTGGCTGCTAACCAGGGCCGAGATCCTCAAAAGTCTGGTGGAGAAACGTCCTCTGCGTTCCTCGTGTACAGACAAGGGTGTTCTTACCACCTATCTCTCCGCAGGACGAGGGTGTCCCCCACCTGAAGACGACAAGCCAGGTCCTGAGTGATGCCCCTGAGCTGAGTGTCCAAGGCCAGCCTGAGGTGCCCCCATGGCCCCGTCTTTCCCCATGGAGAAAGGACTGACTTTGCCCCAGGATTGTCGGGACTTTGTGCACAGCCTGAAGATGAGGAGCAAATATGCCCTTTTCTTGATTTTCGTGGTGATAGTTTTTGTCTTCATTGAAAAGGAAAATAAAATCATATCAAGGTGAGAGTTGCAAGCCCAAGTCTTCATCTTCCTTTCAAGGTGGAGTGGGTGGGGACAGAGAGGTACCTGCAGGGCTCTCTGTGGACCTGCAAATGCCTTCCTTCAACAAGCCATCCCCAGGCCCCTCCTGTGTCCCAGGCAGTGGGTCCTGCACATGTCCTCATGACTGTACAGGGGTGAGGCTTGGGCTCTGGACTCAGATAGCCTCGGTTGGAGTGCCTCGTGGTGGCTCTCTGCAACTGTGAAAGATTAGGCAAGATACTTCCCATATCTGAGTCTTCGTTTCCTCTTCTGTAAAATGTGGCTAATGATGGGACCAGCGTTGTTGTGAAGATTAATGAGAAAATGTAAAAGCATCTAGCCCAGTGTCTGGCACATAGTTGGTGTCCAGTATTTGCTGGCTGCGACTATTACTATTAAAGTACTTCCTGGCCTAGAGTGATGCCTTGCATTAGCAGCACATCCCCTGTAGAAGTCTTGATGTCATTGCGCCCATGGAAAGGCAAGGTCCTAGTACTTAGGTACTCTTGATGGGCAGGCCTGCCATGTGCAGCTGCCAGGTTGTGTACTGCTCAACTCCAGGGGCATGCCCCTCAAGTAGGCTACTCTGGGAATGCCCCCTTACCCCTTCGAATTGGCAGCATACAGCTATGTGCCCTGGGTCTGTTAGATGTAGAAAGATTGCTTAGCCTGTTCTCCTCCCAGGCACGAGCCCTGCCAGAAAGCATTAGCTAAGATGATCAGGGACTGATAGGGGTAGATCAGCGATTGGGTTGTAGAGTAGACACTGTCAATGCCCCATTTGGGTCACTGAGCAAGGACTGTTCCAGCGCACACCTGTTGGGTTCTACTGCAAGCCCCTACAGCTCTGCACCTGAGGGCTTCCTCTCCATCTGCACACTGGCAAGCTGGAAGCGCCAGGGAGTAAATGTCCCCCAGGTCATCAGACTGAGCATCCAATGCCCACACCTGCTCCTAGCAGCACATCCTTACACGGACACCTTTCCTCCCCTGTCTCACGTCCCCACCCAGTTCTTCCTGCCATCATGTCCCAAATAAACGACTGAAACACAAATCCTTGCCTCAAACTCTGCTTTTGAGGAAACCCAACAGAGACAGGCTTTGGTGATCTACTTGGAGGACTGCTTAGGGTTGCCCAGGAGGCGGGGTCCCCAGTCAGCCACTGACCCTGGTCTTCTTTTGTCCTCACAGGGTCTCAGACAGGCTGAAGCAGATCCCCCAAGCCCTGGCAGATGCCAACAGCACGGACCCAGCCCTGGTCTTGGCTGAGAACGCGTCTCTCTTGTCCCTGAGCGAGCTAGATTCAGCCTTCTCCCAGCTAAAGAGCCGTCTCCACAACCTCAGCCTGCAGCTGGGCGTGGAGCCAGCAGCGAAGGCCGCTGGGGAGGAAGAGGAGGAGGGAGAAGAGCAGGAGGAGCCGCCCAGACCGGCCGCGGAGGGGCCCCGGCGCCACGTGCTGCTCATGGCCACCACGCGCACCGGCTCCTCGTTCGTGGGCGAGTTCTTCAACCAGCAGGGCAACATCTTCTACCTCTTCGAGCCGCTGTGGCACATCGAGCGCACGGTGTCCTTCGAGCCGGGGGGCGCCAACGCCGCGGGCTCGGCTCTGGTGTACCGCGACGTGCTCAAGCAGCTCTTCCTGTGCGACCTGTACGTGCTGGAGCCCTTCATCACGCCGCTGCCCGAGGACCACCTGACCCAGTTCATGTTCCGCCGCGGCTCCAGCCGCTCCCTGTGCGAGGACCCCGTCTGCACGCCCTTCGTCAAGAAGGTCTTCGAGAAGTACCACTGCAAGAACCGCCGCTGCGGCCCCCTCAACGTGACGCTGGCCGCCGAGGCCTGCCGCCGCAAGGACCACATGGCCCTCAAGGCCGTGCGCATGAGGCAGCTGGAGTTCCTGCAGCCGCTGGCCGAGGACCCCCGCCTGGACCTGCGCGTCATCCAGCTTGTGCGCGACCCCCGCGCCGTGCTGGCCTCGCGCATGGTGGCCTTCGCCGGCAAGTACAAGACCTGGAAGAAGTGGCTGGACGACGAGGGCCAGGACCAGCTGAGGGAGGAGGAGGTGCAGCGGCTGCGGGGCAACTGCGAGAGCATCCGCCTGTCCGCCGAGCTGGGGCTGCGGCAGCCCGCCTGGCTGCGGGGCCGCTACATGCTGGTGCGCTACGAGGACGTGGCGCGCAGGCCGCTGCAGAAGGCCCGCGAGATGTACCACTTCGCCGGCATCCCCCTGACCCCGCAGGTGGAGGACTGGATCCAGAAGAACACGCAGGCGGCCCACGACGGCAGCGGCATCTACTCCACCCAGAAGAACTCCTCGGAGCAGTTCGAGAAGTGGCGCTTCAGCATGCCCTTCAAGCTGGCCCAGGTGGTGCAGGCTGCCTGCGGCACCGCCATGCGCCTCTTCGGCTACAAACTGGCGGATGACGCCGCCGCCCTCACCAACCGCTCGCTCAGCCTGCTGGAGGAGCGGGGCACCTTCTGGGTCACGTAGGGGGGCCCGGGGCCCGGTGTGCCCCTCCTGGTGAAAGGCCTGCCCCGCCTTTCTGCCGCAGCCCTCGCAGAGGGCGGGTGCGCAGCGTGGTGAGCGGGCGGCGTCTCCTATAGCAGTAGGGCCCCCAGCCAGCGCTTCCACCGCAGCGGCGGCCCCAGGGTTAATCGTGGAGAACATGACAGTGCCCCGACCCCTTGAGGGCCATCTCACCCAGATCCAAGGGGCTGCAGCCTCCTGAACAGGCTCAGGCAGGCCCGGGCCTGTTGGCAAGCTTCAATCTCACACACACAGAAACACATTCGTGCCTGGAGACCCTGCAGGTCAGAGTCTAAATATTTAATAACCAGAAGGAGCAAGGCTCTGACCAGTGATAGTCAGACCTCCTGCTTTATTTGATGTTAACTGTTTCTTGTCTGGATGGTGAAGTCTGAAATCTGGGTGGATCCTTGGAAGAGGGGCTGGGACAGCCCAGGGTGTCAAAGGTGGCATTTGAAGCTCATTTGAGGTGACAGTGGCTGTTTACCAACCAGTACAGAGCGAGTCAGCATTTTCATGAATGGGGTGGCTGTGCTGGCTACTGATGAATCAGGTCCCCGTATAGAGCTGCAAAGCACACACATGCGTATAGACACACATGCGTGTATACCACACGCGGACAGGCATCATAAAGGCACAATGCACACACATCTATGCAGACAAGCTTCCTTGCTGCTTATGCTCACAGGGTTTTTCTGTATCACACGCCTCAGAGGAGCCTGTGATTGCATTTGTAGGATTATTTGGAAGGCAGGGCAGGGGAAGGAAACACGTTAAAGGACCATGTTGTGACACGGTTCCCAGCTAGGTTTGGTACTGAACGGTGGATTCAGAACTGCAGCGTTCAAAGCCCCTGCCCGCCTTAGATTCTCGTGGCTACCTCCTCTGACCCATCCACATCCTCGAGGCTGGCAGGCAGGATGTTTTGAAATGGTGCAGCCAAAGGCCCCTTCCAGCTTGGCTGGCTCCCGAACGTGTCCGTATTTGAAGGCTGCCTCAGGCCTGGCAGGCAGAAGCAGCTGTGGTCCCTGGAGGCAAAAGGCAGCTCACCGGGCCTTCCATTTCCAGCCAGGCCTCATGTGGGGCAGGGCCAAGAGGGAAGTACAGAGTGCCCTTGGGGGAGAAGTCCCGCCAGGATGCACCCCTCCCCTGAGAAGCCCGCCTCCTCCCTCGTGGACAGAGGTCGCCAGCTGGTCCCCATGGTTACAGCCAGTGCCTGGAATTCCTCCTTAGGGCTCTGGGACGAGTATTGCTCAACGCAGGATGTGCTGGGTGTTTCATTTGGGGTTTTTAAGTTATTTATGACTTGGTGTCTTTCTTGTTTGATGTTTTGCTTTTGTTTTGCCTCTCCCAAGCAGTGGAGGCCTGAGAGCCTGAGGGAGGCTGGGGAAAACCAGCAGGGAGCACTTGGCTCCTGGCAGAGGGAGAGGACAGGAGGAGGAGCCTTCCCAGGAGGATCGAGGAGAGGTGGGCACATGGCAGGCCACAGTGCCCTACGGGCTTTTCTGTTTGAACCCCATGTGGGATGAATCTCAAAGCCAACAGTGTTCTTGCCTCATGTCCAGAAGCAGCGGAGATTCACAGCCCTCGCCTCTCCCTGAGAAGAAGCTGGATTTGAAAATCCCTCCCACGCTCTAATATGTTTCCTGGGTGGGCAGGGGCTCAGGACCAAGCAGCAAGTGTACCCAGAGTAGAAGCCCATCCCCACTTCCACTGCAAACCCGGGAGCAGAACTCAGTATCCGGAGCTTGCAGGGGCTGCAGGGGTTTGCTGAAGGCTGCCCAGCTCTGTTTCTGGTTTCCTGGACAACTTCTATGTCAGATTATGCCCATTGTAAACCCAGAGGGCTACATTTCGGGTTGAGTAATACGGACACTGGGGAAGCATAGGATCTGAGTCCAGCATTGCTGTGGGGGAGGGAAGAGTGTGTCCTGGCAGGAAGCCACCATTTGAGAAGGAGAGGCTGGTATCCATCCCATGGGATTCGCTATAATCAGCTCGTTAGAGCTGCTGGGTCTCTGTCACTGTGGACTCCAGTCATTCAAGGAGGTCTCCACTCTTGGGTTTTTTTTTTTTTTCTTTTCTTTTGCTGTTTTGCCTGAACATCCCAATACTCTTGGTTTTAGAATCCAAGAGTAAGCTGTGCAGAGATATGCTTCTCATTTAGAGTTCAAAGGAACACCAGCTCTGAAAACGTGACCGTGGGGCCAGGATGTTTCTGGCAGGCCCAGAAGTGCTGGCCGTTCTTCCCCAGCCTCCTGCCTGCTCCTTCCTCTGTTCCCGGCATGGAGGTGGGGGGTGCTGGGACTGGGGAGGGGCAGCCACCTCCATCTGAGGCTCTTCCTTGGGGCCCTGCTAGTGTGGACAGCAGACTTTATCCCTCCTTCTTACTCTGGGCCAAAGCCTCCCACGCTGCTCTCTGACGATGGCACCAAGAATGGGCCTATGGGACTTCTCAGGACATTGACAACGTGCACACTGCAAGTTGACTTATTTATTTATTTTGTGAAAAGAAGAGACAGAAGATACCTTTTTATCTGCAGGGACTCAAAGCTATACCCAAATCAAGAAAGACAAAATAATAATAGAAATCATTCACACACTCCATTCACGCAAGGACACCAGAAGACGATTCAGAACACAAGAGGAGAACAAGCCCGAGCTTCAGCACCACAGTGGCCCCTGGACATTGTTTAAGATCTAAGATCATGGCCCAATGCCGTGGTTCACAGAGGGCAGATTGCCTCAGCTCAGGAGTTTGAGACCAGCCTGAGCCACACAGCGAATCCCCATCTCTACTAAAATACAAAAAAAAATTAGCCAGTTATGGCAGCGTGCGCCTGCAGTCCCAGCTACTCAGGAGGCTGAGGCAGGAGAATCACTTGAACCTCAGAGACGGAGGTTGCAGTGAGCTGAGATTGTGCCACTGCACTTCAGCCTGGGCAACAGAACAAGACTCCATCTCAAAAAAAAAAAAAAAAAAGATCGGAGATCCCTTGGTTTCTCTCATGTTGATCTGAGATGCCACATCAGGGCCCTTTCTGCTTTATTATCTCTGCCTGGGTGAGTAAGTCACAACTTAAGTGGTGGGTGTTTCCTAGAAACATATCCCTTGGGGCTCAGTGATGCTCTGGGAACCCTCGGGGTTTGGGGAAGGACTGTGGTGTGACTATTGGCTTGACACGCTGTGGTTGTGGTTGGAGTCATCCACGTGGACACGGTTTTCAGCTTGGAGCTGGGATGGAGAAGGTGGAACCGCTGGGGGCCGGGCCTCCTTTTTCAGTGAGGCCAGCCCTGGTTTCTCTTCTGTTCCAGCTGCTCTGCCAGAAGCCTTCCCCTGCGAAGTACCCACCTGCCTGGAGACAGAGGGAGCAGCTGAGGCCTCTCTCCACCAGCCGGCAGCCTCCCCAGCACAGAGGACCATTCAGCAATGAGTGTCACTCATGTTCCTTCTTGTTGATGAGTTCTGCAGCCCAGCCTATAGCAATGGCTCAGAACCTTCCAGGCCTTGGTGAGATAGGGCAGTGTCCAATGCTCGCAGGCTGTCCCCACTCTGTCTCTTGCCATCTTCCCCTCAGGACCTGTTCATAAATTGGGGAATGGACGAGGGCCCTGGAGGGTGCTTGGGAGTAGTTAGTGGAGGGCAGGACTCCCAGATCCCCATAGAGAGGGCAAGAGAAGCGCAGATGTGCACAGAAACCCATCTCTGTCACATACACCCCAGCTGCTCACCGAGTTATTTTCCAAAAGCTGAGAAACATAAATCAAACTTAGGCTTTTGTCCCTCTTCAATATGTGCACTTGAAAATAACTAAACAAGCAAAAAAGAGACGGTAAATGACAAGTTTGCTTCCTGTTGGCTAGCACCCTCAGCCTGGGAGCTGCTGCCGGAGGCTGGCATATCGGGGCAGCTGCTGACCAAACCCCACAGAACAGAGGGCACCAGGCATCACATGACATCTGTCTCTGCCATCTATCTGGCAATGGAAGGAGCTCCAGACGGAGGTCCTTCCCAGAAGATTGATTCTTGGCCTGGGTGGTAGAGGAGATAGAAGCATCCAAAGGTCTGATCCTGACCCTAGAGTCCCGTAGCCCTGAGTCATCCTCTCCTATACTAGGGCCTGTTTTAATTGACCGTAGGGGCCCGGTGCAGTGGTTCACACCTGTAATCTTAGCATTTGGGGAGGCCAAGGTGAGGATTGCTCGAGCCCAGGAGTTGGAGACCAGCCTGGGTAACATGGGGAGACCAATTAACTGTTGGGCTTGTCCCTTGCTAGGACAGGAGCCGAAGACTGGATGGGTGTGTCCTCAAGGCAATCCCCTCTCACCCCCATTCCCAAAGTCTGAAAGCAAAACCAGATCTCAAAGGGCTGATTCCTGAGGCAAGGAGAGAGAATGGGGGCGTGGTGGGAGCAGACACCTGCCCAAGCCAACTGGGTCTTACTGATCTGTACAAGCTGATAGAAGGACCACCTGCTGGAATCCAGGGCTCCTGAGTTATTGGGTTTGCTTGTGAAGCTTCTAGGACAAGGCACAGCCAGATGGAAGGGAGGGTCCCGGGCTTCCTGAATGCAGCCACATCACCTCTCAACTTGCTGCAGTTTCAGAGATAGTGGAAGTTGCTCTGTACCTCAAAAGCACAAAGCAGAATTGGCAACTTCACGTCTCAGGAGCTTCAAGATCCTTTGGTCTCGTGTCCTTTGGCATCCCATAACTGTATGGGGGACAAATTTGTACATGTTTCCAAGGCTACAGACATGGTGCCCTCCTCATGGGCCTAGCTCAGGTATCTAGGTCAGGTACTTCGCTGGGGAAATGAAATGACCCACATGGTCTGCTTCCTCTGCCATTGGCTTGAACTGGGCACCCCCTGAATTCTCCATCTCAGCTGTATTTTCTGGTCCACGTTTGCCTGGCTCCCCCTGCTTCTGCCTGGGTCCTGCACACTGTCCTTTTGCCAACACCTCCGCCCTGTGTCCTGTTTTCATGTCTGCATGGTATGACACAACTTCATGGCATACATAGCCACAGTATGTACATATGCGCCCACGTGTGTGTGTGTGTGTGTGTGTGTGTATAGCCCATTCTGCTCAGCCTCTGGCACTGCTCCACATTGCCCCCAGCCCCACTGCTGTCACTGTTGTCCCAGATGTCCTTGCCGTGGCCACAGACAATCTGCCGTCTCCTGGAAGTGCTGGGGCTGCCCTTCAGAGAGCTGGCAGCCGCCAGCAGTCAGGGCCTGCTTCGCAGAATAGAATGTGAACCCCTCTTCTGATGGCCTACTTGACTTATTTAATTAAAAATGGAAACATACAACAAGCAAGAGCTGCAGCATGTCTCTGCCTTTTCCTTTGCATTTGTTCTCAGCAGCAACTGGGTCACAATTTTTTTTAATTATTATTTTTATTTATTTATTTATTTTTTTAGTTAACAGTGGTAGAAGGGAGGTGACTTCCAGCATGAAGCAGGACATGGAATTCCCCTGCCCATTCCCAAGGGACCAAAAGGCACTAGGGCACTATGAGACAGGATGACTGTTCCTTACATTACCAGGCTGGCAGAGCTGGTGGGGACTACGCTGGGCGGAGAGAGAGAAAACCCAGGTATTTGGGGGCAGACACAGGAGTGATGTGCCAGCAGTCAGGGGGGCTGGGCACAAGTCCCAGCTTTGCCACTGTCTGGCTGTGTGACCTTAGATAAGTCCCTTCCCTTACTTTGACAGAAGTTTCCTTTTAAAATGAAGGTATAATCAATTGTTCACAACCATTGTTCCCAAAAAGCCCCGTTAGGGATTCGAAAGTCAGCTGAAAGGGCAGGCGGCACCCTCTTAAGGAGAGCCACAGTGCATTTTGATATGCTCTATGTGTAGCGTTTTGATCTGCTTTGGGTAGCATTTTAGATTTATTTGGCCTTCAACTAAATCTCCAAAAGCACATGAGAAGATTGCCAAGGACCCTTTCAGCTAAGAAATTGAAGGGAGTCCCAGAGATACTAAAAAAAAGAACAAAAAGAAGAAAACAAAAAGGAAAAATAAAAAGAAATGGAAGGGAGTCCTTTCAAATTGCAGTTACATCCGTCATAACAACTTCAGTTCTTGTTAGATTTCAGCGGTGCTTGTCTTCCAAGAGCTGCCTATAGGGCATGGCCATTTCCCCGGAGAGGAAGGAGAGTTAGTTTTGAACACAGAAGCCAGAGCTGGCGGGCCTTTGTAGGTCTCGGGACACGGTGGGAGCAGGACCAGCAGCTGCAGGAAGAGGCAGAGGAGGGCTGAGTACAGGGACAGTGGCTCCTGGAGTGAGAGAGTAAAGACTCAGAGAGGCTCAGTGTGAGGAAACAGGCCCCCTCCCCAGATCTCAAACCTGTGTCTCTGCCGCTTCACCCAGTCCAGGTCTGGGAAGCTCAAGCCATCTCCCTCCTGCCCCTGAAAGTATCTGAGCCGGTGCCTGTCATCCCAACCTGAACAGAAACTGCCACCCCCCAGTCAGGTCCTATTGCTGTCTCCCGGCACTGGGGGCTGGCTATAGTTAGTTTAATTTCTAGGCTGTGTTTCCTACCACAAATGACCCCCTGGGGAAACAAATTGCACTAATCACAGATCGGAGAAGCCTGGACGCCTCCCCCACCCCCACCTCCCCTCAGCCACCAGGCTGGAACCGTCTCTCCTCCTCCTCCTTCCCCCCCACCCCCAGACTCCTTTGGGATCCTCAGTCTTCCTTCCTACACCCCAATTGACCCAACCCTGGGGAGGGGCTAAGTGCCTCGTGGCTCTCTAGGACAGAGAATCAGCTCGGACTCTGGAAAGCAGTTTGGTCAGCAGGGGGCTGGGGTCAGGGACCTGTGCCATTGCTCACCGAGGTCTGCTGGGCCTAGCCCTGGGGCCTGCAGCAGCGTCCCCAAGTGTGTTGCTTTTGGGAGGATACAGTGCACATTCGATTACAGGCTCTGGTAGGCCACTTTCCTTTGACTCACAGCTTAGAAAGAAACCATTTTTACGGAATTCCTTTATCACGCAAACCTTTTTTCCACTCCAAACAACAACATTTTCAAGACTCTGGCCTCCTTTATTTTTTAAGGCTTTGTCACCCAGTTGGGAGTGCAGTGATGCAATCACAGCTCACTGCTGCAGCCAGGACCACCCAGGCCCAAGCAGTCCTCCCGCCTCAGCCTCCCAAGTAGCTGTGACTACAGGCATGCCCCACACTTGCTCGTTTTTTTGTGTATTTTTTTTAGAGATGGGGCCTCACCATGTTGCCCAGACTGGTCTAGAACTTCTGAGTTCAAGCGATCTGCCAGCCTCAGCCTCCCAAAGTGCTGGGATTATAGGTGTGAGCCACTACACCCAGCCAAGACTCCATCATTCCGCAGAAGAGTTAGTCGCTACCAGCAGCCTGCAGCTGGAAGTACGTAGGACCAAAAGCCACGCTAAGCAGACAAGAAGGTGGTGGGTGAGTTGGCTGGGAGAAAAAGCCCAGGGTTGGGCTTAAGGCTTATCCCCCTTCACACCATCCTCACTGAGCTGCCGGGGTAGGAGGGGCCCTCAGAGATTGCAGCAGCCTTGGGGGCCCTGTGGGTCAGGGCTCAAGGCCCTGAGACATCCATGCTGCTGTCCTGAAACCTCCCTCGTTCTTGTTTTCCTCAACTCAACCCACATTGTGGGGCCTCTGTGGCATGACCCAAAAGATGCGGAATCCCCCACAGAGAGTGGGGACTCTGGAGAACCAGGCCAGGCATCAACACCACGGGATACTATTTATCTGAGAAATAGGAGTTTGAGATAGCTCTTAAAGGAACCATTTCTGAAACAGTTGGACAAAGGTTACCAGCAGTAAATCGGTTTCCTGGAGGTGTAATCCTCTAGTAGCTAGTAAAACCTTTGCTGAGTGCTGTGGGCTGTTTATTGGAAGAAGAAGCAGGTAGTAAATGCCCAGCAGGAGAGGCCTGCCCAAGAAAATTAGAAGGAGGAAAAAGAAGGAAGGGAGGGAGGGAGAAGGAAGGAGAGGGAAGAGAAGAGGAAAGAAGAAAGAAAGGGAGGAAGAGGCTGAGCGTAGTGGCTCACACCTATAATTCCAGCACTTTGGGAGGCTGAGATGGGAGGATTGTTTGAGGCTAGGAGTTCAAGACCAGCCTGGTCAACATGGCAAGATCCCATCTCTTAAAAAGAAGAAAAAGAGAAAGGAAGGGAGGGAGAGTGACAATGGGATGCATTTCGGTGCAGAGAAGGAAGATAGCCAAGTCATTGAAAAGTATACCCTTGGGGAAGGCCGCAGCCACAGTGCCCAAGAGTTCAGAGTGTCCGGCCAAGCTCAGGTGCACTCAGCCCTGTATACCTTTGGCCATGGGCCTAATTTGCCCCACGGATGTGTGGCTCACATTGTTTGTTCTTGTTTTTAACAATTGACAGGCCAGGCATGGTGGCTTTCACCTGTAACCCTCAGCAGTCTGGGAGGCCAAGGCAGACAGATCACTTGAGTCCAGGAGTTTGAGACCAGCCTGGGCAACATGGTAAAACCCTGTCTCTACAGAAACAAAACAAAATATTCACCGGTTATGGTGGCACGCACCTGTAGTCACAGCTACTCAGGAGGCTGAGGTGGGAGAATCACCTGAGCCCAGGAGTTCGAGGCTGCAATAAGCTGTGATCACATCACTGCACTCCAGCCTGGGTAACAAAGTGAGACTCTGTCTCAAAACAAAAACAGTTGACATTCGAGGACAGCGCTGAAAAATGAAGGGTTGTTTTGTTTTTTTTTTTTTGGAGACGGAGTTTTTGTTCTTGTTACCCAGGCTGGAGTGCAATGGCGAGATCTTGGCTCACTGCAACCTCCTCCTCCTGGGTTCAGGCAATTCTCCTGCCTAAGCCTCCTGAGTAGCTGGGATTACAGGCACGCGCCACCATGCCCAGCTAATGTTTTGTATTTTTAGTAGAGACGGGGTTTCACCATGTTGACCAGGCTGGTCTCGATCTCTTGACCTTGTGATCCACCCGCCTCGGCCTCCCAAAGTGCTGGGATTACAGGCATGAGCCACCGCACCTGGTCAAAGGGGTTTTATATAAAAAGCAGACTTAGCTCCTCTTGAAAATCAGGTGTCTTGGTTTAGGTTACACCGGCAGCTGACACTGGGACAAAGGCAAACTGGTTTCCTTAGGATCTGCAGATGGCTGGGAGAGGGCGGAGAGGAGGCAGGCAGCCAGCACAACGGTGCCTCTGAGCCAGCCGCCACCTTGGGGAACTGGAGCCAAATCCCTCTGGGGACCAGGTGCAAAGCCCGAGCCTTAGATTCACTCCACCCTGGGGTGAGGGGAGGGAGTCTGAAGGCTCCTACATTAACCCCTGTCAGCCTGGGGCTCAGGCTGCTCTTGGAGAGTGTCAATTTCACAGCACGGCGCTAGCCGCCCCCCGCAGAACAGCATTCCCATACTCTAGAAAGAGCACAAAGATGCAGCGGTAAAGATACAGGTGGCTGAAGTTTCCAGAGCACAATGAAAGGTAAGGTATGGGGGATAGGATGGGGTCCGACAGCATGTGCACCTTGGAGTGCTCTCATTCCCACAGAAAAATAGGCTCTGGTGGGTGGCGGCAGCAGCCTCTTTAACGGGAGAAGGGCAGGGTCCCCACCTGCCCATCCCATCTCTCCAATACTGAAGCAGCAAATCCCCTTGCCATACCTCACAGCATTTGCACTGATGTTGAACTTCCAACACAATATTGTCTCTGTGAATTCACGTCTCTCTAACCTGAGAAAGCGGCAGGCCAAGAAGGCCATGGCTGCTGTGTTATTCACTGTGAAAGCTCCCCAGCCACTATAGGCATTGGAGTTCGCAGCCCTCACTTAAAGTTCTGGAATGCTAAGGTCTGGGCTGGCTTTCCTGACAACACCCACTCTGGGCTTCTTAATGCTTAGACCGGAGGAATGAGGTGCTCTCCCTGGTCCACACACAATGGAAATCAACACCCCCTGGCTATCTGTCACTGCGCCCACCTGGACTTCTCCCGCCTACCTGAGCAGGTGGCCAGAATAAACAGTGAGGAAGAGGACAGCTGCTTTTGCCCACCTTGAGGTGAGCAGGAACAGGCCCGAATCCAGTCCATGCCAGAGCTGCCGCCCTGGAATGTTCTCAGCTCATTTCTGCTTCAGTGCACACAGTGGGGCATGCTCCTCTGTGGGGCACACAGACCCCTTGGGCATGCTCTCACCATGATGAGCATGGCAATTCCCAGGGTCTGGGCTCAAATGCTGCTCCATTCTCTCCCACACAGGAAAGCTCTGAGGACACTATGTGTGCAAAGACCTGGAGGGTAGGCCAGGCACGGTGGCTCAAGCCTATAATCCCAGCACTTTGGAAGCCTGAGGTGGGTGAATCACAAGGTCGAGAGTTTGAGACCAGCCTGGCCAACATAGTGAAACCCCCATTTCTACTGAAATTACAAAAAAAAAAAAAAAAAAAAGAGTTAGCCGGGTGTGGTGGCATACACCTGGAGTCCCAGCTACTCGGGAGGCCGAGGAGAGAGAATTGCTTGAACCTGTGAGGCGGAGGTTGCAGTGATCTGAGACTGGGCCATTGCACTCCAGACTGGGTGACAAAGTGAGACTCCATCTCAAAAAAGACCTGGAGGATAAAGGGAACATAGGAAGTTTGGACACCAAGAAGCAGTTTGCCCTGACCAAGGCAGTAAGAGGCCAGGAGGCTGGAAAGGAAAACTGGGACCCGAATGTGCTAAGAAAAAGAGGTTGAACTTGCTTCTAAGAGCTAGAGAGAGCCATTGAAAGGCAGAGTGAAGCAGAGTGGTCTGGTCGGATCGACTGCATTCTGTTTTACAGATGAGAAGCGTGAGGCCCTGACAGCTGAAATGACCGGCAGTCTCGGAATGTGAACCGGCACTGCTCACCCTCAGAGTCCGGGCCTAGCCCCTCCTGTCCTATCCTTTACCCCTCGCGTCCCACCTGATGTATTAAGACCCCATGGGCTCTGTGCTATGGTTTGAATGGCCCCCAAGATTTATGTGTTGAAACTTCATCCCCAATGTGACAGTATGGAGAGATGGGGCGTTTAGAAAGTAAGTCATCAGGATAGAGCCTTCAAGAATGGAATTAGCCACAGGTGGTGGATCACACCTATAATCCCAGCACTTTGGGAGGCCAAGCCAGTCGGATTACGAGGTTGGGAGTTCAAGACCGGCCTGGCCAATATGGTGAAACCCTATCTCTACCTACCCAAAAGACAAAAATCAGCCGGGCAAGGTGGTAGGCACCTGTAATCTCAGCTGCGTGGGAGGCTGAGGCGGGAGAAGCACTTGAGCCCGAGAGGCGGAGGTTGCAGTGAGCCGAGATCGCACCATCGCACTCCAGCCTGGGCAACAGAGCAAGACTCGCTCTTAAAAAAAAAAAAAAAAAAATGGAAAGAATGGAATTAGCGACCTTATGAAAGGGCTGGAGGAAACTAGCAATCACTCCTTTTTGCCCTCTGCCACGTGACAGCACAGCACTTGTTCCTTTCGGAAGAAGCCACAAGACAGGAAGCAGAGAACATCCCTCACCAGACGCAAAACCTGCAGCACCTTGATCTTGGACATCCAGCCTCCAGAACTTGAGAGAGAAATTTCTATTGTTTAAAATTGCCCAGTCTTCGTATTTTATTATATTAGGTTGGAGCAAAAGTCATCTTTTTTTTTTTTTTTTTTTTTTTGCCATGACTTTAATTTTAAAAACTACAATTGTTTTACACCAACCTAATAGCAACCCAAATGGACTAAGATGCTGTATGCATTCTGTGAAACCCAAGCTAGAATCACAGGCTCCTCTCTGGGGTCACACAGGGCAAGCCCCAGCCTCTCCCGAGTGCCACTTTCCAAAGTCTGCCCCGAGTCTGCTCTTCTCCAGGCTTGAATAGCAGCAATGTTTCCTAGCTGTGTGACCTTGCACCAGTGACTCGCTCTCTCTGAGCCTCAGCTGGCTCATGTGTAGAACGGGGATAGTGTCGACAGGAAGGGTAAGGTGCTGTATGTAGCATGCCTGATTCACAGTGAGCCTGAATCAGCACATACTTTGAAGTCTGGAACGGAGGCCCAGATAGAGCTTATAATGGAACCTGGGGCCACACAGAATGAGTCCCTCAGCATCTGTCCCAGGCAGGCAGGCTGTAAACCTGGACAGACACTAAATGGAGAAATCACTGCAGGACAAATGCCGAAAAGCAGAACTGAGATTCTAAGGACTGACTCTGAGATACCCCATGGAGCAATTTCCCAGAGTTTGGACAAGTGAGCAGGGGAGAGTTTTCTCATTCCTTTTGGAAGTGTTCATTAATTCCACCTCTGTTTTTTGTTTTAACATTCTCTTTCCCCTGACTTGAGGTTGATTTATTTAAGCAGTTTCCCTTCCAAGAAAAATGCCCTCTGCTTCTGTCTCTATCCGTGGAGAGACCATCACTTAGAACCAAGAAGACCCCGGTTTAAATCCGTTCACTCAAAGCATTGCCTGATGGGCAGTGCTTCTTCCTCCAGCCCTAGCTCCCGAGGGGTCTAAAATAGTGGCATGTTCACACTTGGCCTAATCCACCACTTCCCGATATGTCCTGTTCAGCCGGGGAGCAGGGAAACAGTTCAGAGGACATGTGTCAAGACTTGCTCATGGAAGCAGGACTCCAAGAAACCCATTAGAGGGGAATGCTCCTGACATCTTACGTCTAGATGCCAGTGTCTTTTTCTCTTTCTCTTTGAAGGGGAATTAAGCCTCAGTCCCTGACCTCAGCATTCACATAGCCTGCTACTGTGCCTGACCCAGCAAGATCAAATGAATAGTGATAAAGTTCAAGAAGCATTTGGAATAAGAACTTGTTTTTTTTTAGACAAGGTCTCACTCTGTTGCCCAGGCTGGAGTGCAGTGGCCTGATCATGGCTCGTTACAGCCTCAACCTCCCAGGTTCAAGCAATCCTCCCACCTCAGCCTCCCAGGTAGCTGGGACTACAGGTACACACCACCATGGCCAGCCAATTTTTTGTATTTTTTGTAGAGAAGGGGTTTCACCACGTAGCCCAGGCTGGTCTTGAATTCCTGGGCTTAAGTGATCCTCCTGCCTTGCGTTCCCAAAGTTCGGGGGTTACAGCCATGAGTCACTGCACCCAGCCATGTTTTTTAAAATACATAGTGGTGTGCCATCTTTGCAAATGTCCATGTTTGTATGACATGGAAGATAAGAGTGTGGAATCTGTAGCCAGTCCGCCTGGTCTCAAGTCCTGGCTCTGCCTATTTCATGGCTGTGTGGCCTAGGGCAAAGTACCCAGCTTGTTTTTGCTGCCATTTCCTCATCTGTATAACGGGGATAAAGCTGGTATCTGTCTCATGGGGTTGTTGTAAGTATTAAGTTAATGAATGAAAACGGACTGGTGCATGTTCATGCTCAGAAATGATTATAGTTATGCTAAGAGCCTGGCCAGAGGTAGAAGTAAAGAGGGTAGAACAGGGGGTTCTAATGGTTCTTATTCCCAGAAATTGTTACTGAAACCGCAGGGATTCAGGCTAGGTCCTGCTGCTCACAGCACCAAAAGCCAATCACTAAGACAATGAGGATTGACAAGGAAGAAGGAATCAACTGGGTATCACATCCAAGGAGATCTGTCTCAACTCTATCTCCTTGATCAACTAAACTTAGGAGTTTCTATAGCAAGGAAAAAACATAACTACATCTAGGGAAAATGGGAATTAGGGAGGGAAAAGGAAGAGGAAAAACAAGAGGTAGGCATTGGCTTAGGAATCATGAAGGGTAAGAGGTCTGGCATCTCATTGTCCAGATCTGGTGAGTTCAATTCCTTGATACTATCTGGGAGTCCTGATGGTTGGTTTCCTGAGAAATGAATTCAGATAAGCCAAATGTAACTTTGTCAAGTTTCAAGACTGGGAGGTTTCGTTTCAATATTTATTCCATAGAAGCCATAAATATCAGTGCTATGGGACAATTGGGTTGGTTCCAAAAATGACAAGATTGTAGCTGGGTGCAGTGGCTCATTGGGAGGCCAAGGCAGACAGATCACCAGAGGTCAGAAGTTGAAGACTAGGCCGGCCAACATGGTGAAGCCCCATCTCTACTGAAAATACAAAAATTAGCCAGGCGTGGTGGTACGTGCCTGTAATCTCAGCTAGTCAGGAGGCTGAGGCGGGAGAACTGCTTGAACCCAGTAGGCAGAGGAGGAGTTTGCAGTGAACCGAGGTCATGCCACTGTACTTCAGCCTGGGCGACAGAGAAAGACTCTGTCAAAACCAAAACAAAACAAAACAAAAAACAAAATGACAAAATTGGTACTTATGAACATTTCAAGCAAATGGACATGTGTAATATTGTTTCTTGTTCAAAACGCCTCACTCAAAACCCTCCAGAAACTCAGCCAAATGGTGAGTGTGTGTCCAGTGCCTTCCATGCATTCTCCCTCTTGACGATCCTTCCATCTCTTAAAATGGACACTCAGCTATCACCCATTTTATGGATAAAGTTTGGGGAGGTAGAGCCAGGGTTGGATCCAGCTTGCAAACCCAGGTCCTTCCACCTGCACAGCTTGACCTCAGAGCAGCTGTGTCTCACAATGGTCGGGACATGGTGTGCTCAGGGCCTCTGGCACCTTTGCTCCTCTCTTTGGTGATAGGACAAATAAAAGGCTCTCATCCATCAGCCTGGTTTCCTGGGATCTTGGGCAATCCCCAGGGATGTGTCCGCCTCTGTGAACAGTGCTCATCGGACTGTGACCTGACCAAGAAAGAGGCAGTGGCACCGGGAGACTTTCTTTAGAACTTGGCTTTCAGCTGGGCACGGTGGCTCACACCTGTAATCGCAGCACTTTGGGATGCCAAGGTGGGCAGATCACATGAGGTCAGAAATTCAAAACCAGCCTGGCCAACATGGCAAAACCCTGTCTCTACTAAAAACACAAAAATTAGCCGGGCATGGTGGTGTGCACCTGTAATCCCAGCTACTCAGGAGGCTGAGGCAGGAGAATCGCTTGAACCCAGGAAGCAGAGGTTGCAGTGAGCCAAGATCTTGCCACTGCACTCCAGCCTAGGTGACAGAGCAAGAGTGTCTCAACAAAAAGAAAAAAAGAACTTGGTCTTTGGTGTCAATGATGCTGTGCAAAGGCAGGGAAACACCACATGAAGAGCTCCTAGACAAAGTCTCCTGTTCCATTCCAGATGCAAGCCCAAAATAAACAGGAATAATGCTCAGGCTCAGTGGAGATCAAAGAAAGGCAAACCCAAATAACGGTGACCTCTTAAACTGGCAATAATTTTTTTTAAAAAAAATAGCAAAACACAACTGAGCACAATGGCTCACACCTGTAATCCGAGCACTTTGGGAGCCAAGATCAAGCCACTGCACTCCAGCCTGGGTGACAGAATAAGACTACCTCTAAAAAAAAAAAAAAGCAAAAACCCAATGCTGGTGAAGGTGTAGGGAAACATCCATTCATCTGATGGGAGACTTCTGAAGGGCAGTTTGGTGAGATATATCAAACATCCTAACACGTTCCATACCTTTCATTCAGCAAATCCAGTTACAGGAGTTTTATTATATTTTATTTTTGAGATAAGTCTCACTCTATCACCCAGGCTGGAGTGCAGTGGCATGATCTCCACTTACTGCAATCTCCACATCCCAGGTTCAAGCAATTCTCCTGCTTCAGCCTCCCGAGTAGCTGGAACTACAGGCACGTGCCACCATGCCCGGCTAATTTTTGTATTTATTATTTTTTTGGTGGAGATGAGGTTTCACTGTGTTGGCCAGGGTGGTCTCTAACTCCTGGCCTCAAGTGATCCGCCTGCCTCAGCCTCCCAAAGTGTTGGGATTACAGGCATGAGCCACTGCACAGGAATTTATTCTAAGGAAGTAACTATGGCTGAATGCTAAGAATGTAAGGTTATTAAACATTAAATGTTGTTTATAATAGTGAAAAACTGGAAAACCACTCAAGTGCTGATTACAGGGGGCTGGTTACATCAATTATGGTTACACATATGATGGATTCTCTGCAGCCATTAAACGATCCTGCAGAAGAGTTTTTCATGACAATTAAAAATGTTTAGGATATATTAGATGATAAAAGCAGGCTATCAAAGAACAAGCACCATATGACTTCATTTTTGTGAAATGAAGTATTATCTCTCTCTAATGTGAATATATCTGCACAGAGAAATGATTGGAAAGATGTAAACCACAGTGTTGACAGAAGATTGTGAGTATATTATGGTTTTCCCTTTCTTTATGTGAATTGTTAATGATTTCTTTAACAAACATGTATTCCTTGCGTTCATCACACAGCAGTTAAGAGTGTGGGCTTCAGAGTCAAGCTGCCTGAGTTCAAATCCAAGTTCCATCCCGGATTAGCTGAGGCCTCTCTGAGCTGCAGTCTTCAAGTACAAAATGGGGAGAAGAATAATAAAGCCAAGACCCTGGCTTGGAGGGTGTTGGAAGGTCTAAGTGAGATGACACAATCCAAGGGCTGCCCCTGGCGCAATGCCACATAGCTACCCACTACCGTTACGGTTATACTGTGACTCATTACTGTTATCATTATTAATATAACCTTTGCAACTAGGAAGGTGAGGAGCCTTGGTCTCTGCCCATATTCTCTGGCCATCAGGAGTCCCCGAGAGGTGTCCCCACCAGCTCCTCCCCTCCAGGTTGGCACTCGCTCTCAAACTTGCTGTGAGACCTTCAGCCCACACTTGCCAGAACTCCAGCGTTCTCTCCTTCATGCCGTTTTCGGCATCGAGGGCTTGGAAGAAACAGCCCAGCAAACGCCGGGCTCCTGGCCCCAGAGCGAGACGCGGAAGTTTGCAGAAATGCATCAGCAAATGTTTGATTTGGGAGGACAGGAAGAGCAGAGCCCATACCGAGAGCAAAATAGGACAGAAAGGAGATTTCTTGGTAAGGGCTGAGGAGAGATCGTCGTTCATCACTGGGGCCTCCTTGTTTTCTCACTTTGTTTCTTGACTTCAGTCCTGACCACCTCGTTTGCTGTGGAACATCTGGTCCCAACATGGGGCTGATTTTAATAAATCCAAGACATCTCCCTTTGCCCAGCAGACTTAGAAGACGCCAAGGAGAAACCCCGTGGTGTTGCCAGCAAGGACGGTAGAGGCAAAGAGACAGACAGGAAAGAGGAGGATGGTTAATAACCAAGTGGGAACCCGGGTGCATCTGGGAGGTGAGCTGAGACCCATGTGTTCAGAAATCAAGATTACGGGCCTGGCAGAGGCATGCCCATTGAAGCCAGCAGCAGCCTCTGGAAGCGACCACCTGCCCTTGGTTTCTGTCCTTTTCTGTCGTTCCTCACTAGGCAGGAGCTGGCTTAGGTAGGTCACAGATTTTCCAGATGTGGGAGAACAGGATTTGGGACACCTTGTAGGTGTTACACACACATGCACACATACACACACACATGCATGCACGCGCGCACACACACACACACACGTCTCTCCTCCCAGACCGGGAGGGCAGAAGGGTCATGGAGCTTCAGCTAGAGTCTGTCCTCCATTGGTCTGGCCTGGAGGGATGCAATGGCCCCTCTGCTTGTGGATGTCTCATGACCTGAGACAAAGTAGAGTGACTGTGGCTGGCGAGCACTCGGAAGGGCTGACAGGAGCATCAGCTTGAAAATGAGAGAAAGAAGTGAATGAAAGAAGCTGTGATTCCTAGAAGTTCCCACTTCACGCACTTCCCACAACAACTCCACTACTCCAAGTGAGAAATTAATTCCTCCAGGATCAGGGTTGCGAAGAAGGTGCCAAAACCCAAGAAAAAGGCTTTGTGTTTGCAGGGTGTGAACTTGGCTTAAGGGAAGCTCAACATGACACAGCCATGGGACAGGGTGCTGGACCTCTTAGCATTTTAGGAGAGTCGGCAAGGCTGCCTTGCGCAGGGGTGGGGTGGGTCTCTTCTGTTACTGATGTTGGAAATAGAACAGTGGTCAGGGACATTAAATTGCGGCAATCAATTTTTTGTTGTTGTTCTCACTTAGGGGAGGGTAGGTAGAAGATGTTCAAAGAATGGGAAAGTCATTATCCCCCTTCCCCTACAGGGAGTAGAGAGAGACCAACTTTCCTCATTCTGAACCCTGGCCCTAGACTGGGAAAAGAGAGCCCCAGACTCAGTACTAAATAAGCCCAGTGGTTTTCAGCTCTGGACACAAGTTAAAATCTCCCACTGCTTCTCACACTTTCCCGGGCATCCAACGCCCTGCCCTGAAGGCCTTGTTAAAACACAGATCTCTGGACCCCACCCTAACAGCTTTGGATCCTGTTGTCAGGGTGGGGCCTGAGAGTTCGCACTTTAGCAAGTGCCCTAGTGATGCTGACGCTCCTGGTCCCAAGGTCCAACTTTGAGAACCAAGGCCCTTCCCCAGTCCTCAGAGACTGATTTGGTTGCTCTGGAGTGGGATTTCGGTCGCTGTTGTTTAAAAGCACCCAGGGAAAGCTGGGCGCAGTGGCTTACACCTGTAATTCCAGCACTTTGGGAGGCTGAGGTGGGCAGATCACGAGGTCGGGAGATCGAAACTGTCCTGGCCAACATGGTGAAACCCCATCTCTACTAAAATACAAAAATTAGCTGGGCATAGTGGTGCGTGCCTGTAGTCCCAGCTACTCGGGAGGCTGATGCAGGAGGATCACTTGAACCCAGGAGGCAGAGGTTACAGTGAGTTGAGATCATGCCACTGCACTCCAGCCTGGGGACAGAGCAAGACTCTGTCTCAAAAAAAAAAAAAAAAAAAAGGACCCAGGGTATCCCAGAAGAAAGAGCTGTGGTTCACACCACCAAGGCCAGTTATGACACACCTACTATGAGAGCATGTTATAAAAATAAGCACTTTCAGCCAGACATGGACTCTAAAACATAAATAACATAAAAGTAGACATAAGCAGAAACATCCAGCTCTCAGTTAAGTACTTGCTAAGCTCCAGCTGCTTCAAACTCATCTAACCCCTCTTCCCTTTCCGCATCCTGGTCTTCGCCCCTCTGCGCCTTTACAGGAGCCATCTCCCCGTGGCCCGGCCTTGTTCAGGTTCTGGCTGAGCTGGGGCAGGAGCACTTGGTGACACCTCTTGGCTCTTAGTCTGCAGTTCCCTTGACGTGTTATTGCTCTGATTTTCTCTCAAGTACCTCCCTTTCCTTTGTTCTGGGAGAAACCTTCTCTCATCTTGTCTATGTGCAGAGACCCCCAGTGGCCTTCCCTACAACTGAGCAGATAGAAAGCTACTCACTGTGGTCTGTGGATAGCCGAGATCCTGTGACCCTTAGCCCTCCACCCGGGCAGGCCCACATGGGCATAAATCACAAGGATACCAAGGCAGGACAGTGAGCCCTGCCTCCAGCCGAGGCCTGGCAGGGCGGGGGCTGTGGGCTTCCAGCCTCCTGTGGAAAGATTTATGAAACAAAGAGCAGATGCTTCAAACAATGGCTTCAGCAGACCGGGTCCCAGTACATTCAGGAAGGGAGGGATCCATGGATGCTGGCCAAGTCCTGCTCAGAGGAGCCTCAGAGACCAGGCAGGCAAGCACAGTGACCAGGCAGCTGCAATGAGCAATGGGGAGGGGTCAAGCACATTACACCTCTCCTGGGTCAGGCTCTTACAGGCAGGATCTTAATTAATCCTTATGACAGCCAGGCACGATGGCTTACACCTGTAATCCCAGCACGTTGGGAGGCTGAGGTGGGTGGATCACCTGAGGTCAGGAGTTTGAGACCAGCCTGGCCCACATGGTGAAACCCCATCTCAACCAAAAATATGAAAACTAGCCAGGCATGGCAGCAGGTGCCTATAAGGAGAATCGCTTGAACCCGGTAGGCAGCAGTTGCAGTGAGCCGAGATCACGCCACTGCACTCCAGCCTGGGCCACAGAGCAAGATCCTGTCTCAAAAGAAATTAAAATTAAAAAAGTAATTAATCCTTATGATGCCACAGTAGGTGCTGTCAGACCTTGACCTGGAAGGCATGACTGCTGACCTCTCCTGCCTCCTTGGGTCTGACATAAACAAGCCGAGTGGGAACGGGCATGAGGACAGGTCTGTGCATGCCTGTGCGCATGCGTGTGTTGATTCACATACCCTCCCCCCTCTCCCCGCAGATTCCTACCCCTCAGTCTTCCCAGCCCCAGTGCACACAGATTCCATCTTCGTTTTCTTTTTCCCTTTCTTTCTTTTATTTATTTATTTTTTGTTGTTGTTGTTGTTGAGATGGAGTCGCCCTCTGTCACCCAGGCTGGAGTGCAATGTCACGATCTCAGCTCACTGCAACCTCCACCTCCCTGGTTCAAATGATTCTCCTGCCTCAGCCTGCTGAGTAGCTGGGATTACAGGCATGTGCCACCACACCCAGCTAATGTTTGTATTTTTAGTAGAGACGGTGTTTCACCACACTGGCCAGGACGGTATCAATCTCCTGACCTCGTGATCTACCCACCTTGACCTCCCAAAGTGCTGGGATTACAGGCGTGAGCCACCGTGCCCGGCTTCCATCTTCATTTTCTTAAATCTTCATCTTTGCCCATAACCTCCCCCAGGGAGTCTCCCAGCCTAATTGAAAGAGAGAGAGAGAGAGAGAGAGAGAGAGAGAGAGAGAAGTAGAATTGGTGTAGGATTCCCCTTATCTCAGATGGGAGGAGAATAGCTGGAAAGTTTGAAGGTCTAGGTGTCAATAGTCCTGTGTGTCGTTTTATGACTGGGTTCGTTCAGCATGGCAGCCAAGCCCTCTTGCCTCTCTCAGCCTGTTTTGTCGTCCATAAAATGCGGACAAGGGAGGTGGGGAGGGCTTCCAGTCAAGTTAGTTTCACATCCATGCTTTGAGGCCCTGTGATTCCAGAAACAGCTCTAATGGGCAAAACATTAAAAGAGAAAATTTATTTTTTAATTTAATTTAATTTTTTTTTTTTTTTTTTGAGACGGAGTCTGGCTCTTTTGCCCAGGCTGGAACGCAGTGGCACGATCTTGGCTCACTGCAACCTCTGCCTCTAAAAGGGAAAATTTTAAAGCACCCCCTTCTTTCAGAAAATAAAAGACATAGTCACACTCAAAAAACATTGTAGACCTCTTTGTGGTACAAAAATAGACTGAAACCCCAACAGTGTAAGGCACTGAAGCCCGGACCCCTTGGGGCTCCAGGTCAGAGGCCAACTGTCTAGTAGCAGCTCACGCCTGTAATCCCAGTACTTTGGGAGGCTGAGGTGGCAGAATCGCTTGATGTGGAGGTGGAGGCTGCAGGGAGCCTGGGCAACAGAGCGAGAACCTGTCTCAAAAAAAAAAGCAAAGTAAAAAGGAAAGATGTTTCTTTATTGTCGTACCGTCTTTCCTGGCATCTCCTATAGCTAGGCGTACCTGTGTGGCTAATGTCCAACCAATGGAGAGTAAGTGGAAGCATCAGGTGCAGTTTCGTAAAGGGAGAGTAGTACTCTTTCTGGCCTCTTCCACCTTCATGACAGCACGAATGCAGATGTAATGGCAAGCCTCAAGCTGCCACGTTGGAGCATGGGGGTAAAAGCCACTCACGGAGGACAGTAGAACTGGACAGAAGTCTGAGCCCTTGATAATTATGGAGGTGCCACGCTAGCCTTGGATAGCCTATCTCTGGAGCTTGTGTGAAGTTTGCATTTCATAATGTTGCCGTAATGTGGGGTGTTCTATCACTCAAGACTGAATCTAATCCTCACTAAATCACAGGTGTCACACTTGGTGCCACTATTCATTAATTGGGGGCATTAGATTTACTTTCAAATTGTTGCTATTCTAAATAGCATAACATGAACCTCTCTATGTAAAAAACTCAATATTCATCTCTGGGGTTTTCTTCCCTCATGTATTCTATTATCTTCTTAGGATAGATTTCTGTTAACAGAATTTTAGCACCAAAGACTATCTAGGCTGGGCATGGTGGCTTACGCCTGTAATCCCAGCACTTCAGGAGGCTGAGGGGGGTAGATCACCTGAGGTCAGGAGTTCAAGTCCAGCCTGGCCAACATGGTGAAACTCTGTCTCTACTAAAAATACAAAACTTAGCTGGGTGTGGTGGTGGGCTACTCGGGAGGCTGAGGCAAGAGAATGGCTTAAACCCAGGAGCCAGAGGCTGCAGTGAGCCAAGATCATCCCACCGCACTCTAGCCTGGGCAACAGAGCAAGACTCTGTCTCAGAACAACAGCAAAAATCTACATTTTAGTATCTCTCAATATGTGCTGCCAACTAATGTCCTTTTTGTTGTTGTTGTTGTTGTTAAAAAATAATAGACATGGGGTCTCCCTATGTTACCCAGGCTGGTCTCTAACTCCTGGGCTCAAGCAATCCTTCGACTTGAGCCTCCCAAAGTGCTGAGATTACAGGCATGAGCCACGACGCCGGTCCTATCAACCAATATTCTGAAAGGGTTGTACAAATGACATTCCTGCCAGTTGTGTGTTTGAACGCCTATTTCACAGTTCCTGCACTTACAGGAGGCAGGGGAGCAGAGGCTTTCTGTGCCCCCACCCCTGGCCATGCCCCTTGAGCCACTCTGGACTTGAGCTGCCGCTGGGCAGTGTCTCCTATTCCCCCTCACAGCTTCCCCGTCCCGGGTGCCAGTAACCATTTCCCACGGTCCTGACCCCAGACCTTCTCCGAAGCTCCAGCTCTCATGCAGGGGAAGTGCGGCAAGGAGTTAGTGCCCCGAGGAGTTGGGAGACGGTGAAACATACCTGGGTGTTATTTGTTTGTGTTGGGTTTTTTCTTTTTTCTTTTCAGTTGAAACATAATAACTGCACATATTTATGGGCTACAGAGTGGTGTTTTGATGTGTATTGTTTTTGGTAGTGATTTGTAAAAGAGGAATAACTGAGTCAACAGGAGATATTTTTGAGGATAGAGGTGACAACCAGATAATAACAATCATTTGTTTAACACCTACTCTGTACCAGGTACTGTCTGGCTATTGACATAAAACTTTCTTGGCCAGGCGTGGTGGCTCACATCTGTAATCCCAGCACTTTGGAAGGCCGAGGCAGGCGAATCACGTGAGGTCAGGAGTTCGCGAACAGCCTGACCAACATGGTGATACCCTGTCTCTACTAAAAACACAAAAATTACCCCGGCCTGGTAGTGTGCCCTGTAGTCCCAGCCACTCTGGAGGCTGAGGCAGGAGGCAGGAGAATTGCTTGAACCCGGGAGGCAGAGGTTGCAGTGAGCGGAGATTGCATCACTGCACTCCAGCCTGGGCGACACAGCAAGACCCCGTCTCAAAGAAACAAAAATGAAACAATCTCTCAGCAGCTCTTCAATGCAGATTATTTTATTATTTCCACTTTGCAGATGAGGAAACCAGGGTTTGGAGGTGTTAAGTAACTTGCTCAAGGCCTCAAAGCTCCGAAGGTGAAGCAGTATCGTTTGAACAAAGCCTGAGCCCCACCTCCTCTGAGCAGCGGGGTATGAGGAACACGGTCTCAGCAGGGAGGAAAGAGTGGATGATCCAAAATGAATCCCAGTTTCCCTCCTACAAAATATGAGGGTCATGTGCAGAGAACCCTGGCCAGGCCTCCTGTGAATGTGTGAGTGTGTGTGCGTGTGTTAGGATGGGTGGGACAAAGTGAAACCCTGTAAAACGCCTGTAAAAACCCTGTAAAAAGCCGGAGCTTTGTCCATTGCTAACCAGCGCTATCGGACTGAGGCTCCTACCTTCCTGCAGAGAGTGGGATGCAGGGGCCCTGTCTCCAGGGCTCGGCTGGAACAAACAGTTCTGGTGGCAGCCTTGTGTTGGTTTTCTCGGGCGGACAGTTTAAGGGGAGGCAGGGTCACCCTGGACTGCGGCCTTGAGCTGTTGCAAACACTGCCTCGCCTCCCGCCTCACCCCACTCAATGCTGGGGTCTCGGCACGGGGACGATGGTGGGTCTGTGAGGGTGTCAGGTTGTCGGGAGCAAGGCTGGTGGCTTTGAGCAAGTCGTGCATTCCTTCCAGCCGCAGGTGCCCATCCTTCCAGTGGAGGATGACATGCCGCCTTCACGGGAGATGGTAAGATCAGCACCTCTCCCAGCTTCTTTTTTTTTTTTTTTTTTTTTTGAGACGGAGTTTCGCTCTTGTTACCCAGGCTGGAGTGCAATGGCGCCATCTCGGCTCACCGCAACCTCCGCCTCCTGGGTTCAGGCAATTCTCCTGCCTCAGCCTCCTGAGTAGCTGGGATGACAGGCACGTGCCACCATGCCCAGCTAATTTTTTGTATCTTTAGTAGAGACGGGGTTTCACCATGTTGACCAGGATGGTCTCGATCTCTTGACCTCGTGATCCACCCGCCTCGGCCTCCCAAAGTGCTGGGATTACAGGCTTGAGCCACCGCGCCCGGCCTCTCCCAGCTTCTTATGATTCGTTTCCCTGACTCTCTTGAGCCTGCCTCAACTCCTCCCGTGTTTTTGTTTTTGTTTTTGTTTGTTTGTTTGTTTTGTTGTTTTTTTTGTGACCGAGTCTCACTCTGTTGCCCACACTGAAGTGCAGTGGTGCAATCTCAGCTCACTGCAGCCTCCGCCTCCCGGGTTCAAGTAATTCTCCTGCCACAGCCTCCTAAGTAGCTGGAACTACAGGCGCCCACCACCACACCCAGCTAATTCTTTTAAAATCTGAAAAGTCACTAAAAATGCTGAGAGGTCCCTCTGCTACCAGGGTATGTGGGCACCCGAAGGGTCAGCTGCCTTGGTCAGATGCCGAGGGGCTGGTAACGAGAAATATCAGCAGATAGGAGGGCTGCTACTGTCCCACAAAAGGGGGTCGACTTGAGGCCGTGGGCTTAGGGCCCCAGTGTTGGGCTGACTGTGGTTAAGAACACAGTTTTGATGCTCCCCTGGGCTGAGTTCCAGCCCTGCCTCACGGTGGTTCCCTGGCTGGGCAACCTGGGGCTTGGGATTGTCCCTTTCTCAGCCTCAGTTTCCTCATCCCTAACAACTCTTGAATGCTGTGACAGTTAAATGAGATAATACAGACAGAGCTTAGAAAGAGGCTGGATGCAGCAGCTCACACCTGTAATCCTAGCACTTTGGGAGGCCGAGGCAGGAGGATCATTTGAGGACCGGAGCTGGAGACCAACCTGGGCAACCTGGCAAGATACCATCTCTACAGAAAATGTCAAAATTAGCCCAGTGCGGTGGCACATGTCTGTAGTCCCAGCTACTCGGGAGGCTGAGGCAGAAGGATCACTTGAACCCAGGACATCAAGGCTGCAGTGAGCTGAGACAGCGCCGTCGTACTCCGGCCTGGGCAACAGAGTGAGAACTTGACTCCAAAAAGAAGGAGGGGGTTGGGGTGCTTAGAAAAGAGCTTGGCATGTAGAAATGTTAACTTATAATTATGGCAGGGATGAATTTCAAAATCACAAAGTGCTAGGAGACCACAGGCTGCCTTGTCCACAGAGACCTGCAATTCTTCTGGAACACTGAAGAAGGGTGGATGGTGATGACTAACCCCCCTCCCCTCAGGCCCCAGGACTCCAGGGCAGCACTCTCTGAGCCCTGGGTGGGAGGGGGTAAAGCACGAGACCCTCCTTCCAGGTCTCCACTGCCAGCCTCCCTGGCCCCCCCAGCACCCTGTCCCTGTCTGTGCCAGGAGGCTGCTCACACCCCCCGACGGCCTTCTTCCTGTGACTGGGCCCAACAGTGAGGCTGGGTACAAGCCCGGGGCCCAGTAGTGTGTCACACAGGAATCTGTCACACTCGAAGACACAGAAACAGCCCCTTGGCTGTTATTAAAAGGAAAAGAGGCCAGCAAGGTGGCTCACACCTGTAATCCCAGTGTCAGAGGCATGTGAACCAGAGAAACTCCATCTTAAATAGGAGCTGGGTAAAATGAGGCTGAAACCTACCGGGCTGCATTCCCAGACAGTTAAGGCATTTTAAATCACAGGAGGAGATAGGAGGTCGGCACAAGATACAGGTCATAAAGATCTTGCTGATGAAACAGTTTGCAGTAAAGAAGCCAGCTAAATCCCAGCAAAACCAGAACGGCAAGGAGAGTGACCTCTGGTCATCCTCACTGCTATACTCCCATCAGCACCACGACAGTTTACAGATGTCATGGCAACATCAGGAGGTTACCCTGTATGGTCTAAAAAGTGAGGCACAAGTAATCCGTCCCTTGTTTAGTATGTCATCAAGAAATAACCATAAAGATGGGCAACCAGCAGCCTTCAGGGCTGCTCTGCCTATGAAGTAGCCACTCTTTCATTCCTTTACTTTCTCAACAAACGTGCTTTCACTTTGCACTGCAGACTCGCCCTGAATTATTTCTTGCCAAGATCCAAGAACCCTCTCTTGGGACATGGGGTCAAGACCCCCTTTCCTGTAACACTGGCACATTGAGAGGTCAAAGTAGAAGAAGCATTTGAGCCCAGGAGTTTGAGACCAGCCCTAGCAACATAGCAAGACCCCATTTCTACAAAAATGTTTTTTAAATATTAGCTGGGCTCCCAGCACTTTGGGAGGCCAAGGCAGGTGGATCACAAGGTGAAGAGATCGAGACCATCCTGGCCAATATGGTGAAACCCCTTCTCTACTAAAAATACAAAAAATTAGCTGGACATGGTGGCACATGCCTGTAATCCCAGCTACTTGGGAGGCTGAGGCAGGAGAATCACTTGAACCTTGGAGGCAGAGGTTGCAGTGAGCCAAGAATGTGCCATTGCACTCCAGCATGGGCAACAAGAGTGAAACTCCATCTCAAAAAAAAAATTAGCTAGGCATGGTGGCATGAACCTGTAGTCCCAGATACTCAGGAGGCTGAGGCAAGAGGATCGCTTGAGCCCAGGAAGTTGAGGCTGCAGTGATCTGTGATCATCCCACTGTACTCTAGCCCAGGTGACAGAGTGAGATCCTGTCTCAAAAATTATTTTTTTCTTTCATTATTTTTTTCTTTCATTATTATTTAATGAAAGAAAAAGGAAAGGAAAGAAATGCCCCTTTTCCAAACCTTTCCCCTAAAGAGAGTGCCAGCCTTCGACTCTGGTCCATTCCCTCCCAGGCACTCTAGACTCCTGTGTCATGGGGTGACTCCTCACACACACACATCAGCCCTGTGTCTCCCCACTGGGTACTTTTCATCCCAGTGTTAGTTCTCCAACCTTTAGTAGTGAATCCTTCCCACTCCCTGCATATGATCTCTCACATGGGGCTTTAACAGATTTTAAAAAATAAACATGAACAAACCGTGAAGCTAAAAGCACAGCTATGTTGAAGCCTTGTCCTCTAATCTAGTTTTAAATAATAATAATGACAGTGATAACAATAGCCATTATCTATCATGCTTTGTGGGAAAGACATTAGACTATAATTCAACATACACAAAAATCCCCGGGTGGTTATCATAATTACCTGCATTTCACAGATGGGTAAACTGAGTCACAGAGCCGTTAAGCCACTTGCCCAAGGTCACACAGATCAGGACAAGATTGTATAAAGTCCCCTCCCCAACCAGCTGCTGCTGCCTGAATGCAGAGACTCAGGGTGCCCTCTCTGTCCTCAGAGGCTTGTGTAACCATCTCTGTGCCCGTTGCCCTTCCAATGTTCTTGCTTTCAGGGGTGGGCACAGCGATCCCTCCAGCTGGCCACGGGCTGGAGCATTCTGAGTGAAATGCCAAGCCCGACTTAGAAAACTCTGCCGCAGACAGCAGCCCGAGCATCTGCCGAGGGTCGTCTTCCTGTGTTTACTCTGAGGCCACCCTTCCTGACAAAAGCCCCTTGTCCTGTCCAAGAAGGGGGCAGATTTTTAAAGACATGGATCGAGGATAAGTCGGAGGTGTAGGAGCTGCTGGGATGCACCGTGTGAAGGTCGATGGCAGCCCTGCCACCCCCTCCCCTGCTTGCTGGCCCAGCTCCCTGTCCGCACTCAGGTCCACCCGACAGTTTCCTCCACACACACGTGCACATGTGCACAGCTTGCCAGGATGCAGGGCAAAGCGAAAAGGGCATCTCCTGAGTCTATAAGGGCCTATAGGATTCCTGCATACCTACAGTCATTTGCAAAGTGGTGGTGCACATGGACATGTGTGTATCAGTATGGCACAGGCAGGACTGACTACATAAGTTACAGGGCCCGGCCCAAAATGAAAATGTGGCAGCCTTGTACAAAAGCATTAAGCATTTCATGATGGTGACAGCAGAGCATTAAATTAAAAATGGGCTCTTAGGCCAGGCACAGTGGCTCACGCCTATCATCCCAGCACTTTGGGGGGCCAAGGCAGGCAGATCACAAGGTCAGCAATTCGAGACCAGCCTGGCCAATATGGTAAACCCCTGACAAAAATTAGCTGGGTATGGTGGTGTACACCTGTAATCCCAGCTACTCAGGAGACTGAGGCAGAAGAATTGCTTGAACCCAGGAGGCAGAGATTGCAGTGAGCTGAGATCGTGCCACTGCACTCCAGCCTAGGAGACAGAGAGAGACTCAATCTTAAACAAAAAACGGGGCTCTTGTGAATTTGGGGGTCCCGTGTCACCGCACAGGCCACACGCCCAGGAAGCAGTCCCTGCACATGCGTGCTGTGTGGTTACACCTCAGGCGCCTTTCTGGTTAAAGGGCTCCAGGCTTCCATTAGAATCTCAAAGGGCAGTGGCGCAGTGACTCACACCTGTAACCTCAGCACTTTGGGAAACTGAGGCAGGCAGATCACCTGAGGTCAGGAATTCGAGACCAGCCTGGCCAACATGGCAAGACCCTATCTCTACTAAAAATATGCAAATTACCTGGATGTGGTGGCGGGTGCCTGTAGCTACTCAGGAGGCTGAGGCACAAGAATCACTTGAGCCTGGGAGGCAGAGGTTGCAGTGAGCTGAGATCGCACCACTGTACTTCATCCTGGGTGACAGAGTGAGACTCTCTGTCTCAAAAAAAAACAAACCTCACAGGGGTGCATGATACGCCAAAGGTTATAAAGCATTTGGTAGCAGAAGGCCAGTGCCAGACAGGCCTGGGTTTGAGTCCCAGGCATACCGTTTCCCCCTTGCAGGACTGGACTAACTTCTGTGCTGTTCAGAGCCTGTTTCCTCGTCTGTAGAAAGGGGATTGTCATAACACTGACCTCCCAGTGCAGGAGAGACGGGAGCCAGCTCCACACAGTGCCTGACACATTTCAAGATCCCAGTCAGTGGTTGGTTAGTTAACCTTTAGTTAAGTCTGTTCTGCTTGTTATGTGTTTTGTCACCTAGAAGTTTCTAAATCCTCCTGCCAGTCTGACCTCAGCTAGCTGTGCCTTCCATGGATGTCCCCAGCAAGCCCAGCACAAAGCATGGCAGGGCTCTCGGGGACCCTCGTTGGCGTTTCTGTCACCTGGTCTGCTGTGAAAAGGGGTGGACTTGCACCAGCTCAGCCAGCCTCTTCCTCCCGCCCTGTGTGTTTGCCGGCTGACCTGACCGATCTGCTCTGTGGTATGTGTACTGTAAGAACATGTGACAGAGGACCCAGGGCTGGCAGATAGAGGCTTCTAGGCTGAGGTCAAAGGGGCTGGGCCCCTACCTGATAGCTTCCGAGTCAGTGTCACTCTGGACAGAGCCTCTTTCGAAAGCAGGGCATCCAGGAGATGGTTCTCAGGAGACCTGGGGCCCAGTGGCCCTTGGTGGCCGTATTTTCACTCCAGTGTGGTAGCTCCTCAGGGGTCTCCGTGCTGCCTCCCCAATTGTCCCCACTGGGTCTGCTAGCAGACCCCGTTACCCAGTCACCCCTTCCCTCCTTTCCCCAGCCTGATCTCCTGGTCGCTCCCATCCTCTTTCAGGGAGGAGACTTCCCAGGGGAGAGGAAGGAAGGGGGACATCAGGCTCTGGGGCCTGAGAGGAGGGGCTGAGGCAGCTAGTGTGACCTTGTCTTGGGACATCTACAGCCCCTCAGGCCTCCATTCCCACGGCTGTAACGTGTAAGCGGAGCCTTTGCTTCTGCCCCAGGGAAGCCCTGCCCTGTGCACCCAGGGAGGCTTTCTTTTTTTTTAAAATGCATATACATTTCATTGTGTTTTAGGTTTTGGGGTATGTGTGAAGAACATGCAAGATTGTTGCATAAGGGCCGGGCACGGTGGCTCATGCCTGTAATTCTAGCACTTTGGGAGGCCGAGGTGGGTGGATCACCTGAGGTCAGGAGTCCAAGACCAGCCTGACCAACATGGTGAAACCCCATCTTTAAAAAAAAAATTAAAAATAAATAAATAAATAAATAAAGATTGTTGCATAGGTACATACATAGCAATGTGGCTTGCTGCCTTCCTCCCCATCACCTATACCTGGCATGTCTCCCCATGTTATCCCTCACAACTCCCCACCCTCCACTGTCCCTTTCCTAGATCCCCCACACAGACCCCAGTGTGTGATGCTCCCCTCCCTGTGTCCATGTGTTCTCATTGTTCAACAGCTGCCTGTGAGTGAGAACATGCGGTGTTTGATTTTCTGCTCTTGTGTCAGTTTGCTGAGAATGGTTTCCAGGTTCATCCATGTCCCTACAAAGGACAGGAACTCATCGTTTTTCATGGCTGCATAGTATTCCATGGTGTATATGTGCCACATTTCAGGGAGGCTTTCAAACATGCACAATGTGCTTTTTTTTTTTTGAGACATACTCTCACCCAGGGTGGATGCAGTGGCACCATCTCGGCTCACTGCAACCTCTGCCTCCCAGGTTCAAGCAATTCTCCTGCCTCAGCTTCCCATGTAGCTGGGACTACAGGCATGCACCACATGCCTGGCTAATTTTTTTTTTTTTTTTCTAGTAGAGATGGGGTTTCGTCATGTTGTCCAGGCTGGTCTCGAACTCCTAACTTCAGGTGATCCACCCACCTCAGCCTCCCAAAGCGCTGGGATTACAAGCGTGAGCCACAGCGTCTGGCCATTGAATATGCATTTTGGCGCTGATGAGAAATGGAAAGAACCAAAGGTCCACCATGAGGGGAGGGGCAGACACATGGCAGGAGAGTCCTACTATGAAAGGTATCAGCAGTCAGAAGCTATGTGGGCTGATAGAGAAAGGTGTCCAGGAAATATTTTTAAGTGAAAAACGAACACCGCAGGCCGGGCACAGTGGCTTATGCCAGTAATCCCAGCACTTTGGGAGGCCAAGGAGAGCGGATTGCCTAAAGTCAAGAGTCCAAGACCAGCCTGACCAACATAGTGAAACCCACCCCCTTTAATAAAAATACAAAAATTAGCCAGGCGTGGTGGCACATGCCTGTAATCCCAGCTACTCAGAGGCTGAGGCAGAAGAATCACTTGAACCCGGGAGGCGGAGGTTGTGCTGAGCCAAGATTATGCCACTGCATTCCACTGCATTCCAGCCTGGACAATGAGAGCGAAACTCCATCTCAAAAAAAAAAAAAAAAAAAAAGAAGAAAAGAAAAGAAAAGAAAAAAAATTAACATTGCAAAACAACACATACAGTATAAGTCATTTATATGAAAACAGATTACTATACATTCTCTAAACATATTGATGTGCAGGGAAAGGTCTAGAAAGACATATTTTACATGGATTGCAGCACTTACCCGAAGGGGCTGAGGTGGTGACCGAGGAGGCTTTCGCCCTCTGGAGCCCTGCCCCCAGGTGCAGTGAGCCTGTCCAGGCTCCCAGACCCCACAGAAGGAATGCAATTTATAATCCCAGGGCTAAGGCCAGGGTGTACCACTGGCACTCAGGGTGGGAATTCTGTGTGGCTTGTAAATAACTCACTTCCTGGCCACTGATAATAAAATTGTCACAATCACCTTTTATTAACTACCCACCAAGGCCAAGGCACAGCCCGGAATCTCCCTCACAGCAACAAGGTGAGTATTATAAGCATGGAACTGACTGTCAAGAACTGTGGGGGTGTGAGTTTCACCCTGCTTTCAGGCTAGCAAGGTAGCCTGCTATGGATTCATGGATGCTGGCAGCAGACGCAAGACTGCTGCGACTGAGGCAAAGGGCTTTAATGCCCAAATGCAACAGGCAACAGGCGTTGGTGTTCACCTTGGTTCTCCTGGTCTCATGGGGCAGATTTGGAGGTGGGCCCATGTTCAGTGGGTTTATGTCACAGCTGAAGAACCCTGAACTTGGACAACTCCCAGTCTTAGAAGGGGGCTTCCAGCAAACCTGCCCAATCTTTGCCCTGGAGGGAAACGTTGTTTTTATTACCCTGGAAAGCAAACAAATCTTCCGTCTTCCCAGGAGGGAGACACTAGCTCTGTCTTCTGTGAAAGGAAAAGAAATCTCCGGACCCCAGCCTCACTAAGCCAAAGGGAAGAATCAAGCCCGGAACGAGGTCAAGCAGGTCCTTAACCCAGGAACTGAGGAGTGCAAACCTGCCTCCCAAGATGAAGCTACAGACCTCCCTCACAATTTTTCCTTCTACAGGGAAATTCCTTGTGGACAAAGGACAGACGGAACTCAGACTCATCCTTCTGCTCACTTGAGACAAATGCTGATCTGATGGTTTTCCTCTGCCCTATTGTTTCTCTAAGCCAGACTATGGCACAAGTATCTATTCCTGTAAATTGGATATTCAGTGAAAGGCTAATAAGAAACTCAAAGGAATGCAACCTTTTGTCTCTTACCCACCCTCTGACCTGGAAGCCCCCTCCTCGCTTCAAGCTGTCCCTGCTTTCCTGACTCAGCCAATGTACATTTTACATACATTGATTGATGGCTCACGTTTTCCTAAAATGTATGAAACCAAGCTGTGCCCCGACCACCTTGGGCACGTGTCCTCGGGACCTCCTAAGGACCCATCCTTCACCTGGGCAAAACGAACTTTCTAAGTTGATTGAGACTTGCCTCAGCTGCTCTGTGTACCCGTCGTAGGCTGCTGACTACACGAACCTCTTTGATAATCCAGAACAAAAGCTGTCACAAGACAAGCAGGAACACAAGAGGCCCTGAAGGACGATCTCCCAGTGTGACAGACTGGGGAAGGGAGGCACTCACAACTGAGTCACCTCCTCAAGGTCACACAGCCATGACACAGCTGACTCCAAAGCCCCTGCCTTTTCCTCCTGCCTCCCAAATGGGCTGCTGGTCTAGCCTGGGAACCAAAGACCCACATGTAAGATTGCTTCCAAGCAAGTATCCATGGTGTCGTGGTTATCACGGTCACCTAGCAATATGGCTTCTGAGGGAAAATCCGCTCTGAGTTCTCGACAACGACTGTAGCAGCCTCTTGGGCACGGGGACTGTCTGTGGCTTGCGGAGCAGGCGCCGCCCAGATGTGCCTGATTTGGGACTGGATCATCCCAGAAGAGAAAATTCCTCCCTGGCTGCCCCTAGGTGATGTCAGAGGAGCTGGAAAAAAGAAAGAAGCTTCTGGAGGTGGAATAAATGCTCTTTTCTTTTGCAGAAGGAAAAAAAAAAAGTCACATTGTTCCATATTTATTTAAATATGAAATTTATTTATAGAGCAAAAAGAGTTGGTGTTGACTTCCGGCACCCGGCCAGGAAGTGGTCTGGCCTTATTTCTCTCTCCTCAGAGCACCCTGTCCCCTGGTGACCTAATCTGATTTTTCAGAGTTGGAGGCTGCACCCTGTCTCTGGGCCCTGCCTGGTCTCTGGAGCCCACCCCTCCCCATCTGGAGAATGGCAGATTGGGGCTCCTCTGTCACTCACTCCTCATCTGCAAAATGGGGGCATGCACGCCTGCCTCATTCCACCCTTGCAGATAAAAAGCAGTCGAATAGTAAGCCAAGCAGCTTCTCACTTGGTCAATTGCTCATATATGCATCTGTATTTATAGAGAAGGAAGCTGCAGTAGTCAGCCACGACCCCATGGATGCCTTTGAAGGGGGTCTATCCCTCTCACAGCACCCCTCTCGACTTCCTCCCAGCCATCAAGGAGAAAGTGACTTCCGCAGCTGTGCCTCTGAGCTGTCTCTGAAGTCATATGAGGTTTGTATTCTCAGAGGCTTGGGAGGGCTAAGACCCAGGTCTCGTCCTACAGAGTGAGAACTCTTACCCAGGAAATGCTCCATGCAACACCCTTTAACACTGCTTATTGCATTTTAACTTCATAGCAACCCTGGGAGAAAAAGAGCTTTAATGCTGTTTTATAGATGGAGAAACCTAAGTTCTGAGGGTCTTGTGTGGCCAGGCCTCACAGCCAGTGGGGGTCAGAGATGGGACTAGACCAGTAACAAGTCTTCCACTGTCTCGGCCTGGCTTCCTGTCCCTACACAGTAAATTCAGAACCATGACACCAGACTGAACCCCTGCACCCCTGATGTCATCTCTGATGTCTCATATGGTGGCGGGCACCTGTAATCCCAGCTACTCAGGAGGCTGAGGCAGGAGAATCGCTTGAACCTGGGAAGTGGAGGTTGCAGTGAGCTGAGATCACACCACTGCACTCCAGTCTGGGCTATAGAGCAAGAGTCCATCTCAAAAGAAAAGACCTTTGGTTCTATTCACGTTACTGCAAAAGACATGATTTCACTCTTTCTTATGGCTACATAGTATTCTATGAGCATATATACCATATTTTCTTTATCCAATCAACCGTTGATGGACATTGAGGTTATGGTACAGCCTCAGTTTCCCCATCTGCAGCCCGGGATGATGCCAGGCTCCTTGCCATCTGAGATTCTCATGGGATTCTAGGTTCTCTTCTATTGAACTGTGTGGCGTTAGTTTGGAAAGGTCCAGAGAGGGTCAGTGACGTACCCAGGGTCACCCAGTGAGCTGAAGCAGTGCCAGGACAAGGTCCAAGCCCCCCACTATAGGGTCAGGGCTCTGCCAGCTACACCTCCATGGCACAAGCCTCTGCAGGGACATGGTGGTGGTAGATGGGCGGCCACCCTGACTCAGGGGGACACTGAGAACCCTGTTCTTCCCTTATGTGAGACCATTCTGGGTATGTCCCAAATAAGCTCCCATGGCAGACAGGGAAATTACAGGGCGGGGTGGTGGTGAGGAGGCCAGGAAGGACGGGGAGGATGGATGACCAGGCCAGGAGGAGCAGGCCAGCTGCCCACACTTTCCTGCCCTGGGATGACTGGCAGCTGTGGAGATGGCACCCAGAGGTCTTGGGGAGGGCTGGGCCCCCACCTTGGGAGATGCCCACCTGAGCCAAGGCTGGACAGCCGGGACTGGGGATGACCCATGACGTCTGTCACCGCCCAGGCAAGGTAGTGAGCTGGTGTCCCCTCCACCTGGAACGCTTGCTGCCCCCTCACACTTCAGGCCTCAGTTTGTTTCTTTCTTTTTAAAAAATATTGTATAAAGATAAGAGGTCCAGGTGCAGTTTTGTTCCATGCGTAAGGTGAAGGCTGGGGGGTTTTAGTGTAACCATCACGTGAATAGTTTATGTTGTACCCATCGAGTCCTCACCCTCACTCCCTCCCAGCCTCCGAGTCTCCCGTGTCTGTCATTCCCCTCTGTGGGTCCATGTGCACACATTTTGTAGCTCCCACTTACAAGTGAGAGAGAACATGAAGCATTTGACTCTTTTTCTGAGTTGCTTCACTTAAGATAATGGCCTTTGACCGGGTACGGTGGTTCACGCCTGTCATCCCAGCACTTTGGGAGGCCAAGGTAAGTAGATCACCTGTGGTCAGGAGATCCAGACCAGCCTGGCCAACATGGCAAAATCCCATCTCTACTAAAAATACAAAAATTAGCCAGGCGTGGTGGCGGGCACATGTAATCCCAGCTACTCGGGAGGCTGAGGCAGGAGAATCGCTTGAACCCGGGAGGCGGAGGTTGCAGTGAGCTGAGATCGCGCCACTGCACTCTAGCCTCTCAAGTAGCTGGAGAAAAAAAGATAATGGTGTCTGGTTCTATCCATGTTGCTGCAAAAGACATGATTTCACTCTTTCTTACAGCTACATAGTATTCTGTAAGCATATGTACCGTATTTTCTTTATCCAATCAACAGTTGATGGACACTGTGGTTGATTCCGTATCTTTGCTCTTGTAAATAGTGCTGGTATAAACAGCTGAGTGCAGGTACCTTTTTGATGGAATGACTTCTTTTCCTTTGGGTAGATGCTCAGTAGTTGATTCCTGGATTGAACACTGTTTCTAATTTAGCTCTCAGCTTTGAGTCACCTTCTCAGGAGGGCCTTCGTGACCTGCCCATGTGGAGCAGCCCAGCCTGCTGGGTGCTGGTGTCTATTTTCATCTGCTTTATTTCTGCCTCATCATCCTGGAGCCACAGATTTGTGAAATCCATGGAGCTTGGCTTTGTCTGTCTTCCACACTGCCTCCAACACCCAGCACAGGGACTGGCACACATGGGGTGCCTGGTCCCTGTGCACAAGGCCCGGAACTGTCATCGTGGTTCACTTGCTCATGGAACGGAATGGCAGGAGGGCAAGCTGCACCAGTGGGTGTTCACGGATGCGTGGGATAAAGGCAGGCCGCACACAAGAAGAAAACACAGGGCCCTGGTTTAAGGACTCCTGAGCAGGGTTAACATCAATGGCGAGGCCATGTGTGTACCATGTGCCTTTGGTATGATGTGAGGAGAAGAGCACTTTACCTTTGGAGTCCTCCCAAAAACCCATAACCCAGCCGGGCCCAGTGGCTCACATCTGTAATCCCAGCACTTTGGGAGGCTGAGGCGGGCAGATTGCCTGAGCTCAAGAGTTCAAGACCAGCCTGGCCAACATGGTGAAACCCCATCTTTACTAAAATACAAAAAAATTAGCCAGGCATGGTGGTCCATGCCTGTAGTGCCAGCTACTCGGGAAGGCGAGGCAGGAGAATCGCTTGAACCTGAGAGGTGGAGGTTGCAGTGAGCCAAGACTATGTCACTGCACTCCAGCCTGGGTGACAGAGCAAGACTTCATCTAAAAAACAAAACCAAACCTGTAACTCCAGTCTAAGAGGGGAGAAAAGCATCAGACAAATCCAAACCGAATGATGTTCTGTAAGATACCTGACCAACACTCCTCAAAGACCATGAGGAATTTCAAGACAACAGCAGCATGTTGAACCAAAAGCCAAGCCCTCTAAGCACAGGGCCTGGGCAATGGCACAGGCCACATATCTGAGAAGCAGCCTGGGCAGGAGGCCTGAAAAGCAAATGGTGGGGGTGCCCCAGGCCCCCACAGCCCTTGGAAGCAGGAAAGGGGGCCCTGACAAGGAACCCCGCGGGTGGGAGCGGGGTGAGGAGGAAACAGGGACCTAACCTGGAGAAAGGGTAAAGGGTGTGACTGTGGGCAGGACCCAGGGCCCCTCTCTGAGGTTCCTCAGCACAGGGGGGCTGCCATGAGGCTGGGCACTGCCCAAGCAGGCCATGCACCCCAGCCACAAAGAGACTCCTATGGCTTCAGGGCCCAGCAGCTGGGACATCAGAGCTCAGCCACCTACAACCCACGAGTGTCCCCTGCATCCCGATTCTGCTCCTGTCCCCAACAATAAGCAAAATGAAAAGGGGAGGAGCCCCGTCAGTATCAGACACCCTTGCAGTGAGGGTCCAGCTCTGAGCCGCACTAGGGCATGCAGAAGCAATGCCCAATCAGAAACAAGACCAGTACTTTTTTTTTCTTTTTTTTTGAGACAGAGCTTTGCTCTTGTTGCCCAGGCTGGAGTGCAATGGCGAGATCTCAGCTGACTGAAACCTCTGCCTCCCGAGTCCAGGTGATTCTCCTGCCTCAGCCTCCCAAGTAGCTGGGATTACAGGCATGCACCACCACATCCAGCTAATTTTGTATTTTTAGTAGAGGCAGGGCTTCTCTTTGTTGGTCAGGCTGGTCTCAGAATCCCCATTGCAGGTGATCTGCCCACCTCAGCCTCCCAAAGTGCTGGGATTACAGGCGTGAGCCACCACGCCCAGGCAAGACCAGTATTCTAAATTAGACAAGACTCATTTTGAAAACTATGTCAGCAGAAAAATAGAGAATCTGCTCAAGATATCTCCAAGGGGTAGAAATTGGGGCATTTGGTTTCACGCAGCTGATGTTTGGGTGGAAAGTAACATACCTTCATATTCAGGCCCAAACTAGTACAGATCCCTCAGCGTTCCCAGTGAACTCTCCGGCGCATGCAAAGAATGTTCTAATGGGGAAGGGGTCAGGAGGCCTGGGCTCTGGTTCTCTGTTGCTAACTTGCTGTGTGATTGGAATGAGTCCTTAGTCCTCTCTGGGCCTCAGTTTCTTTGGCTGAACAGTAGGGGAGCTGTTTGGGGTAAGCTCTGGCAGGCAGGAGCCTACTGTCCTCGCTCTCCTGCAGGGCTGGCTGGGCAGGGAGAGAGACAGGCTCGGGGAGGAAGCATCTCTGGGGAAAGAAGGAGAAGAGGGGCCTTCCTGGGGCTGACAGAGGCAGGGGAGCATCAGTGCAGAGGTGACACGAGGCGCCAAGGGGAGGCTCCGTTGTGGTTAGGAGCTGAGTTCAGAACTCACACTTGGGTTTGGATCCTGGCTCTGCTATCTGCTGGCTGGGTAACTTTGGGCAAGCAGTTCAACCTCTCTGGGTCTGTTTTCTTACCTGCAATGTGGCTGAAATGGCCATCCCTACCTCACGAGGGTGCTGTGATTAGATGAGGCAGGGCAAGTGAAGGGTGTCACTCAATCTATAAGGAACAGCCAGCAGAGGTGACACGAGGGCAGATCACCCGAGGTCAGGAGTCCAAGGCCTGCCTGGCCAACACGGTGAAACCCCATTCCTACTAAAGATATAAACATCAGCTGGACATGGTGGCAGGCGCCTGTAATCCCAGCTACTTAGGAGGCTGAGGCAGGAGAATCGCTTGAACCTGGGAGGTAGAGGTTGCAGTGAGCCGAGATCGCGCCACTGCCCTCCAGACTGGGCGACACAGCTAGAGTCTCTGTCTCAAAAAGAAAGAAAAGAGAAATGATAAAAGAACCGCACCACCGCCCCCCCCCACGAAGAAAGAGAAGAGAGACAGGAAGGAAAGGAGAGCAAGAGGGAAGGAAGGAGGGAGGAAGGAAGGAGGTGCAGACCAAAGCCCCCGACCCATAGCACTGCACACAGCCTCTCTCCGAATGCCCTGGGCCACCACACCAGGGCGGCCTGGAGCAGCACCTGCCGGCCACTTCCCCGGCCACACAGCACTGGCATCCTCCCTCCAGTCCAGCAGCCGTCCTCCGCTGGCCATAAAGGCCCCTTTCTCTGGTGGCTGTTTGTGTTGGGCCCTTCCCACCTCCACGGGCAGCCTCCAGACACTGCCGGCAGGCACGAGGACGCAGCCCCTGCCCGCTGCTGAAGGGCTGCCTTTGTGGACACACAGACCAGCCGGCTGGTGCACTCTGGCCCTTGGAAGCCAGCTGCTTCCCGCTCCTGCTCATCCAGGAGGTAAACAGGACCGAGAGCCAGCCTCTGCCACATTCCCAGCCCCCTCCCCACCCCAGCTCTGTGAGGTCCCGACTCCAGGAATGAATACATAGCCCCTGTTCTTCCTCAACCCACGACATAAATCATTGCTTCTCTGGCCGGGCAGCCTGCATCACAGGCGCCACTGACGCCTGCTGCCTGGAAACCGGGCCGGTCCCGTTTCCGTCCGCCTCCCGGAGCTGTAGGTGAGGCCGGACCGGGAGCAGCCTGGGGCCACAGCTGGGGACAGTTCTGAGGTGCATTTCTCATTTTCAAAACACTGCATGTATTCAAACATGCCCTGCCTTGTTCCAGAGAGATCTAAAACAGCTACAAGGACACATCAGATGCAACCAGTGGAAATGAAGATCGGGACGAAAGGCTCAGAATGCTTTTGGTTTTGTTTTGTTTTGTTTAAGAGACAGGGTTTTAGTCTGTTGCCCAGGCTGAAGTGTCATGGTGGGATCCTAGCTCACTGAGTTTAAAACTCCTGGGCTCAAGCCATCTTCCTGTCTCAGCCTCCTTAGTAATTGAGACTACAGGTGCACACCACCACACCAGGTTGAGACTTTGAGTATAGTTTAAAACAGAGGGCCAGGTGCGATGGCTCATGCCTGTAATCCCAGCACTTTGGGAGGCCAAGGCGGGTGGATCACCTGAGGTTGGAAGTTCGAGACCAGCCTGGCCAACATGGTGAAACCCTGTCTCTGCTAAAAATACAAAAAATTAGCTGGGTGTGATGGTGCATACCTGTAATCCCAGCTACTCAAGAGGCTGAGGCAGAAGAATTGCTTGAACCCGGGAGGCAGAGGTTGCGGTGAGCAGAGATGGAGCCATTGCACTCCAGCCTGGGCAAGAAGAGACTCCATCTTAAAAAAATACATAAATAAATAATAATAAAATGAGGAACATCAGAAGCTACCTACATGTTCCATGATAGGGAATCGATTAAATAAATTACTAAATTACAATATAGCCACACAATTCAATTCATATTAATATTTATTATGCAGCCATTCATACTGAAATTACAGCATTAAAATTAGGTATAGAACCTAATTTATTTACTACTTATATGTTCCTAGAACCTAATGGCAAGTTTGTATGTATAGGCCTAAGAGAATTTTTCTGCAAAGGGAGCTAGACATCTCATGACCTCCTTGAAATGACCATGGCCTCCAAGAAGTTAAGAGTCACAGTATAAACAGCATGGATTGTAAAATCCCACTTTTATGTGTGTGTGTAGTCTGAGAAGCTGTACCACAAACTTCAAAATCTCCTTATCTCTGAGTATGTGAATTGTGTATCTTTTCATCATTTTTCTACCAGCTTGATCTATTCCCTTATCCTGGTAAGCCACGACTTTGGCCAAATATCCCCTAGCAACCAAAGGAAAAACAAAAGCGTGGTCAGTCACTAATTCCCAGAGTTCACGGGGGAAAATAAGGGACTGCACTTGGCATGAAAGAGGGTAGAGAGTTCTCTGAAGAGGGAGACCGGCTCTCAGGGCGTGAGCACAGGGTGCAGGGAAGCCTCCATGAGGGGCTGAGGTGTCTGCAAATATCAGGTGATCCATCTGTCCAGGGGAACACCTTGCAGCCCTCCTCGGCTGGCCCCATTCAGGAAAAGGGGCTGACTCATTTCTTCACAGTGGGGTACAGTGAGAGAGGGTCAGACACTCTGTTCACTTCTTCATAAGGACATGCAGCAACATTACAAAGAGTCAGCCAAGAGTTGTCCACTGTCTGGCACAAGTAGAGGAATATTTGGAGGTTACTGAAATCAGAATATGCAGAAAGTTGTTCACTCCACCCAAGCTAGGAGGTCTTTTCCACCCATCTCACAGGAAAACCTGCAGAACTGGTTCAAGAGTGTTCCAAATATCTATTGCTGAGTCACAAATCACCCCAGAACTTAGTGAACTAAAGTTTACAACAGCAATCCTTTTTACCATCTCTCATAGTTTTTGAGGCCCAGGAAATCAGGATGGACTCATTTGGGTGGTGCTGGCTCAAGAAGGCTCTCATGAGGTTGCAGTCAGATGGAGGCCGGTGTTGGAATGGCTCAAGACTGAACAGCCGGGGACGACCAAGTATCTCTCTCCATATAGTCTCAGGGTCTCTCCATGTGGTCTCTTCACGTGTGGCAGCTTGGGCTTCCTAGCAGCATGGCAGCCTCAGGACAGTCAGTCTACTTATTTGGCAGCTTAGGCCTCCAAGCCCAAGTATTCTAACTGACCAGGCCAAAGCTCTGCCACATGTGACAGGCTAGGACTGGAAGTCATCCATGTCACTTCCATTGCTTTCTGTGGGCTATGAGCAAGCCACAGGCCCATCAGATTCAAAGACACAGGACACAGACCTCATCTCTCAGTGGAAGGGGTGTCAAGGTCACTCACCATCATGTAGATTGAGAGATGCTGCAACCATCTTTGGAAAATACAATCTTCCAAACAGAGCCATCAACAATATCCAGTGCAGGTAAGAACAAACGGAGGCAGGTTACATCCTGAAACCTTTGGCCTTTGAACATTTTATCTACACAAAATTCACCATTGTAGGCCTCAGCTAACCCGCAAACACTTTGAGCTGTGATAGGCACCAAGTGTCGGCCAAGAAATGGGCTTTGGTAGTGGCCTTGTCTGATGGCAGGGCTGAGTTTGGGCAATTATTTAAACACGCTGTTGAGGCTGGACGCGGTAGCTCACGCCTGTAATCCCAACACTTTGGGAGGCTGAGGCGGGTGGATCAACTGAGGTCAGGAGTTTGAGAACAGCCTGACCAACATGGTGAAACCCCATCTCTACTAAAAATGCAAAAATTAGCTGGGCGTGGTGGCGCACACCTGTAGTCCCAGCTACTAGGGAGGCTGAAGCGGGAGGATCTCTTGAACCTGGGAGGTGGAGGTTGTAGTAAGCCGAGATTCCCCCACTGCACTGCAGCCTGGATGACAAGAGCAAGACTTCATCTCAAAAAAAGAAAAGAAAGACACCATTGAGTTTCACCATACTATCGATTTGTTTTAAGTGAGCGGAGTCCAGGGACTGTGGCTCACATGTGTTATCCCAGCACTTTGGGAGGTTGAAGCAGGAGGATCGTGTAAGCCCACAAGTTCAAGATCAGCCTGGGCAACATAGTGAGACCCCCATCTCCATTAAAACTTTACAAAAGGTGGAAAACAGAAAACTGGACCCACAGATGGAAATGGCAGAAAAGTTGTTTGCCGCCACCCCAAGACAGCTGAGGCTGAGATGAGTCAAGAGCTGCTCTCATCGGCCCGCACTGGCGGCTGATCGGCCTTGGATCCGTTAGCTGTGCGTTAGTTCTCTGATGGAAAACAAGAACAACCACAGTAAAAGAACAAATAAAACAGTGTGTCTGTCTGAAGTATTTTGGGGAAAAATTATACCATGCCTGGGATTTGCTTTAAAATACTCCAGCAAAGAAACAAAAAGTACATAGATGGTTTGTTTGTTGAGACAAGAGGAAGTCACCTAGGCTGGAGTGCAGTGGTGGGATCTCGGCTCACTGCAGCCTCTGCCTCCGATTTCATGTGATTCTCCTGCCTCAGCCTTTTAAGTAGTTGAGATTACAGGTGCACACTGCCACACCCAGCTAATTTTTGTATTTTTAGTAGAGATGGGGTTTTACCATGTTGGCCATGCCTGGTCTCGAACTCCTGACCTCAAGTGATCCGCCCGCCTCTGCCTCCCAACGTGCTGGGATTACAGGCATGAGCCATCACACCCAGCCATGTGTCAATTTTCTTAAGTTAATTGATTCATAATTAAGAAAAGTCACCAAATGGGTATTGTTGGCTGTTCCTTTCTTTTCCCTGTAATATTTTTTTGATGTTTTTGAACTTGTTTTGTCTGCCAAGGGAGCAGGTATCCTTAGTGGATAAGGGGTACTAGGCATAAAAGATGAAGAGACAATTATTGGGCCGGAAGTTGAGGTCGGTGGATCACCCGAGGTCAGGAGTTCAAGACCAGCCTGACCAGCCTGGCCAAGGTGGTGAATCCCTGTCTCTATTAAAAATAACAACAAAAAACAAAAAACAAAAAACATTGGCTAGGTGTGGTGGTAGGTGCTTGTAGTCCTAGCTACCAGGGAGACTGAGGCAGGAGAATCTCTTGAACTCAGTGGGGAAATCACACCACTGCACTCCAGCCTGGGCAACAGAGTGACTTTATCTCAAAAAAAAAAAAAAAAAAAAAAAAAAGAGAGAGAGAGAGAGAGAGAGACAATTATTGAAGAATAAGTGTTAAATAGAATGAATTTTGGTCATTAGCTTAATCCCAGACCACCCCCTATCCCATCCACTCCCTAACTTGAAAAACCTGGGCATCTCCCAGGCCTGGTTGCCGGAGGCCTTGTCTAACGCAAGACTGGCCCGCCCTCTGGTGGCTACTGGCAGAAGTGCGTAGATCCGTGCTCCTTTTCTGTGCTCACAGAAGCCAAGTTTCAGAGCTTCCACTAGAGGTCAGAAACTGCTTGCTCCACAGGCCGAATGCGACCAACAGATGCGCTATCTATACAGTATGAATATAGGGGCCAGGCAGGCTCTTAATAAATAAGTTACCAGCATTAAAAAATCTAGATATTTTACATACAAATCTAGATTTCTGGCTTTTTGGAAAGCCAGGTCTGACAATGACGGGAGGAGACCCCCACTCCCCAGTTATCCGTCTGGCCTCTGTGGTTTACGTTGAGTTTTTCTAGCACGCAATCCCTGTAGTGGATGGAATAATAACTCCCAAATATTTTTGTCCACCAGAAACCTTGCAATGTGACCTTATTTGGAAATCAGATCTTTGCAGGTGTGATTAGTTAAGCATCTGAAGATAAGATCATATTGGATAAAATCATATTTTGGGGTGTGCCCAAATCCAACAACTTATGTCCCTATAGGAAGAGGGAGGATACCAGCTTGGTGCAGTGGCTCGCATTTGTAATCCCAAGGCTTTGGGAGGCTGAGGAAGGAGGATTGCTTGAGGCCAGGGGTTTGAGATGAGCTTGGGCAGCATAGCAAGATCCAATCTCTACAGAAATGTTTAAAAATTAGCCAGACCTGGTGATTCACACCTGTAGTCCTAGCTGCTCAGGAGGCTGAAGCAACAGGATCACTTGAGCCTAGGAGTTTGAGGTTACAGTCAGCTATGATCACACTGGTGTATGCCAGCCTGGGCCACACAGTGAGACCCTGTCTCAAAAAAGAAGAAGGAGGAGAAGGAGAAGAAAGAAGAGGAAGAAGAAAGAAGGAGGAGGAGAGGAGGAGGGAGGAAAAGAAGAAGTAAAAGGGGGAGGAGGGAGAGAAGAAGGGGGAAGGAGGAGAATGAGGAAGAGAAGAAGGAGGAGGAAGACAGAGAGCCCCAGAGAAGAAGGCCCTATGGAAATGGAGACAGCCTGGAGTAAGGCATCTGCAGGTCAAGGAACGCAAGGATGGCGGGCAACCACCAGAAGCTGGGGATACAGTCAGCATCGAGGAGCCCTGGGGGTGCTGGGCTCACAGTTGCCATCCGTGAAGACCTGGTTCCTCAAATTCTTCCTTCAATTCCAAGACTTGTTGCAGGATCCCCACCTTCTATGACAGCCAATAAATTCCTTCTCTGTCTAGGCCAGTCGGAGTTAGGTAGGTGCCCGCCACTTGCAACCAAAGGGTCTTGGCTGGTGCAGGTCTATTTCTAAAACCCCGCCCCTGCTGACCAAGCAGCCAGTGAAAGCAAAGGGAGATGATGCCCATCCCGGCAGCAGCCCTGTCTCCACTTCAGAGAGGTCACCCCAGGGCACTTTCTGGTGGGTGGTTGGTGCTGATAGGGTGAGGCTGACAAAGCCCAGGGATGTGAATCCAAGTCAATTACGAATAGGGTAGAGAAGATAACAAATCAGACAACCTCCAAAGGACACACGTGTCCACCCTCAGTCATTCCTTTGGATTACGGCTCCCTTTGAAACAAGCTAGGATGGATGTTCAGGAGGCAGAAAGTAGACCCATTTGCTAAAATGCCAAAATGCCTTAGAGGCAGCCATCAAATTTACTGGTGCAAATTTTGTAAATCAAATTTACTAAACACTTGTTTCTTTTAACTAACTATAACATTTCGGAAATTCATGTAAAGTGTTGACATTTTGATTTCCAACAAGAATCAGTTGGGATACATTGGCTTGGGGAAAATATTACAGAAAGATTCTAAAGGGAAAGGTAAAACTGTTTAAAGCAACTGAAGAGAAATGAATCTCCAATGGTGAGAAACAGCACTAGGGGTGCTTGTAGATGTTTTATTTTGTTTTATTTGAGACGGGGTCTTGCTCTGTCACCCAGGCCCGAGTGCAGTGGTGCTATCTTGGCTCCTGGCAACTTCCAACTCCTGGGTTCAAGCGATTCTCCAGAGTAGCTGGGATTACAGGCAAGTGCCACCACACCCAGCTAAATTTTTTATGTTTTTGGTAGAGAAGGGGCTTCACCACATTGATCAGGCTGGTAGATGTTTTAGACATGGATGATATTCAAATGGCAGGTAGAGAAGGTAGCCTAAGGATGACGTCAGGGCGGAATTGGGTCAAGATCATTCATTCATGCATTCGTTTCAGTGTATGTCCTAGTTAACCACCAGCCCCAGGCCGCAGGGATACAGCTGTAGTAAGACGTGATCTGTGCCCTAAAGAACTCGGCTGGAGGAGCTTCAGGGAGTCAAAAAGATGCGACCCAATTCTATATCCTTATAGATCTATCCTACATCTACCCCAGAGCAGGGTAGAGGCCTGTGCGAGGCCATCAAGGAGCAGAGGCAGCTTTGCTCCCTCTGCCTGTAGAAGTCAGGGAAGCAGTGATGTTTGAGCTGGGTTAACTTGTTTTTCTTTTTTTTTTTTTTGAGACAGGTCAGCTTGGGCGACAGAGAAAGACTGTAGTGCAATCATGGCTCACTGCAGCCTTGACCTCCCAGGCTCAAGCAATCCTCCTGCCTCAGCCTCCCGAGTAACTGGGACTACAGGTGCAAGTCACCTCATCTGGCTAATTGTTTTGCCTTTTTGTAGAGATTGGATCTTATTATATTGCCCAGACTGGTCTCAAATTCCTGGCCTCAAGTCATCCTGCTCCTTTGGCCTCCCAGAGAGCTGTGATTAACCACGTGCGCCACTGTGCCAGGTGGGACTAAGCTCCGACCCGCAGGATGTGTCACCTTCTCCAAGCAGTGTCAGGATTGAATTGAATGCAGGACACCCAGGTAGTATCCGCTGGAGAACAACTTGCTGCGTAGAGAAAAATCCCCACACATTTTGGTGACCAGAGGGGAAGTATTCCGTGGACAGAGTGAGAGTAGAAGAAAAAATAGTTTTGCTGTTCTTTCCCCCTTAGATAGACTATAAAGGAGATTGAGGCTGGGCACGGTGGCTCGTACCTATAATCCCAGCACTTTGGGAGGCTGAGACATGTGGATCCCTTGAGGTCAGGAATTCTAGACCAGCCTGGTCAACATAGTGAAACCTCATCTTTACTAAAAATAAAAAATAAAAAAAATTTAGCCTGGCATGGTGGTATGCACCTGTAATCCCAGCTACTCAGGAGGCTGAGGCAGGAGAGTCGCTTGAGCCCGGGAGGTGGAGGTTGCAGTGAGCTGAGATCGCACCACTGCACTCCAGCCTGGGTGACAGAGCGAGACTCTGTCTCAAAAAATAAATAAATTAATTAATTAAATCGAAGAGATTGAGAGGAGATGCTACAAGGAGGGGCCTCTCTCCCAGCAGGGCCAGGAAAGCAAATATTCCCGGGAGACTTGCAAGACACCCACCCACCCCTCTCATGGCATGGCGGGAATCCAAAGAGGATGGGCAGTGGGAGCAGCAGCTCAACCTCCGGGGCCAGCCCAGCCTTCTCTAGAGGCTGACCCATCCCACAGGGGGTACATCAAGGCTGCCCACCCTTCCAGAGAAGCAGTGGCAGAGTCACACCAAATGTGCGATGTGAGAGAGAGAGAGAAAGCAAGACAATCCAAAACCTAACAAAACGTTTTCTGGACTGGTACCTGTGCACTTTTTTTTTTTTTTTAACCTGTACACTTTTTCACAGAATCACAACACTGGGCAATTGAGCCCAATCCCCTCATCTTACAGATGGGGCACCCATGGAGAGGTGCCGACCCAGCTTCTGAAGCAGGGCCTGGCAGAATCTCCGTGTCTCTCTCCTTCTGTGCTTCCCCAGAACCCACGCTCCAACCCACATTCAACCATGGCTTGTTTATGAAAACACACGAGTTTCCACCATGGGCATTATCTCAGTGTGGGAGGCACACCAGGAGTGGCTAACACCCTGGGCAGCTGACCTTGCCGTCGGCCAGGCCTGGAGCAACACCGAGGCTCCACCGCACACCCCTGCCGGCACCAAGGTCAGCCCTGCGAAACAGAGTCTTCTCATCCACACATGGGGCTCAGTGGCTGGTGATCCCTGCCTCATGGAGTTGCTGAGAGGATTCAACAGCATAATGCAGCCCAGACGCAGCCCATACTGGCTCACGCCTGTGATCCCAGCACTTTGGAGGCTGAGCCCAGGAGTTCAAGACCAGCCTGGGCAACATAGCAGGACCCCCATCTCTATAAAAAGTTTAACAGTTAGCCGGGCATGGCAGCACACACCTGTAGTCCCAGCTACTAGGGAGGCTGAGGTGGGAGGATTACTTGTGCCCAGAGGTCTGAGGTTACTCTGAGCTATGATCTCACAACGGAGAGAGAAATCTGCTCTGGAAAAAAAAAAATAGGCAGGGTGCGGTGGCTCACACCTGTAATTTTAGCACTTTGGGAGGCTGAGGCACCCAAGGTCAGGAGTTCAAGACCAGCCTAGCCAATATGGTGAAACCCCATCTCTACTAAAAATACAAATATTAGCCAGGTGTGGTGGCATGCGCCCATAGTCCCAGCTACTTGGGAGACTGAGTCAGGAGAATCACTTGAAGCCGGGAGGAGGAGGTTGCAGTGAGCCAAGATCACACCACTGCACTCCAACCTGGGTGACTCTGTCTCAAAAATAATAATGAAATAATTGTAATGCAAAGGACATAAAGCATTAAGGGGAACATAGAAATGTTCATTTTTTTCCTCTCCTTTCCCTCAAAATATAAACAGTTCGGATTTTTGTTTGTTTCTAGTCAAACGCGCCCCCTCTCTGAGCTCTCCACAAAGGTGGCAGGGGGGATGGAAAGGCTGTAGGACTCTGGGTGTAGTTTGGGTTTTTTCTTTCAGATTTGTTCCCAGGTCTGAGTAATTCACCTGAGAGAAGTCAACACATAGTCCCTGTTCCCAGGAAGCTAAATGCCGAGGGAAAGCAAGGTGCCAGGATGCAGTGGGTGCATGGGGAGGCCTGGTTGAGGATGGCACCGTGCCCAGGGAGAGGGTGGGCAAGGGTTCCTACGCAGCCGGGCCCCAGTGATGGCTTCCCGAATGGCCGCAGCCAAGTCTACACTGCAGGTCGGCACCTGGGCCTGTCCCCGGCGATGCTCTGTTTGCTGCTGGGCCAAGGGACCCTGCGAACCCAGCTTGACAGGACATGGTGACAATGGAAGGATTGTTCCAGAAGCTGGGGCCCTGGCTGGCCCCTGGCTTCCCGTCATCTGGGCAAGTGCCAATCCGCCAGGTACAAAAGCCAACATTTTCCTGCCAGTTGAAGACAGTCGTTCAGAAGGCGGCTCTCAGCAGCTGCAGGCGCCTCCCAGCCACTCCAAATCTGCTGTTCTAATCTCTACCGTTCCATCCTGTATGCTGGGAGCAGCCCCTTGGCAAATCCCATCACTCCTCACACCAGCTTCCAGAAAACTCCTGAGCCTCCAAGTCTGAGCTTGCTGTTGGCAGCGAGACACAATGAATGGCAGAAAAGCTCCCCTTCCTAAGGAGCCACCCCAGCCAGACAGGCAGAGCCTGCCCAGGCTACAAGCTGGCACCAGGGGCTTGCTTTCGCTGCTTGGGAAGCCCTGGGGCTGATTATCACCGATGATCTGTCCACCAGATGACTGACCCAAGGTCACAGTTCATAAGCTCCAGGGCTAGAGCTTACAGCTCTGGTGCCCAGATTCCATCCGCTCCACACCACAAAAGGATCCGTTAAAAAGAAGACACGTCTGGTGAGGGGTGGGCAAAGCCTAAGGGGAGAGAAGTCACAGAATAATGACGACAGTCCCCCAGCTCAGATAATCCCAGAAATAAAAGGAAGACACATGGGTATTCTTCTGCCACACTGGCCAGCTGCAGTGGCTCATGCCTGTAACCCCAGCACTTTCAGAGGCCGAGACGGGCAGATCAGCCTGGCCAACATAGTGAAACCCTGTCTTTACCAAAAATACAAAAATTAGCCGGGTATGGTGGCATGTGCCTGTAGTCTCAGCTACTCAGGAGGCTGAGGCAGGAGAATCACTTGAAGTGGCGAGACAGAGGTTGCAGTGAGCTGAGATCCCAAGATCACACCACTGCGTGTGTGTGAGGCTGAGTAGTGGGAGGATCATCTGAGGTCAGGGGTTTGAGACCAGCCTGGCCAACACGGTCAAACCCCATCTCTACTAAAAATATAAGACGTAGCCAGCCATGGTGGTGGGAACCTGTAGACCCAGCCACAGGGAGTCTGAGGCAGGAGAATCACTTTAATCTGGGAGGTGGAGGTTACAGTGAGCCAAGATTGTGCCACTGGACTTCAGTCTGGGCGACAGAGGGAGACTCTGTCTCAAACAATTTTTAAAAATTAGAATCATAATGCTGACAAGCATGTGAGAGCCCAAAACCTACTCCACTGACAGCGTTATCTGAATTGGTTTCACCTTTCCCACAAGCCATTTGCTAAGAGGTGGCTGAAGTCTTTGAAAAGCTCACACTCTGGATGAAAAAGCTCGGAGCTGCATTGTGATGACGGCTGAACGACACTGCAAATGTACTAAATGTCACTGAATTGTGCTGTATTGTATTTTAATTTTTTTTTTTTTCGAGATACAGTCTCCCTCTGTTGCCCAGGCTCAAGTGCAATGGCACAACCATAGCTCACTGCAGCCTCGACCTCCTAGGCTCAAGCAATCCTTAGCCTCACCCACTGCCCCTCCTTCCAAGACTAATTTAAAAAAACAAATTTTTTTTTTTTTTTTTGATACCTACAGGGTCTTGCTATGTTGCCTAGGCCAGTCTCAAACTCCTGGGCTCAAGCGATGGTCCTGCCTCAGCCTCCCAAAGTGCTGGGACTACAGGTGTGAGCCACCGCGCCCAGCCATAAATGCTGTTTTTGTGAAAAATAGTGCCAAGGGTAAGAATAATGAGAGTACTGCCGGCAGATGGTGTTTATAAAGTTTTTATTTTCCATTTTCTTAAAAATAACATTTGCTTTCTTTATGCATGTGTGGAGTGTACTTGTTTCCTTAGGCTGAGTAATAGGCAGATAAAGACGACACGAGGCAGGGTCCCCAGGTGGAGGTGGGGCGGGGTGTGAGAGGACAGGGGCGCAGGGGAAAGGGACGGCAGGGTGACTCACGGGACGCTTGAGTGCCCATCAATGCACACACAGTCTAACACTTTGTTTTTTGATTTTTTAAAAAGACATCTAAAATTACTGAGAGATACGATTTCAGCACTTAAATCTACAGACAGAAATCCAAGCACTTGAATACAATTCCTAACTCTAAGCTCAGTTATTGCACACCACACAGTTTAAGCAGGCTTCAGGCTGGAAAGCAGTTTGCTCTGCGGGGAACGTTCTCGTGATGTCGGGGTCTCCTTCTGTACCCGGAGTGTCTCTCCCCTGGGACTGCTGCCAGCCCGCAGCCTATCGATGACCCCAGGTATCAAAGCTTAGCCATTCCTTCTCCCCATGGGCTGGGGGCTCGGGCTTTGGTGAAGCAGAGGGTCTCTCTGTTGATGCTGACAGACGCCACCCCCTCCGAGGTGAAGCTGGAAGCAGGTGGAGCCCATGAAAGGCTGAGTGGGTGGCTGCCCGCTGCAGCCAGGTGGGCTGGAGTGAAGGCGTGTGACCAGCCCCCACGTGCGGGACAGTGGTGGGGAGCAGTGGAGATGCCCTGCCCACTCCCCCCCACTGCCCCTCCTTCCCAAGCTCCCAGGCATGCTTCTTCTCCATCACCCTTGGGCCCTCTCTGAGTGGTCTCTCAAGGCACATTTATTTTCTCTGCTCCAACGCACCCGATCTCAGATCTCCACCTCCCCCAACACCCACAGGTCTAGGGGACCTGGGGCAGCCAAGGGGAGTTCCAGAACCAAGAGAACCATTCTTTGAACGCATGGTTGGGTTTGTTCCAGCACGGCCCTGATTCCCCAACCTGCCTAAGCCAGGGGAGCAGGGGCAGGAAGGAGCAAGGAGCAAGGCATTCAAGGAGAGGGCGCTGGAGGGGCTAGGTGACAGGCCCCTGGGTCAAGGGCACAAATCAAGGAGCTGGGGAAGGATCGATCTGCAACCTTGCTCACGAGCAAACCTTAACCTTGTCGCACAAGAAGCCACTTTGAGGCCGAGTTCAGCCCCACTAGGAACTGCTGTTTTGTCTACCTTTGGGGGGCCCAGTCTCAGTGGGGTGAAAAGTAATGCGGGGGCTTCAGAGGCAGGCAAGGCTGAGCCCCTGCAATCCTGCCACAGGCTACTTCAGTGCCTTTTGCTTTCTTCCTAAAATGTATTTACAAGGACCCACAAACGTGCACAGCCAGGAGACCCGGAGACACAGAGAGAGGTATGCACCCCATGAGCGGAGGGTGACATCAAGAGGAGAGGGGACACCCTTCCTCTGCACCCCTCCCCTCCCCAGGCCCTGCAGCATCCTTAACAGCTCCCCCCACAGGAGGAAAGTTCCAGAACTCCAGCTGGGGCAGAGGGAAGAGACAGACTCCAATCCTAGCAAGAGCAGGAGTTTCAAGTAGCTACGAGTGGGAGGCGCGGCTGCCTGAGAGAGCAGAGCGCTGACGAGGAACAGCATTTCCCTGAACTGAGCCGGGGCTAGAGGAGGAGGTGGAGGGCAGAGAGAGGATAGCAGCAGAAGAGAGGTCTGGGGGGTCCGGAACACCTCAACAATCAGAACTGGGCTGCAGAATGGGAAGCGGTTTATGGGCTAAGTGGAGCTCTGCCATTTCCCCCAAGAAGGACTCGGAAGATGTTGATTCTAGGGCAGAGTGAGGGGCGGACAGGGAGAGGCTCTTTTGTAAAGTCCGACAGATGCTCGCAGATGCTGGGAGGCTGGGGACAGCCAGGTTGGGAGCCTCACCCAGAGAACCTCACACATGGACCCACACCCCCCGCCCGCCCAGCACTCAGGGGGCCCCTCCTCACCCTGCGGGGCCACCAGGATGGCCCCTTGGTTCACACGCAGACACACACACACACTGCACTCACCACGCACTGAAGGGCATCACAGGCCCAAGTCTGGGTAGAGATGCTCCACCAAAGGTGTTGAGGAATTTGCTTTGATGGGGAGAACTGGACCGGTGGGAGAAAACAACAAACGAACGAACGCAATGCACAGGATCTCTTCTCATCTGGCGAAGTGAGCTCGCCCTGCTCAGGACGTGACAGCGCGGTGTGGCCTCAGAGCCCGGCTGTCCCTGTCCCGTCCCCTCTGGCTTCTCACAACTTTCGCACTCTGCAGGCTTCGGAACAGAGCTCGGGGAAGCCCCTCTGCTGGGGAGGCCCTAGGGATCCTCAGAGCAGCTAGAAGGAAACCCCAGGGCGGAGGGGAGGGGGACTGGACATGGCCAGTGGTGGCTCTCCTCTGGCAGGAGGAAGATCATGGTCTCAGAGCACGGAAAGGCTGCAGCTTTCAGTGGCTGCTTCTCTCTGGGGTCTCGGGGACAGGCTCTCTGTTGGTCAGGGCAGGAGGCGAGTGTTAAGGGTCCGGGAGGAGGTGGGCACACACACCCCTAGCCCAGACCCAGCCTCCTCACCTGCTGTTCCTGGCCCTCAGGCACCCTGAAGTAGACAAGAGGACCCCAGCAAGGGGGATGGAGGCAGGAGCAGCATCCCCTGGGAGCCAGGCAGAGGTCAACTGTGTACACCGCCCACTGTCCCCAAGAGGGCAGGCCAGGCCATGAGTCCACTATGAGACCCAGAGAAAAGGGCCAGGCTATTCCAGGGTCTGGGATTCAGAGCCGCCCCATCTAGACTCCTAAAAGCTCCCCCAGGCTCTGCAGCCACAGCCTCCTCCTGCTGAGCCAACCCCCTCTCCTCACCCTGCTCTACCCTGACCACCTGGGACAGACCTGGGACAGCTTGGCAAGGCTCCCCTTCCCCACCTCTTGGCTGCTGCCCTCCTCCCCTTCCATCACCTTTGTTACTTTCCTAACTGTGCTTGGGGATCTGGCAAAAGGACAGGGCTTGCTGTGGCTGGGCATCCCAGCCCGTTTCTGAGGCTGGCAGGGATGTCACACCACACTGGCCCAGTGTTGGAGGACCTGAGTCGGTAGACAGCTCCCTGCCCTCCCTCCCCTTTGCAACGGGGACAGGCTCGCAGGCCAGAGCGTGACCTCAGAATGGGGAGGGAGAAGGGCAGGCAGGGGCCGGTGGAGCCAGGGTAGGAACCCAAGGGGTCAGGGCTGGGCTGGGGGACGTGGCTGGGGGCATCTCATTTCACGGATTTTGACCTGTCAATTTGTATTTGTGTGTGAATGTATTTTAAACCCAACAACAAATGGGAAGAAAACAGCTACAAGGAGGCCGAAGGGGCCTGTGGGTGACTCACTCTGCCGGGAGCAGTGTGGATCAAGGACACATTTGTCAGCGCATGCCACACGCGCGCGCGCGCGCACACACACACACACACACACTCGCCCTCTCACCGTCCCAGCCATCTGTGTCACAGGCATGCCATGCACGCTCACACTCCCGGTCCTCCCGCTGGAGCAAGGTCCTCCTGACCGCAATTCCGGATCCATTCTTGAAGCTGCCTGCTGCTGCTCAGAGCTCTGCTGTCGAGTCCCCCCGGCCGCCACCTCCTGAGGGCATCTACCAGATGTAGCCCCCGTCGTCAGCCTCGCCTGCCTCGCCCTCCTCCTCCTCGGCCTCCTCGCCTGCTTCCTCCGTCTCCTTCTCCTCCTCATCCTCCCAGCCGACACCGCTCCCAAAGTCCCCCGAGAAACCCACGATGTCATCTGAGAAGGGAACAAGCCAACAGGGGGTGAGGGAGCTTCTGGCACGCCCCAGCCTGGTATCCCACAACAAGGACCCCCCCCCCCCCACCGGGCACCCGCCCCCAGCAGGCCCGAGCTCCCGGCCCATACCGCAGTCAGGGCTCCCATGTGTGCGGGTGCCGGTCAGCTCCAGGCCCAGCTGGTCCACACACCAGCAGTCACCGCTGCTCTGGTCACACTGCATCTGCCGGTAGTAGCCGTCCTCATCACAGCTCGGGATGAAGACTCCTAAATGGGACGGCCAGGCAGGGTCGGAGCAGGGACCCGGGCTAGGACTCCTCCGAGAGTTGACCTCAGGGCCTCATGCATGAGCAGGGATCCACGCACCCCCAGAGCCCATCCAGACCGGGTGCTGACCCCCCAACAGGCCCAGATGCCGAGGGCTGGACCCCAGCCAGCAATTCTTCCAGCTCTACTCGCTGAAGATGAGGAAACCCACTTGCTTGAACCACCACTCCGGCCCTGTGCCGGCTCCCATCCGCCCCGTCTGTTTCCCTGACTCTGTGGCCTGAGTCTTCTAGGACAGCCAGTCTGACTTCACCGGGCTCGACGCTCTCCAACCTCCCGGAGCTCCTCCAGCCTGGCTGTCCCCTGCTGGGAAAGCCCAGGCTTCTCCTTCCAGCCCCTCTGAGTCCAACCTGCCTCCAGGCCCACCCACTTCCTGCAGGCCCCCGCTGCAGCTCCTGGGCACCCGTGTACAGGTCTCACTGCTAGTACTGTCTTTTTGGTGTGTCCATTTGTGTGCTGTGTGTTTCCCGACTGGCCCGAGCTAAGGGTCATGAGGCTGGGGAGTGCGTCTGTCTTGCCATCCGCTCTGAGCTGGGCTGGGTCGGTTGCTGTCCTATCTTGGGGACCGGCCCCCAGGCGTTTGTGGAGTATGTGAGTGAGTGTCTCTCATGGAGCGGCCTCCCTCAAACATTAGTCCTGTGCTTGCTGAAGGAAACTGAACTCAGTGGAGGGTTCCAGCATCCTTCTGTATCCCAACCTCCAGCTCTGGCAATGGATGGGCATAAAATTGGTGCCTACAACATGTTTTTCTAGGGGCGGATTGCAAGGCCCTGCCCCACCACAAGGAGAGACACAGGAGCGGGCATCCCTCTCCCGTATTCCTGGGTCAGGGCCTCCTCTGGGCTCCACGTTTGCCATGAGGCCCAAGGCTGGAGCCACTGGGTCTCAGAGGAGCCCAGGAAGCCGCCCCCACCTCCTCCTCCAGCGCCTGGCCTGGCCCCTCACCTGGTTTCTTCTTGGCAGCCTCCTGGATCTGGACGCGCTCCAGCTCTGCCAGGCAGGGGGGCTCTGTGGGGAGAGAAGTAGCCTCTGATGGGGCTATCCCCTGGTGCTGGGGGGACACACTGAACCCTTCAAGGCTTAGAGACTCAGGCAGGGGCTTTGCAAGGTGAAAACAGCCCGTTTCTGACACGGGGCCACCCCACAGCAGGGGTGAGAAGCACAGGGGCTCTGTGGCATGAAAATACCCAGTCTCTCATTAGGGGGACTCATCCCATAGCTGTGGATGACCCGAAGTCCCCAAGAAGCCTTAGGGACCCATGAGAGGAGTCACAGGATTCAGAAGAGAGGTGGCGTGAGCACACAGACACCCAAGGGTGAGAGACCCCAGGGGAACGTAACGCTAAAGGGAATGTTAGAACTTCCAGGCCTGAAAATACAGTCATGTGCTACTCGAGGACACTTCAGTCAACAATGGATGGTGGCCCCATAAGATTACAGCACTGCTTTTACTGCACCTTTTCTGCTTTTTGAGACGGAGTTTCTCACTGTTGCCCAGGCTGGAATGCAATGATGCAATCTCAGCTCACTGCAAATTCTGCCTCCTGGATTCAAACAATTCTCCTGTCTCAGCCTCCTGAGTAGCTGGGATTACAGTTGCCCACCACCACGCCCAGCTAATTTTGCATTTTTAGTAGAGACGGAGTTTCACGGTTTTGGCCAAGCTGGTCTCTAACTCCTGACTTCATGATCCGCCCGCCTCGGTCTCCCAAAGTGCTGGGCTTACAGGCATGAGCCACTTCATCCAGCCCTTTACTGTACCTTTTCTATGTTTAGCTATGTTTATTTTATTTTGCTTTAAGATGGAGTTGAGGCTGGAGTGCAATGGTGCAATCTCAGCTCACTGTGAACTCCACCTCCTGGGTTCAAGTGATTCTCCTGCCTCAGCCTCCTGAGTAGCTGGGATTACAGGGGCTTGCCACCACTTCTGGCTAATTTTTATATTTTTAGCAGAGATGGGATTTCACAATGTCGGTCAGGTTGTCTCAAACTCCTGACCTCAGATGATTCACCTGCCTCAGCCTCCCAAAGTGCTGTGATTACAGGGGTAAGCCACTGTGCCCGGCCTATGTTTAGCTATGTTTAGATGCACAAAGGCTTACCATTATGTCACAACAGCCTGCAGTATTCAGTACATAACATGCTACTCAGGTTGCAGCCTGGGAGCACTGGGCCAGGCATGCAGGAGGCCGTGCCACCAAGGTCTGTGTGAGTACTGCCATGCTGCTATCACAGTGGCAACGTCACCTCGTGACACATTTCTCAGAATGCATCCCGCTCATTAAATGATGCATGACTGTAGCGGCAGCCCACCTCTAACCTGTCAGGAGTTTGAGACCAGCCTGGCCAACATAGCAAAACCCCGTCTCTACTAAAAAAAAAAAAAAAAAAAGAAAGAAAGAAAGAAAGAAAGAAAGAAAGAAAGAAAGAAAGAAAAGAAGTCCCAAAGTGCTGGGATTACAGGCATAAGCCACCGCACCAGCCTGGGATTTTTTTTTTTTTTTTTTTTTAACTCTTTCTTAAGGAAGACCTCCAAAAGAATATAAGCTTCAGGACCCAAAAAATCTGGATCCACTTGGGAGGCTGCCAAGGAAGGGAGCTGAAAGTGTTGGCTTTCCTGGGCCTTTAAGGATGAAGCCCTGAGGGAGTGCAGGAAGTGGGCAAGCTGGAAAGTGCTGGGCCTGGGGAAGTGGCCAAGAACGAGCCACTCTGACCTCCCCAGAGAGCCTGGAACTTCGTGTGGAGCCCACAGGGTGAGGCAGGGGCCAGGGGGAGGGGCCGCACTCACTCTCCCTCCAGAAGCAGAAGCACCACTCGGCAGTGGAGACCCGGCCATCCTTGTAGGTGTCACAGGAGTTGAAGAAGGGGCGGATGCAGACCTCGTACTTGTCCAGGTTGATGGCAGCCAGCTCCGTCTGGTCCAGGAAGAGGTCGGCACTGGTGTCCAACTTGGAGAACATCCAGCCAATGGAGTCCTTGCAGCTGGCCCCCAGGCTCTTGTCCAGTCCTGGAAAGAGCAGGATGCAGGCACACTTCAGCTGGCTGTTCAGCCATCTCTCCACCCCGCCATCCCTCCACCTTGCCGTCCGCCCCAGCCCTCTGTTCTGGGTCTGGGTAGCTTGGAATCTAACCATGGGATTGAGAAACTCAAGAATGGTTAAAGGTCCTTCCTTCCAGCTCCACATAGGCCTACGCCTGAACCATTCAAAACCTTGCTCTGAAAGCCCTTCAGGGAAAATGATTCCTACTTTCTCTGGGCTGCCTGTGTCAGGATTTAAGCTCCCTCCACTTGTGTTAAGAAGTTCTTCTGGGCCAGGCACAGTGGTTCACACCTGTAATCCCAACACTTTGGGAGGCCGAGGCGGGCAAATCACGAGGTCAGGAGTTCAAGACTAGCCTGGCCAACATGGTGAAACCACCATCTGCACAAAAAATTAGCTGGATGTGGTGACAGGCGACTGTAATCCCAGCTACTCAGGAGGCTGAGGCAGAAGAATCGCTTGAACCCGGGAAGTGGAAGTTGCAGTGAGCCGAGATCACGCCACTGTACTCCAGCCTGGGCGACAGAGTAAGACTCCGTCTCAAAAAAAAAAAAAAAAGTTCTTCCTACTAGCTAACTGGTATCCCTCCTGCTCTGGTAGGTGACTTCTTCGGGGTGAAGGCTCTTTTGGGACTCAGATTGTAGAGCCCAGAGTCCAGCAGGAGGGAACAAGGTCAGGCTGGCCCAGCACACACCTGTGTCCTCAGCCCCTTCCCTACCTCCCTCCCTCCTCCAGGCGAAGCAGCAAGCTCCCATACCGCTGGCAGGGCTGGCTGCGCTGCTGGCTGAGCCATTCTGCTTGGAGTTCTCGTGAAGGAGCTGGAACCAGTCCCGCAGCCGATCTCCCAGGTCAGCCAGGTCCTGACCGGTGCAGGTCTCTGCAGAACAGAGAGAAGGCATGGAGGGCGAACGCGCGGTGGAGAAGCAGGCTCGATCTCAGTCTGGGATCCTGCCTTACAGGCCAGGACGCTGCGCAGGGGTCGGGGAGGCGGCAGCAGAAGGGAAGGTGGAAATCAGGGGCTTCCTCTCCCAGCTCCCCACCCACACCTTCCTGGCATGAAGAACACCCAGCCCCAGCTCCCTGTGGCTGAGTCCCTCCCTCTCCCCGCCTTCCAGGTACCCAGGGGAGAAAGGGGGGCCCGAGCCTCCTGCTCTGTGTTCCTCTGGGTCTCTGACCTCACAGCTCCCTCAAGCCTTTCTGCATCATCGCCACTTCCCTCTTGCTCTGCCACCTCTTCTGCCACCCCCAAGCCCTGAAGGAGGTTCCGGGCAGCCTGCAGTGCCCCCAGCCTAGGGGCCCAGCGCTCTCCTCACCTGGTTTGCCATCAGCGGTGGAGGTGGCAGCCTGCTCCGTGGGGCAGGGGCAGGGGCCCTCGCATCGCACCGCCAGCTGCTTGCTGCTCAGGCAGGCCTGCTGCTCCAGCTTACACTGCACACGGGGACAGGTGGGACAGGGCACTGAGGGCTTACCCCAGAGGTCCCCACAGCTGAGGACACCCTCAAGCCTCCCAAGGCAGCCACATCTGCTTCCTCCCCCGTGGAGCACCCATGAACAGCCTGAAGGGCTCTCTTGGTCCCGCTGCCGACCGAGGTACAGAGTGGAGAGAGGCCGGGCCCAGAAAGCGGGGCCCAGAGCTGGTCCCAGACACACAGGCTCCGGTGACCCTGCTCGGTCCTCTCTAAGGATCAGTCCCTTCCCTGCCCCTGTTGCTCCTCCCCTGTGTTAGCCGTCTGTTGCCCCGCTAGCTCTCATGGCCTGTCCCTTGGATAATCTCCCCACAGTCACCCCGGTGGACTTTTCTCAGCGGTCCTGATAGAAACAGCACTGCCTATGCAGCATCTCACAATGCCCTAGCCCTCGCTAAGAACCACTTCGGCCGTGGCCGCCTGCTAAAGCCAGGCTCTGGGAGGGGCTTGTGCGCTCGTTGTCGTGAAAGCCTCTTCTCCTGATCATATTTCTTTCTCCTCATGGGGTGGTTGCTAATGTGAAGCGGGTCATCACAGCACTCGACAACATTATCTCACTGGGGAGGCTTAGGTTTCTCCTGCTCAGCAGAGAACAGCAAGGCACAGAGAGAGCCAGTGACTTGCCCAAGGCCACAGGCTGGGATGAAAAATCAGACTTCCTGCTGACCTCCGCTTCCCCACAGGACGGCGTGAACCCCGGGACAGATCGTACTGCAGCGTCCTGGCCAGACCTCGCCCTGGCCTTGGGTCGCAGAACACTCCCCCACTTCCCTCCTCCCCTTTGCCAGCTCTGCTACCTCCTCTGTACCCCTCCCACCTCCTAAATGCAGCCTCTGCTCTGGCCTCTTGCTCATTCTCTCCCTCTCCTCCCTTTCTTCTCCCTGGGTGACCTCATCCCCAAGCAATGTCAATCATCACCACAGTGGGTGACTGAAATCTACATCTCACTCCAAGAAGGCCCCTCGGCCCTGGCACCCACCCCAAGTCAGCTGCCAGTGCCGTTCCCAAATCCAGCAATTCCCGATTTCTTGTTGCCAGTAAAAACATTCATCATCGGCACCTGCATTTCTATGGTACTTTTGTTTTCTTTGAGACAAGGTCTCGCTCTGTTGCCCAGGCTGGAGTGCAGTGGTGCAATTACAGATCACCGCAGCCTCCAACTCCTGGCCTCCACCTCAGCCTCCCAAATAGCTGGAATCACAGGCATGCACCACTGCACCCCACTCATTTTTGTATTCTTTTGTAAAGACAGGGACTCACTCTGTTGTCCAGGCTGGTCTCAAACTCCTGGACTCAAGCAATCCACCCGTCTTAGCCTCCCAAAGTGCTGGGATTACAGGTGTGAGCCACCATGACCAGCCTAAAATGTTTTAAATGTTTTCACAAATACTGTATCCTGAAATCCTCACAAAAATCCATAAGGTGCAAATTCATTCTCCTAGTCAGTTCCTTCTTCCATCACCTCCTTACGGAGGATCATTTCCTGCTGCCCCAGAAAGCCTCTGCTCGCCGGTGAGCACTGGCGCCACCCAGTGGACATCCTCCTTTCTTCACCCCTTAACTGGACACCAGAGCTCCTTCCACAGCCCTCCACACTTGGCTGAGGCCTTCCTTCAGCTCCTTTGACTTGTGGTTACCAGTCCGCAGTCCATAGTGTCTCCTCCAGGCCCCACTCCCTACCTGCACCTGTCCGAGATCAGGGACAGACAGGGTCTGGCTCCAACTCTCAGGTAGCCCCAGCCAGGGCTGCAGGTGGCCCTAGTATGTCTGGCTGCATTGCACACGCTGACCTTGCCATCTGGCCCCACGTCAGTCCTGGAAACCCCTGGGGAGGCCCCAGCTGGGTTGTCCTCTCTGCTTCCTGTGGCCTGGGGTGACCCCATCCCCCACCCTACCTGGGGCCAGGGCTCCTCACCACAGAGCTGTAAGTGTGGCCATCTGAGCCGCAGACGGAGGCAAGCTGGGCCATGTGGCAGGGCTTGCAGATGGAGTCTTTGTTTCCATGGAGTTTCACGGTGGGCTGCTTGATCCTACATGAGAGGGTGGGGGGCACACCGGGGAGGATGTGAAAATGAGGAAGGAGCAGGGGAAGGGAGGGCTGAGACCTGTTCCAACAGGAAGGCGGCAGCGGTCTCCAGCAGATCAGCTCTCCCTGCCCCTGCCCACCCTCCCCACACCCCTGCCAGACCCTCCTCCAGCTCAGAAGGGTGGAACCAACTGGGCAGGGCACAAATTCCCCAGTTTCCCCTCTTCCAGGGGCCACTGAGTCCCGTGGGGCCTTCAGGTAGCAACTCTAGGGCTGACCGCCAGAGGTAAAAGGGAGTTGCATTTGACTTAAGGGGTCGGCCTAAAGCTGAGGGTGCAAACTGATGACCCCTGGGCCATATTTGGCCAGCAAGGGTTTTTGTTTTTTTTTTTTAATTGAGTTATTTATTCACTAACATTTACCAAATGGGAAAGTTCATATCAATACCTGGATTTCTGGCCCATCTTTGCAAAACGGAAGATGTGGGAGTCCTGGACCCACATTCCCGCACAGCTGTAGTGGGCCAGGGCCGAGAAACAGCTGCCCGCTTTCCACCAGGCCTGTGCTCCACAGAGCGGCCTGTGATCAAGCATTCTTTATGCCTTCCATCACTGGCCAAGCCCCCACAGGCTTTTAAGACTGCAACCCCATCTCTCATCTTCTGTGATTCAGGAGAGAAAGGAGGGAACTGGAACTTTTTCCAGAGTCTTGGAGCCAGACAGAGTCTTGTTCTTGGGCTGGAGGTAAGGCCTCCTTTTTTTCTTTTTTGAGATGGAATCTCACTCTGTCACCCAGGCTGGAGTGCAGTGGTGTGATCTTGGCCCACTGAAACCTCCACCTCCCAGGTTCAAGCAAGTCTCCTGTCTCAGCCTCCCAAGTAGCTGGGACTACAGGCTCAGGCCACCATGCCCAGCTAATTTTGTATTTTTAGTAGAGATGGGCTTTCACCATATTGGTCAGGCTGGTCTCGAACTGACCTCAGGTGATCCACCCACCTCGGCCTCCCAAAGTGCTGGGATTACAGGTGGAAGCCACCACACCCAGCCAGAGCTAAGGCTTCCTTAAATGTCCCTCACTCCTTTCTCCTCTGCAAGCTACAACCCCTCACAAGCTACCACCTTAAATAGTTCATGAAGTCACTGCATGTCAGAGCTCAAAGGAACGTCAAATTATCTGGCCTAACCTGTTTGTCTTAGAGATACTACCTCAAGGCCCAAAAAGGAGATGTGACTTTCCCTGGGCCCTACAGTGTTTGGTAATTGTTCTCATGGTGTGGCTTTCTCCTCACTCTTCTCTTGGATGACTTACTTTAGGTGAAGGCGGCCGCCATGTTGTGAGGATACTCAAGCATCCCTATGGAGGGGTCCACATGACCAGAAACTAAGGCCTCTCACCAACAGCATAAGAGTGAGCATAGAAGTGGATCCTCTAGCCCCTGACAGGTTTTCAGAAGAAACGGCCCCAGCCAGCACCTTGATTATAACCTCATAACAGACCCTGAGCCAGAACCATCTAAGAGAACCACTTCTGGATTCTGACCCTCAGAAATGATGTGAGGTAATATATACTTGCTGTTTTAAGCACTAAGTTTTTAAATTTATTTCACAGCAGTAGATAACTAGTTCATAGAGAAAAGGTCAGTTGTGCCCTTGCTCTTTGAACACACCCTCTCCAGGGCTCCCACCAACTCAAGCCCCTCACCTGTGCTCCAGCTTCTTGCGACTGATGCACATGGCCCGCTGGTAGCCCTGGGCGATGCACACCTTGTGGCGGCTGCACTTCACCTTCTGGCAGGGGTCCTTGGTGGTGTCCAGGGCTGCAGGGACACAGGGTCAGGACACAGGTCACCTGGGAGAACCCAGGAACCTCCAGCCCCACTTCTGAGCTGAATGGCCTCTCCCTCCAGCAGGCCTTGATAACCAGAGCTCCTGAGCCCAGAAGTCCCATCCCTACTGGGGCCTGGCTGCTCAAGGAGCCCCCCAAGTGGGGTCAGGGCTTGCCCTCAGGTCTCAAGTCTTCACATGTGTCCATCACCTTCCCCACCTGGGAGGGTCATGTTACCTTCATCTCCTTGCTGATTGTCCTCCCAGCTCTTGATGTAGTCGTCCTAGAGGACAGAGAGGGACAAGGGAGAAGGGAAGGGCTCAGATCCACATCCCAGAGCTTCAACTGCTAGGCCAAGGAGAGGCGAGGCCTGGGCTGGTGATGCCATGTGCCAGCGGCCGTCATCCTGGTGGCTGACCCCTGCCCACCCAGGCCATGCCAGCTGCCTCCCCCACATCTCTATCCCTGTAAACCCATGTCCAGAACCCTTTCCAGCCTCTCCTATGAGCTTCTTACTGCCCCCATGCTGCACCGGAGGCTAGGAGGGAAGGCAAGTCAGAGTAAGGGTATGGAGGGACAGGAGGGGAGGGGTGCGCTCTGCAGAGACCACACAGAGCAGGGCCCCGGGCAGTACTCACCTCCACTTCCTGGAGATCAGGGAACAGCGGCAGGCCATGGGAAACAGAGGGAGAAAGGGAGAGAGATGGGGATGTCCGTGTGAGGCCCTCTAGCGTTCCTGGGGTCCTCTGCCTCATCATGTGGCCATGGGTGTGGTCCTCTGACCCTCTGACCCTCAGGAACCCCAGTAAGAGGCCAGTATTCTATGTCTTCACCACAGAGAGCTTAAAGCTGGCCTCAGGAGTAGTAGGGGCCCGTGGCTTTGAGAGGGTGGGGCACCCCCCACTCCATATCCTGCCCAACCCCAGTCCCACCACCAGGACAGAGGTCCGAGGGTCCCTCACTGCCCGGAACAGTGCTTCTCACACCTGTGCCCTGGGTGTCCCGGAAACTGCATGAGAAACAGTGCCCTGTCTGTCTCCTGCCCTCTGCCCACCCTGTGAGTGAGGCGGGAGGAAGGTCTCTCATGAAGGCTGCAAAGGGACGGCTTTTGCCCAAAGTCGGACTTCTCTGCAGCGCTCAGCTGGAGCGTTACGTGAGCGGGGAGGCCACGCCTGTGTGAGGCTTCCCAGGTTATCACGGTTCAGCTTCAAATCCTCAGAGGCAGAGGACCCGAAAGGGTCCTAGGAGGTCACCTGGTCCAGCCCCCTCTTTGTGCAGGAGAAAGCTCAGAGACAGGACATGACCTGACCCGGGTCCTTCCGTCACAGAACCCAGGTCTCCCAACGCCCCGCACAGACCTCCCGTCTCGCTGCAACACACTCTCCCAGGCCTAAGGCACAAGGAGAGCTTCTCACCCAGCTCCGGCTGCAGGGGCCTCTTGTGGCCAGAGGCAGAGCGCCCCCACCCAGCCCAGCTCCCTGGCATGAAAACTCAGCTTATGTGGCTTCCTCCCTTTCCTCTGTGGGGTAGAGACAGTTGCTAAAAAACACCAAACAGTCCCAGGATACTCTTGGTGGAAGCTCTGCCAGGCAGGCAAGGAGGGGGCTTCCCAGGCCTGGAGGCTGGCAGTGCCAAGGACCAGCTGCCCCCTTCCTCCGTGCAGGGCTCCAGGAGGGGGTCTGGGAGCAGGGGGAGTGGGGGGGAGCGGGGGGAGCAGGACATGAGAAGCCACCTGCAGCTGCCCCCTTCATCCTGAGTTCTGCCCCAGCCCAAGGGAGCAGAGATGTGCAGAGGTCACACTGTGGGGTGCGGGTGAGCAGAGCTGTCAGGTCTGGGGGAGGAGGGCATGGGGCCATGGCACCAAAGGGCACCCACATGCACGCAGGAGTGGGCACACAGGGTAGCTAACGGGCTTTGAAACCTCAAGGCCTTCAGGCTTCTGACGCCTCCCCTGGAAGCTGGCAAGTGTCAGAGCAGGCAGGGTGGGGCCTCCTGGACAAAGGCCAGAAGGGGCCAGACCCGAGCAAGCAGTTGGCATCGCCACCAAGAAAGATGCGGTGTGCACAGGCACAGACCTGAGCGCCTGTGTGTGATGTGTGCAGACGCAGGAGCACCCCTGCGCTCTCACAGGTCTGTGTCATGCAGCGTGTGTTTGCGCAGGCGCCTGCTCGCGTGTATGCACATCCTCGCTGATGCGCAGGTGGTCACACGCACACACGTGTGGAGCGATCGTAGGAAAACAAGGACATGAAGGCAGTTCACCCGGTGTCAGAGGGGAATGGGGGACGCAGTTTTTACCCAGAAGCGAGATAACAAAACCTACTCCATGAGCGGCCTCCACTTTCACCCTGGAGGACCCTCCTCAGGCTGGCCTTCCTGCCTCTTCCGAAGTGAGAGAGGGAGGCAGCAGGATGCGCGGGAAGGAGGGGAGGGGGGGAGGACTGCAGAGTGCTCCTGCGAGGGCCCAGGCCGCTCTCCCGCTCTCCCTCTTCCTCTTGCTTTCACATGCATCCCCCTGTGTGTCTCTGTGTCGTCCTCTCCTCTGTCTCTCTCATTGAGCCTCTTCCCCACCCCTCTGCTGGGCCCACACCTGGCCCACACGGACCTGACCCAGTAGCCAAGAGTCCGGAAGCCCCTGCGCCCAGGAGCTGACAGAGGAAGGCTGCAGGGGTGCTTCCTGGGAGCCTGCGGGGCACCGGGCCCAGCACCCACCCCATCCCTCAGGCTTGACCTGAGCACTCCTGAGCCCCAGGCAAGCTTCTGGGAGGCTGCAGGCCCCACTTCCCTCGTTTGCTTTAACCAACAAAGCCTTCTCCAGAACTCTGCCTCGTGGAGGAGTCCTCTGCTGGGGGTCCACCCCACAGGAAATGGAGAGAGGCCGAGAGAGGCGCAGTTGCTGAAACCACGGTGACAAGGGTTGGGGCAAAAGTGGCAACTGGCCTCCATCAGCAGGGGTCTTCCCATCTGTACCCATCATCCCCTGGGGCAGGGGTGGGGACAAGGCTGTGCAGGTGACGGGGAATGGCTGGGTTCTGGGAGGGAGGTATGAGCCACCTGCCCTCAACCAACAAGATCTGTGTGCCCATAACCCACCTGCACCAGAGCGGGAGTAGGGAAGGTGCCTCCGGCCCCTGAGCATCATCTGACGTCCCCGGCACCAGCTCACCCCCACCTTCTGGCCCAACCCTGTTGCCTTAACCTCCAATCAGGCCGTGAGCGGAATCTCTGGGACTCTACACGGTGGATTCTCAGAGGTCAAGACCAAGAAGTTCGGATTAGAAATTTGGGGGAAAGTGGGGGTGGGGTGGAAGTTCTAAGAAAGGGGCTTTCCCCAGCAGCTCCGCGTCCCCCATTCCCCTCCTGACTCAGCTGGCAGGGAGGGAGCCCCTTCTGTGCAAAGTGTTGCCCCAGGTTCTGGCCTCGGCTCTTGACCTCTGCTGTGGCCAGGCTGGGCAGGTGGGATGAGGGGGCCCCAGTCGATCTGGATTCCAGGACCCCCACTCCCAGAAGAGCAAAGGCAGCCAGCCATAGAGGAACGAGGAGAACAGGACCCTGGAGTCCTGCAGATCCCCAGGCTTCCCCTGACAGGGACTCCTTGGGCAAGCACCCTGACGTCGAGGGGCTCAGCTCCTATCTCCCAGGACTACTCAGAGATTAAACCAGATGGCACCGGTGGGGTGCCTGCGGTCCAGGAAGCACTCGATAAACCAAAGCTGCTATGATGGAGAAGAGACCCCGGGCTGAGGGTGGGGAAAATGGGGGACAGAGATGCCACATGAGGAATAGGGAAAAAGTGGAGAGGGAAGGGCCACCACAGGGAGAGCAGAGACCAGAGGGGATTCGAAGAGAGTCCTCTGGGGGGATTTGGGGGGAGGAGTGACAAGGAAGTCCTGCGGGCAGCTTGGGAGTGGCCACTCTGAGGGCAAAGCCCAGGGACGCACTGAGGGGCCCCTGAGGCCAGGTGTGGGCTGCCACCACCTTTAAGCTGAAAAAGAGGTGTTTGTTGGCAAGTGCAAATGATGCCTTTCAGTGTAGCGGTGGATGGTGGGCATCTATTTATGGCACCCCAGTGGGCTCATTAGTAGTTGTGAGAAACCGTCTGATCAGGGCACCTGGGGCTTCTCAGGAAACAGAGGCTTCGGTCTACGCCTGAGAGTGGTGGCAGGTGGCTCTGCTGCCCACCTCACCTGGAAAATGGGGATTTGGAAGAGCTCATGGCTTATATTGCCTGGTGCTTATGTATGCTTATCTATCTATCTATCTATCATCTGTCTATCTATTTATCTATCTATGAGTAAGCTTTTAATTTAAAAAAAAAATTAATAGAGACGGGGTTTTGCCATGTTGCCAAGGCTGGTCTTGAACTCCTGGGCTCAGGCAATCCTTCTGCCTCAGCCTCCCCCAGAGCTGGGATTACAGGCATGAGCCACTGCGCCCGGCCTGCGTGGTGCTTTTAGAGTAAGTTCTCGCCAGGAATTTGGCTGGCTCTGCCTTTTATCCTCACAGTCCTGTGAAGTAGGCAGAGCCCACAGGATCAACACCAGAAGAAAGGAGAAAACAAAGGCTCAGAGAGATAGAGCACCTGGCCGAAGATCACAAGACAGAAGAGGAGCTGAGCCAGGGTTCCGCACCCGCCACCCCACATATGTTAGGGTCTCTCTCCTCAAGAGAAGACCAGCGTCTGCACCGAGGAGGGGGAGGCAGAGAGAGGACACAGGAGAGGCATGGGACCACGCCGTCCACTTTCAGCCTCGCCCATGGCATGTCCTCAGACAAGTCACTTCCCTGCTGTTCCATGGGGACCTCAGTGATGACTGTACCTTCGAATCAGCAGAGGAGCTCTTTATTTTTATTTTATTGAGACAAGGTCTTGCTCTGTCACCCAGGCAGGAGTAAAGTGGGTCAATCACAACACTGTAGCTTCGAACTCCCCGGTAAAAACAATCCTCCCGCTTCAGCCCTCCAAGTACCTGGGACCACAGGCCTGTGCCACCATGCATGCCTGTCTAATTTTTGTCATTGTATTTTTTCTCATAGAGATAGGGTCTCAATATGCTGCCCAGGCTGATCTCAAACTCCTAGGCTCAAACGATCCTCCTGCCTCAGCCTCCCAAAGCACTGGGGTTACAGGCATAAGCCACCAAGCCCTGCCCAGAGGAGCTCTTTACACCTTCCAGTGTCTCACATGGTACCTGAGACCGCTGGAATCCCATGGATGGGACCTGGCTCGGGCCACGCTTCTGCGCTGGCTCTAGGCAGGCAGTTTAGGGGCCAGCCGCCAGGCCTCAGGCCCCTCCCGCTCTGCACTTACGTCTAATAATTTGCTTATGTTCTTGGGTGTCTTCACCCCAAACATGGGGCCTCTGGGATGAAAAAGAGCAGCTGTTCTTCCTCCCTCCGAGGTGCCTCACACAAAGCAATACAAGGTGCACCGAGGAACAGGCTGGCCCCAGGAGAACCCAGGCTCCTGCTCCCAGTTCCAGGCCTGTTCCTGCGGCACGCACACCATGCCACCCTGGACAACCAAATACTGTCCTGCCCCTTCCCCTCCCAAATCCCTCTCACCTGCCCTCCCTGCCCTACACCCACTGGCCCAGACAGCCCCAATCAAATGACTGCAGCGGCTCCTACGGGTCTCCCTCCTCCCACCACCTTCCACACGGCTGTGGCCACCCAGAGCCTTCCAGAACAGAATTCTGACCCGGCCTCTCCCCCTTGAAACCCGTGACTAAATATACAGTTTGGTCTAATTCTGGAGACAAAAGTGAGTAGGTGAAAAGGATGTATACCAAAACGTTCACAGTCATTACCTCTGCCGGGTAGGAATTCAGAGCGTGCTGGCATCTGTCTGCTTTTCCCTAACTTTCCCCAAAATGTCTGCAATGAACATATATTACTTTGTAATGAAGCAAAAAAAAAAAAAAAAATCATAATCATGATAAATATAAATAATAAAAAAACAAATTTGTAAAATAATAAAAACTATAACCAGTAGTATATTTTGAAAGCCCTTCAGGGGTTCCCTGTCACTTACAGAAGAAATTCCATCTTCTCTTGCTCTCTCCCCGGCTCCCCCAGCTCCGTTCTTCCTGCACAGTTTCAGCATGGCTAGACCACAGCACAGCCTTCTCTCTCTGGAATGCGAGTTCACATCAGCCCCAGAATTTCTACTCATCTCCCCAACCCAGCTCAGCCGTCATCTTCCCAAGCCCCACTCAACCTTCGGGCCAGCTGCGCCTCACAAAATCTACCATTGCTTCAGTGACAACAGGCAATGTCACCTCTGCTTCACTCTGCCCTAATTAGATGGCCAGTTCCTTGAAGGCAGAGACCATGTAAAGTTCTCGGCATCTAGCACCTAGTAATACACTTCTAACAATGGCTGACATCTTTGCAGCAATTACCACGTGGCAAGCGTTATGCTAAGCACTGTACATTCATCGGCTTGTTTCCTCTTCACAACAGTTCTAAGAGAACATTGCTATTATTATCCCCATGTCTCAGCTGATAAAATTGAGACACAGAGAGGTTAAGCTACTTATGCAGGGTCACACAGCAATTGCACAGGAAAAGAGTGTTGCACCCTGAATTGTGATTCCAGAATCCGTGCCCCTAACCAGCACTCCACAAATGTTGGCTGATGAAGAGTCCTAGGCCAGGGGTGGGTCCCAGGAGGTCCAACTGCCCACGGGCGGTTTCTCCTACCACACCAGCTCTGCTTCAAGCCCTAGGCAGGGAGTTTTGCAGCCAGGAGAGGAGGGTCTGGTGGTGAAAGGGGAAGACACCTGGCAGACCCCAATCTCCAGGCGCTTTTCAGAAACCCCTTCACACGACCCCTGGTTTGGCTGGTTTGGAGCTAACCCATCTCCAGCTTTGATCTCTGCTGCTCAGCTCAGTTACCATGGAGACGGTGCCCACTGCACCAGGCTGGGGGAGACGGCAGAGAGTGCGCAGGCCTAGTCGGGCTTAGGGGGCACATGCTGGGTGTCTCCAAGTGCTGTTTACTTCCCGTCATTTTAATTAGCACCCAAATCACCCGCTCACTTCACAGCTTGAATTAACCCAATCTCTCCCAGCTTCTCCATCTGGTGGAAAGCTTGGGACCCTGCAGGGAATCAGCAAAGAAGAGCAGCCCTCCAGACCCTGGCTTATGGAGTCAAGATCCACCTGCTTCTTTGCAGCACAGTGTGACAGGAAGCTCTCACCCCCGACACCTCTCACCACCAAGGACTCAGGGGCCTGGGCTCCTGCTTGCCCTTGCCACTGACTGCCAGCAAGTGAGTCACTTCCCTTGCTGGACTGGCTTCCTTGTCTGTAAAATAAGGATGACCCCAGCCGGGCGCGGTGGCTCACGCCTGTAATCCCAGCACTTTGGGAGGCTGAGGTGGGCGGATCACGAGGCCAAGAGATCGAGACCATCCTGGCCAACATGGTGAAACCCCGTCTCTACTAAAAATACAAAAATTAGCTGGACATGGTGGTGCGCACCTGTAGTCCCAGTTACTCAGGAGGCTGTGGCAGGAGAATCTCGTGAACCCAGGAGGCAGAGGTTGCAGTGAGCTGAGATCACACCACTGCACTCCAGCCTGGCAGCAGAATGAGACTCTATCTCAAAAAAATAAAAATAATAATAAAAATAAGATTGACCCCCTTGCCTTTCCCTCTGAGCTGCAGACAAACCCAGACAGTCATGCCTGCAGGAGCACTTTGTAAACTGTGAAGCTCTGTACTTTCTTTTTTTTTTTTTTTTTTTTTTTTTTTTTTTTTTTTTTTTTTTTTTTTTGCTCTGTACTTTCAAAAGACACAAGACAGGACGCCTGAACCCTGGGTTCTTTAGCACAAACCCGGGGATCCCAGGGGCAGGGATGGGCAGAGGTGATGTAGGGTCTCAGGGTTACGAGGGGCCTCAGTATAGACATCTGCCATTGTCTCCACTTGAGGACACACAGCCAGAGGCACGGTGACAGGATGGAAGGAAGACTGTCATCAGAGGACTGAACACACCACAACTTCTGTAACCCTGTTACTGCATTTCTTCATTTTTTAATAGATCAAGAATCTCTAAAAATGGAAGTGGGCCAGGCCTTGCTCAGCCTCTGAGAGGCCCTGTACCTGCCATTCTTTTGGCCTCATTCCTCAGGCAAGGGAGACTGTGATGGAGCCCAGTCCACCGAAGAATGCCCAGGACTGGGGAGAAAGTCGCCTCTGTGGCCTCCTCTTGCCCTCCCTGGAAATAGCCATGGGGGCACAGAGAGAGAGGGACCGAGAAAAGAGCGAGCCGGGGTCCAGTGGGGACACCTGGGATCCTCCTGCGCTGAGGATTAACACCCCATCACACGCCAGGAGAGGGCACTTGGGGAGGCAGTGTCCCTGCGAGGGGGTGGGGGGCAGAGGGGCCAGTCATTAAATTCTTGCGCCTGTCTCAGAGGGAGCGGCTGAGGCTGTGTTAGGCCTGGACAAACAGAAGAAGACAGGCATCTAGAAGACTCCGGCCTCCCACCTCCTCTGCCCTCAGAGGAATTTCCTTGGAAGGCAAGAATGTGCTTATCACCACTCCCTGCGTGCCAGGAGCCAGGCCTGGGCTCAGGTATGCCCGCACCAACACCCCAGCTGGCGCCCGGGGCCTTACTTCCCTGCTGGTCCAGTGGTATCTCAGCGGCTACCCTGGTCCTTGGTCTCCGCTCCAGGCAGTGGCCCCAAAAGCCCATAAAGGGCAGAAAACAGCGGGAGGTGCAAGGGGGCTTGGAGCTGTGTTCTGAGCTGCCTCAGGACCTTGGCTTCTCTTCTGGGACATAGGAGTGGGGGTCAGAATTCAAGCCCCAGGGAGGTCTGAAGGATACCCCGGGGCTAGAGCTGAGACACAGGCATGGTACAGGGGAAGAGCCCCAGACCACAAGAGGGGCAGGGTTGCAGGTGCCTGCCCTTTCTCTGGGCCTGTTTCTTCACCTGTGAAATGTGGGGCTCAGTGCTTCTGAGCCTCCAGGATTCTGCTCCCCCGGTTCTCCCAAACTGAGAACTTGGAGGTAAGCAGAAAAGGAGCCTGAACGATTTCAGACTCTTGGAATCCTCTGCCCTGTGTCAGGGAACAAGGGGTCAGGGAAGGAGAGAGCTGTTTGCATCCAAGCAGAGATAAGACACCGGCCAGGCCTCAATGCAGCCTTGACCGATTGTCAGGTGTTGGGGAAGAGAGCAGGAGGGGGCAGGATGCCCTGCCCTATGGAAGCTGCTCTCTATCTGAAGGAGCCCTGTGCCAACCACACACATGTCTGATAGTGGCAGCTCACTCTGTGGGCATAAGAAGGTGTGAGAGTGGGGAAGAGGCTCAGAGCACCCTCTCCACCAGATAAAGTGGGAGACAGTACAGCCAGGGGCAGGCGTGGAGGGCTGAAGAACGGGGAGACCCGGGGACAGTCGTCCTTCACTTTATCATTCACTCCCTCATCCCCCAAAGGAATCATTGGAATTCAGTGAGCTGAGGTTGTTGCTGTGTTTGTCCCAACCTTTTGGGGTTCAGGAAGAGATCTCCCCAAATCACCAGCACGGTCAGATCAGCGCCCCGGCCCCTCTTTACTTGCACCCACAACTCAAGTAACTTGGAGAGGAGAAGTCTGGATGAGAGGAGAGGCCACAGCCCACACATTTATACTGAGCACCTACTGTGTGCAAAACGCCCATGCAATGCTCTGGGGATGGGGTGGTAAGGTACACGAGGCAGTCTGTTCCCAACCCCTGTCCCCAGAGGCTCACGATGGGAGGAATGTGACAAACACACATTACAAATTACAGCAGGAGGGCTCTGAACATGCAGCCCGCAGTGTAAGTGATGCTAGGAGGTGGCTCCCACCCTGTGCCAAATGAGTTATGTCCAGTAAACCCTGCAGGAACCCCAAGGAAGGAGCCACACCTGCAACTGGATGCTGGCCAAGCCCTTGGCAGTCAGAGGCTGACGCACTTCAAGAGCCACAGTCGGCCCGGCTCTGCACACTGACGCTGGACACACTGGTATCTAAACTCTGTATCCAGGCCTAGGCCTGGGCATACATTCCCCATCCACAACCTAGGAAGACCCACATTGCTCCTGTAAGCAGACATGCAGAGGTGGCATTGTGGGCTGCACGTTTGTGTCCCCCCAAACCCATATACTGAAACCCTGACCTCCAAAGGGAGTCAGTTAGGAGGCGGGGCCTTGGGGGGCTGATTCAGTTTAGATAAGCCATCAGGGTAGGGCCCTCGGGTTGAGGCCAGGGTCCATATAAGAATCTAGAGGCTGGCACGGTGGCTCAGGTCTGTAATTCTAGCACTTTGGGAGGCAGAGGCAGGTGGATTGCTTGAGTCCAAGAGTTCAAGACCAGCCTGAGCGACCTGGTGACATTTTTTTTTTAGTCACCCCCATCTACAAAAAAAAAATACAAAAATTAGCCAGGCATGGTAGTGTGTGCCTGTGATCCCAGCTACTCAGGAGGCAGAGGTGGGAGGATCGCTTGAGTCCAGGAGGTGGCGGTTGCAGTGAGCCAAGATTGCATCACTGCACTCCAACCTGGGTGACAGAGTGAGACCCTGTCAAAAAAAAAAAAAAAAAAGAGGCTACATAGAGCTCGCTCTCTTTCTCTGCCGTGTGAGGATATAACAAGAAAACTAAGCAAGGAAGAGGGCCCTCATCAGACACCGAGTCTGCCAGCATCCTGATCTTGGACTTCCCGGCCTCCAGAACTGTGAGGGTAAAATATATCTGTGTTGTTTAAGCCACCCCATCTCTGGTATCTTGTTACAGCAGCCCACGCGAAGACAGACGGCACCTGCGTCCCAGCCTGGTGCTTGCCCCAAGATGCCATAAGGCCCTACTTCTCAGGTTTCTTGGTCTCCAGCTAATCTAGACCCTCCCCTGATCTGGTGGTCACAGATACTTTCTCCAGAGGAAAAAGAAAATCTCTTCCTTGAACCCAAAGACTTCCCACCCAGCCTGTGGCGGTGGTGTGATAGGCTAGGCAGGGTATCCCTCTAGGTGGCCAGGCCACTGCCGGGCTCTTCCTGGAGTCACAGCATGCCAAAGCCTCTGTAGATGATTTGGTTTCACCTCTCCATTAAACCACCAGGAAAATCAAGGCCCAGAAAGGTGAAGTGGCTGTGCCAAGGTCACATAGCTAGTTCTGTCCCTCACTGGGAAGATGAGCAGAGTGCTCTCCCTGGCCCTTGGGGCTCAGGGTAGGACAGAGCTCTTCTGTGCTAGGACTTCTGACCTCCTGGAGAAGGGGAGGGGAGGGTGCTGGCTTCTTATGCGCTCAGGCTGCTGCAAGACTGGAGTAGCATACAACAGCCTCTCCAGGCAAAGAGGGCTCTTCTCTCCCTCTCTTACAAGGCTTGGCATCTCGCTGGGTGTTCAAGAGCCCCTCACTCTGCTGACACCTGCTCCAGTTAGAAGTCGGGGCAGAGGGGAAGCCAGGGAAAGGCCCACCCTCCTGTCCTTAAACCCCAACTGTTGTTGTTGTTGTTGTATTTTTTTTTTTTTTAGTCATTTTATCTGGCAGAGGACCCAAACCCCAATTATGAAATCCATCCTGACCCACTTTTGGGTTCTTCTCACACACCCACACTCACCCTCAGAAATCAGCGCAGCGCATCCCCACATTCGCGCTAGTTTAGGTGTGTGGGGTGGGAAGGAGGGAAGGGTGGTCAGGAGGGAGCCCCTTTGTGGCGACTTGCTTTCTTGGTGTTCCTAAACACATGAGACTCATATGTAGCCAGCAGGTAGTAATATCCCTGGACCAGACCCCAGGATCCTGATGAAGTCCCTGGAATGCAAGGGGCTCAGATCTGTAGTGAATGAGTAAGAGTGCATGTGCAGTAATGTCTTTCTCACAGGGACAGGCATGGTGTCCTGGTGTCCTGAGGACCCATCTGGTGGGTTTTCCATGGGGGAGGAGTATAGTACCTGCTCTGGAAGCTCTCCAGCCCTCTGACAAGTACCTTCAGGCCTACGAGTCCTTTTCAGTTCCCTAGTCTGAAACCAAAGCTCAGCGGGGTTATGTGATGTGTCCGGCTTCCTGGGGCCAGTCAGCGGCACAGCCCAAACCTGCACCCAGGCCAGAGCTGTCCCAGCACACTGCACCCCAGCCCCTCCTGGGTGGAGAGCTGCCTCTGGAGGGTTGCTAGGCCAGGTGGGGAGCAGGCTATGGGCAGGCTGCTGGAGACACTGGGGACTTTGGTCTACCTTCCTCAGAGGTGCCACTTCTACCAGGGGCATCCTTGGAGACTCAGAGGACATGAGCCTTTGTTCTTAGACTTTATACTCCGGGGTAGACCCTTCCTTCTCACGTTTGCTAAGGGTAAGGCCTAGAATTCCCTGAAAAGCAAAATTGAGTGAGATGACTTGGATTCAAATCTGAGCTCTGCCTTTTACTAGCTATTTGACCTTGGGGTAAGTTACTTCTCTGTGCCTCAGTTTCTACAACCATAAAATGGTAGGCTGGAAAGAAACAGTAACTATCTCCCACGTCGTTGAGAGGCACAAGAAACCACTCAAATTAAAGTGCTTTCCCTAGGGATTGGCAGACATGAATGCTCACTGCACCAGGGATTCAGCTTATATGAACTGTGAGCCTCCCAGTGCCAAGCACCGTGCTAGACACTCATAAATATAATGAAAATTTCATGGAAGTGGAGTACAAAGTAGAGAAGAGCCAAGAAGGAAGAGAACAGTCGGTTCTTTGTAGCCAAGCTCTGTGGAGTCTGCCCTGAAGAATGCTGTGTAATGGGCCTGTCACCTCCAAGTGTCCATCCCTCAAGGTCCTAGCCCTGTTCCAAAGACCTGCATTAAATTCCACCCACTTGTGCAGGGAGTGAACTGGGAGGTAGGAACATCGGGGAGCAGGGCTTGGAAAAGCCCAGGACTGCCAGGGCAGGGCACAGTTAGATCTGTGGGCTAGAGAGCCAGGTGGAGTCCACAACCTTCCCCCTCCTCTGCCAGGAATCCCCTCCTCCCTGGCAGCCAGGCACTCAGCATTAGAAGAGATCTACCCAGGCACAGGCTGTGAGAGCCCTGAGCCCACTGGAGGGGAGGATTACTCAACTGGTAAATCCTGCCTTCCCTATAATCCTGGTGCTCAGAGAAAACGCTAAGCTGCACTCCCTCTCAACCAGCTCTGGCCAATTCCAAACTGAAGCAACTCCCCAAGTTTTCTTGGTCTTCTTCCTTCTCCTGACACTTTCAACATAATTCCCTCATCTTCCCCTTCCAGTTCCATCCACACTGTTTACTGATGCATTTCCCTCCCAATCCCGTTCCCCAAGAGTGTCCCATTCCTCCTGCTTGCCTCCACCCTACCAGGCAAATGGGGGACCCTGTGCCATTTTGGGATTGATTATGAGCAAGGTCCCATTTCAACCTAGCAACCGCTTAGGGGTTCAAATAAAATTCCCACCTCTCCTTTGAGGAACCAAGGAGCATATTTTCCAAAGAGCTGGGCTGATGGAAATATAAAGCCCATTGCTACTGGGCCCAGTTAGGGTGCCTTCAGCCCTCAGGTGGGAAGGGGCTTCTTCTGGCAGAAGAGGGATGAGTTTCTAGTGCCAGTGGGGTCCCTGCGTACTGTCTGTGCACTGCACAACTTCAGGGGGCACCATTCCTATTGTGACACCCCTAGAGTTATGCAATGCAGTGGCTCTGAGCTAGCAGCCTCCTTCCTGCCTTTCTGCAGAGGCTGTCAACAGATCCCCAGGGCCAGGCCCTCCTGCCCAGCCTTCTTTGTCCTACTTCTCTCCCTGACCCTGTCCGCTGGCAGCCAGGGCCACCTTAAGTGGGGTTTTAGAGGACATCTGCTACAAAAGCCTGGGGCTACCAAAATCAACACACTCCCTAAAGCTTTCCAGTGAATCTTATATGGGTAAGTCCTGAAGACTTTCAAATGTAGTGCCTTTCTTCTGATGAGCATGGGAGGAAGGGGAAAGTAGTTGGCACCAATACAGGGAGACAGGTGGGCAGCCCAGTGCCATGGGGTCAAGCAGTAAATCATTTATTCTTACCCACCGAGCTGGCTATTGGAAGCAGGTGGAAGAAAGGAGGTGGGGAGGAATCTTTTATTTTTAAACCTTTCCTGTTCTGATTAAGCATTTCTTTTCCCTCTGACCTTCACTGGTCCCATTTTGGCAAATCAAACAGCCAGCGAGTCGGAGGGAGGCCTAGGCCAGTGACACATGGATTCCGGATGGGCCAGCCTGCTGCCGCCCCCTCGCTGCTATGGCCGGGCTGCTTCCCAGGCAGCGGCAGGAGACTGCGGCTCATCTGCGCCCGGCCTGCAGGTGCCTCGGGAAGCTCTCGCGGGGCTCCAGGCTCCTGCGGCTGGACGGGTCGCAAGTGGGGCGAAGGAGGAGATGAGCAGCCCATCGGGGGCCCCGGCCACTCAGCCTAGAAACCTGGCTGCCCGGGGTTCCTGCTGTTCCTCCGTGAATTACAACCTGCCAGTTTGACTTTGGGGAGAAACAGTCACTTGTCTGAGGATGACAAAAAGAGCCAAATCTCTGCCTCTTCCCATCACTTGGCTGGATAGCCTAGGAAGCATGTGTGTTTTAAACAAATTTCCAAGGAACTTGTGGATGCACACAGTTTAAGAGAAAACGGGAGAGGTCGTGGTGTGGCCTGCGTTGTACTGGGTGGGTCCGACAAGGGAATCTGGGGAAGGAGGAGAAAGGACTGGGGTCCTAGAAGAGGTTTTCTGGGGTCAGGGCGGCGGTGAGCACCAGGTCGCCAGGAGCAGCCGGAATCGCCTCTAGCGCATCCGGCCCCATCCCCCACAGCACCGGCTGCGTTCTCGGGGTCCAGCCACACCCTCCACCCGCTCTGCTTCACCCCTGCCTCCCTAGCCCCCAACCCGGCCAGGCCGGGAGGAAGGAGCCGGCCCCGCCGGGCCGCCGCCTGCGACTTCCCCTCTGATCCACAGGTGCCGGTAAACAAAGTGCCGCAACCGCACCCCCCCACCCCCACCTCGCAGAGTTTGGCTCAAGGTTACGCCGGGGTTCGGGCGGTGCCCGAGGGGGGGCCCCAGACCCAGCTTCTGGGCTCTCCCCGGCTTCTCAAGCCCACCGGGTCGGGTGCCTTCTTCCGGCTTCGAGCTGCTCCCCTCGCTCCAGGCTGGGTTCCCCCCGCCCCGAAATGTTGGTCTGGGAAAACCCGCCTGGGTCCTCGAGCGCCCCTCTGCACAGGCACTCCAGCCCTGGCTCCGGTGCATCTTCTCCTCGTCGCTGCCCACCCCCATCCCCACCCGCGCCCCGTACGGACACGCCTTCCACCATCTCGCCTAGAAGGGTTGCTGGGACCCCCCGACCCAGAGCCCCGGCCACGCTCCTGTCCCCTGCTGTTCTCCTGCAAAGCCCACGGTGGGAACAGAGGGCACCGCGCGAGCCGATGCCACCCTCCCCGCCGGCCCCACCCAGACCTGCCGGTGCTGCAGTGCCCCGTATGTGCCGCCTGCAGCATTCCCGCGGCTGGGGCAGGCCCGGGGGCGGCTCGCACAAGGGAGAGGGGGAGCGGGTCGGGGTCCAGCCGCAGCCGGAGTCCGGATACCGCCCCCCGCCCCGTACGCCTTCCCGCTCCCGGACCGCAGGGGAGACCCCGAAGCGCTTGTCCCCGGAGCGTCGGGCGGGTGTGGGGCTGGGGCTCATGGGGCTGGGGGTCCCAGGGCCGCCGGCCCCAGCCGCAGGGACAGGGGATGGGCGCTGGGCTGTGCCCTCCACCGTGCTGTTTACTCTCCGGGTAATTAGCTGGCCGGGCTGCGGAGCTTCGGACTGCGACGTTTGGCAGCGGCTCTCGCAGACCCCGGAGCTTCCTCCCCGAACCGCAACCCCGGGCCTCTGCCCTGGCGGCCCTGCGGACTTACGTCTCGGAAGCGGTTCCAGTGCTTGATCTTGCCGCTGTATTGCGAGATGGATGACAGCCATTGCTCGTCCTCCATGAAATTGCCAGGGGTCTCACCCTCCTTGAGCCCCTTGGCGTCGCCTTCGGCCAGGGCTGCCGCGGCCAGGAATAGCAGCGGCAGCACCAGCCGCCCGCAGCCCGGGGCGCACATCGTGGTCCGGGTTCGACCTGGGGGGTCCTGACTTCTGCAGTATTTTAATGTCCTTCTTCCCACCCTGCTGCTGGAGAAGTGCAGACGGCTGTCCTCAACCCTCCTCCCGCGGTCTGCCTCCGGTGACTGGCGGAGAGTGGGTCGCGGCTGAAATGTGACCTGGTTAGGAGATGCACTTGTCTGAAAAAGCCCAGCACTGGCCGCGGAGAGGGAGAGAGAATCAGAGAGGCTGCGCCAGCAGGGGCTGTAACTGTAGCATCAGCATCACGTTTGACATCATCATACCTGGTTTAAAAAAAAAGAGAGAGAGAGAGAGAGAGAGAGAGTGAGTGTGGGTAGATTTCAAAGCGAAGCGCTCGCTGGATGAGAGCGCCAAACGCCAGCCAGCCGCAGCGGGGCCCAGCCCAGCGTGGCACACAGGGAGTTGCGGACCAGGAAATCAGAATCTCGAGATGTCCCTGAGCTCCCTCCAAGGATGGAGAGCACGAAGGGCCCCAGGATCTCCCCAGGGAAGATGGGATGGGGAAGAGGGCGCAAAACTCTCCGGTTACAAAGCCAGGCAGGCTCAGGTGTCGGAAAGGGAATTTGGCCAGACACTGCTTTTCTCCCCTTGCCTCCCACCCAGAGAGGCCTGCGCCACAGCCCTGACAGCTGGCTTCCTGCGAGTTATAGCTTTACCATAATGGGTGGCTTCGTTAAGACAAAAGCCGTATAACAACTGGCTGCTCAGCACCATTGCTCCCCGGCGGCTCCACGTTTCACAAGGCAAGGCCTCAGCACTGAGTGGCTGGTGAAATAGAGGCAGATGTCCTCCTCCCCAAGCAGCTGTTTAGGGGTTGTCACCCCTTTTGTTAGCTCTTCCTAGGACAACCCTAAAAGGCAAGCGTCTGACCGTTTCATCTGCCTTGGAGGCTGCAAATTTGAAAAAGGCAATATTTACATACAGCTTTTTGACTTCAAGTTAGTTTGAATAAGCCACTGGGGAAGCTGTGAAGGGGTGTGCATGTGTGGGGCGGGGGGAGTGCTGGTTTTGTTTGAGGTGTTTCTGATTTTGTTAAAATTGTGACCCTTCTTATTGCCTGTAGATTTAAATGCTGACATGACAGTGGGTAAGGCTGGAGGCTGGCCAGAGTCCCAGGATCACAGCATAAATGCGGAGAGGTTTACATTTCAAATACATTAAAGAGGAAACAGGTCATCTGATGAGACAAAGTGTAGTGAACTTTTGGGACCCAAGCCCTAGATTGTGTTTTTATTAAAAAACAAACAAACAAAAAACTTAGCTGCTGTGATCTCAAACAATAAAAATTTAAAAGGCAATTATCTTAAAAATATGATCTTAATCAGTAGGAAAAAACACATCTGACAAGGTTCCTCGTCACCCTGAATCCGGCCTGTCTGGCGACTCTGAATGCCTCAGTGGCTGAGGCTGGAGTCCTGCTGGGAAAACAGAAAACAATAGCTCCCTTTCCGTGTTTTCTTGTTCCCTTTGCTGTTGGATTCAGTGGTGGTGCTGCAGTGAGGTCCTGGCCACTGGCATCTTCATCTCACAGTAATAAAGCCTTCTTCCTGGGTGTGTCCTGGCGCTGTACAGTGAGAGAGCACGGCTTACTGTCGTGGAGACTGGGGGACAGAATCCCATTTACCGGCTGGATGCTTGAGCAATTACCTATTTTCTCTCTAAAATTAATGATAATACCACCATTAAAACTGCTGTAAAACAAAAGCAAAATTACATACTCAGTATCTGGGCATAATGGGCATTTTCTTAAAAGTTAGTCTTGCCTCTGATTGGGAAGAGAAGGCTATGGTGTCCCGGAGTTCTGAAGATTTACCAAAATTTGCCATCTTTTCCACCATCTCAATCCTACAATCCTAGGTTTATTGTTTGTGGGTTTTTGTTTTTAGCAAAGCTAACTATGTATCTCTAAGGCACTGAGGAGAAAGGTACCAGATACCATAGCTCTCCCATTCCTGTTACATCTTAGGGGCTTCTAGAGTTACCAAAGTTGCTGAATAAAGAGTTTAGAAAGGTGCTGTCCAGATGTCCATCAATATGACAATAGCTGTCTCCAGACTCTGAGGGTTAAAATGGCTCCCACAGTTCCAGGTAGCTTCTCCAGTGGGATTTGCCTTTCTGTAGCACCTTCAGGCTGGGTCAATGCTAGTCCTGTGTCGAAAGCTAATCAACAACAGTTCAGTCCCATTAGTTAAGCCAATAGTAATGCCATTTAGGAAGAAGACCCCAAATTTCCAGATGACTGGTATAAAAGTTGTAGGAAATGGCCAATAGTTTTAGTTTAAAAAGAGGGGAAAAAAAGAGCCAGGTGTGCTGACTCACACCTGTAATTTCAGCACTTTAAGAGGCCAAGAGGCAGGAGGATGGCTTGAGCCTAGGAGTTCCAGACCAGCTCAGGCAACATAGCAAGACCCTATCTTTATACAAAATGAAAAAAAATTAGCCAGGTTGCCTGTGCCTGTGGTTCCAGCCACTCAGAGGCTAATGCGAAGAGGATGCTTGAGCCTGGGAGTTCAAGGCTGCACTGAACTAGGACCGTGCCACTGCACTCCAGCTGGAGAAACGGAGTGAGACTCTCAAAAGAAAACAAAACAAGAATAAAAAGAAAAAGTTTTCCTTTTTTTTTTTTTTTTTTAGACAGAGTCTTGCTCTGTCACCCATGCTGGAGTACAGTGGCATGAACTCGGCTCACTGAAACCTCTGCCTCCCAAGTTCAAGCGATTCTCCTGCCCCAGCCTCCCGAGTACCTGGGATTACAGGCGCCCGCCACCACGTCCAGCTAATGTTTGTATTTTTAGCAGAGATGGGGATTCACCATGTTGGCCAAGCTGGTCTCAAACTCCTGACTTCAGGTGATCTGCCTGCCTCGGCCTCCCAAAGTGCTGGGATTACAGGCGTGAGCCACCACACCCAGCCTGGTTTTCCTAATTTTTGAAAGAATTACTGGCAGGTCAGCCTTTCAAAACAATGGCCCCAAACATGAGGAGCCTCTAGGTATATGTGTTAAGTGGTACATATATTTTACACATTTTTCTGTTTGCACTTAATATTTAGCAATTATAAAACGGAGAAAGAGAAACCTTAGTTTTCTAGTAAGAAACCCAAATGGAATACATCTTAAAACCCATTTAATTCCATTTCTAGATGACCCTACAAGCACAAAAAGATAAATGCATAAAGACTGAATCCAGAATTGTTCATAATAGTCCAACCTGGAAACCAGCTCAATGTCCATTAGCCAGGAACTACCTAGCTAAAGGATAAAACATACCTATAACAGACTAGTGTGCAGACATTAAAAATAACGATGTACCTATTAAAAACCAATGTGATCCACTATGTATTGCTGGGTGAGAAAAGCTCATTATACAAGATCATATGTAATGGGATCCCATTTGGAAGTGCAGTATAATGTGGCTATTCTCAAACTATCTGGAATCTGGAGCCCTTAACACTAAAAAAATTACTGAGGACCCCAAAGAACTTTTGTTTATTTTAGTTAGACATTTACATATACACATACATATATAGATATTTACTGTATTTGAAAATCAAACTAAGAATTTAAAAATTTTTAAGTAAGAATGTACCCATTTCATATTTAACAGAATAGTTTATGAAAAACAACTGTCTCTACTCCTCCCCCGGTTAGTAAGAGAGTGGCACTGTTTTACATTTTTACAAATCTCTTTAGTGTCTGGCTCAGAAGAAGACGGGTAGAGTCTCACATAAGCTTCTGCATTACAGCAAGTGTATCTGTCACCGAGGCTGCCGTAACAAAGTACCACGGACTGGGTGGCTTCAACAACAGACAATTATTTTCTCAGAGTTCTGGAGTCTTGGGGTTTGAGATCGAGCTGTTGGCAGGTTTGGTTTCTCCGGAGCCCTGGCTTCTCGGCTTGCAGGATGGCTACCTTCCTGCTGTGTCCTCAGTCTTTCCTCTGTGCATGCACTAGTCTGGTGTCTCTTTGTGTGTCCAAATTCGCTCTTCTTGTAAAGACACCAGACAGACTGGATTAGGGCTGACCCTAACAGCCTCATTTTAACCTAATCACCCCACTAAAAGCCCAATCCCCAAATAAACAGTCACATTCTGAGGTTCTAGGAGTTAGAGATTCAACATGTAGATTTTGGGTGGTCATGACTCAGCCGCAGCAGCAGGTATGAATGAAAACAGCTAGTAAGAGCACAGTAGAAGCACTCACAGCAAACTGAGTTAATCTCTGAAAACACATATATTTATACCCTAAACCTACAAATTTACAATATTCTAGAACACAGACGTACACACTCAACACATTCCACTAACCATCAGGGTGATGTCACCACGTCACAGAGCCTCTGGAACACTCCACTGACCACTCATGAGAGAATGAGTTAAAAAGGCACATAGCACCTTAGTATTTGTATGAAAACAGTTTGGACCTCCTCGTAGACATCCCCTAAAAGGTTCCTGGGGACTCCTGGAAGTCCAAAGACCACACTGAGAGCTGCTGGTATAAGCTTTATGACTTAACGCAATTTTTTTCTTTTTTTTTGAGACAGGGTCTCACTCACTATCACCTAGGCCGGAGTGCAGTGATGTGAGCATGGCTCACTGCAGCCTTGCCCTCCTGGGCTCAGCTGATCCCACCTCAGCCTCTGAAGTAGCTGGGAATAGAGTTGCATGCCACCATGCCTGGCTAATTTTCTTTTGTAGAGACAGGGTGTTACCATGTTGCCCAGGCTGGTGTTGAACTCCTGGGCTTAAGTGATCCTCTTGCCTCCCCAAAGCCCTAGGATTACAGGTGTGAGCCACTGCCCCCAATTTTAAGAAATATTTCTTGCTGGGCATGGTGGCTCAAGCCTGTAATCCCAGCACTTTGGGAGGCAGAGGCGGGTGGATCACGAGGTCAAGAGATCGAGACCATCCTGGTCAACACGGTGAAACCCCGTCTCTACTAAAAATACAAAAAAAAACTAGCTGGGCATGGTGGTGCGTGCCTGTAATCCCCAGCTACTCGGGAGGCTGAGGCAGGAGAATTGCCTGAACCCAGGAGGCGGAGGTTGCAGTGAGCCGAGATCGCGCCACTGTACCCCAGCCTGGGTAACAAGAGCGAAACTCCGTCTCAAAAAAATAAAAAATAAATAAAGAAATATTTCTTCACCTTGTTAAGCCTCAGTTTGAAAAATGAGGATAATATTATCTACTTAAAGGGCTGTTGAAAAGATTGATGTAAAAATAAATGACAAATGTGAACACTCCACTACTATTAGCTGTTACTTATGAAAAATTTCTTAACTTCTCACATTTGATATATATTTAAATGTATAGGGAGTAATTATCTCTGGATGCTAACATTTATTTTCATTTATTATTTATTCATTTTTTATAGAGACGGGGTCTTGCTAGTTTGCCCATGCTGGTCTTGAACTCCTGGCTTCAAGCGAACCTCTGGTTTCAGCCTCCCATTTGAATTGAAGTATAACACACACTGACAAAAGCACAAAGTATAAGCTTGATGATTTTTCACAAAGTTAACTTGTCTTTGTTTAAAGGGCATTTTACCAAAAAAAAAAAAAAAAAAAAAAAAAAAAAGCTTTTAATAAAAACCATAACAGCAGCCACTTTCCTCACTTCTAGCAGCATGGGCTTGAACATTCATGCTTCTTGTGGTATCGAGATGGAAGCTGACAGGTGCTCCACTGACTCAACTCAGTACACCTCTAGTGCTGCTGGGTTCCCGAGCTCAGGGACAGTGAGCTCCAGCACAGTGCAAGGGCAAACCAGAACCAAATCTGAATCATTACAATGCTGGATTCTACTCAATACTCAGTTTAGGAAAATCTAGAGCTTGCTTTAAAAATAATCATAAGTAACATTTATAATGTGTCTAAAGTAAAAATTACTCTCCATAACAAAGTTCCATGTATAACAATTCACAAATTCTGTGAAATAGCAAGTGAGAGATTTTCTTCCCTCTTCCTCTTAGAGGAATTGAGGGTGAAGTCAGTGCCTCAAAAGCTGGCTGGAGCAGTGTTAGGTACAAAGAACTATTTCAGTGTAAAATGAATTACAAAATGGTAACATGAAGGAAGGTCTGATTGTAAGCACAGCAACAGCAAATCCTCCAACATTTACCCCATTATCATTTGGTGAGAGGAAGTCTGAATCTAGAAAAATTCTTGTCTAACCCTAGCTCTAACCCTTTTAATGTTGTTGCTCTCTATCATTTTGCTTTCTTGTGAAAGTTCACATCAAAACTATCTGTTACTCCCTCTTCCACAACAGCAATGAAAACTATTTCCTAAGAGCTACGCTGTCCCCAAAAGTGGAATACAGACTTCATGAATTTTTTTTTTTTTTTTTTTTTTTTTTTTTTTTTTTTTTTGAGACGGAGCCTCGCTTTGTGGCTCAGGCTGGAGTGCAGTGGTGCAATCTCAGCTCACTGCAACCTCCACCTCCTGGGTCCCGGTTCAAGCAATTCTCCTGCCTCAGCCTCCCAAGTAGCTGGGATTACAGACACGTGCTACCATACCCAGCTAATTTTTTTTTTTTTTTTTTTTTGTATTTTTAGTAGAGACGGGGTTTCACCATGTTGGCCAGGCTGATCTTGAACTCCTGACCATGTGATCCACCTAACTCAACCTCCCAAAGTGCTGGTATTACTGATGTGAGCTACTGTGCCCAGCCGAAAGAACATTTTATCTCTGCCTACCACAGCATGTGAAAAAAAGGAAAAATTAAAAAATTTTTTAATTTAAAAAAGTTCCAATTCTACCAATACCTACCAATTTACAAAACTTTAGAAAACTCAAAAATACATAAGTGCACATTATTAACCACCAGAGTGATGATGCTGTCACGTCACGGAGACTGGAAAACCCCACTATACAACTTGTGAGAGAATGAGAGGGAAAAAGGCAAATGACGTGAGAAGAATTACTTAACAAGTCTTAGGGAAGAGTAATCACTAAGTTCTCAATAACACAATTTCCAATTCTATTTACAATTTGGTATTTGGGCCCTGTGTGGTGGCTCACACCTGTAATCCTAACACTTTGGGAGGCCAAGGTGGGAGGATGGCTTGAGCCCAGGAGTTTGAGACCAGCCTGGGCAACACAGTGAAATCCCATCCCTACAAAAAAAAAAATTTTTTTTTAAAGTAGCCAGGCATGGTGGTGCCCACCTGTAGTCCCAGCTGCTCGGTAGGCTGAGATGAGAGGACAGCTTGAGCACAGGAGGTCAAGGCTGCAGTGAGCTGTGACTGTACCACTGCACTCCAGAGAGGGCGACAGAGACCCTGTATCAAAAAAAAAAAAAAAAAAAAATTACTATTCAATATATAGAGCTAAATTTTCCAAAGACAAAACTTAAAAAAAACTCCTACAAACATAAGTCGTAAGTCTCAGACACCCCCAAAAGAAGTGACATTTACTTCCTGGCTGAGGTTGCCCAGTGGCTTGTCAGAAAGAAACCAATGAGAGAGTGCAGGCACACCAAGATGAGATGAGGCGTAAACTCCACAGTCGGCTTCACAATTCAGCACTATCCCTGGAGCACATTCCCAAGTGCCATCTAACAATATGAGGCGAGGTAAATATGAGGTGAGGTAAAATCTCAGTTTATATAGAAAATGACTATCTAGTAGAAAAAAAAGGCCTTCTGGGAAAAAAAAAATCATCCCTGCAGGTGCTAGTATGGAAGTCCTCCATGAATGATTCCATTATGCTGGTGAATAAGTGCGGGCAACATTGTATCCCAACACAGGAAGGGGGTCAAATTGAAACCATGTGATCATACTAACAGGAAAACCGTTACTTTAAACATTCATTTATTCACAAGTGATTTGGGCAGTCCCAATAATAAATCCCAGTGTTAGACCGTCCTCACAATGTAGCGACTTAAAGTTCAGAAGGAGACTTAAAGAATAGAAAGAAAGAAGGAATCAAAGATAAGAATAAGGAAGGAGAGGACATGAAGGAGGAAGAATGTGAGGAGGGAGGGAGACTGTGAGGAGGGAGGAGTGGGAGGCTCAGGCTCCCCAGCATTCCCCCTGGAAGGATGGATGCAACTGCTGGGAATACCCACTCCCTCTGCAGTCCCTGGTGAGGAAGGAGCGAGTGCCTCCTGGGGCTGACATTCTTCAGGGAACTCTGCAGTCCTGCCGATAACATCAGTTTGTTTTGCTGCTGCCTTGAAAAGTAAACAGAAAAGAGCTATAATACTGCAACTCTATCAGGGGCATGGGAAGGCGAAGGTGGGGATGGGTGAAGGAACAGGAATCCAACAAATATTAAGAGGACAACCTTGGCTGGGGTGCAGTGGCTCACACCTCTAATTCCAACACTTTGGGAGGCCAAGGCGTGCGGATCACAAGGTCAGGAGTTCGAGACCGGCCTGGCCAATGTGGTGAAACCCCATCTCTACTAAAAATACAAAGATTAGCCAGGCATGGTGGCAGGCACCTCTACTCGGGAGGCTGAGGTAGGAGAATTGCTTGAACCTGGGAGGTGGAGGTTGCAGTAAGCCAAGATCACACCACTGCACTCCAGCCTGGGCAACAAAGCGAGACTCTGTCTCAAAAAAAAAAAAAAAAAATGACAAACTTTGGTAGGAAAATGATAAACCAAGCAAAGTGAAAGGCAAAAACCTTTAATAGTTATTTCGTTAAAGATAAAATTCTGGGTAGTAAAGGAATTAAAGGCAGAGTCTCAAAGAGATATTTGCACACCCGTGTCTGTAATAGCACTTCTCCCAGCAGTCCAGAGGAAGCAAGCTAAGTGTTCACTGATGGAGAAACAGTGTGGTATACACATGTAACTGAACATTTGATTGTATGTATAGTACAAGAAGGAAATTCCGTCACCTGACATGACATGGATGAACCTTGAGGACATTATGCTAAGTGAAATAAGCCAGTCACAAAAAGACAAGCAACTATGATTCCACTTATATGGAATACTGAGAATACTCAAAACCACAGAGACAGAAAGTAGAATGGTGGCTGCAGGGGGACAGGCAGAGTGGGAACCGCTGTTTAATGGGCACAGTTTCCATTGTGCAAGCTGAGAAGCCTGTGGAGACGGATGGCAGTGACGGCTGCACAGCATTATGAATGTATTAACAGTTAACGTGATTGAACTGTGCACTTAAAATGGTAAAGACAGTAAGTTTTATGAGTATTTTACCAGAATTTAGAAATTAAAAGGAAGACAACCAGAAAGAATACACTAAGGGTTACAGGCACAAGGCCTCCTTGTGCCCACCACCATCTTGGCTGGTAGTTTGATGGCTGTAGACACCATTAGAGGCGATGGTGAATCCATGGAGAACCACCCAGGAAAGTCACCATCCAAATGTCCACATCCCTGCGTGGCAATTAAAACGAAGCCACTTTTCTTCAGCACCTGGTGAGGACGTTCAGTTTCTAGTGCTTTCCAAGATCCACCTCAGGAGAAGTCAATTTGTCCACAGGAAGCGTAGTTTCCAAAGCTGTCTACTGTGAACCTCTGAGAGATATGAATTGAATTCAGCTTCAGGGAACCAAAGTGGAAGTTCTCAAACAACTGAAAAGGAAGAATAAAAACCCAGAATGAACGTTTAAAGTATAGATGAAAATATTAAACATCAGATTCTCTTGTAAAAACACCAAACCACAACAATCCCAACAAATGTCTCATGCTTTTTCTTTTCAGTGTTTACTCTGAATAATGATCCAGGAGAGGAGGGATTGGGGTGGGAGTGAGAACAGAACAGCCAGCTCTCCTCTCTGATTAATTCTAAAGTCTCCTCTGACAAATGCACCAGAGAAAGAGGTTCTGTAAAGTCAAATCCAAAATTTATCTCTTGAGCAGATATGACCAAGAACTTGTAGCAAAAACCCCGCGGCCAAACGCTGACTCACACAGCCTGACCAGGCTGCTTCTGACTTCCAGTTATTGACCGTGCAGGGATCCTGGTTTTGTTGCACCAGGGTTAAATTTGACGTAACATACGCCTCTACCTAATCAACACCATTTGTTAGGAGTGCTGACTAAAATAAATAGAAGATAAGGCTCCTGACTCACAAGTGATTCAGACAAGCCACTGAGGGGCACAGAACATCCACACGCACAGAACAACCCGAGGGGCACTTCTACTCGCCAACGGAACAAGTGCAAGTAATTACTTATCAAATACCTTTATTAAACGTGGATTCAAGCCAGCAACCTAAAATAAATACCTTTTACTATGATCCTGCACTTTATAAAAGGTTTCCAGTGTGTCAGAGGGAGGGATGAACCATACATACTCCAAGAGGGACTGAACTTTGTGACTACCACATTTATAAGGCAGAACCCAAAATGACATCAGAATTCATCCCAGGAAAATGCAGCTATACTGCCTGAATAAGAAGTGCCAAAAGAATAAAGAGTGTACCTTCTTCTGTTAGGATGTAGGAACTGCTCTTAAAATGTCAGTACAATCCCAAAAAGCCTTTGTTTTTTAGAGATAGGGTTTCTCACTCTGTTGCCCAGGCTGGAGTGCCCTGGATCGCCATAGGGCAATCATAACTCACTGCAATCTCAACTCCTGAACTCAAGCAACCCTCCCGTCTCAGCCTCCCGAAGCACAGAGATTACAGGCATGAGCCACCATGCCTGGCCCCAATAAAGCCCTGTGATACACGTACCCAGGATGCTTGAGTGGGCCTTTGCACATAGGCAAGTGACTGTCTTTTCACTTATTTTTATACAACCTCCACACACATGGACTTTGGCCACCATTGCTTTTCCTCTTCCTGCAATTAATGGCCTAGCAAAATGCCTGAGGGTTCATTAAAGGCTAACTTTATAAAGCCCAGTAAATATTGATTCTTCAACATGACATCAACTTGACCCCAAAGATCTATTTAGAGGTTGTGTGCTGCATTGTCTTGTGTTTCAGAAAGGTGATCAGCTCCTGCCTGCATTGATTTACACAATTAACTTCTCTTCCTGGCTTTGGCAGCCTGCTCAAACCATATCCACCCTTTTATGTAAAGAAATTCAGCCTGAAATGGTTATCTGCTAATCCCTTTGCTGAACATTAATTTGAAGTGAAAGACACGTCACTAAGACTGACAGATTTATAGCTCTGCAAACTGAAGCCTTCCAGGTATAGAAAAGCTATAACCAAGGAGGCAATAAAAGACAATATAAAAGAAAACTAAAAAGGAAACTCATAATTCTTTCAACAAGTTACTTTTTAAGGATTGGCAGCCTGTGGATACTCTACCTTCTTCTCTTTGTGCCCGTGTTTTCAAGTAGTGGGGAGGCCACAGTGAGGAGCTGCAAGTGACCTACCCATGACTTCACTTTGCCTTATGCAAATGGCCTATGGACAGCGTGATCTGCCAGGGATATTCTCCTGCTCCAGGTTTAAGGAAAGAGCAAATGTAGCAATCATGAAGTTAGCTAGGATGTGACTGCAATGAGGTAACAGAAAAATTGAGAGAGATAACTAAACATAAATTCTCACATCCACTAAGGCAAGAGCAGGCTGTGGAAAGAGTGCTGGATTCTAAATGTATGCCTGGATCAGTAAGCTGTGTGACCATGGGTAGAAAACAATGCCCACTGTAACAACTACCACCAGGGCTAAAGATCATAATGGGCAAAGACCTCGTAAGAACAAGTACAAGGCTGGGCACAGTGGCTCATGGCTGAAATCCCAGCACTTTGGGAGGCTGAGGCGGGTGATTATCTGAGGTTGGGAGTTTGAGACCAGCCTGACCAACATGGAGAGATATGTTGGTCTCTACTGAAAATACAAGATTAGCCAGGTGTGGTGGCGCATGCTTGTAATCCCTGCTACTCAGGAGGCTGAGGCAGAAGAAACACTTGAACCCAGGAGGCAGAGATTGTGGTGAGCCGAGATCACACCACTGTACTCCAGCCTGGGCAACAAGAGCAAAATTCTGTCTCAAAAAAACAAACAACAACAACAAAAAAGAGCAAGTACAAGTACTTCGTGTGCTCACTGTGGAGGGTTTAAAAAAATAAAAAGTCCCTTGTAAAGTGCTATGGAAAATTAGTATTTCCATAGCAATATGGTATTTCCATATGGTATTTCTTATGATGTTTTTAAATATCTCTCTGCCATCACTACCCTTGTGTTTATTTTACCTTTGTAAGTCACCATGTTCTTTCATACCTTTTGATAATGTCACAACAAATGGATTTCTCATCCAGACATCCCTAGTGCCAGTACCAGTGCCAATCTTCATGTCGCCCTTCCTACCTCTGTTCTCGTCCCCTCTGTATGTTTACAATGATTTAGTAACAGATAATTTGCTAGCAATTTTTCAGTTATCTTACTGCTTAGTTGTTGTTTTTTTTAATTTTTTATTTTGAGAAGAACTCTGTCACCCAGGCTGGAGTGCAGTGGTGTGATCTCAGGTCACCACAATCTCCGCCTCCCTGGTTCAAGTGATTATCCTCCCTCAGTCTCCCAAGTAGCTGGGATTACAGGCATATGCCACCACATCCAGATAACTTTTGTATTTTTCAGTAGAGATGGGTTTCACCAAATTGGCCAGGCTGGTCTCAAACTCCTGACCTCAAGTTATTCACCTGCCTTAGCCTCTCAAAGGGCTGAGATTACAGGCATGAGCCACCATGCCTGGTCTGTTGTATCTTTATTCTTTGTTTTTTTTCCTTTTCATTTATTTTCTTAATAGAGACAGAGTCTCACTATGTAGCCCAAGCTGGTCTTGAACTCCTGGGTTCAAGTGATCCTCCTGTCTTGGCCTCCCTAAGTGCTGGGATTATAGCATGAGACACTGTGTCCTGCCAATGTATCTTTATTTCTAAGTCTTTCTTTTAGTTCTATCAATTATTTCTAGTGACTCACTAAAATATAAACTCTACAGAGGAAGAAGCTGGATCCTACCATGCACTGTAACATTATCTAGTAGACTGCATCTGATTGATAAATATCTGTTGGACAAAATTACAATGAAAACTAATGCTGTAGCTGTCTGTGTACATCCCCAATACCCCAAGTCTGGAAAGAGAAAACTATGATATGCACTTGTCTAGACCGGATTTCAAGGTCCAATTTATAGGAATTTCTAAACAGGACTTACCAAATTATATTACCTCAAATCAAGTGGGCAGAGGACCTTTCTACATGTTTCTTATTTGTGAAAACCTAGATCTCTTTCTTAGCTTCATTCCTGATCTGGAATATTGTTGTGCACCTGACATTATGCATTTTCATGCAAAAGAGGCACATGAAGTAGTTCTGACTCCCAAGTGCTTACCGTCTCATTAGGGGGAGTGCCTATCAGAGGAGGGAAATGCTGATGACCGGGGTGTGTCCACTTTATGAAAAGTCACTGAGTCCTTTGCTCTGTGATCTGTGTACCTTTCTGTATGTATGTTCTACTTTAATGAAAAAAGTTTACCTAAAACAATATAGACAGTAAAGGTTAAGTGTGTGAGATGAGAGGTACAGGCCATCAATCAACATAGCACAAGGTAAGGAAACAAAGGATGCTGAGGGTTGGGGACCTAGGAAAGCAACCTGGACTAGACCAGAGCTGGGCCTTGACAAGTATGGGGCATTACACAGAAGAGAGAGGGCAGCATGCAGGCAGAAATAGGCATGGTGGGCTGGGTCAGGCTAACAATTTAGATGTCTAGAAGGTTCCTAGAGTGAAGCAGCGAAACAGACAGAGGAAGGAGAATCAGATTAAGGGTGTCTAGGGGACCTGAGGGTCAAATTCACAAGTTAGACTTCATCCTACACGGTGAGGAACCACCGAAGGCTTTAGAGTAGGGTGGTGGCCCAAGATGAAAATCACATTTTAGGGAGATTAACCTGGGTGTGATGTGTTGTGCTGACTGGTGAAGGGAACAAGAGAAAGAAAAGAAAGGAGACCATGGTAGTAGTTCAGTCATGAGGGTGATGCTGAGTGTCTAAATTACAAACAGGCTGTGAGCTTGGAAGGACTGGAGCAGATGTGAATGAATGAATGAAGCCATGAATGAAACTATGAATGAAACACAGACCAGAGCTAAATGACAAGAATTTATGAACACAAAGAAGGAAACAACAGACACTGGGGTCTACTTGTGAGTGGAGGGTGGGAGGAGGGAGAGAAGCAGAAAAGATAACTACTCGGTACTGGGCTTAATACCTGGGTGATGTCATAATATGCACAACAAACCTCTGTGGCACATGTTTACCTATGTAACAAACCTTCATGTGTACCCCCAAACCTAAAATAAAAATTAAAAAAAAAAAAAAAAGGAACATAGAAACACCCTGGTGACTTTCTGGATGAGAAGGAGATAGGAAAAATCAGTGATGATGGGTCAAACGGGTGTGTATGAGGCTGCCACTGATAGTAACAGGACATTTCTGAGAGGGAGCTATTTCACAGGGAGAACGATGACAAGTTCAGGTATGCTTACACACTCACGGCTACATCACACTGACTCTGTGTCCCAAGCCCTTCTCCAATCTAGGATTTTCCTGGAAGACTCAGAGTATGCATTAGAGACATCTGTAGCACAGTTAAGAGGAAACAGATCACTATAAAAGGCTTTCCAAGTGTCACTTCATTTATTGAGTTGTAGTTCTTTTTATATTAGGGAAATGAACCCATTTTGTCTATGTTACAAGTTGCAAATACACGTATTTCCTCCAGTTTGTCACTTGTCTTTTGACTTTGCTTATGATGGTATTTACTATGTCACTTAATTTTTATGAATCCACATTTATCATAACAGGAGATTTTAAAAACAAAGTTACCTAATGCCAATAGTTAAGATATTAAAAGATCAGCCGGGCGCAGTGACTCACACCTGTAATCCTAGCACTTTGGATGGATGGATCACTTGAGGTCAGGAGTTCGAGACCAGGCTGGCCAACGTGATGAAACCTTGTAGCTACTAACAATACAAAAATTAGCCGGGCGTGGTGGCATGTAAAGCTTCTATTAAGTAACTGTGTATGCTTTTCTCTTTTTAATCTGATTTTGTTACAGGGGCCTCAACTATGAACCTAGTGATAGGTGAGAGGAGAAATCTTTCCTCTCCTACAAAGTACAGGTAAAATAAATTGAGATTCACACCCAGGCAGCCTCACTCTAGAGTCTGAGCCCTTTGATTCCTGTACTCTATTGCCCCTTACTGTGGGTGGCTCCCCTTGAAACACAGCCCCATTAAATAGCCACAGTGAGAAACGCTGACCCAGACAATTCCCGAAGACTGAAATGAACATGTTCTTTCACGTGCTATTCCTATATTCACTGCCACGGTTTTTCCTGGACGTGACTTAAGAATCCGATGGCTCTAGCTCAGCTGGAAGAATTTTAATTGAATTCTGGATGAAAATAAGCAAAAGTCAACTAAGAGGCTACATTTAATTTGGTACTTGAATGGGAAAAGAAAAAGCTTAAACTACAAGTTTAAAAAATAGAAACTTGGTTGTTCTTTTGAACCTAAACTAAACTCAAAGAGCAGAGTGTTCTATTGTTTAGAAAATAATAGACCTAACAGGAAAAATTTAAATTGAAAACAATCTAGTTAAGACATCTGAATCATGTTTTTTCTCCTCACTGCTGTTTTATAACAATTCCCTTGGGGATTTTGAAACCTAAACCATTTTCTTTCTGAAAATATTTTTCTCTGACACGCACACATGTAGAGCCCTGTTGTTATGGAAGTCAGTATTTTTTAAAACCTGCTATAAAGGAACATAACAACGAACAGTACACAAAACTACAAATACTTAATGAAGAATGAAAATAGGATTAAAACTGCCAATCGCTGTGATATCACTAGTAAATAACTTGGATGATTTAAGAAAATTTAAAACCAGGCCGGGCACAGTGACTCATACCTGTAATTCCAGTACTTTGCAGGGCAGAGACAGGATGATCACCTTAGCCCAGGTGTTCAAGACCAGCTTGGGCAACATGGCAAAACCCAGTCTCTATAAATAAAAAATAAAAAAAATAAAAAAAAATTGGCCAGGTGTGATGGTGTACATCTGTGGTGGGAGGATCACTTGAGCTGGTAGGGTGGTACAGGGGTTGCAGTGAGCCAAGATTGTGCCACTGCACTCCAGCCTGAGTAACACAGTGAGACCCTGTCTCAAAAAAATTAAAAAAATATATTAAAACCTAAATAAGTTTGACATTTGAAAACTGTTAGACACACAGCTGCTATCCTCTGTCAAGTACTCATAATGATAGAGACAGGGGGCAGAAAAATCCTAGGCAGACAGGGGCAGGACCTCAGCAAAACCCCACCATCACGCTGAAAAGTCTGAAGCCTGCAGACCAAAGTGAGAACTTCTATCCCTATTTGCCCATTCTCTCCTAATTGGTTCTTTATAAATAACGTTTTTTTACCAATCGAATGTTGCCTTTTCCAAAACCAGCTACAGCCCACCTCGCCCCCATCCTGTGCCTTAAAAACCCCAGATTCAGTTGGTGGAGGGAGAGAAGTTTGACTGGACAGAGGTGACGTGACTTCAGAGAGATGGCTGGACTCCGGAGGAGAGATGGCTTAACTTTGAAGACACGGCTTGACTTCAGGGAAGAGCCGGTCAGAGACAGGCAGACTCTGGGGGAAGATACCTGCCCATCTCGTCCCCTTGTCCCCTTTTCAGCTTCTATGTCTGCTGAGAGCCATTTCCATCACTTGATACAATTCTCCACCTTCACCATCCTTCAAGTGTCGGGGCAACTTCATTCTTCTTGGATGCTGGACAAGAGCTTGGGACCCACTGGGTTTGGGCACCCAGAAAAGGCTGTCACACTGGCCCTTAGCCCTCACTGGCAGAGGGCAACCAGCCCCCATGACAAGGCAAGGGTACCACTGAGCTGACAGCACACTGCCGTCCATGGATAGCAGGACTAAGAGAGCATTCTAACACACCCTTAGGGCTTTGGGGGTTGCAAGCACCCTCACATGGGCACTGCCACAGGCCCCACATGGAGCCTGCTTCTGCTGGCTCCCAAAATGGTCAGCCAGATCCCATACTCCCTTACTCATGTGCTCCCTCTCACAAGGGTTGAGCACCACAGGCCAAATAAATGGGGTACCCTTATCACAAAACCCTGTCTTGATGAAAGGATCAAGAAAAATCCTGCGGCCGGGCGCAGTGGCTCATGCCTCTTATTCCAGCACTTTGGGAGGCTGAGGTGGGCGGATCACAAGGTCAAGAGACAAAAATTAGCTGGGCATGGTGACATACACCTGCAGTCCCAGCTACTCAGAAGGCTGAGGCAGGAGAATTGCTTGAACCTGGGAGGCAGAGGTTGCAGTGAGCCAAGATCACGCCACTGCACTCCAGCCTGGCACCTGGTGACAGACTGACACTGTTTTAAAAAAAAAAAAAAGAAAAAGAAAAATCCTGGGCCAGGCATGGTGGCTCACACCTATAATCCCAGCACTCTGGGAGGCCGAGGCGGGTAGATCACAAAGTCAAGAGATCGAGATCATCCTGCTCAACATGGTGAAACCCCATCTCTACTAAAAATACAAAAATTAGCTGGGCATGGTGGCGTGCACCTGTAGTCCCAGCTACTCGGGAGGCTGAGGCCGGAGAATTGCTTGAACCCAGGAGGCGGAGGTTGCAGTGAGCCAAGATCGTGCCATTGCACTCCAGCCTGGGTAATAAGAGCGAAACTCTGTATCAAAAAAAAAAAAAAAAGAAAAGAAAAAAAAAAAAGAAAGAAAGAAAGAAAAAGAAAAATCCTGTATCAATAATATCTTTAGAAAATTAAGCTTTTCCTATCACTAAGTAAAAAGAGAAATATGGACCTTTGATGAAAGGTTTTTGGTAAAAATCAAGGCTTCCTTGACAAAGAATGGCAAGATAAAATCCAACCATCCTGTTGTCCCCTGCTCACATGATCTATGAAGCCTATCATCTTTAGTTTGTACATGTTTCTTTCCTACAGAGAACATAGAAGGAATTATTGATTTCTGGTAATGTTGTGGTATACAATGAAAGAAAACAAACAGCAAGATTTAAGGGCTCACTGTGGTCATTTTTCCTTGCATTCATTTCAAACTTTCTACTCCTTCCCCACTGCCCTGTGACACAGTCATCGAAGACCAGAAATAACTTGAAATGCAACAAGACTGCAAAAAGGAGACCAGCAATCTCAAACAGAGGTCCCAGGGAAGGTGGAGAGGGGCCTTCTCTTCTCATATCTGTGACCTCAGGCTACAAAATCGAATGAATGGCCAGTCTGCAACCCAGCTCACTTGGCTTTCCAAATGAGGCTCACTGTTTTTCTTCAATCTTAAACAAAGCTGTGGTTAACTCTCTTCCAAGATCCCTCTTTTAAGGAAATCTACTTCTTGTGCTGAAGGCCTCGGTAAACTATTTGCTGTCTCAATACTACTTGAATAAAAGAGGAAATTTGGTTTTGAAGTCAAAAATGAAAATTCAAAATATTCAAGTCTTATTCTATTTATAGTCATTCTTGACATATACGAGATAAACCAACCCTTAGAATATAATCTGGTGCAACTGAAAGTGTAAGTATAGGGGGTTCAATTAATTCAAGCATTTAGAAGGATGCACTAGGTCATATTTCTCTTTAAGAGAGGATGCTATTGTTCTCACGTTTGGCAATCAGGCTTTTGAAACTCAAGAGTGAATAGGAATAGCAAATGCATGCTACTTTGAGGTTTTCCCAGTATTTTTCTTCCTTAGTCTGTTTTACCAATTTCTTTTTTTCACAACTATCCCATTTATAGATAAAAGTAACAGCAATAACACTATTTTGTACTTAATAATAATGCTTAACCACCTACCTCCCTACCAGGGATGGTATGAGGATGAACAGAAGACAGGCTGACAAGCACTTTGAGCTCTTTGGGAAGGCACTCCCAGTATGAAGCCTTGCTGTGGTTAAATAATATCTTTCATCTAAGGATCTAAAAGTGTCTTACAAAGCCCAATTCATTAACTCCAAAAAACTGCTATGATATTAACCAGAGATGAGCATTATTATCCCCATTTAGAATATAAGAAACAGGGACAAGCTAGAACCACTAATACTGTGAGATAAATTTAAGAGTTCCTGGTATGAGGCCCAGGGTATAGGCCAGCAGAAGGCCACGGCCACAAGGCAGTGTGTACGTGTCTCTCAATGCCAATAACAAATATGTGCCAAAGAATGCCAAGCAGGAAGTAGCTCCATCCTTAGGCTATGCAGATACAACCAGACAGTGAAGAATGAGAAGCAAATGATGTAGAAAGCTATCATCACAGCCCCTGGAAGATCCCAACTGCAAAACAACAAAATCAAATAATGGTATATTTCAGATGCATTCCTCATGAAAGAGACGTCTAGGTATAGGACTAGCATGACTTCAGGTAGCAAACAGAAAGATATAAATACCAGACTAAAACTATAATAGATTTTGAAAAAAAATCAAAGTTCTTTGTATGTCATGCTACTAATCTCACTTAGAATTAAGATCACTTTATTGGGAGTTAATCCATCAAAAAGAATTAAATTTACAAATGAGATCCCACCCCCCCAAAATAAATTTTGTTTCAAAGTTATATTTATTAAAATTTCTCAAACCTAAAAAAAAAAAAAAAGGTTCTGAGCTTCTGCCAAATACTATGCATTTGTCTTCTGAGCCACCTGTGAGGTTACTTCTGAGGAGAGCAAATGTGGGAGGTAGGAAGAGGCAAGAAGGAAATGAAGATCACCACATCCCGGGTCAAACAAAACCTTCCATCTACTTAAAAAATATTCATATGGGCTGTGCCCAAGTGGATTCTTTCTAAATATCATCACAAAAGAATGTAATTGAGCCTGTTTACCCTAAGGTAAGCCATGTTCCTCTTCACACAGACACACATACTTTCACTTAGGAACAAAAAATAGAAATTTTTTTTCTACTGAAGAGAGGGGACAAAAAGTTTCTTGGGGCTGACTAGACTTTAATGTATTTCCTATTGTGAAAAAAAGTAATTCAAAATCTAAGCTGTTGGAACCTTAAAATATTATGAGGCTTAAGGGAATGTGATTATGGGACCTGAGTCACGTAAACATGTAGCTGTAACCTAGGCAGCAGTAACCGTTGTTTTTCTAATTATAGATTAGCCTTTTTCCTCACCTACATTGTTTAGTAGATTGTTGTAAATGAATAAAGGATGCCGGAGAAGATCTCTTCCCTTTTAACTGTTTATCTTCATTATAGATTAAACTTCCCTCTTACCTTTCTCATACAAAGACTTAATGACCATCACATCATCTAGCATGGAATGTTAAATATATACTCTTTTTTTTTTTTTGAAACAAGGTCTTACTCTGCCAGCCAGTCTGGAGTGCAGTGGCATGATCACGGCTCACTGCAACCTCCACCTCCCAGGCACAAGCAATCCCCTCACCTCAGCCTCCTGAGTAGCTGAGACTACAGGTGCATGCCACCAGGCCTGGCTAATTTTTGCATTTTTTGTAGAGACAGGGTTTTTCCATGTTGCCCAGGCTGGTCTCAAACTCTTGGGCTCAATGATCCTCCCACCTTTGGATTACAGGCATGAGCCACCACGCTAAGTCCTACACTCTTAGTTGAAAAGGAAGTGAAAACAAGCAGTACAGAAAAGAAAACAAACTGTAATTTACTAAATTATAACTCATAAACCAATCTTGTATAGAAAATGTTATAATCCTACTAAATTTGTTTTCTACCTATATTAGCAGGATCTTAACTTTTAACTTTAAGCATTGACCTCATTTATCTGAAGTCCCTGTTTCCCGAATGGCCATTCCCAGCTTTTCACTTGAACAAACTTTTAAAAACTGGGTTCTGGCTGAGCGTGGTCACTCACATCTGTAATCCCAGCCCTTTGGGTGGCCGACGAGGGCCAATCACCTGAGGTCAGAAGTTCGAGACAAGCCTGGCCAACATGATGAAACCCCGTCTCTACTAACAATGCAAAACTTAGTCAGGCACAGTGGTAGGTGCCTGTAATTCCAGTTCCTCAGGAGGCTGAGGCAGAATAATGGCTTGAACCTGGGAAGTGTAAATTGCAGTGAGGCGAGATTGTGCCACTGCACTCCAGCCTGGGGGACAAGAGTGACACTTCATCTCAAAAAACGAAAAACCAAAAAAACTAAAAACAAAAAAACCTAGGTTCTGATCCTTTCCATTATTGCTGGTTGACACTATCAATGATTATAACCCACTCCCTCGCCCAGTTTCTCCATCTTTAAACAGGGATGATCCTTTACAAGGACATTCTGCAGTTACAGTTAGATAAATTGTAAGATGAAATTTTGAGCTCTGTTTATTATTGTTGCTCACTGACTATAATCTCCAATGCATCACTATAGGAACCAAAAAGCAGAGTAGCCTTAAAAGAAAAAAGGAGATTTATCAGTTACTCTGACAGCTTACAGGCTCTGCAGTCATTATCTGGTCTCATAGGGCTGTAATATTCTTAAAGACCAAATAGGAACATCTACTTCAGCATAAAAGACAATGAGGCTGGCAGGTAGTGACTATCCTAGAGTCATATCCAAATACAGGCTTAACTCTGCCCAAGATGCCACTTTTAATCTGAAACATCAGACTGCAATAATCAGTGGTGTGAGAGCCAATAACATTATAGTAGCTAATAATAGCCAATAAAAGAGAGGACATAATGCACTTCCAGAAGGCCTGGGGCACCTCAGATCCAAGGAGCAAGGTCAAGGGCAGACTGTGGGAGGAGCAATTCGTATCAACATCGTGGCCTCTGTGAGGGGAGCAGCAATAAGGCTGTTAAGTCAGTAGAACAGCTGTGATTTTTCAACCCATCAGCATGCCACTCCTGCTTTTATCTCCACTAAAACAGTACCAAAAGGCTTGTGTGTCCCCAGAGCCCAAGTCTCCTCTCCACTGACTGAGATGGCATTCCTTGCACAGAATGGGAACAGGAACTTCCCTCACTTTTCCTGCTCTCAAATCCCCTGTCTGTCTTGCTGCAGTGAACAAGAGGAATGCTCAGATGAGCATCAGCCTGACCTAAGAATGTGCGGGCAAAAGGCAAACAGAGCCAGGGAGGCAAGGCTTGAAAACTTCCTTCAAATAATCACTCAGGGATGCACTCTGGCAATCTGGCCTGAGGCTCACTGCTGATGTAAGGATTATCAAGTTGAAGACTGCTGGTAAGGCCAAATGACCCTATTAGAGAGTGAATTAAAACTACTATATCCAAACAGGATGCCAGGCAGTTCTGCTGAGCACCTCAATATTCAAAACGCCAAGGGACTTCCCCTCTCTGCAGTCTTTCAATTTTGAAAAGCAGAAAGAAAAAAATATGAGTGGGGGTAGGAGGTGGAGGAGAAAAGAGGCTACGCTGACACAGATGGAGAACCTATACGTAATCTCCACCTAATCTCCGCACAGGCTGGGTATACTCTGCCCGTTTCCACATTACCATGCAGAATTAGCCTCAAGAGATAAGAGTTGAAAGTTCAGTTTGCTGCATGATTTCTTCTCAAGGAAGCCTTGCCACAGAGTATGGATATTACTGCTTTACCTGACAAAACTGCCCCTGGGGCTAATGGCTCCAGAGACTCTTCAAGCCTGTGAACACCAACCCTAAGGGCAGGCACCCTTTCGAAACTAATTTAGATGTTTCTGCAGATAAATTGTATCCCTTAGAAGAATGCCTCTTCTTAATGCTCTTATTTTTGGTGTGCTCATCTTCCCTCAGGTATTATAATGGTCCCTCAAACAAATTTCACAGAAGATATTTTTTTTGTCTCCAGATAACACAGTAGAAAGGAAGTATAAGTCAGCAGAAATGAATCCTTACAGGGGAGTACACAGGCGACAGCAACAGGGACTTTTCTTCCTGGCCTGGGGCTTTTGGGAGGCTGGACACAAAGGGGCTATTATCCCAAGGCAACAAATTCAGCATCCAGAAGTTAAAGAGCAAATCAGGACAGGTGCAGTGGCTCATGCCTGTAATCCTAGCACTTTGGGAGGCCAAGGCGGGTGGATCACCAGGTCAGGAGTTCGAGACCAGCCTGACCAACATGGTGAAACCCCATCTCTACTAAAAATACAAAACTTGGCCTGGCGTGGTGGTGCACGCCTATAATTCCAGCTACTCAGGAGGCTGAGGCAGGAGAATCGCTTGAACCCAGGAAGTGGAGGTTGCAGTGAGCCGAGATCATGTCATTGCACTCCAGCCTGGGCCACAGAGTGAGACTCCATCTCAAAAAAAAAAAAAAAAAAAAAAAAAAACAGAGCAAATCAAATGTCCCCTAGGCAACATCAGACAATGCAAAGAGTACACATACATATACATAACAGCTGTCCAAATAATGGCTGGCCTTGGAATGGCTCCCTGGAAGAGGGAAGAGAGGCTGCCACTTGTTATCAACTAAGTTATTTTCAACTAAGTTACCTCTTTAGGTGGGAAGATATGAAATACTGCATCCTCTGTCAAAACCACAGGAAACATGCCTTGAGTAGCATCACTATAGTTTTATAGACTACAACACACACTTTTCTATAATCTAATGCAGATGGCCTCCTTCCCCTCTGCAAAGGTGTAGGGTAGATGTCAAATAGGCAAAATTACTTGGAAGAGAGAGAGGGTTATCATCCCCATGCATGTCATAGTCATAAGGCCACTATGATTTAAGAAACTGGTATCAGGCCAGGTGTGGTGGCTCATGCTTGTAATCCCAGCACTTTGAGGGGCCAAGGAGGGTGGATTACTTGAGCCCAGGAGTTCGAGACCAGCGTGGGCAACACGGCGAGACATCGCTACAAAAAAAAATACAAAAATTAGTTGGGTGTGGTGGTGCATGCCTGTAGTCCCATCTACTCAGGAGGCTGAAGTGGGAGGATGAGTTGAGCCTGGCAGACTGAGGCTGCAGTGAGCCAAGATGATGCCACTGCACTCCAGCCTGAGTGACAGAGCAAGAAAAAAAAAGTATCAATGTTAACCTATAACTAAGAGAATAAACTGTGAATTGGATTTACATCATTTTCTCACTTTTAATCTGTAACAATAATGTTCACATTTGAGTATTAATTCTAAAACTGTTTCATCCCTGGGACATGGGGAAGAGAGCATCATTTCCTAAGAAGACATCACAGCTTCATAGCATAGTAGACTTCACCCTTGTTTCTTTTACCTCTTTCCACCAGTGTCCTCTAACATTTGGAATAACACTTAGACATTGTTGGTACAAAGCTCCCTAAACTAACACAGTTTCATTTGGTCTGGTCTCTAACAAAGGGCTACTTCAAATAGGACAGTGTCGTGTCACCATCTCTGGGTCCAGATTCGTATTCTGCTACTGGTTTGTTTACACAGGAGCTAAAAACACACAATGCAGAATATACATACAATGGAATAATATTCAGTCTTGATAAGGAATGAAATTCTGACACGTTACAACATAGATGAACCTTAGAAAACATTATGCTGAGTGAAATAAGCTGGACACAAAATGACAAATGTGCAATTCCACTTACATGAGGTACCTATAATAGTCAAATTCATAGAGACAGAAACTGGAATGGTGGTTAACGAGGGGAGGGGAAAATGGGGAGTTGTTGTCCAATGGGTACAGAGTTTCAATTTGGGATGCTGAAAAACGTCTGGAGATGCGTAGTGGCGATGGCTGCATCACAACATGAATGTACTTAATGCCACCAAATTGTACACCTAAAAATGGTTAAAACAGCCAATCTTATGTATATTTTAGCACAATTAAAATAACAACAACAGCTAGGCATGGGGGCTCACACCTGTAATCCCATTACTTTGGGAGGCCAAGGTGAGAGGATCACTAGAATTCAGGAGTTTGAGACCAGCCTGGCCAACATGAAACCCCATCTCCACTAAAAATACAAAAATTAGCCAGGCATGGTGGCATGCACCTGTAATCTCAGCTTCTCGGAAGGCTGAAGCATGAGAATCGCTTGAACCCAGGAGGCAGAGGCTGCAGTAAGCTGAGATCTGCCACTGCACTCCAGCCTGACAACAGAGCCAGGCTCTATCTCCAAAAACAAACAAACGAAAGCAAAGAATAACCCCAACATACAGTGGACCCAAAGTGACCCACTCTTTTCTTCAGTGAACTACACCCAAAATAACGTGAACAGTCCTAGAAATCAACACGTAAAAGAGATGAGTATTTTCTACAGTAAGAACAGACATCCCATTCAGAGTTCACAGGGATGACATCACAGGAACCAAAGACAATTGAATATTCCCCCTCCCTCAAATGCACCAAGCAAGCATCTAGCTTAGTGTCTCAAATTTAGCACGTATTCAGTAAACATTACCAAATATTTATTTTTCATTCTGATAAGAGCCAGAAATGATTTTAAGAAAGGTAATGCTAACCTCTTAATTTTTTTCTACTTTTCCTGCCTTTGCCAAGCCATGGCCTGTTTCTTGTTATTGTGCTGGCTGGGCCCTTTCAAAAACCCCGCATCATTCCCTGCTTGAGCCAAGACAACACATGGAATTATTCCAGTCCCACTGCAAAGAGGAATAACCTGTGAACACAAATTCAAAAGAGAGCAAAAAACATCATGTATAACCAGATAGCAACAAACTGGGGAAGGTGCATCTTCCCAGAATGAATGCTGGCTTCTGCCAAAACTCAGCCAATTTCTTGTTTTTCAGTTCCATGTTAACAATGGTTTCACCTCACTGACAGCCACATCTTCGGGTGCTCTCATTAGTGTTTTAAGAGTTCACTGTCCAAGGAAAGTAACATATAAAAAAATTCAGAGGAAAAGCTTTGGTGAAACATAGCTTACACTTGACTGAAGTAAAAAGCTACAACAGGCTGGGCACAGTGGCTCACACCTGTAATCCCAGCACTCTGGGAGGCTGAGGAGAGTGGATCACGAGGTCAGGAGATCAAGACCTAATGTGGTGAAATCCCATCTCTACTAAAAGTACAGAAATAGGCTGGGCGTGGTGGTACATGCCTGTGTCCCAGCTACTCAGGAGGCTGAGCAGGAGAATCGCTTGAACCCCGAAGGCAGAGGTTGCAGTAAGCCGAGATCATGCCACTGCACTCCAGCCTAGGCGACAGAGTGAGACTCCGTCTCAAAAAACACAAAAAACCAAAAAGCTACACCACCAAATGGAAGCATTTCAAACTGTACGTTTTCCTCATATATCTGATGTTCTAAGAAACTGCCCAATCACCTGTCAGAAGTCTCTCAGACTCTTTAAATCATAGTATGTTATTTTTCTATTGCTGGCAAAAAATGAAAAGCCCCTAACAATCTTCTGCAATTTCCTATTTTTATGAGTTTTTTTTTTTTTTTATTGTACTTTAGGTTCTAGGGTATATGTGCAGATCAAGCAGGATTGTTGAAAAGGTACACACATAGCAATGTGGTTTGCTGCCCCCATCCCCCCGTCACCTACATCTGGCATTTTTCCCCATGTTATCCCTCCCTGACCTCCCCACCCCACTGCTGTCTCTCCCTTGGACCCCCCCAACAGACCCCACTGTGTGATGCTCCCCTCCGTGTGTCCATGTGTTCCATTGTTCAACACCCGCCTAATGAGTGAGAACATGCGGTGTTTGATTTTCTGTTCTTGTATCAGTTTGCTGAGAATGATGGTTTCCAGATTCATCCATGTCCCTACAAAGGACACAAACTCATCATTTTTTACGGTTGCATAGTATTCCATGGTGTATATGTGCCACATTTTCCTTGTTCAGTCCATCGATGGGCATTTGGGTTGGTTCCAGGTCTTTGCTATTGTAAACAGTGCCACTATGAACATACGTGTGCATGCGTCTTTATAATACAGTGATTTATAACCCTTTGAGCAGGCATCACCAAACTTTTTACACAGGGGGCCAGTTCACTGTCCCTCAGACCGTTGGAGGGCCGCCACATACTGTGCTCCTCTCACTGACCACCAATGAAAGAGGTGCCCCTTCCTGAAGTGTGGCAGGGGGCCGGATAAATGGCCTCATGTGGCCCACGGGCCGTAGTTTGGGGACGCCTGCCTTTGAGTATATACCCAGTAATGGGATTGCTGGATCAAATGGAATTTCTATTTCTAGGTCCTTGAGGAAGCACCACTCTGTCTTCCACAATGGCTGAACTAGTTTACACTCCAACCAACAGTATAAAAGTGTTCCTATTTCTCCACATCCTCTCCAGCATCTGTCGTTTCCAGATTTTAACTGGCATGAGGTGGTATTTCAATGTGGTTTTGATTTGCATTTCTCTAATAATCAGTGATGACGAGCATTTTTTCATGTTTATTGGCCTCATATATGTCTTCTTTTGTAAAGTGTCTGTTCATATCCTTTTCCCACTTTTGGATGGGTTTGTTTGTTTGTTTGTTTTCTTGTAAATCTGTTTTAGCTCTTTGTAGATTCTAGATATTAGCCCTTTGTCAGATGGGTAGATTGTAAAAATTTTTTCTCATTCTGTTGGTTGCTGGTTCACTCTAATGATTGTTTCTTTTGCTGTACAGAAGCTCTGGAGTTTAACTACATCCCATTTGTCTATTTTGGCTTTTGTTGCCAATGCTTTTGGTGTTTTGGTCATGAAGTCCTTGCCTATGCCTATGTCCTGAATGGTTCTGCCTAGGTTTTCTTCAAGGGTTTTTATGATGTTAGGTCTTATGTTTAAGTCTTTAATCCATCTGGAGTTAATTTTAGTGTAAGGTGTCAGGAAGGGGTCCAGTTTCTGCTTTCTGCACACTGATAGCCAGCTTTCCCAACATCACTTATTAAACAGGGAATCCTTCCCCATTGCTTGTTTTTGTCAAGTTTGTCAAAGATCAGATGGTTGTAGATGTGTGGCGTTGCCTCCAAGGCCTCTGTTCTGTTCCACTGGTCTATATCTCTGTTTTGGTACCAGTACATGCTGTTTTGATTACTGTAGCTTTGTAGTATAGTTTAAAATCAGGTAGCCTGATGCCTCTGGCTTTGTTCTTTTTGCTTAGAACTGTCTTGGCTATGCAGGCTCTCTTTTGGTTCCATATGAAGTTTAAGGTGGGTTTTTCCAGTTCTGTGAAGAAGGTCATTGGTAGCTTGATGAAGATAGTGTTGAATCTATAAATTATTTTGGGCAGTATGGCCATTTTCTTCATACTGGTTCTTTCTAACCATGAGCATGGAATGTTTCTCCATTTGTTTGTATCCTCTCATTTCCTAGAGCAGTGGTTTGTAGTTCTCCTTGAAGAGGTCCTTTACATCCTTTGTTAGTTGTATTCCTAGGTATTTTATTCTCTTTGTAGCAATTATGAATGGGAGTTCACTCATGATTTGGCTCTCTGTTAGTCTGCTTATTGATTTATAGAAATGCCTGTCATTTCTGCACACTGATTTTGTATCCTGAGACTTTGCTGAAGTTTAATATTTTGGGCTGAGATGATGGAGTCTTCTAAATATACAATCATGTCATCTGCAAATAGAGACAACTTGACTCCCACTTTTCCTAATTGCTCTGGCTGGAACTTCCAATACTATATTGAATAGGAGTGGTGACAGACGGCATCCTTGTCTAGTGCCGCATTTAAAAGGGAATGGCTTTCAGTTTTTGCCCATTCAGTACAATATTGGCCGTAGGTATGTTGTAAATAGCTTTTAATATTTTGAGATATGTTCCTTTGATACCTAGTTTATTGAGAGTTTTTAGCATAAAGAGCTGTTGAATTTTGTCAAAGGCCTTCTCTGCATCTATTGAGATCATCATGTGTTTTTTGTCTTTGGTTCTGTTTATGTGGTGGATAATATTTATAGACTTGTGTATGTTGAACCAGCCTTGCATCCCCGGGATGAAGCCTACTTGATTGTGATGGATAAGCTTTTTGATGTGCTGTTGCAGTCAGTTTGTCAGTATTTTATTAAAGATTTTTGCATCTATGTTCATCACGGATATTGAGCTGAAGTTTTCTTTTTTTGTTGAGTCTCTCCCAGGTTTTGGTATCAGGATGATGTTGGTCTCATAAAACGATTTGGGAAGGATTCCCTCTTTTTGTATTGTTTGGAATCGTTTCAGAAGGAATGGTACCAGCTCCTCTTTGTACGTCTGGTAGAATTCAGCTGTGAACCCATCTGGACCTGGGCTTTTTTTGATTGGTAGGCTATTAATAGCTGCCTCAACTTCAGCCCTTGTTATTGGTCTGTTCAAGGTTTCAACTTCTTCCTGGAGGGCGCAAGTGTCCAGAAATTTATCCATTTCTTTCAGGTTTACTGGTTTATGTGCATAAAGTTGTTTGTAGTAATCTCTGATTGTAGTTTGTATTTCTGTGGACTCTGTGGTGATATCCCCTTTATCATTTTTTATTGCATCTATTTTATTCTTCTCCCTTTTCTTTTTACTAATCTGGCTAGCAGTCTATTTTGTTGATCTTTTCAAAAAACCAGCTCCTGGATTTATTGATGTTTTGAAGGATTTTTTGTGTCTCTATCTCCTTCAGTTCTGCTCTGATTTTAGTTATTTCTTGTCTTCTGCTAGCTTTTGAATTTTTCTTATCTTGCTCCTTTAGCTCTTTCAATTTTGACGATATGGTGTCAATTTTAGATCTTTCCTTGCTTCTCATGTGGGCATTTATTGCTGTAAATTTCTCTCTAAACACTGCTTTAAATGTGTCCCAGAGATTCTGGTATGTTGTGTCTTCGTTCACATTGGTTTCAAAGAACATCTTTATTTCTGCCTTTATTTCACTGTTTATCCAGTCGACATTCAGGAGCCAGTTGTTCAGTTTCCATGAAGTTGTGTGGTTCTGAGTTAGTTTCTTATTTCTGAGTTCTAATTTGATTGCACTGTGGCCTGAGAGACTGTTTGTTATAATTTCCATTCTTTTGCATTTGCTGAGGATTTACTTCCAATTATGTGGTTAGAGTAGGTGCCATGTGGTGCTGAGAAGAATGTATATTCTGTGGATTTTGGGTGGAGATGTCTGTAGATGTCTATTAGGTTTGCTTGGTCCAGATCTGAGTTCAAGTTCCAGATATCCTCGTTAATTTTCTGTCTCATTGATCTAATATTGACGGTGGAGTATTACAGTCTCCCACTATTATTGTGTGGGAGTCTACATCTCTTTGTAGGTCATTAAGAACTTGCTTTATGTACCTGGGTACTCCTGTATTGGGTGCATATATATTCAGGATCGTTAGTTCTTCTTGATGCATTGATCCTTTTACCATGATGTAATGCCCTGCTTTGTCTCTTTAGATCTTTGTTGGTTTAAAATCCATTTTATCAGAAACTAGGATTGCAACTCCTGCTTTTTTTTGCTCTCCATTTGCTTGATAAATCTTTCTCCATCCCTTTATTTTTAGCCTATGTGTGTCCTTGGACATGAGGTGGGTTTCCTGAATACAGCACACCAATGGGTTTTGACTTTTTACCCAATTTGCCAGTTTGTGTCTTTTGATTGGGGCATTTAGTCCATTTACATTTAAGGTTAATATTATTACGTGTGAATTTGATCCTGCCATTTTGATGCTAGCTGGATGTTTTGCCCGTTAGTTGACACGTTTTCTTCATTGTGTTGATGGTCTTTACCATTTGGTACATTTTTGGAGTGGCTGGTACTGGTTGTTCCTTTATTTATTTAGTGCTTCTTTCAGGAGCTCTTGTAAAGCAGGCCTGGTGGTGACAAAATCACTCAGCAATTGCTTGTCCATAAAGGATTTTCTTTCTCCTTCGTTTATCAAGCTTAGTTTGGCTGGATATGAAATTCTAGGTTGAAAGTTCTTTTTTTTTTTTTAAGGATGTTGAATACTGGCCCCCACTCTCTTCTGGCTTGTAGGGTTTCTGCAGAGAGATCCACTGTGAGTTTGATGGGCTTCCCTTTGTGGGTAACCCGACCTTTCTCTCTTGCTGCCCTTAGCATTTTTCCCTTCATTTCAACCCTGGTGAATCCGACAATTATGTGCCTTGGGGTTGCTCTTCTTGAGAAATATCTTTGCGGTGTTCTCTGTATTTCCTGGACTTGAATGTCGGCCTGCCTTGCTAGGTTGGGAAAGTTCTCCTGGATAATACCCTTAAGAGTGTTTTCCAGCTTGGATTCATTCTCTCTATCACATTCAGTACACCTATTTAGGTCTTTCCACATAATCCCATATTTCTTGGATGCTTTGTTCATTTCTTTTCACCCTTTTTTCTCTATTCTTGCCTTCTCATTTTATTTCATTGAGTTGATCTTCAATCTCTGATATCCTTTCTTCTGCTTGGTCGATTTGGCTATTGAAACTTGTGTATGCTTCGCAAAGTTCTCATGCTGTGTTTTTCAGCTCCATCAAGTCATTTATATTCTTCTCTAAGCTGTTTATTCTAGTTAGCATCTCATCTAACCTTTTTTCTCTGTTTTTAGTTTCTTTGCATTGGGTTAGTACATGTTCTTTTGGCTCTGAGAAGTTTATTACTCACCTTCTGAAGCCTGTTTCTGTCAATTCATCAGATTCATTCTCCATCCATCTTTGATCCCTAGCTGGTGAGGAGTTGTGATCCCTTGGAGGAAAAGAGGTGTTCTGGTTTTTGGTGTTTTCATCCTTTTTGTGCTGGTTTCTTCCCATCTTAGTGGCTTTATCTACTTGTGGCCTTTGTAGTTGGTGACTTTCAGATGGGGTATCTGAGTGGACAGCCTTTTTGTTGATGCTGAAGCTATTTGTTTCTGCTTCTTAGTTTTCCATCTAACAGTCAGGCCCCTCTGCTGCAGGACTACTGGAGGTCCACTCCAGACTCTTCTTGCCTGGGGATCACCTGCAGGGGCTGCAGAACAGCAAGGGTTGCTGCCGGTTTCTTCCTCTTCTATCCTCATCCCAGGAGGGTACCTGCCAGATGTCGGCCTGAGCTCTCCTTTATGAGATGTCTCTTTGGATATACAGGGGCCAGGGAGTTGCTTGAGGAGACAGTCTATCCCTTATAGGAGCTCAAGTGCTGTGCTGGGAGCTCCATTGTTCTGTACAGAGTTGCTGGGCAGGTACCTTTAAGTCTGCTGCAGCTGAACTCATAACTGCCTCTTTTCCCAGGTGCTCTGTCCTAGGAAGGTTGGCTTTATTTATAAGTTTCTGTTGTGCTGCTGCCTTTTTTCATAGATGCCCTGCCCCGCACAGAGTAGTCTAGTCACAGTCTGCCAGTAGAGGAGTTGCTGAGCTGCCGCAGGCTCTGCCCAGCTGCTATGTGAACTGCCTCGGTAGTGGGGGATGTCCTTCCCCCCACTGAGCCGGACCATCCTGGGTCCAGCTGCTCTTGCTTGCAAAACTTTCAATCCAAAGCGTTTTAGATTGCTTGTTTTGTGGGGGTGGTACCCACTGAGCCACATCGCCTGGCTCCCTATCTCAGGCCCCTCCCTTTCAGTTGAATGGGCAGCTCTGTCTCCCAGGCATTGCAGGCTCCAGTCGAAACAGCCACCCAGACTTGTGTGAGTTTCTGTGCGTCCCCCAGGCACCAGCTGAAACTGCTGCACTGAAAACTCACAGTGTTTTTCGGCCCGGGAATCTCCTGGTCTGTGGGCAGTGAAAACTTGTTTGGAAATGTGGTGAGTACTCACACTCTGTGCTGTTCTTGCTGGGAACTGCACTTCGGAGCTGTTCCTATTGGGCCATCTTGGATGCTCCCATGAGTTTTGTTTTTCATCATCAAAGGAGGGAGGCAGAGCCATATCTTAACACTAACAAACCACCATATTCTAGCAAGAAGTCTTGTCACAATCTCCTTCCCAAACTTTGTCATTTTTCTGACATTCACTCTAATTGTAAAATTAGGACTTGCAAGTTCAGTGTACTGTTCATTCAATTTTTTTTTATTAATACCTTCTGTAATAAGGCATAAATGAAGCCGCGAACAAAATCACTGTCCATGTTTCAAGTTAATTAGTGCATACCACAGAAAAGCACACAATTAGTTTTGGATGTATTTTGAAATAAAAGAAAGTTAAATGTAAATTTAAGCAAGACTCAGCCAAGTCTTGCTATGTGTAGTAATAAAGTTGCAATCAAATTTAATTGAGAAATGAACTTGAAAGATTGTTAGTATGAGCTATAGGTATATTCAATTTGTGGCTCTTCTTTTTTCTTGAGTAACTTCATTTTAAAAAAGAAACATTTGCTAGAAATGAAAATAATTAAGTAACAGAAATTCAGTAGGACTGATTATTAACTAAATCTTTATGACATAATTAGCATATCTTGAGGGCCTATTAAATAAGTGCATCATATTTAATAATAAAGCAAAATTGTGTTGGGTGAAATTAAAAAAAAAAAAACAAACCTAAACTCTAACCTCTAAGACAGAAGTTGGCGAACTTTTTCTTTAAAGAGCCAGGAGGCCACAAGGATTCCACCATAACCACTCAACTGTGCCAAATGGCATGTAAATAAATGAGTCGAATTGTGTTTCGATAAAGTTTTACTTATTTGGATTTCACATAATTTTCACATCATGAAATATTACAGTATTCTTCTTTTGATGTTTTTTCAATCATTAAAAAAATGTAAAAACTATTTTTGGTTTGAGGGCCATATAAAAATAGGTGGTGGGCCACATTTGGCTTTCAAACAATAGTTTGCCAACTCCTGCTCTAAGAGTTTATTATATGAAATACAAGGCAAAAAATATCCCCTCTGGCAAACCTAGTGTTATGCTGATGCATAACAAAAAATACTTTTCTTCTCTCCTTCCAAAATCTGATGTCTGTAGAAAACAGTTTTGATCATTCAATCCAAAAAAGTTTCCTGAGTGCTTGCCAGGTGCAAGACACATTGCTAAGCACTGAGAGGCACCTAAGAAGTCTCTGAACAATAAAAGTAGGGAGAGGCAGGGAGCTGAGAGATGGACAGAGCTCCATCGATCTGGACGGCTCTTACCATTAAGGAAGAGGTAATATTTGTATTGGACTTTGAAAAACAAGTATCATTTGAAACATGAATATTATAGTAAAAGAAAAACACAGAGATAAGGACAAAACCTTAGGGATCAGACATATTATGAGTGAATTTTTTAAAAAGTAGCTCTGGAGTCAGGAAGAAAACCAGGAGTCCCAAGTGCCACTGAAGCCAAGAGAAGAAGGCATTTGAAGCAGAAAAGGGCTTAACACTCTCAATGCGGATACTGGGGAAAAGGTAAAAGCAGGTCAAAGCACTGAGCAAATAGGGACTATCAATGACTTCTTACAGTGTTGTTTTGGTACAATGATAGAGGTGACAGACAAGTTGGGGAGAATAAATAGGGACTAGTCTGAAAGGGACAGTGGTAGAAGAATGGCTTTATAGTGCTTATTCACTATAGAACTAAAGAAATGGGTTCTCCTTTCTTAAAACAAAAAACACTTTAATGAAAGATGCAGCCACCTTCTTAGTAAATTGCTCTAATACGAAACATTCTAATCAGAAAGTTGTCCTTTATACCAATTAAATTCTTATGCTCTTTAAAATCAAATGACCCAATTTATGTCATAACATCGTGTCAATAAAAGATGCATCTATCAGCCAGGCACGGTGGCTAATGCCTGTAATCCCAGCACTTTGAGAGGCAGACGCGGACAGATCACGAGATCAGGAGATCGAGATCATCCTGGCCAACATGGTGAAACCCTGTCTCTACTAAAAATACAAAAAAAAATTTAGCTGGGCATAGTGGTGGGAGCCTGTAGTCCCAGCTACTCAGGAGGCTGAGAAGGCAATTGCTTAAACCTGGGAGGTGGAGGTTGCAGCCAGTGGAGATCATACCACTGCAGTCTAGCCTGGGCTACAGAGCAACATTCTGTCTCAAAAAAAAAAAAAAAAAAAAGCTGCATCTGTCATAAACATTCCAAAAAGACACAGCCAAGAATCAACAAACTTTTCTGGAAGGTGCTATATAAACACACACATGCTCCAAATGGTTAACTGTCCTATTAAATTCCTAAGTGCATGTCTGTCTCTCCTTCATTCTTATAAAATTTATTTCAACATAGTTTGACTTATAAAAATGTAATAAGAATAGTAAAATGAATTTTGAATACTTTTATCCTTCCTTCTTTTTTAATAAACTACTTTAAGAAAAGCGTTCTTTGGCTGAACTTCCTGCTTTTTGTTCTTTGTAATGTAGATACATATAATGCCATTAAATTTTGGCCATCAGTTTAAAAACTGTACTTCAGTTAATGTTGTCCATGATTCAGTCACAAGTTGTAAGAAAGCAAAGTACAATATAAGCTCATTTAACAGAGCTCCTGTTTAAAATTCATCAAGCTTCTTTAATCTGTAAATTGATGTTTTTCACCAACTATGCCCCATTCTCTCCTTTTGAGGTTCCAATTAAATGTATGTTAGATCTTCTCACTTACTATCCTGAATGACTTGTTCTCTTTCTGTAATTTTTATCTCTGTCTATGCATCATTCTAGGTAATTTCTTCTGATCTAACTTCCAGTTCAATATTTCCCTCTTTGGCTATATTTAATTTGCTGCAAAACTCATACACTGAGCTCTTTATTTCGGTTATTGCCTTTTACGGTTCTAGCATTTCTATTTGGTTATTTTTCAGAACTGCTATATTGCTTTTTCTTTTTGATAGTTCCCAATTCTCTGATAAAAATTTTAACCTTGTCAGCCAGGCACAGTAGCTCATGCCTACAATCCTAGTATTTGGGAGGCCAAGGTAGAAGGACCACTTGTGCTCAGAAGTTCAAGGGCAGTCTAGGCAACATAGTAAGACCCCACCTCTATATTTTAAAATTTAAAAATAAATTTAATTCTTTATTTTCCGAGATGGACTCTCACTCTGTTAACCAGGCTGGAGTGCAGTGGCATGATCTTGGATCACTGCAACCTCCACTTCCCAGGTTCAAGTGATTCTCCTGCCTCAGCCTCCCAAAGTGCTGGCATTACAGGTGTTAGCCACCATGTCTGGCTTTTTAAACTTTAAGAATTAAAAAACATTTAAACTTGGCTTTTATTTCTTTGAACACTGTAAGCATAGTTGTTTTTAGTCCAAGTCTGACAACTCTAGTTTATCATATATTTATGAGTTTTAGAAGTCTGTCTGCTTATTGTGATTGGTTTCCTCTTATGCCTAATTATCTTTGACTGTGTCCTGGCCACTCTTGGAGAAAAAGTTCCTTGGTGGACTATTTTTAGACAGAGGGTGATGGTACCTTCTTCCTGAGTTTTCTGTTTGCTATTGCCATATGCCTGAGAACACTACCAGTTCAGAGCCTCTTTCATCCAAGTTCAAGACCTTAGGGTCTATTTCCTCCTTTTAGAACCCTAATAGTTAATTTTTGCACTGACTGGGGACACTCTTTTTAAATAACATCTTTACTTTCCAAATGATTCTTCGGAAAGTTCTATATTTGTTTCATTAACAATTGTCTACTTCACATGATTGTCAAGAATAATGTAATTGCTTTCAGTGCTATATATAAAAGCTATTACAAAATATTAGTATGGCCAACTGAACTGCAATTAGTGTATTAGCATTAAAAGCTTGAGAGGAAGTGACATCTGCTTAGTGATTTTACTTAAACAAGATTAAAATCGTCAAGGAAATATAATGTAGTAAAAAAGGTCCAAGAGCCATGATCAAAATCAAGGGACAATAGCTTTATCCTAAATTCCATTTGCTGTTATGTATTCTGCTATAATAGTGCAATGGGACATTTAGCAATAGATAATCAAGGAAAGATTTTCTGAGAAATTTGAGTTTTGAGAAAAAAATCTAAAGAAGAGCCAAGTGACAAAGAAATAATTTTCAAAAACATTATATAATATGGCTGAATATTGAATCAAATAATAAAACTGGATAATAAAAAAACACAATGTTTTCTTCTTCAAATGAAATAATATGCTTTCTGGCTGGGCATGGTGGCTCACACCTGTAATCCCAACATTTTGGGAGGCCAAGGCAGGTGGATCACATGAGGTCAGAGTTCAAGACCAGCCTGACCTCACCAACATGATGAAGCCCTGTCTCTACTAAAAATACAAAATTACCCGGGCGTGGTGGCGCACACCTGTAGTCCCAGCTCCTCAGGAGGCTGAGGCAGGAGAACCGCTTGAACCTGGGAGGCCGAAGCTGCAGTGAGCTGATATTGTGCCATTGCACTCCAGCCTGGGCAACAAGAGTGAAACTCTGTCTCAATAAAAAAAAGAAATCATATACTTTCTAAATGCTAATCTCCCTTTGCAAGCATTAACAGCTTTTTTAAAAAGTCACAACACTTCAAGTTTCCAGTCTAGCATTAAGGAGCTCTGAAGTTGCCACTCTATCCTAACAAGTGAAAAGCTAAACAAACTAAAACCTTGACAACTCTTTGTAGGTCTGTCAGAGAAGTGAGGGCACAGGACAAACTGCTGCCCCCAAACTGGAGACATACACAGGTGGATACAGAGAATCACAGCAGAGCAGAAACCCCCAGGAGAAACCTCCAGAGAATAGAGAAACCTAACTCTAAGAACTGTTAGAGGCTGTGTGGACAAGTCTAAGAGTTAAAAACTCCAGGGAACCACCTCACAGAGGTTTTTATAGTTTTACCTCCAGGAACTCTACTTGCTCTCCTACTTCCAGCAGGGGGAGGGCTAAAGGAACCATTCTGAAATAGGCCAGGCCACTTTGCTCTTAACAAGGCCTGCCCTCAAGAGAAACTCTTTTACAGCGTTAAACTCTAGTTTAACTTGCTAGAGTTTTTTTCTGAGATGGACTCTCACTCTGTTAACCTGGCTGGAGTGCAGTGGCATGATCTTGGATCACTGCAACCTGAAAGCTTAACAAACCTAGGGTAAGGATGATAATCAACTCCAGCCCCCTCCAGCCATCCACATGGGGGAAGAGAAGTACCTGTCCTAGTGGGCACTAACCTTCCATGTGAAGGAACTCCACCTCAGCTCTCTCCAGCCTTCCACATAGGGGCCCCTGTAACTATCCTGTCCCACCTCACAGGGGTGATGAGAAACATGGGTAACATTCACAGTTCAGTGGCACAAACTCACCAAAGGACTGAGACTAATCACAGAATTACAGAACACTTCCTCTCCTTCCAATCTTACCATCACATCACTAAAGGCCTTTTTACAGGCCAGTACATCATGTCCACATTCAACAAAAAATTACGAGACATAGAAAAAGGCAACACACACACACACACACACACACACACACACACACACACACACACATTTGAAGAGACGGCAAACCTCAGAACCAGAGTAAGAAACGGCAGGGATGTTGGAATTATCAGACCAGAATCTAAAACAATCATGATTAATATGCTAAAGACTCCAACGGATAAAGGAGACATCATTCAAGTATAGATGGAGAATGTAGACAGAGAGCAGGAAATTTTAAGAAAGAATCAAAGAGAAATGCTAGTGATTAAAAACACTGTACCAGGCTGGTCATGGTAGCTCACACATTCAAGACCAGCCTGGCCAACATGGTGAAACCCCATCTCTATAAAAATTAGCCAGGCATGATGGCGGGTGCCTATAATCCCAGCTACTTGGGAGGCTGAGGCAGGAGAATCACTTGAACCCAGGAGGCAGAGGTAGCAGTGAGCCGAGATTGCACCACTGCATTCCAGCCTGGGTGACAGAGCAAGACTCCATCTCAAAAATAAATAAATAAAAACTAAAAACGCTGTAACAAAAATAAAGAATGCCTTTGATGTGCTCATTAGCAGGCTGGACATGGCTGATAAAGAATCTCTGAGCTTGAGGATATGACAACAGAAACTTCCCAAACTGAAAAGCAAAGAGAAAAAAGACTGAAAAAACACAGCAGAATATCCAAGAACTGTGGTTCAAGTACAAAAGGTATAAGGTACACATAATGCAAATACCAGAAGGAGAAGAAAAATAGGAATAGAAACCATATTTGAAGGAATAAAAACTGAGAATTTTCCCAACTTAATGTCAGATTCCAAATTACAGATAGAGGAGGCTCATAGAGTACCAAGCAGAATAAATTCCCCCCAAAAATCTGTACCTAGGCATATCATAGTCACACTTCTGAAACCAAAGATTAAAAAAAAACTGTGAAAGAAGTCAAAGGAAAAAAGCAAATACCTTTCCTACATAGAAGCAAAGATAAGAATTACATTTGACTTTTCCTCAGAAACCATCAAGAAGAGAGTGGAGTGAAATACTGTTGAGAGAAAAAAATTCCATCAACCTAGAATTCTGAACCCTGTGAAATTATCCTTCAAAAAATGAGGGAGAAACAAGTATAAGGGATATGCTAAAAAAGGAGAGAAAGAGAAATTATATATAATGCTCAATTAAAACAAACCAAAAATAGGCAGAAAAAGTGTGGGAGGCAAAAACAGGAACAAAGAACAAGGACAACAAACAGAAAACAGTAACATATAAAATAAACATCCTTCTGAATTCTTTTATCTGGCAAATTAAAAAAAAGAACATATATAATAAACATTAATCCAACTATATTAATCAATAATCACTTTAAACACCATCAGTGGTCTAAATATACCAATTAAGAGACAGAGGGTGTTAGATTTATTTAAAAAACAAAACAAAACAAAACAAAAAACACCCAGACAGTATATTAACTACAAGAGACCCACTTATTTGTTTATTTGAGACAAGGTGTCACTCTGTCACCCAGGTTGGAGTGCAAGGGTGCAATCATAGCTCACTGTAGCCTCAACCTCCTAGGCAAAAAGCAATCCTCCCACCCCAGCCTCCAAAGTAGCTGGGACTACAAGTATGCACCACCATGCCCAGCTAATTTTTAAAATTTTTTGTAGACACAGGGTCCCACTGTGTTGCTTATGCTGGTCTTGAACTCCTGGGCTCAAGCAATCCTCCCCAACCTGGGCCTCCCAAAACACTGGGATTACAGGCATAGGCCATTGTACTCAGCCAAGAGATCCACTTTAAATATAAAGACACACAGAGATTTTTAAAAAGGGATGTCCCAGCATAGACGAGTTCTTAAAAAAGAAAGAAGAGTAAATAAATAAATGGATAAAGAAATACATACCATTCTAACACTAACTGAAAGAAAGTTGAGTAGCTAAATTAATTTCAGACAGAGCAAACTTCAGAGCAAGGAAAGTTATTATGGATAAAGAGGAGCAATACATGATGATAAAAAGGTCAACTGTCCAAGAAGACATAACAGTCCTTAACACACATATGTCTTAAAACTGTGTCAACATACATGAGGCAAACATTGACAGAGCAAGAAGAAACAGATGAATTCACTATTACAGTTGGGAACTTTAACCCCCATATATCAGAAACGGACAGAATCCAGAAAGCATAAAACCAGTGAAGATATAGTGGAACTCAATAGCACTACCAACTGACTGGCTGTAACTGACATCTACAGAATACTTCAACAAGAGTATATTACATGTTCTTCTCAAGCTCACAAGGAACACTGACTAAGAGAGATCACATTGTGGGCCATAAAATACAATGTAATAAATTTAAAAGAGAATCATACAGTGTCTGCTCTCAGGCCACAATGAAATTAAACTTGAAAGTGATAACAAAGATAGCAGGAAAATCCCAAAATAGGTGGAAATTAAACAACACACTTCGGCCAGGCACAGTGGCTCACACCTGTAATCCAAGCACTTCGGGAGCCCGAGGCGGGCAGATCACTTGAGGTTATGAGTTCTAGACCAGGCTGGCCAACATGGTGAAACCCCATCTCTACTAAAAATACAAAAATTAGCTGGGTGTGGTGATGCACACCTGTAATCCCTGCTACTTGGGAGGCTGAGACATGAGAATTGCTTGAACCTAGGAGGCGGAGGTTGCAGTGAGCCAAAATCATGCCACTGCACTCCAGCTGGATGATAGAACCAGACTCAGTCTGAAAACAAATCAAAACAAAACAAAGAAACACACTTCTAACCAACACGTGTGCCAAAAAGAAATCTTAGCTGGGTGTGGTAGCTCACTCTTGTAATCCCAACACTTTGTGAGGCTGAAATGGGAGGATTACTTGAGCCCAGGAGTTAGAGAACAGCCTGGACAACATAGTGAAACCCCATCTTTACAAAAAAATTTAAAAGAAAAATTAGCCAGGCATGACAGTGCACGCCTGTAGTTTCAGCTACTTGGAAGGATCACTTGAGTGAGCCCATGAGTTTGAGGCTGCAATGAGCTATGATTGTGCCACTGCACTCCAGCCTGGGTGACAGAGCGATGAAGCCCTATACCTAAAGAAATTAAAAATTAACTTTTAAAAAGGAAACCTCACAAAAAACACACACACTAAAAACAAAAACAAAAAAACCCACACAAAACACACACACACACACACACACACACACACAAACATCAAGAGAAATTTAAAATATTTTAAGCTAAATGAAAATGAAGATACAACTTATTAAAACGTGTAGGGTGCATCAAAACAGTGCTTAGAGGGAAATTTATAGTATTTAGTGCATATGTTAGAAAAGAAGAATGATATAAAATCAATAATCTAAGCTTCTACCTTAGGAAACTAGAAAAGTAAGAGCAAATTAAATCCAAATTAAGCAGAAGAAAAGAAATAATTTTAAAAATCAGAGCACAAATGAATACAATTGAAAAGAGAACTCAGAAGAGAAACTCAAAGTGCATCCTAATGCAAACTTCGGACTGTGGATGATGATGCGACAATGTAGTCTATCAAGTGTAAACATCTACCAGGGTGGTGTCAGATGCCAATAGTCGGGGTCGTGCATTTGCAGGGATGGGGTATTTGGGAACACTGTACTTTCTGCTCAGTTTTGTTGTGAACCTCTCTTCTCTGTCCTCTAAAAAGAAAAACTGAATTTATCTTTTCAACAACAACAACAACAACAACAAAACGCTAAATTTATCTTTTCAACACTCTTCTAATACTGGAAAACAAAATATTCACTCAAAACAAGCCTCTCCCCTGAGAGTGTTTAAGACTTTAATTGTGCTTTTGTTCCCTTAGGACAGACTGACTAAAGAGCCCCGAGAGGGGCATGGGAGGCAGACTCTACTCTTTGAGCTTGGTAGTAGTCACACTGTTCACTTTATGATTATTTGTTAAACAGTAAATGTATGACTCATGTATGTAAATATATTTTTCAGTAAAAAAGAATGAACAGTATTTTTTACAGTTTCCTTCATAAAAATTTCTCTAACTAAAGCAAACTAAAGATCTCATTTAAATTTATTCATTCTAATTGTCCTTTTAAAGGCTCTAAAGAACAGAGATGGGACAAAACCAAAATGAATGAAATACCTGGGATTCTTATATATAAAATAGAAAAGGTACAAATTCATCTCCTTTTTACATGGCTTATATTTTCCAGGATTTTTAAGTGTCTAAAGAAATGGCACTTTTACACTATCCTTTGATTTTAGACCTACAGTACTTTCCATTCTTTCCCAAATACATCACTGTGCCTTTATTTGTACCATATCACCTTCTCTAATGAGTACATCCTAGGGCTCTGACGCCTCCTCTTCACCCTGCAGTCAGAAGCTATGCTTTTGAACAGTTAATATGGTACCTCTGGTTCAATCTGCTGAGAGCACAATCTTGGAATACTGATTCTATTGCTTAAGACCCCAAATGGACTGTCATTACCTCTCTCCCCAAAAGCGGGCAGCTAATGACCATTCTAATTCTAGCTAGTGAGGGAACAGGTACTTCCAGGCAGTGTGTCTTTAGGTCAGCATGATTTCTCCATTTATAAATGTATCACTGTCTGTGGCTGTCAAACAGTATCTCTTTTTGTTACCTCTTAGATTAGAAATGGACACTCTCTGAGGGGATGCCATCCTATGAATTTGACCTAGGTCTTCTTCACTCATGCATCCTCCTCTTGGAGCTATCTGGCACTCTTCCATAAAAACCACTATAACCAAATACGTTTGTTCCTTTTCAGGTTTGAATAACACAGGAGAATTATTCTGGGTGTCAATTCTTAATTCAGTCTTTCCCAAGGAAAAAAAAATCTTATATTTTAACTAGGAATAACCAGACACTAGTATATTACAGCTGCAACAACTCTCAAAAAAGCTGTACAAAAGAAAAATGTGGCTTCCACCTCCAATAGTCATTAAAGATTTCTTTTTTTTTTTTTTTTTCTTATTAAGGCACCCAGAACACATAATATCATACCAAGCCAACAGAACCAATTTTCTTCATGGAGTAGAATAGCAATTGGCTGTTACTCATTAAATTCTTAGAGCATGAGCAATGACTTTCTTTCTCGTTTTGTTTCTCTTTGAAAAGTAGATGAAGCTGATTTTTTTTCTAAGGCTGCCTCCCATCACCAGCGTTCCTGATCCTTGGCCTATGCAGCTGTTAATATGCTGCACACGTATGCTTAGGCTCCTTAACAACCAATGCGGGTAACCTTTCTGTTTACTCCAAGTCCGTTCCTATCTTGTTAGTGAAATTGATTTTTTCTTTCTAAACATAATAATTTCATAACATACAAAAACTATATAAATAAAGTCCACTGGTTTTCTAAATCCTTTTTTTTTATTTTAAGGGCTTCACTGGCCATGGAGTCACGTTTTAATTGAGAAAGACATGTCCATTCATGGTAATGCCAAAAGGTGGGTGGACTAATACTTCACAAACATAGTTAATTGCCTATGTTGGGGTTGGGAGGTAACTGTTGAGGCCCACAATTTACCTTTACTTTAAGAAAGAAGTTAATTCCCTTGATTGAACATAGGTGATAGGTTATTTTTCTGGAACTAGTGATTAAGGAGTAAAACATTAGAAACTATACTAAAGGGTACTTCGTCATAACTATCTGTGGTCAAAGGCACTTGTCCATAACTCGCGCCATGGTTTTTATATTCTAATTGCCTATTAACTATCTGTTTCTCTCATGGACTGGAAGCTCCTAGAAGGCTGGGATTGTATCATAATGACTGTTTCTCATCTTTAGGGCGCATAGTCTGGCAGATGGTATACAGTCATTAAGTATTTCTGTTAGTGTTGGTATTATATTCAGTACAAAAGTCTAATTATTAACTAGCTACGGTTTTAGACTAATTGGCACACTCACTGCCCCACCATTTATTAAACAAGTTTTAATTGGACATTATCCCAGTTCAGGCAGATATGCCCAATGTCAAGTATGTAATGTTCTCTACCTAAACACTGAGCATCTTTATGGGAGGCAGCAGAAAACAATGCTCAGTTAGTGAGTTTTGAGTCTTTTTGCTCTGATTCAGACTCTGCTACTAACTAGCGGTACCTCTGGCAAGTCACTTTACCTTAGTAGATCTCGTGTCAGAGATTAAAGTGGGGAATTGGACTAAATGGTCTCTAAGAACCTAGCTAGGTCCGGCACTAAAAGTGACTGGGGTTTGAATTATTAAGGGTATACTGATACAGCAAGTCCTTGTCAACACTAGAGGGAGCTACATTCATGTCATCACTGGGGTGGTTCAGAAGATTTCTGTAAAAAGCATTTTTAAATGGAAAACTTACTTTGCAGAATAAGAGAAATTCCATACCAAGGTTAAAGGTCCACACTCATACAGCCACCCAACAGGCTCTCTCATCATCCCACTCTTACAGATGTCGAAGCACCTCACACCTGACTTGCACCAACACACAAGGCTTCAGTTTTAATTCCATGAAAAGCCAGTTGGCTTTGAGCCATTCCTAAAGATTTCTTTCCCCATTCAGTCTATTTTCTTTCTTAACCAAATTAACAAGAACAAAAAGCAAAGTAATTCATGATGATACTGGAAAATCCCCAAAGAAGGGAGATAAAAGATAAAGATTCATATCACACCGAAGCTGAAGCCTGGGAAAAACAGTAAAGTTAACTACAGCTGAATTCATTAGCAGCCTGCCACTCAAACGCAAAGCTACCTCAAAAACAAGAAACTACTCAAAAAGAGAAAATGTATCAAGGAAAGGAAGGACTTTGGCATAGCTCTGCAACGTGGGTGCTGGAATGCCTGTCTGAGTTGATGGCTGGCACTGCCCTATTGGGCTCCACGGTAAGCAGTCACAGCTGTTGAAGAGTGATATCATTAATTAAGGCAATGGGGTCACATTCAGTATTGGGCAAGAAACTGTAAAGCGACAAGATAAGGGAATGGAGGATGGGATAGGGAAGAAAAAGTACAAGCATTTCTCAAGCTAAAGCTTATTCTGATGTTATTATATACTTCCCTTCCACCTCAGCAAAACACCCACAGCCTTGAGAATGACCTAAACCCTTACAGAGCAAATGAAAAAAAGACTTGAAAACCTCTCCATTAGTATCAACTTATGTTTCTCTTTGTCCAGAGGAATGATGGCATGTTAACCTGATAGAGAAGGCATAAATCATGAATATTGCAGAAGGGTAGTCTGTTGGAGAAAGATAAAAATAATCCTGAAGAACCCCTTTACATACATTTTGTAGATTAATTCAACACTTAGAAAGGCAAAGCCTCAACAGTCAGAAATGCACCATCTACTTTTTAGGACATAGGCTGTATCTGAGTCAAAATGGATTATAAAGCCACTTCAGAGACTGACTTTGTGCGTCAAGAGAAAAATCTGTTGGAACAAGACAAATAATTATTTTCTACTTAAAAAAATGCAAACTCAAACCTCCAGAGGTAAGTACAGAGTAAAACTTAGGTTGAAATCAACTTATTTCTATGAATCCAAGTAGCTGGAATACATAATTGTTTCTTTTTTTTTTTCTTTTCATCAGTGTTTTCTTAAATCACCAATTTCAGGCAGGGTGCAGAGGCTCACAACTACAATTTCAGTACTTTGGGAGACAGAGGTGGTAGGATCACCTGAGCCCAGGAAGTCAAGGCTCCAGTAAGCTGTGTTTGCACCACTGCATTCCAGCCTGAGAAACAGAGCGAGACACTGTCTCAGATAAACAAACAAACAAACAAACAAATCAATTTCAAGTACTCTAGAAGTGCCAAAGCCTTAAGAGGACCACCTACTTTTCCTTTCTTACCCTTTAGATAATTAAATTTTAACAAGTATGAGACAAGGTATGAAGAAGTATGAGAAAAATATACTGTATTGTTAAAAGGAGAACTATTATTTTTCCTCCCTTATTTAGGACACGTGCCAAAGGATTTTCAATTCACTCTGCTTCATACTGACCTTTAAAATGTTTCGGCCATCAAATGATTCTCTTTCCTTGAAGATGTATTTGCCATCTGGTGTGTAGAGATTGTACCTGCCTTCAGCTGTAAATATTCCAAAGATAATGTTAGAAGCTTAGGTTAGTTGGTTGTTTTCTCTTGGATTTCTATAGGTACATAGGTACAACTAGAAAAATTTTCATATACTACCTGGAAAGTGGCATAATGCAGAGGAAAAACGTCAGGCTATGAATCGAGAGACTTGTCTTCTAGTCTCAGTTCTGTCATAGATTCATTCAATATACATTTACTCATTAATTTATTCATTTGACATTCTCCAGGCACTAACTGTATATTCCTAACTATGCAACTAGCCACATTCTTAAGCAAATTATGTCTCTATCATAGACCTTAGTTCTTCACTGACAAAGTGAGAGGTAGGACTGAGTAATTTTCAAAGGTTCCTTACGTTCTACAGACCTAAGATAAGGGGCATATAATTAAATATGTAAAAATAAATAAGAGTTCACACATTAGCCAGTCAAAACTGCTAGCAATCGTGCTCTGGGCTGATTTAAGAACTTCCCCCAAAGGAAAAAGAGCCCTTTAGTTGCAATCAAAGGTATCCTTACAGACATTCTACACAGGAATGCCCCAAATCTAAGATCTTAGGCTGAATCAAGCTGTGCTCTAGCTTCTTGAGTTAATTTGGGTTGCGTATCTCAAAAGAGATCCTTAAAGGTTGGCAATAAAAAGAATATCAAAGGAGAGGGAAACAGGAAAGAAAAATATGTAACATCATTTCATGTCCTTTTCAAGTAAAAATTCAATACAGGAGAGTCCAGAGTACAAAACATTCAAAGTATCCTCAAGAATTAACTCAGAATATTTTCTGAAATATTAACCATTTCTTACTAACTGACAGACATTCAAAAATACTTATTTCCACCTTTAAGTATGTTCTTTTACTTTTATAAGTAAGGAGTATATGAAGCCAAAATTGATCAAATATATCTAGAGTTTTAACAACTCCATGAACATAATACATAATACATTTCAGCTAGCCCACTGGAGTTGTACACGGGTAACTATGGAACTATTTCTCTAATGAGATGAATGCTCTTAATCAAAGATCCCAATCCCATGCATATTTCACAACTTAAAAATAGGTCCCCTGTTAAGAGAAAAAGACTGTGTGAAGTTGCAAAAGAAGAACAAATTAATACCAAATAAATATCAAAAAGTGGAAACAACACAAATGTCCACCAATTGATGAATGGATACATAAAATGTGGCATATCCATACAATGGACCATTATTCAGCCATAAAATAATGAAGTACCAGGCACAATGGCTCACATCTGTAATCCCAACACTTTGGGAGGCTGAGGCAGAAGGATTGCTTGAGCCCAGGAGTTTGAAACCAACCTGGGCAATATAGTGAGAACTCGCCTCTATAAAAAAGCTTAAAAATTAACTGTGTGTAGTGGCATGCGCCTGTAGTCCCAACACTTAGGAGGCTGAGGCGGGAGAATCTCTCCAGTGTGGGAGGTGGAGGTTGCAGAGAGTCGAGATCACTCTACTGCACTCCAGCCTGGACAACAGAGACCTTGTCTCAAACACACACACACACACACACGCACGCACACACACACACACACACACACAGAAAAAAAAAAAGAATGACGTACTTATATGTTATATCATGGATGAGCCTTGAAAACATTATGCTAAGTGAAAGAAGTCAGCCACAAAAGATCGCATACTGAGTGATTGTTTACATGAAATGTCCAGAACAGGCAGCTCTATAGAGACACAACGTAGACTGGTGGTGCCTAGGGCTTGGTGGAGGTTGGAGGAGGGCAGGGTGAGAGGGGTAGGAAGAAATGGCAAGTGACTGCCAATGGGCATGGAGTTTAATTTTAGGGTGATAAAAATGTTGAACTGATTGTGGTGATGGCTGTACAACTTTAACCATACTAAAAGCCACTAAATTACATATATCAAGAGTAAACTATATAGTATGTGAACTATATCCCAATAAAGCGATTATATTTTGAAAATCTGCAGTTAGAGGGATAACCAGACTGTGAACACACAACATTCTCTTATATAAACCTCCAGTACTAACTGAATATAAACCTGGATCCATAGAACCTAGAATATACAGATTCCTATATAACTGAACTCTTTCTATGTGAAGAGATTAGTTAATAATGGACCATGATATAGTTTTAAGAGTTCTGGACAAATATTTAAGTACTAAGACAAATGCAAAATGTACTGACAGCTAATAAATGTCTAATAAAATACTGTCTATACCTGCACTGTCCAAAACAGTAGCCACTATCGATGTGGTTATGTAAATTTTAATTAAAACTAAAAATAAAAGTTCACTTTTACAGTCTCACCAGCCACCTTTCAAGCAATCAATAACCACATGTATCTAGTGGCTACCATATTAGACATCACAGATACAGAATACTTCCATTATCACAGACAGTTATCTAAAATACAATATATGTCTTCTGAACCAATAAATTTAGAGTACACTTACAGAGTTCTGAAACTCTGCCTTTACATAATGATGTTAAAATATACAGAGGATTCTCACTGTTTTCCAAAATTAAAATATACTGTCCCAAATAAAACAAATAGCACAAACCTAGTTAAATATTTCCATTGGACAAGCTACATTATAATACCTAGGTATCTAAAATATTCCCACTTCCTGTATTATTACTTCCTGAAGGAAAGAAATATGCTCAACTGGGCTGGGTGCGGTGGCTCATGCCTGTAATCCCAGCACTTTGGGAGGCTGAGGTGGGTGGATCACAAAGTCAGGAGTTCAAGACCAGCCTGACTAACATGGTGAAACCCTGTCTCTACTAAAAATACAAAAATTAGTTGGGCATGGTGGCAGATGCTATAATCCCAGTTATTCGGGAGGCTGAGGCAGAAGAATCACTTGAACCCAGGCAGGGGTGGAGGTTGCAGTGAGCCAAGATCACACCACTGCACTCCAGCCTGGGTGACAGAGTGAGATGAAAAAACAAAAAAAGAAATATGCTCAACTGGAACAAGTTCAAAGTTTTAGATTTTATTACCTACCCAAACAAGAGTATATATATAGTCTTTGACTGAGTTATCTGAAGCTCTTTTAATCTCAGTGTTCTCAAAAGTAAAAGAGATTTATTCATAATTTTTAAATAAAATTCAATATGGCATCACAAAATAGTAATATTTTAGAACTAATAACTAGATGGCTACATATTTCTTGGTCCTACAATGGCTCTAACCAAATGGGGTTAATATCAAATGATTTCCAGCTGGGATCTTTGGTACGTATCTGAGAGAGATTAAAAAACGTGCCTTAACTAAAGGGAACACACAAATTGGCCTAATTAAAAACTTACAGTCAATGCTTCAAGTCCTGATGAAGTTCTTTTCCCACCTAGATTTCCGATTTCTTTCTTTCTTTTTTTTTTTTTTTTTTTTTTTTTTTGAGACGGAGTCTTGCTCTGTCACTCAGGCTGGAGTGCAGTGGCACGATCTCAGCTCACTGCCACTGTAACCTGCCTCTTGGGTTCAAGTGATTCTCCTGCCTCAGCCTCTCATTACAGGCATATGCCAACACGCCTGGCTACTTTTCGTATTTTTAGTAGAGATAGGGTTTCACCACATTAGCCAGGCTGGTCTTAAACTCCTGACCTCAAGTGACTCACCTGCCTCAGCCTCCCAAAGTGCTGGGATTACAGGCATGAGCCCTAGATTTTCTAAAACCAAGGTTGGGGCCCAAGAAAGGAAATGAAACTGGAATACGTGATCTTGGTGCTAGTGTATTTTGAACCACAGGTCTTGCAAGAAACAGCTGCATATGGCTTGAACTTGTAACTTCTGATCAGAGGTTGAAGGTACTAGAGAAGCTTTCACTTTGGAGGTAGGACAGACAGAAAAGAAAAATTCTTTTTGAAATAAATACCCAAATCAAGGATTAAAACAAGGCAGTTTTATAAAAAGGCTCAGAGTCCATGAAGAAAAAATTTATTATCCTAACATAAGGTTTATCAACCTCTGTGCTATTGACATTTTGGGAAGAAGATTTCTTTGTCATGGGGGGCTGTCCCATGCATTGTAGTGTTAAGACAGCACCCACTAGGTACCAGCAGCAACCCATCTCCAGCTCCCTAACTATGATAACCAAAAATGTCTCCAGACAATGCCAAATGTTCTCTGGGGGCAAATCACCCCTAGTTGAGAAACACTGATCTAACATTTACTAGCTCACCTTCCTTTCTTTTCCCTCTTAAAAAAAAAAAAAAAAAAAAAAGCCACCAAGTATTGCATGTGACATACTTATGCCAAAAATTTATTCACTGTTTATATAAAATTTACCAGAGCATCCTGCATTTTTATTTGCTAAATCTGGCGATCCTATGTGTGACAGAAATAAATGATCTGGAAGCCACAGTCCCATGCTTTATATGTTCTTGCCCACTTCTACCATGCTCATCAGCATATGCTAAGAGGTCTAGAAAACAAGATATATCAGAGATTCTTTGATAGTCCATTCTATATAAACCTCAGAGATACCGCAAGGCTGCTGATCACAAACTGTGCTATAGTTCTCTGGGAAACTTACCATTGGGGTCTTTCCTGAATAGTGTATTCATGACTGTAGCATGCAGTTTCACACTATTCCACTCTTTCACTATTAGTCCAGATGCCTGGAAACGTTCCAGCACTCGATCAACTAACTCTTGCAGTCTGGAGAAATTGGAGAAAAGTAGTAGAGAAATCTTAGTAAACTTCTGAACATGTGATTACTAATTCAACCATGTTTATAGAGCATGTGCTCTGTGCTAATCACTATACAAAGGCCTGCATCACAAGAGGAAGAGGAGGAGACTATCTCCCACCACCATGGAGCTAAAGCTCACTGTCTTGTTTCTCTGCTTGACAGATAGTAGAGATAAATGATGGCGATATATTATGGCGAGTGTGAAGGGAGTGATCAGCTCTACATGGAGAGGGCCAGGTTTCCACAGGAAGTTTAGACATAGTCTGGACTGATCATTAAAGACTTGTAAATAACACCAGGGAAGGAAGGGCACTTCAAGTAGAAGAAGAAGCAACATATGCAAAGATGCCAAGGGATGTAAGATCAAAGCATATTCAAAAAACTGTCAATTATTTATAATACAGCTATAACAGAGAAAGAAAAAAGGGACCATAGAGATGAGCTAAGTCTATAAGTAGTGGTCAGATTTAGGGAAACCACAGAACGACTTTCGAAAGGGAATAATGTGGCCAGGTGTGGTGGTTCACACCTGTCATCCCAGCACTTTGGGAGGCTGAGGTGGACGGATCGCCTGAGGTCAGGAGTTCGAGATCAGCCTCTGACCAACATGGTGAAACCCTATCTCTACTAAAGATACAAATTAGCCAGGTGTGGTGGCATGCACCTGTAATCCCAGCTACCTGGGAGGCTGAGGCAGGAGAATTGCTTGAACTCAGGAGGTGGAGGTTGCAGTGAGGCAAGATCATGCCATTGCACTCCAGCCTAGGCAACAGAGCAAGACTCCATCTCAAAAAAAGAAAAAGAAAGAAAGGATGTCGTCTGATGTCCATTTTTGAAAGCTGATTCAATAGCAGAGTGGAAAAGGCTTTAGAAGAGGAATAGCTACAGAAGCCAGCTAGGTGGCTATTTCAACAGTCAAAATAACATCACCATGATGTGTCAGGCACTGTTCTAAGCACTTTTTATCTGTTAAATCACTTAATCCTCATAACCAATTATTATCCCTATTTTACCAATACAGAAACCAAGGTACAGAGAAGATACAAAACTTGACCAAGGTCATAAAACTAAGTGGCAAATCAAAAATTAGAATGGGCGGGGCACAGTGGCTCACATCTATGATCCCAGCACTTTGGGAAGCTGAGGCAGGTGGATCACTTGAGGTCAGGAGTTTGGCCAACATGGTGAAAACCTGTTTCTACTAAAAATACAAAAATTAGCTGGGCATGGTGGCACACACTTGTAATCCCAGCTACTTGGGAGGCTGAAGTGGGAGGATCACTTGAACCCAGGAGGTAGAGGTTATACTGAGCTGAGACTGCACCACTGCACTCCAGCCTGGGTGACAGAGTGAGACTTCATCTCAAAACAAAACAAAAAAGAAAAACAAAATTAGAATGTATGCAGTCTGGCTTCAGAGTCCATACTCCTAAGGACTGTACCATAAAGAGAAAAATGAGGACAGGAATGGTGGCTCATGCCTACAATCCCAGCACTTTGGGAGGCTGAGGCACAAGGATTGCTTGGGCCAGGAGTTAGCCTAGAGAATATAGTAAGACTGTGTCTCTACAAAACATTTTTAAAAGTTAGCCAGCCACGGTGGCATGTGCCTACAGTCCTAGATAACAGGAGGCTGAAGCAAGAGGACTGCTTGAGCTGAGGAGTTTAAGGCTGCAGTAAGCCATGACTGCATCACTGTACTCTAGCCTGGGTAACACAGCAAGATCCTATCTCAAAAAGAAAGGGGTTGGGGAGGGAATAATGAAGATCTGAACCAAGCTTGTCCAACCTGTGGCCCAGGACAGCTTTGAATGCAGCCCAAAAGAAATTCTTTAACTTTCTTAAAACTGTAAGATTTTTTTTGTGTGATTTTTTTTTTTCTCTCTCAACTATTATTAGTGTTAGTGTATTTTATGTGTAGTTCAAGACAATTCCTTCTTCTTCCAGTGTGGCCCAGGGAAACCAAGATTGAACACGCTGACTAAATTATGGTGGGGCAGTGAAAACTGAGACAAAGGAATGGGTTCACAAGAGCTATATGAGAGAGAAGCTGGTGCCCATTCGGATCTGGCTGTGTTATGGGAGAGGAAGTGGTTGAGAATGACTCCCAAGTGTTGCCCTAAATGACCAGGTGGCTCATCAACCAAGGTGGGAGGCTGTGGGAAACAACTGCTTATTGTCCTGCTGTGTTACCTTGGGGAGGAGGTTAATATTGAGCAGGATTTTGCATATGTGGCACGGGATGCGCGAGAGATGGAAATATAGGCTAGGGACTCAGGAGAAAATCTAGGCAAATGACAGATTTGGGAGTTGTCAGTGTAGCAACAGTGGTCAAAAGCATGGGACAGATGCAGTCACAGGGGTTGGAGGGCATATTCAGAATAAGCCAAGAAGAGAGCTACAGACAGTGCCCTATGCAATGCTTCTGTATAAGGAGCAGAGAAGAAACCAGCAAAGACAACTTATAAGGATGAGGAAATGATATCTGAGATGGGTATACGCTAAGTACAACTGAGGAACAGAAAGGATGCCAGTATCTGGGGTGAAACTAGAAAGAGAGAAGGGATGAGGTCGGAGAGGTGTGACCAGGTTACCCGAAGCTCTCAGGCCCGTGGAAGGCCTTTGGTAGTTACTCTGAGTGAGGTGAGGAGCTTCCAGAGGGTGTTTGGCAGAAGACTGACATGATCTGGCTGCTCTGTGGAGGACTGACAGCAGTGGAAGCAAGATAGAAGCAGGAAGTCATTTAGGAGGCTTTGACAACCACTCAGGTAACTGGGACTGTGGCACTGAAAGTGGTGGGAAATGAGCTTCCCTGGTATAAGGGAGTCAAAGAAGAAGGTGATTCTAAAAGAATTTTTGTTCTGAGCAACTGAGAGATTGAATATCAAAGAACACAATACACTCAAGGACTGAAGAAAATATGTAGAAAGAGAAGGGCAGCAATGAAATGGAAGGGCAGGCTGCAGCCAAGCTGTGAAGGTCCTAGGGGTCAGGCAGGATTGGACTCTTATTTGGTAGGCCACAGGAAACCAAGGGTTGTTTTTTTGAGACAGAGTCTTGCTCTGTTGCCCAGGCTGGAGTACAGTGGTGCAACCTTGGCTGACTGCAACCTCCGCCTCCAGGGTTCAAGTGATTCTCCTGCCTCAGCCTGCCGAGTAGCTGAGATTACAGGTACATGCCACCACACCCGGCTAGTATTTTGTATTTTTAGTACAGACAGGATTTCGCCATGTTGGCCAGGATGGTCTTGATCTCCTGACCTCATGATCTGCCTACCCTGGCCTCCCAAAGTACTGGGATTACAGGCATGAGCCACTGTGTCTGGCCTGTTTTTCTTTTTTTAAGAGATATGATCTCACTTTGTTGCCTAGGCTAGAGTGCAGTGGCACAATCACAGCTCACTGCAGCCTTGAACTCCTGGGCTCAAGCTATCTTCCTGCCTCAGCCTGCCGAGTTGCTGGAATTACAAGTGCAAGCCACCATGCCCAGCTATTTTTTTCAAATTTTTTTGTAGAGATGGGGTATCACTACATTGCTCAAGTCTTGAACTCCTGGCCTCAAGTGATCTTCCCTCCTTAGCCTCCCAAAGTGCTGGGATGACAGGTGTGAGCCACCATTTCAGACCACCAATGATGATTTTTAATTTTTAATTTTTTTTTTTTGAGACGGAGTTTTGCTCTTGTTACCCAGGCTGGAGTGCAATGGCGCGATCTGGGCTTACCGCAACCTCCGCCTCCTGGATTCAGGCAATTCTCCTGCCTCAGCCTCCCGAGTAGCTGGGATTACAGGCACCTGCCACCATGCCCAGCTAATTTTTTGTATTTTTAATAGAGACGGGGTTTCACCATGTTGACCAGGATGGTCTCGATCTCTCGACCTCGTGATCCACCTGCCTCGGCCTCCCAAAGTGCTGGGATTACAGGCTTGAGCCACCGCGCCCGGTCACCAATGATGATTTTTAAGAAGCAAGAAACACAAGAAAAAACTAAAAGCATGGAAGCCAGTTCAGAGAAATATTGTACTTCCTTATATAGCTATCTTAATCTTTTTCCCCAATTACAAAAATAGTACAAGCTCATTATAGAAAATATGCAAAGTACAGAAAAGCATAAAAAGGAAAACATAACCTCACCATAAACACTTAACCTTTTTGTGTTAAGTGCGTATCTACAGATGATGTTATGTAATCAGGAAAAAATTTCAGTTAAACTGGTTTTAAAAGTTTCTGATTAACACCATCCCAGAACCATAATATTTCTTCTACCGTTTTTTTTTGTTTTGTTTTGTTTTGTTTTTTTTGAGACAGGGTCTCACTCTCTTGCTAGACTATAGTGCAGTGGCATGATCTCAGCTCATCACAACCCTCCACCTCCCAGGCTCAAGCGATTCTCCTGCCTCAGACTCACAAGTAGCTGGGATTACCAGTGGGCACCACTACCATCGGCTAATTTTGTATTTTTAGTAGAGATGGGATTTCGCCATGTTGATCAGGCTGGTCTCGAACTCCTGACCTCAAATGATCCACCTGCTTCACCTCCCAAAGTTCTGGGATTACAAGTATGAGCCACAAGTCCTGGATGAACCATATTTCTAAATACCGTAACTTAGATCTGAATATAACCATGCACCACAAATTGCACCTTGATTACAAATCACAACAGAATAATTCCTCACGTTCCCCCTTCTTCTCTTAAAGAAAAAAAAGTAGACAAGGAATTCAGCTATAAAGAACTGAACATGAAACACCGAGCATGAAATACTGGAGTAAGTAAACTAAACAGACTACATGAAAGAACTTAGTTCCCGCCTTTTCTTTTGGGAAAACTAGGATTTCTGACAATTTACAGACTCAAAACTTTGAAGAAACTGATGTCCTTTAAAAAGTTCTAGTGTAGCTGGGTGCAGTGTTCTAGTGCAGCACTTTGGGAGGCCGAGGCAGGCCAATCACCTGAGGTTGGGAGTTCAAGACCAGCCTAACCAACATGGAAAAATCCTGTCTCTACTAAAAATACAAAAGTAGCCAGGTGTTGCATGCCTGCAATCTCAGCTAAATCAGGAGGCTGAGGCAGGAGAACCACTTGAACCCAGGAGGCAGAGGTTGCAATGAGCCAAGATTGCGCCACTGCATTCTAGCCTGGGCAACAAGAGCAAAACTCCGTCTCAAAAAAACAAAAAACAAAAAAAAATTCTAGTGTAACCTGCTCTTTTACACAGGAGGAAATGATGCAGAGAGGTTCAGTTGCTCAGACAGTGACAGAGGAACCAGAATACAAGTCTACAGGCAGCCTGTCCTGTTTCCGTTTTCTTTCTTTCTTTTTGAGACAGACTTACTCTGTCACCCATTCTGGAGTGCAGTGGTATGATCTGGGCTCACTGCAACCTCCGCCTCCCAGGTTCAAGCAATTCTCATGCCTCAGCCTGCCAAGTAGCTGGGATTACAGGAACCCACCACCACACCTAGCTAATTTTTGTGTTTTTACCAGAGACGGGGTTTCGTCATGTTGGCCAGGCTGATCTCGAACTCCTGACCTCAGGTGATCCGCCCACCTTGGCCTCCTAAAGTGCTGAGATTACAGGTGTCAGCCACTGTGCCCAGCCTGTTCTGTTTTCAGTTGACTGTGCACTCCATGAAGGCCAGCTCTTTGTCTTACTCACTGTTTTATCTCTGCACCTAAACTAATGCCTGATTGGCACATAATCAGCGCTCAACAGTCTTCACATGAATTCATGAATGAATTCATAGACAGTAAATATTTTGGAATTCTGTTAAGAGAAGTTAAGGGTACTTGGACATAATCACTAAACTTCAGGTTGACAATATGTCACTATATTTCTAACAGTATATTATTTCAATTCTTACTTTATTGACCCTTTCCTGTTTATAAATAAGTCCCAAAACTTCTCTATGCCTTTGCTTCCTAATAAGCAAATTAAAAATAACATAAGGTTGCTACAAAAAAGGAAATGAATTATTCTTAAGCAGCTTTATCACTTAGATAGTGTTTTGGATTTGAAAACAGAAGCCAGTTATTAATGCATTAAATCTAAGCTCTTAGTTTGAAGCCCTGCAATGTTACAAAGTTCAAGCATTCCAGCACCGTCTTTACAGATAAGGAGTTTGTGCTGCAGAATGATCACTGACTCCCCAGGAAGTACAAATTTCAGGCTTTTGTTTGAACTTTTCCTCCCAATTTAATTCAGCTCCATCCAATTAATGCTTCCTGAGGCCGAGTGCGGTGGCTCATGCCTATAATCCCAGCACTTTGGGAGGCCAAGGCAGGTGGATCACGAGGTCAAGAGATTGAGACCAGCCTGACCAACATGGTGAAACCCCGCCTCTAATAAAAAACACAAAAATTAGCTGGGCGTGTGGCACGCGCCTGTAGTCCCAGCTACTCAGGAGGCTGAAGCAGGAGAATTGCCTGAAACTAGGAGGCGGAGATTGCAGTGAGCTGAGATTGTGCCACGTGATCAATTTATGTAAAATGATATGCATAGACAATGATTCTCAGTATTTGCTCTGGGGAGAAAAATTTGAGAGTCAGAGCAAGGGGGAAAAAAGCTGTTTAACTTTCACTTCACCCATTTGTAAGATTTTATTTTTACAGGCAAAACAATGTAAAAAGAAGCTTGGCTGTGAAAGGAAGATGGCAAACTATGAATAGTGATGCCGGGCTGTATCACTGTGGAATTTAATGCACACATATATACCTCTCTCATCTTTTCACCAAACATCTCAAAAGAGCACACTATATCCACTTATTTTTAATGTCCTCTTTCTGTCCCATAAGCACAGGCTTTACAGTCAAACAGAGCTGGGTCAAGCCACAATTCTACCACTTACAAGCACATATTAATTACTACTCACCTGGACCTGACCAAGTATAATACCAAATTTTTAAAAAATAATAATAATAATACATATATATCTTTTAGCTTGTGCTGAAAGAAAAAAACCACTTGCTATCCAGAAATAATGACTGGTAAATTGTTTATGTATCCAGACTAACTGACTTATTTTTCTATTGCTGTCTCTTCCCACTTTTGAGATAGGGGAAACTCAGCGTGCAAATCGTTTCGTAATCTCTTTTTAACACATAATAACGTACAGTGAATGTTTTCCTAAGATGTATTGCTTAGTCAACCCACAGTATTCTCAATTCTACAGATGTTATATAGTTTATTTTCCACCAATTTTATTTTGATGACTATTTAGACTGCTGCCAGTATTTACTGTTATATACAATACTGTAATCAGGATCTTCATATAGATTTGTCCATACTTCTGATTAATTCCATTGGATAAATTCCTACAGAAAGAATCAGCAAGTCTAAGAAATATAAAATAAAACTCTGGGGGTAAACAGCCAATATGCTTTCTAGAAAGCTTATATTAATTTATACTTTTACCAGCAGTAACTTCATGTCTCTTATCAAACATCTACCTAGTTTTCTTGTACTTTTAAAATTAGCCTTCCTTGTAACAGATGAATTATTGAACAGATTTAAGCTGCCTAAGATAAGGGGCATTTTACCTATTTTTGTATCCCTTATGGTGTCTGTCTGGTACAATGCCTGGTACTTTGTAGGTACTAAACAATTTATTTTTGGATATTTATGTTTTGTCTAACTACTTATTAGTATTCTTACTGATTTATAATTTTAAAGCTTTTAAAAGTATTCTTAGAATGGTATTTATCTGCAAATAATGACCATTTTGTTTTTTTAAAACATTTTAAAACTCACCCTTCCTTTTTCTTTTTAAGAGACAGGGTCTTGCTGTTACTCAGACTGGCCTAAACCCCTGGGATCAAGCAATCCTCAAGTCTCAGTCTCCCAAGTAGCTGTGATTACAGATGCATGCCGCTATGCCTCAAACTCTCTTATTATTTCCTAACAACTTGGTAACTGCAGGTAACTTTGTTTTATCTCTGGTTAGAAAGTGTAATATGTAAGATACCAGCTCATTAAAATCGATTAAGCCTTACTTTATGATTTAGCATATAATCAATTTTTTTCTACTGTTTTACTGAAAAGAATATAAATTCTCTAATTACTGGGCTTATAATTCCAAAGATGACTATTAGATGAAACTTGTTCATGGTTAAAATATTCTGTAACTTTACTGACTTTATAGCTGCTTGACCTACCAATAATTGAGAAATAGGTTGCAATCTCCTCCTATAAGGAAGGATTTTTCAGTTTTTCCCTAATAAAAAATTACACAAATTTCACTTAATCTACTTTGAGGATGTTTTATTAGGCTCATACAAGTTTAGAATGGTTATATCTTCCTGGTAAAATGAACCCTTTATCATAGATAATAGCCTTCTCTATTGCTAATAATGCATTGTTTCTTTAAGTTTATAATGTTTGATATTAATTCTGTTATGCCAACATTCTTTTGGTATTTGCCTTGTATATTTTTTCCTTTGTACTATTTCAACCTTATGTAGACATGTTACTTATTAAAAGCATATAACTTAATTTTATTTATATCTAATCTTGTAATATCTTAACTGCTGAGTTTATTTCATTAACATATATTATAATTATTATATGCCTGGATTTCTTCCCACCATCTTAGTTCTTAATTTCTGCTCATTCCACTTTTTCCTATGCTTCTTGCCCCTTTTTGGATTGAATTTATGTTTGTCCCCCTTTTTCTGTCTCTCCTTGTTTGTGATTTATACTATTTTCAGACTTATTTTTAAAATTTTACTATGTACATTTAGCTTTTCAAAGTCTAAAGTTAATTATATCTTAATATCCTACCTCTCCCCTGAAATTAAAAAAAAACAAACCTCTCTAGAATACTTCAATTCTAGAATTCCCCTTAGTCCTGATTTACATGCTGTTAGTAGATATTTTAGTTCTATCATTTTTAAACAGCCTCTTAAATATAAAATCATTATTTTATACAGTCTATCTTATTTATTCACCATTGCTTTCTGCATCTCATAATAGCCTCCTTACATCTCAGACTTTCTGGATTCATTTTCCTTTTCCTAAAATATACCCTTTAGAGGTTCCTTTACTGTGGATATCTCACAGTGGTAAATTCTCTCAGTTTTTGCTCATCTCTGCAAGTTTTTATTTCATCTTTGTTGTTTAAATATTCTATTTTTTCCTGAGTACACAATTCCAGGTTGCCGGTCGTTTTCTCTTAACATTTAGAAAATATTATTCTGCTGCCTTTCAGCTTCTGCTGCTGCTATTGAGAAACCTGCTGTCGTCATAATTGCCAATCCTTTGTAGGTGGCTTCTTTTAAGATCTTCTTTTTGCCTTTAGTGATCGGTAGTTCCATTATGATCTATCTTGATGTGGACTTCTTTTTATGTATTCTGCTTGCATTTAATCTTTTTCCTCTTATCTACTGTCAGCCTGAAGCCAAGCCCCTCTAATTTCTTCAGGTCGCCATTTGTGTCACTCTCCTCCTCTCCGTGCTCCACCTATATATCTGGAGTTTGCTAAGCTTTTTCTTGCCTTGGGACTTTTGTTCTGCTCTTCTGTTTGCCTAAAAGCTGGAAAAAACCTTCTCACTACTCTTAGCCTACAAACTCCAACTCCTGTAGATCTCAGTTTAACATCAATTCCTTACAGCGGCTTTCCTTGATTGTGCTCTTCCCTAAATTTCTATAATAGTTTCCCTCTGTTACAGAGCATCGTTTTTTCCCTTGCTCAGTCTTTATCCTATTGCAATCACATTAATATATTCATGTGATATTTGTTAATGTCTGGTTTTCCCCATTTGTCTGTAAACTACACTGGAGCAATGGCTGTGTCTGGCTTTACTCATTACTCTATACTCAAAATCTAACATAGTGCCTGAGACAGTAGGCTTTCAATAAATTTTTGTTGAATAAACAAATGACCAATGGAAATCCAACTCCCTTTAGATGGCATGTAACAGCACTTCTAGATCTAACCCCTGCCTCCTCTGCAGCCTCATCTCCCATCTTACCCCATTCCCATCTCACACATTCTACTGGAAAACAATGCTCTTTCCTGCCTCTGTGACTTTGCATTTGCTATTTAGTCCCATTTCCTTAAAAAGGTACTCCTTTAGCCTGCAAACTCCTTATTCAGCAAAGAAACCTACTTCCTGAAGCCTTCCTTTAGGAGATTTGCCCATCCCTGGGCACAGTTGTCCTGCCCTTCCCTGCAGCCCTGGCATCTCAATCACAGCCTCACCCTAGTGAATCCTAATGGATGCCATCTGCCTCTTGTGGATGACAGAAACTCTAGAGTCTACAGCCCTGTGTATCCTAGACATTCAAAGAATGCCTGGGGAAAGGGGACTAGAAAGGCCATGCAGGGCAGAATAACTGAGGGTGCCAGGTCTTTGAGAAGATAAGAAGAAATGGGTTCACAAGAATAAGTAAAAGAATTAGTCTCATCAGAGCAAATGTTTTCAGAAAAACAAGGAAATTGAGTGGGGTGGAGGAGATGAAAATGGGTGAACTATGATGGGAAAAGGAGGAAGTTGAGGCAGTAGCTTCACGTTCCTAGTAAAATGTGAGAAACAAATCTTTTGAGAGACACAAGGGTGAAGGGTTGAGACAGTAACAGACAGAACAGCTACAGCGTTCAGTGTGTAAGTCCCAACAGCTGACTACTAGCTAACGTAAAAGCTTCCTTAAACAAATTCATTACCAGTCACACTTTATCAAACCAAACCGAGGATGCATTAGTAAGTTTAAGTCCACTGTCCCAGCTCTCTGATTCCAGAGAACAAATCTAATCTAAGTGGTTACATCCTTTTAAAGGTCAGGCATTTCACATTCACTCATTTAAGAAAATCTTTGATTTAAAATATTATATACGAAAGCATACTAAAAAAGTTGAGTGCTTGTATTTTTATTATAACACGTATTTTGTTACACACAGTTCTTATATTGAGCTGTCTTTTCACAGAAAGAAAAAGACTGAATGGTCCTTAAAAACAGGGTCATGTGTTACTAGCTTCTGTGTTAATCTGTACCGTTTTGCAAAACACCTTGCACAAAGGTGGTATTCAAATAGTTTTTTCATGAAATTAATTAAGTGAATAAGGCTCTTAGACATCCTAGATCAGGCGTCCCCAAACTTTTTACACAGGGGGCCAGTTCACTGTCCCTCAGACCGTTGGAGGGCTGCCACATACTGTGCTCCTCTCACTGACCACCAATGAAAGAGGTGCCCCTTCCTGAAGTGCGGCAGGGGGCCGGATAAATGGCCTCAGGGGGCTGCATGCAGACCGCGGGCTGGGCCATAGTTTGGGGACGACGCCTGTCCTAGATTTTGGAAGGGGAATTTACAAATGTTTTTGAAATAACACAAATGTGGATATTCTCGGGAAGAGGAATAGAAAATGGAAAAGAGAAACTAGAGCAGTGAGAGGTAAGAATTATCCAAAAATATTCTTGGTTGATTACACTAGTGGATTCAGTGGGTATTTCAAATTTTCACAAGATTTTTTTTTTTTTTTTTTTTGAGACAGAGTTTTGCTCTGTCGCCCAGGCTGGAGAGCAGTGGCACGATCTTGACTGACTGCAAGCTCTACCTCCAGAGTTTGAGCAATTCTCCTGCCTCAGCCTCCTGAGTAGCTGCAATTACAGGCACGAGCCACCACACCTAGCTATTTTTGTATTTTTAGTAGAGATGGGGTTTCGCCACGTTAGCCAGGCTGATCTCTCGAACTCCTGACCTCAGGTGATCTACCTACTTTGGCCTCCCCAAATGCTGGAATTACAGGCATGAGCCACTGTACCCAACCTAAAATAATAAATTTTAAGTTAAATTTTGCACCCTACTCTAAGAACAAGAATTGGAACATAGTCTATCCTACTCAACTTATCCTACTTAAGCTCTCTGAACTTCCCTGATCTATAAAATGGGCATAAAAAAACAGTATTATCTTACACAGATTTTAAAAAGACTAAATGGAAATAATACGAATCTAAGCACCATGCCAGGCAAGAGTAAGCACTAACCAAAATTAGTTATAATTCCCAGGAAACTGCAATCTAAAATGTTAGAGATACAATATTACTCAGACCAGTGGTTCTTACAGTGTGGTCTGTAGCTCTCGGAAAGTCCCTGAAACTCTTTTAGGGAGTCCATAGGTCAAAACTATTTATATGACATTATTTGTCTTTTCCACTAGGATAACATTTGCACTAATGGTGCAAAAGCAATGGTAGGTAAGGCTGCTGGGACCATAGCATGAATTGCAGTAACGGCATCAAACTGTGCTAGTAGTAGTATATTCTTCACTATACATTTGTACAGTTTTTTAAAAGTTTCATTTAATCTTCATAAAGCAGTAAAGATTATCAATTTTATTAAATCCCAGCCCTTGAGTGCATGCCTTTTAATATCCTGTGCGATGAAACTGGCAGTATGTATAAAACACCTGTTCAAGCTCTGTTCCTTTTGGAAAAAGAAATACAAAAAAATAAAAGAAAATAAAGAAAAATAAACAAAGTACTTGGTCCATATACCTAAGTAGATGGCTGTCTAAAAAATGCACTTGTGAGCTGCCTACATTGTTGAGTTGAACTAGTCTTGATCCATGGAACAACATTTTTACTTGAAAGATCCACAGACAAATTACGGCTATTCAGACTTGGCTATTTGGCAGACATTTTCTCAAAAGAGAGTATGAAGAAAAATAATTGTCAGTATTTGGTGCCAATATTAAAATTTGAGCTTTCAAGTAAAAATTAGAATTATGGAAAATGTATATCTGCCACCATGAGTCTGACAACTTTCCAATGCTTAAAAATTTTTATGAAATTGGTAGTGATATTAACATAGTTTAAATACTGCAAAATAAAATGTGATTTGAGAAATCTGTGTAACTCAGTGAACTGGTATTTTCTAAATGACCCATGTTAGAAAACTGTGCATGGCTTAAAGATCCAGTAAAAATGTATAACAGATCAATGGATTTTAATCTGTTAACAGAGTATGAATGTTCACTAATACAGGTTCAGATTCCACAATGCAACTAATTTTTCTTTAAAAAGGCAGAGCATAGTGGCTCACACCTGTAATTCCAGCACTTTGAGAGACCGAGGCGGGCAGATCACAAGGTCAGGAAATCAACATGGTGAAACCCTGTCTCTACTAAAAATACAAAAAATTAGCTGGGCATGGTGGCATATGCCTATAATCCCAGTTACTCAGAAGGCTGAGGCAGGAGAATCACTTGAAGCAGAGAGTCAGAGGTGGCAGTGAGCCAAGACTGCGCCACTGCACTCCAGCCTGGGCAACAGAGTGAGACTCGGCCTAAAAAAAACAAAAAAAAAAACAAGTCAACTTGTCAAATTCACAGTAGTACAAAATATCCACAATTAGCTGGAAAGATCATTAATGTACTCCTCATTTTTCCAACTATATATCTGTATCTGTGAGGCTGGATTTCCTCATGTACTTCAACCAAAACAACATATCACAATAGGCTGAATCCAGAAGCAGCTATGAGAAACCAGCTGTCTTCTAATAAAGAGATTCACAAATATGTAAAATCACGCCTATCTTCTCACTCAATTTTGGGGTTGGAAAATACGGTTACTTTTCATTTAAAAAAATGTTATATAAACAAGAAGTTATATTATTTTTAATGAATAAACAAGTAAATTTATCAGTTTTAATTTCTAATCAGGTAAATATTGACAGATAAAACTTAACGTAAAACAAACATCCTTTGAGGTTCTCAATAATTTTTAAGAATTATGAAACCGTGAGACCAAAATGTTTGTGAATTGCCATCTTAGATGATCCACTGTTTCTGTTCACAAAGTTCAAAAATAATCTACCCTATACACCAGGCGTCCCCAAACTACGGCCCGCGGGCCGCATGCGGCCCCCTGAGGCCATTTATCCAGCCTCCCCTGCCACACTTCAAAAAGGGGCACCTCTTTCATTGGTGGTCAGTGAGAGGAGCACAGTATGTGGCGGCCCTCCAACGGTCTGAGGGACAGTGAACTGGCCCCCTGTGTAAAAAGTTTGGGGATGCCTGCTATACACAGTACACTGTAGTTCTACAGTACTGTGAAGGCATTTGGACAGTTAGAACACAAAGTAGATGATCCAGATATCAAATTTGAACCTGGCGGAAATATTTTGGGATATCCTAGTATGTGATCTCCTATAAAGTAACAATGTGCTCCTGGTTTTTAAGGTAGGTCATTAGAAGGCTCTTTAGGCACATGCCAGGTATTGAGGAAAAGAAAAATCTGGCACAGAGTACACACGAAAATAGCTCCTATACCATTCTATACCATTTTGCCTCCCTTCCCCCTAAAACTTGCTTTCAAATGAACCGAGATAAGACACCATTGAAATTATCAATTCAAATTAAGATAAGAAAAATCTTATAAGAAATCCTGTAGGAAAGTAAATAAATGTGGAAGGCTGCCTAGAGAATCAGATTTTTCTCTAGAAGGTTTCTGGCTCCGTGTGAACCTTCTTCCACCCTGCCCTAAATAAAAAGACCACACAAAAACAAATTTCCAATGCACGTGGGGCTTCTCTGTTCCCCAAAGGCTTCGATTCAACTAATAAATGACATTAACACTGGAAATGGCTCTGGATGCCAAGGCCAGCCTTAGAAATCACCTTGACTGCCGACTGAGAATCCCTGGGAGGGATGTAGGTGTGGTAATAACAAAAATTCAAAAAAGTAAGCATTTTCTGATGTTTTGATAATGTTAGTCTGTGCCAAGCACTGTTTTAAGCATTTTATGTAATCTTTTTTTTTTTTTTTTTTTGAGACAAAGTCTCACTCTGTCGCCCAGGCTGGAGTGCAGTGGTGTGATCGCAGCTCACTGCAGCCTTGACCTCCTCAGGCTCAGGTGATCCTTCCACCTCAGCCTCTTGAGCAGCTGAGGCTACAGGCGTATGCCTTCATGCCTGGCTAATTTTGTTTTTTTTGGTAGAAATAAGAGTTTCTATCACTCCGTTGCTCAGGCTAGTCTTGCACTCCTGGGCTCAAGCGATCCACTCACCTCCGCCTTTCAAAGTGTTAGAATTACAGGCATGAGCCACCATGCCCAGCCAAAATTAAGATTAATAACCCTATGAAATTGGTAAAGTTTTCGTCCTCATTTCGTCCTGGTATTCACTATAACTGCACCGCATCACGTTTGAAACTTGCATTCAAAAATACCATCCTTCCTGCCTCTTATCCTGGAAAACACAAAGGAACCAGTGAGACCCACAAAAACTAGATCGTTGCTATCAACACCCATTATCCAAGTAACTCAGTGGCTACCAGACTAGCCTGGTTCAGGGCACGCTGCCTGTAGTCCCAGCTACCTGGGAGGCTGAAGCAGAAGGATCCCTGGACCCCAGGAGACTGAGATCAGCCTGAGTAGAGTAAGATACCCATCATAAATGTCAGAGTAAAAGCCTGATACTTTTTCCTACAACAAATTCCTCTTTCAAGAGATTAACTTGCTATTTAAGAGAGAGAGAGAGAGAGAGAGAGAATATTAAAATGTTCCTTACAATAAGAACTCAAAGGAATCAAAATGAATCAAACTTGTGAGGATGCTTTTAGGTACCTCTCGATTAAAACAAAGAAGCATTCCAGAAATATACCTGTTGGAGCCATCTTTCATATGGACTTTGGCGTAAAGAACATCCACCATGCCAGGATCATCATTCATGTATTCTATCCCTGCCATCTCCACTTCTAGGGGTTTACCCCCAGAAATGTCACTGCAAAGAAGAAAACATTAAGATATTTAAAACTGTTTAAGCTAAGAGGGCTATTATATTTTGAAACATGGTTAATATAGTCAAATATGTATGTTACTTACATTATGTACAAAAACATAGTAGTGTTTTTCCCTAACATTATCTAATTCCCCTTCTAATTTGAAAATTAATAAATTCTCAATCCACGCAAATTGGAAAACACTGGAAGCTACTTCCAATATCACACTATATTTATCCCAATACCAGTTTATTAGCACTGTCTCACAGAGAAAGCCAAGTGATGACAGTTCTGATCCATAGACATTTACTATGTTGGCTCATCTCTCAGGGCCCCAACTCTACTATTTCCACAAGTTATGAAGAGCATTTCACTCATATACCAAAGGTGGAGGTGTATACTGGTATCACATTTTTACTTACTTTTTGTTGTTGTTTTGAGACAGAGTTTTGCTTGTTGCCCAAGATAAAGTGCAATGGCATGATCTCAGCTCACTGCAACCTCCACCTCCTGGGTTCAAGTGATTCTCCTGCCTCAGCCTCCTGAGTAGCTGGGATTACAGGTGCACACCACCACACCCAGCTAATTTTTGTATTTTTAGTAGAAATGGGGTTTCACCATATTTGCCAGAGTGGTCTTGAACTCCCTAGCTCAGGTGATCCTCCCGCCTCAGCCCTGCAAAGTGCTGCGATTACAGGTATGAGCCACTGTGCCCAGCCTGATATCACATCTTTAAGAGCAATATGTCAATATTTATGAGAAGGCTTCATTAATAAAAACCCTTTCCCCAAAGAATTCCATTTCCAGGAGCCCATCCTAACTAAACAATTACAAATTCAGTTACATGTAAACTTGTATAACTGTTGATAAAGCAAAGTTCTCCTTTACAGAAGAACTCCAAAACTAATAAATGCAGAAGGAACAATGAAATTATATCCCTGCAACCCTTGATAACTTAATGGATCTTGACAATGATCACCAATGGCTGCTAAAACTTGGGCAAAAGGCTAGGGGAAATATAAAGAGACCTCTTTAAAGAGGAGCTCTATAAATAACAGTCATGATAACCACACCTGAACTCACTGACTAAGCTGAGTATTAACAAAAAAAGAAACAACTAGACAATATGTGCCTCTTCGTATGATGCAATAATATACTCATATTCATGAGAAATAATTTATGCATAGGGTTTTTTTTGGGTTTTCTTCGTAGACAGGGCCTTACTTTGTCACCCAGGCTGGAGTATAGTGGCATGATCTTGGCTCACTGCAACCTTCACCTCCCAGGTTCAAGTGATCCTCGTGCCTCAGCTTTCTAAAGAGCTGGGATTACAAACATGTGCCACCATGTCCAGCTAATTTTTATACTTTTAGTAGAGACTGGGTTTTCCCATGTTACCCAGGCTAGTCCCGAACCTGGCCTCCCAAAGTGCTAAGATTACAGGTGTGAGCCACTGCACCTGGCCTAGGCATAGGGTTGTGTGTTTTTTTGTTTGTTTGTTTGTTTTTTTAAGAGACGGAGTTTCGCTCTTGTTACCCAGGCTGGAGTGCAATGGCGCGATCTCGGCTCACCGCAACCACTGCCTCCTGGGTTCAGGCAATTCTCCTGCCTCAGCCTCCGGAGTAGCTGGGATTACAGGCACGCGCCACCTGCCCAGCTAATTCTTTGTATTTTTAGTAGAGACGGGGTTTCACCATGTTAACCAGGATGGTCTTGATCTCTTGACCTCGTGATCCACCTGCCTCGTCCTCCCAAAGTGTTGGGATTACAGGCGTGAGCCACCACGCCCGGCCCAGGAGTAGGGTTTTAAATGAGGCATAAAGTTTTGTTTGGAGCACCAAATGACTGGCAACAGAATAAAAGTCAAATAGCATGGTAATGATTAGACTATAATATTATGTATGACCAATAAATAAACTATACATATGACTAAGGAAGCTTTTAGGTACTGATATAAAATGGTATATCAAACTGATATAAAAATATTTCCAAGTTTTAAAAAAGGTCCACAACGCCGGGCGCGGTGGCTCAAGCCTGTAATCCCAGCACTTTGGGAGGCCGAGGCGGGTGGATCACGAGGTCGAGAGATCGAGACCATCCTGGTCAACATGGTGAAACCCCGTCTCTACTAAAAATACAAAAAAATAGCTGGGCATGGTGGTGCGTGCCTGTAATCCCAGCTACTCAGGAGGCTGAGGCAGGAGAATTGCCTGAACCCAGGAGGCGGAGGTTGCGGTGAGCCGAGATCGCGCCATTGCACTCCAGCCTGGGTAACAAGAGCGAAACTCTGTCTCAAAAAAAAAAAAAAAAAAAAAAAAAAGGTCCACAACAATGTGCACACTATGCTACTTGTACAAAATATAGAGGTGAGAAAAATATATATCTGTGAGATATATATATTATATATATTATATAGATGTATAAACATAGGTACATATATATATATATGTGTGTATATATATATATATATGTTTGTTTATACATCTATAAAATTCCTGAAAGGATACAGAGAGAAAGTGGTACACTGCTTGCCTTAGAGAGGAAAGCAGGTAGTTGATGAATCTCAGTGGTAGGGAAACTGCACCGCGTATCCTTTGCACCCTTAAGTTTTTGAACTATATAAATGTATTATCCATTAACAAGTTAAAATTTTTTTAATATGCAAAATAAATGAAACACAAAAGTGTACATATTGAATAACTACTTATAGGACATTAAAAAGCAAACCATCAAGCCTGTAATCCCAGCACTTTGGGAGGCCGAGGCGGGTGGATCACGAGGTCGAGAGATCGAGACCATCCTGGTCAACATGGTGAAACCCCGTCTCTACTAAAAATACAAAAAATTAGCTGGGCATGGTGGCGCGTGCCTGTAATCCCAGCTACTCAGGAGGCTGAGGCAGAAGAATTGCCTGAGCCCAGGAGGCGGAGGTTGCGGTGAGCCGAGATCGCGCCATTGCACTCCAGCCTGGGTAACAAGAGCGAAACTCCGTCTCAAAAAAAAAAAAAAAAAAGCAAACCAACCAAATCTATGGTGATAGAAATCAGAAGACAGGCTGCTTCTAGGAGAAGTGAATTCACTGGAAAAAGGCATGAGGGAACCTCGGGGGTGATGGCAGTGTTCCATGTCTTGATTGGGGTGAGGTTGCACAGGCACAGACATTTGTCAAAGCTCAAACTACACATCAGAGCTGTGCATTTTTACTGTAAGTAAATTATACCTCAAAGGAAAAACACACATATATGCATCCAAAGTATTAATGGTAATTATTTTTAAGTGGTAAGATTACAAGTGATATTTTATTTTTGTTTATCTGTAATTCCTGGCTGTCCTAAAATTAACATTTCCCTTTGTGTTAAGTAAAGCCCCACCATTCTGTTTTCTTCCTGAATTCCTTATTAAAGAAATCTGTACTGCAATCAGTAAAGGCGCTGTTGCGCCATGCTGAAACCCCATTAAAAATCAGCTCACTGCACAGCCTTCTCCAAACCCCAGGAAGAGAGACACTTTCTCTATGTTATCCACATCTACATCCTGAAAACCTGACACCATGCCTTATACAGAATGGGTGTTCAATGTATCTCTGGTAAACATTTAATAGATGTTTTCAGGGTGAAGCTGTTCTGGACAATTTTGAGAAGAATGTGGTCACATGCTGATATATTAAATAATGTGGATATTTGTCCTTGCCCAAATCTCCTGTTGAATTGTAACCCCTAATGTTGGAGGTGGGGCCTAGTGGGACATGTTGGGATCATGGGGGCAGATCTCCTGTCAATGGCTTGGGTCATTCCCGTGGTGATAAATGAGCTCTCACTCTGAGTTCACACAAAATCTAGTTGTTTCAGTGTGTGGCAACTCCACCGCCACTCTCTGTTGCTTGTTCCTGCTTTTGCCATGTGCCATGCCTGATCCCCTTTACGTTCTGACATAATTGAAGCTTCCTGAGGCCTCCCTAAAAGCCAAGCATGCTTCTTGCAATGGCTGCAGAACCATGAGCCAATTACACCTCCTTTCTTCATAAGCTACCCAGTCTCGGGTATTTCTTTACAGCAATAATGAAAGAACAGCATAATACACATGCTACATTGTCACTAAGTTAAAATGTGGTACTGCCTTAAAACAGAAGTTGGAATTAGATGGGATACCAAGAACAAAAAATAAAAATAAAAAAAGATACAATTCAACAGGATCCAAAGCCTGCTTTATGAGCAGAAACACACTCTTTCAACCTACCCCTAAGGTTTATCAAGAGGGAGATTAAAAAGCAGGATAAAAATCCAATGGTTTGCCGGATAAATACTCTGTCTTGGCCAAACAATTACATCTGGGACACCAGTAAGCAAATTACTTTCCAACCGATGACATGTGAGGCAATAATTAGGCATTCATATTTGCTCATGGGTATTTTCTCTCTTCTTTCTAGTCCCTTTTAAACTTCTCTGGTTTGACGTCAGGCCTGCTGGGAACACTGAGGCACAGGAGGGTGCTACTGGAACTGAAGAGCTGCACATCTGTCAGACTCCGGACTCAGAGCGAGTGCATGGTCTGTGTCCTACATCTCACAAAGAAAAGTCACCAGGGACACAGCCAGAGCATCTGAATTTACTAAACACTGAATAATTAATTCACAATCTATAGAGCTACATGAGCCTTTCACTGAAAAATTGAAACAAAAATCCTGTTTTTGGTCTCATCACATCCTTCATATTAAAACACTACCCCAAAATTTATAACAAATACTCAACAACTCATTGTTCAAAACCCACTTATGAGTGAGAACATGCAGCATTTGGTTTTCTGTTCTTGTGTCAGTTGGCTGAGAATGGGGTCTGTTGGGGGGTGGGGGGGCTAGAAAAGGGATAGCAGGGGGTGGGGAGATTGGGGAGGGATAACATTAGGAGAAATACCTGATGTAGATGACGGGGGGATGGATGCAGCAAACCACCATGGCATGTGTATACCTATGTAACAATCCTGCACGATCTACATATGTACCCTAGAACTTAAAGCATAATAAAAAATAAATACTCAACTACTCATTTCCTTAATATAACACCACAGTTTTAATCAAATTCCAATATAGCCACATCTATTTTAATACTCCAATTTTAAAAACCATCAAATTAAACTACAGCAAACTATGTACAGATCTATTCATTTTTCAGTGTTTTCCTTTTCATGTTTTAATTTCAGATCACTATACTATAAAGGGTTCAGGTTAGAAATGCCATTATTTACTGACATTTTTTCTAAGTATACCAAGCACAAAGACTAAGGTCAAACAGCAAGAAAAAATGAGATGATTCAATTTGACTGACTGACTTAGCAGAGCTTTAATAGAAGCACCCTTTTTGTTTTTTTAAGAAGCAGTCTCTTCTCAGAAGTAAATCAATTTTGCACTTCTTACTTTTCACTTTTTAAACAAATGTATGTGACGAGGGAAATTAGGAGAAGAAGGTTGGGGAAGCTTGCTTTATTTTACTCGCTGGTTTCACATCTTCCCAGCTTTTTAAAAAGAGCATCTTTAAACAAATTTTTGCATGCACTGCAGATTTTTGGCAGGGAAACTTTGTCCTATTTCAAAAGCTTTGCTGAATTTGAAAAACTACAATTACTGTTTTCATACTGTCATGTCAAAAATTCTGAGGAACTATTAAGATTGCTCTTTATTCCCCAGGCACACTAACTCTGACATGCTTAAAGGGCTCAGATTTGGCATTCAGTCACAAAAGGCACCAAGAGACATAAAAGGGAAGAACCCGGCTAAATCTTCACATAGCTTAGGATAAAGCTTCAGTGATTAAAAACCTGTGACCTGATTTTCATAAGGTAAAAAGAACAAATACTTCTCTAAACAAATATTTTATCTACCTTTAAATTTTTTCTTAGCAGGATTATCCCAATGGCACCCAAGAAAACTCAGCAGCTTTCAGTTTAGTTTAGCAAAAAGTAAACTGGGAATAAGTTCAAGTATCAGAACTGATCTTTACACCAGGCAAAACTGCTCTGCTTTGTAAAATAAAGCATAACATTTTCCTTTATACAAGGAAAATGGCAAGTAACTAATGACAAACACCAAATTATTTCGAATTTTAGGTAAGATCTAGAGAAAACAGGTATGTCCATTACTGAGCAAAGAATAAGACAAGAAGTGTTCTTTGCTCACTGAGATGCAGAAAAGAATAGACTGCAAATCTTATCAGCTTATGAACTTGCTCAAGAAAAACATCTTGTCTTTGAACAATTTGTGGAAAAGGATAACAGGCCCATAAAGTGTTTATATTACACAGTTTCACATAAAACATAACTAGAGAAAAATTGTAGATCCTTTTATCTTGTTCTACCCAATGAACCAGGTAAGCCATTCCTACAAGGCCATGTTAGAATAGCACAGGGCCTGCCTACAATAATGGAATAAAAGAACTATTTGAGTGAATTGGCTTTCAAATTTCTCTCCTGTAAATCTTACATAAAAGGAAGAAAGTAAAGGTAAACAGGGGAAGATACGGTTCTTTGAAATAAAGCTGTTATGTCAGATGTATGTATAAATTAAAATTTTACAGTAAAAAAGAGTAACAACTCTGCCCTCAGAATAGTAATGCTTTCCCTGGGTCAAAACAGATTGCTTAGACTGCTTCTAGTATCCTTGCTGAACTGGCTAGGCATGGCAGCTCACTCCTGCCATGCCCAGCCAGGGAGTGGCCGAGGCAGGAGGGTTGCTGGAGACCAGAAGTTTGACACCACCCTAGGCAACAGAGCAAGACCCCATCCCTACAAAAAAAAAATTTTTTATATAAAAAGTTTAAATTTTTTAAAATTCTTGCTGAATCAAATAAAATTATTTGCTTTTATTTTTTTTAAGTCAGTGTTTCTGAAATATAATGAAGACTTTCCTAGAGAATCATGTTACAGTGTTTGAGTTACTGTGATAGACAGGATAATGACCCCCAAAGATGATGTCCCACTCTTTGGAATTTATAAATATGCTATCTTACATGGCAAAGAGACTTTTGTAGATGTGATTAAGGTTAAGGAATCTGACATGACAGGTTATCCTGGATTACCTGAGTGGGCTCCATCAAATCACATGAGTCCTTCCCATGTCATCCAGCCTCTAGTTCAAAAATAAGTCTGTAATGCCAAAAAGATGCCAGGCCAGGTAGACCACCCATTTCCATCCCTGAGGATACTCACTTAATGAATTCCTCTTTACACTGCTGTAACATCTCACATGTCTGCTGGATCTCCTCCTCACTCAAAAGCACCAACATCCCAATAGTTAGATGAAGCTTTTTAGGATTCTGGAAAATGCTGCTGTCAACCCCATGATCCTGTTATCAAAGGAAGAAAAACAAGAAACTCAGCCCATACAAAGGCAAATGGCAAGAATAAAACAGAGTCCCCAGAAATAAACCAACACATCTACAGCCAAGTGATTTTCCACAAGATGCCAAGATCATTCAACAGAGAAAGTCTCCTCAATAAATGATGCTGGAACAATAAAATACTCACATGCAAAAGAATGAAGATATATTACTACCTCCTATCATATACACAAATTAACGCAAAATGGATCATGACCTGGAATTTGGCAATGGATTCTCAGATATGACACCAAAAAACATGGATGACAAAAGAAAAAAATAAACCGGACTTCATCAAATTAAAAGACTTTTGTGCATCATAGGACACTATTAGGAAAGTGAAAAGAAAACTACAGAATGGCAGAAATATTTGCAAGTAATTTATCTCATAAGGGTCTAGTATCCAGAATATATAAAGCATTCTTCCAAATCAACAACGAAAAGACAATCTAATTTTTTGCTATTATAATGTTCTGGGGTACATATGCAGAACATTCAGGTTTGTTACATAGGTATACATGTGCCATGGTGGTTTGCTGCACCCCATCAACCCGTCATCTACATTAGGTATTTCTCCTAATGCTGTCCCTCCCCTAGTCTCCCACCCCCAACAGGCCCCAGTGTGTGATATTCCCCTCGCTGTGTCCATGGGTTCTCACTGTTCAACTCCCACTTATGAGTGAGAACATTCGGTGTTTGGTTTTCTGTTCTTGTGTTACTTTGTTGAGAATGATGGTTTCCAGCTTCATCCATGTCCCTGCAAAAGACATGAACTCATCCTTTTTTATGACTGCATTATATTCCATGGTGTATATGTGCCAGTCTATATTTGATGGGCATTTGGGTTGGTTCCAAGTCTTTGCTATTGTGAACAGTGCCACAATAAACATACATGTGAATGTGTCTTTATAGCAGAATTATTTATAATCCTTTGGGTATATACCCAAATGGTATTGCTGGGTCAAATGGTATTTCTAGTTCCAGATCCTTGAGGAATTGCCACACTGTCTTCCACAATGGTTGAACTAATTTACACTTCCACCAACAGTGTAAAAGTGTTTCTGTTTCTCCACTATCCTCTCTTATCATCTGTTGTTTCCTGACTTCTTAATGACTGCCATTCTAACTGGTGTGAGATGGTATCTCAATGTGGTTTTGATTTGCCTTTCTCTAATGACCAGTGATGATGAGCTTTTTTTTGTATGTTTGATGGCTGCATAAATGTCTTCTTTTGAGCAGTGTCTGTTCCTATCCTTTGTCCACTTTTTGATGAGTTGTTTTTTTCTTGTAAATTTGTTTAAGTTTTTTGTAGATTCAGATATTAGCCCTTAAGATAATCTATTTTTTTTTTATTTTTTAAGAAACTAGATCTTGCTCTGTTGCCCAGGCTGGACTGCAGTGGCACAATCACAGTTCACTATAACCTCAAACTCCTGAACTCAAGCAATCCTCCTGCCTCAGCCTCCTGCATAGCTGGGATTATGGGCGTGAGCCACAGAATCCAGTTGAACCTGATTTTAAAATGGGAAAAGGCACCGGGCACGGTGGTTCACGCCTGTAATCCCAACATTTTGGGAGGCTGAGGCAGGCAGATCACTTGATGTCAGGAGTTCAAGACCAGCCAAACCAACATGGTGAAACCCCATCTCCACTAAAAATATAAAAAGTAGCTGGGTATGGTGGCAGGCACCCGTAATCCCAGCTACTCAGGAGGCTGAGACAGAAGAATTGCTTAAACCTGGGAAGCAGAGGTTGCAGTGAGCCAAGATCACACCATTCCACTCCAGCCTGGGCGACAAAGTGAGACTCTGTCTCAAAAACAACAACAACAACAACAACAACAGGAAAAAGGCTTCAATAGACCTTTCTCCAAAGAAGAAATACAAATGGCTAACAAACAGAACTGGCTAACAAGCACATAAGCATCATTAGTCACTTAGGGAAATGCAAATCAAAACCACTATAAGGTACCATTTCACACCCACTAAACTATCTATAATCAAAATAACGGAAAATGACAAGTGCTGGTGAGGATATGTAGAAATTGGAACCCTCGTATATTGTTGCTAGGAAGGTAAAATGACTCAGCCACTGTGAAAAACAGTTTGGCAGTTCCTCAAAAAGTTAAACATAGAATCACCATATGACCCAGCAATTCTACTCCTAGGTGTATGCCCAAGAGAACTGAAAAAGAGACTCAAATACATGTATATGCATGCTTCCAGAAGCACTACTCACAATAGCCAAAAGATGGAAATAATCCAAACGTCCATCAACAGATGAATGGATGAACAAACTGTGGTATATACACACAGTGGAATATTATTCAGCTACAATAAAGAAATTCTGGCTGGGCACAGTGGCTCTTGACTGTAATCCCAGCACTTTGGGAGGCTGAGGCAGGCAGATCACCTGACATCAAGAGTTCAAAACCAACCTGGCCAATATGGTGAAATCCTGTCTCTACTAAAAATATATAAATTAGCCAGGTGTGGTGGGCATCTGTAATCCCAGCTACTCAGGAGGCTGAGGCAAGGAGAATTGCTTGAACCCAGGAGGCAGAGGTTGCAGTGAGCTGAGATCGTGTCACTGCACTCCAGCCAGGGTGATAAGAGCGAGACTCCATCTCAAAAAAAAAAAAAAAGGAATTCTGATATATGCCACACCACCACGGATGAATCTTAAAAACATTATGCTAAGTAAAAGCAGCCATACACAAAATGTCACATGTTGTATGACTCCTGCTGTAGTCTGGGTATTTGACTCTCCAAATCTCATGGTGAAATTGGATCCTCAATGCCTAAGGTGAGGCTTAATGGGAGGTGTTTGGGTCACAGGGGCAGATCTCTCATGAAAAGTGTAGTAGTAGAGTGAAAACTTACTCATTACTGCCAGGACAACAGTGTTGAGAACTTGAGAACTTCATTCATTTTTTTTTTTGAAATGGAGTCTCACTCTTGTCACCCAGACTGGAGTGCAGCGACACCATCTCAGCTCACTGCAACCTCCGCCTCCCAGGTTCAAGCAATTCTCCCTGCCTCAGCCTCCCAAGTAGCTGGGATTACAGATGCCCACCACCATTCCTGGCTAATTTATATATTTTTCGTAGAGATGGGGTTTCACTCTACTACTACAGCTGATTATTATAATAAAAAGAGAGCCTGACACCTCCCCTTGCACTCCTACTTGCTCTCTTGCCATGTGATCTCTGCACACACCAGCTCCTCTTCACCTTCCACTGTGAGTGGAAGCAGCCTGAAGCCCTCATCAGAAGCAGATAACTGACACCATGCTTCTTGTACAGCCTGCAGAACTGTGAGCCAAATAAACCCTTTTTCCTTATAAATTACCCAGCTTCAGGTATTCCTTTATGGCAACACTGGACGGAGTGAGACAATTCCATTTATATGATATATCTAGGACAGGTATCATCCACAGAGACAGAACATAAACCGGTGGTTATCAGGGGCTGGGGAGGTGTGAGTGAAGAGCAACTACTTAATAGGTATGGGGCTTCCTTTTGGGGTGATGAAAATGCTAGAAAACGAGAGCGAGCTGGTAGCTGCACAATACAAAGGTACTAAATGCCACTGAACTGTTCATTTTTAAATGGTTAATTTTGTTACATAAATTTATAAAAACTTAAAAAAAAAAGAAAAAGAAAAAGAAATGATAGCCTGGGAATGGCGTGTTCCAGAAAAAACAGAATGTCATCTAAATGTAGGTTCTAAAAATACCTTTTATTTTTATCAGCTTTGTTAGATCAGGAGCAACTGGGTCTCTTATGTACTTCCCCAAGGAGCAATATACTCTATAAAAACATACTGCTGTTTCCACCATAGTGGACACTCTGGTATTTTCAGGTAAAATACTTGGTGTTGAAAATAAATTCTTCCATGCAAAGAGATGACTGAAAAATGAATCAGGAGAATATCCAGACACTGGAAATGTCACATCAAATATGGTCAACTTTTTCTGGAATCATCATTCCTTGCACTTTAAAACTTTCGGCAGGTGGATCACCTGAGGTCAGTGTGAGACCAGCCTGGCCAACATGGTGAAACGTTGTCTCTACTAAAAATACAAAAATTAGCCTGGCATAGTGGTGTGTGCCTGTAATCTGAGCTGCTCACAAGGCTGAGGCAGAATTGCTTGAACCCAGGAGGCGGAAGGTGCAGTAAGCTGAGATTGTGCCACTGCACTCCAGCCTAGGAGATGGAATGAGACTTCATCTCAAAAAAAGAAAAAAAAAAATTAGGAAGCACAAAAAGTAAATATACCTCATAAATCCCTTTCTAAAAAATTGAGGTGAAATTCACATAATATAAAATTAACCCTTTTAAAGTGTACAATTCAGCAGTATTTATATTTAGTGTATTTACTGTTGTGCAACCACCAGCATTTTTTAATAGCAAAACATTTTTATCATCTGATAAAAGCATTCCATACCCATTTATTTACTTAATTTATTTTTATTTTTATTTTTGAGATGGAGTCTTGCTCTATCGTCCAGGCTGGAGTGCAATGGCACAATCTTGGCTTGCTGGAACCTCTGCCTCCCAGTTCAAGCAATTATCCTGCCTCAGCCCCCTGAGTAGCTGGCATTACAGGCGCCTGCCACCACGCCTGGCTAATTTTTGGAATTTCTGTAGATGGGGTTTTGCCAGGTTGGCCAGGCTGGTCTCGAACTCCTGACCTCAGGTGATACACCCACTTTGGCCTCCCAAAGTGCTGGGAATATAGGCATGAGCCACCATGTCTGACCCCCATACCCATTTAAATAAATAATCACTCCTCTTTCTCCATGCCCCATCCCCTAGTGATCTCTAATTTGCTTTTATCTCTTCTGGATATAATATATAGAAAGAATCATACAATATAAGACCTCTGTGACCAGCTTCTTTTATTTAGCATCATGTTTTCAAGGTTCACCAAGCTGTAGCATTATCACGGCTTCATTCCTTTTCAGAGTCTAATAAAATTCTAGTGTATGTATGTACATACCAAAATTTGCTTATTACTATAACTACTGATGAAGATTTCTGGTTTTTTGCACTTTTGCTATTATGAATAATGCTGCTGTAAACATCTGTGTACACATTTCTGTGCTGACATATATTTTCTGTTATTCTGGGTATATACCCAGAGGATAACTGTTGGGTCACAAGGCAAATCTATGTTTAACTTTTTGAGAAACCACCAAACCATTCTCTGCGTTGGCAGAACTAACAAACATTCCCAGCAGCAATGTATAAAGGTTCCTGTTTCTCCACTTCTTCACTGACACTTCCTTTTTAAAAAAATTATAGTGATCCTAGTGGGTATAAAGTTGGATGTGCATTTCACTAATGATCAATGATGATGGCATCTTTTCAAGTGCTTTTTGGACATTTGTATATCTTCTTTGGAGAAATGTCTACTAAAATCTTTTGCCCATTTAAAAATTGTCTTTTTGTTGTTGAGTTGTAAGAATTCTTTATAAATTATTGATACTATACCCATATCAGACCATGAATCCCTTTTAAAGGAAAGTAGGTCTCAATTCATTAATTTCATTCTGCTAATGAAAACAAGAAAGAAAAAGCTGAAGCTCTTCTATTCCAACGGGAATGAAACAAGAATCCTATCTTTGAATTGCAAGTTCTTATTGTATAATCAGGTCACTGGACTAATAAAATGCCCCAAAGGCAGAGAAATGTATTTTTATCAAATGTGAATAGATTACATACGTTCTTGGTTTGCCTAAGGCTTACTGCCTAATACTTGCCTTGGCAACAGTAGTTAGTTGATTATTCATTTTCTAAGTGTTAACGGAGCTTGTGCTATTTTTATATCTGATGAAGAGTTTTGTGATTCCACACATTAACCCAAACTGCCTCATTTAATGAAAGTGATTTTAAGGAACACTCAGCTTTAAATGTGTCAAGGAAGGCTAAGTGCAAGTCTTACCAACCTGGCTACTCTAACCTACGGCACAACTTGCCATGCTAGAAAAAGCATGCAAAGAAAGCCCCTCAAATGATTTTAATATGCACAAAGTACAGTTGAGAACTGTTCCCCAGCAATAACAGTAATATCTGTTGGGCCCTTGCTCTGCTCCAAACATTTTCTATGCAATGTACAGATAAATATCTTATGAGGGAAGCACTATTATCATCCATACTTTACAGATGAGGAAACTGAGGCACTGAGAAATTAAACCACTTTCCCAAGATAACTTTGCTAGGAAGAGATGAGGTCAAAATTCAAACCCAGGCAGTCGGGTCCCAAAGCCCATACTTTTGATCAATGTTATATGCATAGCCTTCCTAGTAATAGTTGCCCAAAGAAGGCCAGGACCATAGGACCCCACCCAGAGGCAAACCCTTACGCATTTCAACACAGCTCACTCAATAAATCATTAACTCAGATCTGAGAATAAAGGGAATCTCATAATTATATGAAAGGAAAGTGGTTTTAACATTTGCCTTTTCTAGCCAGGCACAGTGGCTCATGCTTGAAATCTCAGCACTTTAGTAAGCCAAAGCAGAAGGATCACTTGAGGCCACGAACTCAAGACTAGCCTGGGCAACAAAGACCAGTTAAGATCAGCCTGGCAAACATGTTTCTTTTCGTAGAGAAAAACAACAACAACAAAAAAACATAATTGAGTTTTATTCTCTACAAAAAACAAAAACAAAAACAAAAAAACAAAAAAAAAAAAACCTGTCTCTTTTTTTAGTTACGACACCTAAAGAATAATCCATAAAAGAAAAAAAAAATGGATAAAGTGAACTTAATCAAAATTTAAAACTTGTGCTTGCTTCAAAAGATACCATCAAGAAAATGAAAAGTTAAGCCACAGAGAAAAATATTTGGAAGAAAAATATTTGCAAATCATGTCTGATAAATATAAACATAAAAAATTCTTAAAGTTCAACAGTAAAAGGATACATAATCTAATTTTAAAATAAGCTAAAGATTTGAACAGATGTTTTCCCAAAGAGGATATACCAATAGCTAATAAGCTTATGAAAACAGGCTCAACATCATTAGTCATTAAAGAAATGGAAATCAAAACCAAAGTAAGCTATCACCCCACACCCATCAGAATTATTATAATCAAAAAGAGAAACAGTAACAAGTATAGACGAGGAAATGGAAAAACTGAGCAGTCACTTTGTAAAATATAAATGTAAATGGCACAGCCACTTTGGAAAACAGTTTGGCAGTTAAACAAAAAATTAAACATAAATTTTTAAAAATTCACACAAAACAATACAACACAGCCATTTTCACTCCTAGGATTCTACCCAACAAAATAAAAACAAAGGTCCACCTAAAGATGTGTACATGACTCTCACAGCAGTATTAAGTGTAACAGCCAAAGAGTAGGAACAATCCACATGTCCACCAACTGGTGAATGAATAAACAAAATGTAGGCTAGCCATATATATGCAATACTACCCGGAAATGAAAAGTAATGAACTACTAACACACACAAAAATATAAACCTCAAAACATTATGCTAAATAAAAGAAGTCAGATGCAAAAGACTATGTATTATATGATTCCATTTATATGAGATATCCAGAAAGGACGAATCTAAAAAGACTGAAAACAGATTATTAGTTGTCTGTGCTGATGAGAGGGACTGCAAACAGGCACAAGGGATCTTTTTAGGGTTATGGGAATGTTCTAAAGCTGGATTGTGATAATGATTGCACAACTCTGTAAATTTATTTAAAAATCACTAAATTGTACACTTAACATGAATTTTATAGTATATAAATTATACCTTAATAAAGCTGTTAAGTAAGTTGTGTCTATGTCTTTTTTTTTCTTCTTCTAATTCAAGGTCTCCTCTCTCACCCAAGCTGGAGGACAGTGGCATGATCATGAATCCTGCAGCCTCAAACTCCTGGCCTCAAGTGATCCTCTCTCCTTAGCCTCCCGAGTGGCTGGGACTACAAGCTCATACCACCACACCCAGCTAATTTTTAATTTTTGTAGAAACGGGGTCTCATTATGTTGCCCAGGCTGGTCACAAACTCTTGGCCTTAAGCAGGCCTCCCACCTGAAGGCACCACACTTGGCCTCAACCTGTAATTTAAAAACACGGTGCGTACATAGAAATCATTGTATATGCCAGGCATGGTGGTTCACACCTGTAATCCCAGCACTTTGGGAGGCTGAGGTGGGAGGACTGCTTGAGCAGGAGTTCAAGACCAGCTGGGCAACAAAGCAAGACTCCAATCTCTTTAAAAAAAAAAAAAAAATAGGCCTGTGGACGCCGCCGAAGAAGCATCGTTAAAGTCTCTCTTCTCCCTGCGATCGTGTCTAAGTCAGAGTCTCCTAAAGAGCCGGAGCAGCTGAGGAAGCTCTTCATTGGAGGGTTGAGCTTTTAAACAACCGATGAGAGCCCTGAGGAGCCATTTTGAGCAATGGGGAACGCTCACAGACTGTGTGGTAATGAGAGATCCAAACACCAAGCGCTCCAGGGGCTTTGGGTTCGTCAGGTATGCAACTGTGGAGGAGGTGGATGCAGCCATGAATGCAAGGCCACACAAAGTGGATGGAAGAGTTGTGGAACCAAAGAGAGCTGTCTCAAGAGAAGATTCTCAAAGACCAGGTGCCCACTTAACTGTGAAAAAAATATTCGTTGGTGGCATTAAAGAAGACACTGAAGAACATCACCTAAGAGATTATTTTGAACAGTATGGAAAAACTGAAGTGATTGAAATCATGACTGACAGAGGCAGTGGCAAGAAAAGGGGCTTTGCCTTTGTAACCTTTGATGACCATGACTCCGTGGATCAGATTGTCATTCAGAAATACCATACTGTGAATGGCCACAACTGTGAAGTTAGGAAAGCCCTGTCAAAGCAAGAGATGGCTAGTGCTTCATCCAGCCAAAGAGGTCAAAGTGGTTCTGGAAACTTTGGTGGTGGTCATGGATGTGGTTTCGGTGGGAATGACAACTTTGGTCGTGGAGGAAACTTCAGTGGTCGTGGTGGCTTTGGTGGCAGCCATGGTGGTGGTGGATATGGTGGCAGTGGGGATGGCTATAATGGATTTGGTAATGATGGAGGCAAATTTTTGGAGGTGGTGGAAGCTACAATGATTTTGGCAGTTACAACAATCAGTCTTCAAATTTTGGACCCATGAAGGGAGGAAACTTTGGAGGCAGAAGCTCTGGCCCCTATGGTGGTGGCGGCCAATACTTTGCCAAACCACGAAACCAAGGTGGCTATGGCGGTTCCAGTAGCAGCAGTAGCTATGGCAGTGGCAGAAGATTTTAATTAGGAAACAAAGCTTAGCAGGAGAGGAGAGCCAGAGAAGTGACAGGGAAGCTACAGGTTACAACAGATTTGTGAACTCAGCCAAGCACGGTGGTGGCAGGGCATAGCTGCTACAAAGAAGACATGATTTAGACAAATACTCATGTGTATGGGCAAAAAACTCGAGGACTGTATTTGTGACTAATTGTATAACAGGTTATTTTAGTTTCTGTTCTGTGGAAAGTGTAAAGCATTCCAACAAAGGGTTTTAATGTAGATTTTTTCTTTTTCTTTTTCTTTTTTTTTTTGCATCCATGCTGTTGATTGCTAAATGTAATAATCTGATCGTGATGCTGAATAAATGTCTTCTCTTTAAAAATAAAAATAAAAAATTTTTAAATAAAAATAAAAATAAAAAAGTAACTTTTAAAAATTGTTTTACAGGAATCTTTGTATATGATAAACATAGTATCCCAAATCTCTCAAATTTTTTTAAAACAAATTATGCTGGGGTAATTGGATAGCCATTTGGAAAAAGAACATAGTTAGTTGTGGCCTGGTGCTTTGGCTTATGCCTGTAACTCTAACATTTTGGGAGGTCAAGGCAGGCAAACTGCCTCAGCTCAGGAGTTCAAGACCAGGCTGTGGAACATGGTAAAACTCCATCTCCAGTTAAAATACAAAAAATTAGCCAGGCATGGGAGTGCACACCTTTAGTCCCAGCTACTCAGGAGGCCGATGCAGAAGAATTGCTTGAACCCAGAAGGCGGAGGTTGCAGTGAGCCGAGATCATGCCACTGCACTCCAGCCTGGGCAACAGAGTGAGACTCCGTCTCCAAAAAAAAAAAAAAATGCAGTTAGTTGTATCCATTCCTTGCAATACACACAGAATAAGCTCCAAATCAGAGACCAAAATGTTAAAAAAAATGAAATTATACAAGTATCAAAAGAAATATTAGTGAATTCCTCTTTAACCTGAATAGGAAAAGACCTTCAACTAATACTAGAAACCAAGATACAGTAAGAGAGAAGACTGATACATTTAACTACTTTGAAATAAAAAACTTGGGAGGCCAAGGCAGGAGAACTGCTTGAAGCCATGTAAGTCTGAGACCAGCTTGGGCAACAACCCCATCTCTACAAAAAGTTAAAACATAAAAAAAAAAAAATAGCTGGTTATGGTGGCACATGCGTACAGTCCTAGCTACTTGAGAGGTCAAAGAGGAAGATGGCTTGAGGCCAGGGGTTGGAGGGTACAGTGAGCTGTGACTGCACCACTGTACTCCTGCCTGAGTGACAGAGTGAGATCCATCTCGAAAAACAAAAAATCAAAATAAAAAACTTTCATACAGCAAAAAAACACCATAAGCAAAGTCAAAAGGAAAACAATACACTAGAAGAAAGTAATTCCCAACACAGATCACAAATACAGGGCTAATATCTCTAATATATAAAGAACCTTTTTTTTTAAGTGACAGGGTCTCACTACAGTACCCAGGTTGGCCTCAAACTGCTAGGCTCATGTAATCCTCCCGCCACAGCCCTCAGAGTAGCTGCAAATATAAGTGTGCACCACTGCACCTGGCTTATAAATAACTTTTAAAAACCAAAGAAAAAACTCAAAAGGCTATTGAACAATAGGCAAAAGACAGACATGTCACAAAATATATAAAAATGACTTGAACATGTGGAAAGACATATAATTTCACTCATTCAAAAAATGCAAATTAAAACTACACTGAATACTATTTCTCACCCATCAATCTGACAAAAATTCAAAAGCTTGACAATACACTCTGTTGGAGATGCTGCAGGGACATGGGCACTTTCATACATTGCTAGCGGAAATGCAAAATAGTACAATCCCTGTGGAGGGAAATTTGGTAATATCTAACAAAACAGTAGATACATAAATAAGTATTTACCATCTGACCCAATGCTCTAGACTGAATTGTGTCCCCCTCAAATTCATATCCTGAAGCCCTTCCACCAAATGTAAATGTATTTGGAGACAGGGCCTTTAGGGGATAAAGTTAAAGGAGGCCATAAGGGTGGGGTCCTAATCCAACAGGACTGGTATCTTCATACAGAAGAAAAAAACACCAGGAGTGAGAAAGCACAGAGAAAAGGCTGGATTGGGCAACAATCCCAGAGAAACAGTCATGTAAGGACACAGCAAGCAGGTGGCCATCTGCCAGCCAAGAAGAACCTATAGCAGAAAGCAAACCTGCCAGCACCTTGACCTTAGTCTTCCAGCTTCTAGAACTAAGAGAAAATTAATTTATATTGTTGAAGCCACCCAGTCTGTGGTACTCTATGGCAGCAGCCTGAGTAGATTAATACACCCAACAATTCTACTTTTAGGAATTTATCCCGAAGATACCTCAACAATGTAAAATATGGACACACGAGATTAGACATTACAGCATTACTGCAAAACAGCTAAATGCTCAAGTACAGAATGGTTGAAAACTAGTATAAACATATGTATAAAATGATACGGAGTCATTTTTCAGGACCTATTATTAAATGAGGAAAGCAAAGTGCAGGACTAAGCAGGGTGGCTCACACCTGTAAGGCGAGCAGATCACTTAAGACCAGCCTGGGCAACATGGCAAAACCCCATCTCCACAAGAAATAACAAAAATTAGTTGGGTGTGGTAGCACATGGGTGCCTGTAGTTTCAGCTACTTGGGAGGCTGATGTGGGAGGATCACTTGAGTCCCAGAGGTTAAGGCTGCAATGAGCCATGACAGTGCCACTGCACTCCAGCCTGAGCAATGCAGCAAGACCCTGTCTCAAAAAAAAAAGGCAAGTGCAGAAGAGCTTCTATACTTTGCTAGCATTTGTTTAAGAAAGAAGGGAAAATAAGAAAACATATATATATATATATATATATATATATATATATATATATGCTTATTTTTACAAAAACAAACACAGGACAAATAAACCAGAGAACAATGATATCGGTCACAATAAGGGTGAAGGAGAAAAGGGCAGAAGGAATACAAGAATGTATGACACCTCTGGGTATGTATACCTCTTACATGGTCTTGACTTTTGGAAGCACGTTGATGGTCTACATATTCAAACATAAAATAAAATTAACAAGTATGGGAAGGGGAAAGAAACCTAAATTTGAAAGTAAACTAAAAATAAACCCAACTGTTAGTTTAAATGAATACCAAATCCACACTAGAGAGGGTTAAAAAAGAATCGGCAAATACAAGGCTGGGTGCAGCAGCTCACGCCTATAAACCCAGCACTTTGGGAGGCTGAGGCGGGCAGATGAGGTCAGGAGTTCGAGACCAGCCTGGCCAACACGGCAAAACCCTATCTCTAATAAAAATACAAAAATCAGCCAGGTATGGTGGCACACCCATCTACAATCCCAGCTACTTGGGAGACTGAGGCAGGAGAAATTGCTTGAATCTGTGAGGCGGAGGTTGCAATTAGTCAAGATCACACCACTACACTCCAGCCTGGGGAACAGAGTGAGACTCTGTCTCGAAAACAAAAACAAACAAAAAGCCCACAATATTTGGCTTCATATCATAGTTTTGGGTAGGGTTAGGGGGAGGACTGCAAACAAATCCTCAATTTTATTTTATTTGGTTTATTCTTGTAGAGGTATAGGCAAAGCAAATCTAAACTATTCTAGAGGTATTATGGGACTGGGCGAATGAGTAAAGGTGTTGATGATGCTAGAAGCCAGGGTTCTTGCTATGGAAGGAGGGACATACTAATATGAAATAGGGAAAAGTAAGAAAGAACCCTGTGGTAATGGACTAAAATCGAAGCTATCTGTGTGAACTCTTGATTTCTAAAATATGTACATATATAAATAGGTGCCCATGTATATGCATGCATACGTATGTTGTGTGTCTGTGTATATGTGTGTGTATGTGTGTGTCTGTGTGTGTGTGTGTTTGCATATATTTCCTAGATCTGCCACACTGAAAGAACACAAAAATAGACGTCCCGAGTATACGTGGCACCCACGTCTGGCCCTAACACCACCTCCCACTAAAAAGAATCAGGGCTCAAGCCGGTGCGGTGGCTCAAGCCTGTAATCCCAGCACTTTGGGAGGCCGAGGCAGGTGGATCACGAGGTCAAGAGATCGAGACCATTCGGTCAACATGGTGAAACCCCGTCTCTACTCAAAATACAAAAAATTAGCTGGGCATGGTGGCACGTGCCTGTAATCCCAGCTACTCAGGAGGCTGAGGCAGGAGAATTGCCTGAGCCCAGGAGGCGGAGGTTGCAGTGAGCCGAGATCGCGCCATTGCACTCCAGCCTGGGTAACAAGAGCGAAACTCCGTCTCAAAAAAAAAAAAAAGAATCAGCGCTCCTTGGAGAAATGTCTGATTCCAGGGCTGGAACAGCAAAGTAAAAGATAAGCCTGGAACAGCTTTTTGTGCCAGAAAGTATGGGGGGGAAAAAAAAAGGAAAAAAAGAAAAAAAAAGGAGGCAGGGAGTAGGTATGTCACCAACACAGGACCCAGCTTGAAGGAACCCCTGCTGATTAAATCAGGGATAGTTTGAGCACCAAAATAATTAATAAGTGTAACAAACTATGAAAAAAATTAAAATGTATGCTTCTGTATCAATGATTGATAAACTGATAAGAAAGGAGAATTGTTTTTACAGTAGCATACCATATGCCAACTGAGAGAGAAAATACTAGAGTTGGAAAGTCATAATTTTGTAACTATAATAGCAAACTTCATGGCTAGGCATGGTGCCTTATGCCTATAATCCCAGCATTTTGGGAGCCCGAGGCGGCAGCTTGCCTGAGGTCAGGAGTTCGAGATCAACCTGGCCAAACGTGGTGAAACCTCATCTCTACTAAAAATAGAAAAATTAGCTGGGCGTGGTGTCACGCGCCTGTAATCCCAGCTACTCAGGAAGCTGAGGCAGGAGAATCACTTGAAACCAGAAGGCAGAGGTTGCAGTGAGACAAGACTCTGCCATTACACTACAGCCTGGGCAACAACAGCAAAATTCTGTCTCAAAAAAAAAAAAAAAAAAAAAAAAAATTCAGGTAAGAATTATTAAAGGATGTTAAATCTAAGGAGAAATTTTGTTGAGGAGTAGAATATTTGCATAGTCTTAAAATGTGTCCTTACAGGTTGCTTATCGGTTCAAGGGTAAAAATATAGCAACTATAAAGAAATTAATCAACACTGACTGGATAAGTGTCAAAATTAACATCACCAACAAGGGGCACTGTATACTCTGAGAAGGATACAGTAAAATGCTCCATCCAGGAATGCCTAAATCTACTCATAAGGAAACTCCAGACAGATTAAAAAATGAGAAGCATTATGTTTAAAAAGTCAATGTGAAGAAAGACAAACAGCTGAGTGTGGTGCCTGTAATCCTGGCTACTCAGGAGGCTGGGGTGGGAGGATCATCTGAGCCCAGGAGTTCAAGGTGCAGTGGTGTTTGCACCACCATGCCGCAGCCTGGATAACAGCAGAGCAAGACTCTATCTCAAAAAAAAAAAAAAAAGAAGAAAGACAGACAAAGTAAGCTTGTGGAAACGTTCCAGATTCAAGGAGGCTAGAAACATGACAATTAAATACAACACCTAATCCTAGACGGAATCCTAAACTAGAGGGGGAAAATTTTACAAAGGATATTATTGGATTAAGTGACAAAATTTGAATGTGGATGATAAATAAAACTATCAATGTTGAATGTACTGAGGTTGAGAACTATAAGATTATTATGCATAAAAAAAACTGCCAGACAGTGGTGAATGTCTATAGTCTCAGCTATGTCTATAGGCAGGGGGGACAGCTTGAGACCAGGAGTCCAAAACTAGCCTGGACAACATAGCAAGATCCCATTCCCCCAATATGTTTAATTAAAAGATTCTGAAATATTTAGGATTAAAGGGCTATGACAAGTGCAACTCACTCTAAAGCAGTTCAGAGAGAAAGAAAAAAATGAATACTAAAACATGTAGTGAAATATTAATAATACATGAATCTGAGTAAAGGATACTATTCTTTGTCTTCAACTTTTCTGTAAGTTTAAAACTATTTCCTGTACAAATTCTCTATTGATGCTATAACAAATTACCACAAACCTAGTGGCTTATAACAATACAAACTTATCCTACCATCTTCTGGAGGTCAGAAGTTTAACAGGAGTCAGCAGGGCTACATTCCTTGTGAGGATCCAGGACCAATCATTTCCTTGACCTTTCTAGCTTCTAGAGGCTACCTGAATGTCTTGACTCAGAGTATATCACTCCAATCTCCACTTTAAATGTCACATCTCCTTCTCTGACTCTGACCTTCCTGACTCCCTCTTTTTCTTTTCCTTTTTTTTTTTTTTTTTTCCTGAGACAGAGTCTTGCTCTGTCTCCCAGTCTGGAGTGCAATGGCAAGACCCCTGGCTCACTGCAACCTCCGCCTCGCAGGTTCAAGAGATTCTCCTGCCTCAGCCTCCCGAGTAGCTGGGATTACTGATGCCTGCCACCACGTCCAGCTAATTTTTGTATTTTTAGTGGAGATGGGGGTTCACCATGTTGGCCAGGCTGATCTCAAACTCCTGACCTCAAGTGATCTGCCTGCCTCGGCCTCCCAAAGTGCTGGGATTACAGGCATAAGCTACTGTATCCGCCCGATTCCCTCTTATAAAGACCCTTGCGATTAAAATGGGATCACCTTACAGATGCAGGATAATCACCCCACCTCAAGATCCTTAGCTTAATCACATATCAAAGTCTCTTTTGCCATGAAAGGTAATAGTTACCTGTTTTGGGATTAGGATGTGACCATCTTTGAGGGCCATCGTTCTGCCTGTCACATGCCCCCTTCCCAAAATGTTTTTTAAGGCATCTTTGGGGAAGTACATTTGAGTGATAGAACTAAAGAAAACTAAGGATGTAATTACTGTAAAAGCTGGGTTACCCTTCTAACCCTGAAGCAGTTACCCTTCAGGGGAAGAACATAGAGGCAAGAGAAGGAAGTCTGAGGTGCTGATAACATTGTATCTCCAGCCTACATGGTGGTTATAAAGCATCCATTTGTTCTATATTGTCTTCTGATGTGTGTTACATTTAACAATTCTAAAGTTTTTTGTTTTTTTTTTTTAGAAAAACTCTAAACACAAAGAAAAGAGGAAACTTTTTAAGCTTTTATAGATGTTGGGTGTTTTTTTTTTTTCTTTTGTAGAGACAGGGTTGCACCATGTTGACAGGGCTAGTCTTGAATTCTTGGCCTCAAGTGATCCACTGGCCTCAGCCTCCCAAAGCACTGGGATTACAGGCATGAGCCACTGCATCTGGCCCAATGTTGGGACTTTTTTTATTTTTTTGAGACAGAGTCTTGCTCTGTCTCCAGGCTGGAGTGCAGTAAGCCAAGACTGGCGCCATCTTGGCTTACTGCAAACTCCACCTCCTGGGTTCAAGCGATTCCCCTGTCTCAGCCTTCCAAGTAGGTGGGACTACAAACATGTGCCACCACACCCAGCTAATTTTTTGTATTTTAGTAGAGACAGGATTTCACCATGTTGGCCAGGATGGTCTCAAACTCCTGACCTCATGATCTGCCCGCCTTGGCCTCCCAAAGTGCTGAAATTACAGACATGAGCACCCAGCAGGGGCTTTTTGAGACGAAGTCTCACTCTGTCACTCAGGCTGGAGTGCAGTGGCCCGATCTCTGCTCACTGCAACCTCTACCTCTTGGGTTCAAGTGATTCTCCTGCCTCAGCCTCCCAAGTAGCTGGGATTACAGGCACGTGCCACCATGCCTGGCTAACTTTTGTATTTTTAGTAGAGACAGGGTTTCACCATGTTGGTCAGGCTGGTCTTGAACTCCTGACCTCGTGATCCACCCCTTTGGCCTCCCAAAGTGCTGGGATCACAGGCATGAGCCATTGCACCCAGCCGTTGGGACTTTTTAAAGGTAATTACACTAGTTCCTCTAAAATAACTATATATATGTGTGTATATATACATATATATATATATACACACATATATGTTTTATATATTTTACATTGTTTTACATATTATATATACATATTATATATATACACACACATAGAGACGAGAGAAAAACAAGGGAAAGAAATGCCCTGAGACTGGCATGCCACATCAAGACTTAACAAGTAGAGCCAGACTGAATTCTAAAGGCCTGAAAGTGTACACAAGTAACTTTCTGGATGTGGAAATGACTAGCAAACATAGGAGGAACATGGGCTAATGGTTTAAAATTCCCTTTTCTTTCTCTTTATTCTTCAACCTTCTCTTGCATAAATTTGCCCTAATACCCAAGTAAAAAAAGGAAGTTCTACAACTTTGCTTTCCTTACCTTACCCTTTGGGAGCCTAGCTCTCTAGTCAACTTGAGTTTACTTGCCAAGAAAACACTGAGTACTGGAAAACAAAACACACAGAATGCAATGGAGCAGGACAAGGAACAGACGGGACACCTAAGGGTCACACAACCGAAAGTCCTTTTGGAATTCTGAGTCATAAGGGTTCAAATAATCCTTAACTCTACTGGAAACTATATAATTTACAAGTAACCCTACTGGACAATCTTTTTTTTTTTTTTTTAAACCTTCTCCTCTTGCTCCGCCCCACAATCTTTTATTTTTTTTTTTGAGACGGAGTTTCGCTCTTGTTGCCCAGGCTGGAATGCAGTGGCGTGATCTCGGTTCACCGCAACCTCCGCCTCCTGAGTTCAAGCAATTCTCCTGCCTCAGCCTCCTGAGTAGCTGGGATTACAGGCATGTGCCACCATGCCCAGCTAATTTTTTGTATTTTTAGTAGAGACGGGATTTCACCATGTTGACCAGGATGGTCTCGATCTCTCGACCTCATGATCCACCCGCCTTGGCCTCCCAAAGTGCTGGGATTACAGGCGTGAGCCACCGCGCCTGGCCCACAATCTTTTAATGAATGGAGAAATGCTCTAAATTCTGCCCTGCCTCACAATGCCATCTACCAAAAGAAACTTTTCTCTTACTGAATTACCTAAATTTAATTTGGAACCAAACAATCTTCAAGGCAATGGCATAAATCTCTAGAGCCATTGTTTTTGTTTGCTCAGAACACATCATATTCCTGCCGCAAGCCCATTCATTGAGATGAATGAAGACCAACCAACATCAAATTCTTTACGGCAGGGGTTTAATTATACTGGGCCCTGCTCCAAGTTCCCCATTACTTGGAGCTAGAACTGTCTTACTCCATTAGGTTGGCCACCCAGGCTGGCGCCTGAAAGTTCTAATGGTATTGACCTTCCACTAAGCAGTGAGAAGCAAAGGGTGAAGTAACAGGAATTTCCTGGGGCAGTTTTGTCTATGAAAATAAATGTGTTTCTTTATGGCTAAGTCACAGCATCACTGAGCCTCAGTTTCTTTTTTGTATAATAAGGCCTCAACCATACATGCAAAAGCTTCCTCTAAAGAAACTTATGTACAAGCCTAAGTCACAGTTCACCAAGTTCAAGGTCATGTCCTGCCTCATCAGTCCTGGGTTCACGACCCTAGCCCTCTCATTCAAACTGCAGCTCATGATTTACCACTAACAATCACCACATCATCACAGGCCCTTCACTGGTATCACTTTTAATCCAGCACCCTGGGCTCAATTGGGGCAGAACTGCAGGAACAATTAACAAGATATGACAAAATCTAAAGATGTCAAGCTTGGGGAAAAGGCCAGTAGAAAGCAGTATGGATTAGCCCAGCAGGAAGCATTTTCTGCTTTCTTAAAACTCAACCATCCTGGCCAGGCATTGTGGCTCATGCCTGTAATCCAGCACTTTGGGAGGCCAAGGCAGGCAGATCACAAGGCCAGGAGTTCGAGACCAGCCTGATCAACATGGTGAAAACTCGTCTCTACTAAAAAATACAAAAATTAGTCAGGCGTGGTGGAATGCACCTGTACTCCCAGCTACTCAGGAGGCTGAGGCAGGAGAATCGCTTGAACCTGGGAGGCAGGGGTTGCAGTGAGCCAAGATCATGCCACTGCACTCCAGCCTGGGTGACACAGTGAGACTCTGTCTCAAAACAACAAAACAACAACAAAACTCAATCATCCTTTCCATGAGATGGGATATAACCCAGGTACAACTGCCAGAGCTGTCAACAGGTAGAAGGGAGGCCTCTCTCCAGACACAGACCTGTAAGTTCACATTCCACTACAGGATAGTGAATAATCTGATCCAAATGTGTAGCATTCAGAATGTAAATAATTTATAACCCTCTGCCTTGATGGTACATGCCAATTACCAGAAACAAAAAATAATTCTCAAATTATATTCACATATATCACCTTTTAGGAACTCCAGGTATAACGAAGGTTTGTACCGTACAAAAAAGGCCTTTAACCTGGACTAGAGAGTCTAGGGTTCTAATTCCAACTCTGTCACAAACCAGGTGTAATTAGGCAAGTCATGTCACTTCTCTAGGCCTCAGCTTCCTCCTCTGTAAAATAAGGGAGGTGGCCTGGCTTACCTGTAAGTCAAAGGTCCTATAAACTTTTTACATGTTTCCACAAAACCTAAATAATCACCTGCTAACAAAATAGATTATGTGTGAGGGATCTACCAATTCACTTTCTGATATTCTATGCAAAGAAAAAGAGGAAATATGCATACTTCCCCTATACTCATATTTTCTTTCTTTTTTTTATAGCCAAATCCTGTAAAATTGCTCTGGGCAGGTGATAATGAAGTTCATTCATATAAAGAAGTTATTCAAATAAGGCAAAGTGGTAAAAAGAGCATTTGGCTTTGCAACCAGATAGGCCTATGCTCAAATTCTACCACTTATCAGCAGCATGACCCTAGGTGAGTTACTCAGTTGCTCTGAAGCTTAATTTTGTCATCTATAAAACAGACAATACTTCGGTCTCAGGTTTGCTCTAAGGATTAAATGAAACACATGTAAAGTCTCTGGCACACAGTGGTATAGAATAAACACAAGCTTCCCCCTCTTCCTTTTTATATGACTGTGCAGCACTAGACAAATGCCATCTTTGCGCTCCCTTTTAAAGCAGCACTGGAAGCTAAATTAGGCTTTGCTGAGTCATTTCCATTATTCTTTAAGAATGTTCCGAAAAGCTGACTTTGATTGGCAAGTCACTGTGTGTTATTAATGAAATACTGTGTTAAGCTGTATAAGCTTCAGAAAAAAAGAGTTTTGATTCTCCTGGCTTATAAATTCTATTTATTCATACATAATTACAAGAAAATGGAGAGGTTCTTAAAATGCGGACAAATATTCAAGCATCGGCTTTTATACTGACCAGAGAAAAGAACTTCTCATGTATTGTCTAAAGATCTTTACCTATTAAAGAGGGGTGAAGAGCATCTCCCCTCACTAAAGGATGTACCACCCCACTTATCGTAGATGAGCACAAAGAATCCTTCAGCCTACTCTTCTAAAAGCTTCACTATTCCTCCTCAGTTACTTGAAAGCACTAGTTAGCAAGGCATCTACTCAACTTACATTTATTCCCAAAGACAGACCGTGGTCCCTCTAACGTTTGTGATGGGTTAATAGTGAAGAGAGATCTGCTGCTGCTTCTTAATGCCACTCCTTCCCTCCCCTCCATGTTGTATCCCATGGGATTATTACAAGTCTTATTTGGTACAGCAGTAATTATAACAATAACAACACTTATTCAGCACTAACTATGTGCCGTGCGTGCTCTGCTCCAAACACCTTAAACTTATTATTTACTCTTCATATCAACACTGTAACATAAATACTATTATTATTCCCACTTTAGAGCAGAACTCTGAAATATCTTTGGAATATATCCCTTCCTGAATATGCCACAGACCCTAGTCTTCTTTTAATAGACAGTTGGTACCTGCCTTGGTACCCAACTCCTTACCTCTCAAGGTATCCTCCATACTACCTTCAATTATTATTCTACAGTGCAAAGTTCATCACAGTCCTTGCTTAAAATCTTAGCTAATTTGTTTCTTTTTTTCTTTTGGAAACAGGGTCTCGCTCTGTCACCCAGACTAGAGTGCAGTGGCACGATCATAGCTACTGTAGCCTCGACCTCTCGATGGACTCAAGAAATCCTCCTCCCACGTCAGCCTCCCAAGTAGCTGGGACCACAGGTACACAACACCATAAAGTGCTAAGATTACAGGTGTGAGCCACCACGCCCAGCCTTAACTATTTTCTTACTATCTATAGGATTTTACATTCAAAATCCTTAACCCACACAAGAACTTTCACAACTTGAATGCCATGTAATTTCTACTCTTAACTCCTACCTCTTCCTTATTCTACCTCTTTTTAGGCACCAGCCTTAATGAATTCCTCACTCTCCTCACAAATGACATTTCCTCTGCCCAGAATGCTCCCTGCCCCCACTTGCCTGCCTGGCACAAACTTCTGTCTCTTCAAGACTGTTCAATTGTCAGCTCCCTTATCAAGCCTTCTCCAACCACTACAGAATTTCTCCTCTGGGTCCCCACTGCACTTATCTCACAACACTACTTCTGGAAGAAATTTATTTCTCATCCCCTAGAGTATGGGATCCTTAAGAGCACAGTCCATTGTTGGTACATAATACATATGTCCTATATATTATGTCTACCTGATATGAAGTAGACATTTAATAAATAGTGCATGAATCAGACACAAAAACTTGTTCAAAACTACCATCTCAACTGAAATGAGACAATATATGAATCTTGTAAATATTTCCTTTTCTTATTTTCCTACCCAACATCAGAACTCAGGGGGTTTTACAATTTTCCTTACAACCAAAGACAACTATCCCATCTTCATTCTAAATTAGTTCAAAAGATGAAACTAAAAATCCTGCAACTCCCCTTATGTGTGAAAAATCCTAAATTATACACTAAAGCTTTTATATAAACATTTTCTTCTTCAGTGACTAACACTAACTGGAAAAAAAATCCTGCCTGAGGGACTTGGGGAATGCAGACACATTACCCATTCTGCTCAGTATAAGACTTCACGCTACAATATGAGCAGAATTATGTAGTTTCTGCAACTATAACCTATTCAGGTTCTCTAGGCAGCCTGAGAAATCCCCTGTTGCTTCAGATGGATCTATAAGCCTTCAAATGTTCCACTGCACATGGTTTTGAATTACTGTTTTTCATTACTGATGTGCTTTCTACTGGACCCTGCTGTGAGATAAAGTGGAATTATAGCAGCATTACTAGGCTAAAGAATGATTGAGAGATATACAGGGTTGTAATATACTTCTTGAACTTGTAGGCAGGGAGACATCTTTGAATCTTAATGCAAGAGAGGAAAGAATGAAAAAATAAGGTGCAGCTTATCTGCAGATCACACAGATGAAGAATACCTTGCCCATGTCTGTGAGCAGCTAAATCCTACATTAAACACTCAGGCTTAGGGAACTGAAGCACAGGGATGATAGTGATAATGTCTGCAGTCAAACAATATTTCTTATATAACTGATAAACATAAAGCTGATTTCAGGGAATGCTATCCTAAAAGGTAAAATTCAGTTTCCTTGAAGAGTCATGGGTGACGTCAAGGACAAGTGTGCTACCAAACAAAGAGGAAAAAGAGGCTGATTGTTTTAGTATATGTGCTGCCGAATCGAGCACAAGGCTGACTGTTTTAAAGGAAGAAACAATTATGTTAAAGGAAGGGTGGTAAGGACAGAACGAGACCTGAGAGTAGAAAAGTTGCCTATTGTACCAAAAATGTGACCTTCACAACAACATTTAACAATGAAAATTAATAGCTGTGATTGAATTCTCAGACTGACCTCCTGATGACCTTTTACTCTGGTATAAGGGTTGTAGGTAGAACCTGTGGCTGTGATAATGTATCAATCCCTATGAATAATATTATGCCATATGGTAAAGCTGACTTTAAGGAAGAGAGATTATCCCAATGAGCATAATCTACACATGAACTGTTTAAAAAGCTAAGTCTTTGGCTGGTGGCAGAAGTCAGATCTGACACATAAGAAGGACTTGATGAAGCCAGAGCAGCCATGTATCAAGGGAACCACGCCTTCAGACCTACAGACACAAGGATCTGAATTCTGCTAACAACCTGAATGAACCTGAAAGTTGATTCTTCCCAGGAGCCACCAGATAAGATACCAGCATGGTCAACATCTTGATTTTGGCCTTATGAGACCCTAAGCAGAGAACCCAGTCCAGCCCACTAGCTATTCTAATCTACAGAACTACGAAACTACCAGAGAACTGTGAGATGATACACAGGTGTGGTTTTAGGCTAAGATTGTAGTAATTTATTACATAGCAATAGAAAACTCATAAGATAGGGTAAAATGATAACCTGACATTTTAACAGAATCTTTCATATCAGAGATCCCAAAAGCATTTGATGTACTTCACATGAGCTATAAAAAAGAATAAATTCACCTTCTCAAAAAAAAGAAACAAAACATTAATACCAATCAGGACTGAAGGCAGATATCCTAATGAACATGTCCCTAGATAATATCTGATCCATATATTTATTTTGAACAGTTCGAGAATAGCATATGATTTGGAGTTGAATAATAACCCAAGCACAAGTGGAAAGCTGTGCTGCTCCCTTTTTTTTTTTTTTTTTTTTTTTTTCTGAGATAGGATCTTGCTTTGTTGTATAGGCTGGCTAATTTTTGTATGTGCTGCAGAGACAAGTTTTCACCATGCTGCCCAGGCTGGTCTCAAAACTCCTGGGCTCAAGTGATTCAACTGCCTGAGCCTCTCAAAGGGCTGGGACTTCAGGTGTGAGCCATTGGGCCTGTCTACTGCTCTTTTTTAAACCCTCAAATACTGTGCAAATTACTATCGAACTGTAGTCAAGGCTGTTGCCACTTGAGAATGCCTGCTGGAAGACTGGTATAGTTGGCTAGCAGGTGGTCAGTTGGTTAGCAAGCAACCATCAAAATGTCTTCAGTTTCAACAAGATATTTTTTTCCCACTCAAATAACTTTTCCTCAGTGACTCCCAGGACTATCAACTATTTGTTCTATCGGATTGCATAAATCAGAGCAGATACTAGATCTTACACTTTGTATCACTGCTCTACTTAACACTGAGACATCCACTAGCTGTGGCACCTACAGCAAGTTACTCTCTCTAAGCTTCGATTCCTTCATCAACCTCATAGGGAGGGACTGAAGATTAAACAAAATGAACATAGGAGGCATTTAGAACACTGTCTAGTAAAATGCGAAGCTCAATAAATATTTACTATTTTACATATCACTCAATTATCAATTGACTGAATAAAAAAACAAAATTAGCTGGGCATGGTGGCACACACCTATAATTCTAGCTACCCAGAAGGCTGAGGTATGAGAATTGCTTGAACCCAGGGGGCAGAGGTTGCAGTGAACCAAGGTTGTGCCACTGCATCCCAGCCTGGGCAACAGAGTAAGATGCTACCTTAAAAAACACACACACAAAAAGAACCAATTGGAACTTCAAGAGATAAAAAATGAAAGAGCTGCCCAGGCACGGTGGATCACGCCTGTAATCCCAGCACTTTGGCAGGTCTACACTCAGATCACTGAGGCCAGGAGTTTGACACCAGTCTCACAAACATGGTGAAACCATGTCTCCACTAAAAATACAAAAATCAGCCAGGTGTGATGGCACATGCCTATAATCCCAGCTACTCGGGTGGCTGAGGCACTAGAATCACTTGAACCCAGGAGGCAGAGGTTACAGTGAGCCGAGATCACGCTACTGCACTCCAGCCTAAGCAACAGAGCAAGACACTGTCTCAAAATATATATAAAAATAAAAAAGGAAAAATAATTCCATCTAATGGGATTAACAACAGATTAGACACTTCCAAAAAAAAAAAAAAAATCAGTGAACTTGAAAACACAGCTATATAAACTATACAACCTGAAGCAGCCTGGGTGATGGGATCAGTCATACCCAAACCTCAGCAATACATAATATACCCTTGTAACAAACCTGCACATATACCCTCTGAATTTAAAATAGAAGCTGATTTCAAAGTGCCAAGTTTAGTTCAGGGCAGCTTCCCTGTTCTGTTAACTAAACTCTGGGACATCGAAATGGGATATGGAAGACTGGTTAGAATATATTATTTTATTCATTTGCCTCCCAGCTTATAAAAATGCCTGCTTTGGTCTAGTATATAAACAGTTAAAGATGCCCAGAAGAGATAGGACTGAAGAGGCTGAAGACTTACTGAGCTTGAACTAACAGACAAGTTACATTCAGTTTTAGGACTTGAACTAACAGACAAGTTATATTAAGTTTTAGGAAGTTGGGTCTGATGAGCTAAAACAAAAAGAAACTAAATTATTTTCATACATGGCTACTTTTCAGAAATAAAAACAAAACAGAAGCTGAAATTTGTTTAAAAAAAGAAGATAAACAGATTTTTAACATTATAAAACAGAAAAAATAAAAATTCTGAATAAATATTTAATTTTATTTCTTTTTTTTTTTTTTCATGAACCATACATGAGACTTAAGGATTATTTAACTATTTTTGAAAAACTGAAACAGGAAAAAAGTCTGGTCAGAATCTCAGTAACTTGTGTATAATATCAAGCAATTTTTCTTTTTTTTTGAGACGGTCTCAGTCTATTCCCCAGGCTGTTCCCCAAGTGACACCATCTTGGCTCACTGCAACCTCTACCTCCCAGGTTCAAGCAATTCTCGTGCCTCAGCCTCCCAAGTAGCTGTGCTTATAGACATGTGCCACCACACCCAGCTAATTTTTGTTATCTTTAGTAGAGATGGGGTTTCGCCATGTTGGCAGACTGGTCTCAAACTCCTGACCTCAAGTGATCCACTCACCTCGGCCTCCCAAAGTGCTGGGATTACAGGTGTAAGCCACTGTGCCCAGCCTCAAGTATTCTGATATACATGTAATCAGAGTTCCAAAAGGAAAAGAGAAAAAAGGAAAGAAAAGACATTCAAGAAAATAATGGCTGAAAATTATACAAAACTAGAGTGAAACAGCAAGACAGCAGACTAGGAAGCTCTAGGCCCTCATTCCCCCAAAGACATATCAAATAACAACATACAGACCAAAGTAGCATTGGGAAAATCCTAAAAACCAGTTAAGAAGTTGCAGGAACCAAACATACACCTAACCATGAAAATGTCACACTTCAAAGTGGTAGAAAATGTTGTGGCATTTTCATTCATCCTTGCCCCACTCAATCTATCCCACCCTGTCCCACCGATGAGAAGAAGCTGCCCAGTTTCTAGCTCCTCCCTCAGGATGGAAGCAAAAATAGAACTAGCTTCAATGTTCTGGCCTGTCTGGGGCAGCCTGAGGGACTGGTTTCTGGTGGCATAGTGTGGATATCAGCTGGAGGCCACTGAAAGCAGTAGCAGGCACATGGTGGGGTGAGAGAGTGCAGATTATGAGTAACTGGGACAAAAGGATTGCTGGCAGAGGAATATAATAGACCACCTAAGGGTCCAAGAATAAGCAGGGGTGAGACTCAGTGAAATCAGGACATTTAAAAGCAGCTACATATACAGGGGAACTTTAACAAAAAAAAGAAAAAAGCACACACTATGATCTAGGCATGGTGGCCCATGCTTATAGTCCCAGCTACTTGGGAGGTTGAGGCAGGAGGATCACTTAAGCCCAGGAGTTCAAGGCTACAGTGAGCCATGAATGTGTCACTGCACTCCAGCTTGGATGAGAGTAAGGCCCAGCATTTAAAAATTGTGTTTAATAGAAAAATAAGCCAGGCGCGGTGGCTCAAGCCTGTAATCCCAGCACTTTGGGAGGCCGAGGCGGGCGGATCACGAGGTTAAGAGATCGAGACCGTCCTGGTCAACGTGGTGAAACCCCGTCTCTACTAAAAATACAAAACATTAGCTGGGCATGGTGGCGCGTGCCTGTAATCCCAGCTACTCAGGAGGCTGAGACAGGAGAATTGCCTGAACCCAGGAGGCGGAGATTGTGGTGAGCCGAGATTGCGCCACTGCACTCCAGCCTGGGTAACAAGAGCAAAACTCCATCTCAAAAAAAAGAAAAAAAGAAAAAGAAATGGCACATGCACAGGCCCAAGGAAGATACATCCCCGGAAAAGGTTTGAAAAGACTCTGGGATAATCTGAGATAATTTTTTTTAAATTACCAAAAGAATTAAGCACAACAGTATCTTATAAGTCCTTGAAGAAAGAAAAATTCATAAAACCATACCAATAAAAATTAGATAAATTACAAAGTAAGGGGAGAAGGTAGATCTCCTGCTTATAGTAGGATGTAGAAAGCTAACTACTAAATGTGGAGAGAATGCTTTAGAGTTGGAAAATGATGAATTTGCAATGATCATGGTTAAAGACTGGATCAGGCAAGAATAATCAATGGAGGCAGAACCCAAAGAGAGATGTTAATGAGGAACAGAATATTTGCACAGTCTTTAAGTATCTCTCTGCAGACTGCTTATTAGTTGCAAGACAAAAATAAAATAGTCATTACACTGAGGAGAAATTGGGTAGCATTCTGATTCAAGTATAACATCATCTATGTAAGGTAGATGCAGATTACATGCCCCCAGATGTGATAGCCTGAGGACACAACATTACCTATATAGTACTCTGACTGAGAAAGCGCAACGTAAAGCTAAACACAAGGAAACATAAGAAAAACACAAAATAAAGAATGCTCTTGAGGCTGGGCATGGTGGCTCACACCTGTAATCCCACACTTTAGGAGGCCAAGGTGGGTGGATTGCTTGAACTCAGGAGTTCGAGACTAGCCTGGGCAACATGGTAAAATCCCATCTCTACCAAAAATACAGTTAGTCAGGCATGGTGGTGCATGCCTGTGGTCCCAGCTACTCAGGAGGCTGAGGCGAGAGGACAGCCTGAGCCTGGGAGATTTGAGGTTGCAGTCAGCCAAGATAATGCCACTGCACTCCAGCCTGCCAGCCTGGGAAACAAAGTGAGATCCTGTCTCAAAAGAAGAAAAAAAAAAAAAACACAGAATGCTCTTTTTACAAAAAAAAAAAAAAAAAAAAAAAGCTAGATACTATATGGGATAAATACAAGGAAAAAAGGCTAAACAGGACTATGTTCTTCAGCTATGTCAATAACATAAAATTCAGAAAGGGTATGAAAATGTTCCTGCTAAAAGAGGTTGAAGAGACATAAAAACTAAGCTGGGTATGATATCTATAATTCCAACACTTTGGGAGGCTGAAGCCAGAGGATCACTTGAGGCCAGGAGTTTGAGATCCTCCTGGTCAACATAGCAAGACTCTGTCCCTACAAATTAAAAAAAAGAGAGGAAGAGAGACAAAAAACTAAATGCAATGCCTGATCTTACCCTGGATCTTGTACTGAAGGGGGAAAATATTATAAAGGACAGTATTAGATCTTATGCCATTAAAGCTTATACTGTTCTATGGTATATTCCTTATACTATCTTTATACAAATTTTTGCACATTACTTCCAATTAAAGAAATCTTAAAAGTCTGCCAGATAAGAATGACAACAAATTTCTCTTTTTTTTTTTTTTTTTTGAGACAGAGTCTCACTCTGTTACCCAGGCTGGAGTGCAGTGGTGTGATCTCAGCTCACTGCAGCTTCTGCATCCCAGGCTCAAGCAATTCTCCCTGCCTCAGCCTCTGGAGTAGCTGAGATTACAGGCACCCACCACCACACCAAGCTAATTTTTGTAGAAATGGGGTTTCTCCATGTTGGCCAGGCTTGACTCAAACTCCTGACGTCAAGTGATCCACCTGCCTCGGCCTTCCAAAGTGCTGAGATTACAGGCATGAGCCACTGACCCCAGGCAACAAAAAATTTCTTATTAGAAACTGTACCTGGCCAGGTGTGGTGGCGTGTCATCCCAGCACTTTAGGAGGCTGAAGGAGGTAGACGGCTTGAGCCCAGAAGTTTGAGACCAGCCTGGGCAACATGGCAAAACCCAATCTCTACAAAAAATACAAAAATTAGCTGGCATGGTGGTACACACTTGTAGTACCAGCTACTTGGGAGCCCGGGAGGTGGAGGTTGTGGTGAGCCAAGACTGCACCACTGCACTCCAACCTGGGTATCTGAGTAAGACTCTGTCTCATTAAAAATATATATATATAAAAAAATAAAGAAACTATACATTCCAGAAGACAGTGAAATTTTGTGTTCACAGTGTTGAAAGAATAAACTATCTACTTAGAATTCTATAACTAGTAAAAATCTTTGAAAAAAGAAGGTGAATTAAAAATTTTTTCAAACAAAAGCTGAGATAAATTATTTCCAGATCTGAACTGTAAGAAATGTTAGGCTCAGCATGATGGCTCACGCCTGTAATCCCAGTGCTTTGGGAGGGCAAGGTGGGCGGATCACCTGAGGTCAGGAGTTGGAGACAAGCTGGCCAACATGGTGAAACCCTGTCTCTACTAAAAATACAAAAATTAGCTGGGCATGGTGGCAGGTGCCTGTAATCCCTCCTACTCAGGAGGCTGAGGCAGGAGATCTCTTGAATCTAGGAGCGGAAGGTACAGTGAGCTGAGATTACGCCACTACATTCCAGTCTGGGCGACAGAGCAAGACTCTGCCTCAAAAAAAAAAAAAAAAAAAAGAAATGTTACAAGACGTTGTTTTTATAAAGAAGCAAAACAGACAACAAGAAGGCAAAAGCCAGGAGGAGGAATGGATAATATATTGTAAGGTTCTTGCATTAAACATAAGGTGGTGTAATATTACTTGAAGGTAAACTGTGATAAGTCAAAGACATGTATTGTAAACCTTAGAGCACTTATTTAAAAATAAATAAAACAACCATAGCTAATAAGCCAATTTTTTGATGAAATAAAAAAATTTTAAAACCCTCCAAAAAAAAAAAAGAAAGAAAGAAATTTCTCCTGGGGTCAGTTAACAAAAAAATTTAAAAAAGAAAATGAATGAATGAATGAATTAAAACCCTCAATCCAGCTGGGCACAGTGGCTCATGCCTGTAATCCCAGCACTCTGGGAGGCCGAAATGGGTAGATCACCTGAGGTCAGGAGTTCGAGACCAGCCTGACCAATGAGGTTAAACCCTGTCTCTACTAAAAAAAAATACAAAAATTAGCCAGGCGTGGTGGCATACACCTATAGTGCCAGCTACTCAGGAGGCTGAGACAGAGAATCACTTGAACCCAGGAGGTGGAGGCTGCAGTGAGCTAAGATTGTGCCACTGCACTCTAGCTTGAGTAACAGAGCAAGACTCTGTCTTAAAAAATAAAAAAGTAAAACTCTCAATAAAAAAAAAAATGGGCTACAAAGTAAAGACAAACAGAAACAAACAAAAAAAGAAAAAAGAAGACCAAAGAAAAGAATAAAGAAGAGACAAAGAGAAACAAAGAATAAAATGGTAGATTTAAATCCACCCATAGTTAGAATTACATTAAATGCAAATGTTCTATCTACTCCAGTTAAAAGGCAAAAATGCCAGGCTGCAATTTAAAAAAAAGAAACAATACCTAACTATACGCTGTCTAAAATAAACCTATTTTGAACATAAAGATATAAATATGTTAAAAGTAAAAGGATAGAAATTATAGTGTAAACACTAATCAAAAGAAAGTTAGAATGGTTATATTAACATCAAAAAAGTAGACTTCAGAACAAGGAATATTAACAGGAACAGAGAAGGACTTTTCATAATTCTAAAAGGATCTTATCAATAAAATGTGAAAAAAACTGATAGAACTGAAAAGAGAAATAGATGAATCCACAGTTATAGCTGGAGATTTCAACACTCCTCTCTCAGCAATTAAAAGAACAAGTAGATAGAAAATCAGCATGGATATAGAAGACATAAAGATAACTAACGACCAGTATGACCTTTATAATATTTATAGGACACTGTTATGGACTGTATGTTTGTGCACCCTCCAAATTCATGTTAAAACTCTAATCTCCATAGGACAGTATTTGGAGATGGGGTCTTTGCGTGGTAATTAGGTCATGAGAGGAGAGCCCTCATGATGGGATTAGTGTCTCTATAAGAAGGAAAAGATGGCCAGGCATGGTGGCTCACGTCTGTCATCCTAGCACTTTGGGAGGCTGAGGCAGGTGCATCACCTGAGGTCAGAAGTTAAGAGACCAGCCTGGCCAACATGGCAATACCCCATCTCTACTAAAAATACAAAAATTAGCTGGGTGTGGTGGCATGCATCTGTAATCCCAGCTACTCAGGAGGCTGAGGCAGAAGAATCGCTTGAATCTGGGAGACAGAGGTTGCAGGGAGCCAAAGATGGCACCACTGCACTCCAGCCTGGGCAACAGTGTGAGACTGTCTCAAAAAGAAAAAGAAAAAGAAAAAGAAATGCAAAACACATATCTGATAAAGAACATGTATTTAGAACATGTAAGAATTTTTATAACACACAGTAAGAAACAAAAGAAATTTAAAATGAGCAATAGAATACTTTCTTTAAAAAAAGGTTAAAATAGTACATTTTAAGTTATGCATATTTCACCATAAAGAGAAAAGCTAAAATACCATCAATAACAACAAAAATGAACAAAATATTTGAAAAGGTACTTCACAAAGGCAGATATACAAATGGCCAATGAGCACATGAAAAGATGCTTTGCAGCATTAGCTGTGAGAGAAATGCATGTAAAAACTACAATGAGCAACTATGATGAGATGCCCACTAGAGAAAGTTAAATTAAATAAAATAAGATAAACACCACTAAGTGTTGCTAAGAATGTGGAGCAACCTAAACTCTCACACATCATTTGTGGCAGTGTAAAAGAGGGACAACCACCTTGGGAAAAGATCTGACCATCTCCTATAAAACTAAACATACACCTGCACATGATCCAACAATTACACTACTAAGTATTTAACCAAGAGGTATTATACTGAACACAAAGATTTGTGCATAAATTTATAATGGCTAAAGACTATAAACCATCCAAACATCTATCAGAGTTGAATGGAGAAAGTGGTAAATTCATGCAAAGAAATACCACTCAACAATAAAAAGCAGCAAACTCCTGTAACACAGAACATGAATGACTCTCAAAAATATTATGCTGAACCAAGAAAAGCCACACAAAGGCTACATATTATATAATTCCATTCATATAAAATTCTAGACCTAATAGCAACACAAAGTAGATTAGTGGCTGCCTGGAATCAGTGGTAGGAGGGAAGAGGGGAGGGAGTGGGGATTAACGGCAAAGAGGAAACAAATATTTGAGGGTGATGTAAATATCAATATCTTGTTATGATGGTTGTTACACTGGTGTATATTATCAAAACTCATCAAGTCATCTTCCTAAACCAAGTGCATTATAATATTATATATAAAGTATCTCATTAAAACTGACTTTTAAAACAGAATGGAAAAAACTATGAAAAAATTTAAAGTTTACATTCCCTTAGCCCATGTTATTCTTCCTCTTAGAATTTATCCCAAAGAAACCAGGAGTCAAAGACAAAAAGATGCATGTATAGATGTTCACTGCAGTGTTAATTTAACTCAAATAATTTCCTCTAATGTTCCATCAATGAAGAATGATTAAACTAGGGTACATTCATAGAATATTTCGGAGCAATTAAAAATGAGTTAGATTCTTATGTATGGACGGACATGAAATATCATAAATATTAATAAAAAAGGTAATAACAAAACAGAATGTTTTTTGTTTGTTTTTTGGGGGGTTTTTTTGGTAGAGACAAGGTCTTACTACATCGCCTAGGCTGAACTCCTGGGCTCAAGTTATCCTCCTGCCACAGCCTCCTGAGTAGCTGGGGTGCCTGCCACTGCACCTGGAGAATAAATGTATTTTACAAATAAATATACATGTATCTTCAAAAAATTTGTGAGCTAAGAGATTTTGTACTAAGAGATGCTATCTTTTTCCTATGCTATTAAGCAAGGGAATGTTGAGATCATCCCTATTTTAGAGATGAGGAAACTCTCAGAGATGTCAAATGAGTTTCAGAGGAGCCAAAAGAATGAAAAACCAGTCTCTCAAAAAACAACTACTATCTCAGTGAACAGGTATATGCTCTTCAAACCTTCTAGAAGAGAACTCATCTAAATTGAGATCATAAATGCAGAGTACTACTGAAAAAATGCCTACAGGCTTTCATAGCCATCTTTGTGTCATTCTAACATCAAAATACTAAAAATCTCTTCCATATAATGTCGATAATGGGCCCTTCCTTATTTTCTCTTTAATGCTGTGCTTATTTCCAGCTGTTATCAGGGCCTGATTTGAAGACAGAAAGGAGACTATGTTAATATGCAGTCTCCCTGAAAGCAGGAAGGAAGTCCTTTGGACTGATTAAGGCCAGCATGATATTTACAGCGAACAAGCTCATTCTGGCCAAATTAAAGCAGTAATTTCAATGTTTGTTCCCTGTCAGCCATATCAGCAGGCAAAAAAGAAAAGAAAGCAGACTTGCATGCACACGGCCAGAAAAAAAAAAAAAAAAAAAAAAAAAAAGGCTAACGTTACAATCTACTTGTTTCATACCCAGTATTTGTATCATTCCAAAAAATACATACAATGACTGAGCTTCAACTAGTTCGCATTTACAAGGTAAAATAATTTCAAAACTTACCAGCCTCCAGTTCCCCCAGAATTACTGGGCTGTATTGAAACCTTAGCATTCCTGATCTCCTACCCCACCTTCCCTTCCCATTGAGAATGAAATCATCTTGTTATGAAATGTTAAGGGGAAAAATGATTTTCTAATGGCTTACTGATATTAATCTCCACATATATGTATTTGCCTTATAGATATGGCCTTACTTAAGCACATAAATGTAAAATTAGTCACTTAAAAATTGGTTTTACAAATACAAAAATCAACCAGGTATGGTTGATTAAACTCATTAAAACTGACCTTTTACAGTTACAGGTGGTGAGTACCTGTAATCCCAGCTACTCGAGAGGCTGAGGCAGAAGAACTCCTCGAACCCAGGAGGCAGAGATTGCAGTGAGCAGGGAGCACACCACTGCACTCCAGCCTGGGCAACAGAGCAAAACTGTCTCAAAAAAACATACAAAAAACTGTTTTTACAATTCTGTATTAAGCTCAGGCCATCTCTTGTATTTGCCCAATATGAATCTATTCTCCTTCACAGCCCTCTTCATAAACAAGCGATTTTACTAATTCTCATCTCCTACCCCACAAAAGTACTTGCTTTCTAATTAATACTTTTTTTTTTTTTTTTTAAAGACAGTCTCGCTCTGTCACTCAGGCTGGAGTGCAGTGGCATGATCTTGGCTCACTGCAGCCTCTACCTTTTGGGTTCAAGCAATTCTCACGCCTCAGCCTCCTGGGTAGCTGGGATTACAGATGCACACCACCATGCCCAGCTAATTTTTGTATTTTTAGTGGTGATGGGGTTTCGCCATATTGGCCAGGCTGGTCTTGAACTCCTGACCTCAAGTGATCTGCCCACCTTGGCCTCCCAAAGTGTAGGCATTATAGGCGTGAGCCGCTGCACTCAGCCTGGTTTCTAATACTTCTAACACTACATGTACATCTCTCTAACAGCTAAGACTATCTTTAGCAATAGGGACCTGATCGAAAAAAGAAAAGGAAAAGAAAAAGGAGAAAGAGAAAGGGAAGGCAAGGAAGGAAAGAAGAAAGAATCTTGTAAAAATTTTCCCTCAAAACATTTTCACTTTGCCACAACTTTCAAAGCTACCCTTTATCTACTCTTCACACTTCAAATAATACTAACAACTTTAACTTAACTGGCAGTAAAATACAGGAGGAGTAGCAGCTACCATTTATTAAATGCTTATTATGCATCAAGTACCATGGAGTTCTTTATGTCATCTCATATATTTATTTTGAGACAGGTTCTCACTCTGTCACCCGGGCTAGCGTACAGGGGCACAATCACGTCTCACTGCAGGTTTGACTTCCTGGGCTCAAGCATCCTCCTACCTCGGCCTCCCAAGTAGTTAAAACTACAGATTTGTGCCACTACTCAGAGCTAATTTTTTATTTGCTGTAGAGACAGGGTCTCCCTATATTGCCCGGGGCAGTCTTGAACTCCTAGGCTCAAGCTATCCTCCAGCCTCAGCCTCCAAAGTGCTGAGATTAGAAGGCCTAAGCCACCTTGACCAGCCCGTCATCTCCCTTAATCCTTCCTACAGCCCTCCCAAATAGGCTATAAAGATTTGGAGAAGCTGCCGAGCTCAGTGGCTCATGCCTGTAATTTCAAGACTTCACGAGGCCAAGGCATGCGGATCACCTGAGGTCAGGAGTTTGAGACCAGCCTGTCCAACATGGCAAAACCCACTCTTTACTAAAAATACAAAAAATTAGCTGGGTGTGGTGGCAGGTGCCTGTAATCCCAGCTACTCAGGAGGTCAAGGCAGGAGAACAGCTTGAACCTGGGAGACAGAGGTTGCAGTTAGCCAAGATCGCGCCACTGAACTCCAGCCTGGGTGACAAGAGCAAAATTCCATCTCAAAAAATAAACAAAACAAAAAAAAAAAGATTCGGAGAAGTTCATTTGCCCAAATCCACACAGACTGAAAAACCCAGAATCAGAACTGTCCATCTGTCTCAAGAGCCAAAGATATTAACCATTGTTCTATTTTATTCCAAATGCTTTTTTTTTTTTTTTTTTTTGGTCACCCAGACCGGAGTGCAGTGGCATGATCTCAGTTCACTGCAACCTCCAACTCCCTGGTTCTAGCAATTCTCCTGCCTCAGCCTCCTGAGTAGCTGGGATTACAGGCACACACCAGCACGCCCAGCTAATTTTTGAATTTTTAGTAGAGACGGGGTTTTACCATGCTGACCAGGATGGTCTGAATCTCCTGACCTTGTGCTGCCTCGGCCTCCCAAAGTGCTGGGATTACAGGTGTGAGGCACTGCACCTGGCTCCAAATGCTTTTATTTCTGTCTACAAGATTAAGAAAGCACAGCATGGACAGACATATGCAAAAAAGTGAACCTTAACCTAAATGTTGTATCTCATACAAAAAATTAATTAGATCATAGATCTACATACAAAAAAGCAAAACTACAAACATTCTAAAAGAAAACCTTCATATTTGAGGGTTAGAAAAAGATTTTTTTTGAGACAGAGTCTCACTGTGTCACCCAGGCTAGAGTGCAGTGGTGCGATCTTGCTCACTGCAAACCCTCACCTCCCGGGTTCAAGTGATTCTCCTGCCTCAGCTTCTTTAGTAACTGGGATTACAGGTGCCCACCACCATGCCCGGCTAATTTTCTATATTTTAGTAGAGACTGGGTTTCACCATGCTGGCCAACTGGTCTCAAAGTTCTGACCTCAAGTGATCCACCCACCCCGGCCTCCCAAAGTGCTTGTTACAGGTGTGAGCCACCACGGCTGGCCAGGAAAAGATTTTTTAAACATATCAACAAAAGTATGACCCATAAAAGAAAAAATTAATAAACTAGACTTTATCAAAATTTAAAACTTTTCCTCTATAAAAGACACCAGTAAGAGAATGAAAAGACAAGCTATCTGCAAATCATATATCCTTGAAAGGACTTGTATCGACAATGTATATGAAGAACCCTAAAAACCCAAAGAGAGAAAATAACCCAATTGTTGTTGGTGTTTGTTGAGACAAGAGTCTCACTCTGTCGTCCAGGTTGGAGTGCAGTGGCACCATCTCGGCTCACTGCAACCTCTGTCTCACAGGTTCAAGCAGATTCTCATCTCAGCCTCCTGAGTATCTGGGATTACAGAAATGCACCACCACACCTGGCTAATTTTTGTATTTTTAGTAGAGATGGGATTTTGCCCTTTTGGCGAGGCTGGTCTCAAACTCCTGGCCTCAAGTGATCCACCCACCTCCATCTCCCAAACTGCTGGGATTACAGGCCTAGGCCACTGCACCCCGCCAAACAACTAAATTGTAAAACAGTAAAAGACATGAACGGACACCTCACCAAAGATAACATAAGGATGGCGAAAAAAGCACATGAAAAAAATGTTCAATATCATTAGCTATTAAAGAAATGTAAATTAAAACCAAAATAAGATGTCACTACACAGGTATTAGAATAGCTAAAATAACAAACGGTGATAATACCAAATGCTAGTGAGGATGGAGAGCAGCTGGAATTCTCATAAATTGCTGTTCAGAATGTAAAACAGTACATGCATTCTGAAAATGGTTTGGCAGCTTTTTATAAAGTTAAATATCACCTAACACATATCCCAGCAACCCCACTTCTGGGCATTTTACTGTAAAGAAATGAAAACTTGGCCGGGCGCACTGGCTCACGCCTGTAATCCCATCACTCTGGGGGCCTCAGGCGGGAGGATCATGAAGTCAGGAATTCGAGACCAACATGACCAACGTGGTGAAATCCCGTCTCCACTAAAAATACAAAAATTAGCTGGGCATGGTGGCACATGCCTGTAATTCCAGCTACTCGGAGGCTGAGGCAGGAGAATTGCTTGAACCCAGGAGGTGGAGGTTGCAATGAGCCAAGATTGCACCACTGCACCTTAGCCTGGTGTCAGAGTGAGACTGCGTTTCAAAAAAAAAAAAGAAATGAAAACTTATGTTCACGCAAAAACCGGTACACAAATGTTTACAGCAGTTCTAATCATAATTGCCAAAAACTGCAAAAACCCAAGTGTCCTCCAATGGGTGAATGGATAAACAAACTGTAGCAAATCCATAAAGTGGAATATTACTCAGAAATAAAAAGAAACAAACTCCTGAGACACACACAATTTGGATGAATCTCAAAGGCACTATGCTGAGTGAAAGAAGCCACTTACCTATCACGATTCCACCTATATGACATTCTCAAAAAGACAAAACTACAAATAATCACACACACACACACACACACACACACACACGACAAAACTACAGTGAAAAAGAGCTAAGGGATTGCTAGGGGTTGTGGATGGAAAAGAGGTGACTATAAAGGCAGAGCACAACGGAGTTTTTGAGGTGGAACTGTTCTGTATACTAATTGTGGCAGTAATTACAGAAATCTATATATGTTTTAGAATTCATAGACATGTATACCCCAAAAAAGTCAATTTTACTTATATTAATTTTGAAGATAAAATTGAAAAAATTTAACTCTTCAGAGATAATTGGTTAACTAAACAGGAATTTAAAGTTACTATATATCAAAACATACTCTAAATGAACTAAAAAGCTAAACGTAAATTATGAAATAATACTCATCTTAATATATATGACACTCCTATAAATAAACTTTTAAAAAGAATATACCCAGAGAAAAATGGGCCAAGACATGAATAAACAGAACTAAGTATAGGAAAATGCTTTATTTCACAAATAACTGAATAAATAAACAGTAAAGCAATGAGACAGTATTTTTTGTCAACTGGATCACAGACACAAAAAAAACTTAGAGGGGCCCGGCGCGGTAGCTCAAGCCTGTAATCCCAGCACTTTGGGAGGCCGAGGCGGGTGGATCACGAGGTCAAGAGATCGAGACCATCCTGGTCAACAAGGTGAAACCCCGTCTCTACTAAAAATACAAAAAGTTAGCTGGGCATGGTGGTGCGTGCCTGTAATCCCAGCTACTTAGGAGGCTGAGGCAGGAGAATTGCCTGAACCCAGGAGGCGGAGGTTGCGGTGAGCCGAGATCGCGCCATTGCACTCCAGCCTGGGTAACAAGAGCGAAACTCCGTCTCAAAAAAAAAAAAAAAAACCTTAGAAGAATGATAACATTCAGTACTGGCAAAAGTGGCGAAAAAAATCTAAAGAAAACTAGTTTGGAGCCTAAAGTGCTATAAGATCTCCTAAAGGTAATCTGGATGTCTATACGTATCAAAAAATTCATATACATACACATATACTGTTTTTTCACTTCCAAGAATTTAAGTAAAATAACCCACAGTGCAGAAAAATATATGAAGCTTACTCATAACAAAATATAAATTTAAAAAGGTTAAATAATTATACATTTGGCCAGGTGAGGTGGCTCACGCCTATAATCCCAGTACATTGGGAGGCCAAGGTGGGTGGATTGATCACCTGAGGTCAAGAGTTCGAGACCAGCATGACCAACATGGTGAAACCTCATCTCTACTAAAGCCCAAAAACTAGCCCGGCATGGTGGTAAGTGCCTGTAATCCCAGCTACTCAGAAGGCTGAGGCAGGAGAAACACTTGAACCCAGGAGACAGAGGTTGCAGTGAACTGCGATCGTGCCACTGCACTCCAGCCTGAGCAACAAGAGCAAACCTCAGTCTCAAAAATTAAATAAAATAATTATACATCCCTATAATAGAATAATAAGTAGCCATTACAAATCCAAGTCACTTGAACAGTTGATGAAATCAGATTATGTTATTTTAGTAATCACTGCTATAATTTCCTACTTGTTCTCCAAAGTAAAGGTAAAAGACATAGGTTTTGCATGGTTTTTGGGTTTTGTGGGGTTTTTAGGATTTGCGGGGTTTTTAAGTTTTGCGGGGTTTTTTCTGTTTTTTGCTTTTTGTTGTTGTTTTTTTCTGAGACAGGGTCTGGCTTCATTGCCCAGGCTGGAGTGCAATAGTACATACAATCTCAGCTCACTGCAACCTCCACCTCCCAGGCTCAAGCCATCCTCCCACCTCAGCTCCCAAGTAGCTGCAACTACAGTGCACACCATCACACCTGGCTAATTTTTGTATTTTTTTTGTAGAAACGGGGTTTCGCTATATTGCCCAGGTTGGTCTCAAACCCCTGAGCTCAAGCAATCTGCCTACCTCAGCCTTCCAAAGTGTTGACATTATAGTCATGAGCCACCATGCCAGCCAAGATTCAGGTTTTTCTTTTTTTTTTTTTCTCTTTTTCTGGGAGGGGGGTCGTAGGTTTGCAAGCTAGGAGGGGGTCGTAGGGTATCAATTTAGGTTTTTCTTCAATGACAAAACAATGTTCATGACAGAATGATATGTTTTCAAAGAAAGTAAAATATAAGATCATATACAAGCTAAATTTTATTTTTAAAATGCATGTGAATTAGAGCCGGGTGAGGTGGCTCACACAGTAATCCCAGCACTTTGGGAAGTCAAGGCAGGTGAATCACAGGGTCAGGAGGTCAAGACAAGCCTGGTCAACAAGGTGAAATCCTGTCTCTACTTAAAATACAAAAAATTAAGGGCCGGGCGTGGTGGCTCAAGCCTGTAATCCCAGCACTTTGGGAGGCCGAGGCGGGCGGATCATGAGGTCAAGAGATCAAGACCGGCCGGGCGCGGTGGCTCAAGCCTGTAATCCCAGCACTTTGGGAGGCCGAGGCGGGTGGATCACAAGGTCGAGAGATCGAGACCAACCTGGTCAACATGGTGAAACCCCGTCTCTACTAAAAATACAAAAAATTAGCTGGGCATGGTGGCGCGTGCCTATAATCCCAGCTACTCAGGAGGCTGAGGCAGGAGAATTGCCTGAACCCAGGAGGCGGAGGTTGCGGTGAGCCGAGATCGTGCCATTGCACTCCAGCCTGGGTAACAAGAGCGAAACTCCGTCTCAAAAAAAAAAAAAAAAAAAGAGATCAAGACCATCTTGGTCAACATGGTGAAACCCCGTCTCTACTAAAAAATACGAAACATTAGCTGGGCATGGTGGCGCGTGCCTGTAATCCCAGCTACTCAGGAGGCTGAGGCAGGAGAATTGCCTGAACTCAGGAGGCGGAGGTTGCGGTGAGCTGAGATCGCGCCATTGCACTCCAGCCTGGGTAACAAGAACGAAACTCCGTCTCAGAAAAAAAAAAAAAAAGATCACAAAAAATTAGCTGGCTGTAGTGGCAGGCACCTGTAATGCCAGCTACTCAGGAGGCTGAGGCAGGAGAATTGCTTGAACCTGGGAGGCAGAGGTTGCAGCCAGTCAACATTGCACCACTGCACTCCAGCCTGGGCAACAGAGTAAGACTCTGTCTAAAAAAAAAAAAAAAAAAAAAAAGCATGTGAGTGTACAGACACATTGATACACACATATATATAGTATTTTCTCAATTTTCTATAATAATAAACATATATTGCTTTCATACATTTTTTTCGGATTGATAAACATTTTTTTTTTTTTTTCTGAGACAGAGTCTCACTCTGTCACTCAGGCTGGAGTGCAGTGGCACCATCTCAGTTCACTGCAACCTCCGCCTCCTGGGTTCAAACAATTTTCCTGCCTCAACCACCCAAGTAGCTGGGATTACAGGCACCTGCCACCGAGCCTGGCTAATTTTTTTTTTTTTTTTTTTTTTTTGAGACAAGAGTTTCGCTCTTGTTACCCAGGCTGGAGTGCAATGGCGCGATCTCGGCTCACCGCAACCTCCGCCTCCTGGGTTCAGGCAATTCTCCTGCCTCAGCCTCCTGAGTAGCTGGGATTACAGGCACGCGCCACCATGCCCAGCTAATTTTTTGTATTTTTAGTAGAGACGGGGTTTCACCATGTTGACCAGGATGGTCTCGATCTCTTGACCTCGTGATCCACCCGCCTCAGCCTTCCAAAGTGCTGGGATTACAGGCTTGAGCCACCAGGCCCGGCCTAATTTTTGTATTTTTAGTACAGATGGGGTTTCACCATGTTGGCCAGGCCAGTCTCAAACTCCCGACCTCTGATCTGCCTGCCTTGGCCTCCCAAAATGCTGGGGTTACAGGAGTGAGCCACCCCACTCAGCCGAATCAATATAATTTTTTTTTTTTTTTTCTGAGATGGAGTCTCAGCTCAAGGGCAGTAGCTGGGACTACAGGCATGAGCCACCACATCCAGCTAAATTTTGTATTTTTAGTAGAGACAGGGTTTCATCATGTTGGTCAGGATGGTCTCAACCTCTTGACCTCGTGATCCACCCAGCTTGGCCTCCCAAAGTGCCACTGTGCCCAGCCAATATACATTCTGTTAAATCAACTAAATTATATCCATAATGAGTTTAGAACTTTTTTATAACCTGGATTATCTGGTATTATCCTGGTCACAAGCATTTCACTGTTACCTAAATATGGCAATTCTACATGCAAATTTGTCTTTTAGTTACTAATCCCAAATGAGCCGACTGTCCAAAGGCAGATGATCTACAGATAATGGCATCTCATTAATATCACCACCCAAAAGATGCAGAATACTGTGTATATTAAAATTAGCCTTTTGTGTCTTAAATTTTTTTTTGAGACAGTCTCATGCTGTCTCCCAGCCTGGAGTGCAGTGGCGCAATCTTGGCTCACTGCAACCTCCATCTCCCAGGTTCCAGCGATTCTCCTGCCACAGTCTCCCAAGTAGCTGGGATTATAGGCACATGCCACCACACCCAACTAATTTTTTTTGCATTTTTAGTACAGACAGGGTTTCACCATGTTAGCCAGGCTGGTCTCGAACTCCCGACCTTAAGTAATCTGTCCACCTCGGCCTCCCAAAGTGCTGGGATTACAGACATGAGCCACTGCGCCCAGAGCAGTATGTTTTAAAATCTATTAAAGACATTTCTTTAATACACAGAAACTTACAACCTGCTATGTCCATATACTTTTTTTTTTCAGTTCAATATTACAAGAAGCCATAAGACATACTTATCTTTTTTGGTGGGGGAAGAGGTTTACATCTCCTTATTGTTTGATTTATGTACCATTTTCGTATTCTTTTTTAATATTTGACATTTCTTTTAAGTTTCTTGTTTAGTTTGCACTTACCATGGAGCACTTCGCCAGAACTTCCTCCTGGAATCTCAGGAATCCTTCCTGAACTTCAACTTCATTGAGGAAAAAGGAAAGGAAATGAGTGAAGGGCTGTTTTCTTCTAAAAGTGTGCAAAAGAACATCAATCCGTGTTCGGGCTGAAATTACACCATTTCGATGCTGGCCAGTGATTACTGCAAACAAAGAAGAAAGGGTTAACATGCTCAAGAACCCCCAAATGCTTATAAGATAGGGGACCTCTTGATACTGTCATCTCTGAGGAGCTAAAGCAATTCTGAATTCGTATGTGAATCTAAACAGGGGACAGTAACAAGTGTAAAAAAAACTGCTAATTAATTCAATGTAAGCAGAATAAAGCTTATAAATAGAAAATATCCTTAAGATGCCTTATAAAGTAGAAAAATGAATTCAAATGCTACAAAGCAAACCTTTGCTGATAGGAATGTAAAATGGTGTAGCCACTATGAAAAAGTTTGGTAATTCCTTAAAAAGTTACACATAGCTGGGCATGGTGGCTCACACCTGTAATCCCAGAATTTTGAGAGGCTGAGGTGGGCAGATCACTTGAGATCAGGAGTTTGAGACCAGCCTGGCCAATATGGAGAAACCCCATCTCTACTAAAAATACAAAAATTAGCTAGGAGTGGTGGCACATGTCTGTAATCCCAGCTACTTGGGAGGCTGAGGCATGAGAATGGCTTAAACCAGCAAGGTGGAGATTGCAGTCAACTGAGAGCATGCCACTGAACTCCAGCCTGGGTGACAGAGCTAAGACTCTGTCTCCAAAAAAAAAGTTAAACATAGACTTACCATATAACCCAGAAATTCCACTCTTAGGGATACACAAAATAAGTAAAAACAGAAAGAGAGGAAGAAAGGGGGGCAGCGGGGGGAGGAACAGGAAGGAAGGACAGGGGAGGGGAGAGGAAAGGGAAAAAAGAAGGGAAGGGGAAGGGAAAGGAAAGGGAAAGGGAAAGGCAAGGCATGGTAGCTCATGCCTGCAATCCCAGCACTTTGGGGGGCGGCGGGAAGCTTCTGATGTTCCAGAAGCTCTTCTTCTGACTTATGTATTTATTTATTTTTCGAGACCGAGTCTTGCTCAGTCACCCAGGCTACAGTGCAATGGTGCAATCTCAGTTCACTGGAACCTCTGCCTCCCAGGATCAAGCAATTCTCCTGCCCAGCCTCTAGAGTAGCTGGGATTATAGGCACATGCCACTACGCCTGACTAATTTTTGTATTCTTAGAAGAGATGGGGTTTCACCATCTTGGCCAGGCTGGTCTCAAACTCCTGACCTCATCATCTGCCTACCTCTGCCTCCCAAAGTGCTTGGATTACAGGTGTGAGCCACCGCACCTGGCCCAATAAACCAGTTTATTCTCTTGCTTTTCAATTAAATTAGTTCCACTAAATTCTTACATTTAACAATTAGACACACTAATTTTTCCTTTTTTTTTTCACCTTGCTCTGTTGCCCAGGATGGAGTACAGTGGCATGATCTCAGCTCACTGCATCCTTTACCTCCCAGGTTCAAGCAATTCTCCTGCTTCAGCCTCTTTAGTAGCTGGGATTACAGGCATGAGCTACCATGCCTGGCCAATTTTGTATTTTAGTAAAGACAAGGTTTCACCATATTGGTCAGGCTGGTCTCGAACTTCTGACCTCAAGTGATCCATCCTCTTCGGCCTCCCAAAGTGTTGAGATTACAGGCATGAGCCACCGTTCCTGCCTAGTTTTTTTTCTTTGTTGTTGCTGTTGCTGTTTGAGACAGAGTCTCATTGTGTAACCCAGTTAGAGTGCAATGGTACGATCATGGCTCACTGCAACCTCGACCTTCCCAGATAAAAGATCCTCCCACCTCAGCCTCCCAAGTAGCTGTGACTACAAGCACACACACCAGCACACCCAGCCAATTTTTTTTTTTTTTTTTTTTTTTTTTTTTTTTTTTTTTTGTAGAGATGGGGTTTTGCCATGTTGCCCAGGCTGACCTTGAACACCTGGGCTCAAGTGAGCCTCCCACCTAGAACTCCCAAAGTGTTGGGATTACAGGCATAAGCCACCAAGCCCAAACTGATACTCTAGTTTTTCACACTGCAACATTTGTGCTAAGTTGAAATGGAATCTTTACAGCCTGTCTACTCTTTTCTGGATAAGTCTGGAATGACTCTAGCACATTTTTTTTTTTTTTGGAGACAGAGTCTCACTCTGTCACCCAGACTGAAATGCAGTGGCACGATCTCGGCTCACTGCAACCTCTGTCTCCTGGGTTCAATCGATTCTTCTGCCTCAGCCTCATGAGTAGCTGGGATTACAGGCATACTCCACCACACCCGGCTAATTTTTGTATTTTTAGTAGAGACGGGGTTTCACCATCTTGGCCAGGCTGTTCTCGAACTCCTTACCTTGTGATCCACCTGTCTAGGCCTCCCAAAGTGCTGGGATTACAGGCGTAAGCCACTGTGCCTGGCCAACTCTAGTATATTAAAATGGCTAAAGTCTCCACATTTATACCATGTTATAACTTTACTGCAATAAAAAATATCATAGAGGCCGGGCGCGGTGGCTCAAGCCTGTAATCCCAGCACTTTGGGAGGCCGAGGCGGGTGGATCACAAGGTCAAGAGATCGAGACCATCCTGGTCAACATGATGAAACCCCGCCTCTACTAAAAATACAAAAAAATTAGCTGGGCATGGTGGTACGTGCTTGTAATCCCAGCTACTCAGGAGGCTGAGGCAGGAGAATTGCCTGAACCCAGGAGGAGGAGGTTGCAGTGAGCCGAGATCGTGCCATTGCACTCCAGCCTGGGTAACAAGAGCGAAACTCTGCCTCAAAAAAAATAAATAAATAAATAAATATCATATAACTGGTGAGGCACGGTGGCTCATGCCTATAATCCCAGCACTTTGGGAGGCCGAGGCAGGTGGATTATCTGAGGTCATGAGTTGAAGACCAGCCTGACCAACATGGAGAAACCTCGCCTCTACTAAAAATACAAAATTAGCTGGGCCTGTAATATAAAAATTACATGCCTGTAATCCTAGCTCCTCAGGAGGCTGAGGCAGAGAACTGCTTAAACTCAGGAGGCAGAGGTTGCAGTGAGCCAAAATCATGCCACTGCACTCCACCCTGGGTGACAGAGCAAGACTCCATCTTAAAAAAAATTAACAAACAAAATTAGTTGGGTATGGTGGTGCATGCCTGTAATCCCAGCTACTTGGGAGGCTGAGGAAGGAGAATCACTTGAACCCGGGAGGTGGAAGTTGCAGTGAGCCAAGATCACACCACTGCACTCCAGCCTGGGCAACAAGAGCAAAACTCCATCTCAATAAAAACACAAAAACACACACACACACACACACACACACACACACATATGTACGTATATAAAACTTACTACACAGATAGAAAAATGGGGAACATATAACAAGTGTTAATAGCAATTATGTTTGGATTCATATTATAAGAGACTTCCATTTATACATTATATATGATTTCTGTAAGCTTTCTCTTTTTTGAAAGCATGTATTAGTTTTATAATCAGAAAAAATAGATGACACTTTAATGCAATTATAAAATGACTTTAGTATTTGTAACTTGAATGTTAAAACTTAAGGAAAATAAATGTTCGCACTTACAATTCTAACAACCTGAATATTTACTTTAATAAAAATCTTTCCAAATGCTGTTAAAGTTCTAATGCTAGAGTTTGTTAACATTATCAGGGAACTAAAGAAAACCGCAGCACTGCACTGGCCAATATGGGAGCCCACATGCAGTTAGTTAAAATAATCTGAATTCAGTAAATGTAAAAATTCAGTTCTTCTCACACTAGCAGTATTTCAAGTACTCACAGTCACATGTGACCAGTACCTGACACATGCAGCTCCTATGCTAGATGGCATGGATACAGAACATTCTCACCATCACAGTAAGTACTTCTGGATAGCACTGCTCTAAAGTCAATTGCTACTTATCTGCTGTCAAGGTGATTATTCTTTTGTGTGTGTGTGTGACAGGGTCTCACTCTGTCGCCCAGGCTGGAGCATGGTGGCATGAACACAGCTCACTGCAGCCTCTACCTCCTGGGCCCAAGCGATCCTCCCACCTCAATCTCCCGGAGTGCTGACATTACAGGTATGTGCCACTGTCTCCAGTCAAGGTGATTATTCTTACAATTTTTTTCGCAAAAACAATACAATTCATGAGCATTAAGGGAAAATGGGGCTGGGGTCAGTGACTCAGGTCTATAATCCCAGCACTCTGGGAGGCCAAGGAGGAAGGATCACTTAAACCCAGGAGTTCAAAGCCTGCCTGGGCAACATAGCAAGACCCCATCTCTACAAAAAATAATAAAAATTATCTGGGCATGGTGGCATGTGCCTGTAGTTACAGCTACTTGGAAGGCTGAGGGAGGAGGATTGCTTGAGCCCAGGAGTTCAAGGCTACAGTGATCTATGACAGAGTCACTGCACTGTAGCCTGGGCAACATGTTCATGCCTGTAACTCCAATACTTTGGAAGCCAAGGCAGGCAGGTCACTTGAGTTCAGGCGTTCCAGACCAGCCTTGTCTCTACAAAAAATACAAAAAAATTTAAAAATTAGCCAGGTATGGTGGCATGTGCCTATAGTCCCAGCTATGGGAGGCTGAGATGGGAGAACTGATTGATCCCAGGAGGTAGAGGCTGCATTGAGCTGTGATCATGCCACTACACTCTAGCCTGGACAACAGAGAGAGACTGTCTCCAAAAAAAAACACTAAAATAAATGATTAGAAGGCTGCATATGGTGGCTCAGCCTGTAATCCCAGCACCTTGGGAGGCCGAGACAGGCAGATTACTTGAGACCAAAAGTTCAAGATCGGCCTGGGAAACATGGTGAAACCCTGTCTCAATAAAAAATAAAAACTTTTAAATGAAAAAAGAAAAAAAATGGGTTAATGAATTATTGGAGGTTGCTGTACTCTTTGACTTTAAAAAAGTTCCATCAGCCAGGCATGGTAGCTCACACCTGTAATCCCAGCACTTTAAAAGGCCAAGATGGGTGGATCACTTGAGACCAGCCTGGCCAACATGGCGAAACCCTGTCTCTATGAATAAATACAAAAATTAGCTGGGTATGCTGGCACACGGCTATAGGCCCAGCTACTCAGGAGGCTGAGGCAGAAGAATTGCTTGAACCTGCAGGACAGAGGTTGCAGTGAGCCTTGGCACTCCAGCCTGGACAACAGAGCCAGACTGTCTCAAAAAAAAAAAAAAAAAAAATCCATCCTTCCAGAATAAGTTTACAATTTTGTCCTAACAATGCCCCTCACTCAAAGCCATTGTACAACAAAAGCCTATGCCATTGGTTCACACTGAGGCTTCATACAGATACTTTCTGACTTGATTTATACTGCTAAACTATTTTTCCTCAACAGAATAGTTATTTGAATCAAGTTACATTATTTTAATCACTACCCTTTTTTTTTTTATGATTTGCCTTAGGTTTAATAAAAATTAACTGTCAAAAATAAAATCAAAATATTTCTTTTTACTTATCTGACACACATAATACAAATGTATGTGATAGTACAAGTTTACATTTGAAACTAAAAAGTAAAAATTAAATAATGGAAATATTTTGTTAATTTCTTTCATTTCCTTCCTGGTTTACAAAATCAAGGGCAAAAAGTTGAGAACATAATGGAAAAGGCTAAACTTTATTTCATCTTCACTGATCCCATTGGTTTTCTCTAATTCTAACTGGAAACAATTCACAAATCCACTTCAAGCTACCAAAGCACAAAAATAAACCTAGGCCAGGCACGGTGGCTCACGCCTGTAATCCCAGCACTTTGGGAAGTGGAGGTGGTCAGCTCATGAGGTCAGGAGTTCGAGACTAGCCTGACCAACACAGTGAAACCTCGTCTCTACTAAAAATACAAAAATTAGCCAGGTGTGGTGGCACACACCTGTAGTGCCAGCTACTCGGGAGACTGAGGCAAGAGAATCGTTTGAACCCAGGAGGCGGAGGTTGCAGTGAGCCGAGACCATGCCATTGCACTCCAGCCTGGGTAACAAGAGTGAAACTCCAACTCAAAAAAAAAAAAAAAAAAAAGAAAAGAAAAAAGAAATCTAATACACAGTGAAGTCTACAAGCTATATTCCATCAATCATCAATGTATGGTAAAGTATAAAATTAAGGCCCTGGTACTCAGTCAAGGTAAGGCTGTATAATTCCATCTTTCCTCATTTGGGAGATTGGTACTGATAAACCATAAAAAGGCCCATAGCTATAGAACCGCACAGAGAACGTAGTTACTAAACGCTGCAATCAGTTACATTATTCCATACACATGCAAAAGTGACTTCAAATATAACTTGTATCTACTGAGTCTCACCAATTTCCCCATCTTGTCCAGGTTTAGGAATGCTAATAGACGTTTTGGTCTCCATTTCTATTTTCTTCCTAGTGTCTCCTCTCTTTCCAACTATATGCCTGTATAAAGAAAAAGTAATTAAAAGGATATTAAGTCAAAATGTACCAAACTTAAGAATCTCATCATGGCCGGGCGCGGTGGCTCAGCCTGTAATCCCAGCACTTTGGGAGGCCGAGGCGGGTGGATCACGAGGTCAAGAGATCGAGACCATCCTGGTCAACATGGTGAAACCCCGTCTCTACTAAAAATACAAAAAATTAGCTGGGCATGGTGGCGTGTGCCTGTGATCCCAGCTACTCAGGAGGCTGAGGCAGGAGAATTGCCTGAACCCAGGAGGCGGAGGTTGCGGTGAGCCGAGATCGCGCCATTGCACTCCAGCCTGGGTAACAAGAGTGGAACTCTGTCTCAAAAAAAAAAAAAAAAAAAAAAAGAATCTCATCATGTTTAAATCCTTTGTGACTAGAGATACTCCCTTACGGAAAAGCGGTTCAGTAAAAGCCCAATATTTGTGGAAGAAATTACAAGTCATCTAGCTTTAGAACATGCTGCATTAAAGTCACTGGCAAAAATGAGTTTTTGGCCCTATAGCCAATTCAATGCATAGAAAAACCATGCCCAACACCCATTTGCTTCTCAAAATTAGATTTAAATTCTAGGTCTGCAATTAAGCAAAAGAAAAGCTGGCCAGCAGGCACAGTGGCTGATGCCTGTAATCTCTGCTACTCAAGAGGCTAAGGTGGGAGGACTGCTTACAACCAGGAGTTTGAGACCAGCCTAGGCAACAGAGTAAGACCCCCATCTCTAAAAAAATATTTCAGGCCAGCCTCGGTGGTTCACACCTGTAATCCCAGCACTCTGAAAGGCCAAGGTGGGAAGATCGCCTGAAGTCAGGAGTTCGAGACCAACCTGGCCAACCTGGTGAACCCTCATCTCTACTAAAATACAAAACTTAACCAGGTGTGGCTCCAGGGCACCTGTAATCCCAACTACTCAGGAGGCTGAGGCAGGAGAATCACTTGAACCCAGAGGCAGGGGTTGCCATGAGCTGAGATCATACCACTGTACTCCAGCCTGGGCAACAAGAATGAGACTCCATATCAAATTTTTTTTTTTTTTTTTTTTGAGATGGAGTTTCGCTCTTGTTACCCAGGCTGGAGTGCAATGGCACGATCTCGGTTCACCGCAGCCTCCGCCTCCTGGGTTCCAGCAATTCTCCTGCCTCAGCCCCCTGAGTAGCTGGGATTACAGGCATATACCACCATGCCCAGCTAATTTTTTGTATTTTTAATAGAGACGGGGTTTCACCCTGTTGACCAGGATGGTCTCAATCTCTTGACCTCGTGATCCACCCGCCTTGGTCTCCCAAAGTGCTGGGATTACAGGCTTGAGCCACCACGCCCGGTCAAAAAAAAAAATTTTAATAGACAGTCTTTCATCTACCCTACTTCAATCACTTATTGACTCATTTACATTACTCGCCTAAGCTTTCAAGTGTAAATAATTGTAACAATCCAAAGTTAACTTCTGGAACCCCCAGTCATTTGCTATGTTCGAATGAATGAGACTACTGAATCCCAAGAGAGAAGTTTCAGAGTCTAAAGCAGCAAGAGGCGGTCACAGGGCTACAGAGTTAAGAGAAACAACTCGTCATCAACATTATTTCAACTTCTATGATTTCAATTATAGTACCCAATACTATGGATAACTATGTCTAAAATTGCTCATTTGTTTTTTCATGGGATAACCAAGCCCAATTACTTCCATTAAAATCTATTATAGTAAGCCAGTTTTTTTAAGTAAGATGATTAGAAGATTGGAAGTCTGTAGTTTCCCAGTGGTTTTCCATTGTACTGGGCTGGAGATTGTAGGGCACCAACTCTGTGAGGCCTTTGTCTTCCCACCTTACCAATTAGAAGTGCTTTCTATCAGGCTCCAGTTTGCTACTATGTGGCTAGTGAACAAGCCTATAACAAAATGCAGTGGCTCAAAATGCTATTAATAATCTAGGCTTCAGCACCTTAGAAAGCAAAGTAGTTGAGGTTTAAAAGGCTTTAGAATAAAACAAACCTTGAGCAACTCATATAACCACTGTAAGCCTACTTCTTCACATATAAAAATGAAGTGAGAGGCTGATGCGGAAGGATCCCTTGAGCCCAAGAGTTCAAAGCTATGATGAGCTATGATCACACCATGGCACTCTGGCCTGGGTGACAAAGAGAGATCCTGTCTCTAAAAAAAATAAAAATAGGGCTGGGTGCAGTAGCTCACGCCTGTAATCCTAGCACTTTGGAAGGCCGAGGCGGGCAGATCACGAGGTCAGGAGATCAAGACCATCCTGGGCAACAAGGTGAAACCCCATCTCTACTAAAAATACAAAAATTAGCTGGGTGTGGTGGCGCATGCCTGTAATCCCACCTATCGGGAGGCTGAGGCAGGAGAATCACTTGAACCCAGGAAGTGGAGGCTGCAGTGAGCCAAGATCACACCACTGCACTTCAGCCTGGGCAACAGAGCAAGACTCTGTCTTAAAAAAATAAAATAATAAAAAAATTAATTAAATAAAGAAATAAAAATAGGCTGGCTGCAGTGGCTCATACCTGTAATCCCAACATTTTGAGAGGCTGAGGTAGGCAGATCACTTGAGGTCAGGAGTTCAAGACCAGCCTGGCCAACATGGCAAAACCGCAACTCTACTAAAAATACAAAAATTAGTGAGGCCAGGCAAGGTGGCTCAAGGCCAGGCACGGTGGCTCATCCCTGTAATCCAAGCACTTTGGGAGGCCGAGGCAGACAGATCACCTGAAGTCAGGAGATAGAAAGGAGCCTGGCCAACATGGTAAAACGCTGTCTCCACTAAATACAAAAATTAGCCAGACGTGGTGGCAGGTACATGTAATCCCAGCTACTAGGGAGGCTGAGGCAAGAGAATCATTTGAATTTAGGAGGGAAAATTTGCAGTGAGCCAAGATCATGGCACTGCACTCCAGCTTAGGTGACAAGAGTGAAACACTGTCTCCAAAAAAAAAAAAATTAGTGGGGTATGGTGGTGGGCACTGATAATCCCAGTTGCTCGGGAGGCTGAGCAGGAGAATTGCTTGAACCTGGGAGACAGAGGCTGTAGTGAGTAGAGATCACACCATTGCACTCCAGCCTGGGCATCAGAGGGAGATTCCATCTCAATAAATTAAATAACTAAATTAAATTAAATTAAATTTGGCTGGGTGCAGTGGCTCACACCTGTGACCCTAGCACTTTGGGAGGCCAAAACAGGTGGATCACCTGAGGTCATGCATTCAAGACCAGCCTGACCAACATGGTGAAACCCCGTCTCTACTAAAAATACAAAAATTAGCCAGGCGTGGTGCTGCATGCCTGTAAATCCCAGCTACTTAGGAGACTTAGGCAGGAGAATGCCTTGAACCCAGGAGATGGAGGTTGCCATGAGCCAAGATCGTGCCATTGCCTAGGCAACAAGAGCGAAACTTAGTCTTAAAAAAAATAATAAATAAATAATAAAAATAAAATTTGAAATTAAAAAAAGAGTGAATAATATCTATTTGTCTAAAGGTTGTCATAAGGATTAAATGTGATCATATATAAAAGACCTTCCCAATGAGTCGCACAGGGCTCCACAGAGGTCATGCTGCAGGGCAGATGCCCCTAACAGTGGTAAGTTAAGGATACCAGGAGAAGGATCCTGTATGGCAGACACATCTGACAGCAATAACTTAAGCCTACCTGAGAATCACCCTATTATCTAAGAAGAATGTATGTTCAGATTTCCAAGCTACAGAATCTGGCTTGGATTCATTCCAACCCAAAGATTAATTCCTTTATCTATGAGCAATATCTGAATCCCCGGCCCATTTATGGAACCCACACCATACAGGGGACTGAGTCCCTTTGTTTTGGGTTAAATAAAGGTTACCAGGTGATGGCTGCCAGGGGCAGGGTGCTAAGTGGAAATGTTATATAAACTGAATCCTTTTTACAAGCAGTTGAAGTTTTGTCAAGCCCACCACCACTGCACTGGCCTTTATGTAAGTCCCCTTGATAAAATGCTGTGTCTCATTTCCTGGTGCTGGGTCTCTTCCCCAGCCTCTCTAACATAGTGCCATCCCTAACAAAGTCAACAGGTATGCGTCATGACACATGCCATCTTCATTAAACCCATACTGGCATGTTTCCAGTTAAAAGTACAGCTGGACTCAAAAGAGGTTTACATGGAAAATCTAAAATATTCACTATAGGTCAGGCACAGTGGTTCATGCTTGTAATCACAGCACTTTTGGAGACTGAGGCAGGCGGATCACTTGAGGTCAGGAGTTCAAAGACCAGCCTGGCCGACGTGGCAAAACCCTGTCTCTAACAAAAACACAAAAAATTAGCTGGGCGTGGTGGTACCTGCCTGTAGTCCCAGCTACTCGGGAGGCTGAAGCAAGAGAATCGCCTGAACCAGGGAGACAGAGGTTGCAGTGAGCTGAGATCGCATCACTGCATTCCAGCCTGGATGACAAAGCAGAAGCCCTGTCTTTAAAAAATAATATTTAAGGCCGGGCACGGTGGCTCAAGCCTGTAATCCCAGCACTTTGGGAGGCCGAGGCGGGTGGATCACGAGGTCGAGAGATCGAGACCATCCTGGTGAACATGGTGAAACCCCATCTCTACTAAAAATACAAAACATTAGCTGGGCATGGTGGCACGTGCCTGTAATCTCAGCACTCAGGAGGCTGAGGCAGGAGAATTGCTTGAACCCAGGAGGCGGAGGTTGCGGTGAGCCGAGATCGTGCCATTGCACTCCAGCCTGGGTAACAAGAGCGAAACTCCCATCTCAAAAAAAAATAATAATAATAGTAATAATAATAATATTTAAAAGGTAACATGGGATATGGTGGCTGGGCATAGTGTCTTATGCTAATACTTTGGGAGACCAAGGTCGGAGGATAACTTGAGTCAAAGGAGTTCAAGATCAGCCAGGGAAACATAGTAAGAACCCCACCCCTACAAGTAATTTAAAAAATCAGCTCTTCCTGCCATCTTGGCACTTACAGAGGCTAGAGAAGCGCCTGTTGCTGAAATTTGGAGGCCTGCTGGGAGCAGGACTTATAAAAGGAACTATGTCTGGAAGGCTGTGGTCCAAGGCTATTTTTGCCAGCTATAAGCGGGGTCTCCGGAACCAAAGGGAGCACACAGCTCTTCTTAAAATTGAAGGTGTTTATGCCTGAGATGAAACAGAATTCTATTTGGGCAAGAGATGTGCTTACGTATACAAAGCAAAGAAAAGCTGTACCCCTCAAGGATTTAGAACTAATGAAAAGTCAATAAATAAATGTGGATTTGTGCTCTTCTATTTCTGTTAAGTGGATTAAAAAACTTACTATGCTAAAAAAAAAAAAAAAAAAAAAAATCAGGCAGTCTTGGTGGTGTGTGCCAGTCCCAGCTACTTGGGAGGCTGAGGTGGGAGGACTACTTTAGCCTGGGCAGTCGAGGCTGGAGTGAGCCGAGATCGTGCAACTGCACTTTAGCCTGGCAACAGAGCAAGGCCCTGTCTCCAAAATATAATAATTTTTTTTTTTTAAAAAAGGTGATGTGGTTTGGATCTGTATCCCTGTCAAGTCTCATGATGAAATGTAATCCTCAGTGTTGGAAGTGGGGCCTTGTGGCAGGTGTTTGGATCATGGGGGTGGATCCCTCATGATGGCTGCACACCATCTCCTCGATCAATGAGTGAGCTCACACAAGATCTGGTTGTTTAAACGTGTGTGGCACCTCACTTCCCAGCGTTTTTGCTCCCGCTTTCACCATGTAACATGCCTGCTCCCACTTCGGCTTCTGCCAAGAGTAAAAGGTCCCTGAGGCCTCCCCAGATGCCAGTGCCATGCTGGTACTGTCTGTAGAGCCATGAGCCAATAAAACCTCTTTTCTTTATAAATTACTCAGCCTCGGGTATTTCTTCACAGCAACGCAAGAATGGCCTAACACAAGAAGCAAAATCAGCTTATCAATACATGTAGAACCATGAAATTATTCTGTAATCAGTCCTTTGAAATTTTAGGACATAAAACGATGCTATTTTATCATTAGTGATCAAGCATTGCAATAAGTATAGAAGACCAAAGAGCCCACTTCCCACTAAGTTTTCTGGAAGTGTCTTCCCTTGACTCACTTATAGAGCAAGCTAGGGGCCCTCACAGTAGACCGGAATCCTTGCGGGGTCTGCTCCACCTCATAGGCATCACAGGGCTCATCAGCGCACTCCATGGAGCCTGCACAGAAACCATGACATGTCACTCAGAAAAAATGTTGCTCTGTGGACAACAGCTTTCACCTTAGCCGTCAACCACTGTTGGGGTTTTTAAATAGCAATACACAGGCATAAAGAACGGCCAGACACTGTACATTGCATGACACTGCTCTGATACTCCTTCTGACCTGCTCTTATAAGCAATAAACCATAAAAAACATATAATGACTATTTTAAATCTTTCAGTCTTGGAACCCTCGGAAGGTAGCATCTGCATACAGTAGCTCCCCCTCATCTATGGTTTCGTTTTGTGAGGTTTCAGTTACCTGCAGTTAACTGCTGTCCAAAACTATTACTACAATAAGATACTCAGCATGACACAGAGAGACCACATTTGCATTACTTTTATTACAATGTATTGTTATAATTGTTCTATTTTATTAGTTATTATTAATCTCTTACTGTGCCTAATTAATAAACTAAACTTTATCAAAGATTTCTATATAATGCTGGCCCTCCATATGCAAGGATTCTCCATCTGTGGATTTAACCAACTGCAGAATGAAAATATTTGAAAAAAAATCTAGCCTGGGCAACACAGTCAAACCTCTCATCTCTACAAAGATTAGCTGGGCATGGTGGCACATGCCCATAGTCCCCACTACTTAGGAGGCTGATGTGGGAGAATCGTTTGAGCCCGGGAGGTTCAGACTGCAGTGAACCAAGGTTATGCCACTGCACTCCAGAATGGGCCTGTCTCCTAAAAAAAAAAAAAAAATTATTTGGAAAAAAATAAGTAAAATAACAATACGGCAATAAAAATAATACAAATTAAAAAACAATACATACCGGGCATGGTGGGAAATGCCTGTAATCCCAGCACTTTGGGAGGCCGAGGTGGGCAGATCACCCAAGGTCAGGAGTTCGACAACACCCTGGCCAACATGGTGAAACACTGTCTCAACTAAAAATACAAAACTTAGGCCAGGTGTGGCGGCTCATGCCTATAATCCCAGCACTTTGGGAGGCCGAGGCAGGTAGATCACAAGATCAAGAGATTGAGACCATCGAGGCCAACATGGTGAAACCCCGTCTCTGCTAAAAATACAAAAATTAGCTGGGTGTGGTGGTGTGCACCTGTAGTCCCAGCTACTGGGGAGGCTGAGGCAGAAGAATTGCTTGAATCTGAGAGGCAAAGGTTGCAGTGAGCCGAGATTTCACCACCACACTCCAGCCTGGGTGACAGAGCAAGACTCCACCTCAAAAAAAAAAAAAAAAAAAAGAAAATACAAAAATTAGCCAGGCGTGGTGATATGTGCCAGTAGACCCAGCTACTGGGGAGGCTGAGGCAGGAGAATTGTTTGAACCCAGGAAGCAGAGGTTGCAGTGAGCCGAGATCGCGCTGTTACACTCCAGCCTGGGCAACAAGAGCAAAACTCTATCTCAAAAAATAATAATAATAATAATAAATAAAATAAAAAATAAAAATACAGCATAACTATTTACAGAACACTCGCATTGTATTAGGTATATATGTATTATAAGAGAGGATTTAAAGTAGGATATGTGTAGGTTACATGCAAATAACATGCTGTTCTACAAAAGGGACATGAGCATCCAAGGATTTTGGTAACACTTTTGGGCACTGGACTAAACATATACGTTAATTTATTTCAAAAATTTATATATAATTACTTTAGGGCTGGGCACAGTGGCTCATGCCTGTAATCCCAGCACTTCGGGAGGCTGAGGCAGGTGGATCACTTGAGGTCAGGAGTTCAAGACCAGCCTGGCCAACAATGGTGAAACCATATCTCTATTAAAAATACAAAAATTAGCTGGGCATCATGGCATGTGCCCGTAGTCTCAGCTACTTGGGAGGCTGAGGCACCAGAATTGCGCTGGAACCTGGAGGAAGGGGTTGCAGTGAGCGGAGATCACCTAGGCACTCCAGCCTAGATGACAGAACAAGACTGTCTCAAAAAATAATAATTATTACGCCGGGCGCGGTGGCTCAAGCCTGTAATCCCAGCACTTTAGGAGGCCGAGGCGGGTGGATCACGAGGTCGAGAGATTGAGACCATCCTGGTCAACATGGTGAAACCCCGTCTCTACTAAAAATACAAAAAACTAGCTGGGCGTGGTGGCGCGTGCCTGTAATCCCAGCTACTCAGGAGGCTGAGGCAGGAGAATTGCCTGAGCCAAGGAGGTGGAGGTTGCGGTGAGCCGAGATCGCGCCATTGCACTCCATCCTGGGTGACAAGAGCGAAACTCCGTCTCAAAAAAAAATAATAATTATTATTATTATTACTTTACAGACTAAGGAACTTAATTTTGTAATAAAATATTAATGGTTCAGCCAGGCGCAGTGGCTCAAGCCTGTAATTCCAGCACTTTGGGAGGTCGAGGTGGATGTATCACGAGGTCAAGAGATCGAGATCATCCTGGTCAACATGGTGAAATCCCGGCTCTACTAAAAACACAAAAAATTAGCTGGGCGTGGTGGCACGTGCCTACAATCCCAGCTACTCAGGAGGCTGAGGCAGGAAAATTGCCTGAACCCAGGAGGCAGAGGTTGTGGTGAGCTGAGATCGCGCCATCGCACTCCAGCCTGGGTAACAAGAGCGAAACTCCATCTCAAAAAAAAAAAAAATTGATGGTTAATATTAATAACTAACTAAAATTACTCTTTATGATATTTAAGCCTCTGCACAAAAAAGAAACATAACATAAATTGCAACCAAAAACACTTCAGCTAAACTCAAACTCATCAGTACCCTTAGACGTGAACACAAATGGAGCTATATGAGGCCAAATATCCCAAATTTCAGTGCGGACACAGAAATACATTGAAACAAAACAAAGAATTGATCCTACAATATACAGGACATTTTACTTATCTGACCAAAGAGCAACTAGGATTACCTTGATAAAAGTCCTCTTCATCTTCTTCACGTTGATAGGTCTGTTCTTGGATTGGATTCTTCCTGTAATTCCGGCCATCAATTCTTATAAGCTGTGGACGCAGAACTTCCATGACACTTTCTCCAAATAATATTGCAGTGATGTCCTGAAAAATATAATTAACATCTTACCTTTCTTAGTGAGAATTAAAGTCCTTACTCTAGTGACTAGAGATAGCCCTATCTCTAGTGTATCACATAGGTCTGAATTGGGCATCAGTTCACAGTGTCTCTTACACAAAAAAGGCACTGTTTCCCATTGGATTTCCCATCTGTAAACTAGTTTATGTCAATTGCTGGATTTTTTACCACACTGGCTCACTCCAGACAGCAAAGTAATGTGTAAACTATTTATCACCCTCCAAAACAGAAATTAAAAGACATACATTCTAAAAAAAAAAAAAAAAGAAAAGAAAAAAAAAAAAGGAGGAAGGGAAGAAGAGAGGGAGGGCTGGCCAGGAGCAGTGGCTCACACCTATAATCCTAGCATTTTGGGAGGCCAAGGTGGGAGGACTGCTTGAGGATGGAAATCAAGACCAGCCTCTAAAAAAAGAAAAAGAGAAAAGGGCCAGGCATGGTGGCTCACTCCTATAATCCCAGCACTTTGGGAAGCCGAGGAAAGAGGACTGCCTGAGCTCAAGAGTTTGAAACCGGCCTGGGCACATGGCAAAACCCTGTCTCTCTTTAAAAAAAAGAAAGAAAAAAGGGCTGGGCATGGTGGCTCACACCTGTAATCCCAGCATTTTGGGAGGCTGAGGCAGGTGGATCACCTGAGGTCAGCCTGGCCAACATGGAGAAACCCCATCTCTACTAAAATACAAAAAATTAGCCAGGTGTGGTGGCACATGCCTGTAATCCCAGCTACTCAGGAGGCTGAGGCAGGAGAATTGCTTGAACCTGGGAGGCGGAGGTTGCGGTGAGCCGAGATCGCGCCACTGCATTCCAGCCTGGGCAACAACAGCGAAACTCCGTCTCAAAAAAAAAGAAGGAAAGAAAGAAAAAGAGAGATAAAAGAAAAAAGCATTATAAATGCCTATATATAAACACGGCCTGTTCATGACTTTGGAAGAGAGAATAAAGGTCTCTTTATTACTTCAACCTAGTGAGTAAAATGCAAACTTCAGTGGTTATCTAACCATGTGCACAATATCTCATTTTTTTTCTTCCCAGACAGTGTCTCATTCTTGTTGCCCAGGCTGGAGGGCAATGGCGAGACCTCTGCTCCCTGCAACCTCTGGCTCCCAGGTTCAAGAGATTCTCCTGCCTCAGCCTTCCCAGTAATTGGAATTACAGGTGCCCACCACCACACCCAGCTAATTTTTTGTAGTTTTAGTAGAGAAGCAGTTTCATCATGTTGGCCAGGCTAGTCTTGAACTCCTGACTTCAGGTGATCCACCTGCCTTGGCCCCTCCAAAGTGCTGGGATTACAGACGTGAGCCACCACGTTGGGCACACTCTATCTAGCAAGACGATTAAGACAATGAGGGGAGCTGGGCACAGTGGCTCACACCTGTAATCCTAGCACTTTGGGAGGCTGAGGTGGGTGGATCACCTGAGGTCAGGAGTTCAAGACCAGCCTGGCCATCATGGTGAAACCCCATCTTTTAAAAAAAAAGACAATGAGGAATATTTAATAAATTTAACCACCCAGAAAAAAAAATACCCCTAAGTACTTTTAGAGATGCTAGACATTCATAGCAATCAGCTCCAGTTGCCTGTCAATGCACAGTTAAAATAACAACTTAACCAATATGGTTCTCAGACCAACATATTGCCGATGGATGGAATCCAATTTCTACAGGCCACTGCCCAACAAAATGCACATCACTCACTGAAAAACCAAGCTTCTGGTCACACCACTTAATGAATCAATAATTTAGGGAAAAAAAGGTTCTTATAGGCTAGCTGAGGTTAAACTGAACCAATATTCCTACCACGTACAGCTTGAAGCCCAAATGGTCTTGAAGCCCAAAATACTGAAGAGTTCCAAAGAAAACAAGTCGATCCTTAATAAATAAACTAATGTTCAGTCCAACCCTCAGCAAGCAAGTCACTTTAATGGATGGTTTGGGCCGGGTGCGGTGGCTCACATCTGTAATCCCAGCACTTTGGGAGGCCGAGGCGGGCAGATCACCTGAGGTCAGGAGTTCGAGACCAGTCTTGCAAACATGGTGAAACTCCGTTGCTACTAAAAATACAAAAAGCAGTCGGGCGCGGTGGCGGGCGCCTGTAATCCCAACTACTCGGTAGCCTGAGAGGTGGAAGTTGCAGTGAGCCCTGCCAGTCCACTCTAGCCTGGGCGACAGAGCAAGGCTCCCTCTCCAAAAAATAAATAAATAAAATGTTTAAAAACAGCAATAATTGATGGTTTGTGTGCTTACAGAACCAAGAAGAGGTTTCGTGAAAAATAACACAAGGTAAACCGACGGGGATGGAGGAAAAGGGCACATCATTAGCAAGAGTCGATGACATCACACCCGAGTGGCCTATTCCCCTAGGCCTCTAAAATTCTCAACAAAAAAAAACTTTCACGGGGAAAGCTGAAAAAAAAAAAGTTCCCCACAAAAACAGACTAAGGTGAAGGTCGAGACCTCAGACCACAAGTTCCGGAAGAACAGGTAGTTGTCCGGGAGACGGTAAAAGCAGCATCTACCTGCACTGCACGGCCCTGCGCTACGAGACTGCTCTGAAGGAAAGAGGGGAATAACCAACTTAACCCTGCTTCCTCCAAACCCAGGTGGTTTGGAGAGGAAGAGGAAAGCTGTGTCTTTCTGCAATACAGTGAGGGAAGCCGAGGCCCCGAATCATCAAAGAGAAGGAGAAAAGTACTAGAGGGCTACAGGGAAACCGAGACAGGGCGAGAAGGCGAAGGAGCCGGAAGTCCTTACCCGGAGCGCGTTCCCTACACCCCTACTCGCGCCTCCGCCCTGGCCACGCCCACCACGGCACGGACGCGCGCACGCCGCCGGCTCCCACTGTAAGGGCGTGAGCACGCCGCCGTCCTCGTCGTGGTGTGCGCGGCAGCTCCGGCCGACCCTGGGGGCGGGGCTGTAGGGGAAAGTGCTAAAGCCGCTGAGGTAAGAAGCCGAGGGCCCAAGGGCCCTCGGGAGCTTGGTGAAAAGGGAGTTAACCCCTAGAATCCTACCTGCAGGGACTAGGAAAATGGAGAAGGTAGGTGGAGAAACAGGAGACTGATGTAGCAGACGTGCGAAAGGAAATTTCCCCAGGCCGGGTTGGACTGACTGCGCATGCGGGCCGAGGGGTGGAGCCTGCGCAGTGGGACAGCGCCGATGGCGTCGTTTCCTGGGGACCCAGCTGGGTGGGTGGCGTGGCTAGGAAATAGCTTGGGAACCGCTGGTGTTCTGACCGCACCCTCTCCAGCCCTTTCCTCTCCACGCCCCACCCCCAAGTTATAGCTGCGGCTTCTATTTGGTTTGGGTTGTAATCCAGCTGTTTTTTAAACGATTTGTTGATGGAATTTAATAATTGCTTGTAATTTGTCTTTGTACTAGGGTAGGAAATTTTAAGGAATTAGTCTTTTTTTTTTTTTTTTTTTTTGAGACGGAGTTTCGCTCTTGTTACCCAGGCTGGAGTGCAATGGTGCGATCTCGGCTCACCGCAACCTCCGCCTCCTGGGTTCAGGCAATTCTCCTGCCCCAGCCTCCTGAGTAGCTGGGATTACAGGCAGGCGCCACCATGCCCAGCTAGTTTTTTGTATTTTTAGTAGAGACGGGGTTTCACCGTGTTGACCAGCATGGTCTCGATCTGTTGACCTCGTGATCCACCCGCCTCGGCCTCCCAAAGTGCTGGGATTACAGGCTTGAGCCACCGCGCCCGGCCTAAGGAATTATTCTTTTAAGAAAATAGGCATATATCTGTTAGAAAGGAAAGGAATTTATGAATGCGAGCTCATCCCTGCCTTACATGAAGTAAATGTTTAAGCATCTTAGCTCGGACACAGCAATCTGTGTCCAGAAAGCATCATTGCTCTCCACTGCCAGCCCCAACCTCCCTGACAGGGCCAAGTCCCAGGATACTTCATCATCAGTATTTACTCAACAAAATTTTACTAAGCACCTCCGGTGAGCCTGGCAAACTAGTTGAAGATAGAATTGTGCGATACATCTGCCCAATGAGGAAAAAAAAAAAAAAACTTAATGTACCAGTACTCATGACACCGCGCTTCTCTATCGTCTGCTTGACCTTTGCTGAGCTGCTCGCCCTGCGTTGTCATTTGTTCATCATTCATTCATTTGAAATACTCGGGACTGGAAGCACAGTGGAAACACTGCAACCCAGGTTCTCTGCTCGGCATTAAGGGTAGAAAGACTTCGAAGGTAGCAGGATATTTCTTAAGATCATGAACCTTAAAATGAAAGTGTAAAGTGCCTAGTAGAAGGCATTGGCCTTCCTCCTGATCAGATTCTTTCCCCTCTGGGAGCTTGCTGACTCTGTTAGTTGGAGAGAATTAAAACTTTTTCCATGAAGTTTTTTTCATAGTTTTAAGTATGAAAAACTGGGATCTGCATAGGAAAAACTCAGGAGTAACTCTCTGTTAATTATTTGAATAGCTAAGATTTATGAAGTGTTTACTAAGCCTGTAACTGTTCCAAGTATTTTACGTGTATTAACTAATCTTTGTCACACCTGTGTGAGGTAGCTGCCACTATTACAGGTTGAGTATCCCTAATCCAGAAATCCAAAATGCTCCAAAATTTAAAACTTCTTGAGCACTGAGGGGATGGTCAAAGGAAATGCTACTTGGAGCATTTTGAATTTCAGATTTTCGGATTTGGGAAGCTTAATCATTAAGTATAATGCAAATATCCCAAAACCGGAAAGAAATCCAAAATACTTCCAGTCCCAAGCATTTCAACCTGTTTCTCATATTGCAGATAAGACAACCAAGGAACAAAAATATTAAATATGCTGGAGGTTGCAGTTTTTTTAATTTTTGCCATCAGACCTTGGCGATGACCTTGAGCAGTAGGATATAAATTACTCCCACATGGTTAGCGTTCCAGTAATGGAACACTAGGCATAAATGGGTTAAATTATTTGTCCACAGTCATGCAGCAAGTAAGTAGCAAAACCAGAAGTCAGGCAGAGAGGCTTCATAGTCTTACTGGCTATGCTGCTTTACCTTGCACATGACAAATGACATGCCAACAAGCCATTGTTTCAAAATGTCACAGCAGATAAGCTAAAATTGTCTTTATACCTCAGTTTTATTTTTTCATGTATAAAATGAGGAAGTTGGATTAGATGACCTTTAAGGAATCTGTGGTTCCTGTGAAATACTCAATTCATTCAGCAAGCATTTACTGAAATGAACAGCTACTTCCTCACTATAGGCCAGGTGTTAGGTTTGGTTCTGGTGATCACTTAGTGCCTGACTTGAGAGCAGTTAACAATCTCTAGGGTGTATTAGTTTTGCTTTACTCTCATTTACCACTCGCTGGTAGCATTCAAAATTTAACCTATCTCTTTAGAGCTAGAAAATGCTGCGATATATCCTTGCACCTCAGCAGAAAACTACTTAAAGTTAGCTTTGTGCTAATTCTGTGCTCCAGTTTTTAATCCTGGCTGTTTTGTGTATGGAATGATAGTAGTTCTGAGAGTTGGAAAGAAAACAGGATGAAAGGGAATTCCTTTGATTATATTCAGCTTAGAAGTCACACTGTGGCTAACATTATTTGAAGCTGTCCTCACTCTGGCTGTTGCTTGGGTGCTCCGCTAAGCAACTGACTTCAAAATATGAAGTATAAAGCATTTGCAATGAATAGAGCATTTATCCGGGTGTAGGAAAAATAGAGTTTTAAATCTTAGGTGAGATATATAAAGAGTTCACAGTGGGTTCTACTCTGAAGTGATGGGAAATAAAAACTGAGCTACTCTCCAACAGGTGGCTAAGTTGTCTGTATACTTTATTTGAATCCCACCAGGAATTCACTTAAAGATTTGGGCCTGATTCACTACTGCTTAAGTTCAAAAACAATTCAAAAACTTGTCAGGCTATATTTTGACTCACTGTAGTCCAGAAGATTGGATATGAATCTGACTCCAGAAATTGTTGCCTCTCTGGACATGAGTACAATTTGGAAAGTTAGCAGAGCTCAGAGAAAAAAGGAAACGTGATCTAATAACAAGATTGAAAATGTCTGCTGAACAGAGTGGCTCAGGCCTGTAATCCCAGCATTTAGGGAGGCTGAGGCAGAGGATTGCTTGAACCCAGGAATTGGAGACCAGCCTGAGGAACGTAGTGAAACTTCATTTCTACAAAAAATAAAATTAGTGAGGTGTGGTGGCACACACCCTGTAGTCCCAGCTATTTGGGAGGCTGAGGTAAGAGAATAATTTGCACTCAGGAGGTCAAGGCTGCAGTTAGCTAAGATCATGCAACTGCATTCCAGTCTGGGAAACATAGCAAGACTCTGTCTTCAAAAAAAGAAAAAAGAAAATGTCATTAATCAATTTGCATTTTTGCTGACAGCCTAGTTATAGTAGTTGCTTTACCGTTCCCATATCCCACTTCACTGTTCCCATATCCCACTTCACTATTAATCAGTGTTACTTGTAATGAAATCAGAAACCAAGCTCTGCTTCTCTAACAGCCTTAAATCATCATCACAAAATTAAGGAAACAGAACAGCCAATGTTTCAAGACATACTGTATCATTTTCATTACTAGAAAACTGGATTATATATATATATTTATATTTTATTCCCTCACTTTTTTCTGTTTTCGAAAAACATGGCCAGGTGCAGTGGCTCATGCCTATAATTCCAGCACTTTGGGAGGCCGAGGTAGACAGATCACCTGAGGTTGGGAGTTCAAGACCAGCCTGGCCAACAAAGAGAAACCCCATCTCTACTAAAAATACAAAATTAGCCAGACGTGGTGGTGCGTACCTGTAATCCCAACTACTCGGGAGGCTGAGGCAGGAGAATCACTTGAACCCGGAAGGCAGAGGTTGCAGTGAGCTAACATGGCGCCATTGCACTCCAGCCTGGGCAACAAAAGTGAAACTCCGTCAAAAAAAAAAAAAAAGAAAAGTTTCAGACAGGCATGGTAGCTCACACCTATAATCCCAATACTTTGGGTGGCCGAGATGGGAGGATTGCTTGAGCCCAGGAGTTCCAGACAAACCTGGGGACAACATGGTAAGAAGTTGTCTCTACCAAAAGTAAAAAAAAAAAAAAAATTTACTGGGCATAGTGGCATGCACCTGTGGTCCCAGCTACTTGGGAGGTTGAGAGGTTGGAGTATTGCTTGAGCCTAGGAGGTTGAGGCTGCAATGAGCCATGATCAGGCCACTGAACTTCAGCCTGGGTGACAGAGTGAGAGCCTCCCTAGAAAAAATAAATACATTTCAACTTTTTATAATAAATATGTTCATGTTCCAACTAACAAAACAAAAAAAGTGCGAATGAAAAATATTCAGGCTGGTCTGGGTGCAGTGGTGTTTACACTAATTGATCACAACCCGCTACAGATTTCTTTGTTCCTTTTTCACTCCCACTGCTTCACTTGACTAGCCAAAAAAAAAAAAGCTCAGCTAAAATTCTCTCTGACCATTTCAGAGGGAAATTCATCTTACAGTCCCCTTTTTTGGCACAATCTCAGCTCACTGCAACCTCCACCTTCCAGGTTCAAGTGATTCTTCTGCCTTAGCCCCCTGAGTAGCTGTGATTACAGGTGTCTGCCACCAAACCCAGCTAATTTTTGTATTTTTAGTAGAGATGGAGTTTCTCCATGTTGGCCAGGCTGGTCTCTAACTCCTGATCTCAGGTGATCCGCCCATCCCGGCTTCCCAAAATGCTAGGATTACAGGCCTGAGCCACCATGTCCGGCCTACAATCTTTTTTGAAATCCATTTTTTAAGTGGGCTAAAATTCACATAACATAAAATTAAGTATTAGCCATCTTAAAGTATACAATTCAATATAAAGTTATTTTTAATATAAATACTAGAACTTTATCCATTACAGCAGCCAGTAGCCACATGTGGTTACTTAAATTTCAATTAACATTAAATAAAATTTAAAATACAGAAATACACTTCCTCAGTCACACCAGCTTAATAGGTGCAACATGAAGCTAGTGGCTACCATGTTGTGCAGCGCAGAAATAGAACACTGAAATATTTCCATCATGGCAGAAAGTTCCATTAGACAGCATGGCACTAGACCATTTTTTTCTTTTTTTAAATGGAGTCTGGCTCTGTCGTCCAGGCTAGAGTGCAGTGGAGTGATCTCACCTCACTGCAGCCTCCACTTCTTGGGTTCATGTGATTTTCCTGCCTCAGTTTCCTGAGTAGCTGGGATTGCAGGCACCTGCCACCATACCCAGCTAATTTTTGTATTTTTGTATTTTTAGTAGAGACAGGGTTTCACCATGTTGGCCAGGCTGGTCTTGAACCTCCCAATCTCAGGTGACTGTCTGCCTCAGCCTCCCAAAGTGCTGGAATTACAGGTGTGAGCCACAGCACCCAGCCATTTTTTCTTTAAAATATACTATATACACTTTTTTTTTTTTTTTTAAGATGAAGTTTCACTCTTGTTGCCCAGGCTGGAGTGCAGTGGCACAATCGCTGCTCACCGCAACCTCTGCGTTCGAGGTTCAAGGGATTCTCCTGCCTCAACCTCCTGAGTAGCTGGGATTACAGACATGTGCCACCACACCCAGCTAATTTTTGTATTTTTAGTGGAGATAGGGTTTCCCTATGTTGGTCAGGCTGGTCTCGAACTCCTGATCCCAGGTGATCTATATACACACCCGGCCACTATGTACACTTTTTTGAGGGCTCAGCACAGTGAGACTTTGGGAGGCCAAGGTGGAAGGATCACTTGAGACCAGAAGTTAAAGACCAAACTAGGCAACATAGCAAGACCTCGTCTCTATTTAAAAAAAGAAAGGAAAGGGACTGGGCACAGTGGCTTATGCCTGTAATCCCAGCACTTTGGGAGACCAGGGTGGGCGGAGGACCTGAAGTCAGGTGTTAGAGACCAGCCTGGCCAACATGGTGAAACGTGTGTCTACTAAAAATAACAAACATTAGCTGGATGTGGTGGCTCCTTCCTGTAATTCCAGCTACTCAGGAGGCTGAGGCAGGAGAATCACTTGAACCCGGGGGCAGAGGTTGCAGTGAGCCAAGATCATGCCACTGCACTCCAGTGTGGACAACAAGAGCAAGACCCCGTCTCAAAAAACAAAAAAGGGAAAGAAAATACCGTAAACACTTTTTAGAATCTTTTGTTAAAGTCGTATAAGCTTCTGTGGTAAAGGGAGTGTTTTGTTTTGAACTTTTGTAAGGTGTCATGTATTCAGTACAGTTTTCTTGTTAACATTTGAATTTTTTATGTGAAATATGATTAAATACAGCTGCTCTGTTCATAATAGATTATGATTTCCAAGATTATTTTCTGAACTTTTTTTTGTTCCAGTTTTGGGACGCCACCAAGTGATAAATTTGGGTATTACATTTTGACGAAAAGGTTAATTTTTTTTTTTTTTTCTTTTTTTAAGATGGAGTCCCTCTCTGTCACCTAGGCTGGAGTGCAATGGCACAATGTCGGCTCACTGCAACCTCTGCCTCCAGGGTTCTAGCCGTTCTCTTGCCTCAGCCTCCCAAGTAGCTGGGATTACAGGTGCCTGCCACCACGGCCAGCTAATTTTTTGTGTGTGTTTTTAGTAAGAGACAGAGTTTTGCCATGTTGGCCAGGGTGGTTTCGAACCCCTGACCTCAGGTGATCTATCCACCTCTGCCTCCCAAAGTGTGAGATTACAGGCGTGAGCCACTGCGCCTGGCCAAAAGGTTAATTTTTAATGAGAAGGCCAATATATATTTCCTAACTAGTTCCCCTTCCTTGGGAACAGAACACAGTGTTATTCTGAAATTTTATTTGGAAAATATTATAAGTGAATTTCTTGATGTGGCTTGATCAGGATGTTTCCAAAACAAACTGTCCTGTGAAGTGTGGTGGTTTTATCCTCATATAACTTATTTACTCAGTCAAATTTCTGCCTTAGTGCTGCCGTATCACCCCTTCATAACTCATAAATCACCCACGGCCGATCTCAGTTGACATAAACTGTTTACTAATGGTAGCAATTTGTGTTTTAAGTGTACATACTATTCTTAAGCATATTTTCAGTTCAAAACCTGACTGACATTTTGGCCTGAGAAATCAATAAAAGATTGTGAAAGTAGAGAGGGTAGAAAAAAGGGGAGCTAACTCTTCACAAAACTGTATGCTGGCCCTTATGGCAGCTAAAATGAAATGTTGTCACTCTCACTTCCATAAACTTACCAACTGCTGTTTTTCTTTCTCTGTAGTGAAGAATTCTACTAGAGAGAAAATGGCTGCTTCATCATCATCCTCCTCAGCTGGTGGGGTCAGTGGAAGTTCTGTCACTGGATCTGGTTTCAGTGTCTCAGACCTTGCCCCACCACGGAAAGCCCTTTTCACCTACCCCAAAGGAGCTGGAGAAATGTTAGAAGGTGATCTCATGCTGCTTTCCGAATAATTGGATTCAGACCTGCAATGAATATTAATTGCAAAGAAGCTATTAAGTGGATTAAAGATGAGTTTGTCCTGATTTCAGCCCCACGTTTTATCTCTTGTCCCCATCTCAAAATATCTTTAAAAACAAATCTTGCTCTGGAATCAGAATTTTTTAGCTGAAAAGGACTTGGAAATCAAGGAAGTCATCTAGAGTTATTTAGATCCAGAAAAGTTAAGTGATTTGACCATGTTAAAGGCAGATTCAGGGCTGGGCACGGTAGCTTATTCATGTTAATCTCAGCACTTTGGGAGGCCGAGGCAGACAGATCATTTGAGGCGAGTAGTTGAAGACCAGCCTGGCCAACAAGGTAAAACCCCATCTCTACTGAAAATATAAAAATTAGCTGGGCTTGGTAGAGCGTGCCTGTACTCCCAGCTACCAGGGAGGCTGAGGCAGGAAAATGGCTTGAATCTGGGAGGTAGAAGTTGCCATGTGCCGAGATCATGCCACTGCACTCCAGCCTGGATGACAGGGTGAGACTCCGTCTCAGAAAAAAAGCAGAGTCAGTACTGAAACCAGGAATTCTCTTGACCTCCTACTCGAGTTTGCTTTATCCTGGCACCTGTCTACCTCCTCATGGTAGTAGGTTTGATGTATATTTTTCTAGTGGGACTGATCTACAGATAGATTCATCCTGTCAGAAAGGTTCTAAGAGGAAATAGAAGCTAATATATTGCCCTTTTGTGTGAACATGACTCCTGGCCCACCGCAGGATGATGCTGTGTGGTTTTCTAGCACCAGAGCCAGATTTACATCAAATCTTTAACTATCTTATTCAGCACCACTGGCTGACTGGCTGGCCAAGATCAGGATACAGGCTGTAAGCGTGTTACTTGAAGAGCTACACAAATAATTCTTAACAGGGAGCATAAAAATCATCCAAAGAGCTTATTTAAAATGCACATTTCTGTCCGGGTATGGTGGCTCACACCTGTAATCCCAGCACTTTGGGAGACCAAGATGGGTGGATCACCTGGGGTCAGGAGTTTGAGACCAGCCTGGCAAACATGGTTAAATCCTGTCTCTACTGAAAATACAAAAATTAGCCAGGCATGGTGGCAGGTGCCTGTAATCCCAGTGACTCAGGAGGCTGAGGCAGGAGAATCACTTGAACTTGGGAGGCGGAGGTTGCAGTGAGCCGAGATCCCACCACTGCATGCCATCCTAGGGGACAGAGTGAGATTCCTTCTCAAAAATAAAAATAAAATGCATATTTCTGGGCCCACCTTAGTGTTTCTGAATTACTCTACGGTGTAGCTCAAGAAAACATCTTTTACCAGCATCCAGGGCCTTCTCTTGAAGGCAGTCTTCCATATTTTAAAAAACATTGGGACCAGGTGGTGGCTTAAACGTGTAATTTCAGCACTTTGGGAAGCCAAGGCATGAGAACTGTTTGAGACCAAGAGTTCAAGGCTACAATGAGCTATGATCATGCCATTGCACTCCAGCCTGGGGTGACAGAATGAAACTGTGTCTCAAAAAATAATAAATTTTTTAAAAGCATTGGGAGGCTGGGCACACTGGCTGACGGCTGTAATCCCAGATCACGAGCGAGGTCAAGAGATCAAGACCATCCTGGTCAACATGGTGAAAACCTGCCTCTACTAAAAATACACAAAAATTGGCAGGGTGTGGTGGTACGTGCCTGTAGTCCCAACTACTCGGGAGGCTGAAGCAGAAGAATTGCTTAAAACCGGGAGGCAGAGGTTGCAGTGAGCTGAGATTGTGCCACTACACTCCAGCCTGGCGAGAGAGCAGGACTCCATCTCAAAAAAATAAAAAGCATTGGAAAAGAATCTATTAATGATTCCAAATTTAATTGATTCTAGCATTTTAGTGCTTAATTATATGTTGATCTTTTTTAAGTATTGCAATTTTTTTTTTTTTTTTTTTTTGAGACAGAGTCTCACTCTGTCGCCCAGGCTGGAATGCAGTGGTGCGATCTCAGCTCACTGCAACCTCTGCCTCCCAGGTTCAAGCAATTCTCCTGCCTCAGCCTCCTGAGTAGCTGGGATCACAGGCGCCCGCCACCACATCCAGCTAATTTTTGTGTAATTTTAGAAGAGACAGGATTTCTCCATGTAGCCCAGGCTGGTCTCGAACTCCTGATCTCAAGTGGTCTGCCTGCCTCAGCCTCCCAAAGTGCTATGATTACAGGCATCAGCCATCGTGCCTGGCTTTAATATTGCAAAATTTATACAAGTATATTTTAAAACTAGGAATATCTGTGAGAAAGATACAAACTATAGGCCAGACAGTGATTCACACCTGTAATCCCAGTACTTTGGGAGGCTGAGGCAGGCAGGCTGCTTGAACCCAGAAGTTTGAAACGAAATCCTGTCTCTAGAAAAAAAATGCGAAAATCAGCTGGGTGTGGTGGCATGTGTCTGTAGTCCCAGCTACTTAGGAAGATGGGGTGGGAGGTTCACCTGAGATTGGGAGGCGGAGGTGCAGTGAGCTGTGATCGCATCACTGCACTCCAGCCTCGTCTCAAAAAAAAAAAAAAGATACAAACTATAGTTGGCCTTGGGGGTGATGAATAATCAGAAATAATAAAAAGAGTTTTGAATTAAGCCAGTAGATGACCAGGTAGTATATGTAATTAGTGATACATATACTTCTCTTTGCCTTTTTATTTTAATTGTGTTACCTAAATACTCAAGTTATTTTAATTGTGTTACCTAAATACTCAAGTATCACTGAGTCTGGTTGGAAGTAGTGAACAACTGGGGCCCTGTTTACCGTATTTGGTGCTAAAACTGTATTACGACTTCTTTTATATGCAGCAGAGACCTAGTATTAAGAAAGTTTCCAACAAAATAAAAGTGGAAGACACTTAAATTGCTTAATGAGTTTTATAGCAGCAGCAGAATCAGTATTCAATAATGGAGCTCTAAAATTAAAGTCATTTAAGTTCTAGCTATAAGAGGAATTTAATACAGGAGGCACCTCCACAGTCTGAAAGCTGTCAGCATTCTTTGTCAGTATACACCAAATTATGGGGAGATATTGAAGACGAAAGGCTTCTGAGATTAGTCTGAATGATATTCTAATGAGTTATAGATCTATCCATTTTTATTCCATCTCAATATGCTTCATGCATGGAGAAATGTGTTGGGTCTCTGTTGTAGGATACATTTATATTAAGTGTAAATACACAGTGCACAGTGTTGATTCTGTTTCTTAGATTTCAAGTTTTACCAATAATCTTAAAGCTGCTTAAACTTAAAGACTGTGAAACATAATGTAGAGAAGCCCCTTTAATATTCTTAGTCAAATCAAGAATATTAAATTGAAAAGAGTACTCTTAAATGTGCATGAAGATACTGGATTTGCTACCATGTTTATAGGTGATACTATTCTATTATACAATTAATCTAACACACATGTACCTGACCAATAATAGTTTAATAGAATATGAAAATAGAGCAGGAAAGGTTACCTGTCAAGAGTAAGGAACAAAAGCAGTTAGAAATCTAGGATGGATACTGGGTTTGTTGGGTTTTTTGTTTGTTTGTTTGTTTGTTTTGAGATGGAGTCTCATTCTGCTGCCCAGGCTGGAGTACAATGGTGCAGTCTTGGCTCACTGCAACCTCTGCTGCCCAGGTTCAAGTGATTCTCCTGCCTCAGCCTCCCAAGCAGTTGGGATTATAGGTGCCTGCCGCCACACTGAGCTAATTTTTATAGTTTTAGTAGAGACGGGGTTTCACCATGTTGGCCACGCTGACCTCAAACTCCTGACCTCCTGATCCACCTGCCTCAGACTCCTAAAGTGCTGGGATTATAGGCATGAGCCACTGTGCCTGGCCGGATGCTGCTTTTAATCTCAGCAGGTTCAACTTGATGTTATATCTCATGAGTCTAGGATAGTAAACCAAATCACCTGTAGTTAACCTTGTGCATTAACTTTTCTGTGCATCTGCTCTCTGATAACCAACATCTCACATAAGCAGTACACAGCAGTTTTCAGCATTCTCCTGCCCTTGGCCAAAATTGTCTTCACCCAGTTATTAGTGAGCAAATTAGAGACTGCGCTCCAGCCCACTAGTGGCCATATTTTTGTGACATTGTAAGCCACTGAAGTATAAATTATCTGCATTGTCTAATTTCCTACTGTGAGGTAATTTTTTTTAAATGTATTTGTTACTATCTTTATTTATTGGAGTTGGCAATTGTGTTAGATTTGGGCAATTTACTGAACTTTTCCCTGTTTATAACCTTTGCTTGTCCCTTAAGACAGGTGTCCCCAAACTACAGCCACAGGCCGCATGCGGCCCCCTGAGGCCATTTATCCGGCCCCCTGCTGCACTTCAGGAAGGGGCACCTCTTTCATTGGTGGTCAGTGAGAGGAGCACAGTATGTGGCGGCCCTCCAACAGTCTGAGGGACAGTGAACTGGCCCCCTGTGTAAAAAGTTTGGGGACACCTGCCTTAAGAGGAAAGCTGATGTATTGCTACTTGCAATGGAAGAGATTGTCCCCAGCTGACTCCACTATGGAGAAATTCCAGGCTTTAGACTGGTACTGATATCACATCTAATAGGATGTGGCTAAGAAGCAACTGGACTTTGTGATTAATAGGGAGCTGCAAATCAGCAGAAGTGTGTCCCGCAGGCATATAGTGTGGTGGGGTGACATGCAGAGGTGCCTTTTTGAAAGTTTAGCTTATATCCTTCTGCTTTGAAGTTCATTACCAAGGAAAAGATGCCAATATCACAACTTAACCATTTTATCCTAATGGTGCCTGTGATGAAATGTAAATGAAAGGTGACACTTCCAAGAGCTTCCATATACATCTTGGCCTGATCCTTATAGCCCATAATCCCACTGCCTTGTGTGCAGTCCTAAACTTCAGGATTAAACCACCTGGGAGGTAAACTCTAATTGTCTATGCTTTGCTCTTTCTAAAATAAAATAGGAGTTTTTTTTTTTTTTTGAGACAGAGTCTCAATGTGTCATTAGGCTGGAGTGCAGTGGCGCAATCTTGGCTCACTGCAACCTCTGCCTCCAGAATTCTAGCAATTCTCCTACCTCAGCCTCCGGAGTAGCCTGAGATTACAGGCAGGTGCCGCCACGCCTGACTAATTTCCATATTTGTGGTAGAGACAGGGTTTTACCATGCTGGACAGGATGGTCTCCATCTCTTGACCTTCTGATCTGCCCCGCTTGGCCTCCCAAGGTGCTGGGATTACAGACATGAGCCACTGCACACGGCCTAATTGGATTTTTTAAGCAAGAGTATGAACAAGATAGGAAATGTTGACATATCATTTACACAGAAGACCTGGTGTCAGCTGTTCTCAACAGTCTCTCTTCCTGTCATGGAATTTATAGTTATTTGCTGTTCATTGTTTTATCTAAAAAAAAACTCCGTGATATATTACCTTGTCTAAATCTTTAAACTGAATAGTCAGTGTAATTAAGTGTTGTTTTTGTTTGGTTGGTTGGTTGTTTTTTTTGAGATGGCGTCTCAGGCTGGAGTGCAGTGGCACCATCTCAGCTCACTGTAGTCTCCACCTTCCAAGTTCAAGTGTTTCTCCCATCTTAGCCTCCCAGGTAGCTGGGACTACAGGCATGCTTCACCACACCCAGCTAATTTTTGTATTTTAGTAGAGATGGGGTTTTGCCATATTACCCACGCTGGTCTTGAACTCCCAAGCTCAGGCAGTCTACCTACCTCGGCCTCTCAAAGTGCTAGGATTGCAGGCATGAGCCACCGCACCCAGCTATTTGGTTAATTTAAAATGAAAATACTCAGTTTGATGATCAGCAGCTCACAAATGACTTATATTCAGCCAGAGAAATGGGAGCTCGTGGATAGGATGGGATCATATCCCATTATGAGGTTTGAAGGCCCGGCATGGTGGCTCTCTCCTGTAATCCCAGCACTGTGGGAGGCCAAGACAGGCAGATCACCTGAAGTCAGGAGTTTGAGACCAGCCTGGACAACATGGTAAAACCCTATCTCTACTAAAAATATAAAAATTAGCCAAGTGTGGTGGTAGGCACCTGTAGTCCCAGCTACTTGGCAGGCTAATGCAGGGAGAATTGCTTGAACCCAGAAGGTTGAGGTTGCAGTGAGCCAAGATTGTGCCACTGCACTCCAGCCTAGGCAACAGAGTGAGACTCCATCTCAAAAAAATAAAAATAGGGCCGGGCGCGGTGGCTCACGCCTGTAATCCCAGCACTTTGGGAGGCCGAGGCGGGTGGATCACGAGGTCGAGAGATCGAGACCATCATGGCCAACAAGGTGAAACCCCGTCTCTAATAAATATACAAAAATTAGCTGGGCATGGTGGCGCGCGCCTGTAGTCCCAGCTACTCAGGAGGCTGACGCAGGAGAATTGCTTGAATCCAGGAGGCGGAGGTTGCGGTGAGCCGAGATCGTGCCACTGAACTCCAGCCTGGGTAACAAGAGCGAAACTCAGTCTCAAAAAAAAAAATAAAATAAAATTAAAATAAAAATAAAAATGCCGGGCGCGGTGGCTCAAGCCTGTAATCCCAGCACTTTGGGAGGCCGAGGCGGGTGGATCACGAGGTCGAGAGATCGAGACCATCCTGGTCAACATGGTGAAACCCCGTCTCTACTAAAAATACAAAAAATTAGCTGGGCATGGTGGCGTGTGCCTGTAATCCCAGCTACTCAGGAGGCTGAGGCAGGAGAATTGCCTGAACCCAGGAGGCGGAGGTTGCGGTGAGCCGAGATCGCGCCATTGCACTCCAGCCTGGGTGACAAGAGCGAAACTCCGTCTCAAAAAAAAAAATAAAATAAAAAAAAAATAAAAAAAATAAAAATAAAAATAAGGTTTGAATTTACAGAATGTAACACTCTCTCTGAAGAGTATAAAGAGTATATATCCCAATAATTATATTTTAATTTTTTTTATCTCTTTGAAGATAATATTGGGAGGATGCCCTATTGTTTATATTTTTAAGCTCTTTGGATACAACATCTGTAGTTTCTTTTATTGGTTATTGTGACTTCTGAAATAACATCTCTCTTGTGTGAAACTCAGCATGAGGTCAGCATGTGTTAGTCCTGTCTCCTTGCCACTTAATACCTGGCCAGCACAACAACCTGTGATTGATGGTTGACGCCTAGTAGTGCTGACATGAACTACTGCCTGAAAAAGGACAGCTGTGTCCTCTCTCCCCATTTGTTTTAGGATTTTTGCAATAAAGCACATCACCCCAAATGGTCTCTGCTACCCTTTTAAAAATCAAATATTTCTACATGAGCTGTAAATTTTCGAGAATGTTTTGCTGTATCAGCCCTTGCCTGACAAGGAATAACATGAACTAGCTTATGTTTCACGATCATCTTCCAAGTGCTGTAGCAACTGAGTTGGCCTCTTCTTGTTGGCAGTTCTTGGCACCGGCACAATGGTAGGTTCTGAACTTGCACCATACTCTGATCGTCATCCAAATTGCAGTGTTTTGGTTCATGTGGAAAATCAAGGTTACAGTTTGCGTTCACAGAATGAAATTTCCCAGCAGTGTTCTGTGATTGTCAGAGTGATGTAATTTGATATATTAAAAATCAACAATTGTATTTTTCTCAGCTTTGTTTTTTAGACTGAAAATGATTTGGAGTTTTGGTGAACCTTTACATTTTGACACCACAGGAGCCAGCCACATGGCCAAACGTGTCCGCTGCCAGTGTTTGCTTGACATACAGAATAGGAGAACATTAAGGAACTCTCAGGTTGGGAGGAGGGATCTGTTGACCAGGACATCAGACTGAGGTTTCTTGTTTTTGTTTTTGTAAGCACTATTTTTAAACTCTTAAACAAGTAGAGGGACTTATTTTAATATTCTAGGTATAGAAGAAATAGCCTTTATGACAGTCTTAGTTCTAAATGAAATAGAACCCATCTTTGTAAACATTAAGAACTAGATCCTGTATATAGAAGCAGGGAAAAGAACAGACAAGTTTACTTGGTTTATCAGAAGCCATAAAACCCTTAGAGGAGATTAAAACCTTTTCTCCTTTTCTTTGTAGATGGCTCTGAGAGGTTCCTCTGCGAATCTGTTTTCAGCTATCAAGTGGCATCCACACTTAAACAAGTGAAACATGGTAAGCACTTGAGTGTCATGTACTTGATTGTGAGAATACATTTGCTAGGGGGTAGATGAGGCTGTGACAAAAACCTCCAAACTCAGCAAGGCTATTTAAGTGGACTTCCTAAATTAAAGAACATTCTGGGCTGGGCGCAGTGGCTCAAGCCTGTAATCCCAGCATTTTGGGAGGCCGAGGCAGGTGGATCATGAGGTCAAGAGATCGAGACTATCCTGGTCAACATGGTGAAACCCCATCTCTACTAAAAATACAAAAAATTAGCTGGGCATGGTGGCGCGTGCCTGTAATCCCAGCTACTCAGGAGGCTGAGGCAGGAGAATTGCCTGAACCCGGGAGGCGGAGGTTGCGGTGAGCCGAGATGGCGCCATTGCACTCCAGCCTGGGTAACAAGAGCGAAACTCCATCTCAAAAAAAAAAAAAAAGAACATTCTAAGGTCTTAATCTAGTCATAATATCCACATTGAGGCTTAAGGTTGGGACTGGGTGCAGTGGCTCACACCTGTAATCCCAGCACTTTGGGAGGCCGAGGCAAGAGGATCACCTGAGGTCAGGAGTTTGAGACCAGACTGGCCAACATGGTGAAACCCCATCTCCTGACATCAGGAGTCCAAGACTAGCCTGGCCAACATGGTGAAACCCTGTCTCTACAAAAATACAGAAATTAGCCAAGCATGATGGCAGGTGCCTGTAGTCCCAGCTACTTAGGAAGCTGAGGCGGGAGAATCACTTGAACCGGCAGGCGGAGGTTGCACCAAGATGAGATTGCGCCATTGCACTCCAGCCTGAGCAACAGAGTGAGACTTCATTCCCCAACTCCCCCCAAAAAAAGAATCTTTAGGGGGAAAAAAAATCCATCTAGAAATTATTTTTATACCAGTCATCTTGGTGGCTGGTGGCAGTCCCGTGGGTAATACATTGTTGTATAATATTCTCTTCTTTTTTTTTTTTTTTTTTTTTTTTTGAGATGGAGTTTCGCTCTTGTTACCCAGGCTGGAGTGCAATGGCGCGATCTCGGCTCACCGCAACCTCTGCCTCCTGGGTTCAGGCAATTCTCCTGCCTCAGCCTCCTGAGTAGCTGGGATTACAGGCACACACCACCATGCCCAGCTAATTTTTTTTTGTATTTTTAGTAGAGACGGGGTTTCACTATGTTGACCAGGATGGTCTCGATCTCTTGACCTTGTGATCCACCCGCCTCGGCCTCCCAAAGTGCTGGGATTACAGGCGTGAGCCACGGCGCCCAGCCTAATATTCTCTTCTTGACTCTTTACAGATCAGCAAGTTGCTCGGATGGAAAAACTAGCTGGTTTAGTAGAAGAGCTGGAGGCCGACGAGTGGCGGTTTAAGCCCATCGAGCAGCTGCTGGGATTCACCCCTTCTTCAGGTTGATGCTGCCTGGATGGTCACCTGTGGTGCATAGCTAGTTCAGAGCCAGTGGGGGACTTTCTCACAGCATACATGGCCATCCAGAGAGATCCACAGCTAGGTCGCTGAATTGTTAATGCACATTTGTACTTGGTTTCTCTGTATCAATTCACAGGCAACAAATACTTATATGTGTGATCTTTCAGGGAATGTTTTTGTTTATTTGTTTTTAAAAGTATTGGGAATCAGATTAAGACAATCAGTTTCAGAGAACCAGAAGGTTTGGGGTTAAGAGATATTTATAAAATTTACACAAGCCAGGTAAGGTACCTATCAGATTTAGCCAACTGAATGGCATCTGTCCTGTCATCCATACAGTGCCTGGAAATATTCACCAGTCAAGGTCAAGGTCAGCCTCTGTGGTTAAAAATAGAGCATTTTGACCTAAAAAAGTTATTTTGCAGATGAATGTGATTTCAACTCAGGACCTATCCAAATGGGGAATTTTCAAATACTCATTTTTTTCCCCTATTTTTAGACATCAATTCTATAGATTCTGACTTTTTCTACCTTCTTCTAGACATGCCAAATGCTGGCAAAAAAAAAAATTGCTTTTTGGATATGGCAGCACGTGCAAAAATAAAGCAGTAAGCAAAATCCTTTTAAACACGGAAATCCTAAGTTCATCTCATTGGTGAACTCAAGCAGTTCTGTAGCAAATAAATCCTTTGAAAGAGCTCCAAATTGGTGTCTTTATCCTTTCAAAATCTCAGGGATTTGGGATGAGGAGAAGAGGTCAAATTACTTTTTACAAGAAGGGAATCTAAAAACCATTTCTCCTAAAAAATAGTAGACTCGCTTTACATCAGGGATATTTGTCTTTATAGGAGTACATGAATTTCTCTTGATACTTAAGTAGATTTTTTTTTAAGAGACACAGTGTTGCTATGTTGCTCAGGTTGGTCTTGAACTCCTGGCCTCAAGTGATGGGATTACAGGCATGAGCCACTGAGCCTGGCCTCAAGTAAGTTTTTATACCATGATAGGGAAAAATCTGGAAGGCTGAGAGATGTGCTTCGTTTCCCCTTGTAGGACCCCAGGTTCCACAGTAAACAACTGGGATAATCATTTATTACATTGTATGCAAATTTTGCCTTAGACAGCGTTTGTCAGTTTCTCATTAATAACTTGCACTGATCTACTTAGAGTTGCTTAATTATAAGTAAATATAATCCTAGTAGCAATTGGCCTTAATCTCAGGAGTTCAATAACATGTTCTACCTGATGGGAGGTGGTGACCTCATTCAGTCCATTAAGAGTCTGAGCCCTGTGAAGTTAAACACCTGCTCATGGTCATATAGCCCAGGCAGAAGAAAATCTCAGAACTTGGAATAGAGCCCAGTTGCCTGATAATTCATCTCATTATTGTCTCTAAAGCAATCAGAGACTGGGCATGGTGGCTCTCCCCTGTAATCCCAGCACTTGGAAAAGCCAATGTGGGTGGATCACCTGAGGTCAGGAGTTCAAGACCAGCTTGGCCAACATGGTGAAACTCTGTGTCTACTGAAAATACAAAAATCAGCCTGGTGTGGTGGCACACTCTTGTAATCCTAGCTACTCAGGAGATTGAGGCACAAGAATCACTTAAACCCAGGAGGCAGAGGTTGCAGTGACCCGAGATCATGCCATTGCACTCCAGCCTGGGTGAAGAGCGAGACTCTGTCCCAAAAAGTAATAAGAAAAATAAAAAATAATGCAAATCGGAGCACAAGAAGTACCAGTCCACTAACTCAACCTTTTCCATATTAATAATTCTCAACTAAAACAAAGAAGTTCCCTACTTGAAAGCATTTTAGTTTTTAACAGTACTTCTTAGCATCAACCATCTTGATAATCACCAAAGGAAAAATTTTAAAATACCTAGACTGCAATAAACCTTTAAATTGGATTTTCAGTGAGAATTCAGAAGCAATCACTGCCTTCCTCTTGTTTCATTTGTGTAACCATGCAGCAGAGGCACTATGTTATCTCATGTTTACACTTTGGTATTAGAACTTATTACAGAATATTTTCTCTAAATTGGATGTTTCTTTATATGACCTTAGAAACTGAAGTGATCTTAGCATTAAACAAAAATGCTTTCTGAAGCACCTTTCCCATTGATCACTTAGCTGCCATTTTAGTCTTTCCAAGAATAAGACTCTCACAATTTTTTGAAGAGAGTACCTCCCTCTCTGTACCTTTCTGTCAGTCATGTCACATCATCCACAACTCCTGTTACTATGCTTTGGGCTCAAAGATGATCCCAGTTGCTCATCTGTCATCTGTTATCTCTTGTACCAGTCACTCACAGGCATTATTTATAATCCTCTGAATAACACAGCAAGATACGTAATACCCCCTAATATAGAAGAGGAACTTGAAGCTCAGAGCAAGTGTCACTTGCCAAGGCTGCGCGGCCAAGTCAATGGCCAAATCTGGACTTCAGTTCAACTCGGCCAGACTCAAAGCAGCTTCTTTTAGATGCACTATGCCACCTCCCACCAAACCCAACCCAGTACATTGTATTAGGAAAAATCGTAAAACTTTTTTGATTAAATAGTAAAATGGACCGGGCACGGTGGCTCAAGCCTGTAATCCCAGCACTTTGGGAGGCCGAGGCGGGTGGATCACGAGGTCGAGAGATCGAGACCAACCTGGTCAACATGGTGAAACCCCGTCTCTACTAAAAATACAAAAAATTAGCTGGGCATGGTGGCGTGTGCCTATAATCCCAGCTACTCAGGAGGCTGAGGCAGGAGAATTGCCTGAACCCAGGAGGCGGAGGTTGCGGTGAGCCGAGATCGCGCCATTGCACTCCAGCCTGGGTAACAAGAGCGAAACTCCGTCTCAAAAAAAAAAAAAAAAAAAAATACAAGACGGCCGGGCGCGGTGGCTCAAGCCTGTAATCCCAGCACTTTGGGAGGCCGAGGCGGGTGGATCACGAGGTCAAGAGATCGAGACCATCCTGGTCAACATGGTGAAACCCCGTCTCTACTAAAAATACAAAAATTAGCTGGGCATGGTGGCGCGTGCCTATAATCCCAGCTACTCAGGAGGCTGAGGCAGGAGAATTGCCTGAACCCAGGAGGCGGAGGTTGCGGTGAGCCGAGATCGCGCCATTGCACTCCAGCCTGGGCAACAAGAGCGAAACCCCGTCTCAAAAAAAAAAAAAAAAAAATAGTAAAATGAAGTAACTACCTGGAGAAAATAAGCCTTGCACCACCTTCCCTCCTCCCTCCCAGGGCTTGGCAAAAAGAGAGCTCAAGCATGATGAAGGAATGGCTTCAGAAACAGGAATTAGCTGTATGCTGGCTTCTACATATCCTCTTAAGATTCAAGATGGAGAAAATATTAACAGCTTAGGGAAGGCTGTTCTGGGGACACCCAAGTATCCCCAGAGGGCAGATGGCAACCAGTGACCAGGACCCACAGTCGGCCACCCTAAGAGCGCAGGTGGTAACACTGCCTTTTGTGCATAAGACATTTTCCAAAGTATTTTCACTTACCTTGTCTCTTGATTCTCTCATCAATCCTGTAAATAAATTAGACAGGTTTTTTGCTTTTTCATAGGGTCTCACTCTGTTGCCCAGGTTGGAGTGCAGTGATGCAATCATAGCTCACCACAGCTCCAACCTTTTGGACTCAAGCAATCCTCCCGCCTAAGCCTCTGGAGTAGCTGGGACCACAGGTGTATGTCACCATATCTGGCTTCTTTTATTATTATTTTTGTAGAGATGGGGTCTCATTGTGTTGTTCAGGCTAGTCTCAAACTCCTGAGCTCAAGTGATCCTCAGCCTTGGCCTGCATGAGCCCCCATACCCAGCAAACTTAAGATAGGCAAGTGTTATTTTATGGTTGAGAAAACAGGCACAGAGAAGGTAAGATACCAAGATTATAGCTAATAAGCAAGGGGCTGGGTGCGGTGGCTCACACCTGTAATACCAGCACTTTGGGAGGCCAGGGCAGGAGGATCACTTAAGGTCAGGAGTTCCAAGACCAGCCTGGCCAACATGGAGAAACCCTGTCTCTACTAAAAATACACAAATCAGCTGGGCATGGGGGTAGACACCTGTTATCCTAGCTACTCAGGAGGCTGAGGCAGGAGAATCACTTGAACCTAGGAGGCAGAGGTTGCAGTGAGCCAAGATCGCACCACTGCACTCCAGCCTGGGTGACAAAGCAAGACTCTGTCTCAAAAAAAGAAATTGTTAATGTCAATCTGACACATAATTCCATGTAACTTTTATCTCATGGTAATGAGATAGCAATAATACTTGTTTTACACAAACAAAATTTCCCCTTTTGACTTCACAATTAATTGTCCAGCATCAGCTTTGAAGTCCAGAGGTTTCACTAATACACAAATGTGTTACTGATTACTGCTGTCCCCTAACTGACACCCGGAATGACAGTGTCTGGACCCTAAATCAGGTTCCTGACCCGAGGACCTCTCTTTATCTGCCCATTTGCCTGCAGCCTGTGGCTCCCCTTCCCCACGTGGCTGTGAGTCTTTGAATCTGCTGTTCCCAGTCAGAGTACCAGATACTAAAATGGTAGAAACCGGGCCTTAAGGCTAGAACCCTCACCTCTGTAAAGGGAAGAGGCCAGAGCCAGGAGACTCCTATCATCCAGAGGAAGAGGAGGAAGCTGCTCAGGAGCTGGCCCCCTTTTAGGCAAACGTAAAAAAATACTATACTTGGAGGAGGCCGCTTTGCCTCTCCCTGTCCTTTGGCCAGAGCACCTAACTTTGTCGAAAATATCTTGCCAGGCCTTCTAATTGCCTGAAGTTCAACCAAAACAAAGCCTTTCATTTAACTAAAGAGATGATAGTCTTGAGTTACAGGTACTTGGGAGAGTTAAAGCTTGGACTACAGGCCAACTGTAATGATACCAGATCTTTTCCTGTTTTCCCAGAGCTGAGTTTGGGATGGAGATGACACTAGCCTTCTGTGCATAAATGTATTAGCATCTGGTCAAAGAGAGGGTCTTGGAATTGTAGAGCTGAAAGAGACCTCAGAGGTCGTCTAGTTCCCCCTGCATTTACATATAGGAAGTTGGGACGTTACCTATCTGGTTCACTGCTGTATCCTCAGTACCTAGGACACTACATGGCACATAGTAGGTGTATCATAGGTCTCTGCGGAGCAAATACATAGGAATTTGTGTGTTGTCTCTATTTTAAAAACCACTAGCTATTTCTAGGCCAGACATGGTGGCTCATGCCTGTAATCCCAGCACTTTGGGAGGGCAAAGTGGGCCAGCCTGGCCAAGATGGTAAAACCTTGTCTCTACTAAAAATACAAAAATTATTTGGGTGAGGTGGTGTGTGCCTGTAATCCCAACTGCATGGGAGGCTGAGGCAGGAAAATCACTTGAACCCAGGAAGTGGAGGTTGCAGTGAGCTGAAATCACGCCACTGCACTCCAGTATGGATGACAGAGTGAGACTCCGTCTCAAAAAAACAAATAAAAGAAAGAAACTACTAGCTATTTCTTTTTTTTTTTTTTTTTTTTTTTTGAGACGGAGTTTCACTCTTGTTACCCAGGCTGGAGTGCAATGGCTCGATCTCGGCTCACCGCAACCTCCGCCTCCTGGGTTCAGGCAATTCTCCTGCCTCAGCCTCCTGAGTAGCTGGGATTACAGGCACGCGCCACCATGCCCAGCTAATTTTTAGTATTTTTAGTAGAGACGGGGTTTCACCATGCTGACCAGGATGGTCTCAATCTCTTGACCTTGTGATTCACCTGCTTCGGCCTCCCAAAGTGCTGGGATTACAGGCTTGAGCCACCGCGCCCGGCCACTACTAGCTATTTCTAAGGCAAAATCCATAGTGGAGTAATACCTGAGGTAATTCAGATAGTTAATGGGCACAGCCAAGACTATCACCCAGATCTCAGCCCAGAGCTCCTGTAACATCACCCTGACACGTGGAGGCTGTGGAACAAATGGAAACCATTCCAAAGCAGCCATCTCATATGATCCCATCCACACAATGAGCCAAGGCAAAGGGCACTGGTGGTTCCCTACCATCCTCATGGGCTCCTGCCACGGGCCTGGTGGTAGGATCACGTCAGCATAGACGAGCTAGTCTCACCTCACAGGTACTCTCATTTCTCTAGTCTGTCAAGTTTCCCCAGAAGGTTGTTTTCCCAAAAGCCTGTTTCTTTTTCTAACATAAGCTGTTTAGAGGTCAGGTGCTGTGGTCTGTAGCACTTTGAGAGGCCAAGGTGGGCAGATCACCTGAGGTCAGGAGTTTGAGACCAGCTTGGCCAACATGGCAAAACCCTGTCTCTACTAAAAGTACAAGAATTAGCTGGCATGGTGGTGCATGCCTGTAATCCCAGCCACTTGGGAGGCTGAGGCAAGAGAATCTCTAGAACCCGGGAGGTGGAGGTTGCAGTGAGCCAAGATCGCACCACTGCAGATCTCGCTCTGGGAGGCAGAGCGAGATTCTATCTCAAACAAAAAAAAAAAAAACCTGTTTACAGCAGGTAATGAAACAACATACAGTTTGTTACTAACAGCAGTAGAGGGGCTGTTCCTTTCCAAATGCCTTCTGTTCTTTCAGCAGACACTTAGCACTCACTATGTGTCTAGTGTCTGCTAGATGCCAAGGATATGCTATAAAACAAGACACAGTCATCAACCTTAAGAAGTTTATAAATAGGCCGGGCGCGGTGGCTCAAGCCTGTAATCCCAGCACTTTGGGAGGCCGAGGCGGGTGGATCACAAGGTCGAGAGATCGAGACCAACCTGGTCAACATGGTGAAACCCCGTCTCTACTAAAAATACAAAAAATTAGCTGGGCATGGTGGCGCGTGCCTGTAATCCCAGCTACTCAGGAGGCTGAGGCAGGAGAATTGCCTGAACCCAGGAGGCGGAGGTTGCAGTGAGCCGAGATCGCGCCATTGCACTCCAGCCTGGGTAACAAGAGCGAAACTCCGTCTCAAAAAAAAAAAGAAGTTTATAAATAAATATTAAGAGGGACAGAAAGGTCATTTTAAGCCTAATAACTGCTCTGATTGGGAAAGTAGAAGGTGCTAGACAATGCCGTAGCTGAGACAACCAATCCAGCTGGGCCAGGCATCAAAGAGGGCTTTAATGAAGGATGAGGTTTGGGCTGAGACCTGAAGAAAAAGTAAGTGGGGGCAGGGCATGGTGGCTCACGCCTGTAATCCCACACTTTTGGAGGCCCAAATGGGAGGATCGCTTCAGGCCAGGAGTTAAGACCAGCCTGGCCAACATAGTGAGACTCCCACCTCTACAAAAAAATTTACAAATCAAAAAAAAAAAAAAAAAAAAAATTTACAAATCAGCCAGTCATGATGGCACATACCTGTAGTCCTAGCTACCCCAGAGACGGAAGCAGGAGGAGTGCTTGAGCCCTGGAGTTCAAGGCTGTGAAAAAATGATTGTGCCATTGTCTGGGTGACAGAGCAAGATCCTGTCTCAAAAAAAAAAAAAAAAAAGGCCAGCACAATGGCTCAGCCTGTAATCCCAGCAGTTTGGGAGATGGAGGCAGGTGGATCACATGAGGCTAGGAAGTTCGAGACCAGCCTGGCCAACATGGTGAAACCCCGTATCTACAAAAAGAGAAAAATTAGCCAGGGCACGGTGGTGAGCACCTGTACTCCCAACTACTCAGGAGCCGGTGGCAGGAAAATCGTTTGAACCTAGGAGGCAGAGGTTGCAGTGAGCTGAGATTGCACCATTGTACTCCGTCCAGCCTGGGTAACAGAACGAGACTCCAAAAAAAAAAAAAAAGACGTGTCATATACAGGATTTGGTGACTGGTGGAACTTGGATAACTCAAAGGAGAGGACTCCCAGGTTTTCTTGTGTCAGGAGCTGAGGGACTAGTGGTACCATTGACTGAGACAGGGGTACAGAGAGGAGCAGGCTAAAGAGATGACCAGGAGGCAGGTGGCTCCACGGGTCGGCAGTCTGGAGAGTGAGCTGGGCTGGAGTTAGATTTGGGACTCAGCAGCCTGGAGTTGTTTATTAAGTCAAAGGTGGAGAGTGGATAGATTGTCCAGGGAGAGAGCCCATGGAGTCAGGAGTGAATCACACCAAGGAAGGATCATCAGACATGTAAGGGACAGGCAGAGGAGGAAGACCCAGGGAAGCAACTGGCAGGAAGTCCCCAGAGAGACAGGGAACAAGGAATATGGCATCACAGAAACCAAGGGGAAAGCACATTTTGAGAAGAAGGCCGCAAACAGCAGTATGTGGTACAGCCAAGCAATTAAGTCAATTAAGTGAGTGAGACAAAGGAAGGAGAGGGCCCACTGCAACCTCTGCCTCCTGGGCTCAAGTGACTCTCCTGCTTCTTCTTCTTCTTCTTTTTTTTTTTTTTTTGAGACAGAGTTTGGCTCTTGTTGCCCAGGCTGGAGTGCAATGGAACGATTTCAGCTCACCACAACCTCCGCCTCCCGGGTTCAAGCGATTCTCCTACCTCAGCCTCCCAAGCAGCTGGGATAACAGGCATGCACCACCACGCCTGGCTAATTTTTTGTATTTTTTGTAGAGACAGGGTTTCTCCATGTTGGTCAGGCTGGTCTTGAACTCCTGACCTCAGGTGATCCCGCCCACCTCAGTCTCCCAAAGTGTTGAGATTAGAGGCATGAGCTACCGCACCAGGCCCTCAATTCTCCTGCTTCTTGAGTAGCTGAGATTACAGGTGCCCACACTACGCCCAGCTAATTTTTGCATTTTTAGTAGAGACAGGGTTTTACCATGTTGGCCAGCCTGGTCTTGAACTCCTCACTTCAGGTGATCCACCTGCCTCGGCTTCCCAAAGTGCTGGGATTACAGACGTGAGCCACCACATCCGGCCATTGGGATCTTACCATGAGACTGTTGGTGACTTTTTTTTTTTTTTTTTTGAGACAGGGTCTCGCTCTGCTACCCAGGTTGAAGTGCAGTGACACGAGATCACAGCTCACTGTAACCTTGCCCCGCCAGGCTCAAGCAATCCTCCCATCTCAGTCTCCTGATTAGCTGAGACTGCAAGTGCATGCCACCATGCCTGGCTAATTTTTGTATCTTAGTAGAGACAAAATGCCATGTTTGCCATGTTGCCCAGGCTGGTCTCAGACTCCTGGGCTCAAGCAACCCTCCCACCCTGGCCTCCCAAAGTGCTATGATTACAGGCCTGAGCCACTGCACCTGGCTGGTGACTTTGTCTTAAGAGAAGCCATTTCAGGGTAGCAGAGACAGAGCCAGAACGCTGCAGGAGAAGAGTCAGGGGAAGGGGGGAAAGAGGGGCTAAATCCAGGCAACACTTTCAAGAAGTTTGACGGACCGCCTGGGCACAGTGGCTCCTATCTGTAATCCTAGCACTTTGGGAGGCTGAGGCGGGCAGATCACCTGAGGTCAGGACTTTGAGACCAGCCTGACCAACATGGAGAAACCACATCTCTAATAAAAATACAAAATTGGCCAGACATGGTGGCAAATGCCTGTAATTCTAGCTTATCAGGAAGCTGAGGCAGGAGAATAGCTTGAACCCGAGAAGCAGAGGTTGCAGTGAGCCAAGATCGCACCATTGCACTCCAGCCTGGGCAACAAGAGCAAGACTCCATCTCAAAAAAAAAATAATAAAATAAAAGACAAAGTTTGATGGGAATGGGAGGCAAAAATGAGGGATTGGGAGGGGGACAGCTCAAGGAGAATGCATAGCGAAGAGTTCTTTTTTTTCTTTTACGATGGGAGAGGTCAAAGAAAAAGGGGATAATTGACAGACAGATCCCTGAGGAATTGGGAGGAGGTGGGAGCCAGAGTCTGGCTGGCATGAGGCAGGAGAACCGGACAGTGCTGATGTGAGTAAATGTGTGGGAGAGGCGGCAGGAAGAGGGGGCATTCCCGTCCGATGACCTCTATTTTCTCAACGAAGGAGAGGCAAGTTGGCCTACTGCCTGTGTCCCAGGGTCAAAAGGCTTGCCAAGCCCATTTGGGGGCCTGTGGCAGTGAGAGCTGTTGAGTTTGCAGGAGCCCCAATCTTTGGGGAAGTCCACCAGCAGCTCCCAGCAGCCTGGCGGGAGGAATGGAAAAAATGAGCAGCTGGTGGTTAAAATCTTGCGTGGCAGGGGTAAGGGGCTAAGCAAACTGCTGGTCTAGGCTAGAGAGGGAAGGAAGTGAAAACAAAAAGAGGCCCCCAAAGAGAAACTAACAGGGTCAACCGCTTATTGAGGGTCTACTATGGCACAGGCAATGCATAGGGAAAGAGAAAAAAAAAAAAATAGGGCATAGTTTCCAAACCTGGCATGCTTCAGAATTAAGCTGAAAAAAAGCAAATGCAGACTCTTGGCTTCATTCCTGGGATCTCGCAGGTCTAAGGGAAAGGGGGTCGCATGTGACAGTTACGTAGTCAGATCTGGAAGCCTCTTGGACCCATGGAAGTGACAGAGGAGTAAAGAGACACATGCAATACATACTGCGGGATAAGGCCATGGGCCTGGCCTGTACAGGCTGCCATGGAAGCCAAGAGGACGTGGGGGTGGGAATGCCGAGGAGATGACAAGGAGCCTTTCCTAGAGAAGCGAGCCTGCTCTTGAACGTGTCAAAGAGAACGAGCGCACGCCAAGCACAAAGGGGAAGATGCCAAGCACAGGGAACAGCATGTGCAAAGTCAGGTACGGCAAGTCCCTTGGAACACCCATGTGGAACTGCAGCTCATTTGGTGTGGCTGGAGCACAGGCGCGTAAACGGGGGTGTGGTGAGAAGTCTCAGGAGGAGGAAGCAAGAACCAGATTGTCTGAGCCTTATTCACCACGCTCTACTTTCCATCCAAAGCACATTTCTCTGAAAGAGCCAGGGATGCCTAAGAAGGAGGCCAAGAATCCCAACTTGCACAATAAATAACTTAGAAAGCAGGCTGGCTCATCTGAGCCTGGAAGGCTTAGACCCTTAGGCTGGTGTAATGCAGCAAATGTGAACTTTGCAGACCACTAGGTGGTGAGCAGTATTTTTGCTTTGACTGCAGACAGCATTCACAGATTTTTAGTTTTTTATTTACTTTAAGGGAAAGGCATATGTCGTAAATACACAAAGAATTATGGAAGGAGCCTTCCTTCTGGGCTCTGAGCCAAAAGCCAGGATAAGAGGCAGCCTGAAATGATCACATTTAAAGTATATGGACATAGCAGAAAGATGTTTTTCCCCCAAATGGCTTCTCCTCCCTTTTTCCATGGCCCCTAAAAGCCTGAAGTAGACTCCCACACCCTTTCTCTCCCTCTCTTTTCTCAGAAATCTCCAAACACATATTTGAAGATAAACCACACAAACACGGACGTTTGTTTAGCAAACTGAAAGGTTACGTTTGGGGGGCTGTTCAAGTCACACTCTACCCACTTAACTTTCTGCAGTTTCCAAAATAGAGTCAAATTTGTAGTATCTTACAAAGTCAGAGCAACTAAGCTTTCAAAATAAACACACAATGATCAGAGGACAGCCTAGGATTTTGCCACCCTAGACCAATGTCATTCCCCAGAAAGGACTCAGGGCTCATTCTGTAATCCTGCTCCAATGCTCAAGGCAAAGAATGCTTTGTGCATGGCCAGGCACGGTTGCTCACACCTGTAATCTTAGCACTTTAGAAGGCCAAGATGGGCTGATCGCAAGGTCAGGAGTTCGAGACCAGTCTGGCCAACATGGTGAAACCCCATCTCTACTAAAAATACAAAAATTAAGGGGCCGGGCACAGTGGCTCACACCTGTAATCCCAGCACTTTGGGAGGCCAAGGCAGGTGGATGACCTGAGGTCAGGAGTTCGAGACTATCCTGGTCAACATGGTAAAACCCTATCTCTACTAAAAATATGGAAAAAAGAAATTAGCCAGGTGTGGTGGCACATGCCTGTAATCCCAACTACTTGGGAAACTGAGGCATGAGAATCACTTGAACCCAGGAGGCAGAGATTGCAGTAAGCCAAGATTGCCCCACTGAGCTCCAGCCTGGGTGACAGAGCAAGACTCTGTCTCAAAAAAAAAAAAAAAAAAAAAGAAAGAGAGAGAGAGAGAGAATGCTTTTTGTCTGCATTCCTGATAATGAAAAGGAAAATCAGACTCTCAGGAGCAGCCCAAGACCACAGCTTGAGTATAAGTTGCCTCGAGAAACCAATAGACTCAGGAGCCAGGAAGAAGGCAGAATATTGTCCCCAAGGCATCTCTCGACACAGAGGTATCCATCCCAAGGACTAGAAAAGATGCTGGAAGAGCAGGATGAAGGGTCAAGGAGGAAGGCAGCCTTGCTGTCTGAAACACAGGGCCCTGACACCACCTCTAGTTAAGCCTTACCCAGTACTCTGCCAGCCAAGGAGGGTCCTTATTAGGCAAATAGGAAAATAGAGGCTGAGCCCCAAAGGTCTGCAGCTTCACTTGACCTTGGGATCAATTCCTCCTCCAACTGCAAAGGGGAATTTCCTGCCCAAGGACAGGTAAGCAATCTTCCACTCTGAGTTATTGCAGTCTCTCTTTCTACCATGCTGGCTCTGTGGCCATGGTGCACTTTCCACTCAAAAGAGTTAGGCCAGGCCAGGTGTGGTGGCTCACACCTGTAATCCCAGCACTTTGGGAGGCTGAGGCAGGCAGATCACTTGAGGCCAGAAATTCAAGAGCAGCCTGGCCAACATGGTAAAACCCTGTCTCTACTAAAAATACAAAAATTAGCCAGGCATGATGGTGCCACTTGTAGTCTCAGCTACTCAGGAGGCTGAGGCAGGAGAATTGCTTGAACACAGGAAGCAGAAGTTGCAGTGAGCCGAGATCACACCACTGCACACCAGCCTGGGCGACAGAGCGAGACTCCATCTCAAAAAAAAAAAGGCTCCTAGGAGTAGCCTAATTGGAAGCTGATGAAGGGGATGAAAAGTCTTCAGTAACAAAGGCAGGTGTGATGATCAGGAGGACCTGGGCTCAGAACTCACACCTCTCATTCTGTACCCCAGGTCTCAGGGTAGGTACAAGTAGCACCCAGGCACTGGGAACCCTGGTAACACTCATCATGGTTAACACATGATGAGCAAGGGGTTACTTTAGGTGGGGCATTGTGCCAAGCACTCCCCACACATGATGTCATTTACACAAAGACCATGTGGGATGGGAGGAAGCCACCAAGTCATGGCAGGGATGGCATAAAAGAATCCTACAGCCTAAGACTGATGGGTCCTTGGCTATTATATTAGTTTGCCAGGGCTGTCATAACAAAATATCACAGACCAAGTGCTTTAAACAACAGAAGCTTATTGTCTTACAGTTCTAGAAGCTAGAAGTCCAAGATCAAGATGCCAGCAAGACTGGTTTCTTCTGAGGGCTGTGAGGGAAAAAATCTGTTCCAGGCTTGTCTCCTTGGCCATCTTCTCCCAATGCCCAATGTCTCTTTACTTAGTCTTTCTTTCTTTTTTTTTTTTTTTTTTTTGAGACGGAGTTTCGCTCTTGTTACCCAGGCTGGAGTGCAATGGCGCGATCTCGGCTCACCGCAACCTCTGCCTCCTGGGTTCAAGCAATTCTCCTGCCTCAGCCTCCTGAGTAGCTGGGATTACAGGCACGTGCCACCATGCCCAGCTAATTTTTTGTATCTTTAGTAGAGATGGGGTTTCACCTTGTTGACCAGGATGGTCTCGATCTCTCGACCTTGTGATTTACCCACCTCGGCCTCCCAAAGTGCTGGGATTACAGGCTTGAGCCACCATGCCCGGCTAGTCTTTCTTTTATGCATGTCTCTGTCCAAATGTCCCCTTTTTATAAGGACACCAGTCCCATTGGATTAGGGCCTACCCTACTGATCTCATTTCAACTAGATGACCTCTTTCAAGACCCATCTCCAAATAAGGTCACATTCTGAGGTACTGGGGTTAGGACTTCAACATACAAACTGGAGTGAGGACAACACAATTCAACCCACAACAACAATCTCTAACCCAGGCCTCTCTTTACTTTATTTATTTATTTATTTATTTATTTATTTATTTATTTATTTTTGAGACGGAGTTTCACTCTTGTTGCCCAGGCTGGAGTGCAATGGCACAATTTTGGCTCACTGCAACCTCCACCTCCCAGGTTCAAGCAACTCTCCTGCCTCAACCTCCCGAGTAACTGGGATCACAGGCATGTGCCACCATGCCCAGCTAATTTTGTACTTTTAGTAGAGACAGGGTTTCTCCATGTTGGTGAGGCTGGCAACTCCCAAACTCATGATCTGCCTGCCTCAGCCTCCCAAAGTGCTGGGATTACAGGTGTGAACTACCACGCCTGACTATTTTTTTGAGATGGAGTCTTACTCTATTGACCAGGCTGAAGTGGCTCACTACCACCTCTGCCTCCCAGGTTCAAGTAATTCTCCTGCCTCAGTCTTCCTAGTAGCTCGGATGAGAGGCGTGTGCCACCACACCTGGCTAATTTTTGTATTTTTAGTAGAAATGGGGTATTCACCATGTTGCCCAGGCTGGTCTCGAACTCCTGATCTCAAGTAATCCCCCCTCCTCAGCCTACCAAAGTGCCGGGATTACAAGTGTAAACCACTGTGCCTAGCCTCCAGTTGTTATTTTTATTGGCAAAGTTATGAAAATCCTTGAGTGGGAAAGTGATTTGCACAGGCTTCATCAAGTTGACGAAACCAAGAATGGAATGTAGGTCTTTTGGGGTCCCCAGCCTTCAGCAGATTTCCCCAGGAGCAGCAGCAGCATCTGCTTTTGGAACCCTCTTCCCCGAGAAGGGAATCCCTGAGCTTGGGCCAGTCTAGGAAGCACCCAGTTGAATCTACAGGCCTAGGACACACGAAAACCCTTTTACCAACCAACATCTGGAAAGGGACTCTGCAATGCCAGAGTAGAAGGAGCCTTATTAACGGAACTTCATATAGGCACTGGGTCTTATTTTCAATGGCCAGGCCTTTCACTAAGGTAGCAGGAATGCAGCCTGTGCACAGCTCTGCCCTTTACTTGCAGTCCCCAACAATGCAGTTTGCCAGAAGTTGGCTGGGATTGTGCTGGGCTTCTGGGTTTCTCACAGGTTCTCCCTCCTTGTTCACTATATTCAGACCCACCTTTTCCTGAGGCTGCCCAGAGGCTAATAGATCTCTATTTTGCTGTTGTGAGAATTCACAAAAGGCACTTTTTTTTTTTTTTTTTTTTTTTTTTCAGACAGTCTCGAACTATCGTCCAGGCTGTAGTGTACTGGCACAATCTCAGCTCACTACAACCTCCACCCCTGGGGTTCCAGCGATTCTCCTACCTCAGCCTCCCAAGTAGCTGGGACAACAAGCACATGCCACCATGCCCGCCTAATTTTTGTATTTTCAGTAGAGATGGGGTTTCACCATGTTGGCGAGGCAGGTCTCAAACTCCTGACCTCAGGTGATCCACCTGCCTTGGCCTCCCAAGTGCTAGGATTACAGGTATGAGCCACCGCGCCCAACCCCAAAAAGGTACTTCTAAAAGCCTCATGCAACCTGCAGGAGACACATAAGTTTAAGAGCCTCGCTCTTGCAGCTTCAAAAACAAGGAGGCAAAAAGTGAGATTGAATATAACATAAACCACAGACTGAGTTGACAGGCTGCAGGGAAGGAAGTGAAAAGTTCACCTTGTCCTTCCCTCTAACAGAGGATTCCTGGTTTTGCAGAGGTTTGCATTTTTTTTTTTTCATTCAATAAAAATAGCTTGGTGGGACAACATATTATAGCAATCGTGGAAATAAAAACTAGGAACCACATCATAGGATGTTCTGCTCCAAACTTGGCGCAGATCCCCCAAGCAGCTCCAAGTTCCCTCTGGTTTAGGCAGCGGCAGCGGAGGCCCTCCCCTGTCCCAGGTGGGACCCGGCCTTCCGAGAGGAAGGGAGGAGGTGGAACGGAGGTTATCAGCTGTTTCCCTTGCCTCTGGGCCAAGACCCTGGCCACCGTAGAAACACAACTTTGTCCCCTGTGTCTGTCTTTTGCACTGTAAAAAGTTTCCATCACAAAGGGTCTTGATTCAGGAAACCGAGGTTAGAAGCAAACGGGTCTTATTTGAAAATGGTCGAACCTGGCCAGGCCTTGGACTTCCTGCACTGATGGCTCTCCTGGGGCCTGGGACCAGCCCAGCAGGGTGGGGTGGGGCAGCAATGCAGGTTACAGGATGTGAAAGTGGGGACTGAGGTTAGGAAAAAGAATAAAAGGCTGTGACCAGAACACACCCAGCAGAGGCCATGTGCAGTTCTCTTCTTCTTCAGGGTTTCCTGTGGGTACACTGAGAACATTGTGTTCTGGCTGAGAACTTATCCGGCAGAGCCTGCTGCATACTTGGCCCCTGGGTCCTAGTGCTGCCTCTTCCCTAGCCTCAGGGCTGGTTTGCCTGCCTGCACCTGTGTGCAGCCCACTGTATGACCCAGGGAGTACGTCTCCATTGTGCCCTCCTGCTGCGTGAGGCCCCCAGCCACCAGACTCCACAGCACTTAAGATTCTGACCCATCCCGCATTTCCAAAGCATCTTCAGCCTGCCGGGTGCCCTCCCACAGTCGCATTTCATGTCCCTCACAACAAAACAGCCTTCAGATGACAAAACTGAGGTTTAGGGAAACTGGGAGGAACAACCGACATCAGTATTTATATTTGTTTGTTTATTTTAGAGGGGGGGGGTTCACCTTCACCCAGGTTGGAGTGCAGTGGTGCCATCATCACTCACTATAGCTTCCAACTCCTGGGCTCAAGTGAGCCTGACCCTCCTAAGTAGCTGGGACTAGAGGTGTGCACCACCACCCCTAACTCATTTTTGTATTTTTTGTAGAGACAGGGTCTCATTATGTTGCCCAGGATGGTCTGGGAACTCCTGGGCTCAAGCAACCCTCCCGACCGGGCCTCCCAAAATGTTGGGATTAAGACATGAGCCACCGTGTGCCCAGCCTATGCCAGTATTTACTTATTTGTTTGCTTGTTTTATTTATTCATTTATTTATTTATTTTGAGATAGTTTTGCTCCTCGCTCAGGCTGGAGTGTTATGGCGTGATCTTAGCTCACCGCAACCTCCACCTCCCAGGTTTAAGCGATTCTCCTGCCTCAGCCTCCCAAGTAGCTGGGATTACAGGCACCTGCCACCACACCCAACTAATTTTTGTATTTTTAGTAGAGACAGGGTTTCACTATGTTAGCCAGGCTGGTCTTGAACTCCTGACCTCAGGCAATCGGCCACCTTGACCTCTCAAAGTGCTAGGATTACAGGCGTGAGCCACCGTGCCCAGCTGCCAGTATTTATTAAAGGTTCTTGGATGCAGGTCTCATGTCACTTCAATATAACTGATTTTGAGGCATTATTTCAAACTCTTGCAATAAATGTGAGCGTTTTCTCTAAAATTTTCTCTCCAGGTAAGTTCGAAAACAGGTGCTTTCTCTTTTTTATTTTTTGTTTCTTTGTTTGAGACAGGGTGTCATTCTATCGCCCAGGCTGGAGTGCAGCAGCGTGACCTTGGCTCATTGCAGCTTCGACCTCCCTGGATCAATTGATCCTCCTGCCTCATCCTCCCAAGTAGCTGGGACTACAGGTATGCACCACCAGCCCCCACTAATTTTCTTATTTTTTGTAGAGACAGGGTCTCACTGTTTTGCCCAGGCTGGTATTGAACTTCTGGGCTCAAGCCTTCCTCCACCTCAGCCTCCCAAAGTGCTGGGGTTACAAAGGTGTGAGCCACCTTTCTTAATGAATTCTCTAAAATAGAATCCAGCAGATGATGCAGTGTAAATAAATAAAAAATAAAATAGATAAAAGCTCAGGCAGGTGAGCCCAGAGCTGTCCAGAGGACACTGAGCCTGAGCCCTGCTCTGCCCAGAGCCGGGAGAATCTGCCCTCTGCATGAACTCCCTCGACTGCTGATCTCCTGCCATAAGCCTCTGTGCGGCAGCCACACCAGCCCCTGGATTCTTCTGTGCTGTGTAAAGTCCTGGAACTCAGAGACATATGCTGGGTCCCAGACTAAGCAGCCAAGGATGAGTGGGCCAGCAGAGAGGAACAGGGGACTTAGGTGGGATGGAGGCTCTCTGGTTAGAAGAGAGCTTTGCAATTTTTCTTTTTTTTTTAAATAACAGAGACAATGTCCACTATGTTGCCCAGGCTGTTCTCAAACTCCTAAGCTCAAGTGGTCCTCCCACCTCGGCCTCCCAAAGTGTTAGGCTTACAGGCATGAGCCACTGTACCTGGTTATCTTTGCTTTTTTTTTTTTGAGATGGAGTCTCCCTCTGTCCCCCAGCTGGAGGGCAGTGTCACAGTCTTGGCTCACCACAACCTCTGCTTTCCAGGTTCAAGCAATTCTCCTGCCTTGGCTTCCTGAGTAACTGGAATTACAGGTGCGTGCCACCATGCCCTGTTAAATTTTTTTTTCTTTTTTTTTCTTTTTTTGTATTTTTAGTGGAGACAGGGTTTTGCCATGTTGGCCAGGCCGGTCTCGAACTCCTGACCTTGGGTAATCTGCCTGCCTTGGCCTCCCAAACTGCTGAGATTACAGGCATGAGCAACCAAGCCCGGCCCATATTTGCAATTTTTGAACTGACTTCTAGATTATACACCCTCTACTAGATTGCAAACCTCTTTTTCCAAGTCATCTTTGTACCCTGTCCAATCACACCCTTTGCCTTGTGTGTGTGAAGTCCTTGATCCACAGTCATTGAATGACTTGAATTAAAGCCACTCATGTGAAGGCCTTTCCCCCAGCTACAGCTCACTGTCACTCAGTAACTGCACAGTAAACACCTACTCTGTTCTAAGCCCCTGACCAAAATAAAGATTAAAAACAAAAAACAAAAAAACAAAAAAAAAACCCACCTACTCTGTAGTGAGCACTGGTTGAGATAATGGGCACACAATTGCCAAAAACAAATACACAGAGTCTCTGCCCATCCTAGAGATCACAGTCTAGTGGAAACAAAGACATTCTAAGTAGGAGCAGTCCCAAGGGCTCAGATTATCTCAGGGGAAGTCCAGGTGTCATAGATGACCGCAGAGCACGGGGACCCAAGGCTGAGGGCCCAGGAACATCTCCTTGAAGAAGAGATAGATCTTGAAGCTGAGACCCAAAGCGGGGCGAGAGAAATTTGCCAGATGAAGGAAACTGGGAAAAGCAGTTTGAGCAGAACTAACCGTTTGTGAAGACCCAGAATTTAGAGAGCAGGTGGCTCATTGAAAGAACTGACAGAAGTTTTCTAAGCCTTCTGAACTCCAGCCAACAGGAAGATCTTCCAACCCTCACTCCAGGGGAGACCATTGTTGTTATCAGCTAGAAAGCAATCTACTGCTTCTCTGTGGCCTTTCTCCAGGCCCCAAACCCCGGTCCTGGGAAACAAAAGGAATCCTCAAGGATGGCTGGGGCACGCTGAGGCAGGAACACCGTGGGTGTGGTTGGGAAGGTAGCTTCTGGTCCAGGTGCTGGAATCCTAGATTAAAACCCTGGGCAAATCACTTCCCACCTCTCTCTGGACCTCCATTTTCATGCTTTATGGATCCTCAGTATTTGGCACAACGTCCAACACTCCAGCTTTTTTAAATTAATGAATGGCTGCAGTTACCATTTGTAAAAAGATTCCTTGCAATGCTAAGATTCTGGATCTGAGACCCACAGTCATCCCTACCCAGAACTCTTTGAGCAACAGAAGCAACGTGAAAGGAACCAGCACAGTGCCCAGCACACCCACAGCATGTGTTTGTTGAATAAATGAGTGAGTGTTCCCCGGAAGTCACTAGAAGAGCTGTGATCCATCCTTACTTCTCTCAACAGCTGCTCTGATCTCCAGCACTCTTAACCCTGTGCAGTCACTCCTAACCTGACATCCAAAGGCAGATGTCAGGTTTTGTGAAGGTAAACCCTGGCTCATGTCTTTAGTGCTCTATTCTAGAGGAAAAATATCCAAGACGACTCAGTATGGAGTTGAGAGGTAGGATAAGAAAGAAAAAGACTAAGAGTTTCAGTCTGAAAATTAACACAAATCTCGTGTTGCACTTTCTGTCTTATAAACACCAAACCTGCCAGCTGTTCTGTCCCACTCCTGTAAACAACTAGAACTCACCAGGATCTGCTGGCTGAGCTCTGAAGTGGACAAGTGCTCCCTGAGCATTCGCCTGCTTGCCCTGAGCCAGGTGGCTACAGGAAGGGCAAAAGTTCCCAGCTGGGCAAACCCTCGACACATCTTCCCTCTCTCATGGGTTTCCAGGCTAGCCCGCAGAAGCCTGATTCATCCACAACCATACTGAAACATAGAATTAATTCCGGCTATACCCTGGGTGAGCTAGGCCATTATGGCAGCCAAACCACCAGTTACAGCTTAATTTCTATGGGAAAATGTGTTCTGAGCTCCAAGCAACCAAATTATAAGAGGGACACAGGCACACCCAGGTTTGAATCCCAGTTTTAACACTTCCTAACCATGTGGTCGTGGGCAAGGCACCATCCTCCCCAGTCCCAGTTTCTTGCTTTGAAGAAAAAAAAAAAATAAGCACCTCCTTTAGGCCAGGCCTGGAGGCTCAAGCCTGTAATCCCAGCACTTTGGGAGGCCAAGGCAGGAGAAGTTCAAAAACAGCCTGGTCAACATAGAGAGACCCCCATCTCTACAAAAGAAACATTTTAAAATTTAGCTGGGCATGGTGGCACATGCCTGTAGTTGCAGCTACTCAAGAGGCTAAGGCGAAGGATCACTTTAGCCCAGGAGTTTGAGGCTGCAGTGAGCTATGCACTCCAGCCTGGGTAACAGAGCAAGACTATTAAAAAAAAAAAAAAACCAGAATGCCTCTTCTAGAAGGTTCTAGTGGAAAATAAATAGACATCTGTGAAAATGCCTCAGCTGTTCCTGGCCCACAGGGGCTTTTGCAGAGAGACCCTAAAGACAAGACCCAGGCAGAGTCCCTCTGAGCGACTTACCCAGCTTTGCATAGGGGCAGCATTTACCCCTGGACTTAGGCTCAGAACAAGTGTTTATGAGATAAATGAGCTGCTGTCTCAGAAATCACAGAGCACTCCTCTACCTTTGACCTTCTGCAGGCTTTCACTGGCTTCACTGAGCCAAGAACCTTCTCCACCCCCACCCGGCTCTCTCTCCCCTGCAATCTCTCCATGAACAGCATTGTTCTGGCTTCCTCTGCCTGGGTCCTGGGAAGGGGCTTAGCCTCCGGAAGGGGCCAGAAGCCCTGGCCTCTCACCCTGGGCCTGGATGTTAGCCTGGCCTGCCAGCAGGCAGCCCAAAAGAGTGAGCAGAGAAGCAGGGCACGCTCCCAGGAACACCAGGGCTGATAGCAAGCCGACCTCCTCCCACAGGGACTGGGGTTTGGCCCCTCCTTCATCTGTTTGTTTCCCTGCCGCAGCCAGAACGGTCTGTACCCGAAGGATGGTGCTGACAGCCAAGGAATCCGTAGGGTCCTAAAGTTCGACCTACTTCCTTTACTTGCCCTTGTTCCCCAAATTCAGGGTTTCCTGGCCTTAGACTTGCTGTCCCTTGCTTGGGGTCACTGGCACTGTGGAGGTCAATCACCTTGAGTGAGGCCCCCTACATGACACTGTGCCTCCCCCGTTCCACCCCCCAGGTGCCATGGCCCTGCAGCCTCCTCCTTGGTTCCAGTCCCGTCCATCTGTCAATGTGCCTCCCTCCCCAGCACTGCTGACCGGGTCTCCGTTGTCCAGCCCCCACCCCACCTCCTTACCCATCACCCCCAGTACTGCCGTAGCAAAAAAACAAACAAAATCCGGTGAAAATAATTTGGCCACATGATAAAAATCCACGAGTGCAGAAAGTGTAGAAAGAAAAAGTCCAGGCATGGTGGCTGACAACTGTAATCCTAGCATTTGGGGAGGCCAAGGTGGGTGGATCACCTGAGGTCAGGGGTTCAAGACCAGCCTGGGAAGATAGAGAAACCCTGTCTCTACTAAAAATACAAAAATTAGCCGGGTGTGGCGGTGGGGGCTTGTAATCCCAGCTACTCAGGAGCCTGAGGCAGGTGAATCGCCTAAACCCAGGAGGCGGAGGTTGCAGTAAGCAGAGATCCAGCCATTGCACTCCAACCTGGGCAACACAGTGAGATGCTGTCTCAAAAAAGGAAGAAAAGAAAAGAAAGCCTCTGCATCCCTCTTCAACAGCTTCTCCAGTATCCTTCTAGATGTTTTCTCAGCATGTTGAAGTACGTGTATCTGCAGGGGAGTGTCCTCTTTTGTCTCCCCTCAGCCTGGGATTAGAGTGTACAAATTGTTCCGCAACCTGTTCCTATCACCTCACAGCAGATCTTGGACATCTTTCCAAAATCTACCTCCCTCTTTTTAACACCCACATAATTTCCCATGATTGGGATGTATGGTGATTTATTTAACTGTTTTCCTACCAGAGAAACCACTTAAGTGGTTTTCAAGTTTTTGCAATCATGACCTAATTGGTTCCCTGCCTTAGGTCTCCAATCTCCAATCTGCCCTCCACACCACTGCTAGATTCCAATCCCTAATCTGATTTGTCATCACCGTATAAACCTCTTCCTGGGCTGGGCACAATGGCTCAAGCCTGTAATCCCAGTACTCTGGGAGGCCAAGGCAGGCAGATCACGAGGTCAAGAGATCAAGACCATCCTGGCCAACATAGTGAAACCCCGTCTCTACTAAAATATAAAAATTAGCTGGGTGTGGTGGTGAGAGTCTGTAGTCCTAGCTACTTGGGAGGCTGAGGCAGGAGAATTGCTTGAACCCGGGAGGCGGAGGTTGCAGTGAGCTGAGATGATGCCACTGCACTCCAACCTGGCACCTGTCGACAGAGCAAGACTCTGTCTCAAAAAAAAAAAAAAAAAAAAAAAAAAAAAACCTCTTCCTGGTAGTAGGGTTATGCACTAGGGGTCTATCGCCCCCATATACCTTAGGCTGCTCAAGGCCAGGTGTTACCTTGGAGCTCCTGGCAAGAAACTCTCCAGACCCCTCAACTCAACACTTTCTGAGCCAGTCTCAGCAATGCCCTAAGGAAATGTACTAAGGTTCTCAGGCCATATGGATACTCATTCTTTTTATTTATTCATTTATTTTTTTTGAGACACAGTCTCCCTCTGTCACCTAGACTGGAGGGCAGTGGTACGATCCTGGTTCACCGAGCAACCTCTACCTCCCAAATTCAAGTGATTCTCCTGCCTCAACCTCCCAAGTAGCTGGGATTAAGGCGTGCACCACCAGCCCAGCAAATGTTTGTTTGTTTGTTTTGGAGATGAAGTCTCACTCTGTTGCCCAGGCTGGAGTGTAGTGGTACCATCTTTGCTCACTGCAACCTCCATCTTCCGGGTTCAAGCTAGTCTCCTGCCTCAGCCTCCCAAGTAGCTCGGATTACAGGCACGTGCCACCATGCCTGGCTAATTTTTGTATTTTTAGTAGAGACGGAGTTTCACCATGTTGGCCAGGCTGGCCTCAAACACCTGACCTCAGATGATCCACCCGCCTTGCCCTCCGAAAATGCTGGGATTACAGGCATGAGCCGCCCAGCTTTGTATTTTCCTAGTACAGACAGGGTTTCAACATGTTGGCCAGGCTGGTCCTGAACTCCTGACCTCAGGTGATTCACCCGCCTCAGCCTCCCAAAGTGCTGGGATTACAGATGTGACCTACCATGCCTGGCCTCAGTTTTTTTTGTTTGTTTTTTTTGTTTTTTTTGAGATGGAGTTTCGCTCTTGTTACCCAGGCTGGAGTGCAATGGCGCGATCTCGGCTCACCGCAACCTCTGCCTCCTGGGTTCAGGCAATTCTCCTGCCTCAGCCTCCTGAGTAGCTGGGATTACAGGCATGCGCCACCATGCCCAGCTAATGTTTTGTATTTTTAGTAGAGATGGGGTTTCATCATGTTGACCAGGATGGTCTTGATCTCTTGACCTCGTGATCCACCCGCCTCGGCCTCCCAAAGTGCTGGGATTACAGGCTTGAGCCACCGCGCCCGGCCTTGTTTTTTTTTTGATTGAGAGGGACTGTCACTCTGTCACCCAGGCTGGATCTTGGCTCACTGCAACCTCCGCCTCCCAGGTTCAAGCGATTCTCCTGCCTCAGCCTCCTGACTAGCTGGGACTACAGGTGTGAGCCACCACGCCCAGCTAATTTTTGTATTTTTAGTAGAGACAGGGTTTCACCATGTTTGCCAGGCTGCTCTCAAACCCCTGACCTCAAGTGATCTGCCACCCTTGGCCTCCCAAAGTGCTAGGATTTCCTTTTTTTTTTTTTTTCCTTCAAATATTATCATTGGAAACTGTGGATTAGGCTTTTTTGTGCAGGGCACCAGAAGACCCAGGACAAAACAGATACAGACCCTGGCCTCCTAGAACTTGCAGTTTAGTGGGCAAGTCAGGCATTGGACAACCACACAGATAGCTGAATGAATGATTACAAACCAAATTAGTACTTTGAAAAGAAACAGCAGAAGAGAATAAGGGATTTTGGGCAACCTGGGAAGCCCTCGCTGAGGAAGTGACAAGGTGCAGTGGAGAGATACCAGCAGACTGTAGGGTCTGGTTCCCACACTGAGCCATTCTGGACACTTCCCCTTTATTCTCCTCAAATGTACAAGAAGGGGAATCTCCCCTTCAGTTTTAACTTTCTGTGACCATAATAAGTGCTGGCCGAGTTCAGAGGGAGCAGAGTTCCCCATGGGCTGGGAGGGGTCAGGGAGATTTCCCGCTGATTCCACATTGACCTTGAGTCACATGTGGGCTCCAGTTCCATTCAATTCTGGGTCAAACACTTGTTGAGCACATACTGTATATATTCCAACACTGGGACAGGGGTGTGTGTGGGTGTGCTGCAGGGAATTATAGTGGTGGTGGTAGAGGGTATTTAAAGATTTATAATATAAAATACAACTGGGCGCAGTGGCTCACGGCTGTAATCCCAGCACTTTGGGAGGCCGAGGTAGGTGGATCCTTAGGGCCAGGAGTTCGAGACCAGCCTGGCCAATATGGTGAAACCCTGGTCTCTACTAAACATACAAAAATTAGCCGGGCGTAGTGGCACGTGCCTGTATCCCAGCTACTTGGGAGGCTGAGGCAGGAGAATCGCTAGAACCTGGAAGGTGGAGGTTGCAGTGAGTTGAGATTGCACCACTGCACTCCAGCCTGGGCAACAGAATGAGCCTCCATCTCAAAAAAAAAAAATTATAATACATATACTGGGAGGCCAAGGCAAGAGAATCCTCTTGAACCCGGCAGGCAGAGGTTGAGGTGAGCTGAGATGGCACCATTGCACTCCAGCATAGGCAACAAGAGCAAAACTCTGTATCACAAAAATTAAAAAAAATAAAAAAAAATAAGGCCGGGCGCAGTGGCTCAAGCCTGTAATCCCAGCACTTTGGGAGGCCGAAGCGGGTGGATCATGAGGTCAAGAGATCGAGACCATGCTGGTCAACATGGTGAAACCCCGTCTCTACTAAAAATATAAAAAATTAGCTGGGCATGGTGGCACGTGCCTGTAATCCCAGCTACTCAGGAGGCTGAGGCAGGAGAATTGCCTGAACCCGGGAGGCGGAGGTTGCGGTGAGCCGAGATCGCGCCATTGCACTCCAGCCTGGGTAACAAGAGTGAAACTCCGTCTCAAAAAAAAAAAAAAAAAAATCATGTTAAGGAGTACAGGCATCCATTTTCCTTAGGGCCAAAGATTTCTCCCAGAGGGAGAACCAGATGAGAGAAGAGAAAAATCTGCTGTGACCTCTGCCAGTCTCACTTCCAGGTCTATGTGTCTGTCTTTAGCATGATTAAAATACTGTAAATTATATGCTGTCCTTTGTTGATGTTCTCTTTATGATCCACCTTACATGGCTGTATATATTTTGCATATCTACATACATATTACTATGCAAAGTTGTATACACAAAGCCATGCATACTGTACTTTATGGAAAATTTAAGAGCGTTTCAGATATAATTAGAACCATATGTGTTTTCCCCTTCTGGGTTGTGGGTGGGAGATGAATCTCCAGCCTGCCCCCAAGGCTTGCAAGGCTGAACTAAGCAGCCAGACTGGCTCTAAAGGCAATGGAGAGCTATTAAAAGGTTTGGAGAGGGAGGCCCTAGTGAGGCTGAACAGAATAAACAGAAAGTTCCAGGCTCTCCTTGCTTCTCCTTAAGAAAAATCAGAGCGGTAAATCCCAAACCAGTTCTGCCCACAACTCATCTACAGATGAGTCCCTTGCTCCATCTGTGCAGGAAAGCCATAGTGTGGGGTCATAGGATTATGGGGTCAGCCTCTGCAAGTGGCAAGGCCCAAAGGCTGAGGGGCTTCAGGCCCCAGCAAAATCCAGTGACACTGTTGTCAAATGTGAATGTCATCATCTGCCTCCAGGGCTGACCAGCTCTGGATGGGGACATCAGGGTCAGGATCAGGATCCTATTCCATGTGGCAAGAGCTTGGGGAAGCTGCTGCAGACCTATTGGTGACCTTCTTTACTGGCCCAGGCACCCTTAAAACTTCCTGGAGAGAGAGGCCACACACTTTACTGTGCAGCCCTCAACAAACGCAGCAGCTGCATTAAGTGCTGAAGAAAAGCTCCCATAATAACCATGTGTGATAATAAAAAGATAGAGGCAAATAGGTATGTAGGTCAGCTCAAAAATAGTTACCCACCTGCCTGGCCTGGGTAGCCATTTGTGCCAGGTGGATACAAAGGTTTTCCTTGCTTCCCTTCCCAAGTCGATGCCCCCTGCACTTTTCAAGTGCCTTAAATAAAACCCCTTCCTGTGCTAGCTGGGGTAGCCTGGGCAGTAGGGACTGCCGCCCTGCAGGGGCAGCCCTGCGCCGTGCGCACCCTCCACCAAATCAACCCTGGGGTCAGAGGGCACAAAGGCTTGGCCTCTCTGACGTGAGTTCTTGGGGCTAAGTCAGGGTTTAGGGTAGTGACTCACAGACGACATCGTCTCCCCCTACTCCCAACTGCGCGCACCCGGGAAGCCTTCTCCTCCCCAACAGAGACCGCTTTGTAAGCACGACCCGGTTGGAGAAGAGTTACAGCCTCAGGGTTGTGAGGGCCTTCTCGGCCTCGCCCTCCCTCCCCGTCTCTCCCCTCTCCGACTCTCACCAGAAAGGCGCCAACCCTGCGCCCTGCCCCCACCGTGCCGCTGGGGTCCAAAATGCTGAGCTCAGCATCTCTTTGGCCGGACCGCCCTCTTCCTGGATGGTGGGAGGAGCCTCGTTCCTCCCGCGGGTGGGCGGGGCCAGGGCCAGCCCCGCCCTCCTCCCCTTCCCCGTCTCCCTCCATCCCCCCTCCCGTTCCTCAGTCGCACGTTCTCCAAGTCACGTCCCCGCTTCCCCCAGTAGGGGGTCGACGAGGACTGGACCCTCCCCCCAGTCAGCTGCTCTGCATCTGTCACCTCGGCGGTCGGTCGCGCTCCCTTGAGGTCGAACCTCCGCTGTGGGGGAAGGGGAGAGGGAGCTGGGGGTGATCTTCCCTTCCCCCATCCCGCTGTCCCCCAGACAAGACACCGCATACCGCGACGAAATCAGTTAAGCTCTTGTGTGCGCCAGATCCCGGAGCAGAATCTGAAAGTTTTTGTATTTCTGTGCGGCTGCTTTTGAGTACAAAAAGATTTAGCAGTGGCTCCTGGGTGCTTATGCCAGAGTCTGGCCCTTTGTAGATTACATACGGGACAGCTGAGGTGGGGAAGGGCCCCTCTTCACGGGCACCAATTCCCAGAGTGGCCTAACTACGGGACCCCAGAGCTCCCAGGGGAGGATCCCAGAGGGGGCTGTGGTGACAGAATCACTGTCACTTCTGGGACTGAGGGTGTCAGCTAAAGGGGAAACCCCTTGGGTGTCAGTCAGTCTTGCCATTTGAGTCAGCACTGTTGGACGCTGCTGAATTCTGCAAGGGGAGGAAGAACTTGATCAGATAAAACAAGGGCTGACCTAGAGAAAGTCTCTTGGGTCAACATCTCCTTAGCAACAACAAGACTATCACTCCGCCTGTTCTATACCCCACCCTACAACATCGAACCGCGCTTTCCAGCAGGTACAGTCCCCTTTAGCTTACAACTAAGAGTATGAGTTGCCTGGGATCAGGAAATGAGCCTGGATGTAGAGTTCTGGCTTCAGCCTTGCTGACACTATGTGACTGTAGGCACGTCACTGCACCCATCTGAATCTGTTTCTCACCTGTGCAGTGACACTGACGAGTTCTATCCTGCCTACAAACTCTACACACAAATATTAGTTTTTTGGTTTTTCTTGGTTTTGTTTGTTTTGAGACGGAGTTTTGCTCTTGTTGCCCAGGCTGGAGTGCAATGGTGAAATCTCGGCTCGCTGCAACCTCCCCCTTCCAGGTTCAAGCGATTTTCCTGCCTCAGCCTCCTGAGTAACTGTGATTACAGGCATGCATCACCATGCCTGGTTAATTTTGTATTTTTAGTAGAGACGGGGTGTCTCCATGTTAATCAGGCTAGTCTTGAGCTCCTAATCTCAGCTGATCTGCTCACCTCAGCCTCCCAAAGTAATGGGATTACAGGCGTGAGCCACCATGTACAGCTAGTTGTTTTTTGGTTGTTTGTTTTGTTTTGTTTTGTTTTGAGACAGAGTCTCGCTCCATCACCAGGCGTCAGGCAGGAGTGCAGCAGCACGATCTCGGCTCACTGCAACCTCCGCTTCACGGGTTCAAGCAATTCTCCTGCCTCAGGGTCCCAAGTAGCTGGGACTACAGGCTCGCGCCACCACGCCCAGCTAATTTTTGTATTTTTAGTAGAGACGGGGTTTCACCATGTTGCACAGGATGGTCTCGATCTCTTGACCTCATGATCTGCCTGCCTCGGCCTCCCAAAGTGCTGGGATTACAGGTGTGAGCCACCGCACCCGGCCTCTGTTGTTTTTTAATTTTTAGTAGAGATGGGGGTCTCACAACTTGTCCCAGGCTGGTCGTGAACCTTTGGATTCAAGCAATCCTCCCATCTCCACCTCCCAAATGCTGGGATTACAGGTGTAAGCCAACTTACCAGGCCAGTATTTTTGTTTTGTTGATTTTTGTTTGTTTGAGACAGGGTCTCACTCTGTCACCCAGGATGGAACACAGTGGAACAATGTTGGCTCAAATGATTCTCCTGCCTCAGGCTCCCTAGTAGCTAGGATTACAGATGCCTGCCACCACGCCCAGCTAATTTTTGTATTTTTAGTAGAGTCAGGGTTTCACCACATTGACCAGGCTGGTCTCGAACTCGTGGCCTCAAGTGATCTACTTGCCTTGGCCTCCTAAATCATGTGCTGGAATTACAGAATTACAAGCATGAGGCACTGCCCAGCATTTTTTTTTTTTTTTTTTTTTTTTTTTCCCCAGACAGAGTCTTGCTCTGTGACCCAGGCTGGAGTGCAGTGGGGATATCTCAGCTCACTGTAACCTCAGCCTCCTGGGCTCAAGTAATTTTCCTGCCTCAGACTCCCAAGTAACTGGAACTACTACAGGTGCACGCCACCATGACTGACTAACTTTTTATCTCTTTAGTAGAGCCGTGGTTTCACCATGTTGGCCAGGCTGGTCTTGACCTCTTGGACTCAAGTGATCTGCCCACCTTGGCCTCCCAAAGTGCTGAAATTACAAGCATGAATCACAGTGCCTGGCCTCCAGTTGTTATTTTTATTAACAAAGTTATGCATATCCTTTAGAACGTGTGGGAAAAGGCCAATTAAAAAGTTATAAAGCCTGGACGGGCGCAGTGGCTCACGCCTGTAATCCCAGCACTTTGGGAGGCCAAGGTAGGTGGATCACCTGAGCTCAGGAGTTCAAGACCAGCCTGGTCAACATGGTGAAAACCCATCTCTACTAAAAATGCAAAAATTAGCCAAGCATGGTGATGGGCGCCTGTAATCCCAGCTACTCGGGAGGCTGAGGCAGGAGAATTGCTTGAATACAGGAGACAGAGGTTGCAGTGTGCCAAGATTGTACCACTGCACTCCAGCCTGGGTGACAGAACAAGACTCCATCTCAAAAAAAAAAATAAAAAAGAAAAACAAAAGTTTGAAATCCCTAAAAGACATGGACATGTTTTTATCTGTTTTATTTATTTATTTATTTATTTTGAGATGGAGGTGGGCAAATAATGAGGTCAAGAGATCAAGACCATCCTGGCTAACATGGCTAAACCCCATATCTACTAAAAATACAAAAAATTAGCCAAGCATGGTGGTATGCACCTATAATCCCAGCTACTTAGGAGGCTGAGGCAGGAGAATCGCTTGAAGCCAGGAGGTGGTGGTTGTAGTGAGCCGAGATCATGCCACTGCACTCCAGCCTGGGTGACAGAGTGAGACTCCATCTCAAAAAAAAAAAAAAAAAAAAAAAAAAAAAAAAAAAAAAATCCTGAAGAGCTCCATAAAGGTCAGTGATCTTTGTAAGGAGGCTAGTGTGGTGGTTTATGCCTGTAATCCTAGCACTTTGGGAGGCTGAAGCGGGGCGATCACCTGAGGTCAAGAGTTCGAGACCAGCTTGGCCAACATAGTGAAACCCCATCTCTGCTAAAAATAAAAAAATAAGCCGGGCGTGGTGATGCATTCCTGTAATCCCAGCAACTCCCAAGGCTGAGGCAGGTGAATCGCTTGAAGCCAGAAGGCAGAGGTTGCAGTGAGGTGAGATTGCACCACTGCACTCCAGCCTGGGTGACAGAGTAAGACTCCATCTCAAAAAAAAAAAAAAGAAAGAAAGAAAGATCTTTGTGAAGAGATGGCAAATTGCCAGGTGGGCTGGCAGCTCCCATTTCCTGCCAGCCCAGGTGTTCCAGAGAAAGGCTCAGCATGCAGACTTGGGTAGCTGCCTTTTGCCTTTTGCCTTTTGCATAGACCTGAGTTTCCCCAGTCTTTGACTATTAAGCCCACTGGAGATAAAAATGTACTTCTGAGTGAGGTTAGAGGTGTGACAGAGTGGGGAGGAAGCCAAAGTCAGGGAGAAGAAAATTCCTGAGGACTGAACGGGGCCTAACTTGCAGGAGAAAGGGAGATCCTGGAACCTCCTAAGGCCTGCTGCCCTACAGCTCAGTTCCTTGTCCATAACGTGGGGAGGCTGGGGGCTGGAAGGAGTGTTCTCTTAGAACCTGCTTGTCTTAACATTCGAAGATTTTAAGGTTCATTCTACCGACAGAAGAATCCTGACAGTGAGAGGGCTGACTTTTCTCTCTGCTTATCTAGCACTACTCACCCCAGCCCTCTGGGAAACCCAGAGGCTAGACAGGTCCTCCTGGTCTCCTTTTTTCTCTGGGAGGAAAACCAACAACAACAAAGTGAGCTCATTTTGCTGTGCAGGCAAGTGGTGAGCCTGGGTTTGGGCTGCGCCAACTGTGGCAGGTCCTGATCACCTCTGTCATCCCCTGTCACATACTCCCTAGGTTGGTGAAAAAAAACCAACCCTGCCGGGCGCGGTGGCTCAAGCCTGTAATCCCAGCACTTTGGGAGGCCGAGGCGGGTGGATCACGAGGTCGAGAGATCGAGACCATCCTGGTCAACATGGTGAAACCCCATCTCTACTAAAAATACAAAAAATTAGCTGGGCATGGTGGTGCGTGCCTGTAATCCCAGCTACTCAGGAGGCTGAGGCAGGAGAATTGCCTGAACCCGGGAGGCGGAGGTTGCGGTGAGCCGAGATCGCGCCATTGCACTCCAGCCTGGGTAACAAGAGCGAAACTCCGTCTCAAAAAAAAAAAAAAAAAAAAAAAAAAACCAACCCTGCTTCCCCCTTTGTTATATGGATATTATCAGTATTTCCATATTGCAAACCAGCTGGAAACCCTCAAAAGGCAAAAGCACTGAAATGGCCGGAACACCTGTTTCTACCTTCTCTGGCAGGCCTCCTGCAGAGAGTCCAACCTCCTATGGGCCAGTCCTGGGACTGGGGGAAAGCAGCTCTGTGGAATTTGTCGTACCTTTCTCCTTTGCTATGGTCCTCGTAGAGGTTGAAGAGGTCTTTGAGATTCTCTAGTTCCGTGTTTTCAAAGCTAGGGTATGAAGGCCCAGTGTGGTGGCTTACACCTGTAATCTCAGCACTTTGGGAGGCCGAGGCAGGCAGATCACTTGAGGCCAGGAGTTTGAGACCAGCCTGGCCAACATGGTGAAACCCCATCTCTACTAAAAATGCAAAATTAGCCAAGGGTGGTGGCACGTGCCTGTAATCCCAGCTACTCCTGAGGCAGGAGAATTGCTTTAACCTGGGAGGCGGAGGTTGCAATGAGCTGAGATAACAGCACCGTACTCCAGCCTGGGGACAGAGGGAGACTCTATCTCTAAAAAACAAAAAAACAAAAAACTTGTTTTCTTTTTTGAAGGGAGAAATTAAGCAATTTAGTAAGTAATCTAAACATTTGCTACTGATATTAACACAGATAAAATGTATAATAGGCTGAGCGCGATGGCTCACGCCTGTAATCCCAGCACTTTGGAAGGCCGAGACAGGCAGATCATGAGGTCAGGAGTTTGGGACCAGACTGATCAACATGGTGAAACCCTGCCTCTACTAAAAATACAAAAGTTAGTCGGGCATGGCACACGTCTGTAATCCCAGCTGCTCAGGTGGCTGAGGCAGAATTACTTGCACCCGGGAGGTGGAGGTTGCAGTGAGCTGAGATCAAACCACTGTACTCCAGCATGGGTGACAGAGTGAGACTCCATTTCAAAAATATAGAATGCAAAATTGCATTATTTGTTATAAAAATTCTGGGTTTCAAAGACATGGTATGTTTCCTGGGGGCTGCTTCTGGGCCACACCCCAGACTCCTATCCATCCTTAGTGGCCAAACAGCCTGCAACTCAGGTCTGCTGACTCCTGTCCCCTCACGCCACAGGGCCTGGGCTAGCCTAGGCTTCAGAGACTCACTAGAGAGAGGGGTTGCCTAGCCCTCCCTGCAATTCATTGCTTTCTCTCCTCACAAGGGTTCAGAACCCAGGATTGAAGAGGGATCTTAGTAATGGCTGGCAGAAACCTGGCCCCTAAGTGGATGGGATTCTTTCCTGACAGGCACTGGGGCAAGTGAGGAGAAAAAGAGACAGTGCTGGAGTCAGAAGGATGAGGTTCCAGGCCTGGCTGGGTCCCTGGGACAACTCATTTGGCTACTTGGGCTGCAGATGGGTGGACTGCTTGAGGTTTGGTAGGCTGTCTATGCCTTTGCTGCAGCTGGGATAGAGGGGGCTGCCAGCCTCAGGCTACTCTCCCAGCTCTCAAAACCCTTATCCCTTGGCGTAGGTGGTTTATCAACCCAGCCCTTTGTGGGGTTCCCACTGTCCTGCCCTCTCCCCAGAGGAAATGGCTTCTTGGGAAACCTAGGACCCCAGACATAACTGGTTGTCTGTGAGCTGTGAGCTCACCTTTGTCACATGTGAGCCCTGTCTTCGAAGCTGCAAACTGTCACCTGCCCCTAACCCACCCAGTCCTGTCTTTCTTTCCTAGAGGTCACTAAGCATCCCAACTAAAGATGAGAATCGGAATCACCTGGAGAATTTTGCCATTAAAGACCCCATCCAGACCTACTCAATCAGAATGGGGGTTGAAGAGATGAAAATCTCGGTTTTACAAGCTCCTCAGCTGAGTCAATTTTTTTTTTTTTTTTTTTTTTTTGAGATGGAGTTTCACTCTTGTTACCCAGGCTGGAGTGCAATGGCGTGATCTCGGCTCACCGCAACCTCCGCCTCCTGGGTTCAAACAATTCTCCTGCCTCAGCCTCCTGAGTAGCTGGGATTACAGGCGCGTGCCGCCATGCCCAGCTAATTTTTTGTATTTCTAGTAGAGATGGGGTTTCACCATGTTGACCAGGATGGTCTCGATCTCTTGACCTCGTGATCCACCCGCCTCGGCCTCCCAAAGTGCTGGGATTACAGGCTTGAGCCACCGCGCCCAGCCTTTTTTTTTTTTTTTTTGAGAGGGAGTCTTGCTCTGTTGCCCAGGCTGGAGTGCAATAGTGTAGTCTCAGCTCACTGCAACATCTGCCTTCTGGGTTCAAGCAATTCTCCTGCCTCAGCCTCCTGAGTAACTAGGATTACAGGTGGGCACCATCATACCCATCTAATTTTTGTATTTTTCTTTTTTTTTTTTTTTTTTGAGACGGAGTTTCGCTCTTGTTACCCAGGCTGGAGTACAATGGCGCGATCTCGGCTCACCGCAACCTGCGCCTCCTGGGTTCAGGCAATTCTCCTGCCTCAGCCTCCTGAGTAGCTGGGATTACAGGCACGCGCCACCATGCCCAGCTAATTTTTTGTATTTTTAGTAGAGACGGGGTTTCACCATGTTGACCAGGATGGTCTCGATCTCTCGACCTCGTGATCCACCCGCCTCGGCCTCCCAAAGTGCTGGGATTACAGGCTTGAGCCACCGCGCCCGGCTAGTATTTCCATTTCAAAAAGCAGCTTCAGGCCAGGCTTATGCCTGTAATCCCAGCACTTTGGGAGGCTAAGGCCTGTGGATCACGCGGTCAGGAGATCGAGACCATCCTGGCTAACGTGGTAAAATTCCATCTCTACTAAAAATACAAAAAATTAGCCAGGCATGGTGGCAGGCACCTGTAATCCCAGATACTCAGGAGGCTGAGGCAGGAGAAGCACTTGAACCAGGGAGGCAGAGGTTGTAGTGAGCTGAGATCATGCCACTGTGCTCCAGCCTGGGTGACAGAGCCGGACTCTCAAAACAAAAAATGCAGCTTCATTTGCAAAAAGACTCCCCACTGAGTTTTTAACTCTCCCTCCAGTAGGATAGTCAAAATCCTCCTTGAGGCCCTCACTGCAGCTTTTCACAAGCCTCCTAAACCAGGTGCATTTATAATCATGCTATTTTGACCAAGCTGTTTGTTGTTTTTCAAGAAAGCCACAGACTCCTAGGAACACTTCTGCTGCCTTCTTGTCTCCACCTCCTCCCACCACTTCACCCTCTCCTTACCGCCCCAACTTATGGGATCCTCAGGCCACTTCCACCAGCTGCAATGAGAAGTTTCCAAAGGGTTGCGGAGGCGCCCCAAGCAGAAAGCACGCAAGCTAGCTGGCTGGCCTTCACGGGTTCCCATCCCGAGTTCTGGGGTTCTTGGAATCACACCCCCACCCCAAGATCTGGTTTAACTTCCCAAACCCGACTGGGGTGACTTGCCAGACCGAGGCCCTGGGAACCGGTGCTGCGGACAGGAACCGCCGGAACAGGGAGGGGCAGGTGGCCAGGAGTGAATGCTCATTGCCTTTAAATTGCAGGCTGCAGCGAGTCCCACGGGAATAGAGCACAACCCTGGAAGAGGCAGGGTTTCTGCATGGTCAGGGCCATCACCACAGACACTGGAACTTTGGGCTGCTTCACCAGGTCCAGAGGCCTGAGTCATCCGGGATGGACGTGACAGCAGCCCACTCCTGCTCACAGGTCAGCCAGGCTCCCCACCAGGGTTGTCTTGTGGCTGCCATGTTGCACATTGTCTATGTGATGAGTGCTCCAGAAGACACATGGTAATGCAGACTCTAATGGTAGCAACCTCCTCTGGAGTTGTGCAAAGAGGCAGCCCTGCTTCTTCTTTTTTTTTTTTAATTAAAAAAAAATAGACATGAGGGTCTTGTGATGTTGGCCAGGTTGGTCTTGAACTCCTGGCCTCAAGCAATCCTTCCACTTTGTCCTTCCAAAGTGCTAGAATTACAGGCATGAGCCACTGCATCCAGCCCTACCCAGTTCCCTACCAACCAGGGAACATTTCATCTTCAAAGTATTCTGAGGAGAGTGAATGCTTGATGGGTAAGGGCCTCCTTGGGAGTTATGAAGATGATTTGAACCAGATAGAGGTAGTGGTTGCACAACACTGTGAATATACTAAATGCCACTGAACTGGCCAGGTGCGGTGGCTCATGCCTGTAATCCCAGCACTTTGGGAGACCAAGGTGGGCGGATCCCCTGAGGTTGGGAGTTCAAGACTAGCCTGACCAACACGGAGAAACCCTGTCTCTAATAAAAACACAAAATTAGTCTGAGTACAGTGGCTCATGCCTGTAATCCCAGCACTTTGGGAAGTTGAGGTAGGTGGATCATGAGGTCAGGAGATAGAGACCATCCTGGCCAACATGGTGAAACCCCATCTCTACTAAAATACAAAAAAAATAATTAGGCATGGTGGCACATGCCCTGTAGTCCCAGCTACTTGGGAGGCTGAGACTAGGGAATCGCTTGAACCCAGGAGGCAGAGGTTGCAGTGAGCCAATATTGGGCCACTGCACTCCAGCCTGGTGGCAGAGCAATAATCTACCTCAAGAAACAAAACAAAACAAAATTAGCGTGGTGCTACATGCCTGTAATCCCAGCTATGTGGGAGGCTGAGGCAGGAGAATCGCTTGAACCCGGTAGGCAGAGGTTGCGGTAAGCTGAGATCATGCCATTGCACTCCAGGCTGGGCAACAAGAGCAAAACTCTGTCCCAATAAATAAATAAGTAAATAATAAATAAATAAATAAATGCCACTGAACTGTTCACTTTGAAATGATTTTCTTTCTTCCTTTCTTTCTTCCTCTTTCCTTTCTTTCTCTCTCTCTTTCTTTCTTTGTTTCCTTTCTTTCTTTCTTTCTCTTTCAAGACAGGGACTCACTCTGTGACTGTAGGGCAGTGGCATGATCCCAGTTCACTGCAGGCTCCACTTCCTGGGCTCAAGCGATCCTCCCACCTTAGCCTCCTGAGTAACTGAGACCACAGGTGTGGGCCACCACATCTGGCTAATTTTAATTTTTTTTATTTTTTGTAGAGACGAGATTTTATCACGTTGCCCAGGCTGGTCTCAAACTCTTGGACTCAAGTGATCTGCCCACCTTGGCCTCCCACAGTGCTGGGATTACAGGTGTGAGCCACTGTGCCTGGTCCAATTTTTTTTTTTTTTTTTTAATGTTTTCTGGAGGCTAGATCTTCCTATGTTGCCCAGGCTGGAAATGGTTACTTTTATATATAAATTTCACCTTGCCGGGCGCGGTGGCTCAAGCCTGTAATCCCAGCACTTTGGGAGGCCGAGGCGGGTGGATCACAAGGTCAAGAGATCGAGACCAGCCTGGTCAACATGGTGAAACCCCGTCTCTACTAAAAATACAAAAAATCAGCTGGGCATGGTGGCGCGTGCCTGTAATCCCAGCTACTCAGGAGGCTGAGGCAGGAGAATTGCCTGAACCCAGGAGGCGGAGGTTGCGGTGAGCCGAGATCGCGCCATTGCACTCCAGCCTGGGTAACAAGAGCAAAAACTCCGTCTCAAAAAAAAAAAAAAAAAAAGAAAAATAAATAAATAAATAAATAAATAAATTTCACCTCAATTTAAAAAAGTGTTTTAGTATTTTGAGGCACTTGCAGGGAAAGCACTGACTGCTTTAAAAGATTCCCTACAACAAATCAGCCCTCTGCACAGTGTCACCTCTCTCCCCAGCTTCCTGGGGTTGGTCGATGAGTATATTCCAGAGAAAGAATTGGATTGCCTTAGAAGCCCCATTCCTAGACCCCAGCTGAGGAGGAAGGGAAATGGTCAGATCTGACCAAGGCTCTTGGCAGCACTTGCCAGAAAGAGAACGGAAAAGTAGCATCAAAGCCCTTTGAAGGCACCCCATAGGCCGTGCTAGATTCTGGAAATCTAGATGTGGGTCTCTGCAATCCTGGGGAAAGCCATATGCTTTTTGGTTTTGGCTCAGTCTGTCACCCAACCTGTAGGGTATTGGTACCATCATAGCTCACTGTAACCTTGAACTCCCAGGCTCCAGCGGCTCTCCTACCTCAGCCTCCTGAGTACCTGGGACTAAGGACGTGAGCTACCATGCCCAGCTAATTTTTATTATTTATTTATTTATTTATTTAGAGACAGAGTGTCCCTCTGTTGCCCAGGCTGGAGTGCAGTGGCACAATCTTGGCTTACTGCAACCTCTCCCTCCTAGGTTCAAGCAATTCTCCTGCCTCAGCCTCCTTAGTAGCTGGGACTACAGGCACCTGCCACCACGCCCAGCTAAGTTTTGCATTTTTAGTAGAGACAGGGTTTCACCATATTGGCCAGGATGGTCTCAATCTCTTGACCTCATGATCCGTCCACCTTGGCCTCCCAAAGTGCTGGGATTACAGGTGTGAGCCACCACACCTGGCCTGTATTTATTTATTTTTTTGAGATGGGGTCTCGCTCTGTCGCCCAGGCTGGAGTAGAGTGGCGAGATCTTGGCTCACTGCAACCTCTGCCTCCCAGGTTCAAGCGATTCTCCTGCCTCAGCCTCCCAGGTAGCTGGGACTACAGGCACTCACCACCACGCCTGGTTAATTGTTTTTATTTTTAATAGAGATGGGGTTTCACCATGTTAGCCAGGCTGGTCTTGAACTCCTGACCTCAGGTGATCCACCTGCCTGGGCCTCCCAAATTGCTGGGATTACAGGTGTGAGCCGCCTCTCCCAGCCAAAAAACATTTTTTTTTTTTTTTTTGAGGTAGAGTCTTACTCTGTCGCCCAGGCTGTAGTGCAATGGTGCGATATTGGCTCACTGCAACCTCCACCTCCCAGGTTCAAGCAGTTCTCCTGCCTCAGCCTCCTGAGTAGGTGAGATTACAGGCATGTACCACCACGTCCAGCTAATTTTTGTATTTTTAGTAAAGATGAGGTTTCACCATGTTGGTCAGGCTGGTCTTCAAACTCCTGACCTTGTTGTTGTGGAAATTCAAGCCGAGACAAACAGAGACAAAATAAAATTGCTCAGTCTGCTTTAGCTAACTGCAGGCAATGTAGGCTGGGAGGGGTGGTTTACCTGCTTCTCTGCTCTTTATGACTTTCTCTTCTTTTTTAAAATTAATGTTTATTCTGAATTTTATTTTTCTTCCTCATGATGATCCACCCACCTTGGCCTCCCAGAGTGTTGAGATTACAGGCATGAGCCACCTGCCCGGTCTTGCTGAGCCTTTTCTATGTACTGTGTACAGTGCTGGCTACTTGAAGTTAGGATGAGTAGAACTCCATCCTCAAGCAGCTTACTGTCTAGTGGGAGGACCAAAGTGGAAAGAATTATTTTTATTTATTTATTTATTTTTATTTATTTTTTTATTTTTTTGAGACGGAGTTTCGCTCTTGTTACCCAGGCTGGAGTGCAATGGTGTGATCTCGGCTCACCGCAACCTCCGCCTCCTGGGTTCAGGCAATTCTCCTGCCTCAGCCTCCTGAGTAGCTGGGATTACAGGCACGCGCCACCACGCCCAGCTAATTTTTTAGATTTTTAGTAGAGACGGGGTTTCACCATGTTGACCAGGATGGTCTCGATCTCTCGACCTCGTGATCCACCCGTCTCGGCCTCCCAAAGTGCTGGGATTACAGGCTTGAGCCACCGCGCCCGGCTGGAAAGAATTATTAATAACACAGATACGCACAGGCTGGAAGCATGCCCTGAAGAGGGAACCTAAAGAATGAAGTGTTGGGATGGGGGTACTAGGGAAGGCTTCCTGGAGAAAGGGATGCCAGAGTTGAATGGCCCAGGCTGCTGGTGGAAGCATGTCTAGGCAAGCCCGCCTTGGCCTGACTGGAGTAGGAGGGAATGGGTGGACACCAAACACAGGGTTTCTAGGTTGTGAGAGCTCCAATGAGGCCTGGTTCAGAGGCCAGGAGATGGAGCTTCCTCCTGCCCAGAAGGGCCCCATTGCAGAGTTGTGGGGTGAGGGAGTATTCAGTGCAGGGAGGGTGGTTACAAAGTCTTTCCAGCTCCAGCCAGTTGGAAGGATTCTACCATCCAGCTCAGGACAGGAGGGACCAAGGCCCTTCACTCTGGGTCCCAGGAGACGCTGACAGTTAGGAACCCCCCACCACCACCACCACCACCTTTTAGATCCAAAGATTGTCCTGGCAGACAGGCCTTGTCTCTATCGGGGGTTTTGGAGGGTGTCACAGGGGAAGACACTGACCAGTCCAACTTCCCCCAGGCCTCTGCCCAGGCTCCTTGCAGAAGACTTTACCCTGGAACTCACTCCCTCCTACTTTAGGAACCCTTCCAACAATAGGACTGCCTTCTTTAAAAAAAAAAAAAAAATCGGCCGGGCACGGTGGCTCAGCCTGTAATCCCAGAACTTTGGGAGGCCGAGGCAGGTGGATCACGAGGTCAAGAGATCGAGACCATCCCGGTCAACATGGTGAAATCCCGTCTCTACTAAAAATACAAAAAATTAGCTGGGCATGGTGGCGTGTGCCTGTAATCCCAGCTTCTCAGGAGGCTGAGGCAGGAGAATTGCCTGAGCCCAGGAGGCGGAGGTTGCGGTGAGCCGAGATCGCGCCATTGCACTCCAGCCTGGGGTAACAAGAGCGAAACTCCGTCTCAAAAAAAAAAAAAAAATCACTTTTTAGAAACACAATGAGACAATAACACTAATAGATTTCTTTTGAAAAGAAACAAAATTACCCAGTGCACATTAACTAGCCTTCCCATTTGAGACAAGTTGTTTTATTAACAGGAGACAGTGAATGATAAAAGGGTGCTTGCAGCACTGCTGGGCAGTCTCTGATGGTGTTTGTTGAATGAATAAATGATTCCTAATAAACTGAGCTTTCCAAACCAGACCCAGATTCTTTTCTTTATGAATATCTACTAAAAAACAAAAAACAAAAACAAACAAAAAAAACCCTGTATTTTCTTTAGGTCAGTGTTCCACATTTTCCTGAAATATTATTTTTCTCTCAAGAAAAGAAAAAGAGGCCAGGCGCGGTGGCTCACGCCTGTAATCCCAGCACTTTGGGAGGCCGAGGTGGGTGGATCACAAGGTCAAGAGATCGAGACCATCCTGGTCAACATGGTGAAACACCGTCTCTACTAAAAATACAAAAAATTAGCTGGGCATGGTGGTGCACGCCTGTAATCCCAGCTACTCAGGAGGCTGAGGCAGGAGAATCACTTGAATCCGGAAGGCGGAGGTTGCAGTGAGCCGAGATGGCGCCATTGCACTCCAGCCTGGGTAACAAGAGTTTCAAAAAAAAAACTCTGTTTCAAAAAAAAAAAAAAGAAAGGCCAGGTGAGGTGGCTCACACCTGTAATCCCAGCATTTTGGGAGGCCAAGGCTGGAGGATCAACTGAGGTCAGGAGTTTGAGACCAGCCTGGCCAACATGGTGAAACCCCTTCTTTACTCAAAATACAAAAATTATCTGGGCATGGTGGCTTCCACTTATAATCCCAGCTAGTTGAGAGGCTAAGGCAGGAGAATCGCTTGAACCCAAGAGGACAAGTTTGCAGTGAGCTGAGATCACACCACTGCACTCCAGCCTGGGCTAGAGAGTGAGACCCTATCTCACCAAAAAAAAAAAAAAAAAAAAAAAAAAAAAAAAAAAAAAAAGAAGAAACATCCTAAGTCTGTCTCTTTAGGGTGTTTAGATGTCACGACTTGTCAGCCTGGAGGAAAGGTTTCTGCTCCTGATGGATTAATTCCCAGCTCTTCTCTCCAGCTTGCAGGAAGACACACCCATGTAGGTCATCTCTGTAAAGGGTGATTTCAAGAGCGTGTCATCTCCAGCCCTCCAAGCACTTCATCTAGCTACCTTGATCCAGTGTCTTTTTATTTATTTATCATTAAAAATTTCTGTATTCCCATTGTTAAGCAATCTGGTGTCTTTAAAACTCCAACAAGTGACACAGCTTGAAGAATGGCAAGAGAAGGCTGTGAAAGCCCCAGTGGCTAACAAACTATTCCATTCTGCAGCTGTCCTTAAGATGTCTCCTGGATCCCCTGATTTTTTTTTTTTAAATCCATAAATTTGTCTCCATAAGTGGGTCTCCCACCTGTAAAATGAGAGTGGGGTGCATGGCTTAGATTCTGATTCTTTCCGGTTCTAAGTCTTGGCCCAAGTGTCAACTCTTTCTTTTTTTAAGTTGGGTTGAGGATGGGGGTTGCCGAGGGCAGTGGCCTGACATCTCCTGCAAGTGTCATTTGTCACGCGAAAGCAAGCCTGACCCGAGGCAAGGCCCGCCTATCTGGTTAGGTTTCTTGCCCGTCCCACCCCGGGGGCCCTGGGCATCTGATGTAAGTTCAGCTCCCTCTTCCATCAGGGTCCCCACGTCCCAGATTAGTAAACCTTTAGAGAAATAAAGGTCGAGTACGTCCCAACCTTCACCCACCCTCAGCAACTACTGTTAGCCTCCGTACACTGCTACCAGGCCAGATTTCCTGCGGCCCCGCCTGAATGACGAAACAGGGGATAGCCATTGCACACTCCCTGGCTTTCCGGAGACCTCGGTCCTCGGTCCTGATGCAACCGTCTGGGTCTTTTACACAAAGCGCTGGGCGAGGGCTGGGCGCTAGGACCCGGCGGGCGCCCAGGCTGGGAGGCCCGGCTGTGCTGCCTGCAGTCCGCGAGGCTGGCGGATGGGTCAGTGAGTCCATCTGTTGTGGATCCTCGTTTCCATCCTTGCACTGGGCGCTATGAACCCGAGCCCATCCACACTCCTCTAACCACCCTCCTCAAGCCCTCTCCTCGAGAGCATTTGGTGGTTGGAAGCGGATAGGATTTGGGGGCCAGGCTCTTATGGGACAGGGATCCCCATTAGCCCATGTCCTGGGGCTGTAGAGTAACAGCCAGGATGGGCAGGTGGGGCCTTGGGAAAGGGGCAGCACGGTGCCCGGAGCTGCCCAGTCTGTGGACCCTACGCCCATATCACGACCCTTTGCAAAGCAGGGACCGAGGGGGTAAGAGCGCGAGGGCAGACCGGGCTAACGTCTGCTCCCCGCGCCGCTGTCCCAAGGGCATCCCCCCGTGTGCCCAGTTGTGTCCGAAGCTCTCAGGATCGAAGACGCTGGGGGCAACCGTTTTCCTTGCCCGCCGCCCTCTCACGCTTCCCTGCCTTTCCCCCCAGCCTAGTCACGGGCTGTCCCCTCCCCCAGCAACACAACCCTATAATAAACAAGTCTTTCCGTGATCCTCCCCTGCCGCGAGCGCCCTCCGGGACCTTGGCAGCTGCAGCCGCCGCGGATCCTTTCCAGAAAGGGGGCGTGGCGGTGGGTCGGGGTTCGGCCGCGAGCGTTCGGGGGCTCAGTGGGGGCGGGGCCCGGCCGCTGTCACCGGGCAGGAGAGAACGTTGCTTACGTGCGCCAGCAGACCATTGGCCGAGGCGGGCCACACTCCCGGGCCTGGATTGGGCCGTGGCGCAGAGAAGGCGTGGCCTCGCCGCGCTAGTCCTTATAGGTTGCTCCGCGCTGGTGCTGGGGAGCAGCCGGCCAAAGGGGAGGTGCGGGTGTGGAGCAGGCACAGGTCTGGGCCGCGCTCGGTGGTTGGCACCGGTTCGCACACCCATTCAACCAGCAGGACGCACTGACCGCGCTAGCAGTTCTCACTGACCGCGCTAGCTGGTGAATGTCCCTTCTGTGTGTGGGTCCTAGAGCTCGCAGTCTGGTCTAGTCCCCAGACTGACGCCTGGTCGGTGCCCCTCTTGTCTTACAGCGGCTTCTGCGCTCCAGCATTCCGAGCTCATCAGCAAACGCCCTGGCGTCTGTCCTCACCATGCCTAGCCTTTGGGACCGCTTCTCGTCGTCGTCCACCTCCTCTTCGCCCTCGTCCTTGTCCCGCACTCCCACCCCAGACCGGCCGCCGCGCTCAGCCTGGGGGTCGGCGGCCCGAGAGGAGGGGCTTGACCGCTGCACGAGCCTGGAGAGCTCGGACTGCGAGTCTCTGGACAGCAGCAACAGTGGCTTCGGGCCGGAGGAAGGTGAGCGGTGAGCGGTGGGCGGGTGCCGAGGCGACTCAAGGGGCCAGGAAGGTGGGGAAACGCCGGTGCTGGAAGGAGTCAGAGCCACCTTGGCTTCCTATCCCATCGGGACCCAGATTGCCTGGGGGCAAGGGGAATCGGAGTATAAGGTACGAGAGTGAGGCGGAAACTGAGGCAGAGTGGGAGGGAGCGTTGGTTTCTTAAGGAAACAGCACCTCCCCCGCCTGTGCGTTTTCTTTTGAAGCCGTTGTAATATCCGCCCCTGTGTGCTCTCCCTTCCAGACTCGGCTTACCTGGATGGGGTGTCGTTGCCTGACTTCGAGCTGCTCAGTGATCCTGAGGATGAACACCTGTGTGCCAACCTGATGCAGCTGCTGCAGGAGAGTCTGGCCCAGGCGCGGCTGGGCTCGCGGCGCCCTGTGCGCCTGCTGATGCCTGGCCAGCTGGTGAGCCAGGTGGGCAAGGAACTACTTCGCCTGGCCTACAGCGAGCCGTGTGGCCTGCGGGGGGCGCTGCTGGACGTCTGCGTGGAGCAGGGCAAGAGCTGCCACAGCGTGGGCCAGCTGGCACTCGACCCCAGCCTGGTGCCCACCTTCCAGCTGACCCTCGTGCTGCGCCTGGACTCACGCCTCTGGCCCAAGATCCAGGGGCTGTTTAGCTCCGCCAACTCTCCCTTCCTCCCTGGCTTCAGCCAGTCCCTGACGCTGAGCACTGGCTTCCGGGTCATCAAGAAGAAGCTGTACAGCTCAGAACAGCTGCTCATTGAGGAGTGTTGAACTTCAACCTAGGGGGGTCGTCAGTGCCTCCCAGGGCAGAGAAGACTGAACTTTTGCGGTGGAGACTTCGGGCAGGAGCTGAGGGACTGATTCCTGTGGTTGGGAAAACAGGCAGCCACCTAAAGTGGAGGGTGAGGGAACAAGAGTTTCCCAGGAAGCTCATTGAGTTGTGTGCAGGTGGCTGATTATTGGGGACATAGACCCCTCAGTACTGTAGCATGAAACAAAGGCTTAGGGGCCAACAAGGCTTCTGGCTGGATGTGTGTGTAGCATGTACCTTATTATTTTTATTACTGACAGTTAACAGTGGTGTGACAGCCAGAGAGCAGCTGGGCTGCTCCGGCCTCGGCCTGGCCCGGGGTGAAGGGGCCGGTGCTCCTCAGAGCAGCTGGAGGGAGGGGGGAGGTCGTGGAGGTGGTTTGTGTATCTTACTGGTCTGAAGGGACCAAGTGTGTTTGTCATTTGTTTCATAGCTTTTGTTTTTCTGATCGGAGCATCACTACTGACCTGTTGTAGGCAGCTATCTTACAGACGCATGAATGTAAGAGTAGGAAGGGGTGGGTGTCTGGGATCACTTGGGATCTTTGACACTTGAAAAAACACACCTGGGAGCTGCGGTCAACCCTTCCCCCATGGAGTACTTCGGAGCTGAGCTGGGAGGGGAGGGGCCAAGAGGGTGGGGGCTGGAACTCCTCCCCTGCAGGAGTGCCATCTGGGTCTTCCATCTAGAACTGTTTACATGAAGATAAGATACTCACTGTTCATGAATACACTTGATGTTCAAGTATTAAGACCTATGCAATATTTTTTACTTTTCTAATAAACATGTTTGTTAAAACAGTTGAGTCTCATCAATGCCATGAAGCGAAAAGGAGGGAGGTGGGTGCTAGTGAAAGGCAAGTCTCATCAGGCCCTGGGGTCCACCTGTGTGTTCCTCCATCCCTTTCCGGGACTGCCTGCCAGCATGGTGACACCGGTATGTGTATCATGTGCCATCTGTGCCAAGAACCCTTGGCCCTGTGCTGGCTGAAGCTACCAGGATAACACCCTGGAAAGCCCCTGAAGGTAGGGGATGAGTCAGACCTCCCAGCAAGGAAGAGTCTTCAGAGGGAGAGCTCACCTGGCTGCCCGGGTTAGAAGGCCCAGACAGGAGGGTCCCCTGACCCCAAAGTCTTGTGTTTTTTACGTTTTTTTTTTTTTTTTAATTTTTTAAAAATTAAGATGAGGTTTCATCGTGTTGGTCAGGCTGGTCTTGAACTCCCGACCTCAGGTGATCCGCCCGACTTGGCCTCCAAAGTGCTTGGATTACAAATGTGAGCCACCATGCCTGGCCAACCCCAAGGACCAGGCGTCCCCAAACTTTGAACACAGGGGGCCAGTTCACTGTCCCTCAGACCGTTGGAGGGCCGCCACATACTGTGCTCCTCTCACTGACCACCAACGAAAGAGGTGCCCCTTCCTGAAGTGCGGCAGGGGGCCAGAGAAATGGCCTCAGGGGGCCGCATGTGGCCCGCAGGCCGTAGTTTGGGGACGCCTCTCTTTAGCAAGCAGTAAAAGAACTAGGAAAGACCTTTTTTTCTTTCTGGGAGAAAAATCAGTTCTATATTTTCTGCAGTCATGAAAATTACAAGTCTTATCTTTGGATATAAAAAGGCTGAAAGGGATAGTTTCAAAAAGTTTACTTAGCTCATGCCTCTCACTGGACAAGGAACCAAGAGGCACATGAGCTGCCGCTGGAAGGAAGTCTGGACCAGGTGGGTACAGAACTGCCTGTACACACACAGGTGAGGGAAGGAATGCTAAGGGCTTAGGAAGGAGAAGGCAGGCCTATCTTTCTTCACGTTGCCCTGGGTGACCTGGACGCCCTCTGTGGCCTCAACTCATTGCATACTGGTGGCTCACACCTGTAATCCCAGTGCTTTCAGAGGCTGAAGTGGGAGGATTACTTGAGCCCAGGAGTTTGAGACCCTGTATCTCCAAAAAATTAAGGAATTAGCCCAGCATAGTGTCATGCACCTGTGGTCCCAGCTACTTGGGATGCTGAGTCCAGGAGTTCAAGGCTACAGCCTGGGTGACAGCAAGACTCTGTCTCTAAAATCAAAACAAAAGAGTCATTGTGCACTCTGGGCCCTAAGTTCCTTATCAGAGAAATTGGCAAATTAGGGTTGAGCCAGATGAAGGGCAAAGCCTTTCCCTCTTCTTCCCTGGGACTATCAACTCACACCAACTGGCCTTTGGAGAGTTCTTATCTCCCTTGTTTCTCTTCCTGGTCCCAGACAGGGCTTGTTTGCTCAAGACTGTAAAACAGTGGTTCTTCCACTTGAATGTTCGTAATTAGATCGCTTGGGGCCCTCGTGGAGATTCTTAGTGCATCTGGGCCAGGGCCCCAGAAATCTGCATTTACATCAGGGATTCCGATGGAGGGTCCTAAACTTTATGATGACTTAGAAGAGCCACCTCCTGTTGGTAGAACGAAGTGACTTGTCCCTCAGAATGAATGAACTGGGGTTAGAAGTGCATTTGGAAATGGTGAGAACAGTGAAGAAGACGCTCAGGGTAATGTTCAGAAAGCCCTCATGCCCATTTTCTTAGCACATCCTCCTAATAGCCAGCCTGTAAGGGGTGGGTGGGGCAGGGGTTTATATTGTTTTACAGGTTAGTAAATGCAGGCCCCAGCCCTGGAATGGTCATCTTCTTAGTTAAGGGCTTTGTCTACTCCCAGCCTCCTGAGGTTCAAGGGCTGGGAGTAAAGCAAGCTTGACACCTGGGCTGAGTCTGAAGGGCACTTTCCCAGAAACTGAGATCTGTGCCAATGCTCATGACCCTGCCTCCCCAGTCTCAAAAGAGAAGCAAGGAAACAACTGTCTGTCTTCAGTGTAGATAGTCTTGTTGGTATTTGGGGCCTGCGCTGGGTGGACCAGTCAGCATTAGCCCCTCTCCAAGTCAAGGAGGCAGCTGAGCCCAGCACAGCGCCTTTTGTTTTCTTTTCTTTTTTTTTTTTTTTTTGAGACGGAGTTTCGCTCTTGTTACCCAGGCTGGAGTGCAATGGCGCGATCTCGGCTCACCGCAACCTCCGCCTCCTGGGTTCAGGCGATTCTCCTGCCTCAGCCTCCCGAGTAGCTGGGATTATAGGCACGCACCACCATGCCCAGCTGGTTTTTTTGTATTTTTAGTAGAGACGGGGTTTCACCATGCTGACCAGGATGGTCTCGATCTCTTGACCTCGTGATCCACCCGCCTCAGCCTCCCAAAGTGCTGGGATTACAGGCTTGAGCCACCGCGCCCGGCCCACCGAGCCTTTTCTTAGATAGTCGGACTAAGGCCAAATCAAAGCTTGGGTTCCCAAGATAGCTCAGCTGAGATAAGTGGCTTTCCTCATTTTCACAGGACCTGAAAATCCTCCTGCAGCAGGACAGAAGGGTCCTGGAGTGGGAGCCCTGTAGCTGGAGTCTCATAGTTAGGGGTATAGGGTTGCTGAGGCCCAAGACAGTTCTGAGTCCTGAGGTCTCCTAAGATGTGGCAGGGAGCTTTGCCCAGGTACTGGACTCCCTAAGAGAAAATGGGGCACACTGCTTTGTTGTTAAGCAGGAAAGCTAAGAAAGCTTATAAAGACTTACACATAAATTCAACTTTGGTAAATGCTTTCAGAAATTGTCCTAGTTAGCAAGGCCCTGTCTGAGAAAGGAAGAAAGGAAAGAATAAAAAGAAAAAAAAAAGAAAGGAAAGGAAAAAGATTGCCCTATCTGGCCTAGAAAATATGTACTGATTCCCTCCCTTCATACAGGATTCCCTCTCTTATTCCTATTTCCCACCTCATCGGGTCAATGCTCTAGAATCTGCTGTGGTTCCCCAGATTCCACTGCCAGCCTTTTAGGACGTTTGGTGTTGGACCCTATACTCCCTACAGAGGGTCACCTCCCACCATTCCCCTTATTTGGGGGCAAGTCGGTACCAACTGCCCTTTTCTGTGGCCCCAGACACTGTTCATTCTAGTGCCTCCCATCAAGGATGCGGTTCCTCTGTTTTGCTGGCAAGCCCTGTCCTTCCTTTAAGGCCTAGAGCAAGTTCCAGCCTTTTTACGGCTCCTTTCTGCCTCCCCTCCCCCCACCTTTCACAATTGCAGTGTGAAAACATGGCGTACAATGATCTCATTGTATGCACTTGTTTTGTACCCCCTAGTTCTATAGAACACCCCTAGGCTCTCCTCAGGCCTGGCACACAGTGGTTAACTAAGCATTGGCTGTCTGAGCCCTGGGTCATGCCCCCTCCCTAAGCTCAGAGAACATAAGATTCCCTCACCAGCCTCAGACTCTCAGGCTACAGGGAGAGGAGGGCGGGGTTAGAAACAGTTGCTGTTTTCATTAGCCTACCGCCTAGTCGAGAGGAATATTAAAGGCCGAAGTCCTGGAAGGGAGGTAGTGTCCTTAGTGGCTAAGGCCACCTGCATTAGTGAAATCAGGATTTCAAATCCCAGCTCAGCCATTTTCTAGCCAATTACCTGGAGCAAGTCACTTTACCTCTCTAAGCTTCAGTTTCCTCATCTGTAAAGTGGGAATGATAGTGAGGAAATGATACACGTAACAACATTACTAGGGACCCGACGAGCAGAGGAAGCCCAGGACTGGAAAGAAGATGGCAGCCTGAGCATGGCCGAGACGGCTGCGCAGCAAGTGCCTTTAGTAGGACTATCCATTGATTCCTGTTCCCTCTGGGCTTACATTCCTCTAACAGTTTTTGCTTTGTTTTGTTTTTGTTTTTGAGACAGAGTTTCGCTCTTGTGACCCAGGCTGGAGGGCAATGGCGCGATCTCGGCTCACTGCAACCTCCGCCTCCTGGGTTCAGGCAATTCTCCTGCCTCAGCCTCCTGAGTAGCTGGGATTACAGGCACGCGCCACCATGCCCAGCTAATTTTTTGTATTTTTAGTAGAGACGGGGTTTCACCATGTTGACCAGGATGGTCTCGATCTCTTGACCTTGTGATTCACCCACCTCGGTCTCCCAAAGTGCTGGGATTACAGGCGTGAGCCACCGCACCTGGCCAACAGTTTTGTTTTGTTTTGAGATGGAGTTTTGCTCTTGTTGCTCAGGCTGGAGTGCAATGGTGCGATCTTGGCTCACCACAACCTCCGTCTCCCAGGTTCAAGCGATTCTCCTGCCTCAGCCTCCCAAGTAGCTGGGATTACAGGCATGTGCCACCATGCCCAGCTAATTTTGTAGTTTTAGTCGAGACAGGGTTTCTCCATGTAGGTCAGGCTGGTCTTGAACTCCTGACTTCAGATCATCTACCTACCTCGGCCTCCCAAAGTGCTGGGAGGTGTAAGCCACCGCACCTGGCCTCTAACAGCTTTTCAAAGTTACGGTCTTGGCCGGGAGCAGTGGCTTACGCCTGTAATCCCAGCAGTTTGGGAGGCCAAGGCAAGTGGATCATGAGGTCTGAAGTTCAAGACCCGCCTGGCCAAGATGTTGAACTCCCATCTCTACTAAAACTACAAAAATTAACCAGGCGTGGTGGCAGGCACCTGCAATCCCAGTTACTTGGGAGGCTGAGGCAGGATAATCGCTTGAACCTGGGTGGCAGAGGTTGAAAAAAAAAGCAAAATTACTGTCTTAACAGCCATGTTGGCTGGGCACTGGTGGCTCATACCTGTAATCCCAGCACGTTGGAAGGCCAAGGTGAGGGGATTGCTTGAGCCCAAGAGTTCAAGACCAGCCTAAGCAACACAGTGAGACCCCTCTAAATAAATAAATAAATAAATACATTTTTAGCAGCCATGTCAACATATGACCTTAACAAATTCAAAAGAAAAACAAGGCTGGGCACAGTGGTTTATGCTTGTAATCCCAGCACTTTGGGAGGCCAAGGCTGGTGGTTCACTTGAGGTCAGGAATTCGAGACCAGCCTGGTCAACATGGCGACACCCGTCTCTACTAAAAATACAAAAACTGGCCAATGTGGTGGTGTGTGCATGTGGTCCCAGCAATTCGAGAGGCTGAGGCAGAATTGCTCGAACTCGGAAGGCAGAGGTTGCAGTGAGCAGAGGTTGCAGTGGTGGAGTTTGCGGTGAGCCGAGATTGCATCATTGCACTCCAGCCTGGGCAACAAGAGCAAAACTCTGTCTCAAAAAAAAAAAAAGAAGCTGATATCAAAATGTTCTTCTGGTTAGGTGCAGTGATCTCAGTGCTTTGGGAGGCCAAGGCGGGTGGATCGCCTCTACTAAAAATACAAAAAGTAGCTGGCTGTGGTGGCACACGCCTGTAATCTCATTTTTTTTTTTTTTTCCTACTGAATCTTGCTCTGTCACCCAGGCTGGAGTGCAATGGCACCATCTGGGCTCACTGCAACCTCCGACTCCTGGGCTCAAGCAATCCTCCTGCCTTAGTCTCCCAAGTAGCTGTGACTGCAGGAGCCTACCACCAAGCCCAGCTAATTTTTGTATTTTCAGTCCAGGCGGGGTTTCACCATGTTGGTCAGGCTGGTCTCAAATTCCTGACCTCAGATGATCTGCCCACCTCGGCCTCCCAAAATGCTGGGATTACAGGTGTGAGCCACTGAGCCGAGCCCTTTTTTAGGTATACATAAATAGCTGGGTATGTGATATGTGCCTGTAGGCCTAGCTAGCTACTCAGGAGGCTGAGGCAGGAGGATTGCTTGAGCCCAAGAGTTCAAGGCTGGTCTGGGCAACATAGAGAGACCCAGACTCTAAAAAATAAAAATAATTTTTATATATACACAAAAATTAACTCAAAGTGGAAAGCGTATCATAAGTCTAAATGGAAGAGCTAAACTATAAAACTCTTAGAAGATATATAGGAGTAAGGCCGGGCACGGTGGCTCAAGCCTGTAATCCCAGCACTTTGGGAGGCCGAGGCGGGTGGATCACGAGGTCAAGAGATCGAGACCATCCTGGTCAACATGGCGAAACCCCGTCTCTACTAAAAATACAAAAAATTAGCTGGGCATGGTGGCACGTGCCTGTAATCCCAGCTACTCAGGAGGCTGAGGCTGGAGAATTGCCTGAACCCAGGAGGCAGAGGTTGCGGTGAGCCGAGATCGCGCCATTGCACTCCAGCCTGGGTAGCAAGAGTGAAACTCCGTCTCAAAAAAAAAAAAAAAAAAAAAGAAGATATATAGGAGTAAATCTTCATGATCTCAGATCAGGCAATTATTTCTTAGATAAGATTCCAAAAGCACAAATGATAAGAAAGAAGACTGACAAGTTGGATTTTATGAAAATTAAAAACAGTTGTGCTTCAAAGGACACCATCAAGAAAGTAAAAAGACTGAAATACCACCCACAGGGGGCCAAAAAAAAAAGAATGAAAGTGAAATGAGGCTGGACGCGGTGGCTCAAGCCTGTAATCCCAGCACTTTGGGAGGCCGAGGCGGGTGGATCACGAGGTCGAGAGATCGAGACCATTCTGGTCACCATGGTGAAACCCTGTCTCTACTAAAAATACAAAAAAGTAGCTGGGCATGGTGGCACGTGCCTGTAATCCCAGCTACTCAGGAGGCTGAGGCAGGAGAATTGCCTGAACCCAGGAGGCGGAGGTTGCGGTGAGCCGAGATCGCGCCATTGCACTCCAGCCTGGGTAACAAGAGCGAAACTCCGTCTCAAAAAAAAAAAAAAAAGAAAGTGAAATGACAACCCACAGACTGAGAGAAAATATTCAGATATTCAGATCCTTTGCTCATTGTTTATTTGAATTGTAAGAGTTTCTTATGCATTCTAGATGCAAAGGCCGCTGCACAGGCCAGGTGCAGCCACTTTGAAAAGCAGTTCAGTGGCTGGGCACAGTGGCTCATGCCTGTAATTCCAGCACTTTGCGAGGCCGAGGCAGGCAGACTGCCTGAGGTCAGGAGTTTGAGACCAGCGCGGCCAGCATGGTGAAACGATGTCTCTACTAAAAATACAAAAATTAGCCGGGCATGGTGGCACATGCCTGTAACCCCAGCCACTTGGGAAGTTGAGGCAGGAGAACTGCTTGAACCTGGGAGGCAGAGGTTGCAGTGAGCCGAGATTGTGACATTGCACTCCAGCCTGGGCAATAGAACAAGTCTCCATACCAAAAACAAAAACAAAAAACAAAAAACAGTTCGGCAGTTCCTCAAAATGCTAACCATGGAGTTACCATAGGACCTAGCAATTTCAATTCTAGGTATACACTCAAGAGAAATGAAAACATATGTCTACACAAAGAAGTTGTACACGAATGTTCATAGCAGTATTATTCACAATAGCCAAAAAGTGGAAGCAACCCAAACATCCATCAACAGACTTGAAACAAAGTATGGCATAGCCACACAATGGAACATTAGTTGGCAAAAAAAAAAAAAAGAAAAAGAAAGGCAATTCTGATACATGCTACAACATGGCTGAGCTTCCAAAACATTCTGCTGAATGAAAGATGCATGTCACGAAGGATGACATATTGTATGATTCCATTTATATGAAATGTCCAGAATATGGAAATCCATAGAGACGGAAAGTAGGTTAGTGGTTGCCTAGGGCTGGGAGTTTGAGGAAAAGAGTGGGTGACTGCTCATGGGTATTGAGTTACTTTTTGGGGTGATGAAAATATTCTAAAACTGACTGTGTTGATGGATGCAGAACTCTGAACATATCAAAATCCATTGAAATTTGTGATATGTCAATTATATCAATAAAGTTTTAAAAAATACACATTTGTCAAAATTCACGGAATTGTACATCTAAAAAAAGGTGCATTTTGCTACATGCAAATTATACCTCAATTAAAAAAAATTTTAACACTCCCAAAAAAACATGTAAAATAAGCTCTGGGCTAGGTGCAGTGGCTCATGCCTGTAATCCCAGCACTTTGGGAGGCCAAGGCAGGCAGATCACCAGAGGTCAGGAGTTTGAGACCAGCCTGACCAATACGATGAACCCCTGTATCTACTAAAAATACAAAACTTAGCTACCTGGGAGGCTGAGGCAGGAGAATTGTTTGAACCTGGGAAGCAGAGGTTGCTGTGAGCTGAGATCAAGCCATTGCACACCCTAGCCTGGGCAACAGAGCAAGACTCCATCTCAAAAAAAAAAAAAAAAAAGAAAGCTCTCAAAGTTTAAAAAGTAAATTATGGCTCCATAATTATAGTTCAATTTAGTGTAAATATGGTAAAATTTCACTAAGAAAAGGAAAGCAAAGAGAAGCTATGATTACTTTGGCTCAATTTTTTTTATTGTCTGTCTCAGTCAATAGAATGTCAGTTTTTGCCTGCCTAGCTTTGTGTCTGGCTTATAGAAAATGTTAAGAGAGCCGGGGGCCTCACGCCTGTAATCCTAGCACTTCGGAAGGCCGAGGCAGGTGGATCACAAGGTTAGAAGTTCAAGACCAATCTGGCCAACATAGTGAAACCCTGTCTCTACTAAAAATACAAAAAAAAAAAAAAAAATTAGCCAGGTGTGGAGGTGTGTGCGCCTGTAATCCCAGTTACTCGGGGGGTAAGGCAGGAGAATCATGTGAATCCAGGAGGCAGAGGTTGCAGTGAGTCGAGATCACACCATTGCACTCCAGCCCTGGTGACAGTGTGACAGGCGGGAAGGATGAAAAGGACCATGACAGCTCAAGTCCAGCATTTTCTGGAGAGGACTATTTGGGCTACTTGCAAGTACTTTACCATTATTGTTATTATTATTTTTAAGACAGGGTTTCACCATGTTGGTCAGGCTGGTCTTGAACTCCCGACCTCAGGTGATCTGCCTGCCTTGGCCTCCAAAGCGCTTGGATTACAGGCATGAGCCACCACGCCTGGCCAAACTATTATTATTTTTGAATTCCCTCCATAAGGCTATATTATTATTATTTTTGAGACAGAGTTTTGCTGTTATCTCTGAGGCTGGAGTGCAGTGGCGCGATTTCGGCTCACTGCAACCTCTGACTCCTAGGTTCAAGTGATTCTCCTGCCTCTGCCTCCGAGTAGCTGGAATTACAGGTGCATGCCACCATGCCTGGCTAATTTTTGTACTTTTAGTAGAGACAGGGTTTCATCGTGTTGGCCAGGCTGGTTTCCAACTCCTGCCCTCAGATGGTCCGCCCACCTTGTCCTCCCAAAGTGCTGGGATTACAGGTGTGAGCCACTGTGCCCAGCCCAAGCACTTTATTATTATTATTATTATTATTACTATTATTGTGGTGAAATACACATAATATAAATCTTGCCATCTGAACCGTTTTTGAGCATATACTTTAGCAGTGTTAAGTGTATTCTCATCATTGTACAATCGATAGCCAGAACTTTTTCCCTTTTCCAAAATTGACATTCTATACCCATTAAACAATTCATTTCCTCCTCCTGTGGCAACCCCCATTCTAATTTCTGTCTCTAGAAATTTGACTATTCTAGGTATTTATGTAAGCGGAACTATGTAGTATTTGTCTTTTTGTGACTGATTTATTTCACTTTGCATAATGTCCTTATGGTTCATGCATGTGGTAGCACGTGACAGCACTTCCTTCCTTTTCGGGCTGCATAGTACTCCGTTGTATGCACACACCACATTTTGCTTATCCATTCATCTGTCACAGACACTTGGATTGCTCCCATCCTTTGGTTATCGTGAGAAAGCTGCTATGAACATGGGTGTATGTTTACCTCATCAAGTCTCTGCTGTCACTTCTTTCAGGTGTAGACTCAGAAATAGAATTGTTGAATCATATGGTAATGTGATTTTTCCTCTTTTGAGAACCTGACATACTATTTTCCATAGTGACTGTACCATTTTACACTTGCACCACCAGTGCACGACACTTCCAAGCAATTTTGTGCCCCACTACGCCCCAGTCCCACTCCAAATGCCTCAACAGGCAAGTCCTGCTGCACCCACTCCTACAAGGTGGTAAGTGGTGAGGGGCCAGATGAGAGTTTGGGATCTCCAGCATTCTGGAATGTTCTAGGAAGTCGAAGGAGAGGGTTGAGAACTGCACACTGTAACACAGGGTTACATGGAAGGGCAGGCTCAGGACTGAAGAGGATAAATAGCCCATATTTATGGAATCTTTTGCATCTTCAACTCACTTATCACCAACTACAAAATAGCTATCACTATTATTATTCCCATTTTACAGATGAGGAAATCAAGCAACAGGGGGCAACAGAGGGAGCTTGGACTGGGAACGGAGAGACCTGTGGTTTTGCCTGAGTTTTCCACTGACCCTTGTTTCTTCATCTTTGAACTGAGGGGATGGGACTGGATGACACCTAAGAGAGAATCTCTGAGGCACAGCTCAGCTGCCAGCTGCTGCCACTGCTGTTTTCCTCCCGCCCCACCCGATTTCCCTCCCTGGGTTCAAGCCTGGGGCGGGGCTCGGGGTAAGAAGAACAGAGCCTTCTTGCAGGTCACTAAGCAAATGCTTGACTGCTTTCTGGGGCGTGTCTAAGTCTGGAAGGAGAACGTTAAGAAGAAATTTCCATGGCCCTTCCCCCATTGGGGGATTTTCCACTCTGCCTGGGCAGACATGCCTCTCAGGTTCCCCGGATCCAAGCTCCGGCAATCCGTAGGTTTCATTGAATGGCTCAGCTCAGTGCTAGGAGAAATGTTCTGGGTCTTGCCCTAGGAAAGGGGCAAGTTTGTTGAGGAGGCACAACTGATCTAGAAAGACAAAGTGGGGTTGGAGGCAGGATAGTACAAAATCAAGTATTCAATCTAGAAGAACCCCAGAGAGAGACCAGGGGAGACAGAAGCCATCATGGGGAACTTCCTAGAATAAGAAACTAGATTTGGAGGGGCAAAGGAGACTTGCTAGGCAGACAGGAGAATGCAGAACAGATGAGGGGCCAGGCACGGTGGCTCACATTTGTAATCCCAGCACTTTGGGAGGCTGAGGCAGACAGATCACTTGAGGTCAGGAGTTCAAGACCAGCCTGGCTAACATCGTGAAACCCTGTCTCTACTAAAAATACAAAAATTAGCCAGGCATGGTGGCACATGCCTGCAATCCCAGCTACTTGGGAGGCTGAGGCAGGAGAATCGCTTGAACCCAGGAGGCGGAGGTTGCAGTGAGCCCAGATAGCATCACTGCACTCCAGCCTGGGTGACAGAGTGAGACTCCATCTCAAAAAAAAAAAAGAAGAAGAAGAAGCCGGGTGCGGTGGCTCACACCTGTAATCCCAGCACTTTGGGAGGCCGAGGCAGGTGGATCACAGGGTCAGGAGATTGAGACTATCCTGGTTAACATGGTGAAACCCCGTCTCTACTAAAAATACAAAAAATTAGCTGGGCATGGTGGCCCATGCCTGTAATCCCAGCTACTCAGGAGGCTGAGGCAGGAGAATTGCCTGAACCCAGGAGGCGGAGGTTGTGGTGAGCTGAGATCGCACCATTGCACTCCAGCATGGGTAACAAGAGCGAAACTCCGTCTCAAAAAAAAAAAAAAATTAACCAGGCATGGTTGCACATGCCTGTAGTCCCAGCTACATGGGAGGCTGAGGCAGAAGAATTGCTTGAACCTGGGAGACAGAGGTTGTGGAGTCAAGACTGTGCCACTGTACTCCAGCCTGGGAGACAGAGTGAGACTCTGTCTTAAAAAAAAAGGGATTGGTGTTGGGAAAACTGGCTAGCCATGTGCAGAAAGCAGAAACTGGATTCCTTCCTGACACCTTACACTAAAATGAACTCCAGATGGATTAAAGGCTTAAACATAAGATCTAACACCATAAAAACCCTAGAAGAAAATCTAGGCAAAACCATTCAGGACATAGGTATAGGCAAGGACTTCATGACCAAAACACAAAAAGCATTGGCAACAAAAGCCAAAATAGACAAATGGGACCTAATCAAACTCCACAACTTCTGCACAGCAAAACAAACAGTCATTAGAGTGAATCGGCAACCAACAGAATGGGAAAAAATTTTTGTAGTCTACCCATCTGACAAAGGGCTAATATCCAGAATTTACAAAGAACTAAAACAGATTTACAAGAAAAAAACAAACAAGCCCATTCAAAAGTGGGCGAAGGATATGAACAGACACTTTACAAAAGAAGACATACCTGAGGCCAACAAGCATATGAAAAAATGCTCATCATCACTGGTCATTAGAGAAATGCAAATCAAAACCACATTGAGATACCATCTCACGCCAGTTAGAATGGCGATCATTAAAAAATCTGGAGACAACAGATGCTGGAGAGGATGTGGAGAAATAGGAACACTTTTACACTGTTGGTGGGAGTGTAAATTCGTTGAACCATTGTGGAAGACAGTGTGGCGATTCCTCAAGGACCTAGAAATAGAAATTCCATTTGACCCAGCAATCCCATTACTGGGTATATATTCAAAGGATTATAAATTGTTATACTATAAGGACACATTCACACAAATGTTCATTGCAGCACTGTTTACAATAGCAAAGACCTGGAACCAACCCAAATGCCCATCAATGATAGACTGGACAGAAAAAATGTGGCACATATACACCATGGAATACTATGCAGCCACAAAAAACGATGAGTTCCTGTCCTTTGTAGGGACATGGATGAACCTGGAAACCATCATTCTCAGCAAACTGACACAAGAGCAGAAAATCAAACACCGCATGTTCTCACTCATAGGCGGGTGTTGAACAATGAGAACACATGGACACAGGGAGGGGAGCATCACACACTGGGGTCTGTTGGGGGGAAATAGGGGAGGGACAGCAGGGGGTGGGGAGTTGGGGAGAGATAGCATGGGGAGAAATGCCAGATATATGTGAAAAGGAGGAAGGCAGCAAACCACACTGTCATGTGTGTACCTATGCAACTATCTTGCATGTTCTTTAAATGTACCCCAAAACCTAAAATGCAATAAAAAAAGAAAAAAAAAGGGATCATTAAACATGAATCAATATAAAATTTTGAATTAGATATTTTACATTTTTTTAATTCTCCAAAATCTGGCAACTAGTTTATATTTACAGCATTTGCTAAATTTTCTTTTTTCTTTTCTATTTTTTTTTCTTTGTTTTTTTTTTTTTTTTTTTTCGAGACGGAGTTTCGCTCTTGTTACACAGGCTGGAGTGCAACGGCACAATCTCAGCTCACCGCAACCTCCGCCTCCTGGGTTCAGGCAATTCTCCTGCCTCAGCCTCCTGAGTAGCTGGGATTACAGGCACACACCACCATGCCCAGCTAATTTTTTTGTATTTTTAGTAGAGACGGGGTTTCACCATGTTGACCAGGACGGTCTCGATCTCTTGACCTCGTGATCCACCCGCCTCGGCCTCCCAAAGTGCTGGGATTGCAGGCGTGAACCACCGTGCCCGGCTGCTAAATTTTCATCTGTAAAATGATCTGTATTTAGATTTTATAAAATTTGCAGTCGAAAAAGTAGATTCATGTACCCAAGTTGTTCCAAACATCCTTGAACATTTTCCAATATCTGAAATAAGTATCGCTTTTTGTTGTTGTTGAGACAGAGTCTTGCTCTGTTGCCCGGGCTGGAGTGCAATGGTGCAATCTCGGCTCATTGCAACCTCCACCTCCTGGGTTCAAGTGATTCCCCTGACTCAGCCTCCTGGGTAGCTGGGACTACAGGTGCCTACCACCATGCCTGGCTAACTTTTGTATTTTTAGTAGAGATGGAGTTTCACCATGTTGGCCAGATAGTCTTGAACTCCTGACCTTGTGATCTGCCTCCCTTGGCCTCCCAAAGTGCTCGGATTACAGGCATGAGCCACCTCATCTGGCTGAGTATCATTTTTTAAACTTAAATGACTTAAATGTATACTAATTAAAATTAAATAATTTTTTTTTGAGATAGTGTCTCACTCTGTAATCTGAGCTGGAGTGCAGTGGCACAACCTCGGCTCATTGCAACTTTCTCCTCCTGGGTTCAAGTGATTCTCCAGCCTCAGCCTCCTGAGTAGCTGGGATTAACAGGTGCCTGCCACCATACCCAGGTAAGTTTTGTATTTTTAGTAGAGACAGGGATTCTCCTTGTTGGCCAGGTTGGTCTCGAACTCCTGACCTCAGGCGATCTGCCTGCCTCAACCTCCCAAAGTGCTGGGATTACGGGAGTGAGCCACTGAGCCCAGCCAATTAAATAAAATGTAAAGTGCAGCTCTTCAGCAGCGCTAGGTCTATGTCAAGCACTCAATAGCCACACATGGCCCGTGGCCTCCATGTTGGAAGGCACAGCTGTGAGCTGTACAGCCTTGTCTGGCATGAGGGTTGGATGGGTAGGAGACGGAGGCTGGAGTCCAAGAGGCCGGTGGGAGAACTCCATAGCCAACTAGGGACCAGCTATGGAAGGGAATGGTGGGGAAAACAGAGACAGGCAGGCCTGGGCCCACCTAAAAATGAGACAGGATCCCCAGCCATGATGCCCACCAAGCTACACAGGTCTGGCTCACTAGCTCACAAGGGAGTATCCACAGTGGGCTCTTCCTACTAAGGAAGTGATGGCCCCAGACTCTTGGGTAGAGCTCCTGTGCCCTCCTACACTACTACAAAGGAATCTGGGGGATGTATGATGCTGGATCTCAACAGGCTCCAGCTCTGTGGGTGGAGTGATCTTCCTCTTATCTCTCCCATCTGTGGGCAGCTGGGGTGGGGTGGTTAAGTACGTGGTCCTGGTTAAGCAACTCTGAAGTCAGATACACCTGGGTTCCAACCCCAGCTCAACCAATTCCTTACTGTGTGCCCTTGGACAAGTCAAATCTCCTCTCTGAGCCTCAGTTTCCTCATCTGGAAAATGAAGACAAATAATGAAATGTTGTAAGACTCTAATGATGTCTGCTGACTGCCCAGCCCAATCAATCAAATGATCAATTAACAATCACTGTTATTCCCAGGTACTGTCCTTTTCCTGGTAAAAACAGGAAAGTAAGCCAGGCATGATGGCCCACCCCTAGAATCCCAGCTATTAATATTTAGGAAGCTGAGGCAGGAGGATCACTTGAGCCCAGGAATCCAGCCTGGGCAACATAGTGAGACCCCATCTCTACAAAAACATTTAAAAATTAAAAATTATTTCAGAATAGGAAAATAGATTGGAGAATGTTGGTGATTATTGGAAAGGAGAGGGCAGAGGCGAGATGAAGGAGGTTAATTCCCACGGTGGAGGGTCCTTTTCTAGGACTCCCCCACCTTTCCTGCTGGGGATCCTGTCTCATTTTTAGGTGGGTCCAGGCCTGCCTGTCTCTGTTTCCCCGAGTCCCTCCAATAGACTTGGTTAATCATCAGGGGTGGGGAGGAGCCCGCTGCTCCCAGAAGCCACAGGTCCTGGAGCATGAGGTAAGAATGGCCAAGAGCCACCTTCCAGAAATGGGGAGAATGACTCAAACAGAAACAGGAGCGGGTGAGGTCACCCTGGGTACCTGGAGTTACTCAGAGTGACGCTGATACGTGCCTGGCAGGAGTGATGGATGAGCAAGGCTCCAGGAAAGCAGGTGGGGCTAGAAACCACCCAAGACAAGGAAACTATTGGGTTTGAAACTCCAGGTGAGCAGAGTATGGCCTGAGAGCAGCGGCAGAGGCTGAAAGTGGGCTTAGTCTAGGTGTTCTTGAGGGTGGGGTGGCTCCGACTCTCCCCCACTGAGTCAGCACCCCACCTAAGCCAGAAATAGTGAGATCTATGACCTCAGCTTTGCCCACTGCAACTCCACAGTCCCCAAACCTTTGCTCTGCTGGGTCTTCCCAAGCGTGAGAGCTGACACAGCCCTGAGCAGCCCACTGTCCTCTGCCCCACCAAGTTTAACTCTCGTCAACTTGTCCTACATCATTTCTTCCCTTGTCTGACACCCCCTCCTGGAATTGGTGCCCCAGAGTGGGGAAAAACCTACCCTGCTCACTGCTCTATCTCCAGGGCATAGCTCAGACTCTGGCACATGTGAGTGCTTAGTAGAAACTTGATGGGGTATTAAAGTTGAGACCTGGGTGGGTTCTCATTGCATTTCTTTTTTTTTTTTTTTTTTTTTGAGACAGAGTGTCGCTCTTGTTACCCAGGCTGGAGTGCAATGGCACGATCTCGGCTCACCGCAACCTCCGCCTCCTGGGTTCAAGCAATTCTCCTGCCTCAGCCTCCTGAGTAGCTGGGACTACAGGCACGCGCCACCATGCCCAGCTAATTTTTTGTATTTTTAGTAGAGACGGGGTTTCACCATGTTGACCAGGATGGTCTCGATCTCTTGACCTCGTGATCCACCCGCCTCGGCCTCCCAAAGTGCTGGGATTACAGGCTTGAGCCACCGCGCCCAGCCCTCTCATTGCATTTCTAACACTCCTTAGGTGGCTTTGGGCCCACCCCTCTGAGCCTTGTTTCCACATCTGTAAAGTGGCAAACCATCACCACGAAGAACCAGGAAGAACCAAGTCACAAGGCAGGGAGGATGAAGCATCCAGCCTGTTCTACCAAGTTTCCGATGGCTAATCCTTCAGATGCAGCTTGTAAGCAGGTCAATTACAGAATAGGAAACTGAGGTACAAAGAAGTCATGATTAGAAGATTGCCTGGGGGACCAGTCAAGGCCTCCCTAACACCCTGCAAGCCCTTCTAGGAGCTCTGGTTAGGTCACTCTCATTCAGTCCACCTGGGAGGTGCCATCCACAGGTCCTGAAGTGTGTGGCCTGTCCCTGCTGTGTAAAGTGGCCCTCCCCACTCTGCATCCTCTTTGAGGTGACTCCTAGTGGTAGGCAAGTGCTGGAAGACAGCAGAGATGGCTGCCTCCAGTGTTGGGGTCTGGAGTCAAAGAGACTGGGGTGGGGGGGGCATTCATCATCCGTAAGTATCCACTTAACACTTTCACTATACTCCAAGAGGGAGGCAGTCCAGCCTAGTGGTGAGATGTTCCCACTGTGGAGTCAGGCTGGCTGGTGTTGGCCGTGGGACAGTCCTTTCTTTTTTTTTTTTTTTTTTTTGAAACCAAGTCTCACTCTGTCACCCAGGCTGGAGTGCAGCGGCACAATCTCAGTTCACTGCAACCTCCGTCTCCCGGGTTCAAGCAATTTTCCTGCCTCAGCCTCCCTAGTAGCCTGGATTAACAGGTGCCTGCCGCCATGCCCAGCTAAGTTTTGTATTTTTAGTAGAGACAGGGATTCTCCTTATTGGCCAGTCTGGTCTCGAACTCCTGACCTCAGGCGATCTGCCTGCCTCGGCCTCCCAAAGTGCTGGGATTACTGGTGTGAGCCACTGCGCCCAACCTGGGGCAGTCCTTCCTAATCCCTAGTGTCCTACCTAAAAAGACGCCTTTGAGGGTGCAGTGCACTCAGCAGTCAGCACAGAGCCCCACTTACCATCAACACTCAACAAACAGCATGTGTTGTTAGTTTTTGTCTGTTCTGAAACAGAGTCTCACTCTGTAGCCCAGGCTAGAGTGCAGTGGTGCAATCATGGCTCACTGCAGCCTTGATCTCCTGGGCTCAAGTGATCCTCCCACCTCAGCCTCCCAAATTGCTGGGATTACAGGCATGAGCCACTGTGCCCGGCCAGTTTTTTAGCCTGTCAGCTCTGTGAGGAACACTTATTATGGTCATTGGGTACCCACAGCTTTGACCCTTAGCATGTGCTCAGGTGGATGAGTGAATGAGTGGAACAGAGAAAGGAAGAGAAAGCAGGAAGGAGAAGAGGAAGAATGAAGGAAGGGTTGAGTTTGTTCTGGAAGCTCCCAGCTTCCATTCCCACCACACTCTCCCTCTGCTCCTAGCACACCAGGGAACTGACTCAAGGCTCTCCTCTTACCAGGTGCTACGTGGGGTTCAGAGAGAAGAGCCGATCTGAAATGGGGCACTGGTCTGAACCCTGGACCTGCTGCTCGCCATTGACTGAACTTAGCCTCTTAAATATTCTCCCCTGTAAAATGGGAGTGACCATACTACTTCACTGAGTTGTAGGAAGACCGAAAGATGTATATGAATACATTTGTTAACTAAAGAGTGTTAGGGATTCTCCAGGGTAGGGATAGGCAGTGCAGGCTCTGGAAGCAGACTTGTGTTCACATCCCTGCTCCACTGCTTAGAGACCTTTGGCAAGGGCCTTAACTCCTCTGGGCTTTAGTTTTCTTATCTGCAAAACAGGGATTATACTAGTTCCTATCTCATAGAATTGTTATAATGATGAATGAGATAATGCCTGAGAAGCTTTTGAATCAGTGCACAGCACAGATTAGGTGATCAATCAGTGGTGTCCATGATCAAGTGCCTGATATGTGCCTGCTGTCAGGAAGGATGCTGTGAACTACTTCACACTAAAATGTTAATGAATGATAAGATCTATGATGCTTGGGTGGGTATGGAGGCTCACGCTTGTGATCCTAGCACTTTGGGAGGCCGAGGCAAGTGGATCAGGAATTTGAGACCAGCCTGGCCAACATGGCAAAATCCTGTCCCTATTAATACAAAAATTAGCCTGCGTGGTGGCTGGCACCTGTAATCACAGCTACTTGGGTGGCTGAGGCAGGAGAATCACTTGAACCCAGGGGGTAGAGGTTGCAGTGGCCATGATCATGCCACTTCACTCCAGCCTGGGCGACAAGAGTGAAACTCTGTCTCAAAAAAAAAAAAAAATTATCTACTATCTCTCTCTCTCTCTCTCTCTCTCTCTCTCTCTCTCTCTCCCCGGGGCATATGAATCTTAACAGGAATTAAAGAAGTGAAACCCCATCTAATTATGGGTTTAAAAAATAAAACAGGCAGGCCGGGCGCGGTGGCTCACGCCTGTAATCCCAGCACTTTGGGAGGCCGAGGCGGGTGGATCACGAGGTCGAGAGATCAAGACCATCCTGGTCATCCTGGTGAAACCCTGTCTCTACTAAAAATACAAAAAATTAGCTGGGCATGGTGGCACGTGCCTGTAATCCCAGCTACTCAGGAGGCTGAGGCAGGAGAATTGCCTGAACCCAGGAGGCGGAGGTTGCGGTGAGCCGAGATCGCGCCATTGCACTCCAGCCTGGGTAACAAGAGCGAAACTCCGTCTCAAAAAAAAAAAAAAGAAAATAAAGAAAATAAAAATAAAACAGGCATACAGGGTGTAGGGGAGGGCTTTCCTAGGGTCCCTCAAAATCACAGCTGCTGTCCACTGCACAAATCCTGCCTGGTCCCAGAGAGGGACCACACACAGGGGAAGGGCGAACATAGTGCCAGTCCCTGAGGAAGCTGGCCTCTGCTGGAGAAACAGGAGGCAGCTGGCCCCCAGGACACCGAATCACTCTAACTAAATCCGGAGGCACTGCCATCGTGGCAGTGGCCTAGCCTGAAGCAATCAGAAGGGCTTCAAGGACCCTCCAGGGAGCAACAGAAGCCAGGGTCAGGGGACGGGGACAGGCACCAGATGTGGCACCAAGAAATGTTCTAGTGGGTGCCAGGATTATTTTTCATTATCCTCAGAATTTGATCAAACCCATTTATTATTATCATTATTACTAAGACGGAGTTTCGCTCTTGTTCCCCATGCTGGAGTGCAGTGGTGCCATCTCGGCTCACCGCAACCTCTGCCTCCCAGGTTCAAGAGCCTCACTTTCCAATCCATTTCTCCCTGACTGGCACCTGTAGTAGAAGGTGCAGAGGGAGTCAGGAGGTGGGCTCTGAAGCCCTGGCATTGGGACGTTAGCAATGGGCACTCATTTGGTATCTCTTCAGTTCCTCCTTTGGGGAAACCCTCTTCCCTCCTTCCCTTTCAGCCCATTGGAGCAGGGGAGGCTGCAGGTGTGGGGCCTGTGAACAGACTTGCCAATCAACACGGGATTATTCCTGCCCTGCCCTGCTATCTGTATGGTCATGTGACCCCAATTGTCCACTTAGAGTGAAACTCAGGATGTGTGTCACAATTCCCAGGGACAGAGCCTCTTTTCTACTCAACTAGAACTTGGGATGATGAACCCCTGCAGCTGCAGCAGATGCTCATGGAGCACAAATCCTTCCTAAGACAGCAAAGGCAAAGTAGAAAGACTCTGGGATATGAGTCTTCATGACGTCGTGGCATCTCCATATCAAGTCATGCCTGCAGTTCTCAGTTTCCTGAGCCAGTAGATTCCCTTTTTAGCACAAACCAGTTTGAGTCAGGCTTTCTGGCAGTTGCATCATTATGAGTCTGACATTTGGCCAGGTGCGGTGGCTCATGCCTGTAATCCCAGCATTTTGGGAAGCTGAGGTGGGCAGATCACCTGAGGTCTGGAGTTCGAGACCAGCCTAACCAACATAGAGAAACCCCGTTTCTACTAAAAATACAAAATCAGCCGAGTGTGGTGGTGCATGCCTGTAATCCCAGCTACTCAGGAGGCTGAGGCAGGAGAATTGCTTGAACCCGGGAGGCAGAGGCTGCAGTGAGCCCAGGTCGTGGCCATTGTACTCCAGCCTGGGCGACAGCAAGACTCCCTCTCAAAAAAAAAAAAAAAAAAAAAAAGAAAAAAAAAAGAATCTGACATTCACATGGTGAACTTTCTTAACCTCTCTGAACTTCAGTTTTCTCATCTGCAAAATGGGAATGAGAACATAGTATCTTTTTTAGGAGAAAGGGTTGTTCTGGGATAATTAAAAGGGTCGGCCAGGGTCCAACACTTAACATCGGGCCCAATGTCCCATAGGGCTCAAAAAAAATCAGCTCTCAGGTGCTCCATAAGTGTTTGTTAATGACTAGGCAGGCAGCTCTGGCCCCTGAGGTGAACTGTGAGGACATCTGGACAAAAGCCTCTTCCGGTGACTCTGTGAAAACCCTGTTATGGGGGGGGAGGCACATCTGCAGGGTGGCACCAAGAAATGTTCTAGTGGGTGTCAGGATTATTTTTCATTATCCTCAGAATTTGATCAAACCCATTTATTATTATTATTTTTTTTTTTTTTTTTTTTTTTGAGACGGAGTTTCACTCTTGTTACCCAGGCTGGAGTGCAATGGCGCGATCTCGGCTCACCGCAACCTCTGCCTCCTGGGCTCAGGCAATTCTCCTGCCTCAGCCTCCTGAGTAGCTGGAATTACAGGCACGTGCCACCATGCCCAGCTAATTTTTTGCACCTTTAGTAGAGACGGGGTTTCACCATGTTGACCAGGATGGTCTCGATCTCTTGACCTCGTGATCCACCCGCCTCGGCCTCCCAAAGTGCTGGGATTACAGGCTTGAGCCACCGCGCCTGGCCCATTTATTATTATTATTTTATTATTATTATTAAGACGGAATTTCGCTCTTGCTCCCCACGCTGGAGTGCAGTGGCGCCTTCTCGGCTCACCGCAACCTCTGCCTCCTAGGTTCAGGCAATTCTCCTGCCTCAGCTTCCGGAGAAGTTGGGATTACCGGCAGGTGCCACCACGCCCGGCTAATTGATCAAACCCATTTTACAGATGAGGAACATGATGCTGAGAGATTAGGTCCAGTCTGATGCCAAGTTCAGCCACTGCCCTGGTTCAGGCCCTCCGCTGCAGCCTATCAGTGCTGCCCCACGTGGGTCACGCCTTGCTGGGCCTCAACCCCAACTAGGCTAAGCTAAATGGTCTGTTCTTCTCAAATGGGGCTTTCAGAGGGAACCTCAGCCTGTTTTGAAAGCACAACAAGGAGTTAGAAACACTTTGTCCCTCCTTCCCCTGAGGGGTGGGCTCCATCTTTCTTTCGTTTTAGAGAAGGGGTCTTCCTATCTTGCCCAGGCCGGTCTCAAACTGCTGGTCTCAAGCGATCCTCCCTCCTTGACCTCCCCAAGTGATGGGTTTAAGATGAGAGCCACGGCGCCCTGCCTCCATGTTCTTGAATCCGCTGTACCTGGCCCCGGGACCTCTGCCGATCAAGCTGTTTCCCCTTTCTGATGTCTTGGAGTGAAGGCGCTGTTACCAGTTCGCGGCAGTTAACCCCAGAGACAGCCTGACGCAGATTTGCTACAGGAAACCACAGAGTCTCACGGCTTGGCACGAACCCTTCCTTCCGGGCGGCCAGGACGCCTGCGGGTGGGGGTGGGCGCGGCACCTCCTACTTCCCCCCGAGATAACCACCAACCGGCCACATCGTTCTCACGTCTGGGAACTGAGCTCACTCGGGGCTTTTCCTACGTAGCCCACTTCAACCTGTTTCCTCATCTGCAAAATGAGCACAAGGATAGCATCCACCTATTTCGGGGTCGTTCTGAGGGAGTTGTGGAGAGAAAGTAGGGTTTTCAGCGCACGGATCGGCACAAAGCAGATGTCCGCCGCTCCTCCCCCACTCCCCGCCCCAGCCGAGACACGAAGGCTCGCGTGCCCCAGGCCCCAGGCGGGGTTTGCACAGGGTTCCATCCAACCCCGAGCCCAGGGCCCTTCCACCCGCTTCCTTCTTATTTTCCTCCTCTGCCTCCTCCCCGCCTGCACGGCCTCCGCCTCCGCCTCCGCCAGGCGGTCCTCAGCAGCGTCCGGGCCGCAGCCCCGACCCTCCCCGGCGGCCCCAGTGGCCGCCTCCCTCGGCGCCCCCCAGCTCCGCGCCTCCCTAGCTTTGCCCGAGGCGCGCCCCGCGAGCGCGACCCCGACTTCAATCCCAAGCCACGGCTGCGCCACGCGGGAAGGCCACGAGGAGCGGGATCGGGGGCCCGCGGGTCTCCCTGCCGGACTCGGGGAGACTCATCACCCGCTAATCCCTCAACTGGGTCACACCAGGTCTGCCTTGGTTGGTCTCTTCTGCTGGCGGAGGAGGGACCTCGGCTTGGTGACCGGCGAGGAGGCTCGCGGGGTGCTCTCGGCTGCCATGGCAACGGAGCGGCCGCCCGCTTCCCCGCGGGGCGGAGCCTGCTCTCCCAGGACCGGCCACAGCGCGGTCACATGCTGTGGCCCCAATCCTAAATTAGCATAAGGTGGGGGTCGGAAGTTGAGGCACAGCTCGGACCTAAACCCTTGACAAATGCCTGCAGTGTAGACAAGTCCCAGCACACCCAAAATAGATAAGAGAAGGCTGCCTGGAAGAGGGGCACGGTGAGGAGGGTCTGCTGAAACGGACAAAGAAACCACCTGAGGGCCGTGGAGTGGACTAGGCACGGCGCGGGCAGGGCACGGAGTGGGGTCGGTGCTTAGCAAGCAGATTAGGGTTTTCAAGCCAAGACCCGCCCAGGGCAGGGTGGAGAACCAAGGCGAGCAGCTGCGCTGAACTGTGGGTCTCACACTGTCCTGCAGTCTCCCGGAGGAAGAGGGAGCCAAGGATCACCAAGGTCATTCCCTTGCCTCAGGCAGCTGCACCCCACCTTAGGTACAGTCATGTCCGGTCTTGAGCATTCATTAACCTCGTATTCTTCCCAGGAAGAGGAAGGTGACCAGGTTCATTGTCCCCATTTCATAAATGAGAAAACTGATGCCTGCCTGCTCAAGTAGCTCACCCTTGGGCCCTGGGGCCTGGCATTGGGCCCAAGCAGGGCCTTTCCAGGGAAGCCCCAGCCCGCAGTTCTGACACTGCCCACCTTTGCTGATGGTGCAAGGATGCCAGGGCCAACTGAGCCCCATGTTGAACGAGGCAAGTGAGTTGGGGTCGGAACCCTGCCCCCCGCATCTGATAGCCCTGGGTGGGGATGTCTCTGCCTCCCTCCTCAGTCACTCTGAGAGGGAGTCCAGTGTTGCTCCAGGCTCGTGGCCTCCAGAAGCCCGCCGTCTAATGGGGAGAGGGACCTACAGGGACCACATGCTGTGAGAAATGCTGCAGGGGTGATGTGGACAAAGCACAGGGGAACACAGGACCAGGGTGCTGAGTCAGCCCATGGAAGGCAGGGAAGGCCTCACAGAGGAGGCAGCCCCAACACAAGATGCAGAGGCGGTTGCTAGGCAGCCCGGAAAGGGGACACCATCCCAGGTAGAGGGAGCAAAGCCTAGAGGCCACGTGTCTGCAAAGCCTAGAGGCATGCCTGAGAATGCCGCCTTGGAACAAGTCTAGGAGTGTGGACCGGAACTTCAGGCCAGACCCAGGCTGCAAAGTGAATGCCAAAGACAGTGCTGTGTGTTCCATGGTTGAGTGCTTTCAGCCCCCACCTTCTGTGTGTATGTATGTGTGTGTGTGTGTGTGTGTGTGTGTGTGTGTGTGAGACAGAGTCTCGCTCTGTCACCCAGACTGGAGTGCAGTGGCGTAATCTCAGCTCACTGCAACCTCTGCCTCTCAGGTTCAAGTGATTCTCCTGCCTCAGGCTCCTGAGTAGCTGGGACTACAGGTGCACGCCACCACGCCTGGCTAATTTTTGTATTTTTAGTAGATATAGGATTTCACCATGTTGACCCGGATGGTCTTGATCTCTTGCCCTCATGATCCACCTGCCTCAGTCTCCCAAAGTGCTGGGACTACAGGTGCACGCCACCAGGCCTGGCTCAGCCCCCTTCTGAATCAGCAGGCAACCACATACACTTTTCTCTAACTCGCAGATTCACGGAGCCTCGAGAACTTTTTTCAGGACCCCACTTTGAGAAGCACTGGATTAGAAGTGAACACTGTCTGGCTCAACCCAGTGGCTCACGTCTGTAATCTGATCACTTTGGGAGGCTCAGGTGGGTGGATCTCTTGAGGTCAGGAGTTCAAGACCAGCTTGACCAATATGGTAAAACCTCATCTCTACTAAAAATCCAAAAATTAACCAGGCGTGTTGGTGCACACCTGTAGTCCAAGCTACCCGGGAAGCGGACACACGAGAATCACTTGAACTGTTAGGCCGAGGTTGCAGTGAGCTGAGATCACACCATTGCACTCCAGCCTGGGTGACAGAGAGAGATTCTGTCTCAAAAAAAAAAGGCTGGGCACAGTAGCTCATGCTTGTCATCTCAGCACTTTGGGAGGCCAAGGCTGGCAGACCACAAGGTCAGGAGTTTGAGACCAGCCTGGCCAACACAGTGAAACCCCATCTCTACTAAAAATACAAAAATTAGCTGGGCATGGTGGTGGGCGCCTGTAATCCCAGGGGAGGCAGTGGCAGGAGAATCACTTGAACCCAGGAGGCAGAGGTTGCAGTGAGCGGAGATCACACCACTGCACTCCAACCTGGGTAACAGAGCTAGACTCCATCTCAAAAAAAAAAAAAAAAAAAAAAAAAAGGCCGGGCAAGAGCATGGTGGCTCATGCCTGTAATCCCAGCACTTTGGAAGGCTGCAGTGGGCAGATCACCTGAGGTCAAAAGTTGAGACAAGCCTGGCCAACATGGCAAAACCCTGCCTCTACTAAAAATGCCAAAAAAAAAAAAAAAAAAATTAGCTGGGCATGGCAGCATGTGCCTGTAATACCAGCATTTTGGGAGGCTGAGGCAGGTGGATCACTTGAGATGAGAAGTTTGAGACCAGCCTGGCCAACATGGTGAAACCCCATCTGTACTAAGAATACAAAAATTAGCTGGGCCTGGTTAGTGAGCTCCTGTAATCCCAGCTACTCGGGAGGCTGACACAGGAGAATCACTTGCCCAGGAGGCACAGATTGCAGTGAGTTGAGATCATGCCACTGCACTCCAGCCTGGGTGACAGAGCGAGACTCCATCTTCAAAAAAACAAAAAAAGTTAACACTGTCAAGTATACTACATATAACCGCATGGATGAATCCCACAGGTGTGACGTTGAGAGAATGAGGCCCAACACTGAGAGAGTTGTTCTATATGACCCGCTTACATGAAGTTCGAAACCAGGCAAAACTGATCTATGGTCAGGAGAGTGGTTAGCTTTGTGGAGTGTGGTGACTGGAAGGTTGCCAGGAGAACGGACTGTGGGGGCAATAATGTCTGTTTCTTGAGCTAAGTATTGGTTTCGCAGGTGCATTCTCTTTGTGAAAATTCATCCAGCTGTTGCTGGCCATAGTGGTTCACACCTGTAATCCCAGAACTTTGGGAGGCTGAGGCGGGAGGATCACTTGAGGTCAGGAGTTGGAGACCAGCTTGGCCAACATGGTGAAACCCCATCTCCACTAAAAATACAAAAATTAGCCAGGCGTGGTGGCGTTCTATAATCTCAGCCACTCTGGAGGCTGAGGCAGGAGAATCACTTTAACCCAGGAAGCAGAAGTTGCAGTGAGTTGAGATCGCACCACTGCCCTCCAGCCTGGGTAACAGAGTGAGACTGAGACTCCATCTCAAAAAGAAAAAAAGAAAAAGAAAATTCATCCAGCTGTAACTTAAGATGCATGTGTTCTTCTGTATGTCACTTCTGCTTCAAGTTTTAAAAAACAAGTTAACTACTTCTTATAAACATCACTGCAAATGTAGACACTAAAATTCTGTGATCACATAATCGGCTATAAGCCAAGCATCCAGATGATGTGGCGTATGTTTACATTAATTTTTTTAAAAGACTTCCAAAATGAAAACACAAACTTTAGCTCTCGGACTTCAGAGAAGCCTCTTAGACCTCAGGGTTTGAGAAACCCTGGCTGGAGGGAAAGCATTACAATGCTCAGTGCTGGGGCTGGGCTCTGGAGGGTAAATGAAGGGCCTGGAGCTTCTTCCTGGGACAGAAACTCCAATGGAAGTGCCTGATCCTGGGAGGCAGAGGTGACCATTTCCCCCAGCCCCACTGAGGGTTACATACAGCTCCATCATAACCAGGGTTGCATGAGGAACTGGCCCAGTCCCCTTGGGTCTCCCTGGTTCAGCTGTGAGCTGCTTAAGTAGGCGCCCCCTTCATCCTGTGTTCCTGGGGCCCAGCAAGGGTCTTGGCACACAGGGCATCTCTGAGAACATGGTCTGCCAGGCCTCTTTGCCCAGGCCCACAGAGTGGAGGAGGGGCTTGGGGAAGTTGTGTTTCCTGTCACTGGCTGAGCTGCTCAGCATGTGCTGACAGACCACCAATGAGCGACAGCGGCGGGGGGATTCAAGGTGGGGTTAAAGTTGTCCAATGCCCCCAGCATGAGAGTCAGTGTAGAGGGGGCACTGAACCTGGAGGACCATGAATGTGAACAGGAAGCCCAGCACTGCCCAACGGCTTTGCTGCACCTGGAGACAGCACAGCTCCACAGGACACAGACTGTTCCAGAACCCAGAGAGGGCTGCATCTGCTCAGCCACTCCCCAGGCCTGCTCCGCACTGCCCTGCGCTCTCCCCGCTTCCTCTGGGGTCCTCGCCTCTCATCTCAGCCCTGACTTGGCCTCTCTTACCCACTCTTGGGAAGCAGCCTCCTGTTTTTTCACTTTGTTGTCCCCACTCTGCCTGCGTTTCTCAAGCCACCATGATTCCTGCCCCAGCCTCAGAGCTACCTGGAGGGCTACGAACTCAGTATTTTGTCTTTATTTTATTTATTTTTATTTTTTTAAAGATGGGGTTTCACCATATTGGTCAGGCTGGTCTCAAACTCCTGATCTCGTGATCCACCCACCTCAGCCTCCCACAGCTCTGGGATTACAGGCGTGAGCCACCGCGCCCAGTAGTAGTTTGTCTTTAAAACAATGTTGGCCAGGCATAGCGGCTCACGGCTGTAATCTCAGCACTTTGGGAGATGGAGGTGGGTGGATCATGAAGTCAAGAGATTGAGAATATGGTGACACCTTGTCTCTACTAAAAATACAAAAATTAGCTGGGTGTGGTGGTGTGAGCCTGTAGTCCCAGCTACTCAGGAGGCTGAGGCAGGAGAATCACTTGAACTGGGAGGTGGAGGTTGCAGTGAGCTGAGACCATGCTATTGCACTCCAGACCGGGCAACAGAGTGAGACTTCATCTCAAAACAAAACAAAATACCACAACAATGTTAAGTTGCTTTTTTCGGGGAGGCGAGGTATGGAGTCTCACTCTGTCACCCAGGCTGGAGTGCAGTGGTGCAACCTCTGCCACCACTCCCTCCCCAGGCCCCGTCAGGTTCAAATAATTATCCTGCCTCAAGCTCCCCAGTAGCTGGGATTATAGGTACACCCAGCTAATTTTTTTTTTTTTTTGATTTTTTTTTGTAGTGGAGACGGGGTTTTACCGTGTTGACCAGGCTGGTCTTGAATTTCTTACTTCAAGTGATCCGCCCACTTCGGCCTCCCAAAGTGTTGGGATTACAGGCTTGAGCCACTGTGTCCAGCCACATTAAATTTTAATTAGAAATATTTGTTCTTGTATCACCTAAAATTATCTTGCATAGCACCGCACTGGAAACTGTCTTATACAATGGTTCAGGGAGAGGGTGGTGATTATTCATGAATAATAATGATAGCCTCAGCTTAGCAGCGAGTTTTGTGCTTTGTCCACGAATTCATGGTTTCATCGGATCCTCTCAATTCCTACACTATGCACATCACTGGCCTCATTTTACAGACAAGGAAACTAAGGCTAAAAGGATAGTTGTGCCTTTCCTGGGATCACACAGCAAGTTAAGTTTTTTTGTTTTTCTTTTTTTTGAGACAGAGTTTTGCTCTTGTCACTCAGGCTGGAGTGCAATGGCACAACCTCGGTTCACTGCAACCTCTGCCTCCCAGGTTCAAGTAATTCTCCTGCCTCAGCCTCCCAAGTAGCTGGGATTGCAGGAATGCACCACAATGCCCAGCTAATTTTGTAGTTTTTAGTAGAGACGTGGTTTCACCGTGTTGGTCAGGCTAGTCTGGAACTCCTGACCTCAGGTGATCTGCCTGCCTCGGCCTCCCAAAGTGCTGGGATTACAGGCGTGAGCCACTGCGCCCTGCGAAAATTAAGATTTTAAACATTCAAGGCTTTGATGGCTCCAGACCTAGGTGAAGGCAAGAAGCAGGCAGCACTTTCCCGTCTCCTGCCAGAACCACACGAGCCACAGGTGGCAACTCATAGCATCAGCAGTTTAGATTAGACACGAAGCAGAACTTCCTGGCAAGAAATGTTTAGACATCAGAAATGTTCAGAAATTTAAATGAAAGTTGCCAGGAAGTATTTTAAATTAAAAAAAAAAAAAAATGGGCCGGGCGCGGTGGCTCAAGCCTGTAATCCCAGCACTTTGGGAGGCCGAGGCGGGTGGATCACGAGGTCAAGAGATCGAGACCATCCTGGTCAACATGGTGAAACCCCGTCTCTACTAAAAATACAAAAAACTAGCTTGGCGTAGTGGCGCGTGCCTGTAATCCCAGCTACTTAGGAGGTTGAGGCAGGAGAATTGCCTGATCCCAGGAGGCGGAGGTTGCAGTGAGCCGAGATCGTGCCATTGCACTCCAGCCTGGGTAACGAGCGAAACTCCGTCTCAAAAAAAAAAAAAAAAAAAAAATGTTCAGACATCAGAATGAGTGTCCGAGGAAGGGCGTGGAGAGCCTGGCTTCCGAAATGCTCAAAACAAGATAAAGACTTGCAAGCTGGGATGATGCCAGTGCTGCCTGGAGGCAGGGGAATGGACTGAATGACCCCAAAGGCTGGTACACCCTGCCATCAAGGTGGCCACCCTTGCCATTTCCCATTTCCCCAAAGCATCTATTATTTTTATTTATTTATTTATTTTGAGACGTAGTTTTGCTCTTGTTGCCGAGGCTGGAGTGCAATGGCTCACTGCAACCTCCGCCTCCCAGGTTCAAGCGATTCGCCTGCCTCAGCCTCCTGAGTAGCTGGGATCGCAGGCATGCGCCACCATGCCCGGCTAATTTTGCATTTTTAGTAGAGACGGGGTTTCTCCATGTTGGTAAGGCTGGCCTCGAACTCCCGACCTGAGGTGATCAGCCTCAGCCCTCCAAAGTGCTGGGATTACAGGTGTGAACCGCTGCGCCCAGCCTCCCCAAAGCATCTATTAAGCAAGAAGGCTCCAACTTAAAGCCCAGGGACAAACCTCGTCTTGGTTCCTGACCCTGAGAGGGAGTGGTTGACAATAGCCACAGATGCAAGTGGCTGGGGAGCGGGGTGCAGAGGCAGTCTGCAGGATCTAGAGCTTCCCTTCCCCTCTCCTCTGGCAGCTCTGCCCCTAGGTTTCCAAGGCTGGGATTCCAAGACCTACCTAGCCTCAGAATCGCTGCAGGCTGCTAGGCCAAGTGAACTGGACTGAGAAACCTGCATTTCTTCAATATTCTCGAGGGGACTTTTTCAAAGTGTTCTGAGCTAAGAAGGTAGCTAGATGCTGACTTCGGTTGTTGCTGCTCTGGGGGCTGAATTGTTGTGGGTTTTTGTTTGTTTGTTTAGAAGTCAAAGCATTTATTTCTCAAAATAGAAAGGGAATTTTCCTTTTTCTTTTTTCTTTTGAGATGGAGTCTTGTTTTGTCACCCAGGCTGGAATACAGTGGCACCATCTCAGCTCACTGCAACCTCTGCCTCCTGGGTTTAAACGATTCTCCTGCATCAGCCTCCTGAGTAGCTGGGATTACAGGTGCCCGCCACCATTGTGCCCAGTCTGGCATTTTCTTTTCTGATTATAACAAATAATAAAGTCCCAGTTGTTTTAAAATTTTTAATAATATTTTAAAATTATAAAAATGAAGGTAGGCCGGGCGTGGTGGCTAAAACCTGTAATCCCAGCACTTAGGGAGGCCAAGGCAGGCGGATCACAAGGTCAGGAGTCCGAGACCAGCCTGGTCAATCTGGTGAAACCCCATCTCTACTAAAAATACAAAAATTAGCCGGGTGCAGTGGCGGGTGCCTGTAATCCCAGCTACTGAGGAGGCTGAGGCAGAAGAATTACTTGAACCCAGGAGGCAGAGGTTGCAATGAGATGAGGTAGAACCACTGCACTCCAGCCTGGGTGACAGAGTGATACTCCATCTCAAAAAAAAAAAAAAAAAAAAGAAAAAGAAAGTAAAATACCCCGAATTCTATCATCTGGAAACACAGCATTGTTTTTGGAGCACATCCTTCCAAAAAAAAAAAAATTTTTTTTTTTTTTCTGAGACAAGAGTCTCGCTCTTCTTGCCCAGGCTGGAGTGCAGTGGCGCAATCTTGGCTCACTGCAACCTCCACCTCCTGAGTTCATGTGATTCTCCTGCATAGCTGGGATTACAAGTGCCTGCCACCACGCCTGGCTAATTTTTGTATTTTTAGTAGAGGCAGGATTTCACCATATCAGCCAGGCTGGTCTCGGACCTGTCTCAGTCTCCCAAAGTGTTGGGATTATAGGTGTGAGCCACTGCACCTGGCCCCACCCCCCAAATTTTTTTGTGGTAAAATATTCATAGCATAAAATTTATCATTTTAAGCATTTTAAAGTGTATACAAATTCTACTTTTTTTTTTTTTGAGACGGAGTTTCGCTCTTGTTACCCAGGCTGGAGTGCAATGGCGCGATCTCGGCTCACCGCAACGTCCGCCTCCTGGGTTCAGGCAATTCTCCTGCCTCAGCCTCCTGAGTAGCTGGGATTATAGGCACGCGCCACCATGCCCAGCTAATTTTTTGTATTTTTAGTAGAGACGGGGTTTCACCATGTTGACCAGGTTGGTCTCGATCTCTCGACCTTGTGATCCACCTGCCTCGGCCTCCCAAAGTGCTGGGATTACAGGCTTGAGCCACGGCGCCCGGCCAACAAATTCTACTTTTATAAATACCTCCCGAAGCTAGGGCTCCTAGTGCAACTTTGATCACCTTGACAGACTAGTGGCTAAAATGCTTTGGGGTGAGGGCCTGTCTGACATTGTTCAAATGAAAACAGTGTATCCAGCCACTTTGTGAGGTGGTAAAGTTGGTCCTGTTAAAATATGAAGGCTGACCAGGTGTGGTGGCTCAGCCTATAATCCCAGCACTTTGGGAGGCCAAGGAGACAGATCAACTGAGGCCAGGAGTTCCAGACCAGCCTGGATAACATGGCGAAACCCCATCTCTACAAAAAATACAAAAATTCTCCAGGTGTGGTGGCATGTGCCTGTAGTTCCAGCTATTTGGGAGACTGAGGTGGGAGCATTGCTGGAGCCTGGGAGGTCGAGGCTGCAGAGTGCCACGATCATGCCACTGCACATCAACCTGGGTAACAGAATGAGACCCTGTCCCAGAAAATAAAAATAAAAATGAAACATGAAGGCCAGGCCAAGTGTGGTAACTCATACCTGTAATCCCAGCACTTTGGGAGTCTGAGGCCGGTAGATCACTTTATATGTATGTGTGAAGGCCAAAGATGAGGGGAAGCTAGTCTGTCTTCTGATAGGACCTCGTGAGGAGAAGCAAGGGGCATAGTTTTGCTAGACTTCTCCAAGAGATCTGTCTGCTAGCCAAGGAAGATGAGAGAGAGCCCCTGGCCCTTCCTGGAGGAGGAGTCTGTGATTATCCTGTCAGGATCCTCAGTCTAAGGTGTTTCTTTCTGCCTTTGCCCTTTGGGGTAAGCAGGAGCGGCAAACTCTGGTGGACAAAAGGGCCGGGACATGGCACTGGGCCGGGAACAAACAACCAGCCCTGGGGAGGAACAGGCCCTTGACAGGAAGGCAGGAGCTGCTGCCAGCAGACAGGAAAGAGCGAGGCCAGCCTCCTCCATCAGCCTGGCTCCGACAAATTTTGCTTCCTCTAGCTCCAAAGAGGGAGGGAGGCCAAGAAGAGCCTCCAGGTCCCAAACAAAGATTTCAGAGTGTGGTTAGGAGACTGAGTCATGAACCACAGGCATTGGCTTAGCAGATACTGTGATGGCTTCAGAAGGACCTTGAACTCAAAGAGCCTAAACTCACTGGGCGGGGCGCTCCTGTGTTAACTGGATCCCTCCTTCCAAACCAGGAGTGATCTCCCTCTTCGCTGACACCCCACCACATTCATGTAGCCCTCACTCAACCCTTAGCACACACTCATTGGTGTTTTGCCCTCCATGGACCCCAACCCAGCTGTAATGTCTTGAGAGCAGCTACTAGGTCCCCAGGGATCTTCGTTTCTCCCGTTGTGCCCCGTCTGGTGTCCTGCACAGAGCAGATGTTTAGGCAGCATGCACATGGTGAGGTTTATGTATGTTTTGGGGCGGGGGGGGTATCCTGACAACAAGAGCAGCTGGAGTTTTTTGTTTTTTTTTTTTTGAGACGGAGTTTCGCTCTTGTTACCCAGGCTGGAGTGCAATGGCGCGATCTCGGCTCACCGCAACCTCCGCTTCCTGGGTTCAGGCAATTCTCCTGCCTCAGCCTCCTGAGTAGCTGGGATTACAGGCACGTGCCACCATGCCCAGCTAATTTTTTGTATTTTTAGTAGAGATGGGGCTTCACCATGTTGACCAGGATGGTCTCGATCTCTTGACCTCATGATCCACCCGCCTCGGCCTCCCAAAGTGCTGGGATTACAGGCTTGAGCCAGCGCGCCCGGCGAGCAGCTGGAGTTCTAAACAACACAGTTTTGAGGCCCTTCCAAGGTGGTCTGGAGGGCTTCCAAGAGGAGGTGAGAAATACAGAGGGTCTTGGAGGTAACAGAGGGTTCAGTTAATGGAGAGGAAGCAGCAGGAAGGGGCATTCTGGGAGATCCTGCTGGGGGAATGAGGTTTGGGGACCGAGTCCCAGGAAATCTCAGGTGGGGCGACTCCCAGGTCCAGATGCCCTTGCAGGCTTGCACTGTGTCTGCCAGGAGGCAAGTGCAGGACACTGGGGCTCTCATTACAGTCCAGAGAAGCAATGGGCTCCTGGCTGCCACCTTTTCCAAGAAGCTGACTTTTGAGGAATCCGCCTGCCGCGGGAATCACACCACGTTTGCACTGGCCTCAGCTGTTGATTACGCCATCATCCACGCAGCCAGCTTTCAGGAAGAACACTCTCTTCCTCACAGCATGTCCCCGCTCCTGTTTTCATGTTTATGGCATCAGGTGGTTTGCAGAGTGCTCCACACCCAGATGTGTACACCGAGTGAGGTCAGCTGAGAAAACAATAGCCTGCTTACCACGCTGCTGTCCCCCTCGTTCTGGAAGCTACAGGTTGGGGCCACCATCACCCCTGGGCACACCCCCAACTCTCACCTTCAGCGCCCCCAGTGCCTCCCGCTTCCCTTCTGCTTCCCTTCCAGCCTCTCGATTGCCCAGACTGTTGTTTATCAACACAGACCAGAACATTCTGCTGCCAGAAGAAAGACACATGGTGGTGGTACTGCTACCCACACCCTGCCGTCAACACACTCCCACGCACTGTTTGCCGCTGTCAGAGCCCTGCGCGCACACACATTCTCACCCGAGCCTGCCAGCACAGCTGTTCCCCGCTGCCGGGAACCAGGCCCTCCATCCCGCACGACACACATGTTCTCTGGGTTTTTCTCAATGTAGTGTGTGTGCTCATGGTGGAGGCACACACTGTGAACCAGGCCGGCACACACTCTTCCCTCCAACGCAGGCTGGGGATCTATCACTTGCTACTGTGTGACCTTGGGCCGTGGACTTCACCTCTCTGTGCATCAGAGGCCTCATTGTAGAATGGGGATAATGACGACCTATCGAAGATAAATATCCATAGCCTCTCTAAGGGCTTTCTATGTGGGCTTTTCCGCACAGTCTGTGGTTTGGACAGAGAGCAGGCACCCAGGAAGTGCTGAATCAGCAGGAGCCTTGTGGGTGGGGTGAGTATTGTTGGAGCCTCTCTGGAATCTGGCCAGTGATTTTCCTCTCCCAGGCCGGCTGGCAGCCTCATCTCATGTTCAAAGCGTCCTGGCTGCCTGACCCTGACCCTGGGATGTCACCTGTCTGCTACCCAGTTTTCACCAGCGAAATGGGCATAACAACCGCCTCAGAAGAAGGGTCCCCTCTGCTCTGCCTTTTGCTCACCCTCCTCTGCCCTCCCCCTGACATCGGCAGCCCTTCTGTGCCTTGTCTCTTCAACCTGGTCTCTCCTTCTTGGCGAGCAAACCTGCTGCACTCTTTTCTTTCTTTCTTTCTTTCTTTTTTTTTTTTTTTTGAGTTAGAGTCTTGCTCTTGTTGCCCAGCCTGGAATGTAGTGGCTTAATCTCAGCTTACTGCAACCTCTGCCTCCTGAGTTCAAGCGATTCCCTTGCATCCGCCTCCCGAGTAGGTGGGCTTATAGGCACATGCCACCACACCTGGCTAATTTTTGTATTTTTAGTAGAGACAGGATTTCACTACGTTGGCCAGGCTGGTCTCGAGCTCCTGACCTCAGGAGATCCACCCACCTCAGCCTCCCAAAGTGCCGGGATTACGGGCGTGAGCCACCACGCCTGGCTCCAGTCTTTTCTATTCTGGGAAACAGAGAGATGGATGCAGAAAGGAAAGAACATAAATGTGGTTTGAGGATTGAGAGAAGTCTGGGCTGAGCAGGAGAGCACCCTGGCTGTCCCTGAGGAGCAGGTGCTGCTGTGGGTGGAGCACCAAGTCAGGCCATGCTGGAGAGCCAGTGCCTGGGGGGTACTTCGCCTAAGCAGCACCTCCTTACTTCCTGCTGTTGGTGGAAATCTGTAGGCAGGTCCTGTCCTGGTCTGAGCAGCTGTGGCTTTCCCCTTTTCCTGCATGCAGAGACTTTCAAGTTCCAGCCACCACTGGGAGCCACTGGAGAGCTGTTGGCTCCAGAGCACCATGATAAATGGGCTGCCCCTAATCATTGGGATCCCATGTGAGAGTACAAATGGAGAACCACACGCCAGGTGTCTACATATTCAAAATGTATACACCAAGCTTAATCTGCCGTCATGACCAGGTGTGGTGGCTCACGCCTGTAATCCCAGCACTTTGGGAGGCCAAGACGGGAGGATCACCTGAGCTTGGGAGTTTGAGAACAGCCTGACCAACTTGGAAAAACCCCATCTCTACTAAAAATAGGAAATTAGCCAGGTGTGGTGGCGCATGCCTGTAATCCCAGCTACTTGGGAGGCTGAGGCAGGAGAATCATTTGAACCTGGGAGGTGGAGGTTGCAGTGAGATCATGCCATTGCACTCCAGCCTTGGCAACAAGAGCGAAACTCTGTCTCAAAAAGAAAGAAGGAAGGAAGGAAGGAAGGAAGGAAAGAGAAAGAAAGAGAGAGAAAGAAGTCATCTGTCATATAAAGTAAGTTTTATCTTCCAGCTTCCTGAATGTAGCTTCAGAAAAATCTGGAAAGCCAGGTTTGAATCTGGATTTTTTTGGACTCTTCAGAGTCCCTCTCTGGAGCTCTGGGGCAAGGAAGAGAGGGGCCGGCCAGGCGACATGAGAAGTTGGGCTTTAAGGTAGTTGGTTTATTGGATGCAAATACAAACTGTTTGAATCTGATCAATACTTTATACTTTTTATTTTCTCCTGGCCCATATGCCAAAAGATCTAGAAGGCAGTTTAGCAGTTTAATTAAGATCCTTAGGCTGGGCGCGGTGGCTCAAGCCTGTAATCCCAGCACTTTGGGAGGCCGAGGCGGGTGGATCACGAGGTCAAGAGATCGAGACCATCCTGGTCAACATGGTGAAACCCCATCTCTACTAAAAATACCAAAAAAAAAAAAAAATTAGCTGGGCATGGTGGCGCGTGCCTGTAATCCCAGCTACTCAGGAGGCTGAGGCAGGAGAATTGCCTGAACCCAGGAGGCGGAGGTTGCAGTGAGCTGAGCTCAGACCACTGCACTCCAGCCTGGTGACAGAGCAAAACTCCATCTTAAAAAAAAAAAATGAATGGTTAAAATGTATATTTTATGTATACGTTATTATACCGTTGTATTGATTTGCTAGGGCTGATGTAACAAATTACTGCAAACTGGGAGGCTTAACCGGCAGAAATGTGTGGTCTTGTAGCTCTGGAGGCTGGAGGTCCAAGGTGAAGGTGTCAGCAGGATTGGTTCCTTCCTAGGGCTGGGAGGGAGAAGCTGTCTTTGGTCTGGCTCTGGAGGCTTCCTGGCCATCATTGGCATGACTTGGCTGGTGGAAGCATCACCCCTCCAGCCTCTGCCTGTATTTTCACATGGCTCTGTCTCTCTCTCTCTCTCTCTCTCTCTCTCTCTCTCTCTCTGTGAGTGTGTGTGTGTGTCCAAAGGTCCCCCTTTTATAAGGACACTGGTTACACTGGGTTGAGGTCTACCCTACTGACTTCATTTTAATGTAGTGACATCTGTAATGACCCTGTCTAAATATTTCCAAATCAGGTCATATTCTGAGGTACTGGAGATTAGGACGTCAACACAGGAGTTTTGAGGGAACACTATTCAACTTGTAGCAACCACAATGGAAAAAAAAAGTGTCGACCTTGTACTCGCTATCAGATGATAGACGGGGAAAACGCATTTTGTGAAGTTTCAGGCCTTTGGTCATAGTAGAGCTTCAAAACGTGCTTCTTCATTTGTGTTTAAATCTGATACCAAGCAGTTGAAAGGGTAGAAATCTCCCATTCTCCAAGATGAGTCCTCTCCCGGCCATGAACTAAGGGATTTTTCAATGATCAGCATTATTTCCAGACAAGTACTTAATAAACTTTGTAAAAATAGCTACCTGCCTTGTACATTTTTTTTTTTTTTTTTTGAGACGGAGTCTGGCTCTGTCGCCCAGGCTAGACTGCAGTGGCTCAATCTCAGCTCACTGCAACCTCCACCTTACAGACTCAAATGATTCTCCTGCCTCAGCCTCCTGAGTAGTTGGAATTACAGGCGAGCGCCAGCATACCCAACTAATTTTTTTTTTTTTAACTCTAAGGCATTTTATTATAAAAAGTTAATACTCATATACATAAAGTAATATGTACTTAAAATGCATGATACATTTACTTCATTTTTTAGCTTGACCTTCTAGTAGATCCTTAGCTTCATTTATTTTGGCTGCTATATAAGGAGATCCTCCTTTGTCAGGATGATTTAAAAGCATAATTCGTCGATGAGCATCTCTTATTTTCCCTTTATTGGCAGTAGGGCTTACACCTAGTATTAATGCTGCTTCCCGTTTTGTCATTTTGGGTTCAAACCCACCTCTGTAATAGCCACCATTGAAGGCAGATTTTGGTAGACTTTGAAAAACTTGTTTTACTTGAGGCTCCATATGCTTCATGGCTTGCAAAACATAACGGCCTGCAAATCCTGCAGCTGCAATGGTCAGTCCAACTGCTACCATTGTACTGGCCATGGCCTCTGCCGCGAGCCCGGCTCATTTCCGCGCAGAGGCCGCGGCCGCCGCCCGCACGCCGGGAGCAGAGCGACCCCAACTAATTTTTTTGTATTTTTTTTTTTTTTTAAGAGAGGGAGTTTCGCTCTCGTTACCCAGGCTGGAGTGCAATGGCGCGATCTCGGCTCACCGCAACCTCTGCCTCCTGGGTTCAGGCAATTCTTCTGCCTCAGCCTCCTGAGTAGCTGGGATTACAGGCACGCGCCACCATGCCCAGCTAATTTTTTTGTATTTTTAGTAGAGATGGGGTTTCACCAGGTTGGCCAGGCTACTCTCGAACTCCTGACCTCAAGTGTTCTGCCTGCCTCAGCCTCCCAAAGTGCTGGGATTACAGGCAGAGCCACCGTGCCTGGCCTCCTCCATGTAGACTTAATGATGGTTAAGGTTTTTTTGTGTGTGACAGAGTTTCACTCTTGTTACTCAGGCTGAAGTGCAATGGCATGATCTCAGCTCACCATAACCTCCGCCTCCCAGGTTCAAACAATTCTCCTGCCTCAGCCTCCCAAGGAGCCGAAATTATAGCCATGCACCACCACAACTGGGTAATTTTGTATTTTTAGTAAATACAGAGTTTCTCCATGTTGGTCAAGCTGGTCTCGAACTCCCAACCTCAGGTGATCCACCCTCCTTGGCCTCCCAAAGCGCTGGAATTACAGGTGTGAGCCATCATGCCCTGACCTGGTTAAATTTTTACTACATTTGCTTGATCTGTATGAAGTTTTCCTGGTGAGCCATTTGAGAAGTCGCATACTTGAGCATCAGTTTCCTAGGAATATGCTGGTCTCCTTAATCACATTGCCCTTCTCACACGTGAGAAAACTAACAATGGTTCCATAATATCATCTCATATCCAGTTTATACTGAAATTTGACCAGGCTGGTTTTTTAAACATTTTTGAACCTAATGAATTCCAAATCTGTAAAACTTAAGGTGGGTTTTTTTTTTTGGTTTTTTTTTTTTGAGACAGAGTCTTGCTCTGTCACCCAGGCTAGAGTGCAGTGCTATCATCTCGGCTCACTGCAAGCTCTGCCTATGGGATTCAAGAGATTCTCCTGTCTCAGCCTCAGGAGTGGCGGGGACTACAGGCGTGCGCCACCACACCCGGCTAATTTTTTATGGATTTTTAGTAGAGATCAGGTTTCACCATGTTGGCCAGGATGGTCTCAATCTCCTGACTTTGTGACCCATGCGCCCCAGGTTCCCAAATTGCTGGGATTACAGGCGTGAGCCACCACACCCAGCCAAGCTTAAAGTCTTGACAATATTACCTGTGCTATGGGAATTTTGAAGCTTCAAAAAATGCAATTTAGGGCCAGGTATGGTGGCTCACATCTGTAATCCCAGCACTTTGGAAGGCCACGGCAGGAGGCTCGCTTGAGCTCAGGAGTTTGTGATCAGCTTGGGCAATATAGGGAGATCCCATCTCTACAAAAGATTTAAAAATTAACTGAGCTTAGTGGTGAGGGCCTGTAATCCCATCTGCTTGGGAGGCTGAAGTGGGAAGATCACTTGAGCCCGGGAAGTGAGGTTGCTGTGAGCCAAGACTGTGCCACTGCACTCCAGCCTGGGTGGCAGACCAAGACCCTGTCTCAGTAAATAAATAAATAAGCTGGGCATGGTGGCACATGCCTGTAGTCTCCGCTACTAGGGAGGCTGAGACAGGAGGATTGCTCAAGCCTGCAGTGAGCTCTGATCACACCACAGTACTCCAGCCTGGTAACACAGTGAGACCCTCACACCACAGTACTCCAGCCTGGTAACACAGTGAGACCCTGTCTTTAAAAGAAAAAAAAAAAAGAAAAAAGAAAACATTCTAGTTATAGGCCTAGAAGCAAAGAGGGAAAAAAAAAAAAAAGAAAAAAGAAAATGCAATGTGGCCAGGTGCAGTGGCTCATGCCTGTAATCCCAGCACTTTAGAAGGCCAAGGCCGGTGGATCGCCTGAGGTTGGGAGTTCGAGACCAGCCTGGCCAACATGATGAAACCCCATCTCTACTAAAAATGCAAAACTTAGTCACAGTGGTGCATGCTTGCAATTCCAGCTACACAGGAGGCTGAGGAAAGAGAATCGCTTGAACCTAGGAGGCGGAGGTTGCAGTAAGCTGAGATCACGCCGCTGCACTCTAGCCTGGGTGACAGAACAAGACTCTGTCTCCAAAAAAAAAAAAAAAAATGCAACTCAACATGTAAAACTCTTTCTGGCCAAGCCACGGTGTTTCTTTTCCTTCATTTCCTTTCACTCACAAGCTCTTTTGAATGCTCAAATGTGTGCTTGGGGTGGGGTGTCTCTGAAATTCCTTTTAATCTAAGACAATGGCCTTCCAGGAGTACCTGCAGGAAGACCTGTTAAGACTGGCCCGAGACCTCCTAGACTTGCCTGGGACCTCCCTGCAGGAGTTGCCAAAGGGAGCAGGGAGGGAAAGGAGGTTTGCCCTTGCCCTTGCCCTTGGCCTTGGTTTGGGGTGGAGACATCCAGGCTGAGAACTTCCCCCCTCCATAGCTGGCCAAGTTCCAATCTGGCATGGCTGTCCCTGCTGCATTGTCATGGGCTCTTTTGGGGGAGTTCCGGACAGCACCGCTGTGCAAAAGATCGTCCTGGTCTCCAGAAAGTCGGCTCCAAATGACACCGAGGAAAGAAAGAGGAAATCTCTGCAGTGTATTTCCCTGAGTTTTTGAGGAACAGTCCTCTTTCCCATCTTTCCCTCCCTTCTCTACAAATCCAGGGTTCAGGATTAAGCCCTGGGTTTGTAAAACCGCTTCACAACTAGGAATGGCATTAATTAGCAACACTGTACAAATAAAAAGGGGGGCCAACAAGGATGGAGGGCGTTGGGGGAGACTGTGGTTGGCGATCCCAGGCCACCTTCCTCCTCCAGCTCCCACGCTTGCTTCAGCTGGGCTGCAAGTTCCTGCCAATGTATTTCTGCTTGGGACAGGAGCCAAGGGTCAGATAAAGTTCCAACTGTATTTTGCAGCAGGCCTGACACTTGGCCCAGTGCTCTAGGCCTGTGACAGTGCCAGGATAGTATGTTGGGAAAGCCAGTCCAGAAGGAGCTGGTTTAAATGCGTTTGAGGGAGCAGGCAGTTGACTAACCAGACAGTTCAGCAACACAACACTCGGTCACATCGTCGGACCAATGGGGACACAGAAGGCCTGCACGCCATTCCCAGGAAGCCCCCAGCAGCCACTGTGCTAATCCCTCAGCATTTCAGGGACCAAGATCTGTAGCCCCAGACAACTTTGTTGTCTTTAGTAAGACAAGTAAACACTGAACACTGAGTGTGCTTACACCAAGCACTTTATATGCATGATCTAACGGAATCCTCAGCACAGCGGATGAGGGAGTTACTATTTTCCTAGCCATACAGATAGTAGATGACATTACAGGAAACAGACACAGTGTATATGAGGATCTCTTCTAAATGCTTTCCACCCATTAACTAATTTTCTGGAGAAACTGAGGCAGAGCAGAAGCAAAGCCAGTTGTCCAGTGTCACACAGCTGGTGGGTGTGGACCTGAAACCACTGGAAACTGGGTGATTCCAGAATGGAGGGCCCACCCCTGCACCACCCCTCAATTTTCCAGGTGGGGAAACAGGTTCAAAGACAGGGGAAGGGAAACCAGGGTGAGATGGGTTAGTTCAGATGAGGGCAAAGTTTGCAGTCTCTTCTGCTTCCTAACCAGCATGAGAGGCGCCCATGGGAACAGAACTCAGACATCCGACCCTGAGCCCTCTGCCACTCTTCCTTCCTCTCCTCCGGCCCAGTTGGTCTGAACTGTGTTGTTCCAGGCCTCACGGGAGCTGCTGTGGGACACGGACTGGGCAAGAGTCCTTTTGTTCACACAAGGTTGTCCCTGGCGGGCCAGGAGCAGTGCCTCACCCCTGTAATCCCAGCACTTTGGGAGGCCAAGGCGGGCAGATCATCTGAGGTCAGGAGTTCGCTACCAACCTGGCCAATCTGGTTGGCCTGAAATCCTGTCTCCACTAAAAATACAAAAGTTAGCCAGGCGTGGTGGTGCATGCCTGTAACCCCAGCTACTTGGGAGGCTGAGGTGGGAGAGTCATTTAAGCCTAGAAGGTGGAGGCTGCAGTGAGCAGAGATGAAGGCATTGGATTCCAGCCTGGGTGACAGAGCAAGACTCCATCTCGAAAAATAAAAATCAAAAAAAGGTTGCCTCTGACTCTTCTTGACTCCTAGGCACCCTGAGGGCAGTGAAAAGCTGCATGGTGTGCCTCCCACAGCCGAGGCTCTGTCCTGAACCCGGAAGTGAGCCAGCTGGACCCAGCCTTGCAGGAGGCAAGGCTTCCTGTCACGTTGAAGCTCTGCTGATAGCCCAAGGCCACCTGCAGCGACAACACGTGGTGGGTGGAGATGGTGGCCTGGTGTCCGTCCGCCACTGTCATTGTCCTTACCAGCTCTGCTTTCACCTGCACCAGTGGACAAACCCAGGTACCAGAGGGGCTGCTGCCGTCTGTCCCTCTCCCTGGCCTCAGGCAAGAGCATCAGGGCTAGACTCAGAAAGGAACATCAGGCCTGGCTTCAGGGTGCCTCTCGGCATGCTCAGATGGGCAGGACCAGAGACCAACAGAGGAGATCATCTTTAAGCAGGGCTTGAATATACAATAAACCATGCAGAAATCTGCAACTTCCTTTTCGGGGGTGGGGCAAATTAGGTTGGTTTTTTGTTAAGTTTGCAGACATATCTGTGTATTTAGATACATGCACATCCCCCCACCCCCTTTTTTTAGAAAATGTTCCCATGTTTTTGCTAATCATTCATTCTTTCTTCCTTTCCATATTTATTTATTTTTATTTACTTATTTATTTATTTTTTTGAGTCAGAGTCTTGCTCTTGTTGTTCAGGCTGGAGTGCAATGGTGTGATCTTTGCTCACTGAAACCTCTGCCTCCCAGGTTTAAGCAATTCTGTCTCAGCCTCCTGAGTAGCTGAGATTACAGGCATGTGCCACCACTTGGCTAATTTTTACATTTTCGGTAGACGTGGGTTTTTGCCATGTTGGCCAGTGAACTCAAGTGCTCCACTCGCCTTGGCCTCCAAAATTCTGGAATTACAGGCATGAGCCACTGCGCCCAGATTATTTATTTATTTATATTGTTATCATCATTACTATTTTATTTATTTATTTATTTATTTATTTATTATTATTTTTTTTTTTGGAGACGGAGTTTCGCTCTTGTTACCCAGGCTGGAGTGCAATGGCGCGATCTCGGCTCACCGCAACCTCCGCCTCCTGGGTTCAGGCAATTCTCCTGCCTCAGCCTCCTGAGTAGCTGGGATTACAGGCACACGCCACCATGCCCAGCTAATTTTTTGTATTTTTAGTAGAGACGGGGTTTCACCATGTTGACCAGGATGGTCTCGATCTCTTGACCTCGTGATCCGCCCGCCTCGGCCTCCCAAAGTGCTGGGATTACAGGCTTGAGCCACCGCGCCCGGCCTATTTATTTATTTTTGAGACAGAGTCTTGCTCTGTCGCCAAGCTGGAATGCAGTGGCACAATCTCAGCTCACTGCAACCTCTGCTGCCCGGGTTCAAGCAAGTCTCCTGCCTCAGCCTCCTGAGTAGCTGGGACCACAAGAACGCACCACTACGCCTGGCTAATTTTTTGTAGCTTAGTAGAGACAGGGTTTCACCATGTTGGCCAGGATGGTCTTGATCTCCTGACCTCATGATCTGCCCACTTTAGCCTCCCAAAGTGCTAGAATTACAGGCATCAGCCACCGTGCCCAGCTCCTTTCCATATATATGTATTGATCTCTTAGTATGTGCCAGGAACCTTGGTAAGTCCTGGGCATGCGGAGATGAGAAAAACAGACCTGATCTCTCCCTCACTGACCTTTCAGCCCGGTTGAGAAAGAAACTTCAAATTCTGAACTGCAGTAAGAGCTAAAGAGAAAAAAAACAGGGAGTTCTGAGAGGGGACCTCTGCAGGACCTCTACTCAAGTAATATTTACATGGGGATCAATATGAGAAGGAGCCAATCATTTGAAGAGTGTAGCGAAAAGCCTTCTGGGCAGAGGGAACAGCATAAGCGAGGGCATAGAAGTCTGAACATTGTGTGGGGAAGTCTGATGCTCTTCCTAATTACATTATAGGGGTGTAGTTGGGGGAAGCCATACTGGCAGGGCAGAATCAATGTGAGAAAACCCCAAATGTCAAGCCAAGAAATTTGGACTTGATTCTGTAAGCAACAGGGGGCTACTCACGTCACTTAGTTTTGAAACAGCAGTTCTGAGGCTCCAGCCTGGAAAAGTCCAGAATATTAATGTTCAAGAGGAAATGTCTGCTTCAAATGAAAGGCTCTTTCTCCTGCTTGCTGAGAATTCAAAGCCTGCCCCATGCCTCTGAGCCTTAGAGCCAGACAGGTTGCCTTATTACTGACTCCCCACAGAAACGCAGCCCAAGAGATTTGCCCAAGTGAAACGGCAAACCAAAGCCAAATGCAGAACCTTAAGCCCCAAATGCCAGCCTTCAGCTCCAGCCCTAAACCTGCCCCCTTTCACTTGGGAATTCTTTCTGGCAGCCACTCAAAGCAGATGAGTGAGAAAATGGTGGGGTTTTTTTTGTTTTTCTTTTTTCTTTTTGAGACCAGTCTCGGTATGTCACCCAGGCTGGAGTGCAGTGGCGAGATCTTAGCTCACTGCAGCCTTGACCTCCTGGGCTCAAGGGATCCTCCCGCCTCAGCCTCCCAAGTAGCTGGGACTGAAGGCTTGAAAATTAAATAAATTGCATTCTTGAAAATGCATGTTAACACGAATTTATGGAGCTATTATTACCAGTGCCAATTACAGTACCTGTCCTGGGAGGTAGACCTGCCCCAAGGACGCACTCAATCTCCTTGAACTCCAGAAATTCCCCTAGGACTCCCCTCCCCTGCCCCCAACTCCTCAAGTTGCTGAAAATCATGAGTAACAAAGCGGCCAGGAGTTTCCTGTCTTGCAGAGCTGGCTTACTCAATTTCCCTCGTTTGTCCGCTCAGACCAGACGGGGCAAAGGGCAGCCATCAAAGGTGTCTGGGACGAGCCCGGCGGGGTAATGGGCCGCTGGGGATTCCGTCTGGCCCAGGTCTCAGCCAGGGGAGAGGGCGGGAAGGCAGCTGGGCCGGGGCCGCGGGCGGGGGACCGGGGACAAGCAACCCAGCTCAGGCCGGCACGCTGTGCGCGCAATGTGCAAGACTGCGAAAGCGGATGCCGGATGGGGCAATCTCTGGCAACGCGCCCCGGGACGTCGGGGTGGGAGCCCGGGGACGGACTGCTGGCCCGGCCTCCAGCATTAGCCCCGCCCCCAGCTTTCCCAGTTGTGGTTGGGTTTGGGGAGGGCGCGCAGGGCCTGAACACATGGGTGGGCCCGCGTGCCCAAGCCCCCTGCGGCCCAGGCACCCTGGCTCATTATCTCCCCCGGCCACGGGCATTGGGTTCCGCTCCGGTTGTACCACCCCCGCACTGCTATGACAGACACGAGGAGCTGGTGCCAACCCGCAGACACACCTGGACTGCCCCACGTGGGCATCGCACGCGCAGGGGCACATCTGCCCTGCTGGGTTTGGAGAGCAGCTGCAAGTCAGCCCCTGGAGTGTGGTCCCTTGCGGGTTGGAACAAGAACTGAGTAACCTCTCTGAGCTTCAGATAACTCATCTGTTAAGTGGGGAGGATGATAGCATCACTGGATTGTTGTCAGGATGAAATAAGATAGAGGCTATAGGGGCGGGTGTGGTGGCTCACTCCTGTAATACCAGCACTTTGGGAGGCCGAGGTGGGAGGATCTCTTGAGCCCAGGAGGTCAAAGCTGCAGTGAGCCAAGATCATGCCACTCCACTCCAGCCTGGGCAACAGAGCAAGACCCTGTTTCCAAAAAAAAAAAGAAAGAAAGAAAAACAAAAAGGCTACAAGTGTTAAGTCCCAGTCACTAGCACTCACCCAGTAAGTGACAGCCATGAGGATTCTTACAGAGGAGGGAACTGGGAGCTGCAAAGCCAGCTGGGCTCAGAGGCTGCAACGGGGGCATGTCTGGATTTCTGGGTTTTTTTCCTTCCCTGTATCATATTCATTTTTTTTCCTCAATATCACCCCTCATCTTTCACTCGGGCCCCGAAGCATTCTTTCTTTCATTTGACACACATCGGTTGATATTTGTGCCTACTGTGAGGCATTAAAAGCTGCTTGTCTGGCTGTGTGGCACCCAGGAAGTTTCCCCAGGCCATGCCGGCTACACCTGTGGCCTATTCAGCCTGGGTTGCTGCCAGGTCTGGCCCTGAGTCACTGGAGCAAGTCATTTCCTCTCTCAGTCCCTCCATCTGTGCAATAGGGATAAGAGTCCTGGTCTTTCTCCAGTCTCCTGGGACTGACAGGGGTGGGACTGACAGGGGATGAGTCAGATAACGGTGGGGAAGGCCCAGAGAGGCAGAAAGCAGCTCTTACTAGAGTGGGGCCTGTCTGGCTGATGCAAGGCTCACATTTTGCGTGCAACCCCACCCGTACAAACAGCGATGGCTCTGGGAAGCCTGAGGAGCAGGGGGAGCAGAGAAGTCCCCACCCCCACCCAACAGCCAGGGCGTGGGATCCAGACTGGCAGCTAGGGAGTCTGGGCAGCCGGGGCTCTGTCTGGCCTCTGCTTCCCCAGCTCTTCGAGCAGGTTCCTATGATCCAGCTGTCTTTTCTGTCACTCGGGGGTCCAGGTACCTCCCACACTGAGCTGAAGTTAGAAGTGAAGGGGGTAACTCCCAGAGGGAGGGGAGCTAGTCTGTGTTTCTGGGAGGGGTCTGAGGGCTGATGGGGGCTCTAGGTGGGGGAGGTGGGACCAGACAGTTGAAAGGACCAGAGTAGGGGAGCACCAGAGCACTGGCCAAAGAGGCTCAGCATATTCCACAGTCACCCCAGGAAGGGGGTCCCAGGGGCTCCTCCTGAAAGAGTTAGAGACTCCTGCACCCTCAGCCAACCCAGCATGACAGACCCCGCCTCATCCCACGGTGAATGGGATATCCACACTTAGGTCTGGGCCCCAATCTGGCTTCTGTCCCCGGCCAGGGGCATGACCTTGGGCCGGTGATTGAAATCACTGGGCCTTCATTTTTCTACATGTGAAATGGGGATCCTGATGCCTACTTTGTAAAGCTGTTGTAAGGCTGAGGGAAAATGAGAATGATATCAAGTGCTCACAGTAGCGGCGGGTGCTCTCCCCCGCCGCCCCTCGCCCTTTCCCTATCAGGTAGAATGTCACAAAGTCCTTGGGATAGAAAGGTCTACCAACATCTTCACAGTACCCCCACCCCCAAGGTTTCTAGCCTGATACCATAAGCTTTGATGGCAAGAGCTCTGTTTACTTGGGGACTTTATTTATGTATTTTTGAGATGAAGTTTTGCTCTTCTTGCCCAGGCTGGAGTGCAATGACACGATCTCAGCTCACTGCAACCTCTGCCTTCCAGGTTTCAGCCATTCTCCTGCCTCAGCCTCCCTAGCAGCTGAGAATACAGGCATGTGTCACCATGCCCAGGTAATTTTTATATTTTCAATAGAGACAGGGTTTCTCCATGTTGGCTAAGCTGGTCTTAAACTCCCGACCTAGGGTGATCTGCCCGCCTCAGCCTCCCAAAATTCTGGGATTACAGGCATGAGCCACCATGCCCAGCCTGCTTGGGGACTTCATATGCATTATTGTATTTGACATATGATGAGGGCCTCACATGGCATCCATTATAGAGACAGAAGCAGAGGCAGGAGAGGTCAAATAGCTTGTCTCTGGTCACATGGCCAGAAAGGGGGCACTCCAGGATTTGAAAGCAGATCTTTGGGACTCCGGCTCATCCGCCGCACACCCCCTGCCTGCATCTTGCTTTTGCCCTGGGTGCTCTGCTCTTACCTGAGTGGCCTCTTAACGATGTCGAGTACCCCAGGCCAGGGACGATCATGAGCATGGCTTCCTTGTCTTCCAGGGTGTGGCTCAAGCACACAGTGGGTCTTCAATCTACCCTGCTGACCAGGGAGATGAGTCCTGGTATGAGGGAGATGACTCATGAAGCCGGGCTGGGCGAGGGCATGTGCCTGTGTCCTGTGTGCGTGTCTTTCTGCATGTGTCTGTGTGCATGTCTCTGTATGTCTGTGTGTCTCTCTACATGTCTGTGTGTGTGCACAGGGAAATAACATGTGCCATCTGCTGGAGGCTTCCTCTCTCCAAGCTCCTACCCCGCCTGGTGCTGCTCCTGAGACTCAGCCTTCAAGGGGCCTCTGAGCCTGGGAAGTGAGGGTAGGGGAGGTCTTGGCCATCTCCCTCCCTGGCCAAATCCAAGGCCTGGTGGGGGCCGCAGCTGATGTCAGTTTCATGGGAAGCCGGCTCCTCCCTGACTCAAGAAGCAGCTCTTTGGGCATCTTCCACCAGTCTAGGCCCTGCTATTTTTAGATGCTGTCCCCTCCCCGACCCTCCCCTCCCTGCCACATACCAGCTGAGGGAGGAAGTGACTCACCGCAAGCCCAGACAGGTAGAGGCAGCCTTGGTGGGCCCCGGGCAGGCCTGGTTCCTGTGCTGTGGTTGCCTTCCCGGGACCACCTCAGAATGGCCTGCCCCATCCTGGGAACCACGCAGGGGTGGGATGGATCCTGGGGCCTTTCTGGGTTCCTTCGTTCTCTACTTCACAGGGCCTAAGCAAGCCCAGGCCTCTGACGGGCTATGGAGCCTCTGCTCACCTCCTCAGCAGACCTCAGCAGGCCTCAGACCGTACTGTGGGGCTGTGGCCAGCCTCAGCCCAGTCTAAGGGGGCCAGACAGGCGGAGGGGACTGCCGGTGGTCCCACTCGTTAGCTTCGTGAGAGAACAGCTAGGGTTATGAAAGAAAAAAGGCCCAGTTCAGGGGGGGCAGGGACGGTGTGATGACCCTGGGGATGTGTGTCCCTGTGGAGTGCCCAGCTGTCCCAGTGTGTCCAGATCTGAGGGGTTTCTGGGGACTTGTAGTGCTCACCAGGAGAGTCCTGGGCAAGTCAGGATGGCTGACCACCCTGGTGCCGCCTCACAAGGTGTATCCTAGCCAGAGAGCAGGTGTGGGGAGCTGGTTGTGGTTATCTGACAGAGTCTCGCCTAGTCAGGGCCGCAGGCCCCAGCCCCTACCTGACTTGCTGTCTGAGGTCAGGCATCACCCTGTCTGCCTTGACTGGGGAAGAGACTGAGTTGGGCTGTTGAGAAATATCGAGTTTATGAACATTGATGAATGCTGAGTGTAGGATAGAATATATTGTTTGCTAGGAAGAACAATGGCAAGGAAAACCTAGCCGGCCCCCTCCCCAAGTGGAAAACCACTGGGGGCATTCCTAAGTGGTAAAACAATGTATAAATATCGTACACCAGTTAAAACAATTCTTTGAGCTCTCTGCCCCCGCCCCCGGGGCTCCCTCGTGGAGAACACCTTTTAGTTTGTCTGTAGTCAGTGGTAAGTGGGAAACAGCTGCCTACTTGGAATATTTTTGAGTTACAGGAAAATACGGAACACCTGTTTGTTAATAATAATCACCTGTGCAGAGAGACTAACTACGTGGATCAGACTCTGCTCCGGGCCTTCAGCCTGGAATGCTGGCAGCCCCTGAGGCTCTCAGCTTCATAGGCTGCTGGCCCACTGGATAGATTCACTTTGCTGTTCTGTCTGGGTGTCTGCCTCTCATTGCCTTCAGTGCCACCTGGGTGGGGGTCTCTCCGGCCGAGCTGGTACTCAGTACTAGGCTGTGTGAGAACCAAGAGCCCAAGGTTGGCTGGAAGACCCGTGAGTCACCTCCACCGGGGATGATAGGGGTGGACAGGCTAGCGGGGGCTGGGGCTGGGGGAGGAAGGCAGCTACCCACCTAGGGCAGGGGTCAGAGAGGCACCCAGGAACAAGAAGAAATAATGATGGGCGCTCAGGCTATGCCTCAGGGAAGCTTGGCCCCAGGTCTACGAACTGTCGGGTACTTGCAAAGAGGAATTGGAGAGTGTGGTGGATGGCTCTGGCAGGCTGGCGGATGGCTAATTGGCAGGCTGGCAGGGCTTGTTGGTTTCTTGGAGAGGCCTTACCAGAGTGACAACCTGCAGAGCTCTCGGCTGCTCAGAGAAGTGGACAGAGGACTCTGCAGTCCTTCTAGATCAGCGTCTTGGGCTGCCTTCAGGGACAACCAGGCTCCTGAACCTGAGGCCTGCCCTCTGAGGTTAGGTCAGGGGCGCTATGGCTGAGGCCGAGACCCCACCTCTGGCCCACCTTTGTCCTCATTGCCGGGTGTTGGCTCTTTTTCCACAGCCTGGGGTTGGGGTGGGGCCGGTCTGTGTCCCAGGCAGCAGCTCCGACACTGCTGGGTGACCTTGACAAGTCACTTCTCTTTCCTGCGCCTTGATTTCCTCAATGGTAACATCGTGTAGTTAGATTAGGTGTCTGGCTTTTTTGTTTGTTTGTTTGTTTTTTTGCTTTTTTTTTTGAGACGGAGTTTCGCTCTTGTTACCCAGGCTGGAGTGCAATGGCGCGATCTCGGCTCACCGCAACCTCCGCCTCCTGGGTTCAGGCAATTCTCCTGCCTCAGCCTCCTGAGTAGCTGGGATTACAGGCACGCGCCACCATGCCCAGCTACTTTTTGTATTTTTAGTAGAGATGGGGTTTCACCTTGTTGACCAGGATGGTCTCGATCTCTTGACCTCGTGATCCACCCGCCTTGGCCTCCCAAAGTGCTGGGATTACAGGCTTGAGCCACCGCGCCCGGCCTAGGTGTCTGGTTTTTAAATATTTACTTTAGCCGTGGAATCCCTTCTTCAGTCACAATTCCACCTGCACTAAAGAGACCAGACAACAGCAGGTGACTGAGATGGGTGGCTGGAGCCCCGGGCGCCCCCCACACTCACCCGCACCCCTGGGGGCCCAGAGCTCTGTGGACACAGTCTGAGAAGTTGTCTTCACAGTCTGAGAAGTTGTCTTTGCAGCCTGCTACTCTAACGCTGTGATTTATGCCTTCAGGACAAGCATGCTGTCCTTGCTGCCTTCTCCAGACAGCCTGGTCATTAGACCCCAGGCCCAGCATGTTCTGGTACAGTCCATTTGGTGCTGAAATCTTCCGATTCTTCATCGCTGGTTTCTGCTGACAGGGAGGTCTGTTATGCAGAGTGCACTGGGGCCACAGGTCTGTTGTCCCTTCTCAGGGAAGGGACAGGGCCAAAACCTTCTATGCAACGGCTAACCCTGTGGGCACTGCCAGGCATGTGAAGGACGTCAACATACTTCTCTCAGTCCCCAAGAGCCTGCGGGACGGTGTGACTCCCACTGGCAGGCAAGGAAGGGGCTCAGGGGTCTTAGGAGACTGGCCCTGACCCCTGCTGTGGGTGTGCCCAGCCAGGAGCCCGAGTCCTTTCCCAGAGCCATAGTCTGGGGCCCTAGCACAGGCCCAGGTTTTCCCTGGCTTACTCTGGGGTGCGCAGGCACCGGCAGACACCAGCCACAGAAAGAGGGGGTGGGAGTTGACGAGGGAGGTGGAGAGGAGGGGAAATTTCCTTCTCCTGCTGGGAGTCTGGGGTGTCGTTTTCCTGGCTGAGGAGTAGGGTCACCCATTTCCCATCAGCTTCCGTCCAGGGGCAGTGGGAGGAGGAGGCGGCCAGGATTTCACAAACAGGTATGGGAGGAGGCCAGCAGCTGGGCAGCTGGCTGGGGTCACCCAAGGGCCTCGAGAGTCCCCAGTGCCCACCCTGACATCAGCGGCATGCGGAGGGACTCGGTGGTCTTGCAGTCTTCTCTAGCTCTCACAACAGGCACTGGGGGTTGGGAGGAGTCAGAGGCCCCTGCTCCCCACTCCCTGCGTCCCTCCCAGCTGCTGGCCTGGAAACTCAGCCAAGTCAACAGTTCCTTGAATTGTGTTACAGCCCAGGATGCCCTGCTCCAGTGCTAATAATATGGGCAGCTGTAGGGCATGAAACTCGATCCTCCAGGCTCCAATCCCACCCCACAGCGTGAACTCCGGGCTGGCAGGGAGTGGGCGGATGTTGGGCCCAGAGTCCTGAAAGCAGAGGCCTGGGCTTGGGATCCTGGGGCAAGGCTGGATCTGGCAGGGATCCCAGCCTCCACGAGGGATCCCAGTCCCCCCCAGCCTCCATGGGCATTTGTACAAAGTTGATCTGGGTCAGGCTAGCAGTGCTGACACCTATAAACTTAGTGGCTGACAGGCTGACATCCTTAGTGACTGAACCAGTGAGGTCTGTAGGATGATGATGATAATTATAAGATTTTTTTGGTTTTTTTTTGAGATGGAGTTTTGCTTATGTCGCCCAGGCTGGAGTGCAATGGTGCAATCTTGGCTCACTGCGACCTCCACCTCCAGGGTTCAAGTGATTCTTCTGCCTCAGCCTCCTGAGTAGCTGGGATTAGAGGCATGCACCACCATGTCCGGCTAATTTTGTATTTTTAGTAGAGACACCTTTTTACCATGTTGGTCAGGCTGATCTTGAACTCTTGACCTCAGGTGATCTGCCTGCCTCAGCCTCCCGAAGTGCTGGGATTACAGGCATGAGCCACCACACCCAGCCTGTAATAAGAGTTGATAAGTAAATAATACAAATGAAAAGTGCGTCCTGGCCTAGCGTGTCCATGGCTGAGGCTGGAACTCCAATCTCTGGGCTTTGTGCTCACTGCTTCTGTGCCAAGATGGGACCAGAGAAAGACTGAGGGCCAAAGACATCCACAGAGCAGAAGCTCTGAGCACCTACAGTGGCCTCGAAAGGCCTGTCACTCACAGCCCGAATGCCGTGGACACAGTTGCTGCCCGTGTGATACCTGCAGTGGTGGCAGCTGGCTTGTTTGACATGTGGCTGGAAGCAAAATTAGGGCCCAGGATACCACCTTCTGCACCCAGGCCATGGGCTGGCAGCCAGCAGGTGGCAGAGTCTGCCAGAGGTGCCCCCAGGGCTTGTGGCCAGGGCAGCACTGGGGTGGCCGGGGACAGAACGGGGTGTGACTCCAGCAGTGGCTGATGCTGTCTGTCACAGGCCTGAGCACTGAAGAGAGCCTCCTCCTCTACCCCTTGGGGTGGTGACCTCTTCAGACAGGAGTCGGTGCTCCCCTCAAATGACCACTGTGATTCTCATTTTGGCCCTTGGTATATTTGTCCTCCCAGCAGGAGAGGAGACATGGGGGCTTTTCATCGGGACTCTGCTTCCCCCAGGAGGCAGGAAAAGGAAAAAGCCACCACTCCATGCTCGCCCCAGCCCCATGAGACTGTTGGACTTCACCCACTGTCCAGCTGGGCACACATCGTGGCTCATGCCCTGGGTCTGAGCCCTCTAAGATCTGGGATAAGCATCCCCCAGCCAGTGCGCGGGTTTATGGCTGCAAAGCAGCCCCCTAGGGTGACCCTGGGCGGAGGAGTAGGTGAGGCTGGGGGGCGCAGCAGGGGGACAGTATCTCAGTGCCGACGGGCCCTTCCTTCCCTCAGCCTCCCATGGAGACCCCAGGGTGTGGTGTCTAGGCCCTGGGGCCACAGCCGTGAACCTCTTCTCCAGAGAGGAAGCCTTTACCTAAGAATTACATGAATATAGGCCAGGCACAGTCCCAGCACTTTGGGAGGCTGAGGTGTGCGAATCACAAGGTCAGGAGATAGAGACCATCCTGGCTAACACAGTGAAACCCAGTCTCTACCAAAACACACACACACACACAAAATTAGCCGGGTGTGGTGGCGCGTGCCTGTAGTCCAAGCTACTCGGGAGGCTGAGGCAGGAGAATCACTTGAACCTGGGAGGCAGAGGTTGCAGTGAGCCGAGATCGTACCATTGAACTCCAGCCTGTGCAACAGAGCAAGACTCCGTCTTAAAAAAAAAACACAAAAAAACAAAAAAACCCAAAACTACACAAATACATAAATACCTCCAGAACAGGATGTAAGAGGCCCTAAAGGGCCAGAGTCAGGCTGGAAGGGCCCTGCAGGTGACCTGGCGCCGGGAGGAGGAGTGTACCAGGGCTGACTGGGCAGGGGAGGTTCTGGGCTGTCGGTGTGAGGGAATGAGGCCGGGCGTGGCCGGGCGCCCCCACCTTCCCACCTGAAGGAGCCCACTGCATGCTCCCGCGCTGCCAGGCACCTGTCTCTCGGGCCTCCTCACCTGAGTCCCTCTGACAAATAAGAACAATCCAGTCGAGGTAGTGGGATTGCCAGATGGAGTCCCTGCAGGCCCTGGCCTGACCCCTGCCTTGACTAGCACAGGCTCCAGTGGAGGCGCTGCCTCCACCAGGAAAAATCTAGCCAGTCTGGGAGCAGCCCTGCCCTCCCTCCCTAAGGGCTTTGTTTAGACCAACTTGGCAGGAGGGTGGGGAAGGTGGACAAGATGTGGCAGGTCCTCCCCTCCTCAAGCAAAGCCCAATTCCTGGGCTCTGGGCAGACTGGCCGTACAGTCCTAGAGAGCACCTGCCCTCCTGCCCCCTTGTCCTGCCCGAGCCCTGTACCTTTATTTCATGCCCAAGTGGCTGTGAAAGTGACAGGAGTTCCAGGCCCTGTCCTGGGGAAACATCTCCTTACACGGGTCTGGGGCGGAGTGCCAGTCCTGTCTGCCCTGTTACCCCCTCCCCTGCATGGCCTTCTCTCAGCTTATAGAGTTAGTTGCAGCCTCCCCAAGGGCAGGCAGGCCACCAAGAAAGGCTCAGAAACACTCGCTGGGTGAATTACTGAGTGGACAGGTGCAGCCAATGGCGGAGAAGCGCAGGGTCTCTCATTCATTCCTGGGAAAGTTCTCTGCCCAAGGCCACTGGGTGGGCCTGGCATGACACGACAGGTATAGACTGGGGGCCTCGCCCAGGCATTGCTCCTGAATGCACTCATTTCTGCAATCTCCAGACTCAGGGCCTCTGTTCACACTGGAGCACCCGTTCCACCCCCACCCCAGTGCTGCCTGCACCCACCTCCTTCACCAATGCTAGTTCCTCTATCAAGAGTCCCTGGCTAGAGCCCTCACACCTGCCCCGCTCCCAGGGTTTCTACTCAAGGGCAGTCCACGTCTCTGTCACCTTAGAGCTTTCACTGCCTGGAATGGGACTTGACACCATCAGTGCTCAGCTAATCTTTGTCCACTAAGAACAAACAAGAAAACACCCAAATGGCACTCATCATGTACCAGGCACTGTCCTAAGTGCTTTATATGTGGCAACCTGTTTATGCCTCACAACCACCCTGTGAGGGAGGTGTTTCTATCACTCCCATTTTGCAGATGAAGACATTGAGGCAGAGGGCGGTCAAATGACACAGGAGAGCAAAAACCGGCTCCCTCCACCCTTCCAGGTTCTTTGGCTGTGCTAGGAATTAAATGGACAGATAAAGTGGTTAACAGGAGAAAAACAATATTTAATTATGTACGTAGGCATGGGACCCCATGAAGTATGAGGCTCCAAGAAGGATCATATCTTGAGCTACAGAAAAGGAATTGGGGTCCAGGATAACCTTTGTACCTTAGAAGAAAAGGGGCTGGGGGCTTCTGGTGGGTAGTGGCCACACAAGTTGGGGAGGGTGAGGAGAGGAACTGTATGGTGAGCAAAGGTTGTCTCGTTAGGCAGATAAAAAGTCTCTCAGGTCATAAAAGCTGTCTGAGCAGCCCCAAGAATAATAGGTCACTGTCAATGAGTTAATCTTCCCTGGTAGATAAGATGCCCCAGATGGCGTTCAAGACAACTTAGGCAGATGAGGGAACTTCAGAGAAAGCCCTTCCTATGGCTGGGGGTGGTGGCTCACGCCTGTAATCCCAGCACTTCGGGAGGCTGAGGCAGGTGGATCAACTGGGGTCGGGAGTTCGAGACCAGCTGACCAACATAGAGAAACCCCATCTCTACTAAAAATACAAAAAAAAAAAAAAAAAAAAAAAAAAAAAATTTAGCCGGGTGTGGTGGTGTATCCCTGTAATCCCAGCTACTTGGGAGGCTGAGGCAGGAGAATCACTTGATCCCAGGAGGCAGAGGTTGCAGTGAGCTGAGATCAGATCATTGTACTCCAGCCAGGGCAATAAAAGCAAAACTCCGTCTCAAAGAAAGAAAGAAAGAAAGAAAGAAAGAAAGAAAAGCCCGTCCTGCCTTCCTGCACTTGCTCCGGTGCCCCGGTTTGAAGTATGATGCACACCAAAATGGCAGACTTTGGGGTGGCGTTTCCTGAACTGTTTCAGCAACACCCAAGGTCACCCAGTCAGTAAATGGGAAAGATCCAGCCCCAGCCCCTGATGCTGCGTCCTAGGGATGACGTTTCCTGGTGCAGCCAGGTGGATGTCTGTGTCACTGTCAGGAGAGATGCCTACTTGAATGGACAGCTGCTCCCTAGGCCAAGCCCATCAGATGAAGTGCCACCACCCTCAGTGTGACATCCCTGTCCACCCTCCTGGACTCGGGTCTTCTGCCCATGCTACCTGACACCAGCGGGTTTGATTTCTCTGAGTGCAGCAAATTTGGGCTCAGCAACTGTTGGCAGAATGACCACTTTCCTACAGGGACCCCAGACACATAGTTTCTTCAAGCCCCTGGGTGCCCCTTTCCTCCCCCAAGCCTGTTTCCTGCTCTGGGAAATGGGCTGACTTACTCATGTCACATGGCGTGTTGCCTGGTAGGGACTCTGGGTTGCTTCTGAATCATGTCAACGGTCTATTTACCTGATTCTTGGCACTGCTGTGTACCTGCTCCAGACGCCAGGTGACTTTGTCTGGGCAACTTGGGGTGGGGATGAGGTTACAGGCAGGTCGGGCGTGTGCTCCTTGTCCCTGGAGCAGTTTTCTTTTCTGGACCCAGGAGCGGCAGGGGACAAGGCGGTAAGCTGGCAGAGCTTGGGAGCTGGGACGGAGTAGTGGCGCGTTCTACCATCTGACAGTAGGGGACACTTGTCAAAGCCTCTTTTTGCTGCAGTCAAAGCGTGCGTCCCACCTCTTCTGGCTTGTGGCCGAGCGGCACAGAGAGGGCAGGGGGATGAGGTGGGTGAATGGAGGGCGCCCACAATGCCTCTGCCAGCCGCAGCCAACAAGTGGCGGCTTGCACACTAGGGCAGGCTGTGGTGACCCCGGGCAGGGCAGCCAATGAGCTCCCGGGGCGCGGTGGCACCACCGGGCAGCCCGCCTGTCTTTGGCTGGCGCAGCCGCAGGAGGGGCCTGGGTCGGCCAGTCAGGGCTGCTGGGCCCTGTCTCTGGGAGGCCCGGGCAGATCTGCAGCTCCATTCACAGGAGCCCAACCCGACTTGGGCGGCCACATTTTTAACTTTCCAACCTCCTGGAGAGGAGGGCGGGCTGCAGGGGCGGTGTGGGGAGGACTCTGCAGCCAGAGATGGAAACAAACTCAAGACACTTTCCCAAGGCTCTGGCTCCCAAGTGGGCTTGAGCTCCAGGTTGGGGCGGGGAGATTCCAAATGCCCTGTGGGCACAAGGCAGGCCTGAGAGCGTGAGGGTATGTGGGAGGGGAGAAAGCAGAGGGTGATAGTCATGGCCAGATGCCCACCCAGGACTGGTGTTGGGAACCCCAGGGACCCAGCCTGCTCAGGTCAGGCATCCCCCCAGCCACCTGAGCACCCCTCTGCCTGGACAGAGTTAGTTCTGGAACAGCAGGTGACTTAAGTGGCTGTCAGTTGGGGCCAGGGGTCAGGGGAAATTCAGGCTCCTCATCAAGATCTCCTTGTGGCACGAGCTGGACAGTGTCAGTAGCAGCTGGGGCTTGTGCCCCCACCCCCGCCTCCCCGCTCAATGCAGACCCACCACGGCCAGTCACATAATAAACATATATTTATAGATGTACAATTTCAGAATTCTAATTCAAGAAATACAGCTTCCAGGGGATCCTTTAGGATCTATGTTCTTATTGCACATGGCTCAGCCCATCTAGGGACATTACCAAGACCAGACAGACGGTCAGGGCGTTGGGGACAGAGCACCGGGGCCACCGTGGGTGGGCACTCTGGCCACATCAGTTCTTATCATCTCTCTCTGGGCTGAGGTGGCCGCTTCATTGCAGGACGGGACTTACTTAAAAACCAGATTTGACATTTCCTTACCAAACTTCCTTTCCCAGCAAGAATCCTATTTGTTGGGGGACTTTTAAAAAAAGAGCCAAGAGAAACTCTGGGAGGGAGGTTATCACCTCCTGGCTGGCAGCTTGGGGAAGTAAGGCTTTGGAAGGCAGCGGGCTCGACACCCCCACCGCCATAGGAAAACACGGTCATTCCAGAAGGCCCAGTAGAAACTGTGGGAATCAATCAAACTTCCCTCCTTCCCCTGGCAGCAACTGCTGTTTTCAGCAAAATCCTCATTTGAAGGTGAGGGGAAGAAAACTATCGTGGTTCAGGTGTATCCTTTGTCCAAGGTGCAAGAGGAGGCCTGTTGGTCACATCCACGGCGGGTGAAGACAGAGGTGCCCACGGGTACTGCCTGTTCTTCAGGAGTCGAAGAGGCTGCCCTGGGGTCCTGGCGCCACCGGCTGACTCAGAGGAAGAGCCTTCTGAAGTCCTTGGTGCATGACTTAGGAAAAACCAGTGGCAATGATGGAGCTGTGCCCTATGGCACCGATAAGGCAAAGCCCACTGAGGGACTTAGGGGTGGGGAAGTGGTTAGGGAGATCCTGGCCCCCTCTGCAGGCCTTCCCTTCTGTGGGCAGCGGGCTGGAGGGCTCCCGGGCACCAGGACAAAGAGCCCCCCAGAGCTTGGGGGGGGGTGGTCCCACCTGAGCAGGTCCTCGTTGGGCCTCTACTGTGACTCAATACTGACCCGGCCCCTCCCTCCGCGGCCTGCTCCTCTCCAGCTTAACCAAAATCCTGAGGCCTTTTTGGGTTCACACTATCATAATTACTGCTGCCATCAAAACCAGGCTGGGGTTTTGGGGGCCGCGAAAAGCTCTCCTATAGCTGCCAGCTACAGCTAACGTCTAGCAAGATCATCACCAGGGTACCTTCCCCAAACAGGCCTCATTTCTAAAACATGGAAGAAATCGGCTAAACAACTTAACCAAATCCCTGCAGTTTAAAAAGTAGACTATATATATATATCTTCATATATGTCTATTTACATATAAATAGATATATATATATATATACACATATACACGCATCTATAAATTACATTCTATGGAGAGTTCTCTTTCTTCCTCCTCTCTATCCTTGGCCAGTACCTCTGGCTTCTCCTGAGAGGTGGCTGGTGGTGGCTCCTGGGAGAGAGGAAAGGCAGCTGCGTGCCCCTCCCCCAGCCCTTCCCACTGCTATCTGCTGCAAGTTTTACATTCTACTTTCGTTGCCATGGTTTCCGTATCCTGGGAGAGGGCTGCTGCGGAGCCTCCGCCAGCCCTGGGAGGGAGGGAAGCAGCCCCGTGGCAGGTTTTCTGTCTGTCCTAAGAGCTTTCTGCATTTACTGGGTGAGAGAGAGGGCAGCTGTGTAGCATTCAGCCTCCAATTCCATTTTAATTTTGTTTCTTTGTATGTCTTTCCTTAAATATACAGTCCATCACCTTGGCTCAGTGCATGTCACCAAAAATTCTCCAGGGATTTCATAGTCTGGGGAGGAGAGTGGCAACAGTTAGCTTGGCAGTCACACGGCACCAGCTCCTCTAGCTTAAGCCACCCAAGTAGCTCCCCTCGACACTGCCAGGGGCACCGTGCTGCCTGCCCGACCTCCACCCATCCCACCTGCGGTCTGCGCTCCCTCAGAGGCACAGAGGCACAAATGGCCTCCAGGCAGAGTTGGCCTCCGATCTAGGCCGGGAGGACATAGGCAAAGGAGCGGGTGGGCAGGGCACCCACATGGAGAAGAACGTTTACCGCTTCTGCCCACACTCCTCTGGGCTTGGCCCAAATGGCCTCCTGTGGCAAATGCTGGGAACAGAGCCCAGCACCCCTACTCACAGGGAGGCGGGAGCCTGCTACCAGCAACTCTCATTTCTCCTCCACCCCTCCTGTGCTGAGCGGCTGCATCTGACCCTGAACTCGTGACCTTCTGTTCCCTTCCTCAGACCACAGGCGGGATGCCTGGGCAGGGCCGGATGCCTGTGGCTTCCCGGCTGCCAGGTGTGATGGCATTTGAGAGACTGCCTCAGATCCCACCAGAGGGGGTGGTCAGGGCCCGTGGCCCCTCCCGACACCAAGACTGCCAGCTCCCATCCACCCTGTGGCTGCCCGTTCATCTTGCTCCATTTCCTCCTGGCTGGAGGGATGGAGGAAGAGGAGGGCTCTTGGCCCACCTGTTCCCGCATGGTTCTTCCTAGTATCAGGCAGGCAGTGTGCATATGGGGCTCTCTTGGGCCCCACAATATGTGGTGGCCTAAATACCAGGGCACAGACAGTAGTCTGCTGTGCTGGAGAAAGAGCCGGGTGACTGATGGCTGGAGTGGACCGAGAGGCCCTGGGTGGCCCTCAGCAACAGCTTTGGGTTTCCACTCTGCCTGGCTCTGGGGTCCCCCACACCCCCCGAGCCAGGGAGCAGAGTGGAGGAGTGGGATGGATAGCACTGCTAGAGGGCAGAAACCGACGCTGGTTTCCCAGCAGGCCCCAGGAGTCTTTGCCACAGTCACCAGGCTTCCTCCCTTTCTCCCCCTCCCTCCTCTGCCTCATGACCAGGGCCAAAGCTGCCAGGAGTTGCAGGGTGGAGGCAGCCCTGGCTCATACTTGGACCTCGGTGGCGTGGCTGGCCCAGGACTATCCATGCAGGGAGGCCTGCACCTCTGACAGTCGGCTGCAGCTGGGGGTGCCCATCTTCTGTGCTTTGTGGTACATATCAGTGTCGCCAAAGTAGCGAGCCCGGTACAGCAAACCTTCCTCTGCAAAGCAATGGGACAGGATTAGTGCACACCCAGTGCCTCCCTAAGCCTTCGAGGAAGCCTGCAAGGGCTGTGGAGGTGGAGGAAGGTTGGCATATGCCGAGGGCTTGGGCAGGGCTGGCCTCCCATTAGGGAGACCCTGGAGGAGCAGAGACTACAGTCCTTACGTGGGAGAGGGTGACAGAGGCACCTTTCTCTAGAATGCAGTGAGGCCACCCAACGTGAGACCCTGTCATCCTGGTCAGGCCTCCCCAGGGTCCCACAGACAGATCCAGGAGCACAGTCGGGGGTGGCCAGGGATCCATCTGCTCCAGTCTCTCTCTACACACTCACCTCTGGCAGCCAACATGAAGGGCTGATGGCAGTGATTTACGGGAACCTGAGGCAACCACCACGTGGCCCCTGGCTCCCAGCCCGGGGGAAACACAGGAGTGGAGACCAGCTTTTGGCTGGGAGGTGGCTGGTGCAGGGCAGTGCCGAGGGCCAGGCCCCCAGAGCTGGAGGTGAGCGGGGCTCTCTTCTTCCCCTGCTTTCCATCTTTGTCCCCAGTCACCTGCCAGATACAGCCCTGCCCTCCCCCACACTCACTCTGCTGCTTCTCCTTCCAGCAGTTGTTCCGGAGGTTGGCGATATAATCATCTTCCACATTCCGCTCCACTGTTTTGAGGCTGGAGCCTGTGTACTCCTCGGAGAAAGTATCTCCCACATAGTAGACGACACTCAGGTGGTCAGTGACTCGCCTGTGGATGTGGCCCACGGACCTGGCCAGAAATATACCAGGTTCAAAGTGGGTGCAGGTCCCCATGCCCAGAGCACTCTAGGGGTGATGGGCCCCATGACACGAGGTGCCGCAGAGACCACAGGAGTAGCTGGTTCCCTCCCAAACCAGAGAGGGACTTACACACTCCCCGAAAGGAGAGTCTGAGGAAAGAGCAGCATCCCTCTACCCTCCACACACGTGGCCCAGACTGAGGGGTGCTCTGCCCTTATACTCCCTGCTTACCACACTGTTGACCTGGGGCCTTTAAGGAGAGGACTTTGAGGGAGTCTGGGCTCTACCTCAGTGCCTCCATTTCTCCATTCATCCCCTAAGCCAATTGTTGCTAAGGGCTTGCCTGCCTATCTGGGAGTTCCCAGTGTAGAATTAAGAGGCTTAGGAACAAAATGACAGGAAGGGCTCCAAGGAGCTGTATCTTCCCAGCTCCAGTCGCAGGCTCTGCCGGCTATGGGAAGAGCCTCGACACCCAGACAGGATCAGTGCTCTGGGGACAAGAGCCCCTGCCCCAGCCCTCTGCTCCTTGAATTTCTCTAGCTGCAAGGAAAAGGGCTGGCATCTGGCCACAGAGCCTGAGCCGGCAGCCAGGGTCCTGTGGACCGAGTCTGCCCCCTGCTGACTGAGAAGGGTCCTGCCAGCTCCCAGCCAGAGGCGGCTGCCTGTGGGGAGGAGAGCTCCACCCACTGAAGCTGAGCACACTCACTGTGTAGCTGATCCTGGGCCAAGTGTTGGACATCAATGAGGGGAGCTGACACCCTAACGGGTCACGAAACATCCTCAAGTTCACTCCTGGCAGTTGAGACCAGGCATTCATTGAACAAATATTGTTGAGCATTTCTAATGGGCCAGACATTTTATATGCATTACTCATTAATTTCCACAGCAGGTGAATGTTATAATTCTCATTTTATAGATGAGGAAACCAAGGTTACAGAACTTGTTTAGGGTCATGCAGCTTCTTAGTGGAGAAGCTGGGATTCTAAGCTGCGCTTGCTCTGTCTGACTCTAGTGTCCTGTTCTTTCCATAGCCTCAGAGAGCCCAATCAGAACCAAGGAACAGAGGTTCTTTGTCAGGGTTGGCAGGGTAGATGGGCAGGAAGGAGTCACAAAGCCGCTGAAATCATATGCAAAATTCTGTGTGTACAGTATGTGTATATATGTGTGTGTGTGTGTGTGTGTGTGCGCGCAGGCATGTTTATCGTGTGTGTGTGTATTTGCGTGCGCGTGCCCGTGTGCACTGTTCTATGGAAAAGGTCCATAGCTCTCGCTGCATTCTCTTAGGGGACCACAATCCTAGAAAGCTTAAGAGTCCTAGTTCAATAGAGAAAGTATATTTTCTTGATTTGAAGCCAGGTTTCTGCATTATGATCAGGCACTGGCTGGATCAGGACAGTAAGGAAGGCTCCTGATGGGGTTGAGAATCTAAAGCCCCTGGTCTGCCCAGCCTCACCCCTGTACTCACGGTCTTGGGCTCAGACTGTAGGGTGGACTGGAAACCATGAGCTGGCTGAGAGCTGACACGAGGATCAGGATGAGGATTGGCATCAGCTGCACAAACACCCCTAGCCCGCCCTGGAGGGAAGAGCCAACGTCACTCCACTGGATCTGGGTGGGGTGTGGCATCAGTCATAATCACCACCAGCTCCCCTAGAACAGTGAGCCTGGGGAGGCATGACACCACTCTGCCATTCCCTCCACAAATTCCCTCATCCCAAAATACAGATGCTTCTTCACCTTCCAGCTTTCCCAGATAAAAACAAAGCAGCAACTGGTGTAAAATACAGGAGGAAGTGTGGTGCCTGCATTTACTTTGAGAGAATGCAAAAAAAAAAACAGCAAAAGTTGCTTCCTCCAGGAGAATGGCAGGCTGGGCTGGAAGGAGACATGTGGTATATACACCTTTTTCAAATCTGAACCACACAAATATATTACCAATTTAAACATATGGCCAGTGCACTGTCTCATGCCTGTAATCCCAACACTTTGGGAGACCAACGTGAGAGGACCACATGAGGCCAGGAGTTTGAGACTAGTCTGGCCAACGTAGAACCCCAACTCTACAAAAAATAATAATTAAAATAAAATAAAAATGACCAATTAAAGTTAGAAATAGCACTGTCTTAGGTTGCAGTAAAAGCAAACAAACATTTAAGAATTAGAAATAAAAATTAACAAATTCATTCACTGTTAAAAACGCTTCTGTTATTTTTTATTTATTTATTTTATTTGAGACAGAGTCTTGCTCTGTCGCCAGGTGCCAGGCTGGAGTGCAATGGCGTGATCTCAGCTCGCTGCAACTTCTGCCTCCTGGGTTCAAGCAATTCTTCTGCCTCAGCCTCCTGAGTAGCTGGGACTATAGGCATGTGCCACTACACCCAGCTACTTTTTGTATTTTAGTAGAGATGGGGTTTCACTATGTTGGCCAGGATGGTGACGATCTCTTGACCTTGTGATCTGCCCGCCTCAGCCTCCCAAAGTGCTGGGATTACAGACATGAGCCACCATGCCTGGCCAAAAACTCTTCAGTGGTTAAATACAAAAAAAAAAAAAAAAATTGACTGGGGCAATGGCTCATGCCTATAATCCCATCACTGTGGGAGGGTGAGGCAGAAGGACCACTTGAGCCCAAGAGTTTGAGACCAGCCAGGGCTCAAACAACAAAGTAAGACCCTATCTCCAGAAAAAATTAGCTGGGTGGGGTGGCATGCGCCTGTGGTCCCAGCTACTTGGGAGTCTGAGATCGGAGCTTTGCCTGGGAGGGGAGGCTCTTGCACTCCAGCCAGTGTGACAGAGCAAGACCCTGTTTTGTTTTGTTTTAAAAAAGAAAAAAAAAAAAAATGCCAGGCACAGGGGCTCATGCCTGTAATCCCAGCATTTCTGAGCCTGAGGTGGACAGATCACAAGGTCAGGAGTTCAAGACCAGCCTGGCCAACATGGTGAAACCCCATCTCTACTAAAAATACAAAAATTAGCTGGGTGTGATGGTGCATGTTTGTAGTCCCAGCTGCTCAGGAGGCTGAGGCCGAAGAATTGCTTGAACCCGGGAGGCAGAGGTTGCAGTGGGCCAAGACTGTGCCACTGCACTCTGGCCAGGGTGACAGAGCAAGACTCTGTCAGGGAAAAAAAAAAAAATTGAACAAACATTGTCAGAGCAAAAGGAAACCCCTTCTGCCTGCCAGAATTTAAAATGCTCTGCAATTGTCCACGATATTTTAATTTTAGCTAGCTAACTGTTCTTTGATCTGTGGCATACAAAACGTGTTTGAAGTATTGTCTAGTTATAATTTTTATAAATATCTTTTTTTTTGAGATGGAGTCTCATTCTGTCGCCCAGGCTGGAGTGCAGTGGCACGATCTTGGCTCACTGCAACCTCTGCCTCCTGGGTCCAAGTGATTCTCATGCCTCAGCTTCCTGAGTAGCTGGGATTACAGGCAGGTGCCACCATGCCCGACTACTTTTTGTATTTTTAGTAGAGATGGGGTTTCACCATGTTGGCCAGGCTGGTCTCAAACTCCTGACCTCAGGTGATCCGCCCACCTCGGCCTCCCAAATTTTTATAAATATCTTTTAAAAGAATCTTTTGGCCTTTTAGCGGGATGAGTTGGCACCTATGCTGTCATCCTTTAAAATTCTCTCACTGGCCATTGGCTCATGCCTGTAATCCCAGCACTTTGGGAGGCCAAGGCAGGTGGATCACCTGAAGTCAGGGGTTCGAGACCAGCCTGGCCAACGTGGCAAAAACCCCATCTTGACTAAAAATACAAAATTAGCTGGGCGTGGTGGCATGCATGTGTAATCCCAGCTACTTGGGAGGCTGAGGCAGGAGAACAGCTTGAACCCAGGAGGCAGAGGTTGCAGTGAGCCGAGATCGCACCACTGCACTCCAGCCTGGGCGATGGAGCGGGACATCGCAAAAAAAAAAAAAAAAATTCTCTCACAAAGCTGAGAGAAAATAGTTGAGACCCGAGAAAAAAATTAAAAATAAAATAAAATAAAATTCTCTCACGAAGTGTAATTTTCCATTGCTTAGAAGATGTCACTTTGGCCTACCAGAGAGCAGGCTGCACGGAAGCCTCACACCCAAAACTGGCTGCACGCATTCCACTCCCCAGCCAGGCCAGCAAAACTGTGCTCCTGCGGGTATTGTGGAGCACGGCGCCCTCGTGTGGTGCCCCCCGGTGTCACCTAGCAGAATGGCAAGTGAGGCCCAGAGGGCTCCTCGGCTGAGAGTTGTGGCAACTCTGCGTGTCCCAGAATGGACAGTGTGGAAGGAAACACTGCTCCAGATCCCTTCCCTGGGGTGGAATTGGTGCCCTCCCCAGGCTGTCCCCGATGGCGTTCTCACTCACGTCACCCTGGTTCTCCCTGCGGTCCTGTCTTTGCTGGTAGGTATAGCGCATGCGGCCGTTGCTGTAGACGTGGACGTTACCTGGGGGTCAGAGGGGCTGAGTCAGGAGCCCGGGCTGTTGGGAAAGGGAGAGGCTGGCATGCCATCTCCACCGTCACCCCAGGGATACCTGGCTGTGGGGAGGCTGGGGAACTTACTAGAAGGGAAGCCGCCACCAAAGAACATGTTGAAGAGGTCTTCTGGAGAGATGTCAGCCTCAAAGCCACGGTGGAAGTCCCCGTGCCCGTGGCCGTGCCGGGCCGCCTGGCTCTTATCATCGCCGAACTGGTCATACTGCTTCCTCTTCTCTGGGTTGCTGAGTACCGCATATGCTGTGCCGATGGCTGGAGAGGAGGGGAAGGTCAGGCCTGAGGATGCTGGCTGTGGGTGGAGGCTCCTATGGCAGCTGAGTGCTCACTTTTTTCAGGTACTCAAGCAGTACTTTAGGGAGCAGAAGTCCTTGGGGCTGGCAGGAAGCTTGGCCAGTGTGGGCAGGGGCACTCAGAAAGCTCCCTCCGTGGATCTGGGCAGCCTGGCTGGGTGGAGGGTAACACAGGCTCCTTGCTCTCCTCAAGGCATTGGTCCATGTGCCAGGCCCCCTAGGGGCGTTGCCTCATTTACTTCTTTCTCTGTTTTTTAATTTTATTTTTTGAGGCAGGGCCTCACTCTGTCATCCAAGCTGAGTGCAGTGGAGCAACGGTAGCTCACTTCAGCCTCAACTTCCTTTGCTCAAGCGACCCTCCCACCTCAGCCTCCTGAGTAGCTGGGAATAAAGGCGTGCACCACCACGCCCAGCTAATTTTTGTATTTTTTGTAGAGACAAGGTCTTGCCATGCTGCCCAGGCTGGTCTCGGACTCCTGGGCCTCAAGGGATCCTCCCACCTCGGCCTCCCAAAGTGCTGGGATTACAGACAGAGGCCACCACATCCAGTCAACTCATTTACCTCTAAGAGCCACCCTATCTCCATTTCACCAATGAGAAAACAGGCTCAGAAGAGAAGTCACTGCCTATGCTCACACAGCTTTGACGTTATGGAGCTGGGAGTCAAACAAAGGCCAGCTGTCTCTTGCTTCAAGTTCTCTCTCTGACTTTATAAAACCACCAAAACCTCTTTCCTCATTCCTCTCGAGGTGTCCAGTGGGATGGGTGTCCCTTTCTGAAGGTTCTGTACACCTGAATCATAGTCTGACATGCAGGCCAGACAGACACACAATATCCTTAATGAACTGGAAGGCAGCAGGAACTGTGGGGAAGGGCCAAATCCCGGGGCTCTATGGAGACTCCTCCACTCTGGTGATGTGGCTGGGGTGAGGCCCTACTCCCTGAGCTGCTGTTTCCTACCTGGTCCTGGAGCCTCCCACCAGAGCTCCTTGGCTGGGAAGGCTGTGCCCTGAAGGACCCCTAGCTCTGACCTCCTCTGTTTCTCACTCCCTCTCCTCAAGCTGCCTCTCTCTCTGAGGAGTGGGTCCAAGCCACATCTGGTTCACATCCTGAAATCCCTGGGAATAAAGAGAACGGAATCCTCTCCTTCACCTATTCTGACCTGGCCTCTCGGTACAGTCAGAGCAGGCTGCAGGCAGAGGTTGGGGCTGGAGAAACATTCCCCAGGGCTACCTTGCTGTACCCCCACTTTCACTCTCCTACTCCTTGGGGGCCCCTGGGACACAGCACACTAAGTCTCGGGGTCTGCTCTGCCACAGGCTCTCCAGCTGGCTATGGTCATGGGCGCAGCACAGCATGCACCCCACCCAGGCTGGGGGGACTAGTCACCGTACTATTTCCCAAGGAGATGGATGAAGCGGGAATGAGAGAAGGAGGGATACGGTGGGCATGAGAGAAGACAGTGATATTTGGGGCAATGAGAAATTGCAGTGCACAGAGTCAGTACACATTTGTGCCTGACAGGTTAAATGAAAATGTAATGAATAGGCCAGGCACGGTGGCTCACGCCTGTAATCCCAGCACTTCGGGAGGCTGAGGTGGGAAGAGCATTTGAGGTCAGGAGTTCAAGACCAGCCTGATCAACATGGTGAAATCCTGTCTCTACAAAAAATACAAAAAAAGTAGCCAGATGTGGTACACGCCTATAGTCTCAGCTACTTGGGAGGCTGAGGCAGGATAATTGCTTGAACCCAGGAGGCAGAGGTTGGAGTGAGCTGAGATCCCATCACTATACACCAGCCTGGGCAACAGAGCAAGACTCTGTCTCAAAAAAAAAAAAAAAAAAAAAAAAGTAATGAATAAAGGGCAGCTTATGATTTCAGCCAGAAATGAAGCACTCATCCCAGAGCCAGCGGGCCCTGAGCCCAGTGACTGCCACATCCCCACTGCAGGCCCCAGGTGTATGGGTATGGCAGGGGAGCTGGCTGTGGCTGCTGGTACTGAGGTGACCACCAGGCCTGAAGCCCCTGACCTGAGGCTACCTTGCCCCTCAGCAGGGAAACGGTCACTTGTGTAAAGTGGGCAGCTATGAGACTCCAAGACAGGATGGAGTGCACACAGTAAGTCACTCAATCACTGAGAATCTTTGCAGAAGCTACTAGAACTTTCTCGCTGTGCTCCACTCCTGTCACCCCAGGAACTGCAGAGGGAGTGGGGGCAGGAGTGGCGCTTTTTGAGCTCTGACAAACTCTACACAGCTATAGGTGGCTACTAGAACTTTTATCCCAGGAAGCAGCTCCCAAGGCTGGGCTAGTTGTTTCCTGAGGCCACTTCCTCCTGCCCCCCCACTTCCTGGAAAGTTGTCATCTTCCCTGCCAAGTACAGGAGATAAACACACCAAAATGCCGGGACACCAGGGCCAGCTTACCTTTGAAAGCTTCAGTGGCGCCAGGTGCATGGTTCTTGTCTGGGTGGAATTTAAGGGCCAGTTTGCGGTAGGCCTTCTTCAGGTCATCATCCGAGGCCCCTCTGCTCACTCCCAGGATCTCATAGTAATCTTTACATTGCTTGACCCTGGGGAGGGAGGAGAGCGTGGTCGGGGGGTGCTCCACACGGGTCTGTGTGAGGTGAGCAAGGAATAGGCTATGTGGGGCACACAGCTCTGAGCAGGCTGCAGGGACCAACCGGGCAAGGCTGACAGCTCCTTGGGTCAGCTGTGTGACCTCAGGGACACAGAAGCCACAGTGAGTGTCAAATATGATGCTGAGCTGGGAAGGCCCATGGGAAACAGCAGGAGCACTGTTTGGATTCCTGGATTTAGGAGGGGCAGCTGCTGGGTTTGCCAGGCCAGTATCTGCCTCCCCCTGTTCTGCTAACAGCTTCCCCATGGGAGGGGCTCAGGAGAACTGTTGGTATCCATCACCCAGGGCAGTGTCCCAATGTCAGCCAACTGACTCTCCTGGCAATGAGTCTTTTTTTTTTTTTTTTTTTTTTTTTTTCAGTTTAAAAAATTTTACATATTTAAAGATAGAAACAGGGTCTTCTAATTGCCCAATCTGGTCTCTAACTCCTGGGTTCAAGGGATCCTCCTGCCTCAGCCTCCCAGAGTGCTAGGATGACAGGCATGAGCTACCCTGCCTGCCCTAATCTGAGTCTTGAGTGGGTAACATGAAAGCCAGAAATGGCAGGTGACTGTTCACCCCAAGCACAGGGCCTAAAGAGACCCTGGTTCTCTTTCACTAATTCTTCCTCTCTGTGCTCATGGAGAGCTCCCCCAGTTTTTGGGTGTTTCTAGGCCTTCCCAATCCCTTATGCATCAGTTTCTTTTGCCTGCAATTGACCTGGCCAGGTCAGAGAAGTGCAGATCTGGCCTATACTATTACAGCAAACAGCTGCCATGCTCAGTCTCACATAAGCAGCCCCCATCCTGAAGCTTGCCAGGAGCTGTAGGCATGACCCTGGGGGATGCCCAAGGCCAGCTGCTGGGAGGCCTGGGGAGAAATGGGAGCTGGGAACGTCTAAGCCTGAGAAGCCTTGGCTGGGTGGTCTCTGTCCTGGTAGTGGGCTGCTCCAAGTGGGGCCTGCCCACAGCCTAGGGGTGACAACTCTGCCTCTGGTTTCCATTTTACCCCACACAGGCTCTGATCTAAAAGGGTCTTTGTTGGGTGCTGGGGTGTGGATTAGGGTAGAATCTGGAAGGGGAGACCAGGTTCCATCTCTGTTGACAAACACAGCTGTGTAAAGAGGCCTGGGGCCTGCCTGGCCAGTGGCAGAGGAAGCTGGCAGTGTCAGCTTTTCCAGCTTCTGCTGTGGGTCATCTTGGTGGGAAGGATAGTGGAGCCCCAGTTCCCATGCTGTATTCCTGGGCCTTGATGGAAATAAGGAGAGGTCCTGGTGAGCCTGGGGACTTGGACCTTCTCCATCCTCCAAGACCCTCCCACAGCCCGGTGCAGCCCACAGGCAGATGGGAGGTGGAGGACGTGCTGCGGGAAGCCTCTAGACGTCCCCAGTCCCCCAGGCTCTGGCCCCTGCCCACCGGCCCAGCTGTCTACCTTTTCACAGCTGCAACTTGTTCTGCAGTGTAGCCTTTGGTGCTCTCTCCTCCTCCAGCTTCACCGTTGGCCGAGGGGGCATCGGTCCCACCTGCTTTCCTGTGGGTGGCATGGGTTGCGTCTGTGGGTTGGGGTTGGTCACCGGCAGTCTGTGGTTTCTGGCTGAGGGACTCAATCAGGGCTGTGCAAGGCAAGGAAACCATTCAGGGCTCCTGCTCTAGCAGGCTGTGTGACTTGATGAGCGGTCCTGTTTCCTACCCACTTCCCCTCCCAGCAAAGCCACCAGCTCCTGCCCTGATTGGGCCTGTGGGTGCTGGGTGGACAGTCATCTGCTCTCTTGAAAGCCATCGTCCTTAAGAGTAGGCAAGGCCAGGCGCGGTGGCTCATGCCTGTAATTCAAGCACTTTGGAGGCCAGGTGGGCGGATCACCTGAGGTCGGGAGTTCAAGACCAGCCTGACCCAACATGGTGAAACCCCGTCTTAAAAAAAAAAAAAAAATTGATTTTGGCCGGGCAAGGTGGCTCACGCCTGTAATCCTTGCACTTTGGGAAGCCAAGGTGGGTGGATCACCTGAGGTCAGTAGTTTAAGACCAGCCTGGCCATCATGGTGAAATCCCACCTTAAAAAAATAAATAAATAAAAAATAAAAATAAATTAAAAAAAGAGAAAGTATTAGAACTGGAAAAAAAAAAAAATAGAGTAGGCAGGATAGGCACTATGGCGTGGTGGTTCATGCCTGTAATCCCAGCACTTTGGGATGTCAAGGCAGGCTGATCACCTCAGGCCAGCTGTTTGAGACCAGCCTGGCCAACATGGTGAAACCCCATCTCTACTTAAAAAAAAAAAATTAGCTGGGCATGATGGTGGGTGACTGTAATCTCAGCTACTCGAGAGACTCGAGAGGCTGAGGCATGAGAACAGCTTGAACCTGGTAGGCAGAAGTAGCAGTGAACAAGACTGTGCCACTGTACTCCAGCTAAACTTAGGCAGAATCCTGATATTCTGATAGTCTTCAAAAAGCACACTTGGTTTTATTAATAAACCCTGTATTACTTTATTTAGAGTACATTTTTTATTTCTTTGTTTGAGAACGATCTCACTCTGTTGCCCAGGCTGGAGTGCAGTGGTGTGATCTCAGCTCACTGCAACCTCTGCCTCCCAGGTTCAAGCGATTCTCCTGCCTCAGCCTCCCAGGTAGCTGGGATTACAGGCACCCACCACGCCTGGCTAATTTTTTTTTTTTTTTTTTTTTTTGACACAGTGTCTTGCTCTGTCGCCCAGGCTGCAGTGCAGTGACATGATCTTGGCTCACTGCAACCTCCGCCTCCTGGGTTAAAGCAATTATCCTGCCTCGGCCTCCCTTGCAGCTGCGATTATAGGCGCCCACCACCATGCCCAGCTAATTTTTGTATTTTAGTAGAGATGGGGTTTTACCACATTGGCCAGGCTGGTCTCAAACTCCTGACCTCAAACAATCCACCCACCTCATCTCCCGAAGTGCTGGGCTTATAGGTGTGAGCCACTGTGCCTGGCCTAATTTTTGTATTTTTAGTAGAGACAGGATTTCACCATGTTGGCCAGGCTGGTCTTGAATGCCTGACCTCAAGTGATCTGCCCGTCTCGGCTTCCCAAAGTGCTGAGATTACAGGTATAAGCCAATGTGCCCTGCTAGAATTCATTTAATACTACTTTAATTGCTATTTCTTTCAATGTATTTGGTTTTACTCTGCTTTTCTTTTATTAATCCAACTTACGAATCCATTTTTTTCTACTGAACTCATTCAAATCTGCAAATACGTTTGCACTGTACCACATTTTGAATAAGTAAAATATTCAGTCTACTGCACTATGTCCTATTTTTACCATTTTTTTTTTCTTTTTCTTTTTTTTTAAATTGAGGCAGAGTTTCGCTTTTGTTACCCAGGCTGGAGTGCAATGGCGCGATTTCGGCTCACTGCAACCTCCACCTCCTGGGTTCAGGCAATTCTCCTGCCTCAGCCTCCTGAGTAGCTGGGATTACAGGCACGCACTACCATGCCCAGCTAATTTTTTTGTATTTTTAGTAGAGACGGGGTTTCACCATGTTGACCAGGATGGTCTCGATCTCTTGACCTTGTGATCCACCCGCCTTGGCCTCCCAAAGTGCTGGGATTACAGGCGTGAGCCACCGCGCCCGGCCTTTTTTTTCTTTTTTAGATGGAGTCTTACTCCGTAGCCCAGGCTGGAGTGCAGTGGCACGATATTGGCTGACTGCAATCTCCGCCTCCCGGGCCCAGGTTCAAGCAATTCCCCGCTCTCAGTCTCCCAAGTAGCTGGGATTACAGGCACGAGCCACCATGTCCAGCTAATTTTTGTATATTTTAGTAGAGACAAGGATTTGACTTGTTGCCCCGTCTTATCTTGAACTTTTGACCTCGTGATCCGCCTGCCTCGGTCTCCCAAAGTGCTGGGATTACAGGCATGAGCCACTGAGACCGGCCACCATTGGTTTAAAAAAGATTTTTGTTTTGTTTTGTTTTGTTTTGAGACAACATCTTGCCCTGTCACCTGAGCTGGAGTGCAGTGGAGCGATCACGGTTCACTGCAACTTCTGCATCCCTGGCTCAAATCTTCCTACCTCAGCCTCCAAAGTAGATGAGACTACAGGCCTGTGTCATCATGCCTGGTTAATGTTTATGAATTTTTTTTTTTTTCCAGTAGAGACAAGGTCTTACTATGTTGCCCAGACTGCTCTTGAACTCCTAAGCTCAAGTGATCCACATACCCTCAGCCTCCCAAAGTGCTGGGATTACAGGCATGAACCACCATGCCAGGCCTAAAAATGTTTTAATATTAAATCAGTATCAGGGGATCACTCCTGTAATCCCAGCACTTTGGGAAGCTGAGGCGGGTGGATCACCTGAGGTCAGGAGTTTGAAACCAGCCTGGCCAACATAGTAAAACCCCATCTCTACTAAAAATACAAAATTAGTGGGGTGTGGTGGCACATGCCTGTAATCCCAGCTACTTGGGAGTCTAAAGCAGGAGAATCGCTTGAACCTGGGAGTCGGAGGTTGCAGTGAGTAGAGATCATGTCATTGCGTTCCAGCCTGGGCAACAAGAGTGAAACTCCATTTCAAAAAACAAAAACCAAGGCATAACCCTTAAGATATATATATATATATATATTTTTGAGCCAGAGTTTAGTTCTTTTTGCCCAGGCTGGAGTGCAATGGGGCGATCTCGGCTCACTGCAACCTGCGCCTCCCAGGTTCAAGCAATTCTCCTGCCTCAGCCTCCTGAATAGTCAGAATTATAGGCACATGCCATCACACCCAGCTAATTTTGTACTTTTAGTAGAGACAGGGTTTCACCATATTAGCCAGGCTGGTCTTGAACTCCTGACCTCTGGTAATCTGCCTGCCTCGGCCTCCCAAAGTGCTGGGATTACAGGCGTGAGCCACCATGCCCAGTCAACCCTTCAGATTTTTTTTTTCTTTCATATGCAAGCCTACCTGAATGACAGATTTTTTTTTTTTTTTTTTTTGAGACGAAGTTTTGCTCTTGTTACCCAGGCTGGAGTGCAATGGCACGATCTCGGCTCACCGCAACCTCCGCCTCCTGGGTTCAAGCAATTCTCCTGCCTCAGCCTCCCGAGTAGCTGGGACTACAGGCGCGCGCCATCATGCCCAGCTAATACTTGTATTTTTAGTAGAGACGACGTTTCGCCTTGTTGATCAGGATGGTCTCGATCTCTTGACCTCGTGATCCACCCACCTCGGCCTCCCAAAGTGCTGGGATTATAGGCGTGAGCCACCGTGCCCGGCCTTGAATGACAGATTTTTAAGATCTCAAAGTAGTGAGTTCAACAGACTTGGCATGTGGAGTGCCAAGATGGGCAAAGTACCCTGCATAGGAGACCCTGCATAGCAGGACCATCTATTTCAGGTGGGATCAGTCAGGAAGGCTTCCTGGAGGCCTTTGCTTAGCTGTAAAGAGGAATGGGAGAAATGAGTTTGCCCAAGGGGGAAAGGGATGGTATGAGACCAAAAGAAGTATCCGCTGTGCTCACTACTTGCTATTTTTTACATTTTTCAAGTGGTTGGCCATGTCAAATGTCCTCTTCAATGTTTGGAGTCTATATAGGACATTAACTGTCACCCTCAGGCAGCAGCACAGTTATTTAAAACTAAGCCTGTGGTTCCCAGCAGATTCAAATGAGGAAGGGCCCAAGTCTCTGGCAGCGGATCCCTGTGTCCATTTATTCCAGGCACAAAACCAGTTCTGAGAAACCCCAGTCAGGCCTAGGCCCCAGTGCACTGGATAGTAAAATCCTAAAGCCTCTGACAAGCTGGGAAAACAGGCATCTGGATCACTGCAAGAACCCAGCATCCTTCTGTGTTGAGGAGGTATGGCAGCACATCCCGGAACAGTTCTCTGCTTCCTTCAAACACATTAGGTGCCTGCTGACCTGAAGACACTGTGCTGGGTGCCACACCCATCACTGCAATGCACTGGGGTCTGAGCCAAGAGGCTGAGAGCCAGTCTCACTGGGAACAGAGTATGGGGCTCCAGTGGAGCACTGTTCCCTGGGCTGCTGCTGTCGCACTGTGAGCTTGCGTGATTTTGCTATCTTCAGTTGGGAAATCCAAACACAGAAGCTTACAGCCAGAGTTGCTCTGAATAAGGGAGGTGACGGGCTCCCGCAGCGAACCCTGAGAGGGTGCTTACGGAGGAGCAATAGTGACAATCGTTTCTGTTACCCAGTGCTGTGTGTCAGGTGGGCACTTTCACAGTGACCTGCATGTATTAGCTCATTTAAATGCCACAGGAGCCTTAGAAGGTAGGTCTTATTACCTACTCCACCCAACTGCAGGAACAGGGCACTGTGGCAGACTGCTGCCATGACCACAAAGCTGGTTAGGAGACGGAGGGGACTTCAAATCCCAGGGTGTCCAGCTCCAGGGTCCATGCTCTTAACTATGCTGCTATCCCGGGTGGCACATGTCTGACGGGCTGGGGGTGGGAATCGGGCACAGGGATCCAAGCAAAAGCATAGAAGAGGCAGTAAATTCAGAAAGACCCAGATTGAAATCTCAGCTCTGCCATTCCTAGCGGTGTGAGCCTGGCTGATCTATGCAATCTCTCTGAACCTGGTTTCCTCACAATGGTGGTGGAGGATGAAATCAGGTAATGTGTATAAGCACCTGGTGCAGAGAGTGACAGTGGGTAAAGGGTCAAGGCTGATGAAGTGTCTGGCCGCAGAAATGGGCTGGCCAGGGAGGTGAAGAGACCTGTAGTGGAGGGTGGGGAGGAGGAGGGCTGGGTAGCAGGGGAGCTCCAAGGCTCAGGAAGGCAAAGGCTCAGCGCTCAGTAGGCTCTGGACCTAGTAGTAACCATGAGATTTCAGGCCATCCAGTTATCAAGGGAATGGCAGGAGAAACCAACAGGTGAAGAGACACTGGTCAAGATGGGGCAGGAGGAGGAGAGAGTATGCTGGTTTCCTAGGACTTTTCAAAAAGCTGTTTATTTCGGATCCTCTGGAAGCTCCAGTGGCCCAGATCCTAAGGGCAAAATAACCAGTTGAATAAACTGCCAGAGATGAGCAGGAGCACCAGCCAGGAGATGGGACAGGCTCTCTCTAGGACCTCTCAGGGAAGATTCTGGAAGCTTTTTAGGGCAGTTACAGGGAATCAGCCACTCTGATTTCCCTACAGTACAGAAAGAGAGCCCAAAAGAGAATGGAAGTGCTCTGGGTCACATGGAAGCCTTCTGCCTGAAGGTCTCTCTTGTGGTCTGGGGGATGTGACAGCTTCATGCTTACATCCCTCATGGCACAGAGGCTGACAGGCAATGTCACAAAAGGAGACAGAATCACTTAATGTTACTTTGGTTCTGTACCTTCTCAGTAAAGCTGGGAGACCTGGAAAAGGAAGGGAAATCAGTCGAAGAAAACAGAGCTGGGATGGAGGGGCGCTGAGATAGAGCTGAGAGGATTTCTACAGCCAAAGCCACCAAACCCAGACTAGAGATTTAGACTTGCCTGGGCACAGTGGCTCACACCTGTAATCTCAGCACTTTGGGAGGCTGAGGCAGGAAGATGGATTGAGCCCAGGAGTTTGAGACCAGCCTGGGCAACATAGGAAGACTCTGTCTCTACACACACACACACACACACACACACACACACACACACACACAAATTAGCCAGGTGTGGTGGCACACGCCTCCCAGCTATTTGGGAGGCTAAGGTGGGAGGATCACTTGGGCCCAAGAGGTTGAGGCTGCAGTGAGCTGTGACTGCACCACTGCACTCCAGCCTGAGCAACAGAGTGAGACCCTGTCTCCTAAAAAAAAAAAAGGAAAAAGGTGAGACTGCCTGATGGGTTCAAATCTAGCTCTGCCACTTGCTAGAAGGGTCCTCTTGGACAAGGTAAGTTAGCTTATCCGTGCAAAACTCTATCTCCCTCATACAGGCTAAAAAAGGAAATGAGTGAATGCTGGCCAAAAACTCAGCCCAATGCCCAGCAAATACATAGTGTTGTCTCTGCGACTTTGTTAGCAGGTGAGTAGCTGAGTTTCTGGGCTCTATGTACCTATGGTGCTCACAGTGAGTCAGGAAAGGGCCTGGGAATGGAGATGGACAGTTCTGGGTCTTCGCCGGCTAGCCACGTAGCCTTGCCAGGTTATCTAGTTCCTTAGCGGAGACATAATCCCGACCCCTGCTCTCCTAGGAGTTCTGAGGGGTAAAGAAGATTCTGTAAAGTGAATTGAAGGGGCTGAGTGCACAATGGGGCTCATGAAGGTTGACTGAAGGGAACAACCCCACCCTGGACCTCGCCAGCACTAGAACATCTCTCATTCCTGGACTTTGAATGCAGAATCCCTCAGCAACCCATTCTCCCTTTTCCTGTGGGCTGGCCTTCCCAGTTTGGCCTTTCTGACTTAGCCTGGACCCCGGAGCCAGCCATTTCACAGAATGTCTGGCAGTCTGAGCTGCAAGGAACCTCAGGATCATCCCAGCCAATGTTCTCTTTGTATGCTTGGGAAACTGAGGCCTACAGATGCTCTCATGAGCTCCCTGGGAAACCTGGCACCTTCCACACTTGTTACGAAGCCTTAGCCAAAGCCAATGGCTGCCAGGCTTCCAGCTGCTGGATGGAAATTCCCAGAAAGGGACTGACTGGCTCCGCCATCTCTAGTCTGTGATCTCCCAGCTTAGGGCCCATATACTACTTTGCAGTTTAACTCAGTGCCTCCCTGTCCCACCTCCTGCAGCAAGAGTTTCAAGTCCCCTCACATTCTTTTTGCTGTGAAGGCCAACGGTGTGAGGTCCCTCGCCCTTTCAAGGTTGCTCTGAGCCTCCCTTCTTTTCTGACTCTCCCTTCTCCGCCCTTCCACCTATCGAAGACCATCCTCCACCCATGCTCTTGATCCTTCCCTTTTCACCTTACAACTTGTCCTTTTCCCACGTGGCGCCTGTGGCATCTGACAGTGCTGCTGGCCACCTGCTGCCAAACCTCTCCATGGCTACCTGGCTGCCGCCCTCTCCGGGGACTGCCTCTTCTTGCTCCATCTCACTCTGTTGCTTCCTCTGCCTTTGTCTGTGGGCTCAGGGCAGGTGTTGACTGCCACTGTCCCTGTAGCAAACTTCTCTCCATGGTCTGCACTTTCCCAGTGACCTCAGTCGCACACAACTCCGGTGATCTCCAGGGAACAGACACCAGACTTCTGTGTGGAACCTGGAGTGCTCTCCTGAGTTCCAGGCTCACAGCTCCTTTGGACTGTGTCCCACTGGCACCTCCCCCTCTGCCCATCGCTTTCCATCCCAGTTCTTCAGCCGGGTTTCTTCCTGGTCACAGGGGCTTCCATTCTGATCCCCCAGCATCCCATCTGACTTTCCTCCCACACCTCTCTTACACAGGCCTGGTGCCTCCTTTCCACGGACCTTAGCCTTATCCATACTGCCCTGCCCCAGGCCCTTAGAATATCCAACCTGCTCAAGGCAATTCTTTCCCACTGGCTTCCTACCTTGAGTCTCTTCCCTCTCATTAACCCTCCATGCTGTTCTCTTTTAACAACAGTGCCCTTATCTTATTCCTGCTGTCAAAAACCTCAATGGTTTCCTCACTAACCACAGAACAGGGTGAAAATATCTTGGCTTGGTAGAAAAGGATTTCTATGATCTGGTCCCATTTAATTTTCCAACCTTAATCCTCTCTATATACAAATTACCACCTCCACTGCCTCTATATCTTGCGACACTTTGATCTCCTCCCCCAAACTCTACAACTTTCAGCTCCCTGTCTTCTCCCAGTATGTCTTTCATCAAGTCTCATACCTTTCTCCAAAGCCCAGTTCAAATGCTACCCCGTTGCCCCCAAAGCATTCCCTCGCTGTGAGATAACATTATTTTTATGCCCTCGCCACAGCACTCACTACACTGCTTATAATGTTCAGGAGATTGTCCTCCGCACCCCCTCCCTGCCATCAGACTGTGAACTCATGGATGATGAGGAGTGATTTTTTTCATGCCCATCCTTAAGTCCTCAGCATGTAACCCTGGGCTTAATTTTTGTTTAATCAAGTTCTGCCTTGTAATATTTGTTTCTGTAAGTTTGTCCCTTTCACTAGATGAGAAGCTCTTTGGAAGTGAGGGATCACATTTTACCAATCTTGCTAGCACCAAGCAGAGGACTTTGCAAACAAACCAAAACATAAATGATCTTCAACAAAAGTCTGCTGCATTGAATGCGCATCTGGGATGGGCCCAAACCCAAAGCAATAGATAACCACCTAATATATCTGTATCACTCCCCCTGGGGAGATGGGGAGCCCAATGGGTAGCTCTCCTTTTTATTTTTTAAGTAAGATCTTTCCCTGTCCCTGACCTAAACTTATCCCAGGTCCCTGTTAGCTCAGTGGAGGGCTACAGACAGTAAAGTTTACACAGATGCCTAAGACATACAGTCTCACAGTCTTTCCAGAAAAGCACAAATATGACATATATGCTGGCAGGTGACTTTGAGCAAATTTCAGTGCCTGAGCCCTAGAGAGGACACTCCTTCACGCCCCTGAACTGGTGCAGGAGCCTGCTGACAGGAAGAGCCCCACAGGCCCTGTGGCCCATCCTTTCTTGGCTGCCTCCTCCGGAACCCGCAGCAGCATCAGAATCAGGCAGAATTCTGACAGTTGGAGGGTCCATACCCCACCACAGAAGATGATTTAATTCACAGGGAAGCTCCTTGAGCAGGTTACCTCAGGTGTCCTGGCAAATACCGCCTGAAACCCTCTCCAAGGGGAGGCAAACAGGCCAAACATCAACCTGCAAGAGTCAGGATGGAGGAAAGTTCGGGCAGTCCAGGCTACCTCTTCCACCAGCGTCCCGCCTTCTCAATCTCATCGGGGGGCAGGGCCAGTTAGGAGGGTGACTGCTGCTCCTCAATTTCATTTTTCTTTCATAAACATTTATAGAGTCACAGAACTTTCCACTTCCTAGCTGTGTCATCTTGGGCATCCCTTTCCTCAGAGATGTTTCATCACCATAGGGTAAAGATAATGATCTTTGCTCTGCCTCCCTACCTGGCAGGCTCAAGTGATAAGGCACAGGCAAAGGAGCTTTCTAAACTGCAAAGCCCTGTGGGTATTATTGCCAATCACATTATCTGCGCCAACCCTCTAATCTTCCCGAAGAGGAAACCCAAGCCCAGGAAGGTCACGTGGTAGCCGTCAGGCTGAGCCCTGGGCCTGCGGAGTGCCTGTTACTCCCAGTTTACTAGGTGGTGATCACAGGCACCACCCCGTGTCTTTCTCCCCTCCGGCTTGGATTAAGAAAAACTCCTTGGAAAACTCAGGTTAAGGAAACAAGAAAGGGTTCCTGGGTGAAGCGAGGTGATGAGCAGTAAAGCCAGACTCACTCTTCCCTCCCTGGCTCGGGAGCCTCCTGTCCAGGGCCTCTCAGCAGCCTCAGCATCCACATGGCCAGCCGCAGCTGGACAACTGCGGGCGATGGAGGGCTGGGGCGGCTGAGGCCAGCACTTCCCACCAGGCCACCCGCTCCTATCTCCTTATCCCCGGCCTCAGGACACACCGTCCCAGGAGGCGGATTGGAGTGGGTGGAAAGGCCGGTTCGCATTTTGGGAGGGTGGTCCCTGACCCTCAGTCCGAGACATGAGAGAGAGTGAAGGCTCCTTTCCTGGGCCCCCGAAAGACGGAAGTCTATCCCTGCCTAGCACCCATTCTCTCCCTCAGAGGAGTTATGTTTATTTTCCTGAACTATAATATTTCCCAGGCCCGCGACTGGCCAGGGCCACCGAACGGCCCCTTGGGAAAAGTAGTTCGAGTTCACTTCCAGGTAAGTTCCTTTCGCCCCGCCTGCCAGCGCGTTCCGTTTTCAGAGACCTCACACCAACAGAGGGTTCCACTAGCACTCCGAAAGCTGAAGTCCCGGCCACCCAAGTCTCCAGGCTGTCCACATCCCGCAGAGGAACGCGAAGGAAAGACTACGCCTCCCAGCAGCCACTGCGCGTCTCAGTGCGCAGGCGTAGCCGCGCCTCGCCACCCCTCCCCCTCCTCCAACTGCTCCCATCGGTCCGTTCCCGTATTCGCCCCATCAGTTCTAATGTCCCCAGTCTCTCCGGCATCTCACACTCACCGCGAACTCGCGGCGTCGGGTACAGCCGCTGTGCCTTCTCCAGGAAGCGGAGCGCCCGGTCGGGCTGGTTGCTCTGGATGGCCTTGAGGGCGATGCTGATACAGCGCTCGGCTTCATCCTTGTTGGATTCCATGGCGGAACCAGAGCGCGGAACCAGGGAGGGGGAGGCCGGGCGAGCGAAGGGCTGCGCCACCCGCCGGTGCGTCGCGGGCAGGCAGGCGCGTAGTGATGACATCTACCCTCCGCCCCTTCTTCCCGAGATTTGAGCGAGGGTGGAAGCGCTACCGTATGTCTTCTAAGAAAGGGACGACTGGCTTAAGTGTCAAAAATGGCGCAAGCCCAGATTTCATGTTCCGAAGGCCTTAGAGTTGACTATGCTTGCACGGTCTTGCTAGTAACTATATACGTTTCAGACGAAGGTTTTTTTTATTCCCTGAACAGATATTGAGTGCCCACTGTTAGGCATGGTTATATGATGGGAATACAGTGGTGAACAAAACAAAGCCCCTGCTCTCAGAGCGCTTACATTCCAGTGTGTGTAGGGTGTGGGGAGCCACCCAGATATATTCAGATAGTGCTATCCAAACTATGAAGAAAAATGACGGAAAACACAGGGATAGAGAGTGGGGTGTTTTTTGTTTGTTTGTTTTGAGATGGAGTCCCGCTCTGTCGCCCAGGCTGGAGTGCAATGGCGCGATCTTGGCTAACTGCAACTTCCACCTCCCGGGTTCAAGCGATTCTCTTGTCTCAGCTTCCCGAGTAGCTGGGATTACAGGTGACCACCACAATGCCGGCTATTTTTTTTTTTTTTAAAGTAGAGACGGAGTTTCTCCATGTTGGAGAAACTCCATGTTGGAGGCCAGGCTGGTATCGAACTCCTGACCTCAGGTGATCTGCCCACCTCGGCCTTCCAAAGTGCTGGGATTTCAGGCGATAGCCACCGTGCCCAGCCGGGAGGTGCTATTTTAAATAGCCTGATACAGGAAATCTCTCCGAAGCTGTCATTAACAGGTACCAGAATTCAGGCGGTAGCAGGTAGATGTGCCTGTCTGGAGGAAGGGCAGTCAGGCCAAAGGGACAGCAAGTGCAAAGTCTCTGAAAAGGGAATTTTCGTGGTGAGTTATAACAGGATCAAGAAGGCAAATACACTGTAGGGAGCATAAAGATTCTACTACAGAGTGGAATCCGGTTTTATCAGGATCCTGTTCTTTGAGGACTACCACTCCAGTGAACACAATCTTGTGAAGGTTACCAGTGACCTCCACATTGCCGAATCCTCTAGTCATCTGTCAGTCCTTACATTGCTTGGCCTTTCAGGCGGGATTTGGTAAGAGGCTACGACAGTAATCCAGATGAGAGTTGGGAAGCTACTATTATAATACAGGTGAAAATTAAGGGTAACTTGGATAAGGGTGATGGCGGAGGTGGTGAGTAGTAGTAAAATTCTGGATATATTTTGAAGACAAAATGACGCAATGGATGTGGGATGTGAGAGAAAGAGGATTCAAGAATGATTCCAATGTTTTTGGCTTGATAACTGGAAGAGAATTTTCATTTACTAAAACAGGGAAATGGAAAAGACTATAAAAGGAGCAGTTTGGTGGTGGAATATTAAGTGTTTGATGCAGGGCATGTCAAGTTTGTGATGCTTTTTAGAATCAAGTAAAGATATAGACTAGGATGTTGTACATATGTAGGGTTTAGGCAAAAAGGAGCAGGAAATGTAATTTTGGGGCCACGCACAGTGGCTCACTCCTGTAATCCGAACATTTTGGGAGGCCAGATATGGGAGGATCACTTGAGGCAAGGAGTTTGAGCCCAGCAAGGGCAAAGGAGTGAGATCCCATCACTACAAAAAATAAAAAAAATTAGCTGGGTGCGGCAGTACATGCCTGTAGTCCCAACAACTTAGGAGGCTGAGGTGGGAGGATCGACTGAGCACAGGAGGTCAAGGCTGCAGTGAGCTGTGATGTGTGTACCAAAGAAGTGGGTGTAGATGGAGAAGAGCGGAAGTCTGATTACTGAGCCTCACAAAATCCCAACATTTAAAAATCTGGAAGAGGAGGAAAATCCAGGAAAGGAGAATGTGAAGAAGCAGGTTGTAAGGAAATGAGTAGGCCAGGTGTGGTGGCTCATGCCTGTAATCCCAGCACTTGGGAAGGCTGAGGTGGGAGGCTCCCTTTAGCCCAAGAGTTCAACACCAGCCTGGGCAACATGAGACCCTCATCTTTTTTTAGAAAAAGAGGAAGGGAGGGGGTCAAACTTGTCATATCCTGTGGAGTGGCCAAGCAATGTGAGGACTGAGAAATGACCAATGGATTTGGCAGAGTGGAGGGCAGTGGTGACTTTGACAAAATTGCTTTTATCTGTTTTATTTTTTGAGACAGGGTCTCTGTTACCCAGTCTGGAGTGCAGTGGCACGGTTATGGCTCACTACACCCTCTACTTTCTGGGCTCAAGCAGTCCTCCCACCTCAGCCTCCTGAAGAGCTGGTAATACAGGAGTGCTCCACCACGCATGGCTAGTTTATTTTTTATTTTTGAAGTTTTTAAGAGATAGGGTCTCACTATGTTGCCTATGCTGGTCTCAAACTTTTGGGCTCAAGTGATCCTCTCACTTCAGCCTCCCAAAGTGCTGGGATTACAGGTGTGAGTCACTGTGCCTGACCATAAAACACATAAAATTTAGTGTGTGGTAGGGGTGAAAACCCAACAGGAGTGGATTCAAGAGAGTAAAGGTGGCTGGGCATGGTGGCTCATGCCTGTAATCCCAGCACTTTGGGAGGTCATGGTGGGCAGATCACAAGGTCAGGAGTTCAATACCAGCCTGGCCAATAGGGTGAAACCCCGTCTCTACTAAAAATCCAAAAATTAGCTTGGTGTTGTGGTGTGCAACTGTAGTCCCAGCTACTCAGGAGGCTGAAGCAGAAGAATTACTTGAACCCAAGAGGCAGAGGCTGCAGTGAGCTGAGACTGTGCCACTGTACTCCAGCCTGGGCAACAGAGCAAGACTCCATCTAAAAAAAAAAAAAAAATTCAAAAATTACCCAGGTGTGGTGGCATGCAACTGAAATCCCAGCTACCCAGGAGGATCATGAGCCTGGGAGGTTGTGGCTGCAGGGGGCCATGGTTGCCCCACTGCACTCTAGCCTGGGCGCAGAGCCAGACCCTGTCTCAATAAATACATACATACATAAGAAAGAAGCAAGGCCATGGCCTCCTCAGCTATACATGCTCCTTGGAAAATTCTTTCACATCCAACCTTCCTTTCTATTCCCATTTTTCCCTTTCCAATGCAAACCCTTATGACTCCATGCTGGCCTGCTACAGACCCTTCTTGATAACACAGTCCTACACTTGGAGAAATGTAAGTTCTGTACAAATTCATGGAATAATGCTGGCACCCTTTTCAAACAGCCTCTCTGAGGTTTGTTGACCTAGCATGACAATTTCCATCTTCCCCTCTCCTGCTAAGAATCATGAAGTCTGCTTTTCCATTGTCTATCATGAGGCCTCTCTTTTCCAGCTGACTATAAGGTACAGTCATGTGTCACTTACTGATGGGGATATGTTCTGAGAAAAGTGTTGTTAGGTGATTTTATCACTATGCAAACATCATAGAGTGTCCTATATTTTTTGGAGACGAAGTCTCGCTGTGTTGCCCATGCTGGAGTGCAGTGGCACAAACTCGGCTCACTGCAACCTCTGCCTCCCAGGTTCAAGCATTCTGTCTCAGCCTCCCAAGTAGCTGGGACTACAGGTGCATGCCTGGCTAATTTTTACATTTTTTAGTAGAGACGAGGTTTCTACTAAAAACCCTGTCATGTTGACCAGGCTGGTCTTGAACTGCTGACCTCATGTTATCCGTCTGCCTCGGCCTCCCAAAGTGCTGGGATTACAGGTGTGAGCCACTGTGCCTGGCCCATAGAGTGTCCTTATAGAAACCTAAGATGGCATAGCCTACTACATGTGTAGACTTTAAGATATGGCCTATTGCTTCTGGGTTACAAACCTGTACAGAACATTACTGTACCGAATACTGTAGGCAATGGGAAGTATTTGTGTATCTAAACATAGAAAAGGTAATGCATTGTGCTATGATGTTATGATGGCTATGAATGTCACTAGGCAATAGGAATTTTTCAGCTCCATTATAATCTTATGGGACTGTCATATATGCTGCCTGTAGTTGACCAAAATGTTATTATATGGTGTGTGGCTGTGCTTCAGTCTGTGAAGAAGGCACTCAAGTGGAAAAGAAACTGTCGTTTTCTTGTGTTAAGGAACTGGGTTGTGATTGGCCGACTCCTGGCGTATGAACCCTCCTCTCTTTTCCTGCAGTGCATATAAAATGACAAAGTCCTATTTAAATTGTGGATCGGTGTTTTGGCTTGGTTGGCAGGGTCTAGTTCAGTGAGGATCTGGAGAAACGGACTGAGTATGCTTGTGGTAGGGGCCCTTTATGCCTTATTTTTGCATCTTCTCCTTGCCCTCCTCTGCTGCTGAGCGTGGTCCCTAAGCTGTTTCCTTTTGTTTTGTTCTTGAGACGGAGTCTTGCTATGTTTCCCAGGCTGAACTGCAGGGGCATGATCTCAGTTTACAGCAACCTCTGCCTCCCAGGTTCAAACGATACTCGTGCCTCAGACTCCTGAGTAGCTGGGATTACAGGCATGAATCTCCATGCCTGGCTAATTTTTGTATTTATTTTTGAGATGGAGTCCTGCTCTGTCACCAGACTGGAGTGCAGTGGCATGATCTCAGCTCACTGCAACCTCTGCCTCCTGGGTTCAAGCAATTCTCCTGCCCGGCTAATTTTCTATTTTTAGTAGAGACAGGGTTTCACCATGTTGGCCAGGCTGGTCTCAAACTCCTGACCTTGTGATCCACCAGGCTCAGCTTCCTAAAGTGCTGGAATTACAGTCTGCCTTTAACATACTTTTATTTATTTATTTTTTTGAAACGGAGTTTCACTCTTGTTATCCAGGCTGGAGTGCAATGGTGCGATCTCGGCTCACCTCAACCTCCGCCTCCTGGGCTCAGGCAATTCTCCTGCCTCAGCCTCCTAAGTAGCTGGGATTACAGGCACGTGCCACCACGCCCAGCTAGTTTTTTGTATTTTTAGTAGAGACAGGGTTTCACCATGTTGACCAGGATGGTCTCGATCTCTCGACCTCGTGATCCACCCGCCTTGGCCTCCCAAAGTGCTGGGATTACAGGCTTGAGCCACCGCGCCTGGCTTAACATACTTTTATTTCTCATTGTACCTTCCCTATCTTTACTAACATCTCACCTTACTCCTATCAATATGCCTGTTTGATTTAATTCTTTCCGATCTGTCAAAATCTAATTTATTCTTTAGGGCTCGGCTTAAACCCTGTCTCCTCTGTGTGAGAGAGAATTTCATAGTCACATGTCTATACTGAAAGCCAGGCACTGTACAGAGATTTAGGGATTCAGAGATGCACCACGAACAAGGACAAAGCCCGACATCAGGGAGCTCACAGTCTACTAAGGGAGATAGATGGAAAAGAATTCCAGGATACTGTGGTAAGCACAGTGGGACTGTGTGTAAACTCAAGTGGCCCAGAGAACAGGGTTGTCACTTATGTGTGTAGCACTGGGAAGCTTTCCTGTGGGAAACCTTCTGACATCTGAGCCAGGGTCTGAGGCTAAGAAAGGGGCTTCTCCAGGAACTCCCCCTGCTTTTAAACCCCATAGCACTGAAGCCCAGACCCTCCATGGACTCCCACTTTCATTGCCCTTTGCTTGTGAGTTTATTTCTATTCTGTCTTCAGCTAAACCAAGATGGAGATCTTGCCCCTGTGTTCCCCATGGCCCGAGCACAGGGCCTGATACCTAATCGAGGCTTATACATATTTGTTAAATGAATAGAATAAGTGAATCCCAGAGACAGGTTTTTCTCTCTTCATATTTTGTCCACAGTTTCTCTGAGCAAGCCAGTGGGCTAGATTCCTTCCTAAGGCTTCAGGAAGAATGGTCAAGTCAGTTGAATATGCCTTACTTCATGGCCTCTGCTCTTTCACTCCCTGGTTCCCCAGCGTCTCCTTCTGCCTCCAAATGTGACCCCTAAGGGCTCTTTTTCAAATAACTCCAGGCTCCAAAGTCTCTTCCTCAATAAACTACCCTTATTGACTAAACTATGGTATATAGTGGAATACCATGCAGCTGTGGGGATGGCTGAGAATGAGACTTCAATGTAGACACCTTTTTTTTGAGACAGAATCTTATTCTCTTATCCAGGCTGAAGTGCAATAGCACAATCAGGGCTCACTGAAGCCTCAACCTCCCTAGACTCAAGCAATCCTCCCACCTCAGCCTCCCAAGTGGCTGGGACCAAAGGCACATGCCACCACATCCAGCTATTTTTTTGTATTTTTAGCAGAGATGGGGTTTTGCCATTTGCCCAGGCTGGTATTGAACTCAAGCATTCCTCCCTCCTTGATCTCCCAAAGTACTGGGATTATAAACATGAGCCTCTGCACCTGGCCTGCACCTTTTTATTTGATTCTGGAACAATGTAAATGTTTACCTGTTTAAAAACAAACAGACAAACAAGCTAAACCTCACACTGAAGATGACTGTGAATAACTGATACGTAATTGGATTTTCACTGTGAGCTTGAACAAATTATTTGTTGAATGAACACATGAATATTAGCACACAGCACCTTTGGAACCCCACTTGAGCCCCTTGCTCTCTCCGCCTCCCTGGAGAAGGAACCCTCTATACCTAGGAAGGGCCAGAGGCTGGACACTGGAGAGGTAAGGTCACAGGCCAACCACAGCCCTCTGTACCGAATCTGGTCTATCTCCTGGATATCCCACCAAGTATAGGCTTTTTGGTTAGAATTCCTTTCACTTTGATGATTTCTATTTCTAGTTTCACATGGGGGAAGAGATGGAGCTGGTATTAGTATTCTACAGTTGCGAAAATGATCTCGAGATTTCATGTGTTCATGGTCAGTTGACCTTGAAATTGAAGGAACCCAGGTGTTTGGAGTTTTTTTTTTTTTTTTTTTTTTTTGAGACAGTCTCGCTCTGTCGCACAGACTGGAGTGCAGTGGTGCAATCTCAGCTCACTGCAACCTCCGCCTTCTGGGTCCAAGGGATTCTCCTGCCTCAGCCTCCTGAGTAGCTGGGATTATAGGCAGCCGCCGCTATACCCAGCTAATTTTTGGTTTTAGTCGAGACTGAGTTTCACCATGTTGGTCAGGCTGGTCTCGAACTCCTGACCTCAGGTGATCCACCCGCCTCAGCTTCCCAAAGTGTTGGGATTACAGGCATGAGCCACCACACCCGGCCAAAACCCAGGTTTTTTAGGAGATTCCCAAACCATATCTCCCCTTACGCCCCTTTCCTCTGCACAGACCCTCCTCTCTACCTACCAGTAATTCCACTGGATGTCTCTTGGCCCTTCAACAAGCCAAAATATAGCCTCATCATCTTCTACTTAAACTTGACTCTCCTCCCAGTTCCCCAACCCCACTGAAAAGCACCACCATACATGCAGTTACCCAGAAACCTGGGTTTCATCCTAAATTATTCATTCTCCATCATCCCCCAATTTATTAACCTTATCCCTGCCCCTCAGTCCAAATCACTCGGACCTAAACAACTAAATCCTTTTTTCCAGCTCTGCAGGTACTCCCCTAATCCAGACTTTCAGCATTTTATTTATTAAATTAAATTAATTAATTGTTTTTAGAGACGAACTTTCACCATGTTGGCCAGGCTGGTCTCAAACTCCTAACCTCAGTTGATCTGCCTACCTCGGCCTCCCAAGGCACTGGGATTACAGGCATAAACCACTGCACCTGGCCTACTTTATTTTTGAGTCAGAGTCTCGCTCTGTCGCCTAGGCTGAAGTGCAGTGGTGCGATGTTGGCTCACTACAACCTCTGCCTTCTGGGTTCAAGCGTTTTTCCTGTCTCAGCTTCCTGCGTAGTTGGGATTATAGGTGCCCGCTACCACACCCAGCTAATTTTTGTATTTTTAGTAGACGGGGTTTTGCCATGTTGACGGACTGGTTTCGAACTTTTGACCTCAGATGATCTGCCGGCCTCGGCCTCCCAAAGTGCTGGGATTACAGACATGAGCCTCTGCACCCAGCCACTTTCAACATTTTAAAACTGGTTATAAATCTCCAGCCTGGATCACTCCCCAGCCTGGATGCAGGCAAAGCCATCATTTTAAAAATCAAAGTTCATTATGTCATTTTCCTGCTTAAAGCCCTTCGGTGGCTTCTAATTATCAAGATAAAAGCCCAAACTCCTTATTGGGGATTACAGGGCCCTGTAGAATCTGATTCTTTTTTTTTTCTCCCTCATATAAAGCCATCTGGGTTTGGTACTTTTTGTTGTAAGTAGATTTCTAACTACTGATTCAATTTATTACAGTCTGTTCAGATTTTGTTTCCTTGTTTTTTTTTTTGTAAATTATATTTTCTAGGAAACAATCCATTTCACATTTCTTGGTACAAAGTTCATAGTATTATTACTTTTTAAACTAATGCAGTATCTGTCACTCAGGCTGGCATGTTGTGGCCTGATCTCAGCTCACTGCAACCTCTACCTCCCGAGTTCAAGTGATTCTCCTGCCTCAGCCTCCCAAGTAGCTGGGACTACAGGTGCATGTCACCATGACCAGCTAATTTCTGTATTTTTAGTAGAGACAGTGTTTCACTATTTCAGGCTGCTCTTGAATTCCTGACCTCAGGTGATCTATTCCATTCTTTTTCCAACTTCTTAAGGTAGATGCTTAGCTTATTATCAGCCTATTTTCTGTAAATAAGTATGGAAGTTTGTTAAAAAGCCTTTAAGTTTCCCTTAGTTGTATCCTACAAGTTTTAAAAAGTTGTGTTTTCATTATCATATTTAGTTCTTAGCGTTTTTTTGTTTTGTTTTGAGACAGTCTCACTTTGTCATCTTGGCTGGAGTGCAGTGGTGCAATCTTGGCTCACTGTAAATTCTACCTCCTGAGTTCAAGCGATTCTTGTGCCTCAGATGCCCAAGTACCTGGTGGCACGTGCCACCACACCCAGCTACTAAAAATTTTTGTATTTTTAGTAGAGACTGAGTTTCACCATGTTGGCCAAGCTGGTGTCGAACTCTTGACGAGCCTCGGCCCATCTCAGCCTCCCAAAGTGCTGGAATTACAGGTGTGACCCACCGTGCTCAGCCAGTTCTAAGCATTTAAAAAAATTCCATCATTTCGGCCGGGCGCGGTGGCTCAAGCCTGTAATCCCAGCACTTTGGGAGGCCGAGGCGGGTGGATCACGAGGTCGAGAGATCGAGACCATCCTGGTCAACAAGGTGAAACCCCGTCTCTACTAAAAATACAAAAAAAAGTTAGCTGGGCATGGTGGTGCGTGCCTGTAATCCCAGCTACTTAGGAGGCTGAGGCAGGAGAATTGCCTGAGCCCAGGAGGCAGAGGTTGCGGTGAGCCGAGATCGCGCCATTGCACTCCAGCCTGGGTAACGAGAGCGAAACTCCGTCTCAAAAAAAAAAAAAAAAAAAAAAAAAAAAAAAAAAATCCATCATTTTTTGTTATTTATGTATGTATATGCCCAACTGGATTTTTAATCTATGTCTATTGATGACCACCATCTTAATTAATTCTTGGGTCACAAAATCACTTCTCAATCTATACTGAATACTCCCTAGTTCCCAGAATGAAACATGCTTTCCTGGCCTCTGGATGTTTGTACACTGGCCTCTGCCTGGACACTCCCCCTGCCCGATTTGTAACTCCTATGTCTCAGTGTTTTAAATAAATAAAACCAAGCCACTTCCTCTGCAAGCCTGCCTTGAACTCCAAGTCTGGATTAGATGGCCTTTGAGACAGGGTCTTGCTGTCACCCAAGCTGGTGTGCAGTGGTATAATGTTGGCTCACTGCAGCCACAACCTTCTTGGCTCAAGCAATCTTCCTGCCTTAGCCTCTGGAGTAGCTGGGACTATAGGTGCCTGTCACTATGCCTGGCTTTTTTTTTTTTTTTTTTTTAGAGAGACAAGGTCTCACTATGTTGCTAAGGCTGGTCTTGAACTCTTGACCTCAGGTGATCTGCCCACTTTGGCCTCCCAAAGTGCTGGGGTCACAGGTGTGAGCCACTGCGTCTGGCTCCTGCTCTTCTAAGTGCTCTTGTAGCAGCCTGTACTTAACTTTATGGCTTCTTTTCTGTTTGCCTCACTAGAATGCAAACTCCTTGAAAACCTTGCTTAGTGCTTGGGTCTGTGGTAGGCGATAAGAAGAGCTGTAGAATGAAGAGAGTGAAATATACTACCCTCTTAATTCCTAGGAAGAATTCCCATCCTTAGGACACAGAGAACTAACAATACATGAGCATAAATATCTCTTTTCCTCTGCTCAATTACATTCAGATCCCTAATGTCACTCTTTATGGTTACGATCCATCTCTGGACGTTCATTCCACCCCACTCCATGCGACTCAGGTCCCTGGGACGGCTTATTCTCTGGAGTAGGGCTGGGTCTAGGCTGGACTCACATAGCTGCCCTTTCCACGGCTCCAGGCCAGTGAGTCCCTGCAATGAACCATCTTGCCAGCAGGTGGCACTTGAGGCCTGACAGCTAAACCAGACTGTCTCCTTCCTGTTTCTGTTTCTTGCAAGGGCACAGAACCCTGCTTGGGTTGTGCTAAGGCTTGCAGTCAGATGCCCTAGCCATGGGACGTGTCTCCCGGCTCCCATGATGCTGTCCTTGCTTCCTTGCCTAGGTGCAATAATTGCCTGGACCTGTCCTTTGCCTTAGAGTTCAACAGGGTTATAGAGCATATGCTCTGACTAGAGCTAAAACTAGGTGGGGCACCTAAAGATCGTGCACGCACATTCTTTATTTTTGAGACAGGGTCTCACTTTGTTGCCCAGGCTGGAGTACAGTGGCATGATTTCAGCTCACTGCAACCTCTGCCTCCAGGCTCCAGTGATCCTCCCACCTCAGCCTCCGGATTAGCTGGGACTACAGGTGTGTGCCACTACACCCAGCTAATTTTTGTAATTTTTTTGTAGAGGTGGGGCTTCACTGTGTTGCCTCGAACTCCTGGGCTCAAGCGATCCTTCCACCTCAGCCTCCTAAAGTACTGGGATTACAGATGTGAACCACCGTGCTGGATGAGCTGAGTCTTAGCGGAGGGGAGGCTTATTCAATCTAGGTTAGAAGAAACAATTTGAATAAAAAGTGAAGCAGAAATCCACCCTGTGTGTTCCCATACGCTTCCCAGCTCATCAAAAACTCTGCCTACTAAAATCCTCTCAGCCTGCTCACAAGTCACCTTGCCCAAGGACTTCTTCCTTAGGGTAACCCTGGCCTCTTCTGGGTGACTTAGCTTATACCTCTCACCTGCACATTTAACCTGTTGTACCAAAGTGTGGCTGTCACGTCTTCTTGAGCACCTGGACCACCTTCTGCTTCCTCAGGCAGAGGAAGGAGCTGGTGGAGTTCATTTGGAATTCCATGTACTTGTCATAGGTACCCTTGACCCTGGGTTTCAAGGTGTTGCACATGAGATCCTGACCCTCTCCTGCCATGCTCTGGCTTTCGGCTTTAGCAAACCCAGGCTAATTAGCAGATCTCTGGTAGGGAAATAAATGTCCTACCAAGGCTGTGAATAAGACTACTCTTTCAGGCTGGAGGGTCAAAGGAAAGTGATTTTGGGATTCTGGGACAAACTTAAGAAAAGCTCACATTTTGCTTATGCCCCAGGCCTGGAGCAATGAGCAGAGCACAACAGTCGCTTTGATACCAGGGATACCCCAAGAGGGGAAAGGTGGCAGACAGATGAGGTTGGAGAGTGGCCAACTTCTTTGAGATAATCTAATATCCCAGAAAGGATATTAAAAGTGAGGCTGTGGCTGGGTGTGGTGGCTCACACCTGTAATCCCAGCACTTTGGGAGGCTGAGGCAGGAGAATCTCTTGAACTCAGGAGGCGGAGGTGGCAGTGAGTGAGTTGAGATTGTGCCACTGTACTCTAGCCTGGGTAACGGAGTGAACAACACTCTGTCTAAAAAAAAAAAAAAAAAAAAAAAAAAAAGTTGTTAAACTGCTCTGTAAATGCTGGGGTAGTACCTTCCCAGGGGAGCGCCACAGATGCACAGCCAGGCCTCTGCTCTTCTCTGGCTGATGAGCCCTCCCTACTAACACATTTACAGCCAGCCACCTCACAGGAAGTTTTTGCTGAGTTTTTGGTGTGGTGGTTCTATGATTGTTGGCCATGCCACAGAGACATGCCAGGAGGCATTACCTGGAGGTTCTGGGGGCTGCAGGCATTCTGGGGAAGAGCTCAAGCAGAGGCTTTTGGACCTGGAAGAAACCTCAGGGCTCATTTAGCCCATCATTAGCTGTCATTTTATAGATGACAAAACACATGGGAAATGACTTGCTCAAGACCAAAGTGGGTCCACCATACAACATTGGCTTTTATGGTTCTTAAAACTTAGGTCCACATGGGGAAATGCTTAGGGCAATGTGGCGAAACTCTGTCTCTACAAAAAATACAAACATTAGCCAGGTTATGGTGTGCACTTGTAGTCCCAGCTACTCAGGAGGCCAAGTTGGGAGGATGGCTTGAGCCTGGGAGGCGGAGGTTGTGGTGAGCTGGGATTGCACCACTGCACTCCAGCCTGGGTTTCAGAGTGAGACTCTGGCTCAAAACAAAAGCTCCACAACACTTAGGTCCGCCATGCCAGACGATTCCTCACATACTCCACTGCGTTGTGGGGCACGAACAAGCAAGGACTGTGCACCTTGGCCCAGGATGAAATGCTAACCAACCTGTGCGGGGACAGTGCCACCGCTAACCTCCAAAAGCCCTCACTATCTGTCTGTGCCTAAAGTAGCTTTTCCTTGGAAAGAGCCAGATCCTGGTAGAAAGAAAACAGGTCTGCTTCCAGCAAGATCTCAAACCCATATAAAATGAAAAGGACCTAGAGGACCCTAAAATAAAGGATACAGGGAACTTTGGGGAGGTTTATTGCAAACGGTTATAATTAAAGTGATATTTTACAAGTGTTTAAAACAGAGGGCAAACAGGCTCTGAGCCAGGCCTCCGCTTCAGAGGCCCATCCCGGAGGGGAAATAAATGGCACTTGCAGGGAACATGAACTCAATCACTGCAGCTCACTAAGCACAGGGTCACGCTGGAGTCATGTTAGGAAGGCTCTGAGGAAAAAAAGGGAGTGGAGAGAGCCATGAAGCAACTACTTTAAATTCTGAATCTTGCTGTGTTCTCACTGAGCAGGTTGCCTTCCTAGAGCAGGCCCCGGCGCCATCCCAGGGACTAACACAGATGCTTCCTGGAGCGCAGGCTTCTCACGCTAGCGTAGGGTGCCCAGGTCATCCTCATCATCATTTATCATCACGGACTTCTTTCTGCCTGCCAGATATCTTCCCTACTTGTAGCTTTAAAATACCAGCAGGAGGGAAGGCAAGGAATGTTCTTGTTAAAATAAATCTGCAGCAACAACAATTTGAGAACTGGATGCTTCCCAGGGTTGGCAGGTGTGTGGATGGTTCCCTGCATTCTTTATCCACAGGGTGCCTGAATGGGTAGTGCTCCTGAGGCTGCCAAATGTCTGAGCTTTTCAGACTTGTTCATGTTTTTGAGAACCTATGGGGATAATCACTGGGCAGAATCAGAGCCCAGTAGAACACGGGGACAGGGAAGGGTAAAGAGGGGAAACTGATAGAGTCCTGAGGTCATCCCCAGGAGGAAGGGAGACTGCTGCCAGAAGCTGCAGCACAAATGGCTCTGGCGAGGTCTGCGGAGGAGGCCCGGGGTACTGGGGGTGGAGAGGTGGTCCCCTCTTGCGGTATGGGGTTACTGTTTGGGTAAAGCGAAGTCCCAGGCAGTTTCCTGTGCACATTTCCACATGGCCTGCATGAGGCGAGTAAAACCCATGTCTTTGGGCTTTTCCAGGCCTCTCATCAGCCGTTGCTTCATGATGGAGACAAATTCCTTATTGCTCAGCTCGCCATTGCCTAGAGGAAGAGGCAGACACAACAGGGATAAGTGGAGGCCTTGGAACAAAGCCACTGAGAAAATTCTGTTGTCCACACAAAGTGGATTCCAAAGCCCAGACATTCTCACAGCCAAACTCGATTGTCTTGTCTTAGAATTCATTAGTTTGTTCCTTCCTTGATATTTCCAACTGCGACTCAGTGACAGTTCAGTGTAGTGTGATAAAAGTTGAATGAAAATACAGTATATGCTGGGGCTTATGCCAAGTGTTTACAACACTGAGATCAATGAGCTTTGTGCTTTGTCTCTTGAAATACTCCCAGGTTGTGGGAAAGACCAATGACTGGCAGTGTGGTGAGTGCTGTAATGAGTAAACAGAGGATGCTATGGGGGCACAGAGGAAGAATGTCCCACCCTGGCTGAGGGTAGTGCAAATACAGATAGTAAAGCCTTCCTGGAAGTGATGTCTGAGTAGACTCTCACAGGATTAGCAATTGGCCAAGTAAAGGTGAGTGAGATGTGGGAAGCATTCCAAGGAGAAGCAGCATAAGCAAGGGTATAGGCAGGATAGTGTGGCTGCCGGAGAACGACAAGTAGGCAGTTAGGTACAGCTGGACATGAAAGAGGCAGGGGTATAGGAAGAGAACTAAGGAGGCAGGCAGGGAGCCGGGTGTGGTAGCTTGTGCTTGTTATCCCAGCTACTTGGGAGGCTGAGGCAGGAGGATCTCTTGAGGCCAAGAGGTCAAGACCAGTCTAGACAACATAGGGAGACCCTGTGTCTAAAAATTTTTTTCAAATAAACTGGGCACGGTGGTGCACACCTGTAGTCCCAGCTACCTGGGAGGCTAAGGCAGGAAGATCGCTTGATTATTACCCGGTGACTGCAGCAATCGCCAGGAGTTCAAGGCTGCAGTGTGCTGTGATGGCCACTGCACTCCAGCCTGGGTGACAGAGTGAGACCATGTCTCTTGGAAAAAAAAAAAGAGAGGTGGGCAGGAGACAGGTCCCCAAGGGTCTATATTGCTCCTAAAGTGTTGGCACTTTCTCTTCCAGGCAATGGAACATCAGAAAAAAGCTGGAAGCAGGAGAGTAAGAAGTAGCCATGTTTCCGTTTTGGATAGGATTTTCTGGCTGGCTGTGTGGGGATGGATGGGAGGGCGGCACACTTGGAGTATGGGAGTCAGGGGACTGCATCAATAGTCTCTCTGCTGCAATGGAGACATGGGGAGGGAGCTTCATGCTGAAAGCCAAAATCAAGCCATGCTTTCCCAATCCACGCTCCTCAGTGTCAGAATCTCAGGGCTGGAAGAGACTTTGGAGAGGATCTGTTTTAAGCAGAGATCACCCAAGCCACATGGAACAGTAACCACTGAAATAGCAGAGGTGCAGTCACCCTTTGCAAGACACCCAGCAGCCTGCTGATTAAAAGAATGACGTCCACTACTGGTGGTGGTAAGACAGCAGGAAACCCACAACCCTATCGCTACTCATGATCGGTCTGGGAAGAGAGTGGGAAGCGGGAATAAATGGTTTGCTTCTGTAGAGTATCCAAAACCTAACTGGCTCATGTATCCTGGCTGAAGAAAGTATGGGCAGCATCAGAGTCTGGAAACCCCACAGCAATCAAAAAAAACAACAAAACCCAAAACCACCACTACAACAAAAAAACCCTGGCTTATTTATATAAAGTACAAAGACAGGTAAAACTGTGTTACTAGAAGTCAGAAAAGCAGTAACCCTTGGGGAAGGAAGTGACTGGAGGTACCAAGTGGGGCTCTCGAGTTCTGGTAATGTGATGTTCCTAAATAATGCTGGTTTTACACATGTGTTCAGCTTTAAAAAAAATTCACCAAGCTGTACGCTTAAGATATTTGTACTTTAGAGGCTGAGCAAAGTGGCTCATGCCTGTAATCACAGCACTTTGGGAGGCTGAGGTGGGCAGATCACTTAAGGCCAGGAGTTCAAGACCAGCCTGGACAACATGGTGAAACCCTGTCTACTAAAAATACAAAAAGTTAGCTGGGCATGGTGGTGGGTGCCTGTAATCCCAGCTACTTGGAAGGCTGAGGCAGGAGAATTGCTTGACCCCAGGAGGCAAAGGTTATGGTGAGATTGTGCCATTGCACTCCAGCCTGGGCATGGTGGCTCACACCTATAATGCCAGCACTTTGGGAGGTTGAGGAGGGAGGATCATTTGAGCCCAGGAGTTCAAGAGCAGCATGAGCAATATAGTAAGACCTTGTCTCTACAAAAAGTTAAAAGATAGGCTGAGCGTGGTGGTGCCTGCCTGTAGTCCCAAGCTACTCAAGAGGCTGAGGCAGGAGAATTGCTTGACCCCAGCAGGCGAAGGCTGCAGTGAGCTGAGATTGTGCCATTGCACTCCAGCCTGGGCAACAAGAGCAAAACTCTGTCTCAAAAAAAAAAAAAAAAGAGGTTGCTTTACTCACACTACTATGGGGTTGCCTCTGCTTCCCTAGGGACAGAGATGACCACCATGAATGGATTTTCTTAACTATGAACCAGGTCTATAATTGCATGTTACTGGCATGCATGTGTGATTTGTGAGTTCAATTCTGAATCTGTGATGAAGAAGTTTATTTGAAAATAGAATTCTCCATCCCCTGGCACTTTATTTTGTTTGTTCATTTTTTTCTGTGTGAGATGGGGTCTTGCTCTGTAGCCCAGGCTGGAGTGTAGTGCTAGGATCATACCTCACTACAGTCTCAAACTCCTGGGCTCAAGTGATCCTCCCACCTCAGCTTTCCAGTAGCTAGAACTACAGGCACGCACCACCACACCCTGGCTGGTCTTTTTTTTTTTTTTTTTTTTTTTTTGAGACAGAGTCTTGCTCTGTCACCCAGGCTGGAGTGCAGTGGCGCAGTCTTGACTCGCTGCAACCTCTGCCTCCTGGGTTCAAGTGATTCTTCTGTTTCAGCCTCTCAAGTAACTAGGACTACAGGCGCACACCACCATGCCTGGCTAATTTTTGTATTTTTAGTAGAGATGGGGTTTCACCACATTGGCGAGGCTGGTTTAGAACCCCTGACCTCATGATTCACCTGCCTTGGCCTCCCAAAGTGCTGGGATTACAGGCATGAGCCACTGTGCCCAGCTAAACTTATTTTTTGTAGAGATGATATCTCACTATGTTGCCTAGGCTGGTCTTGAACTCCTGGCCTCAAGCGATCCTTCCATCTCAGCCTCCCAAATTGCTGGGATTATAGTTGTGAGCTACTCTACGGGCTTTCCTTTGGCTTTTTTTTTTTTTTTTTTTTTTTGGGAAACTGAGTTTCACTCTTGTTGCCCAGGCTGGAGTGCAACGGTACGATCTCAGCTCACTGCAACCTCCGCTTCCTGAGTTCAAGCAATTCTCCTGTCTCAGCCTCCTGAGTAGCTGAGATTACAGGTGTGCACCACCACGCCTAGCTAATTTTTGTCTTTTTTAGTACAGACTGGATTTCACCATGTTGGTCAGGCTGTTCTCAAACTCTTGAGCTCAGATGATCTGCCTGCCTCTGCCTCCCAGAGTGCTGAGATTATAGACATAAGCTGTTGCACCTGGCCTGGCATTTTGATCTTGTAGTGGTAAAAATAAAAATGGCTTTTTAATAAGTATACTTTTTTCTTTCTAGATAAGAAAATAAACCTGAGATGTTAAATAATTTTCCAAAGATGATTTAAGTAGATATTGACAGAGCCTCTTTCTGAAAATCTAGAAAATCAAACATCATGTCCCAGGACTTCTAGGGAAACAGGGGGACTTCAGAAGCTAGTTGCATTTATTCCCATATATTTACTTCACAGACCAGTTCTTGGATATTGGCTTCAAAAATTATAAAAATAGGCCAGGCGCGGTGGCTCAAGCCTGTAATCCCAGCACTTTGGGAGGCCGAGGTGGGTGGATCACGAGGTCAAGAGATCGAGACCATCCTGGTCAACATGGTGAAACCCCGTCTCTACTAAAAATACAAAACATTAGCTGGGCATGGTGGCGCATGCCTGTAATCCCAGCTACTCAGGAGGTTGAGGCAGGAGACTTGCCTGAACCCAGGAGGCAGAGGTTGCGGTGAGCCGAGATCGCGCCATTGCACTCCTGCCTGGGTAACAAGAGTGAAACTCTGTCTCAAAAAAAATAATAATAAACAAAAATAAAGCCAGGCGCGGTGGCTCAAGTCTGTAATCCCAGCACTTTGGGAGGCCGAGGCGGGTGGATCACAAGGTCAAGAGATCCAGACCATCCTGGTCAGCAAGGTGAAACCCCGTCTCTACTAAAAATACAAAAAATTAGCTGGGCATAGTTTTGCGTGCCTGTAATCCCAGCTACTCAGGAGGCTGAGACAGGAGAATTGCCTGAACCCAGGAGGCGGAGTTTGCGGTGAGCCGAGATCGCGCCATTGCACTCCAGCCTAGGTAACAAGAGCGAAACTCCGTCTCAAAAAAAAAAAAAAAAAATAATAATAATAATAATAAACAAAAATAAAAATAATAAAAACAAATGTTTTTCAGAAAAAATTTAAATAAATCACCTAGAAGTGATCAGAGTGAAAATAAAAATCTGAAGAAAGTTAATATATGTCCAGCAGTGCTGTGCATTAGAACTCTCTGGGATGTGGGAAATGTTTTCTCTCTGTGCTATTCAATACAGTAGCCACTAGCTAATTTAAATTTAAATGTAGCTAATAGCCACATGTGCCTTGGTAGTATCATACTGTGGACAGGGCAGCTGTAGAGAGTAAACCCACCCTACCTGAGAGTGAGCCCATCTCCTTAAACTAGCCCTACAGCTTCCTTTGAGTTCCACCTTGATTTTATGGGTATAGGCTATAGAGATTTATTTTATTGATTTAATTTTATTTTTTGAGACAGGGTCTCACTCTGTCACCCAGGCTGGAGTACAGTGGCATGATCATGGCACACTGCAGTCTTGACCTGCTGGGCTCAAGCAATCCTCTTACTTCAGCCTCCTGAGTAGCTAGTACTACAAACATGTGCCACCATGCCTGGCTAATTAAAACAATTTTTTTGTAAAGACGAGGTCTTACTATGTTGCCCAGGTTGGTCTCAAACTCCTGGGCTCAAGCAATCTTTCTGCCTTAGCCTCCTAGTGCAGGGATTACAGGTATGAGACACCAGCCCAGCCAAGGCTATTTTTTTTTTTTTTTTGAGATGGAGTTTCGCTCTTGTTACCCAGGCTGGAATGCGATGGCGCGATCTTGGCTCACCGCAACCTCTGCCTCCTGGGTTCAGGCAATTCTCCTGCCTCAGCCTCCTGCGTAGTTGGGATTACAGGCATGCGCCACCATGCCCAGCTAATTTTTTGTATTTTCAGTAGAGACGGGGTTTCACCATGTTGACCAGGATGGTCTGGATCTCTTGACCTTGTGATCCACCCGCCTCGGCCTCCCAAAGTGCTGGGATTACAGGCGTGAGCCACCGCGCCCAGCAAGGCTAGAGATTTAAAGCACTCAAGTTCAACTTAATAATATAAATAATTCAAGTTAATAAATACCTATTATGTGCGAAGTACTATCCAAGGTCCTATGGGGGGATAGGAAGGTGAAAAGGACCTGCAGCTACTCTTAAAAAGCTCACAGAACCAAGTTAAGGAATAAAAAAGCCCAGAGGTGATTCATTATGCTGGGACCAGAAGGGAAGCTCCATAGATTGGAGCTTTTGTGCAGGCTCTTGAATTCCATTAGCCCAGCTTTCTAGAGGCTAATGCACAACAAATACTGGCTGTAGAGTAAGAGAGGTTGGTAAGACATTAAATAGAACAGAGGGGCAGTACAGCTTTAGCTCCAATCCACATTATCTTTTTTTTTTTTTTTTTTTTTTTTTGAGATGGAGTCTCGCTCTGTTGCACAGGCTGGAGTACAGTGGTGCAATCTCTGCTCTCTGTAAGAGTGAGCCTCCTGGTTCAAGTGATTCTCTTGCCTCAGCCTCCCGAGTAGCTGGAATTATAGGCACACATCACTGTGCCTGGCTAATTTTTGTATTTTTAATAGAAATGGGGTTTCACCATGTTGGCCAGGCTGGTCTGGATCTCCTGACGTCAGGTGATCTGACTGCCTCAGCCTCCCAAATACTATTATCTTTGTGACCTTAGGAAATTTACTTAACCTCTCTGAGTCTCAGTTTCCTCATCAGTAGAAAGTGGTCAATAACGATACCTAGGTCAGAAGATTAAATAGCAGATTAACTTTCTCGCTCATAGTATGCATTGAAAAAAATGTAAGCATCCATTGTTGATGTTGTTATTAGTATATCAGCTACTACAACTAAAAAATAATGTCAAGGTAGAACCAGAACCAGATCTCCCGCATGGCTAAATGACACAGCAGAGTGGCCACAGACACAACAGACCACTGTGTGGAGCTGAAATGCCATGGAGATGGAATACGACTGACTGGCATGTGCCCTCGGAGGTGGAGAGACCAGTACTGTCTTTCTAAAGACACAGACACTTAAGTGCTCCGTATCTACTAAGTAGCAAGTTGAGGCTGACATTTTTGTTTCCATTTTTAAGATCCTTATGGTCAAAATTAATTTGGGCCTATAGGCAAATTGGAATTACAAGAAGAAATGGAAAACAGAAGCCAGGGCTGGGGGTTCGATTTCTCAATATCAGCATGGTGAGGGCTGAGGTGCTGATGTGGAAAAGGTGGGTAGCTTGAAGAGGATGGGCTGGTACACTGATGCTGTCTGCAAGGCTCCCTTATACAGAGGGTCTCTACAGGCAGCTAGGCTGTTTCCCCTCCTGACTCCAGAGGGCCCCACTCACCATCACAGTCAAAGAGCGCAAACACTACATCACACACGTGGTCTGAGAGCTCCACTTTAGCCACGGTCCTGGCCACCTGCTGCATGGTCACTGAAAAAAGAAAGAGGTGTATTAGCACAGCAGAGGGACTTTCATTTTGCTTTCTCTGATTTGGGAGATAAAACAGCTCAGTCATAAAACAAGTTTTCAACTGCATTTAAGTCACGTTTAAAAAAATGATAATTTAGTTTTTATCCATAGCCTCACTCCTTTTCACTTCAGGTTCTGTCCTTTTCTACTGCTTCTACACTTTAGGAGGTATAAATAGTTAATTAAGAATGCCGCAGTTGGCCGGGTGTGGTGGCTCACGCCTGTAATCCCAGCACTTTGGGAGGCTGAAGCAGGTGGATTACCTGAGATCAGGAGTTCAAGACCAACCTGGCCAACATGGCGAAATCCCATCTCTACTAAAAATACAAAAAATTAGCCAGGCATGGTGGCAGGTGCCTGTAATCCCAGCTACTTGGGAGGCCGAGGTAGGAGAATCACCAGAGGTTGCAATGACCTGAGATCGCACCATTGCACTCCAGCCTAGCACAGTGGCTCACACCTGCAATCCCATCACTTTAGGAGGCCTAGGTGGGTGGATTGCTTGAGCTCAGGAGTCAAGAGCAGCCTGGGCAACATGGCAAAACCCTGTTTCTATAAAAAATACAAAAAATTGGGAGGCAGAAGCGGGTGGATCACGAGGTCAAGAGATCGAGACCATCCTGGCCAACATAGTGAAACCCTGTCTCTATTAAAAGTACAAAAAATTAGCTGGGCATGGTGGTGCGCGCCTGTAGTCCTAGCTACTCAGGAGGCTGAGGCAGGAGAATTGCTTGAAACTGGAAAACGGAAGTTGCAGTGAGCTGGGATCGTGCCATTGCACTCCAGCCTGGCGACAGAGGGAGACCCTGTCTAAACAAACAAACAAACAAAAATTTAGCCCAGCATGGTGGCACGCACCCGTATTCCCAGCTACTTGGGAGGCTGAGGTGAGAGGACGGCTTAAGCCCAGGAGGCAGACGTTTCAATGAGCCGAGATGATGCCACTGCATTCCAGCCTGCTCAACAAAGTGAGACACTGTCTCAAAAAAAAAAGTGCCTGATATTCAATTTATAGACAGAAAGTAGATTAGAGGTTACCATGGGCTAAGGAGAATGAGGAGTTAGTGCTTTATGTATACAGAATTTCTGTCTGGGGTGATGGAAAAATTTTGAAAATAGTGATGGTTGTACAACATTGTGAAGGTAATTAATATAATTAATTCCACTGACTTGTATATTTAAAAATGGTTATAATGGTACATTTTATGCCATATATATTTTTATATATGTACATACATATTTATAGGAATATATGAAGGGGGTGGGAACAAGGAGGCTTGTCTGGGTGGGAACACTAAGGCTTCATGTGCCTGGGTGGCTGATTGACAGCTAAATGCCTGCACAGTGAGCGCTCCTTGCCCAGCTCTGTGCCTCCTCCCTACTGGTTTTGCACCAGTCTTCTTCCAACTGAGCCCATTGGGATAGGCACTGGTCCTTGTCTTAACAGTTCAGGAAGCATAGCTTTCTTTCTTTCCTTTTTCTTTTTTTTTAAGACAGTCTTACTCTGTCCACCAGGCTGGAGTGTAGTGGTGCAATCTCAGCTCACTGCAACCTCTGCCTCCGGGGTTCAAGCAATTCTCCTGCCTCAGCCTCCTGAGTAACTGGGACTATTTTTTATTTTATTTTAGTAGAGACGGGGTTCGTACCATGTTGGCCAGCCTGGTCTCAAACTCCTGACATCAGGTGATCCGCCACCTTGGCCTCCCAAAGTGCTGGGATTACAGCTGTGAGCTACCACGCATAGCCAATAGTTCAGGATGTATATCTTTCTTTTAAAGTATATGTATTTTTAGACCTCAGCAAAAAATCACTTTTCTCTTGCAGTTTTCTCTTTCTCTGACATTTACTTTTAAACACTAGCAATCATGTTAGAATTGGGTTCTCATGAAAGACAAGACAGGAAGGACTAGGCAATTTCCATTGCCTTCTCTCTCATTTATCCTCAAACCTGATCTAGCCACACCTATAAATCATGTTATTGCTTCTGGACATACTCTTAAGTGAGGTAAAATATGAGGGAAAGAAAAGGATTAATTTCCATTTACGCTGGTAATGAAGAGCTCTCTATAATCATCACAATAGATTCATCCAGAAGCCAAGTGAACTTAAACTAGAACCAGTGTGCCTTGTTTATTGCATTCTTATAATTTCAGTTCCTGTTACCAGCCCATTTTGTCATTATTTTTCACATTTGATCTTTCACTTTGCCTCTCTCACCTCCATATAGTCACTTGATATGGTTTAGATTTGTGTTCCCACCCAAATCTCATATCAAATTGTAATACCCAGTCCAGGCGTGGTGGCTCATGCCTGTAATCCCAGCACTTTGGGAGGCTGTGGCAGGTGGATCACCTGAGGTCAGAAGTTCGAGACCAGCCTGGTCAACATGGCAAACCCCCATCTCTACTAAAATAAAATAAAAAATAGTCCCAGTTACTCAGGAGGCTGAGGCAGGAGAATTGCTTGAACTTGGGAGGTGGAGGTTGCAGTGAGCCAAGATTGTGCCACTGCACTCTAGCCTGGGTGACAGAGATTGTCTCAAAAAACAAAAAAAAATTGTAATCCCCAATGTTGGAGGAGGGGCCTGGTGGGAGGTGACTGGATCATGGGGGCAGATTTCCCCCTTACAATTCTCAGGATAGTAAGCGAGTTCTCACGAGGTCTGGTTATGTAAGTGTGTGGCACCTCCCCTCTCTCTGTCTTCTTCCTGCTCTGGCCATGAGACGTGCCTCCTTCCTCTTTCCCTTCCACCAGGATTGTAAGTTTACTGAGGCCTCCTCAGCCCTGCTTCCTGTACAGCCTGTGGAACTATGAGCCAATTAAGTCTCTTTTCTTTATAAATTACCCAGTCTCAGGTTGTTCTTTATAGCAATGCAAGAATCGACTAATATATCACCACAGTGCCCCCAACGTCAGCAGATACAGACACCAGAGCAATGCAGAGGAGCAAAGTGATGCGGTAGAAAACCACGCTTGGGTGGCCGGGCGTGATGGCTCACGCCTGTAATCCCAGCACTTTGGGAGGCCGAGGCGGGTGGATCACGAGGTCAAGAGATCGAGACCATCCTGGTCAACATGGTGAAACTCCGTCTCTACTAAAAAAAAAAATAAAAAATAAATAAAAAATAAATAAAAAAGATTATTAAAAAAAAAAAAAAAAGAAAACCACGCTTGGAGAAACAGGACCTGGGCTCCAGTTCTGGCTCCACCACCAACATGCTGTGTGACCTGGATGGAGTCACTTGAACTCTTTAGATTTAATTTTCTTATGTTCAAGTAGAGGGATGCCACCAGGTAACTGCTGAGGCAGCTTACTAGCACAAAGAAGGGTTTATTGGTGTCTTCTAGAAGCTCAGCGTGGGGATGGGGTGGAAATACACAGAAATAGCAGAAGATTTTATGTGGCAGAGGGTAGAGGAAAGGTATATTGGTTGCAAGCCGGGCTACGCCTAGAGCCAGTTTCCTCTTCTGCTGCTTTGGGTCACTGTTCATACCACCTTTCTCCCAGGATCTGAGTTAGGGTGAAGAAGAAATTAACATTCCTTGGTACTAAAAGACTGAAGTATAAGATACTGTGGTAGATATTCATGAGATGTATGTTGGGAAAGCTATAAGAGTGTAGAGCTCTAGAGTTTAGAAATTTAGCCTACAAAATCTAGATACTTGATTTGGCTCAGGAACTTTTCCTGCGAACTAACCTGCCCACAGAAGGAACAGAAATCAGGTCAATTTGCAATTAGAATAGTAACTGTTAAGAGAACTACAATGATGACAGCTGGTCATTATACTTCTCAGTAGGAAAGCTACTAAGGAAACTCCATTCACCTCAGAAGATTAACCTCAAAAGATTACTCAGTGAAAAAGAATGAGATCAGAAGGAACTGGAAGCACTCAAACTGTGATTGCCTTCAGCTTTACTCTTCGCCACCACAGAAATGTGTCCTGAGAAGGGGATCAGAACCTGTTCTGTATTAGATAAACACAAACACTTTCTGTTAACCACTCCTTTTTCTGCATTGCACATCAACCTCATGGTTCTAACGTCCTTTGCTCTTTCCCAGTTCTTCCGTTCTCTCAGGGCACAGCCTTCTGCAATAGTCTTGGTATTTCAAGTACTCATCTTCTCCCCGTGAAGATGGTGCCCTTTCCTGTAAATAAACCATTAACTAAATAATACTCAAGGATGTCAGTGAGAGCTCTTAACAATTTCTAGTGAGAGGCTCATTACACTGGTATTAAGTGGTTGTAGAATAGGGACTTCTGGAGGCCTCCAGCAAGAATGTCTCATTACAGACGCTATCTCTTCACAGAAAGTTACAGAGTATGTTCCACCTCACATGGAGAGGGCTCTGGTGTCCATCCTATGACAGGAGGAAGAACTAAGGCTGCTAAGTTATTGTAGTCCAAACCACTGGGATGTTAGCCAGCAAACTGTGTAGCTGGGGTCCCCTTTCATAGCACGAGATCCTCAGATAGGCCCGTGGGGTAAGAATCAGAGCAGTGCAGGAAGCAAACATTTAACTAGCTGCTGAGCTGTCAAACTAGGAGCACCTAGGATGAGTGGGATGATGGCAGATTATAAGCCAAGTGCTTGACAGCTTGTCTTGAGAGATGGTTCATTCATATTTGCTTCTAATATCTCTGAATCCAAAGTCATAGTGAAATCACAGCAAGCAGAACAAGTTTTCCCCCCAGATCTCGACTTTTCTATGCAGACCAGTTGTTGGTACTGGAATTCTGGCCTCCCTATTTGATGATGCTAACTGATTGATGGCTGGGATTCCAGTTCCCAATCTGAAAGATGTCTACAGGGAGCTTGAAGGCACCCCAGTGAAGGCCTAGCTTTCCAAATACTATGTATTTTTGTACAAATCCGGCCCAGCTGCCTGAACAATGGGTTTAAGTGCAATTGGGTGATTTCTGTTAGATTGGGATGGTAGAGAATTTGCAGAAGTGGGCTCAACTGGCACTCAAAAATCTGGTACCATCTGGCTTTTTGCAAAGTCCAGGCAGAATCTGAGTTGTGTGGGGTCCCCAATTTACTCTCACGCATAATTCATGACTGGCTATTTCAACAGTAGAGAGAAACACCGAGTTTGCGTGATACAGTATCAGAAACTACATTACATAAATCTGTTCACCACAATAGTTAAACAGAAGAGCTCTGGAGTGATGGAGCCCAAATGTCCACTTGGAATCAGAGAATCTTAGAACGGGAAGATACCTCAGAGGAAATGTGAAATCCAGAGAAGTTAAATAATTTGCCCAGGGTCACAATGCTAGATAGTAACAGAGCTGGGTCTCAAATTCTGGCTGGTGCTCTTTCCCTATACACACTGGGTCCACACGATCCCGTCCATATATGGACAACATCAATTCCTCCATGAATCTGTCACCCTAAGGAGAAAGGGTTTAGGTGAAAGAAAAGTCACATGGGAAATACTCAAGTGCTCTTGGTCAGGGATGAACAATTGAATAACTGGGAGTTGTGAGGCACCAGCATTAATTACAGGCTGGCCACGGATCTGACTCCCCTCCACAGTGGAAGACACTGAGTATTCCCTAGGAACTCATACTGACAATTTTAGGGACAACTTAAAAAGTGTATTCAACAGCAATCTAATGAAAAGCACATGGAACACAGGGGGCCCTGGGAATTTTTCTCCACAGCTGCCTCTGACGCACAGATACAGCTTTAGGCAGCACAACCCAGTTAGGAGCTACCTGTCTCTTCCTAATGCAAAGGTGTTTGGAAAGGTGGTACGACAAGTTGGGCTGACAATCTCTAAGTTGTGTGGCCATGTGACTATTCCTGCCTTACCTGACTGCAGTGGAGAAAATCAAAAGCTGGCTGGTGACAGCCAAGGTTAAGTGAGGGGTGATGGTTCTGTTTCAGCTCTGGAAAGGCGGGTGGTGATGCAGACATCTTGTTTTCTTAAGTGCATCCCTAGATGGGTTTGGGCGGAACAAGGGGGAGGAGGTTTCCTTAAAGAGCATGTGTCCTGTTTTTTGTATCTTCTTCCACGATCTTTTGTTAATACAAATGCACATTTTAACCTAGTTCTTAGGTGAGGGAAGGGGAAAGGACAACATTTAGGAGAACCAGCAATTTAAGGAGCCAAGAGCAAATGCAGTCTACGGGTAATGAATATGATACCAATTCCTTGTTCTGCACCGTGCTCTTAGGCCCTATGCAGGTTGACCACTCCCACCCCACCCCATGTACTCAGGCTGCCTGCCTGTCAGAGGTGATGGTGCTAGTCCTGGCTCCTAACTTCCAGGACGCACCATGGAGAAGACCTGTTTTCTGAGGTTTTCTGAGTCTCAGAGCATCATCCCAGAAAACGGCTTCAATGGGCTTACATGCTTAATTTGGTACAAACTGACTTGGCAGTAAGATTTATTGCCATTGCCTAGTATTGTATCTGGGTTTATTAAAAATCCCCATCACATCTTTTCCACAAAGGGCTAGCATTTCTGCAAGCACCATTAGGCAGTCAATGATTTCAGCTGACACACATAGGGGCTATCACAGTTTAGTGGAGGAGACTGTGTGTGTGTGTGTGCGTGTGTGTGTGTATACATACACATACACAAGATGGAGAAATATATGGAAGAAATATCAGACATATTAATACACACATATGGGTTATGATGGAATAGTGTGCATTTGGTAGGAGGTACCTTTTGGATCTGAATTCTAAAGGAGAAAAGAGACCAACTGCACATGTATGGTAGTGAGTGATGTGGGGTGGGGATTTCTGTTTGAATACAGTATTAAAAGCAGGAAGGAATGCTAAGACCTGATTAGAGAGAACAGAAGGTACAGGGGGTGAGTACATTAGGAGAGATCTTACAGAGGACTAGTGAAGTCTCTTTGCAAGAAAACCTTTAAAATGGGCCAAGCGTGGTGGCTCATGCCTGTAATCCCAGCACTCTGGGAGGTTAAGGCAGGCAGATCATCTGAGCTCAGGAGTTCAAGACCAGCCCGGCCAACACGGCAAAACCCCGTCTCTACTAAAAATACAAAAATTAGTCAGGCATGGTGGCACACACCTGTAATCCCAGCTACTCAGGAGGCTAAGGCAGGAGAATTGCTTGAACCCGGGAGGCAAAGGCTGCAGTGAGCTGAGATCATGCCACTGTACTCCAGCCTGGGTGACAGAGTGAGACTCCATCCAATATTAACTTACTTTTCCCTCTCACACTATTTAAATATTCATTCTCTTAACTTTATTTTTAAAAGTTGTTTTTAATTAGGACAGGTGCGGTGGCTCACGTTTATAATCCTAGTGCTTTGGGAGGTCAAGAATTTGAGACCAGTGTGGGTCTCAAAACAAAGGAAGACTCCATCTCTACAAAAAATTTTTAAAAACATTAGTTGGGCATGGTGGTGCACTCCTGCAGTCCTAGCTACTTGGGAAACTGAGGCAGGAGGATTACTTGAGCCCAGGAGTTCAAGTCTGCAGCGAGCCATGACTGCACCACTGCATTCCAATTTAGGTAACAGAGCAAGACCCTGTCTCAAAAAAAAAAAAACAAAACAAAACAAAAAAAAAAAAACGATATTTTTGGTTAGCTAATATATTCATCTGTTTCAAAATTTGAATGGTACAAAAGGAGTGAAGTCTTTCTCTCCCAACCTTGTACCCTAGTCACCCAGTCATTCAGAGACAATATCACCAGTTTCCCCAGAAATATTTTATAGATATAAAATCAAATATTTACTCTTCGCTTCTTCCTTTTTCCCACCAAATGATGACGGGAAATACTAAATACTGTTTTGCTTTACTCACTTAACAACATATCTTAGAAATAATCCCAGATCAGGACATGAGCAGCTTTCTTCAACAACTGCATAGTATTCCACTGACAAGATAGATTATAATTGACTTATTTATTTAATCAATTCCTTATTTATTCTTACCTCAATCTTGAGAAGAAGGTACCCTTTCCCCCTCTCCTTATAAAATGATTTCCTTGGTGGTCTATGGGGCTCAGCTATAACAGAGTCTGAATCTCTGATGGCTAAACTGAAAGCAACTGATATATTTAAATTCAGTTTGTTGAAAATTAAAGACCAAATAGTCACCTTTACAAGTGTCTTTTTTTTTTTTTTTTTTGAGACAGGGTCTTGGCTCTGTTGCTCAGGTTAGAGTGCTGTGGCAAAATCATGGCTCACTGCAACCTAAGCCTTCTGGGCTCCTGATCCTCCCACCTCAGCCTTCCTAGTAACTGGGACTATAGCTGTGCATTACCACCCCTGGCTAGTTTTTATGTTTTTAAAAAATTTTTAACTAATTATTTTTTAAATTGAGACAGGGTCTTGCTCTGTTGCCCAGGCTGGAGTGCAGCGGTGAGGGCATGGCTCACTGCAGCTTCAACATCCTGGGCTAAAATGATCCTACCAACTCAGCCTCTGAAGTAGCTAGGACTACAGGCTCACACCACCATGCCTGGCTAATTTTTTTATTTTTTGTAGAGATGGGGTTTCACCATGTTTCCCAAGCTGGTCACCAACTCCTGGGCTCAAGCGTTTCATCCACTTTGGTCTCCCAAAGTGCTGGGATTATAGGCATGAGCCACTGTGCCCAGCCACAGTGTCTTACTAAATCTTCCCAGGCTTCTCAAGGTATTAAACCTTGAAACCTCCAAAGAAGAAATATTTATAATAAATACTCCTCTCTATGCTTTCCCAATATTGATGTAATTCCAGTAACCTTTCTTTTCGGATTTTTTTCTCAGTGGGCTGTAATGTTGGCTGATTTTGTCTTTCCTTATCAATTTAGGTGGGTGCTTTCTCAGTTTATCCTTCCCTCCATCTCTTCTCTTTGTGATGGTAATCATGAATCCCTAAAGCGGCTCTCCTCCTCCTCCTTACGGCATTACCTAATTTTACTAAATCACAATATATTCAAAGTGCTTATAAGCCAGAATCAATCTTTAGAACTGTTAAGTGACTTTAAATTTGGGAAAATAAACCAGGTCTCTGCGGAGAAAATGCCTCATAAAGCAAACGTTTATTTCAGAATTTGAGCTTCCTTGCCTACATCATGAATAATTTTACTTCAAAAATTGATGACTGTCTTAAATGAATGGAATCCTGGCCAACGCTCCTCTTCACATACAAATGTTTTTTACAAAATGTAATGATGAACTGAAGTGCAAGAGCTTGCCTCCCACAAATTTTAAAATAATTTATAAAATAGGACCTTTTTTCCTTTTGTAATCTCTTCCTTACGTGTCTTTGTAACACTCCTGCTTTCCTGCCATGTCTTGGCTGTTTAGGGGATGCCTGTCCCTATGTGTGAATTTGCCCCAGTTTCTGACATCACTTAAAAATACTGAGTCCTCAATGTAATTCTCTAGGTGCTTCTAGCAGTAGGTGCCAGGGTACCAATAAGAACCCTGGTGTGAAAGTTGCTGAACCTGAACTTCTGGTCTGTGATTTCAGCAAGTCATTTTCCTCATGAACGTTAAAAACACTATAGTAGGCCAGGCAGGGTGGCCTGGTAATCCCAGCACTTTGGGAGGCCAATGCAGGTAGATCACCTGAGATCAGGAGTTCAAGACCAGCCGCCCAATAAGGTGAAACCCTGTCTCTACTAAAAATATAAAAATTAACTGGGCGTGGTAGCACGTGCCTATAATCCCAGCTACTCAGGAGGCTGAGATACGAGAATCACTTGAACCCAGGAGGCGGAGGTTGCGGTGAGCTGAGATCAGGCCACTGTACTCCAGCTTGGGCGACCAAGCAAAACTCCATCTCAAAAAGAAAAAAACCAACCAACCAACCAAACAAACAAACCAAAAAACAAAATGTTTAAACAAAATGATTTCTAAGTTCTCTTCTTGCCCTAAAATTTTTAAATGAGTTAAAATGTCTTTATCTTTAGAAGCTCTCAAAGAATAAAACCAAAGGTGTAGGTTTCTAAAATGATGGCTAGTGCGGTAGGCAGAATTCTAAGGCAGAACCTGTGACTATGATAATTCTGTGATAAGGTTACTGTATATGGGAAAGGGAATGGGCTAGTTAGTCCCATAACTACATTATATAAGAATTAATCAGGCCAGACATGGTGGCTCACACCTGTAATCCAAGCACTTTGGAGCCAAGGCGGGTGGATCACCTGAGGTCGGGAGTTCAAGACCAGCCTGACCAACCTGGTGAAACCCTGTCTTTAAAAAAAAAAAAAAAAAGAAGCCGGGCGCGGTGGCTCAAGCCTGTAATCCCAGCACTTTGCGAGGCCGAGGTGGGTGGATCACGAGATCAAGAGATCGAGACCACCCTGGTCAACATGGTGAAACCCCGTCTCTACTAAAAATACTAAAAATTAGCTGGGCATGGTGGCGCGTGCCTGTAATCTCAGCTACTCAGGAGGCTGAGGCAGGAGAATTGCTTGAACCCAGGAGAATTGCTTGAACCCAGGAGGCAGAGGTTGCGGTGAGCTGAGATTGTGCCATTGCACTCCAGCCTGGGTAACAAGAGCGAAATTCCGTCTCAAAAAAAAAAAACCAAAAAACAAAACAAAACAAAAGAATTAATCTTAGCAGACTGAGGTGAGAGATTCTGTTGCTGGTTCTGAGGAATTCAGTGCCATGCTGTGACGGGGCCTGGTGAGATCAATGACTGGCCAACAGCCAGCAAGAAAATGGGGACCCTGGGCCTACAACTGAAAGGACCTGAATTCTGACAACAGCATGAATGAACTATGAAGAGGACCCTGAACTCCGGATGAAAATGAAGCGCCCCCTCGACCCCGCCCCGGCCAACAACACTGTGATTTCATCCTTGTTAAGATCCTGAGCAGAGAACCCAGCTATGGTGTGCCCACACTCTGAATCACAGAAACGGGACAGTGGGGAAGGCATTTATGATTGGGAATGTCTTTTTTTTTTGAGACGGAGTCTCGCTCTGTCTCCCTGGCTGGAGTACAGTGGCGTGATCTTGGCTTGCTATAATCTCTGCCTCTCATGTTCAAGTAATTCTCCCACCTCAGCCTTCTAAGTAGCTGAGATTACAGCTTCCCACTACCACACCAGGCTAATTTTTGTATTTTTGGGTTTTTTTTTTTGTTGTTGTTGTTGTTTGAGAAGGAGTCTTGCTCTGTTTCCCAGGCAGGAGTGGAGTAGCATGATCTTGGCTCACTGCAACCTCCGCCTCCTGGGTTCAAGCAATTCTCCTGTTTCAGCCTCCCGAGTAGCTGGGATTACAGGTGGGCGCCACCATGCCCAGCTAATTTTTATATATTTTTTAGTAGAGATGGAGTTTTAACCATGTTGGCCAGGCTGGTCTCAAACTCCTGACCTCGTGATCCACCCACCTTGGCCTCCCAAAGTGCTAGGATTACAGGGTTGTGCCACTGTGCCCAGCCTGCACTCATTCTTTACATGCCTTTTACAGAACCGTCATTCTGCTTTACCTACTATACCAATCTCCATAAATTAGATCTTAGGTGGCACCAGCCAAGGTCTAATTAAGTTTTACATTTCCCAACAAGAAAATAAATTAAAACTGCCACACTTCTTTTGGGAATTTAAGTCTTGCTCTTACTTCAAATCTATCTGACAATTATAAGTCAGTTTACCCTCACAAAGATTGCACATAGACAAGTTGGGCTAATAGTCTCTGTGAGGCCATAGATTTGGATATAATTTTAGGCTATGACATGTCACTGAAAACATTACTTAATTCAGTAAAAAGGTGATTTAGTTATAATCATAAAATTTCAAATCTGCATGAACCCTTAGAGATATTTGTAACTCCAACCTGAGGGTCAAGAGAAGTGACCTGCTCAAGGAGTCAAAGGAAATTAATGACATGGGAAGGTGCTACAGTCCTAACACTCTTCCCCTCACACTACACTCTTACTAGAGTATTCCTTTGCAGGATCTGGCAAGGTCTAGAATTAATTTGTTTACATAACATGAATGAACATCTGTTTATATAAAGAATTGTTCTAGGCTCTGAATAGGACACAAAGATATAGAAAATGTGGTTTGAGTCTTTGAGTTTACAGTCTAATGAATTCCCCCTCCAATGCTGAAGATACTAGAGATATCAATAGGGGTTACATATTCGTAGAGAAATTACTTAAATATAAAGGTTTCTGTAGGTAGTGACACCAAGAATTTTTGGATGAAGGATGAAACTTAGGAGAAGCTAAACAACTTAGAACTTCTAAGCTAATAAATAGTCGAAAGTGACTAATAAAAAGCAGTAGATTCCACTTCCTTAGAGAACAAAGAGTAAGCCTTATCTGGTGCTTTTTTTAAAGGGTGATTTAAAAAAAAATAACTTTTTATGATGTTGCCATGTTGGTACAGGTTGTTTCCAGCCCCCAATAAGATAAACAGGCAGAAGAAAGCCAGTACATATGGGCTGAAAACCAGAACAGGCAGCTTGGTATAGTTTTAATGTCACCCTAGTATATTAACATAGTATTATCTCTTTTTATTTTCACAATAACCCTGAAACAAGTATTCTACTATCACCATTGTACAGATCTGGAAACTGAGGCTTTGAGAACTTAAGGAATTTGTTCAAGGTCACAAAACTAGTGAATAACAGGAACTCAAGCTCAGGTTTGAATTTAAAACCAAAATTTATGTTCAGCACAATTTCTTGCACACAGTTAACTCTCAATGAATGCTAGATGTTAGAACAGTATCTAAAAGTGTGACAGAGCACTGGTATACCAATGAGCGGAGGTGGTGAGGAACATCTTGGTCCTTAGAAGGTGTATCTATATCCTGTATTTTGATGTTAAAGTGATATGGTTCCAAAGGTAAAGATCACAGATGTGTCTCCTAAGGCATTCCTATGGAGGACAAGAAGCTAGATTAGACAACTCCAAGAGTCTGTTACTGTCATGTAAGGACTATGGATGTCAGAGTGTGTCTGAGCTGTAGAACCCACAACTGAACAGAACAGACAACTGTAGGGGAAAAAAAGGTCACATTTCAAATTCAACAGAAGGGCACTATCTCCAAAACATCATAGTTTACCAAAAGAACATTATTCTCACCCTAAGAATGGTCAACTCTTAGTCTAAAGCAACTAGGAAAAAATAGCCCAGAGTCTGTCTTCCCAATGCTACAGTGAAGCATGGTTCGAAATGGTGAAGCCACAGTGCTCCCTGGATGGTGCTTCAGCAAAGATTTTCAGACTCTAACAGAATTGTGGAGTATCCTGAGAAGCAACATAATGGTGTGGAAAGAACACAGACTTGGAATTAGAGAGACCTGAGCTTGAATCCTGGCTCTACCACTGCTTAGCTGGGTAACCACGATCAAGTGGCTTCATTTGATATTTTCCTCATCCATAAAATGAAGATGAATGAGGATAATTCAGGTTTTAAAGATTAAAAGCGATAACATGCATAAAGCACTTAGCATTGTGCCTGGCACAGAGAAACTACTATGAAATGAGAGTTGCTATTAGTGCTCCAGATGTGTGATGGCCCCACAGTTCTTGATAGGACAGTGCTAACAGATTCTTAGGGTTCAGGAGAGGGTGGCAGCTTGCCTGTCAAAGACAGTTGTTCAGAATATAAGTTTGTTGTGTGCTAGAAATTGCTTATTTCCTCAGTAATTTCTGACTCTCCCAACAACCCAGTCAGAGCCTAAGTGATAAAAGACTGAGGCTCCCTTACTCATTCAAAGTATTAGACTCAAAGAAATGGAAAGCCACAAAGGTTCTCAGAGGTCGTCCATGCCATCCTTGTCCCTCCAGAGACAAAAGAAACTGAGACCATTTGATGATGTGACTAAAACATTAGAAAAAATACTTGGGGTTGCAGAAAGCACCTGTGGGAGTTATGCCATAGATTTTATTATTTACTCTCTTGGTTTGTCAGATAATAAGGTAAACTGCACATATAGAATAACTACAAAGAATCAGGGCCAACTATGTCATAAATTACAATTTTCAATGTAAGTAGAATTGTGTGGGGGCATGAATAGTGAAGACCATGGACTATATTTGTGTGATTATTTTCTGATTTTATAGTTCAAAGTACACCGAGGACATAACTGGACTCACAGGTTTACTGCATCTGTACTCTCCTCAGGTGCTTTACAGTGGAGCTTTCTTGTACCTGGAAACCTTTTATTCTCCTGGCAGAAATGGAAATATTCTGAGTTATACGAGCTGAAGCTTATTCTAGAGCTCCAGCTCAAATAATTTCTAACTTTTCATCATAGGAAGCCATTGGGAAAGGAGTCATGTTCAATTTTCCATTACCTTCTTCAGCAGACCATTTAAATCAATCAGACAGCCACTGAGGAGTCATAGATCTAATTTTATACCCAGTATGTGTATGAATGAGTAGTAGAACCAGTTCTTCTCAAGTGCTAAACAGAGAGACAGTGCAGACACACAATATTTCATGGAAAAAGGTTCTTTCTTCAAATGGTCAGAACTCTTGGAGAACAATTCATTATTACCTGATGGTTGTTATTCTCAACATGAGTCATGCAGAACTAAAGAAATAGCCTCAATGATATTTGATGTTTTTTTCAAATGATAGGAGGGGCAAACAGAAAAAAATGAAAAAAGAAAAAGAAAAAAAAAGAAACGTGACATTTTTTACTCTGGAGGAACTGGACTATGTTCTAACATGGTAAATCTGCAGTGGCCACCTGCCTGATCTTTCAGATTATTCTGAGGAACATTAACTCTGTAAGTTATTAAAAGGCAGTCTGGAGTAAATCAAATCTGGGAACCATATCCCTCTTCCGGAGATGATTAATAATGCATATTTGCATATTAAAAAGTTGGCAGGAGTGCTGCAGGAAGAAATTCTATGTAACTCCAGAGTTTTCCAAACTTATGAACCAAGGAATACTTTTTTTTTTTTTTCCTTTTAAATCCACAGAACCATCAACATATTGCAGTATACAGTGTTCTTCACAATGCTGTTTGGGAAATTCTGTGCTAAATTGTGCCTAAAGACTGGTTCGTAAACTCTAAAATAGCCAAGGAAGAGGCAGTGCCAGGGCCTAAAAGATGCCAATTTCTGAAGGTTCTAACCTTTTGGGAAAAAATAAAGACAGCTGAGACTCAGAGCAGAAGCCAGACAAAAAGTACTCCTGGTCTCTACCCTGGCCTTAATCTTTCCCGACCACGGGTATGAATTAGGGCCCCTAGTTTTAAGATCTTCTTGTGTATAATTAGCACTTTTCACACCCAACTGGAACTGCTTCTACACTTATCTTTCTCCCCCATTAGACTCTGAGCTTCTTGAGGGTGGAACCCTGTGCCCAGCACAGCACCTATGCTTTTGGCTGAATAAATATTTGAGCAACACTAAATTTTTTTAAAATTATCAACTTCATAACAGAAACAGCTGACATTTACTATTCGTTTACCACATGACAGGCACAAAGTTAAGTGCTTTATGTAGATTTAGTCTCACAACTCTATTAAGTGAGTCCAGTTGGTCCTTTATATGTGTGGGTTCCACGCCCATGGATTCAACCAACTGCAGATCAAAAATATTTAATAAAATGTTGGGCGTGGTGGCTTGCACCTGTAATCCCAGAACTTTGGGATACCAAAGCAGGTGGATCACCCGAGGTCAGGAGTTCAAGACCAGCCTGGCCAACATGGTAAAACCCTGTCTCTACTAAAAATAAAAAAATTAGACAGGGTGGTGGCACAAGCGTGTAGTCCCAGCTACTCAGGAGACTGAGGCAGGACAATTGTTTAAACCTGGAAGGCAAAGGTTGCAGTGAGCTGAGATCGTACCACTGCACTCCAGTCTGGGTGACAGAGCAAGACACTGTCTCAAACAAACAAACAAACAAACAAAAATAACAAAACATTTCCATCACTTCACATAGTTACCTTTTTGTGTATGTAAATAGCAAGGAACACTTAAGATCTACTCTCTTAGCAAATTTCAAGTGTACAGTAGGATTACTAGTTATAGTCACTATAGTATAAACTAGCTTTCTAGAATGATTTCATCCTGTATAACTCAAGCTTTGCACCCTTTGAAAAAAATAACTCCCCATTTCCCCCACTCCTGTAGTCCCTGGGAACCATCATTCTACTTTCTGTGAGTTCAACTTTATTTAGATCCCATATATGAGAACCATGATCTTGTACTAGAAGATCTTAAGGAATCCGATAAACAATGTTGAATAACAAGACTGTGTCTATATCTCCCCCAGCCCCCAGCAGGACAGGACCATCTGCAATGAGCCTTCTCGGTGCCGTCTATCACTCTCATCTAAGCTGAGATTGATCAATGCTTCCATGGGAAGTTTTCTGATAAAAAAGGGGAGTGGGGAATGAGAAAAGAAACATACTCAGAACAGCCTGAGGTAGGTGAGGTGTGCGCAGTTTATCAGGCCCAGAGACAGGAGTATGGGACTTCAGTCACAACCCCATTCCCCATTCCGTGGCCAGGCATAATTATTTAAAGCTATTTTGTTCCTGACTGGCTGCCTTATCCATTAGTTTCATATTCCAGAATCTATGATACAAAGAACAATGTATCCACAATCAATAGCTTATGTTATTTTAATGTAAATTCTTGGTAAACAAATTAGAAACTAGCTCTTCCTTTAAAAACCCACTTGTGGGCCAGGCGCAGTGGCTCATGCCTGTAATCTCAACACTTTGGGAGTCTGAGATGAGTGGACTTCCTGAGCTCAGGAGTTCGACTCCAGCCTGGGCAACACAGTGAAACCCCGTCTCTACTAAAATACAAAAAATTAGCCAGGCATGGCAGTGTGCACCTATAGTCCCAGCTACTAGGGAGTCTGAAGCAGAAGAACTGCTTGAACCCAGGAGTTGTAGGTTGCAGTGAGCGGAGATCACGCCACTGCACTCCAGCCTGGGTGACAGAGTGAGACTCCGTCTCAAGAAACAAAACAAAAAACCCCACTTGAAACTGCTGCTAATTGGAGTGTATATTCAGGGCAACATGAATCTACGCTACTGGGTTGCAGTCTTCAAACTTGGCCCAAAAAATTATGTGTGTGTGTGTGTGTGTGTGTGTGTGTGTGTGTGCGTGTAACTATATATATAAAACTATTAATAAAATCTTAGTGCTTTGGAGAGACTGAAAAATCACACTGTGGTCATCAACAATGAAATAAACACATTTTTAGATAATCCCAAAACTAAAAGAATTCATTGCTAGCAGATCTGCACTACAGGAAATGCTAAAGGAAGTTCGGCTGGGTGTGGTGACTCATGCCTGCAATCCTAGCCATTGTGGGAGGTTGCGACAGGTGGACTGCTTGAGTCCAGGAGTTTAAGACCAACCTGGGCAACACGGTGAAACTGTCTATAAAAAATACAAAAATTAGCCAGGCATGGTGGCATGCACCTGTGGTCCCAGCGAACCAGGAGGCTGAGGTGGGAGGATTGCTTGAGCCTGGGCTGCAGTGAACCAGTTTGAGCCGAGGTGCCTATCTCATGAATGAATGAATGAATGAATGGTAAAGGAAGTTATTCAGATAGATGGTAAGTGATACTACATAAAAACTTGAGCTGGGTGCAGTAGTGCACACCTGTAATCCTAGTACTTTGGGAGACTGAGGCCAGGACTGTGAGACCAGCATGTGCAATATAGCAAGAGCTGTCTCTACAGAAAATAAAATAATTAGCTGGGTGTGGTAGCATATGCCTTAGTCCTAGCTACTTGGGAGGCTGAGGTGGGAGGATCCCTTGAGCCCTCGAGATTGAGGCTGAAGTGAGCTTTGATCATACCACTGCACTCTAGCCTTGGTGACACAGCAAGAACTCTGTCTCTAAACCACCCCTCCACACTAAAAAACTCCCTAAAACACAAATGAAGAACCAAAAAAAAAAAAAAAAAAAAAAAAAAAGAAAAAAAAAACCCACTAAAAAAACCCTTGGGTATTTAAAAATAAATGAAAAGCACTCAAAATTATAAGTATGTGGGTAAATATACAAGACTTTATCTTAATTTCTTAAAAAAGAAAAACTGTTGAAAGCAAAATCTCTAATATTAGAGACAGTAATATATACAGATGAAATGTAAATGACAACTATAGCATAAAGGATGAGGCAGTAGTAAATGCAACTATATGATTGCAAGGTTCTTACATTTCATTTGGAGTGGTACAATATTAACTCTAAGTAAGCCATGAAAGTTATATTTTTAGAGAACCCTCTAAAATACAAAATGCTAAGTGGCTACTAGGCTCAACTATATGCTGCCTAGAGGAGATGCACTTTAAAGACACGGATAAGTTGAACATAAAAGAATAGAAAAATAAGCCGGGTGCATTGACTCATGCCTGTAATCCCAGCACTTTGGGAGGACGAGGTGAGCAGATCACCTGAGATCATGAGTTTGAGACCAACCTGACCAACACAGTGAAACCCCATATCTACTAAATATACAGAAATTTAGCCAGGTATGGTGGCGCATGCTTGTAATCCCAGCTACTAAGGAGGCTGAGGCAGGAGGATGACTTGAACCCTAGAGGCCGATTTCAAGAGTCAAGATTGCGCCACTGCACTCACTCCAGAGTGAGACTCTGTCTCCAAAAAAAAAAAAAGGAAAATATATACCATGCAAAGTACAAAAAACACTAGGTTAACTATTAATATGAGACCAAATAGATTTAAAGATAAGGCATATTACTAAAAATTAAGGGGGAACATTTCATGAGCAAAAAAGGGCCAATTCATCACGAAGGCATAATTTTAAGTATGTAGGCTCCTAAAAACAGAGCTCAAAATTCATGAAGCAGAGACTGACATTAAAAGGAAAAACAGATACTAAAAGGTAAAAGACATAAAACAGCTAAATAACACTATCAAACATCTTGACCTAATTGACATCTTTATAACACTGTACCCCAAACTGCAGAATACACATTCTTTTTAAATACATATGAAACATTCATATATAAAAAAAAGCAAACTATATACTGGGCCATAAAACAAGTCTCAATATAAAGAATTGAAATTTTATAGAGTGTGTCCTCTGACCACAATGGAACTAAATTAGAAATAAATACCAAGAATATATCCAGAATAAAACAAAAATATTTTAATTTGAATTAATTTTTATTTTTTGTAGAGACAAGGTCTTGCTATGTTGCCCAGGCTGGTTTTGAACTCCTGACTTCAAATGATCCTCCTGCCTTGGCCTACCAAACTGTTGGGATTATAGGTGTGAGCCACCACATGCAGCCAAAACCAACATATTTGGAAGTTAAGCAACATACTTTTAAATAGTCCATGATACTACCTAAGAAATCAGACAATATTTTGAAAAGGATGATGTAAAAAATACAACACACCAAAAATTGTGAAAAGCAGATAAAGTAGTGTGTGTGTGTTTAATTTTTATGTTATGTTTTGTTTTTGTTTTGAGACAGGGCTTTCCTTTGCCTCCCAGAATGGAGTACAGTGGTGTGATCTCAGCTCACTATAACCTCTGCCTCCTAGGTTCGAGCAATTCTCCTGCCTCAGCCTCCCGAGTAGCTGGGATTACAGGTGCATGCCACCATGCCCGGCTAGTTTTTTATTTTTAGTAGAGATGGGGTTTCACCATGTTTGCCAGGCTGGTCTCAAACTCTTGGCCTCAAGTGATCTGCCCACCTTCCAAAGTGCTTGGGATTACAAGTGTGAGCCATCACGCCCAGCATAAAGCAGTGTTTATAGGGAAATTTACAGCTTCACAAACTTACCTTAGAAAAGGTAAGTAAGGTTCCATCTTAAGATGCTTAGAAAAACAAAAACAAAACAATATATACTGAAAACAAGTAGAAGGAAGTAAAAAACGTATGAGCAGAAACCAACTCAATAGGCAACAAAACATAGAAAAAATTAACAAAGTCAAGAATTGGTTCTTTGAAAAGATTAACAAAATTGTTAAACCCTACTCTACGTAGACTGAGTAAGAAATATTTTTTTAAAAAATGAAAGAGAACACGTAATTTGCTAACAGTAGAAGTAAAAGGGGATTTCAGATTCTACAGACATCGAAAGGGTAGTAATGGAATATTATGAACAACTTCATGTTAATAAATTCAATAACTTACAGACAAGAGCAAATTCCTCAAAAATATAACCTAAAACTCATATAAAACATAAACCTTACATATTTACTTTAAAACTTAAGTCATCAAAACCTTTCAGAAAGAAATTGGCATGCCCAGATAGTTTCACTGATGAATTTTATCAAATAAGACTCAGAAAGAAACAACACTAATCTTACAGAAATGTCTTCTGAAAATAGAGAAGGAAAAACTCCTTAACTCATTTTATAGACTGATTGATTGATTGACTGAGACGGAGTCTTGCTCTGTTACCCAGTCTGGAGTGCAGTGGCATGAGCTTGACTCACTGTAACCTCCATCTCCCAGGTTCAAGTGATTCTTCTGCCTCAGCCTCCTTAGTAGCTGGGACTGCAGGTGTGTGCCACCATACCTGGCTAAGTTTTTGTATTTTTAGCAGAGATGGGGTTTCACCATGTTGGCCAGGCTGGTCTTGAACTCCTGACCTCAGGTGATCCACCTGTCTGACTATATTCCTACAAGGGTTACTACTCATCATAAAAAAGGGTTAAACTACTGACATGCAACAGAGATCGATCTCAAAACATTAAGTGAAACTTTAGAAGGAGTGTACATTTGTATAATTCCATTGTATGAAGTTCTAGAAAAAGCAAAATTAATCTATAGTGGAAAAATATGCAGTACAAAGGTTTCCTCTTGGTGAGTGGGGACAAAAACTGTGAAGGGGCATGAAGGAACTTTAAATGAATCTTGAATTTTAGTTAATACTCATACTGGGCTGGGCGCAGTGGCTCACGCCTATAATTCCAGCACTTTGGGAGGCCAAGGTGGGTGGATCACAAGGTCAGGAGTTCAAGACCAGCCTAGCCAACATCATGAAACCCCATCTCTACTAAAGATACAAAATATTAGGCTGGGCGCGGTGGCTCAAGCCTGTAATCCCAGCACTTTGGGAGGCCAAGGCGGGTGGATCACAAGGTCAAGAGATCGAGACCATACTGGTTAACATGGTGAAACCCCGTCTCTACTAAATATACAAAAAATTAGCTGGGCATGGTGGCGCGTGCCTGTAATCCCAACTACTCAGGAGGCTGAGGCAGGAGAATTGCCTGAACCCGGGAGGCGGAGGTTGCGGTGAGCCGAGGTCGTGCCATTGCACTCCAGCCTGGGTAACAAGAGCGAAACTCTGTCTCAAAAAAAAAAAAAAAAAAAAGACACAAAATATTAGCCCAGTGTGGTGGCACTCCTGTAATTCCAGTTACTTGGGATGCTGATGCAGGAGAATCGCTTGAACCCGAGAGGCTCACTGCAGAGGCTGCAGTGAGCCAAGATCGCGCCATTGAATTCCAGCCTGGGGGACAGGGTAAGGTTCCACCTCAAAAAAAAAAAAAAAATCATACTGATGTATTTGGGAGTAAAGTATACTTACATTTGCAACTACTTTGACCATGTCAGGAAATAACATTGATTAGAGAGACGAAGATATGCATCGTCATACAATCAAGCAAATATAGCAGAATGTCAGTTGAGCTGAATATATGGATTTTCTTTAAATAATTATTTCAACTGTTTTTGAATGTTTAAAAATTTTCATAAGAAAATGTTGGGAGGAAAAACTTCGCTTTCAATTCCTCCGTTTTTTCACATTGCTTGTATAAACTGTAACTGAATTTCTATGAAGTAGGCCAAAGGAGCAGGGGTGCTATTCTCAGTCATATTACCTTAAAAAATAATCTTAATAAAAGAAATAAACTAAAGCATTCCTTCTCATCAAAGATATAACTTAAATTGTATAGTGACTTTAGCTTCACATTGTATATGTAATGACTCTGGCTCGGATGGGGGAAGTTCTGCAGTTTCATGCCCTGTACCTCAGCTTAGATGCTTATTTTCAAGGTTAGTCATTTAAAGACGGGCACCTGCCCAGACTAAGGCCTTAGCACAAGAAAATGTATGCACTGAGCTTGGCATCTCAGGGTGAAATGCAAGGCTCATACAATGTCAATAAATCAAAACACATACCAAGAAAAACTTACGTTTTACTGTTAAGGAGGGACAGTCACCTAAGAGATTACAGATCCAATGTTCATACCTTCAAAAACACTGTTGATTTTCATTACCTTTATCAAGAGATGCTCCAGCCATATGGTAAAAACTCAATGCAGTGTCCACATCATTAATGTTCTTCAGGAAAGTAAAGAAGTTCTCCACCTCTTGAAATGTCAGACCCTGAAAGAGGAGGGACAGCAAGGTAAGGCAGGACCTGTAACGAAAAGCAGCACAATATGGGCAGGCAGTGATTCAGAAATAGTCTGCAAATCAGAAATTTATGCTCATGTCTAGAACAGAAACTGAATAAATTAATCAAGGAATGTCAAATTCATAAACAGCAGGGGGACGAAACTCTTGACTTTTACCCTGAGAAAGGTAAACTGGCTAACTGCTTCTCTCTTACATGTAAAATCTGACAAAGCTGCTTAGAGTGATGGCTGAATATCTTAACAAAAATATTTCTGTTTTTTTCTTTTGAGACAGTTTCACTTTTGTCACCCAGGATGGAGTGCAATGGGCTCACTGCAACCTCCGCCTCCTAAGTTCAAGTGATTCTCCTGCCTCAGACTCCCGAGTAGCTGGGATTACAGGTGTGCACCACCAGGGCCGGCTAATCTTTGTATTTTTAGTAGAAACAGGATTTCACCATGTTGGCCCGGCTGGTCTTGAACTCCTGATCTCAGGTGATCCACCCGCCTCAGCCTCCCAAAGTGCTGGGATTACAGCTGTGAATTACCTCACCTGGCCTAATGAAAATATTTCTAACTGTGCGCTCCAATTAGACACACTATCTATTATGACACTTCCTAATTGGGCTATTGCTACTTGATCTGTTATACATCTTAAGAAGTAAAATCAGAGTCAGGACTTCCAGTTTAATAGTCTGCTCACAGGCCAGCTAAGCTTTCTGAGCCTTAAGCTAATTAAACAATCACCAAAGTCGGTGATATCCTGGGGAAGGGTGTCAGTATTTAGCAAAATCCAAGTAATGAGGAAGCTGTTCGTTAACTCAATTTATTTTTTTTTCTTTTTTTCGACCTTCAAAGCTACTGAAAATCAACATATTATCTCAATTTAAAAGCTACTCACAAAGTAATTTGCCACCTAACTTTAATCTGATGAAATTCTGTGAATGAAGACATTTTTTTCAAAAGCTGTTCAAAGATTTGCTGATCTCTAATTCTACTTTCTATGATGGATCAAGAATAAGTAGTTATAGAAATAGGGGCTACTGGGAATTCCTTTATAGGGAGGAAGATTTATCCTATTTGCCTTTTCCCTGCTTCCCACACATCATGCTGTGATGGAAATGAATGCAGTTTCTAAGAAGGGAAAACATGGCAATGTCCTAGATGTCCGAGACACTGAAGTTAATGCTTTTTAATAAAGCATCAGGTCCTTAATGGGCTGCAGATGTAGACTGGCTTCTACTTGGTGCTGTTCCTCTTACAATTTCCATTTCCTCAAACTACAGAGTCCAGAACTCACATCAGGAACTCAGTAATAAGGAAATCTAAATACAATCTACAGTTCTTTCCTGGTACTCTCCAAACTGGGTCAACTGTATCTTTCTTATCTCATCAAACTGAAAGCTAAAAGTCTGTATAAGGCTGGGTGCAGTGACACATGCCTGTAATCCCACCACTTTGGGAGGCTGAGGCAGGAGGATCACTTGAACTCAGTCATCAGCCTGGGCAACATGGTAAAACCTCATCTCTAAAAAAATACAAAAAAAGTTAGCTGAGTGTGGTGGCGTGTGCCTGTAGTCCCAGCTATTTGGGAGGCTAAGTTGGGAGGATTGCTTGAGTCTGGGAAGCAGAGGTTGCAGTTAGCTGAGATTGTGCCACAGCACTCCTGCCTGGGTGACAGAGCTAGATGCTATCTCAAAAACAAAACACAGCAAAAAAGACTGTATAATTATGTCACATGATCTTTTATAATTTTTTTCCTTAGAATCATAGAACTTAAAAAACTTGATTATGGAATACAATGACTATGTAGAAAGGTGCATAATTGTAAAGCTCATCATCGAACTGTTGCAAAGTGAATACCCATAGAACCTTCATTTGGGTCAAGGAACAGACTATCATCAGCATTCCAGAAGCTTCGTCCCTCCCGCCAATATATCCCTTCCTAATCATAAGCTCCAGCTCCTGCGCAACCCTCACTGACAAAAACCACTATTCTGTCTTTTAGGGAATTCATGTTCTTGCTTTTTTAAAAAAAATAGCATGTTTATATGTAAACAGCATATTTACAAAAACAGTTGTTTAATTTTATCTGTTGTAGAACAGTATAAACGGAATCATGCAGTAGACATTCTGTTATCTATGGCTTCTCTCTTTAAGATTTGTTCATGCTTTTGTGTGTATCTGTAGTCCATTAATTTTATTGCTATAAAGTATTTCATTGTGTGAATACCACAATTTGTTAATTCTACTTGGGCTACTTTTGGCAATTATGAACAGTGGTGTGTCTCTACTTAGCATTTATTCAAACATTTATAGAGTACCTACTATGTACCAAGTGTTGTAATTTTTGGTAGTGGACTGGAAGGCCTATATTATATGCTTTTTCCCTAATTTGAGGTCACTCTCTTGGCTTTGCCTCAGAGTATCCAGAGTTAGGTTTCATTATGGATGCCACAGTATGCTATTTAAAGTAGGCACTGGCTAGAATCAACATTTAGAGGAGAATCCCAAAGGATTAGAAGTACAGGTTGTACAATATCATTGCTCCTGGATGGATACTAATCTTCCTTTTCCCTCCATCAAAAGACACATAAAGGTGGAGCAGTTCAATAGTCTATCGATGGATGAATGGATAAACAAAATACGGCATATACACACAATGAAATATTGTTTAGCCTTTAAAAGGAAGATTTGGACTCAATCTGCAGCATGATTGGCCTTGAAGACATTATGCCAAGTGAAATAAAGTAGCCACAAAAGGACAAAAGATAATGCTACATGACTGAACTTATATGAGGTACTAAGAGTAGTCAAAAATAGTGTTGTCAGGAGCTGGGGAGAAGAATAATGAGGAGCTATTGTTTAATGGTAAGGATTTCTGGTTTGGGAAGATGAACGAGTTCTGGAAATGGATGGTGCTGGTGGCGCAACAATGTAAAGTACTTAATGTCACTGAACTGTACACTTAAAAATGGCTAGAATGGTAAATTTGTTATGTATATTTTACCACATGCAACACACATATGCACACAACATGCTAAAACTCTTTTACTCTTCTTATTAAGGTATAAAATCCTGTAGGGGTTGGTGAGTTAAGGGACTAAGTTATTGAAAGGGTATTTGAGGCTAAAAGGTTAAAATAAAATTCCTAAAACAGTTAGAGCATGGTAGAGGAAATGTGTCCCACTGTGATGATAAACAATTTCTAATGTCTGTTAGTTTCTAACAAACACTGTGAAACATCAAATATTACAGCTCAAGACCAGAGTGCTTATGCTGAGAATTATCTGAGGACAGAGAGAGAACAATATAAACTGAACGGCTATTCATTTGATGATTTAGAAAAACAGTGGGCTGCAAATCACATTATATAACTATTAAATCCAAATATACAACACTATAGTTTTATCACAAAGATATAATAAAAAATTTATTGAGCACTTACTAACCACTTAGCATTATGCCAAGAACAGTGAGGGAAATAAAATTGCACTGGACACAGGCCTTAATTTTTATGGAGCTTAAAATTTAGATAGGTCTCCTTAAAGAAAAGATGATGTCAGTCACAAAATTCTTACTTTTTGGTAATTACTATAGTAAAAATCCAGAGGGCTATTAGAAAAAAGCTAGAGTAAGACTATAACATAAGCTTTGTGGCTGTGAAAATGGAAAGTGAAAGGATATATTTATTGCAAATTAAGTTGTTTGGACAAGAAGGCTACAGCATATGCAGCAATCTATTGGCAGGTGACTTGAACTGCAGACATAATTGTGAAAAGGAACTGTCTCTTAGGCTTTGCAATAAAGGGATATTCTTGACATACTGTGGGGGGAAAACAGAGAAGTTACTCTGTGACTAATTGTTCAACAAACTGGTTATCTATCTACCTTTGGAAAGATGGACTTATATAAAACTGGGCTTTAGGTGACTCTAAAAAGAAGGTAAGATTAATAATAGTTTGTAGACAATAGAGATACTTCTTTAGGTTGTTTAAAAATGAATTTAACATTAGAAAGTTGTTAAGCAAGTAAATAGAATTGTCTTTCAAAACTAAAAGCAGGGCCAGGCGCGGTGGCTCATGCCTATAATCCCAGCACTTTGAGAGACTGAGATGAGCGGATCACCTGAGGTCAGGAGTTCAAGACCAGCCTGGCCAATGGGTGAAACCCTGTCTTTACTAAAAATACAAAGTTAGCCAGATGTGGTGGTGCACACCTGTAATCCCAGCTACTTGGGAGGCTGAGACAGGAGAATCGCTGAACTCAGGAGGTGAAGGTTGCAGTGAGCCAAGACCACGCCACTGCACTCCAGCTGAGCAAAACTGTCTCAAAAAGCAGTGGATAAAATACAGGAGAGGCTGAGCACAGTGGCTCATGTCTGTAATCCCAGCCCTTTGGGAGGCCAAGGTGGGCAAATCACTTGAGCCTAGAAGTTTGAGACCAGCCTGGCCACCACAGAGAAACCCTATCTCTACTAAAAGTACAAAAATTAGCCAGGTGTGGTGGCACACGCCGGTAATCCCAGCTACTCAGGAGGCTGAGGAATGAGAATTATGAATTGCGTGAACCCAGGAGGCAGAGGTTATAGTGAGTTGAGATCATTCCATTGCATTCCAGCCTGGGCCACAGCAAAACTCTGTCTCAAAAAAAAAAAAAAAAAAAAAGCAAATCACACAGGAGAAAATCTTCATGACGTTGAGTAAAGCAAGAGTTCTTAGATGACACCCAAAGCACAAGCCATAAAAGAGAAAAACCTGATTGGTTAGGGTTCATCAAAATTAAAAAATTTTGTGCTTCAAAATAATGAGAAAATAAATTATAAGCTAGGAGAAAATACTTGAAAATCATATGTTTGATAAAGGAATTACATCCAGGTCAGGCGCAGTGGCTCATGCCTGTAATCCCAACACTCTGGGAGGCCAAAGTGGGCAGATCACCTGAGGTCAGGAATTTAAGACGAGCCTGACCAATACGGTAAAATCCCATCTCTACTAGAAATATAAAAATTAGCCAAGTTACGGTGGCGGGGGACTGTAATCCCAGCGACTCAGGAGGCTGAGGCAGGAGAATTGCTTGAATCTGGGAGGCAGAGGTGGCAATGAGCTGAGATGGCACCACTGCACTCTAGCCTGGGTGACAGAGGGAGACTCTATCTCAAAAAATAAAAATAAAAAAGGACTTGTATCTAGAATTATATAAAGAACTACTATAACTCAATATATGGGAAGACCAACAATCTGATTTTAAAAAAAGATTTGAACAGTTTATCAAACAAGACAAGTGAATGGCTAGTAAGTACATGACACAATGCTCAGCATCATTAGGAAAATGCAAATTGAAATCACAATGATATGCTACTACACACCTATTAGAATGACTGTAATAAGGAAGACAGACATCAACAGGTATTGATGAGAGTGTGGAGAAACTGGAACTCTTGTACATTCATGTGGAAATGTGAAATGGTTCAGCAGCTTGGGAAAACAGTTTAGCAATTTCTCAAAAAATGAAATTTACCATACAGCCCAACTATTTCACTCCTAGGAATCTTGAACAAAAATGAAAACACAGGTCTGCAGGAGGACTTGTATGCAATGTTCATAGCAGCATTATTCATGACAGCCCAAACTGGAAACAGTCCAAATGTCCATCCACTGGTGAATGGATAAATAAAATTTAGTGTATCCAAACAATAAAATACTATTTACTCTTCTGCAATAGAAAATAATAAACTAATCTCTTAAGTTAACTCTCATAACTGAAAAAAAATTATTAATATAAGCATCTACATAAACTTAAAAATTATATTGTGTTAAGTAAAAGAAACTAGACACAAAAGACTACCTTATTATTATATTATTGTATTTATATGAAATGTCCAGAAAAGGCAAGTCTATAGAGACTGAAGGCTGTTTTATAGTTTCCTGGGGGTAGGGTAGAAATGAGGACTGGCTGAAAGCTAGCAGGAAGGATCTTTTTGGGGTGATGGAAATGTTCTAAAACTGGAAGGTAGTGGTAGGTAATTGTGTAACTGCAAATTTATTAAAAATCACTGGATTGTACAGTTAAAATGGATAGTTTACAGTATATAAATTACACCTCAAAAAAAGTCATAGATGAGAAAAGGAAAATTTAGCTTCCTTTGGAGTCAGCTGTAAAGCGAGATATCTAGTGCTGACAGGCCACGACGAGTGCAAACACACCGTAATGATGACTCCCTTGTCCTGCCTTTTAATCAGTTGTACCAAATCCATCTACCAGGAGCCAGTCTAATTGCCCAAGTTCTGTCTATGGCCCACCGAAAAAAATGTCTCCTTCCTTCCTTATATCCCATGCCTCTCACCAATCTTGTCGTCTATCCTCAACTCAATCTCCTTAGTTTTTTTTTTTTTTTTTTTTTTTTCTGGAGACAAGAGTCTTGCTCTGCTGCCCAGGCTGAAGTGCAATGGTGCAATCTTGGCTCACTGCAACCTCTGCCTCCTCTCAGGTTCAAGCAATTCACCTGCTTTAGCCTCCCAAGTAGCTGGGATTACAGGCACCTACCACCATGCCCGGGTAATTTTTTGTATTTTTCGTATAGATGGGGTTTCACCATGTTGGCCAGGCTGGTCTTGAACTTCTGACTTAAGATGACCCACCTGCCTTGGCCTCCCAAAGTGCTGGGATTACAGGTGTGAGCCACCGCGGCTAGCCTCTCCTGCTTAGTTTTAAAACAAGTTTAATTAATATTTTTATACCAGGTACAAAGCAATTCTTTCTGAACCCTGTCCTACATGTGGCCCATGTTACCGATTTCTTGAGTACCTTTCAGAGGTATTACTATGCTTGTCTTGCTCTAATAATGCATCTTCCTATTGCAAATCCCAGACTTCTCTTCAACTGCTGCCTGGCAACAGATGAAATTATACAATTTCTGTTACTTTACATTTCTACAAGTATCTAATCTTTTGGAAACATCACTTTCTTCTTATCTTCATCCCTCCTGCTTACAACATGTTTGTGATTTCCTGCTGTCAACTGGATAAACCCCCAAACTTCTTAGCCTGGGATTTAAAGTCCTCCACCATCTGCTTCCATAACTTACTTTTCTAGCTATCTTCCTAAGAACCTTAGGCTGGAACCTGGCAACATTGGTTTTGTTTCCCTAAAAACCTGTGCTTATTTAAACCATGGAGAATAAGGAGTAGCAACAAATAGGATGATTAGTAAGAAGATTATGGACTCTGGAATAAGAATAAGGCTTTGAAGTTCAGGTGTGGTGGCTCACGCCTCCAGCACTTTGGGAGGCTGAGGCGGGTGGATCACGAGCTCAGTAATTTGAGACCAGTCTGGCCAACATGGTGAAACCCTGTCTCTACTAAAAATACAAAAATTAGCCAGGTACAGTGGTGGGCACCTGTAATCCAAACTACTCGGAAGGCTGAGGCAGGAGAATTACTTGAACTTGGGAGGCGGAGGTTTCAGTGAGCCGAGATACCGCTGCACTCTAGCCTGAGAGACAGAGTATGACTCTGTCTCAGAAAAAACAACAACAACAACAAAAAACAAAAAACAAAAAAAGAGTAAGGCTTCGAATCCTGGTGCCACCCTCCTAAGACAGTGTGTGATCTCAGGTTAACTAAGGATTGGAGGACTATTTTTCATCTGAAAAATGATAATTCTATCTACCAAGCAGGTAGACAGACAAGATATATAAAATGTCTAGTACATGGAAAGTATGCAATAAGTGGTAGGTAGGAGGCTTTAGTAATTTGGCAGGCTCATTACTAACAGAACCAGTGATAATGAATTTATACTAAGCTCTGAAGTAGGCTCTCTTCTCTGATACGTGTGGGATCTTAAGGGATAGGGAATAGGAAAAAGGTTGATATAAATGAAACTCACTGTGGGGAAAAAAACCGGAAAATAATAAAGGGAAAACTCATAAAACTAAATCTCTTAACAGTAATTCACAGCTTAGTACTCCTTTGGGAGAAGTACAGGTTTCAAAGCTAATTAGTAAAAAAAAATAAAATAAAATGTAGAGTTCTAGACTTTTTAGTTTTATGGCCTCATTTCGCATGTTATACTACATAGTGCCTGGTGGGCACCTAATATGTGGGGTTAACGAGTTTTCAAGGGCTATGCTAGCAGTTTCTAGAATCTGGTATTCCATAGATGACTAAAGTGGTTCAAATATCTGAGAATAAGTGAAAAAGGAGAGTTTCCATATATTATCTACAGATAGTATGGAAACTTAACCATCTAATAGTTTTATTAGAAGTGTTTGATAAGTACTAACTGCTTAATGGCTAGTAGCAGTATTCATAAGCAATGATACACACAGAAGGCTGTTGGGGATAGGGCTACAACAGGAAACACTTAGCAAAAGCAAATGTCTTTATAACTTCTGCTTGTCAAAATCCTACCCCACGTTTAAGGTCAAGTTTGGCATTTCCTCCAAGAAATCTTACTGAGTCTCTTCACTTGGCTCGAATCTTTCTCCTTAGTGCTCCAAAAAGCTCTCATACCTTTAATAGAGCATTCAACACATTTATCATTGCATTTGACAAGCATTTACCACTATACAGAGGACATGCAAAGACGAACAAGGTACTGCTTTCAAGAAGCTCAAAGCTAAGTGAGTTGACTTGCTTTATATTTGTTTAAAATCTGTTTCCTTCCACTAGGAATGCTAAGTTCTATGAGGCAGACACTGGTGTGCTCACTATTGCATTCCCAGTATTTAGAAGAGTGCTTGGCACATAGTGGGTGCTCAATAAATATTGAATATAAATGTGAATATGGAATTATAGGGTTCTTTGCATACATATTTTTCTCTTACTAGACTATTACAGACCTAAGAAATATATATAGTTGTAAGGATAAGGGATGGTCTTTTTCACAGCACCTGGCTTAGGGTCTTGTACACAGCAATGTCTGTCATTGAACTGATTATAATTTTCAATTTCATCCTTAAGAAATTATTAGTTCGTAGTATCTGCACTCATAAACATAGAGGATCACCACTGTGAATTACATTTATGAAGTCTCAGAAAACTCTTTGTTAAATAAAAACATGGTGGTTGTTCAGAGCATCAATAGAGTAATTTTTGTCAAGCATGGCAGGTTCCCCAGTTCTTCAAACAATTATTTAGGGATAAAACAACTAGAGACACTGATGGCACATTGCATCTCTAGGGCAGTAGCTCACAAGCCTCGCTGCGCATTAGATTTACCTGGGGACCCTTCGTATTAGTCCATTCTCATGCTGTTAATAAAGACATACCAGAGACTGGGTAATTTATAAAGGAAAGAGGTTTAATTGACTCACAGTTCCACAAGGCTAGGGGCACCTCAGGAAATTTACAATCATGGCAGAAGGGGAAGCAAACATGTCCTTCTTTACATGGCGGCAGGAAGAAGAATGAGTGCCCAGTGAAGTCAAAGAAGCCTCTTATAAAACCATCAGATCTTGTGAGAACTAACTCACTGTCACGAGAACAGGATGGGGGAAACCATCCATGATTCAATTACCCCCACCTACTCCTCCCATGACATATGGGGATTATGGGAACTACAATTCAAGATGAGATCTGGGTGGGGACACAGCCAAACTGTATCACCCTTTAAGAAACACTTCTGGAATTTCTCATGCAGAGGGTTTAAAAAACCCCAAAACATAATGCAGTATAGCTAATCTGGAGGGACAAAACAAACAAACAAACAAAAACAATAACAACAACAACAACAACAAAAACCCAAACACTGATGCCTGGCCTCAGCTACTAAGGCTCTGATTTAATTGGTTTGAAGAGGGCCCCAACAACCACATTCCTTAAAAATTCCTCAAGTGATCCTATTGTAGAGAAGCACTGCTTTAGAGGAAGAGGATGATTAGGAGAAAAAGCACTTTCTTATGGAAAAGGCAAGATCTGCAATAGGAAGCCTTGGATTTTAGACCAGCCTCTGAATGGGTCATTAATTTCTCTTTCTGTCTCTATATTCTTAAAGGCACAGTATCTAACATGGCTGTTAGAAAGAAAGAGAAAAATGGCTGTGAAACATTGAATGGTCATTAATTTATATGCAAAAATTTAATACCACCCCTAGGACCTTCGATCCTTTAGGTCTTGTTTGATATCTTGATACAGAATCTCACACAGAAACTGATTAATGTCAGCCAAATGAAAACTTACATTTTCATGTTAACAAATCCAAAGTAGAATAAAAGAAGTAATCAGAAGGCAGATTGTAATTCCCTTTTTATAGGAAATGGTCGTAGAGAGATGGCCGGTAACCTTATGAGCAAAGACCCTTCATTAACACTCACTTGAGTTAATTGCTATATTCACAAACTTTTTTTTTAGACGGAGTTTCGCTCTTGTTACCCAGGCTGGAGTGCAATGGCACGATCTCGGCTCACTGCAACCTCCGTCTCCTGGGTTCAGGCAATTCTCCTGCCTCAGCCTCCTGAGTAGCTGGGATTACAGGCACGTGCCACCATGCCCAGCTAATTTTTTGTATTTTTAGTAGAGACGGGGTTTCACCGTGTTGACCAGGATGGTCTCCATCTCCTGACCTCGTGATCCACCCGCCTCAGCCTCCCAAAGTGCTGGGATTACAGGCTTGAGCCACTGCGCCCGGCTATTCACAAACTATTTAATCAACATGAGAGGACGATCAATCTTAATCTCTTTGCTAACGCAGACTAGAAATTCTGGGCCAAAAGTTATTTAACACCGCAGATTTTCATCATCTGTCAAAATTTGTCCTTTCATTTCAGAGCTCTTTAGCAAGGTCGTCAGATCCTAAGTTAACTCCTGTCAATGCTCAGTTACTCTATTACTTCAAGGGGGATGCCACCAATGCCCAATTTATTGCTTTTAAGCATAAATTCATAATGAAATATGAATTCACCTATCATGATAGATAAAGTCCAATCAATATCTGGACCAACTTTAAAAATAAGCCTGGTCAAAATAAAGGAGTATGTCTGAATACAAACACTAAGCTTCCAGCACAGGGGCTAAAAAATCCACCTATACATTCATAATCAATTTTCTGAAACTATCATTTCCAACAGATATGAACTAAGTAGCAGGTAGTGTAGAAGTGCTCTATGGGAGATAAATGTTTTTCTCTGTCACTTTCCATTAATGATGAGTTTTCCCGACAGCCAAGGGAATACTTGCTGTGGGAAAAGGCTGGACTGAATTCAGAGAAGCTGACACTTCCTCTCAGAGCCCAGCCTGCCCTCATTTGTAGCCCATAGCCTAGTTCAGAGGTTCTTTCAACTTTTCAATATCCAAGACAAGGAGGAAAAATTCTAGCAGATAAGAAGGACTTTCCACCAAGTTGAGGCAATGCTACGCATGTAAGATTTCTTGCACAAAGACTAACTAAGAAAACTGGGACAAGCAATAGGAATCTGCTATCTTATTTTCAATTATTGAATCTTTAAAGCTAGAAGGGCCCTTATAGTGAACATCTAGGATAAGCCTCTCTCTTCATGAGGCCAATAAGGTTAAGTGATTTATCTAATGACTATGGAAACCTCTGAGGCAGAACTTGATCTCAAGTCTTTCCATCTTCATGCCTACCACACCACATTACCTTGGTGATACGGTTTGGCTGTGTCCCCACCTAAATCTCAAACTGTAGCTCCCATAATTCCAATGTTTGTGGAAGGCACCTGGTGGGAGGTAACTGATCATGAGGGTAGGTCTTTCCTGTGCTGTTTCTTGTGATAGTGAATAAGTCTTACAAGATCTGATAGTTTTATAAAGAGGAGTTCCCCTGCACACACTTTCTCTCTTGCCTGCCACCATGTAAGATGTGTCTTTTCTTCTCCTTTGCCTTCCACCACGACTGTGAGGCCTCCCCAGCCATATGGAACTGTGAGTTCATCAAACCTCTTTCCTTTACAAATTACCCAGTCTCAGGCATGTTTTTAATAGCAGCATAAGAATGGACTAATACACTTGGCAGTCTCTCATGGAACATTTTTAGTGCCAGGTTAGATTCTTGCTCATTGCCAAATGGTAGCCCTTGTCCAGTGAGAAGAGTATTGGGCAGGGAATGAGAAGATCTGGGTTCTAGCCCTAGCACTGCTTTGTGTGTGTGTGTTCTCTTAGAGGTCTGAATTGATTTTATTTTATTTTTTTAAAAGATGGGGTTTCACCATGATGGCCAGGCAGATCTTGAACTCCTGACCTCAGCTGATCCACCCACCTCGGCCTCCCAAAGTGCTAGGATTACAGGCGTGAGCCACCGTGCCTGGCAATTTTTTTTTTTTTTTTTTTAGAGACAAGGTCTTACTCAGTCACCCAGGCTGGAGTGCAGCAGCATGATCATAACTAACTGCAGCCTCAAGCTCCCCAGGCTCCAGTGATCCTCCCACCTCAGCCTCCTGAGTAGCTGGGACTACAGGCATGTGCCACAATGTCTGGCTAATTTTTGTATTTTTTGTGGAGACAGGGTTTCACCATTTTGCCCAGGCTGGTTTTGAACTTCTGGGCTCAAGTGATCCTCCTGCCTTGGCCTCCCAAATTGCTGGGATTACAGGCATAAGCCATCGTGTCCTATGAGGCCTGACCTTTTAACTCGTCTGCTTCCATTTGTTCATCTCACTTTCAGATGCTGACTCAGTCCTACCATCTTTTCTTTTCTTTCTTTTTTTTTTTTGGAGACAGAGTTTCGTTCTTTCTCTCAGGCTGGAGTGAAATGTAATCTCGGCTCACTGCAACCTCTGCCCTCCTGGGTTCAAGTGATTCTCCTGCTTCAGCCTCCCAAGTAGCTGGGATTATAGGCATCCACCACCATGCCTGGCTAATTTTTATATTTTTAGTAGAGATAGGGTTTCGCCATGTTGGCCAGACTGGCTTGAACTCCTGACCTCAGGTGATCTGCCTGCCTTGACCTCCCAAAGTGTTAGGATTACAGGCATGAGCCACCACATCTGGCCGCCATCTTTTCTTTCCTTGCACCAGGTGTAGCTGGTGTTGAAGGGTACCTCTAGAGAGCAGTGTTGCTAGTATTCCACAAATCCATGATCTCCAACCTCAAGGCTGCTCAAAAAACTCTAACTCATCTCCTCCTAAATTCTAATAGCTTTATCATCAGTCTTTTTGTTTCTATTCTTGCTCTTCTCCAAACTATCTTCCATAAAACAGCTAGGGTTGTCTCTTTAAACGTAGATACAACCATGTCATTTCACTACTCACAATTCTTTAATGGTGTCCCATTGCACTTTGCGTCAACTCCCAACTCCTTCCATCCCTATGAAGTCCTACATGTTCTGGTCCTCGTATCCCTCTCTGAACTCAGCTCAGGCCATTCTCCCTTTTGCTCAGTACCCTCTATCCAAACTAGTCCCCTTTCAGTTCTTCACACATGCCAGGTTTGTTTTTCCTGCCTGTTATGAACTGAATGTTTGTGACTCCCCTTCACCCCTCACCCCATTCATATGCTGAAGCCCTCCCTAACCCCCAGTGTGCCCAATGTGGTTGTATTTGGAGATGGGGCCTGAGAGGAAATAATAAGACCAAATGAGTTCACAAGGATGGGGCCCCAATCTGCGAGGGTTAGTGTCTTATAAGAAGAAACACCAAAGAGATTTCTCTCTCTCTGCATGCACACACACTGAGGAAAGCCTGTTGAAAAGTCAGCTACCTGCAAGGCCAGAAGAGAGCTCTTACCAGAAACCAAATCAGCTGGTACCTTGATCACAGGCTTGTAGCCTCTAGGAGTTTGAGAAAATAAATTGCTCTTGTTAAAGCCACCCCTGCCCCCCACCGAGTCTGGTATTTTGTTACAGCAGCCAAGTAGGCTAATACACTGCCTCAGAATTTGCCTCTGTGATTTCCAACTTTCCAGCACCTCCTCTCTCCTTTCTCTGCTTCTGTACTTTTTTTTTTTTTTTTTTTGAGACGGAGTTTCGCCCTTGTTACCCAGGCTGGAGTGCAATGGCGCGATCTCGGCTCACCGCAACCTCCACCTCCCGGGGTAAGGCAATTCTCCTGCCTCAGCCTCCTGAGTAACTGGGATTACAGGCACGTGCCACCATGCCCAGCTAATTTTTTGCACTTTTTTAGTAGAGACGGGGTTTCACCATGTTAACCAGGATGGTCTCGATCTCTCGACCTCGTGATCCACCCGCCTCAGCCTCCCAAAGTGCTGGGATTACAGGCTTGAGCCACCGCGCCCGCTGCTTCTGTACTTTTAATCAAATAAGCCTTCCAACTAGACCACTCTAATGAAGCACCCCTCTCAAAGGTCACCAATTACTGCCATTTCACCAAAACCAATGGATGTTACCACCTTTAGCTTACAGGATCCTCTCTGTTATATGTGACACCTTAGATCCTTCAGTTCTCGAACCCTCTACTTCCTTGGCTTTGATTTCACTACTCTCTTTAGGTATTCTCTGTGGTTTTGTGTGTGTGTGTGTGTGTGTGTGTGTGATGGAGTCTCTGTTGCCCAGGCTGCAGTGCAGTGGTATGATCTCTGCTCACTGTAATCTCTGCCTCCTGGTTTCAAATGATTCTTATGCCTCAGCCTTCGAGTAGCTGGAATTACAGATGCATGCCACCATGCCCTGCTAATTTTTGTGTTTTTAGTAGAGATGGAGTTTCACCATGTTGGCCAGGCTAGTCTTGAACTTCTGACCTCAAATGATGCACCCGCCTCGGCCTCCCAAAGTGCTGGGATTACAGGCATGATCCATTAGAATATTCTCTAACCATTTCTTCTAGATTTGCTTCCTGAGCTGCTTAAATGTTTGTGTCCCATTGGATTCTGTTGTTGACCCACAGTTCTTTTCTGCAAAACATCCTCCTTGGGCAATTGTTTTTATGGTTGTAATTCTAATATGTGTTGATGATTCCCAAATCTATCTCAGACCTCTGAGGTAATGTGAATATGCAGCTGCCTGCTGATCATCTCTACTTTAGTCCACAGGCATCTTAAATTTAAGATGTTCACGACTGAACTCTTTATTTTCCCATATAAACCAGTCTCTCTTTTAAAATTCTCAATCTCAGTTTGTGCCACCCTTTCCTGAACAAAAAACCTGGGGTGATTCTGGATGCTCTCCTCTTCCTCACCTGTTGCCTATTCCTTTTCTCCCTTTGGACCTCAGGTACCAGAAATGAATTAGGTGTAATTGTTGGTTCATGAAACATTCTCATCATTATGTTAGTACCTTTATACTACACAATAACCATACATTCCCATGGTTTCTTTTCTTCCTCCAGCCAAAGCTACCTACCTTTCCTTCTTTGAAGTGCTTTTTGAGCTGCCTCTGCATGGCGGTCAGCTTCTTGGACTGCACCCCACTGTAGGCAAGTAGCATGCCACCAAACTGCCTCTCAGTAATTCTCCCATCCACAGGGTCATGGCGTTCAAACTGCGAGGGAAACAGAAAGAGTGTTCCTGGGGTCAACGGAAAGTATTTTGACATGGAACAGGAAATGATCAGCTGTGTTTGATGGCAGAAAATAGCTAATGACTGGGACTGTATTTTTGAGCTACATTTCTCAGTAAGATACGGGAAAACGAAGAAACAGAAGATCTAGGTTCTTATCCTAGATCTGCCACTTACTATTGTCAGAGACAGTCAAACCAGAGCAACATCACCTTGAGTGAGAGCTAGGAAAAATGAGGCTGGGACTTGCTGGGCTGCATTCCCAGTAAGTTAGGTATTCCTAGCCTCTGGATGTTTATGGTTAATGGAACAGATTGATAACGTTTACTAAATAGACCCAGACTCAGCAATGTCCTGATATCCTGATTATCTTGAAAACAGAAGCATTCCTAATTTTGCTTTAAAGATAATAATATTTATTTCTAAAAAATTCATAAAGGTTTGAGAGTATACTTTTAAAGAAGAGTAATATATTTTCGAGTTTTCCCCCAAATAGCAATAAAATGTTAGGACATCGATAGAGGTAGGACTTACATATAAGACACGAAATAAGAAAGTTAAGAGTGAATTCTTTTTCAGTTCTCATTTCTTCAGCTAGCTCGGTAAGTTGATAAACATCTAAGTTTGTTTCCTCAGTGGTGAGACTGTGTCAGTGAGCAAGACATACAACTGTATTTTAATACAATTACTTTTGTACCAACCTATAACAGTGACCATTTTTTTTTTCCTTTTTTAAGACAGAGTTTCACTCATCACCCAGGCTGGAGTGCAATGGCGTCATCTTGGCTCACTGCAACCTCCGCCTCCCAGGTTCAAGTGATTCTCCTGTCTCAGCCTCCTGGGTAGCTGAGATTACAGGTGCACACCATCATGTTTGGCTAATTTTTGTAATTTTAGGAGAGACAGGGCTTCTCCATGTTGGCCAGGCTGGTCTCAAACTCCTGACCTCAGGTGATCCACTGGCCTCGGCCTTCCAAAGTGCTGGGATTACAGGCATGAGCCACCATGCCTGGCTTAACAGTGACCATTTACTGAACATGTACTATGGGCCAGGTACCTTACTCGTATGTTTTTTAAATTATTTTTTTCTAAAAAATAGAGATGGGGGTCTCACTATGTTACCAGGCTGGTCTCGAATTCTGGACTCAAGCAATCTGTCTGCCTTGGCCTCCTAAAGTGCTGGGATTACAGGTGTGAGCCACTGTGCCTGGCCTTGTTTAATCAGTATAACAGTCTATGGAGAGGATATTATTAGCTCTACTCTGCAGATGAGAAAACTGAGATAACATGCAGCTACATGTGACAGAGCTGGGATTTGAACTCAGCCCTATTTGGGTCCAAAGACTATCTCTCAACACCACACCATTTCCTGTTTCTGAGCAATAGTACATCTTCTTTCTGTTGAACAGCACTGTGTTGTTTTGAATAAACTTATACAGCCATGGGGCTTAGTCACATTTAAATGAGAAGCAAAACTATATCCAAAAAAATGAACATCATCAATATTAAGTGAAAGCCTCTTTTTCAACGCAACCACTCAATATTTCATGTTTGTCACACCTTCATTCTACAGAGCTGATTAATTTTTGACAATACCAGAAGTTTTCAGGATTCAAGTTAAGTTTGATTTATGGCTCAATTTTTCATCCTGAAACAAAGTGGAGGACTGACAAAAATTTCTAAACAGGCATACTTTTTGCAATGTTTAAATCAGATTTTCAGTGAAATCTGATACCTGGGTAAAAGTGCATCTATGGGCTTCTTCAAGGCATGTGAAAGAAGGCTGTGCTCCCTGCTCTCCATGCCAGACTTCAGTGATTTAAAAGTGTTCATTCTGTCCTTATCTGGAAGATTTCACAGCTGTGGGGCAATCCCATATGTTGGAATTAGATGAATTTTCAGTTTTATCTCACCAGATGGATTCATGGTTGAAAATGTTCTTGTTGTAACACTGGCAGCAGCTGCAGCTTGCTCAAGACTTACAAAATGCCCTTACTATCTATTCTCCACAGGGGCACAAGCCCTCGCCTCTGTTGTTTCAGACAGTAAAGTCAATTTCCAGTGCAATTTCCAGATGCCCAAGCAACAATTCCAATGCTCAGATTAGTATTTTTTTACTACTGTTCTTTGAAAACTCAGACTTGTCTTTTGGTAATGGGCTCTATCATGATTATTTTTAAGTGACTGGAATCTGAAAGGGTTTAACAACCATCAATTTCTGTTTGTCCATGTAGTATGGCCACTTCAAAGCTTACTACTTCAGCTCTGTAATTTGATTTTGGGCAGCACCTCTACTTTTAGGTTTTTAGGCTCTTCTGAGGTAGGACTGCCTTATTTCTAAGGTCTTAAACATGGCTGGAGGGAGCCATGGAGAGCTGTTTTTCTTTTTTTTTTTAGTTTTTTTTTTTTTTTTTTTGAGACGGAGTTTCGCTCTTGTTACCCAGGCTGGAGTGCAATGGCGCGATCTCGGCTCACTGCAACCTCCGCTTCCTGGGTTCAGGCAATTCTCCTGCCTCAGCCTCCTAAGTAGCTGGGATTACAGGCACGCACCACCACGCCCAGCTAATTTTTTGTCTTTTTAGTAGAGACGGGGTTTCACCATGTTGACCAGGATGGTCTCGATCTCTCGACCTCGTGATCCACCCGCCTTGGCCTCCCAAAGTGCTGGGATTACAGGCTTGAGCCACCACGCCCGGCTTTTTTTTAGTTTTTTAAAGACAGGGTTTCACCATGTTCGTCAGACTGGTCTTGAACTACTGACCTCAGGTGATCCACCCACCTTGGCCTCCAAAGTGCTTGGATTACAGGTGTGAGCCACCATGCCCAGCCCGAGAGCTGTTTTTTCTTTACACACAAAACTGCTAATGGAAACAGACTTGAACTAATGTCCTATTTGTTCAAACTTTATTAACTAAAGACCTACTATGCTAAGGCTAGGGAACTTGGAAGGTAGTATCTCAAGGACCTTCATTAGGGTTAAATTTTCAAGGGCAACAGCTAGACATTATGTGGCTGTAGGGGTCAAGTGTATGCAGGGTTAAGCATTGCTAATCCCCAAACCCCAAATCTGAAATGCTTCAAAATCCAAAACTTTTTTTCTGTTGTTGCTGAGAGACAGAGTCTCCCTCTGTCACCCAGGCTGGAGTACAGTGGCATGATCTTGGCTCTCTACAACCTCTGCCTCCTAGGTTCAAGCAATTCTCCTGCATTAGCTTCCCAAGTAGCTGGGACTACAGGAATGGATTACCATGCCCAGATAATTTTTGTATTTTTAGTAGAGATGGAGTTTCACTATATGTTGGCCAGGGTGGTCTTGAACTCCTGACCTCAGGTGATCCCTCTGTCTTGGCCTTCCAAAGTGCTGGGATTATAGGCATGAGCCACTGCATCCGGCCCAAAACTTTTTTTTTTTTTTTTTTTAGAGATTCGGTCTCACTATGTTGCCCAGGCTGGAGAGCAGCGGCTATTCACAAGCGCAATCCCACTATTGATCAGCACAGGAGTTTTGACCTGCTCCATTTCTGACCTGGGTTGGTTCACCATTCCTTAGGCAACCTGGTGGTCCCCTGCTCCCAGAAGCTCACCAAATTAATGCCAAATTTAGTGTGGACACCCAATCGGCTTAGTGCACTACAGCCCAGAACTCCTGGGCTCAAGTGATCCTCCCACCTCAGCCTCCCGAGTAGCTGGGACTACAGGCACGCTCCCCTGTGCCTGGCCATCCAAAACTTTTTGAGCACCAACATAATGCTCAAAGATCATGCAAAAGGGAAATGCTCATTGGAGCATTCTGGATTTTTTTTTTTTTTTTTTTTTTAGACAGGGTCTCGCACTGTCACTCAGGCTAGATGATAGTGGCACAATTACGGCTCACTGAAGCCGTCATCTCCTGTGCTCAAGTGATCTTCCTGCCTTAGCCTCATGAGTAGCTGGGACTATAGGCATGTACCACCATGCCTGGCTAATTTTTGCATTTTTTTGTAGAGACGGGGTCTCCCTATGTTGCCTGGGATGTTCTTGAACTCTTGAGCTCAAGCTATCTGCCAGCCTTGGGCCTCCCAAAGTGCTGGGATTACAGGTGCCACAGCACCTGGCCTGAATTTTGGATTTTTGGATTAGTGATTCTCAACCAGTAAGTGTAACACAAATGTTCCAAAATCTGAAATAATCCAAAAATTAGAAACAATGCTGTCCCAAGCATTTTAGATAATGGATACTCAACTGATGTCTTAAGATGGGACAATCCTGTGGATGCACTCCTGGGGTGCCATATGCATGTAATCAATCCCCAAGGTCATGGGAGGATCTTTTGAGGAAAGACATAGGCTATTACAAAATTATCATGATGTAGAAAAGTTCTAATTGCATATTTGGAAGCAATTCAAATTATTGGCTTATATTTTATTTTATTCAACCTATTTTCCACTAATGTTGGAACCTCTGATGTTCTACTTCAATGAAAATTAAAAACCTCCACTGTGTTTGATCCTGAGGCACAGCATGTGTGCATTCCAGCACACCACCCACCATCTGCATTGTTTTTCCGCGTCTAGGAAGAGAGCTTAACAGCCTCACATTTCCCCTTCGGCAGCCAATGCCACTTTCTCAAATGGATACAAGCTGTTTTTCCCCTGTTGTTCCCCAGGGGGCTGCAGGGTAGGCTACAAGGAGCCAACAAACTGCAAGGTTTTTCCTGGCTTTCAGTTCACACTGAGCCTCTTGTTCCCACCCCATCCCTAGTTGTTTTGGAAGGACAGATGGTCTGCATGTATCTAGATGAAATGACTTAAGGATGGGAAGCCAGAAAAGGAAGAAAACATGTATTATGAACAAAGACCAAAAGTAAGGTTAGAAACATAGTAAAAGGAAAAAGAAATCAGTATCTGCAAGTGGGTCTTCATTTTTTGGAGACTTCTGAGGTTAATGTATCCAACAAATGTAAACCTTAATGTTCTTCGCTTTCACACAGTTATCTTTCAAGATACTCTGTCCATCCCTTAGAATAAATCCTCTCCTCATACAAGTTTTCAGAATGATAAATTTTGGGGGCTAGGTGCAGTGGCTCAGGCCTATAATTCTAACACGTAGGGAGGCTGACATGGGTGGATCGCTTGAGCCCAGGAATTCAAGACCAGCTAGCTTCAGCATCATAGACCCTATCTCTATTAAAAAAATCTTTTTAAAAAAATGATAAATTTCTTGATAGGCTTTTTCTAGTATCTGAACTGTGCAATGCAAGATTGGATAGTGATCTCAAGCTGCTGAGCTGAACACATCTGTTTTTGAATCTAACAGTATATGGCTTTTGAGGTCCTAACCATGCCACTGACGCTACTATCAGGAGTCTCAGAATAACTGTGTTATGCCTATCTAAAGGAAAAATGATTACAGGCAAAGTTCTCCACTGTAAACCTACCCAGTGAGCATGACATACACATTTTATAGTTCTAACTGAAATCTGTTACTGCAATTGACAAGGGACACCAAAGAGCCCTAGGTCAGACTGCAGAGAGCCTGAATTTTCTTGATCTTTGAAGAGGCATCTTTACTGCAAACACTAGTAAGGTTGTCTTTTGACTAGCTGGCAAACTGAGGAAGAAGGTTCACAATTTGGAATGAGGCAACACAGTTTAATGCCCTCAGCAAGGGCCAAAACAACTCATTAGAGTCTTGGTCCATAAGATTATAGATTACCAAACTCAACCGCTAGAGCTTTCTACTTCCAATCCAAACATTCTTGTCCTGTCTTGTCCTGTCCTGTCCTATCCTATTTTTGAGATGGAGTTTCACTCTTGTTGCCCAGGCTGGAGTGCAATGGCACGATGGCCACTGCATCCTCTGCCTCCCAGGTTCAAGCAATTCTCCTGCTTCAGCCTCCCGAGTGGCTGGGATTACAGGCACCAGCCACCATGCCTAATTTTTTGTATTTTTAGTAGAGATGGAGTTTCACCAAGTTGGCCAGGCTGGTTTCAAACACCTGATGTCAGGTGATCCACCTGCCTCAGACTCCCAAAGTGCTGGGATTACAGACGTGAGCCACCACACCTGGCCTCCTTCCATTTTAAACTGGTTTTTAAGAAAAAATTTCAGGTTGGTGATCAAATCAACTGACTAAATGATGAGTACCAATCAGAACAGTCAGACCAGGAAAAGGTTTACCCTCCAGCCTGACAGCCAAAACTACGAAGATAATAAGACTGATGCAGGAATTTATTACAAGATAATAGCAGTCAGGAAATATTTGACTGAAGGTGTCAGGGAAAAATATTTTAGATTTGGAACAAAAGGTTTCAGGGTTTGAAACGTTCTGGTTTCATTCCACAGAAGGTAATACACTGAGGTGAATATGGACTTCACAATCAGGAATTCACAATTCTGACCTGAACCCATACTTGCTGGCTGTGGCTTCAAGGAAGTGCCTTATCTATTCCAAGGCTTCAAAATCTTCTCACCAAAAAATGGAGATAATATTCGTGATCTCAAAATGTTGTTGCAAGAATTAAATGGGATAATATGTAAATAAATTAGTACAGGGATTGATGCCCAATTAACATTCAATAAATGGGCCAGGCATGATGGCTCACACCTGTAATCCAAGCACTTTGGGAGGCCGAGGTGGGAGGATCAGTTGAGGCCAGGAGTTCGAGACCATCCTGGCCAACATGGCAAAACCCTGTCTCTACTGAAAATACTAAAATTAGCTGGGTGTGGTGGTGGGTGCCTGTAATCCTAGCTGCTCAGGAGGCTGAGGCAAGAGAATCGCTTGAACCTGGGAGGCAGAGGTTGCAGTGAGTCAAGATCGTGCCACTGCACTCTAGCCTGGGTGACAGAGTGAAACCCTGCCTCAAAAAAAAAAAAGGAAAATAAATTCAATAAATGTAGCAATTAATTTTATTTATTATTGAACACATTAGAATGACTTCAAGAGTAAAACTACTTAGAGTTGCTTGAGGCAGAACACCAACTTAATAACCTGTACCCGTGCAGTAATTATCGAACAGAAAACCTGGCATAAAGGAAGAGCTCAATAAATATGTATTGAATAAACAGACTAAACACCAGAAAATTCACAACACTTTTGTCCTATTGTTGGGAGGGTTTCCTATCTAAGGCAAGGAATATCTCTATGTTTATCTCTTAATATCTACTTTCATGATACTGATTTCTATAAGGATAGTTTGAGAATGCCATTCATTTTGGCTAATCAGTAACATGAGTGCTTATGCTTGCCAGGTGCTGTCCTAGGAACTTATCTTTGATAATTCTCACACTGCTATATAACGGGTACTAGTATTATTCTATTTTATAGACAGAGAAAAGTGAAATAACTTACCCACACAGTTAATGTAGAGAGAAATTTCTCTCTGGTCTCAGTATCAGAACAGTTGATACATTCTTATTTTAAAGGCAACATGAATTATGTTTTCCTTGTTATCCTGGTCACTTGAAAGCTTAGAGTCAAGTTTGTGGGCCACTTCTACAACAGGAGATGTTGCGAAACACTTTTCATACTAACCTTACTTAACTTTTCTTAAAAGAAAGTTAGGCTTTCTTTTACTTTCCTCTTTAATTTGTCAGCAAGTTTTTGCTTTTGTCTCACTGACTGTACTTTCTACGGCTTCCTGAAATCCCTTCTTGAAAAAGACAAGATTTTAAAAAATGGTACTAGACATCTAGTCTGTTTCAATTTTTGTCTATGATAAATACTGCTCTGATAAACTTTTTCTGAACTTAATTTATCATCATTATTTTAGGAATTGATCCCTAGAAACAAAATTTTGAAATATAAATTATGGGCTCTTTAAAATTGTATTGTGAAGTATCTGACAAACACATAATAATACATATAACAGACAAGTTATGAAACATAATAATAAACCCAAAACGATGAGCCTCCAACTTCACCTGAGACAGGAAGCATCAGCACCACAGTTAAAGCCCATGCCCTGCCTCCCTTTTTTAGTACCTTATTATTTTCAATAGTTTAAAACAAAAGTTTGTATTCCTAAACAATATAACTGCTATTTAATATTCCAACTAATCTAGGAAGTTAATGTTTCCATATGAAATCGCTAAAAATTTCACGCTACTTTTCCTTTAGGATAACTCTTTAGCAAGCAGAAGATCTTATATCCAATTTCTGCTTTCAATAACTTGGAAAAAACCCTAGTCTTGTGTTACATACTTCTCTGAGATTTAAGAAGCTCACCATTACTCAGAGTTCAAGGACATTCTTCTTTTCATATGAATGTCATATGTAAGAGTTTTGGAAACAGATTGTCTGTTAGAATAAAATATAACAGCTCCAATTTTAGGATATGAGAACCAAGGACTAATTGCAGTAGGAAAGCAACCTGCTATTTTCTCTCACCTGAGTGTCAGTTCGCTTTCCTGTAACTCCACTGAAGAGCACACTGGGATCTACTGCCTAGATGAAATATTAACACAATACATTCCCACACCCCTTTTGTCCTAGCATTGCTGACAGCTTTCAGCATTCCTAAGAGAGCTGGAGATTTAGCTTGTTCATATACTCAACACCTAAAGATCCCTATACCAGACTTGATATGCTGATTTTTCCTAAAGATGTGGCAAATTGTGGAAAGCAGTAACCAATGTGAAAAGCTGTTAGGAAATAATAATAATAATAAAGATACAGGATTTACTTTGGGTTTAGTGATCCATAGTAGATTATCTCCTCATTATTGTGAGTAACTGAATAAATAAAAATAAAAATGAAGAAATAAAGGCCAAGCATGGTGGCTCACGCCTGTGGTCCCAGCACTTCTGGAGGGAAGGTAGGAGTACTGCTTGAGGCCAGGAGTTCTAGAACAGCCTGGGCAGCATAGTGAGACACTGACTCTCCAAAAAATTAAAAATTAGCTGGTCATGGTAGTGTATGCCTATAGTCCCAGCTACTTGAGAGGCAGGGGTGAGAGGATCACTTGAGTCCAGGAGTTTGAGACTGCAGTGAGCTATGATCATGCCACTGCACTCCAGCCTGGGCGAGAGTGAGACCCTGTGTCACAAAAAAAAAAAAAAAAGAAAGAAAGAAAAGAAAAAGAAATTAAAAACCAAGTCAATATCTTTATTCATTTTTTATTTATTTTTTATTTATTTATTTATTTTTTTGAGACAGAGTTTCGCTCTTGTTACCCAGGCTGGAGTGCAATGGCGCGATCTCGGCTCACCGCAACCTCCGCCTCCTGGGTTCAGGCAATTCTCCTGCCTCAGCCTCGTGAGTAGCTGTGATTACAGGCACGTGCCACCATGCCCAGCTAATTTTTTGTATTTTTAGTAGAGACGGGGTTTCACCATGTTGACCAAGATGGTCTCGATCTCTTTACCTCGTGATCCACCCACCTCGGCCTCCCAAAGTGCTGGGATTACAGGCTTGAGCCACCGTGCCCGGCCCTATTCATTTATTTTTATTTATTTATTTTTTTGAGACAGACTCTTGCTCTGTTGCCCAGGCTGGAGTGTACTGGTATGATCTTGGCTCACTGCAGCCTCCTCCCCACCGGTTCTTATGTCTCAGCATCCCAACTAGCTGTGACTACAGGAGCATGCCACCATTTCTGGCTAATTTTTGTATTTTTTAGTAGATGCAGGGTTTCACTATGTTGGCCAGGCTGGTCTTGAACTTCTGACCTCAGGTGATCTGCCTGCCTCAGCCTCCCAAAGTGCTGGGATTACAGGCGTGAGCAACCACGCCTGGCCAATTTTCATAGCAATAAAATATAAACATAAGACCTTCTACAGTAAGGAGAATCCAATCTATTTTAGACATGTATTCCAAAGGAAACTTTCATCAGTTTGGACAAGATTTGGTTGTAAAAGAAGACTGGTTTCATGCTAAGCATTTAGGCTTACCTTTATGCCATTTTCCTTGCCTGGCATGTTGTTCCCCTTCATCTCCTTGTACAAATACCCTACTTACTGATTTTTCTAAAACATAGTAAACTTTCTCTAATCTTCAGCACTATTACAGTAGGTAAGGTCTAGACCGAACAGAAGAGTATGCTTTGCATTATATTGTCCTTTATTTTTTTTATATGAAGTCTTGCTCTGTCACCCAGTGAGGTGGTGCGATCTCAACTCACTGCAGACTCTGCCTCCTGGGTTCAAGCGATTCTCCTGTCCCAGCCTCCCAAGTAGATGGGACTATAGCCATGAGCCATTACACCCATTTAATTTTTATATTTTTGGTAGAGATGGGGTTTCGTCATGTTGGCAGGCTGGTCTCAAACTCCTAACCTCAGGTGATCCGCCTGCCTCAGCCTCCCAAAGTGCTAGGATTACAGGCATGAGCCGTTGTACCCGCACCTGGCCTGTCCTTTATTTTTTGAAAATAGTTTTCTCTTTCTCACATTATATATTTCTATCTATGTGAGAGTCTTTGCCTTGTGTGTGCTTTTTTGTTTGTTTGTTTTGAGAGAGGGTCTTGCTCTGTTGCCTAGGCTGGAGTACAGCGGCACAATCTCAGCTCACTGCAACCTCTACCTCCCAGGTTCAAGAGATTCTCCTGCCTCAGCCTCCCCACTAGCTGGGATTACAGGTATGTGCCACCATGCCTGGCTAATTTTTGTATTTTTAATAGAGATGGGGTTTTGCCATGTTGGCCAGGCTGGTCTCAAACTCCTGAGCTCAGGTCATCCACCCACCTTGGCCTCCCAAAGTGCTGGGATTACAGGCGTGAGCCACCAAGCCCAGCAGCCTGGTTTTGTTTACTGTGTCTGTGTTACACACAGAGCTGGGCCACACTGCATGTGCTCAATAAATAATTATGATTGACTGGTTAAATCTCTGCCTCGTTTAGAAAGTCATCTACTCATTCTGTATTAATCATCTAATGGGAGCACATAACACACTTTCCAGTCTATACTCTTAAATACCTATGAAGAGACTGTAATACTTCATTAGAATTGATAATTATTCCCAGAGGAGAAAATGCTAAAGCCACACCTGAACTTTCAAGGATATGATTAGCTGTGGGCTCTGCTATGAAGCTCCATTTGCTCCTTTGCCTGAGTCCAGTTATATATAAAGTTCTCAATAATATTCAGCTCATATCTAAAAGACTAAAACAAAAAAGCAGGCAAGTCAAGAAGCATGCTGGCAGGATAGACAATGTCAGACTTCATAGGCCAAAACAATTTGTACCCCAGAGTCTGAAACTATGCTGGAAGAATAAATTAGGTAAAAATGGCAGGTACATTTATTCATTCAAGTGAAACCCAAAAAGTCTTATCAGTAAGGTTCCCCTTCTTCTGTCACTTAATTTTATAAAATAATACCTTATCTTCAATGTTCATAAAGTTCAAATCTGGGTAGATGTCTGAAAATCATTACAGTTACACATTAGCACATTATGAAAATAAGACTATTGATGAAAACACAGATCCACTTATCTAAATTAGAAATGTGAATTGAAGGATACATACTCAGCTGATGGTATCTGTAGGAGTCCTTTCATTTAGTCTTCACTCACTAAAATTCCAGCTTGGTAGCTACTGGGAAATACTTTTTGCAGCACTATCTATTCCCTGCTTTGGCTCTCTGGAAAGGATTCTTGCATCCATATCAAAGTTATTCATTATTTGGGGAATATAAATGAAGCTAGTACAGTGGCAAGAATGTAAGATTTGTAGTTAGGCAGACTTGGGTTTGGTTTTTTATCTTGGTCACGTACCTACTGTGTACTTCTGGGCAATTTTTAACCTTTCTAAACCTCGGTTCCCTCATCGATAAAGTCGGTATAAAAGCAGTACCTCTCTTTTGAGATTACTGTGAGGGTTAAGTTAGATAATAGATGTGAAACCATATAAAAGCCCCAATTTTAGGAGATGAGAATCAAGGAATAATTGTAGTTCTAATTCATCTTTCCTAAGATTCATTTCCTTTATTTATTTTTTTTACATTTTAATATCTCTTAAACCACTATGCTTCTTAAAATTGCTATTGGCCAAGGAGCAGTTGGTACTGTTCTCACTGACTATAAAAGTGTATCAGAGCTTGCAGAATGAGTGTCAGTGGCTTGGAAGAAAATCTCAGCTAACAATGGATTGTTCTTTTCAGAAATACTGCACCACCAATGCTCCTGATGGCTTGGAGAACAATATTGTATGGAAAAACACAGACTTGCATGATTCAGAGTCAAAAAAAATTCAGAAGGGTTGGATCCTGAGTATGAAGAAATTTTAGACTAATTTATTTGTTTTGTTTATATGTGTGTACAAGAATGCCATAAAATAAATATCTAAGCCTAAAGGAGTTTTTGTTTGTTTGTTTTTTGTTTTTTTGAGATGGAGTATCATTCACTCTGTCGCCCAGGAGGCTGGAATGCAGTGGCTAGATCTCAGCTCACTGCAACCTCCACCTCCCAGGTTCCAGCAATTCTCCTGCCTCAGCCTCCTGGGTAGCTGGGATTACAGGTGTCCGCCACCATGCCTGGCTAATTTTTGTTTTTAGTAAAGATGGGGTTCACCACTTTGGCTAGGCTGGTCTCGAATTCCCCACCTCAAGTGATCCACTTGCCTCAGCCTCCCAAAGTGGGGGGATTACAGGTGTGAACCACCATGTCCAGCCCTAATGGGGTATTTTAATAGATATTAACTAAACATTTTTAGTGTAAAGCATGTCATGGATTTGCTCAATGGCATTTTTTTCTTTCTTAGTGATTAATAAAATAATGGGGTAGCAATCCAATGTTTGTGTTTTATATTCAATGAAATATGGTAGTAGAATGCCTGGCACATACTAAGCGCTCAGTAAATGTTGGCTGCTATTAATAATAATAGTAACAATATAAATAGTGAACAAAAGCTACAAATAATAAGTTTGTGGTCACATTTGCTTCTGTTCTGTCTTCTACAAAGACAATAAAAAATAAGATTGAGAGAGGAAAGAAAAACTACAAGTAAGAAATTCTCTTAATCCTCTCCCTTCTACTCTACACATGCACATTTTGCATGTTTATAAGAAGAGAAATAAAAGAGATGGGCAAGAGTGGAACTATGCTTAGAGCATGGAAAGTCGAATTATAAACTCTCCTTCCCTGTAAAAATCAGACCTCTGCAAAAGTTTACAGAAACAGGAGCAGTAGAGATAAACTCTAAGGCTTGAAGTTACTATGTATGGGGCACAAATTAATAGGTTGAGGGATCATAATGTACAAAATGTTTCCGACGCACTCTCTCATTTGAGTCTCATAATAACCTTTGAAGTAGGCATAATAGCTACTGCCTAAAGGGACCAGGGATTTGAAGAAATAATAGGACAACACCAAGATCACAACGTAGGCTAGAGGGTTTTAAAATTACTCTATATAGATGTATATTATTGGCATGATTATAGTCGTGACAAAATTCTATATTACTGTTTCTATGAATGATTTAACAAGCCCATGATCAGAGACTAACTATAAGTATATATATATATATATTCCTAATAAAAAGAGAAAACCTAGGCAGGCAATTATATGTTAAACTGCTAGTTTATAACCAGGAGGCAATATTGTTAAAAATAGTTACTACTTGAAGTTTTCTATAGGAACAATTTCACAGATGCAATATATGAAAAAATCATTGGTGTACAGGCAGCAGTTAAAAAAAAAAGACAGGAAAAAAATCAATTGTGCCACAGCTAGAAAAATGGCCATATTCAAGGAATCCATCATTAAAAGTCTTGCTATGCTCCACAAAAGCTGAAGAGTTTAACTGAGAGAAACAGAGGTCTATTATATTAGAATGATAAAACAATTAAGGTTATATCTGCTTTTACCTGGATGAACTGAGCTAAATTATTAAGTTGCACATTCTTAAATTTCTGCCTACACTAAAAACCTGCATTTTGAAGACACTATCTGTAAAATTAGTAACACATTATTCTTCGGTCTCCAGAGCTCAAATCCCAGTTGATGTCATTTTTTATGATAACCCATCCCTTCTTTGATTGGCTTAATCTTCTCATCCATTTTAATTCTGACCATTCAAAAAGCCATTGTATAAGTGATAAGCTCATTCTCACTGGGTACCATGGAAAAAGTGTATATGTATGTATATATATATATATATAAACTTTTAATTATATGTGTGTGTATGTATGTTTGTGTATATATATATATGTGCGTACATATATGTGTGTGTGTGTGTGTGTGTATATATATATATATATATATATTTTTTTTTTTTTTTTTTTCTTTTTGAAACAAAGTCTTGCTCTGTCACCCAGGCTGGAATCTTGGCTCACTGTAACCTCTGCCTCCTGGGTTCGAGTGATTCTCCTGCCTCAGCCTCCTGAGTAGCTGGGATTACAGGTGCCCACCACCACACCCAGCTAATTTTTGTATTTTTAGTAGAGACAGGGTTTTACCATGTTGGCCAGGCTGGTCTCGAACTTCTGACCTCAAGTGATCCAACTGCCTCAGCCTCCCAAAGTGCTGGGATTGCAGGTGTGAACCACTGCACCTGGCTAAGTTAATATTCTTTAGTACACTAAACATTACATTGGAAAGTGCCCATTTTTTAGAACAGAAAAGGGAGAGAGAGAGACTGGAACATAATGTATAGAAATTAGAATTCAGATTAAGTTGACTGACAAGCATTAGGAAAAATGCAAGAAAGATTGGGGGACTGAGGCTCAGAAAACATATAGCTTAAGGGAGCTTTAATACACAAAGTGAGAACAGTCCCAACACACGCAGGTGAATGGCAAAGTATCTAATGGGCTACACTGTATCACTATCATTCTCTTTCCATAAGGAACAAAAAGAAAATATTTTTCCTCCTAAGAACAGGAAAACCATTAAGTCCTTTTATAATAACAATTATAAAAAATAGCCAGGAAGAGAATTTACAAGGTTTTTTTTATAGTGCTGTTATTGGTTAATTATAGGTTTAGCTGTCCCTTGCTGGACAATTAAGATCTGTTTGTTTGTTTGGTTTGGTTTGGCTTTTTTTGAGACAGGGTCTCATGCTGTCAACCAGGGTGGAGTGCAGTGGTGCTGTCATGGCTCACTGCAGCCTTGACCTCCTGGGCTCAAGTGATCTTCCTGCCTCAGCCTCCAGGGTAGCTGGGACTACAGGCATTTGCCACCATGCCCAGCTAACTAAAAATTTTTTTTAGTCTGGGCACAGTGACTTGTGCCTGTAATCCCAGCATTGGGAAGTTGAGGCAGGCAGATCACATGAGGTCAGGAGTTCAAGATAAGCATGGCCAACGTGGTAAAACCCCATCTCTACTAAAAATACAAAAATTAGCAAGGCATGGTGGTGGGCACCTGTAATCCCCACCACTTGGGAGGCTGAGGCAGGAGAATTGCTTGAACCCAGGAGGCAGAGGTTGTAGTGAGCCAAGATAGAGCTACTGCACTCCAGCCTGGGCAACAGAGTGAGACTCTGCACCCCCCAAAATTTTTTTTTCTGTAAAGACAGGGTCTCTCACTATGTTGCCCAGGCTGGTCTCGACCTCCTGGGCTGAAGCAATCCTCCTACCTTGGCCTCCTAAAGTGTTGGGATTAAATATATGAGCCACTGCACCTGGCAAGTTTCTTAGAGTACCACAGAGAAACCATTAAGTCAGGTTGTGTGTTAAATCCTGCAGCACCAAGTGTTTTGTTGTTGTTTTGTTTTTTCTGGTCACCAAGTTAATTAAGGTTTCTTAAAGTTTTTTTAAAAGCAACTTATGAGACATAAATGATAATTCTCAATTTTGTGATATCTTTTTTCATTTTTAAAACAGCTAATGAGGAATGTTTCATCCTTAAGTATACTGGTCTATCTCTAGCTCGAATTTCAAATTTACAAATGTGACTTTTAGGAGTTCTCACGTATGTTTGGGAAGTGGAGTGGGCAAAATCCTGGAAACGACGGAATTGTTGAAAGTGGGGCTGATACCCCAAAATGTGCCTAATATACTAGGCCATAAGGTGCCACAGAGAGCTGGAGAGGGAGTGGGCATCAACATGTATGTGTACATTTGCTAGGCTTTTGTTCACATCTGATATTTACTAACTCAACACTATTTCCTGAAAATCTGGTTTTTGCTAAGTCTGCCAGGCACTAAGGAAATAATGGCAAGCCCAACACTCTCTTGTACAAGTTCTCATGGAGTGTTTGAAGAGAGACACATGTATTTAACAATGAGATGACTATGTAATTAAGTGATCTGAAAAAAAAGTACAGAGTGCTTTGGAAATTTGTAACAAAAATGTGATCTAATTTAGGGTGGAGAGGTGGTGAAGCAGGAAAAGCTTTTTTGATGTGAGTGAGGCTTAAGTGAGCCCTGAGGGATACAAACCAAGTAATTAGACGAAGAAGAAGGAAGGGAGCTCCAGGGAAATCAATAGCCGTGCAAAGGCCCTTAGTTAGAGTGATCAATATGAGATGAATCACGTAGTTAGGTGGCAGCTGAAGTAGACCAAGCGAAAGACAGAGAGAGGTGGTCAGATGAGATGATGTTTCTGACAGCGATCGTGGGAACGGAGGTGACTGAAAGTATCAGTGCCAAACAGGTTCTTTTCCACTTCATACACATTCCAGAGAACGAGACTCTAACAACTTGAAAAGCCTGTGGTTGCATGGCTTTCTCACTGCTAATCTTAAACCTTTACTAAAAGAAAGTCAGGTAACACTTCGTTTCTGCCTTGCAGGTCTTTCCCTTACTGGTGTTAGCAGAATATTCCCATGTTTGAAATTATACTTCCTTAAATCTTTATTTTTTTTAATTTTTAAATTTTTTCTGGGATGGACTCTCACTTTCTCACCCAGGCTGGAGTACAATGGCGTGATCTCGGCTCACTGCAACCTCCATCTCTTGGGTTCAAGTGATTCCCCTCAGCCTCCTGAGTAGCTGGGAGTACAGATGTGCAGCACCACAACTGGATAATTTTTGTATTTTTGTAGAGAAAGGGGTTCACCATGTTGGCTAGGCTGGTCTTGAACTCCTGACCTCAGGTGATCTGCCTGCCTCAGCCTCCCAAAGTGCTGGGATTACAGGTGTGAGCCACCGTGCCTGGCCCCTTAATTGTTTTTAATATAATCTCTTCTTGGGATCCTAGTAGACTTGCAACAGCTGAGTCATCAATGTGAATGGCCAATATAAGACAATAGAGGCAGTGTCAACAATTAAAGAAGGTGTTCCCAAAATCTCCCACAGCTCTCAAAGGCAGCAGAGAGCTCCTACTTTCAAGACTATCAGATTTGAAGAACTAGATGTAATACAGAAGATGAAGACATTCTTATTTGTTGATTTAAGAGACAGGGTCTCACTCTCACCCAGGCCGGAGTGCAGTGGTACCATCATAGCTCACTGCAGTATTAAACTCCTGGGCTCAAGGGATCCTCCCACCTCAGCCTCCTCAGTAGCTGGGACTAATGGCACTTGCCACTGCACTCAGCTAATTAAAAAAATTTTTTTATAGAGACAGGGTTTCCCTTTGTTGCACAGGTTGCTCTTAAACTCCTGGCTTCAAGGAGTCCTCCTGTTTCGGCCTCTCAAAGTGCTAGGACTACGGTTGTGAGCCACTGTGCCTGGTTGAAGATATTAAGTTAGTTATTTTCCCTCTTTTTTTTGTTTTGTTTTGTTTTGTTTTGTTTTGAGATGGAGTCTCCCTCTGTCACCCAGGCTAGAATGCAGTGGTGTAATCTTGGCTCACTGAAACCTCCGCCACCTGGGTTCAAGCAATTCTCTTGCCTCAGCCTCCCAAGTATCTGGGATTACAGGCGCCTGCCACCACGCCAGGCCAATTTTTTCTGTATTTTTAGTAGAGACAGGGTTTTGCCATGTTGGCCAGGCTGGTCTTGAACTCCTGACCTCAGGTGATCTACCCATCTTGGCCTCCCAAAGGGCTGGCATTACCACCACACCCAGCCAGTTAGTATTCTCAATTCTATCCCTTCACTACAATTCAAATACTCACTTTTCCTCCTCTAGCTGTCACACGGATGGCAGGCAGTAACAAGCCCCAGATCATCTAGAGAGGATACATGCTATCTATGGCCTTACCATACCAGAGAAGACTGCCACAAACATGAGGCCAAGACTACATATCACATTGTTTTTAGTTTGGAGGCAGAGAAGTTAATCAGTATTTTAAATCAGAGCCACCTAACTGAATACACTAAAAATCATGCCACCATGGTAACGTAATGAGGAAATGGCACATTCTTCTATCACATTGCAGCAGAAAGAGGGAGGTATTTCAAATACAGTCATGTGTCACATAACAATGTTTTTGATCACTGAGACTGCACAGATGATGGTGTATATGTTAAGATACACAATTATGTGCCATTGTGTTGCAATTGCCCTCTACAGTATTCAGTACAGTAACATGCTCTACAAGTTTGTAGCCACAGAGCAACAGACTGTTTAGGTTTGTTAAGTACACTCTATGATGTTCACACAATGATGTATTTCTCAGAATGTATCCCTGTTAGGCAATTGCATACTGTATTTGAAGCTATCTCATAAATAGGGTTTGACATATACTACTTATAGCCTGGCAGTATTCATTTATTAAAATCATTTAACTTTTACTCTCCTCTCAGGATCTGGCCTGTCATATCCTCTGACAGATGGACCTAGTGACTGCTGAAAACCCGAGTGGGAAGGTGAGTCTTTCTTGGATGACCCCTATAAAGTAGATTTAGAGGAGACTGGAAGGCTGTGTGTCCCATTATGCCAGTTGGAAATTAATTATGTTTCACTAGGCAGGGAAGGCTCCTGGGCACAGTTGACAAAGTGTGTGTAAAATGTGATTAGCTTTAGGGAATAAATGATTACACGTGCAAATAAATGGGCTTGGTAATACTCACCAGATCAAGCAACTCCACAATTCATTATTTTTCTTTGGCAGAAACTGAATGCAAAACCACATTAACATCACATTTGAGGTTATACATACCCACAGTGAGGAAAACCAAAGATATTATTCCCCCAGCTATCATAACCCTGTCAGATGATAGACATATATTAAAAACAAACTATAAAACTTAATTCAGATCCACAGTTAGCACAAGAATATACCACAATATTCTTTATGACAAGCTGTGGAACTATTATACTAGCAGAGTTTTAATTAACCTTTCCAGGTGGAGAAAAAAGACTCATAGGCTCTTTGAAGCCAGTATAAGACATGATCAGTAAACCAAGCAGCACAATTTCCAGAGCACTGGAAAAATCCCAGTATTGATTTATTTTACTTATTTATTTATTTAGAGACAGAGTTTTGCTCTTGTTGCCCAGGTTGGAGTGTAATGGCACATTCTTGGCTCACTGCAACCCCTGCCTCCTGGGTTCAAGCAGTTCTCCTGCCTTAGCCTCCCAAGTAGCTGGGATTACAGGCATGCACCACCGTTCTCAACTAATTTTTTATATTTTAGTAAAGATGGGATTTCACCATGTTGGTTAGATTGGTCTTGAACTCCCAACCTCAGGTGATCCACCCGCCTTGGCCTCCCAAAGTGCTGGGATTACAGGCATGAGCCACTGCACCCTGCTGGGATTACAGGTGTGAGCGACTGTGCCTGGCCCCAACATTACTTGAGATTCAAATTCAAAAACTAGTTGCGCAGTTGGGTGTGGTGGCTCATGCCTGTAATCCTAGCACTTTTGGAGGCAGAGGCGGGCAGATCACCTGAGGTCAGGAGTTTGAGACCACCCTGATTAACACGGTGAAACCCTGGATCTACTAAAAATATAAAAATTAGCCAGGCGTAGTGGCAGGCACCAGAAATCCCAGATATTCGGGAGGCTGAGGCAGGAGAATCACTTGAACCCGGAAGGTGGAGGTTGTGGTGAGCCGAGGTCATGCCACTGCACTCCAGCCTGGGTGACAAGAATGAACTCTGTCTCAAAAAAGAATAAAAATAAAAATAAAGTAGGCTGGGTGTGGTGGCTTATGCCTGTAATCCCAGCACTTTGGGAAGCCGAGGTGGGTAGACCACCTGAGGTCAGGAGCTTGAAACTAGCCTGGCCAACATGGCGAAACTGTGTCTCTATTAAAAATACAATAATTAGCCAGGTGTGGTGGTACTCCCTTGTAGTCCTAGCTACCCTGGAGGCTGAGGCAAGAGAATTGCTTGAACCTGGGAGGCAAAGGTTGCAGTGAGCCCAGATGGTGCCACTGCACTCCAGCCTGGAGCAAGACTCTGCATCAAATAAATAAATACATAAATAAAAATAAATTAATAAAAAATAAAAACTAGTCACAGTCAAATTTAACTTGATACATATCTATTTAGTGAGAAAAGCTAGGAGTTTTGGGAAAAACCTAGTTCAGTATAAGCTGACAGAGGAATACCTAATAAATTGCAGAGTTTGTTGCAATTACTTGTATCACAGATGAGTAACATAAGAATTTGCAACTAAGTGAATACTTGGAAATTAGAAAAGAACACAACGAAATAGTAGCTTCTGTTTAAAAGATCAAAGTTCATTAGACCAAAGAAATAAAAAAATTCAGACACCCAGAGGGCCTTCATTAAGTGACACATTATTCAAATGTTTTATATGTTATCACATGTTCTATGTATCGTGAGAATACAATCCTTGAATCTGGAGTAAAAAGTAATCTATTAAGTTTTTTACATATTATCAATGTATCACGGTGGGAATTTCCCAAGTTAATTACAAAGTATCACAGGAGAAAAAGCTACAAGATACTGCCATGATAGATACTAAATTTCCAAGTGATAATAATAGACATTTACCTCAAATTAAGGGAACAAATTAAAAGCTGGAAATTAAACATAAAATATCTTTCTGGCTGTAAAATGACATTTATTTAAAATATCCAAAACTTCTGCTACCAATGGCAACAAAAACCACGGTGCATAGCATAATAGGGACTAAACCTCAATACCCTGAAGAAAAAAAAAAAGCAATCCTAGGAGTGTTCCTCATCAATTCAAAAGCTGTGTAGGAGGACACATTTCTCTGGAGATGGAAAGGACTGGGACTAGAATACAGCAAGCATTGGATAGTCTAGGTTATAAGAATATGTAGCTGGGTGCTGGTGACACAGGGAGAAACTACTGATCTACAGTGCTGGAATACTTGATATACATCTACTAGGAAGCAAGTGTCTTCAGGGAAGGAAGGGAATGAGGCTGCAACTCTCTATTCACTAGACTAGACTCAAAGCTAATTGAACATGTGGGGGCGAATTATGGTGACTCTGAACAGTGCCAGTGGGTACAGAAAGGCAATGAGGTCTGAAATAAAATTAACACTGGGTAGCAAGGCAAACTATTGGCATGATCTTTGCAATAAGTCTAACACTGCAAAAGCGAGTGATGATGCTGGAACTGGTTTTGACACAGGCTTCCTAAGGTCAATCATATAATCCGGGGAAGGTGGTGAGCATGTACAGGAGGTAACCTGCAGATGAATGTCCCCAATGTTCCCCTACTCCCAATATTCACTCCTGTGTAATCCCCTTTCACAATGGACCAAAAGCCATCTGTAACCAAAAGAATAAGGCAGAAGTGATGGAATGCCACTTCTGAGATCAGACTATACAAGACAGCGTGGATTCCCCGTTGGTTGTGCTGTGGGAAGCCAGCTGCCTGGTCACGAGAGCCTTAAGAAGAGGTTCACTAAGGAAGGAACTGGAGCCTACTGCCTACAGCGATGGGGTGAGCTTAGAGGAGGATCCCCCGCCTAGTCAAGCTTTTAGAGGACGACAATCTCATGAGAGACAGCCAGAATTACCCAGCTAAGCCACTTCTAGATTCCTGTCCCTCAGAAACTATATGATACAATAAATGTTAGCTGTTTTAAACTACGTTTTAGCATAAATTTCTTCCTTTTTTTTTTTTTGAGACAGGGTCTTGCTCTGTCTTGCTGTCACTCAGGCTGGTGTGCAGTGGCACGATCACAACTCATTGCAGACTGAAACAATCCTTCCACCTCAGCTTCCCAGGTAGCTGGGACTACAGGCACGCACCACCATGTCTGCCAGAGAGAGAGAGAGAGAGAGAGAGAGAGAGAGAGAGAGAGACAGACAGAGAGTGTGTGCGTGTGTGTGTGTGTGTGTGTGTGTGTGTGTTTTGTTTGCTTTAGAAATGAGTTCTCACTATGTTGCCCAGGCTGGTCTCAGGCTCCTGGGCTCAAGCAATCCTTCTGCCTCAGCCTCCCAAAGTGCTGGAATTATAGTTATGAGCCACTGCGCCTAGTCTAGGACAATTTCTTATGCAATAACAGGTTGTTAATACAGTTGTAGAGCTCCAATTTTAGGAGTGGATTAGAAACTGTCATACTTGCTACTTTTTTTTTTTTTTTTTTTTTTTTTTAAGAGACAGGGTCTTACTCTGTTACTCAGGCTGGAGTGCAATGATGCAATCACAGCTCACTGCAGCCCCAACCTCCTGGGATTAAGCAATCCTCCAGCCTCAGCCTCCCAAGCAGCTGGGACTACAGCTATGTGCCACCATGCTTGGCCCATTTTTTTTTTTTTTGTAGTAGAAAAAAATATATATTGCCCAGGCTGGTCTCACTATATTGCCCAGGCTGGTGGCACTATATTGCCCAGGCTGGTCTCAAACTCCTAGACCCAAGTGATCCTCCCACCCTGGCCTCCCAAAGTGCTTGGAATACAGGCATGAGCCATCATACCAGGGCTTACCTCCTACTTTTAAGAACCACTAGTGCCTGAGCAAGAGGAGTGACACTAACACCAAGCTGGGTTCACAGAATTAGCCACATTATCTTGAACAAGAGCTACCATTCAGTTAACTCTATTAGCTTTAATCCATCCCAAATAGCACTTTACCAGAGAAAAAGGGGTTGGCATGAGGTGGGGGGAGGGGGAGAGAGAAATAGTCACCACCATCACCATAACAACAACCAAAAAGACCACCAAATGGGTAAAGTAATTCCACTACAGCAAATAAGCTGCTTTCAGAATTTCTCAGTTTGCTGTTTGCCCAACAGTAATAGAAAAGACATTCCATGAAAAGTATTTCTATATTGCAAAGAAAATAATTGCATAATAATATTTTTTTTTTTTTTTTTGAGACGGAGTTTCGCTCTTGTTACCCAGGCTGGAGTGCAATGGCGTGATCTCGGCTCACTGCAACCTCCGCCTCCTGGGTTCAAGCAATTCTCCTGCCTCAGCCTCCTGAGTAGCTGGGATTACAGGCACGTGCCACCATGCCCAGCTAATTTTTTTGTATCTTTAGTAGAGACGGGGTTTCACCATGTTGACCAGGATGGTCTCGATCTCTTGACCTCGTGATCCACCCACCTCAGCCTCCCAAAGTGCTGGGATTACAGGCTTGAGCCACCGCGCCCGGCTGCATAATAATATTAATAACAGCATATTAACACTTAGCAATGATGACTGCAACACTTTGTATTAATGTTACGTGCTGTCCAATAAAAAGAACGTTACCAATCCTGTATTCAAGGAAACTAGTTTCTTCCTTAATTTCTGCCATTGTGCTCCATAATATATCTACACGGAAACTTGAAAAGTACTATGAAAACATCTCACCGATCAATATAATCCAACACAATGAGTTTAATATGCCTCATTTATTTTTTCAATTGGTTATACTGGAAATCACTGTTTTGGGATTAAAAATCTGATCAACATGATGTCTGTGAAGTTGGCAATTTTCTGGAAGGCTTTCAAACTTTAAAGGGTAGATAGCTACAGTGAGTATTAACACGGGACAGAGATGCCAGGAAGTATAGGTCAATGATTCTTCCTTAACTCCTCTTCTAATAAGGCTCCCACGGTCACAGAAAAATTCAAATTTGGTTCCTTTTTTTTTTTTTTTTTTTTCCCCTAAACACAGGGTTTCCCTCTGTTGCCCAGGCTGGAGTCCAGTGGTGTGATCATGGCTCACTGCAGCCTCAGACCTCTGAGGCTCTACTGATCCAACTACCTCAGCCTCCTGAGCAGCTAGGAACACAGGCACATGCCACTTCACTCAGCTACCTTCTTTTGTATTTTTTGTAGAGACATTATCTTGCTATGTTGCCCAGGCTAGTCTCGAACTCCTGAGCTCAAGTGATTCACCCGCCTTGGTCTCCCAAAGTGCTGGGATTACAGGCATGGGCCACTGCACCCAGCCTTCATTAAAAAAAAAATTTTTTTTTAACCCAGATTGGGCGTGGTGGCTCATGCCTGTAATCCCAGCACTTTGGGAGGCCAAGGCAGGTGGATCTCTTTAGGTAAGGAGTTCAAGACCAGCCTGTCCAACATGGTGAAACCCTGTTTCCATTAAAAATAAGAAAATTAGCTGGGTGTGGTGGTGCACATCTATAGTCCCAACTACTCAGGAGGCTAAGACAGGAGCATTGCTTGAACCCAGGAGGCGGAAGTTGCAGCGATCTGAGATCACACCATTGCACTTTAGCCTGGGCAGCACAGCAAGACTCCATCTCGAAAAACAAAAACAAAAAACCAAAAAATCAAATAACCTTACCGTATACTGATTAGTTTTTTCACAAATACTTATTGTGCACTTACTCATGAAAACATTTTTTACAGCTGTCTCTTTACAACCTTATCTCACCAATACCAGCACTTTCCTGTTCCTTTACCCTTGTATTTCATGTCCTTCGCTGGATATGAGAGTGATCTGGCTGAGACCCATCCTTCTGATCTCTGGCCCATCCTTCTGAGGCTCTTTTTACTTTATTCTGTACAACTTAAATGTAAGAATAGCACTCTGTCCCTGGCTTTCTTTTTTTCTTCAAGTAAATATACACTGTCCTTGAGTGAGCTCATGAATTCCCAATGTATCAACCAACTCCTATATACTAATAATACTGTATCTCTAACTCTACCCACATCACTGGTTGCCAATTCATATATCCAATTGTCTCTAGACAAAGCTACTGAGTTGTCTCATGAATCCCTCAAACTCAAAATGTCCAAGACAGAACTCAACACTTCTTTAACCAACCATCTACTTCTCCTCCTATGTTCTCTATGTCAGTGGATGGCATTACCTGAATTCTACTCTTTCATACCAATTGCCAAACTGCCAATTGCCAAATCGACTCCCTTTTCTCTCTCCCCATTCCTAAGACTACCTTATGATTTTCTCCTTAACTGCAATAACTATCTATTTTCACGCTCTGTTAATCCATACTTTACAGTGTTGCTAGAGTGATCTTTCTAAAAATCCAAATCTGATCATACCACTTCTCACTTTGTACCTTTCAAGAGTTCCCTACAGCTTTTAGGATAAAGTGTCCAAATATCTCCAGTGCAGCATTCGAAACACTTCATGATCTGGCTACTGCATTCTGTTTTTGTTTCCCAAAAGCACCATCTATTTCCTTCCTTCTTTGCATTGGTTGCTCTATTTCCCTGGAATGCACTTTTATTTATTTAAAAAGATAGTTTGCAACCTAGAATGTACTTTAGTTTTTATTTTGCACAGCTCTCTCTCTCTCTCTCTCTCTCTCTCTCTCTCTCTCTCTCTGTCTCCTCTTTCTCTTTCCCTTTCTCTCTCATGCTTAGAAATGACTGAACTAGTTTTTATTTCATTAGTCATATAGCTTTAATAAGAAAACAATCAAGTTCATGTGTGGTAGATTGATACAAAACAGATAAGGAAAGTATAGGTGGGGAGGGAGAAAAGGCATACAGTAATAACAAAAATAATGAGAAATAAAAGAGACTTGACAAATACTCATTTCTGTGCTGTTAAATGAATCCAGAGGATAATAACTTGAAGTAATTTATGACCCTTTAAAGTGGTATTTGCTCAAAGTATGAATTTAAAAGGCTGCATATGATGCATAATTCATTCACAAATGACTGCAGAGCTGGCTCCGGCTCCTAGGACATTGTCTAGACTTCCTAGACTCCTCCAAGACTGGATAGCAAGCCAGAAGCTAGATCTATTTTTTAAAATCTCTTTTTCTTCTAAGAAAAAAAAAAATAACATCTACTAGTTAACTGTAGCTTAAAAGAAGAAAAAAAGCAAGCTTCTTTCCACTCATGAGCACAGTCATCATGAGCAGTCATTCTTTATTTTAAAATGTTTGTTGAGTTCCAAATACCATAACTCTAACAGGCACCTGCAGCTAAAGATGGCTATAAGAGGGATAAAAATTAAAAGACCTACTCAGATACCCTGGACATCATTTTGTCTAAGCTGATGTAGAAGCCCAATTTGATCTGCTTATAGGCTCAGAGAGGTCTGGGAGAACCTACAGGAAGTTTCTCTTGTCTCGTCTTGCTCCCTAATTTTAATCTGTTTCTTAATGATCTTTGCGGGACCTGGCCCTGAGGAACAGTCTCTTTAACAGTATGAGAAAACCTAGATGATACATCAGTTTAAGCCTGGTTTGGATAAATTTGATAAGAAAGGTCACTTTTTATCACAGACTCTTGGCTTCAGTCCCAGAGTTTACTTAGCGCTCTAATGCCTCTTCTTGGGTATTCCACAACTGTAACAAAGAGCAAATGAAAATCCACTACCTGATAGTTAGGCAGAATGAATTTCGGAATTAGAATTGACTCAAATGATGACACCTCTGGGAAAACCTGAGCAATCCCCCGCCCTCTTACTTCACAGGCTGATTCACATGTCTCAGTTTATATTCTCACTGTGCCATACACATATCTCTACAGCTATACTTTACTTACGCACTGTGCAAGCATTTCTCGTTCATTTATCCTACCTTTACCAGCTTCTTGGAAGTAGAACAATGTTTTGCTTATCTTTGTATATTAAGCATTTAGCATAGTTCCTGGAAAACTAGCATAAATTATTAGTAGTTAAGAAAAGACTCTGGGCTGGGCACGGTGGCTCATGCCTGTAATCCCAGCACTTTGGGAGGCCGAGGCAGGAGGATCAACTGAGATTAGGAGTTCGAAATCAGCCTTGCCAATATGGGGAAACCCCGTCTCTACTAAAAATACATAAAATTAGCCAGGCATGGTGGCGGACATCTGTAATCCCAGTTACTCAGGAGACTGAGGCAGGACAATCACTTGAACCAATAAGGCAGAGGTTGCAGTGAGCCAAGATCACACCACTGCACTCCAGCCTATGCAACAAGAGCAAAAAACACTCCATGGCAAAAAAAAAAAAAAAGAAAAAGAAAAAAGAAAAAAAGAAAAAACTGGAGTTAGACTGCCTGGAATCAAATCTCAGCTCCACCTTTATCATGTGTGAGACTTTGAGCAAGTTATTTCGCCTCTTTGTGCCTCAATTTCAACCTCACAGCATTGTGAAGATCAAAGGAAGCAATGTACAGACATCCTCCAACTTACAATGGTCCCACTTAACAATTTCTCAATTTTATGGTAGGTTTATTGGGGTATTAAATGTATTTTTATTTGTTTTTTTGTTTGTTTTTGAGAAAGGGTCTCACTCTGTCATCCAGGCTGGAGTGCAGTGGTGCAATCACAGCTCACTGTACCCTTGACCTCCTTGGACTCAGGTAATAATTCCACTTTAGCCTCCCAAGTAGCTAGTTAAATGCACTTCTGACTTATTATGGATTTACTGAAATATCATCACAAGTCAAGGTAAGCTCTCAGGAAATGTTGGCTATTGTTTTTATTATGTAGTATGTACTGAAACTTTTGTTTGAATATATGCTACACATATGCTTAAGACTAACAGAGGTCTATATCCCTGGGCTGTTGTAGCTAGAAGTGTAAGTATAGATGAAACACTGAACTATAAATGTATAATCACCTTCTTCTATACTGCCTTTCATTTTACTGTATTACCTTTCTATGGTACCTTGAATATTCAGTTGTATGTAAGACTAAAACTATTTCTGCATTCTGAATTCCAAATAAATGACAAAAGAACCTTTTATACATTGGCATAGAGCTCATTCATAAATTGAAAAACACCTGGGTTCTACTAAAAAATGTTGCTAAGACTATTTGAATGACTGATTGAGGAAAAGTTTCCACTACAAAAAAATCAAACCTTCATGACTTATTTATGAGCTCCTTTTATCTTGTGGCCAGTTTTAAATGAACTTAGAATGTAAAGTTAAAGATATCTGATGACAGGAAAATCCTGGGGATTGACAGGTATTACAAAGGCATCACTAACATATCATTGACTTTGGAATTGCAAAGCTATCTGCAAATCAAAGAAAAATACCAATCTCTAGGAGTCTTCTATACTTTTAATGATCCATTTGAAAGGTCAGATTCAGAAGTGCTAATGCCTTTAAAAATTTTTGCCCACATAATATATTTAAGCAACACAGTGTCACCCTTAAAAATTTTCCTCCATTCTCCAAAAGGTATGAAACAAAAAAGCATTTTTTGGCACACTTTTACGGAATAATTATCAATATATTATCAAGGTTGCATTTACAAAGGAACTTTTCATAACCATGGACATTCTACCAATACAGTCATGTGCTGTATAAGGACATTTCAGTCAATGACAAAGTGCATAGATAATAGCGTTCCTGTAAGATTATCATGGAACTGAAAAATTCCTATCACCTAGTGATGTTGTAATACAGTTACTCTGTTTTATAAATTTAGTACAGCCTAAGTGTACAGCATATATAAAGTCTGCAGCAGGGTACAGCAATGTCTTAGACCTTCACACGCATTCATCTTTCATTCACTGACCCAACTAAACCAGTTTTCAGTCCTGCAAGCCCCATTCATAGTAAGTACCTTTACAGATGTACCATCTTTTATCTTTTATATCATATTTTTGCTCTGCTTTTTCTATGCTTAAATAATGTTTACTTACACAAATACTTACCATTGTTTCACAACTGCCTTGTTTTGTAAAGAATTATTGGCTGGGCATGGTGGCTCATGCCTGTTATACCAGCACTTTGGGAGGCCAAGGTGGGTGGTACCTTAGGATCACCTAAGGTCAGGAGTTCGAGACCAGCCTGGCCAACATAGTGAAACCTCGTCTCTACCAAAAATACAAAAATTAGCTGGGCATGATGGCACACACCTGTAATCCCAGCTACTAAGGAGGCTGAGGCAGGAGAGTCACTTGAACCCAGAAGGCAGAGGTTGCAGTGAGCCAAGATTGTATCACTGCACTCTAGCAGGGGTGACAGAGCAAAACTCTGTCTCAAAACAAAAACAAAAACAAAAACAAAAACAAAAACCTGTTACCGTTCTTTTACACACACACACACACACACACACACACACACACACACACACACACACATATACATATTTGGTTAAATAATGCTTGTTGTGGCCTTTCCTCACCAGATTTTTACAAGGAGAAAGCAGTACATGTTGACTAAGTGCTTTACGTTTTTCTAAAAATAATGTACTAGTAAAACACAGTACATTATTTCAGCACAGTAACATGCTGTACAGGTTTGTAGCACAGGAGCAATAGGCTATACCATATAGCCTAGGTGTGCAGTAGGCTATACCATCCAGGTTTGTGTAAATGCACTCTATGATGTTTGTACAGTGACAAGATCACCTAACAACGCTTTTCTCAGAATTCATCATTAAGTGATACATAACTGTATAGTATTTTCAGTTTGACTTTACAGCCAGAGAACCTATAAGCCACAAATGATAGCAAACTTGAGCTGGAGAGAACAAAGAGAATTGCAAGAAATTAAATCAGAGTTTAGCTTTGGATTTTATATATTTTCTTGTTAAACTAGCTCACCATGAGAGCTAACCTGGTCTCATCAGGGCAAGACATTGGATCTACCCCATGATGTGTATAGAGAAAGAAAATAGAATTAGTTTCAAAGAATGTTGATACCAAGACATAGGTGACTGACATAAAAACTATTGAGGAAAACAAAATTGTTTTTGAGATGGAGTCTTGCTCTGTCACCCAGGCTGGAGTGCGGTGGTGTGATCTTGGCTCACTACAACCTCCATCTCCTGGGTTCAAATGATTCTCACGTCTCAGCCTCTAGAGTAGCTAGGATTATGTGTGCACCACTACGCCTGGCTAATTCTTTCATATTTTTAGTAGAGACAGGATTTTGTCATCTTGGCCAGACCTGAACTCCTGGCCTCAAGTGATCCTCCTGCCTTGGCCTCCAAAAGTGCTGGGATTACAGGCGTGAGCCACCACACCTGGCCCATAGTTTTTTGTTTGTTTGTTTTTTAAACCATTAAATATATACTTGGCTCACTGATGTTATAAATACCTAAAAGAAACAAGTACAGCAGTCATTCTTATCCCTGGGAGATGCATTCTGAGATACCCCATGGATGCCTATACCCAGGAATAATAATCCTGAACCATTATTTGCCATCACATGAAACATGTATCTGTTCAGGTCTTTCTTTTTTTCTTAGAGATGGAGCCTTGCTCTGTCACTCAGGCTGGGGTGCAGTGGCACGATCTTGGCTCACTGCAACCTCTGCCTCCCAGGTTCAAGCAATTCTCCTAATTCAGCCTCCCTAGTAGCTGGGATTATTGGCACCCGCCACCATACCTGGCGAATTTTTGTATTCTTAGTAGAGACAGGGTTTCACCTGTTGGACAGGCTGCTCTCGAACTCCTGAGCTCAGGTGATCCATCCACCTCGGCCTCCCGAGATTAGTACTGAGATTACAGACATGAGCCACCACTCCTGGCCCTTATTCAGGTCTTTCACTCACACATTTAAAGTCTTGTTCCATCTTAACTAAGCACTTATCACATACTGTGGCTATAACTTTTGCAGTTTGAAGTATAAAGGCAAAATTAGCATATATATATATATACATATTTGGCCTCCCAAAGTGCTGGGAATACAGGCGTGAGCTACCATGTCCAGCCAATTTTTCTTTTCCTTCTTCATAGTTTCCCAGCTAGGAGATTTATTCTTACCATGGATCTTAGCAACCTCAGTTGCTATTTTTTTCCTTTCCTTATTAAGTTGAGAACTTTCAACCTTTTAGGAAATACTTTACAGCTTCTCTTTGGCATATCCACATTGCCAGCATCACTTATCTTATGCTTTGGGGCCATTAGTAAAGGAAAGAAAGGTTACTTAAACACAAGCACTCCAACACTGCAACAGTCAATCTGACAACAGAGATGACTACTAAGTGACTGAAGAGTGGGCAGTGCAGACAGCTGGTATATGCTGACAGATATCATTCACGGCCCTGCCCTGCAAAGAAATCATTTATGTTCCACTTGCAAAACAAGTGGGACCTCATGAGATTTTTATCATGCTACTCAGAAAGGCAGGCAATCTGAAACTTATGAACTGTTTATTTCTGACATTTTCCATGTAATATTTTTGAACTACAGTTGACTGCAGGTAACCGAAACCTAAGAAAGGGAAATTGCAAATAATGTACTGTACTCTTTAACAAACTCTTCTAATTTTTGGAAAAATCAAACTGAAAACCTCTAAGGATGGAATAAGAAACTATCCCCATTCTGCTTTCTAGAGGCAAAAGTGGAAGTACAAAACTAAAGGAAAGGCTACTGAACACATCATCTTGTTTCTTTGATTTAATTAAAGCGAGTCGGGTATCATCATTTAGTTTACACTTCCCCAGAAAACAAAACAAACCTGGGATACCAGTGCAAAAAAGAAACCTGCTTTGACAAAGAGGGTTCTAGTTCCAGCAAGTGTTTGACTGAAAGCCTTCTTGCATTCTAGTCGCCTTTCCTATAACATTTTGACCAGGAAAGGAGCTGAGGCATATCCCTGATACAGTCTTTGTTGCATCAGACAGATTTAATTTTACCTTAGCACTTTAAAAAGATGAGTAAAAAGATGTCAGCTTGATGATTTAAAGGGTGGGTGACTCTAGAATCTCTTTAGGCACTTTTAATCATTGAGTTGTAGTTATAATTTTTTAAAAAGCTCCTTAACATTTAACTTAATACTTTCATTTTTTTTGTCACTACTTTTTTTTTTTTGAGACAAAGACTCCCTCTGTCGCCTAGGCTAGAGTGCAGTGGTGTGATCTCAGCCCAGTCCAACTTCTGCCTTCTGGGTTCAAGCAATTCTTGTGCCTCAGCCTCCCAAATAGCTGAGATTACAGGTGTATACCACCACGCCTGGCTAACTTTCTGTTTTGTTTTGTTTTGAGACAGAGTCTCGTTCTGTTTTCCAGACTGAAGTGCAGTGGTGCGAACTTGGCTCACTGCAATCTCCGCCTCCTGGGCTCAAGCAATTCTCCTGCCTCAGCCTCCTGAGTAGCTGGGATTACAGGCATGTACCATCACACCCGGCTGATTTTTATATTTTTAGTAAAGACAGGGTTTCACTGTGTTGGCCAGGCTGGTCTCAAACTCCTGATCTCAGGTGATTCACCCACCTCGGCCTCCCAAAGTGCTGGGATTACAGGCATGAGCCAATGAGCCTAGTTTAATTTTCTGTATTTTTTTTTTTTTTTTTTTGAGATGGAGTTTCGCTCTTGTTACCCAGGCTGGAGTGCAATGGCGCGATCTTGGCTCACCGCAACCTCCGCCTCCTGGGTTCAAGCAATTCTCCTGCCTCAGCCTCCTGAGTAGCTGGGATTACAGGCACGTGTCACCATGCCCAGCTAATTTTTTGTATTTTTAGTAGAGACGGGGTTTCACCATGTTCATCAGGATGGTCTCGATCTGTCGACCTCGTGATCCACCCGCCTCGGCCTCCCAAAGTGCTGGGATTACAGGCTTGAGCCACCGCGCCCGGCCCAATTTTCTGTATTTTTAATAGAGACAGAGTTTTGCCATGTCGGCAGGCTGGTTTTGAACTCCTGACCTCAGATGATCCACCTGCCTCAGCCTCCCAGAGCGCTGGGATTACAGATGTGAGCCACCACACCCCACCTTGTCTCTATTCTTATCGACAGATAAGAATAATTAGCATAGTTCTTTATATCTCCCTTTTTCTTTCTGATTGAACAAATCTAGTTAATCTCCATTTTTTTTCCTTGAAGACTGGAAATATAAATTAGTCACTGTTATCTTCTGAATCATACCTAATTTACATTTAGATAATTGATATTCATGCTTCTTAAAATATAACTTTTTTTTTTTTTTTTTTTTTGAGATGGAGTTTTGTTCTTGTTGCTCAGGCTGGAGTGCAATGGCATGATCTCAGCTCACTGCAACCTCTACGTCCTGGGTTCAAGTGATTCTACTACCTCAGACTCCCAAGTAGCTGGCTAATTTTGTATTTTTGGTAGAGACAGGGTTTTGCCATGTTGACCAGGCTGGTCTCGAAATCCTGATCTCAGGTAATCTGCCTGTCTTGGACTCTCAAAGTGTTGGGATTACAGGTGTGAGCCACCATTCCTGGCCAAAATGTAACAATTTTATTGGTTATTTGATAAGCACATGAATCCCAATTTATAAGCGACATCATCCTACAGACTGGAATTCTATTAGATAATACCTTTTCAGTGTCCTTGTCTTATATCCTGGAGTTGGCTGCTTCTTTCTTCTACAAATTAGTTTTTGCTTTTATTTGACATGACAGCTCCTTTCTCTCTTTCCCCCTCTCAAATTAAAATTAACCATAATCTTTCAAATAATTTTCTAATACCTTTCAGTTTTGACTGACATCCTACTTGCTACAGTCATGAAGAAATCAATGAATATATTAACTGGATTTAGAACTGGCACCCATCTCCAGGAACTCAATAATTCTCAGTAGCCTTAGATGAAATTTTTAATAACCTTAAAAGAGAGTTTTAAAAACCAACCTTCTTATATTCTTAGGTCATTCTTTTAAACCTGTTTTTTTAGTTCCCAAATAAAGAAAAAAGAATAGAATAAAAAAACAAACAAACAAACAAACAAAACCCATCAGAATTAAGAGCATTAAAATAGCCTTAAAATCCAGCAGCTAATAATTCTTGTGATTAAATATAATTAAATGGCTAGTTTAGGTAGTTTCTTGCAAACACAAAAGAACAGTGTATTTCTTCATAGTCCTAAGACTTGAGTGGCAAAGAAATTGGTAAAAGATGGTTCTGAAGAAGGCAGACTGTACATATTCCAGAAATTTGGTCTTTTTTTATCTCTAAAATTCAGCAAATTTTATTTTTCCTGAGAGTCCCAAATAAATCAGGTACAGAAATGCCATCTCAGAGTAAAAGTAATAACTTAATCAGACAAAGAACAGAAATAGTTCGGTCTGAAAGACAGTGTGAAGCAGACTCGAGTTGGAATCCTAGTTCTACCATGTAATAGTTCTGTGACTTTTACCTCTTTTTATTTCAGTTTTTACATCTAGAACATGGGTAAAATATCACTAAACCTGACGGGGTGGTTGAGAATTAAAGAAGGCATCTAATGTATACAAAGTGCCTGGCTCATAGTAGGTACTCAATAAATGATCATGAACTTCTCCCTTTTCTCTGACCCCTCTGGAAATTGTTTGACAGATAAATGGCACTCTCTTCACTTTCAAAGCTACTGTGATGAGAAAAAGACAGAAATAACTAAATGGAACAATAAATCTCCTTGATCTGAAGTATTAAAGTAGATAAGTAATGAAATGAAACTAGTGAGAGATGGATAGAAAGAATGGTGAAATTACAAAACCCATACAAAAGTTATTAAGACACTCTTAATCATTTCTGTTTTCCTCTTGGCTGTGATGAGATTATATTTCATACTCAATGAGGGGAGAAATTACCTGAACTTAGAAAAGTGAAATTAAAAGTGTTTCATAAAAACAAAAATTGCTGCTATTTTCCAGATGTTTTTATCAGAAAACGATTTCAAAATGAGAGTAAGGCCTTTCAATCATCGAAGTGAGGTGACCTATTTATATGCCTGTTGCCATAATAGGTGGCAGTGGGTATAAGCGGGAAGCTGAACACACTTATTAAAGGCATAATACATGCCAGGTGGTATTAGGTATGAAATATTTTATTAGTTCTGTAAGGCTCCCATAGAAAAATATTACAGACTGGGACTTAAAAAACAAGAATTCATTTTCTCATAGTTCTGGAGGCTATATGAGTATAAGCTCAAGGGGTCAGGAGGATGGTTTCCTCTGAGGCTTCTCTCCTTGGCTTACAGATGACTGCCCTCTGGCCGCCTCTTCACACGACTGTCTCTTGGGTCTTTTTGTTGCACCCAAATTTCTTCTTTTTTTAAGGACACCAGTCAGGTTGGATTAGGGCCCACTCTTACCCCTCATTTAATGCTCACCTCTTTAAAGACCTTATCTCCAAGTCAAGTCATACTCTGAGATACTGGGGGTTGGGACATCAACATAGGAATTTTGAGGGGATACAATTCAGCCCATTACAAACATCATCTCACTTAACCATTGCCCTGTTTTACAAATGAGGAGCCAGGCTCTGAGAGAATAAATAACCCATCAAATGTCACATAGCCAGTAAGTGGTAGAACCAAAATTTTAACCAAGGCCTCATTAGCAGTAAAGCCTATACTCTTGCTGCTAGTCATGCTTCTTCAAAGAACTACAAATGTAGCTGGGAAGACACAGTACTGATTGATGACATTTTACATAAGGAGGTTATCAGTAAGAAGGCACTTATTCTACTTTTATTTCACTTATTAGCTCCTTTAACTTATTATTTTATTTATTTAACTTATTATTTTATTTCACTTATTAGCTCCTTTAACTACATTTTATGGATCTACACTCTGTTTAATTGTAATTATATAATTAACAAGCTAAATCACTTACATTCCCAGATTATGTTACAATGCTCCCAAAGAAGACCGGTCTGGGTATGCATGCATACTAGGGAAGCAAGGCATAGGAGTTGAACCATAGTATATACTAACTCTTACGCAAAAATTGTTAGATGAGGTCTACTTCTTTCTTCTATACTCTGAGGAGTATACTGGAATATTCCTATAAGAAGGCACACTTCACAAAGGTAAGCACTATGCCTCTGTGTGTGTGTATATGTATTTATTGTAACATATCTAACATATTTTATATATAAAAATACCCAATATAAATCAGTGATCAAAATAAAATTCACTGCCTGAGAAGTATATTTTCCATAGTGTAAAAATAATAATATTACCATTTTCAAATAAAGATCTGGAAGCATAATACTTAAATGCTATTGGACTTACATTTTCTCCATTCTGTGAAGTTATATTTTGAATTCCATTATCTGCTACAGTTTACTGTGGCAAGGAAACTGGCAAAAAACAGAATACTATGGATATTCTGAAGATAGAGCCCTCTATGTACAACTAGACAAAAGGAAAACTTCACTAACTAGAATATTTAGAAACTGAGGTATTGTGATTAATTTATGACTAATTTTCTGGTTTACAGAGAGCTGACCAGATAATCTCTTTTGCTTTTATTATTGTTGAAATCTTTTCAAGTGATTTTCTAGGCTGATGTGTCATATTCCTCTGTGTGCGATGAAGAAAAAAAAAAAACTTTTAAGTCTAAGTACTTAACAACCTTTCCTGATACTTACCTTATTTATTTATTTATTTTTTTGAGATGGAGTCTCCCTCTGTTGCCTAGGCTGTTGTGCAGTGGCTCACTGCAACCTTCACCTCTCTGGTTCAAGCAATTCCCCTGCCTCAGCCTCCCTCCCAAGTAGTTGGGATTACAGGTGCACGCCACCATGCCCAACTAAGCTTTTTGTATTTTTAGAAGAGACAGGGTTTCGCCACGTTGGCCAGACTGGTCTCGACCTCCTAACCTCAGGCAATCTGCCCGCCTCGGCTTCCCCAGGTGCTGAGATTATAGGCATGAGCCACTGTGCCCTGCCTCCTGATACTTAGCCTTGTACTCTTCACTAGACAGAGAAAGCTATCTAAACAGGTGTGCGAAGAAAGTTAGCATAGGGAAGCTGTGTTTGGCTCATGCAAAGATATTGAATAAAAGAAAATCATATACAATATTTAGTTAAGAACAAAAAAGGAATAGGGAAGCTGTAAAGCTTTTCAACATGGTAAACATTTACTGACATTTTACTATACAGTAAGTCTTCACTAGGTTCTTGGAAACTGAGACTTTAAGTGAAATAATGCATAAAAAAATCCAATTTTACCATAGGCTAGTTGATAAAGATGAGAGTTAATTTCCTATGGCATATTTTTAGTCACAAAACATCACCATAGCTGGGAGTGGTGGCTCACACCTGTAATTCCAGGACTTTGGGAGTCGAGGTAGGTAGATCATCTGAGGTTGGGATTTCAAAACCAGCCTTGCCAACATGGTAAAACTCCAACTGTACTAAAAATATAAAAATTATCTGGGTGTGGTAGGGCACGCCTATCATCCCAGCTACTCGGGAGGCTGAGGCAGGTGAATCAATTGAACCCAGGAGGTGGAGGCTGCAGTGAGTGGAGATTGTGCCACTGCACTACAGCTCAGGGGACAGAGCAAGACTCCACCTCAAAACAAAAACAAAAGTATCACCAAACTTCTAAATAAAGACCCAAAATACTTCTAAAAGTAAATACTGAAATAAATGTGAGCTATACATACATCTAAGAAAGACTGATATAAACAAGTAAGATAATAATTTACCCTATTTTTAGTGAATTATTAGATGTCAGTGGTTATAGTGGTGGTGAATTAAATCAATAAATAAATGTTTGCAAAGTGAAAACTGTAATAAGTACCTCCTCCTACCATGAAGTTCAAACATAAACAATAATGTATGCAGCGAGCTCACTGAGAGCTTTTGAATTGCGTTATCATCTACTTTATGAGTTTTTATTTCACAATAATTTACATTCATTCATTTTCTAACATGCTTATTCCAGTTCAGGATGGAGGATGGTCAGAGACTATCATGCCTGCTCTGGGTGCAAAGCAGGACATCCTGGACAAGATGCCATTCCATCTAGGGGCACACTCACACACATCCACTCAGACTGGGACCATTTAGACATGCCAATGCACCAAATATGTACATCTTTGGGATATGAGAGGAAACTGGAGTACTCAGGGAAAACTCAAACAGACAGGAAGAATGTGAAAACTCCACACAGACAGTGGCTCTAGAGGGAAATTGATTTGCTGCTGCTCATCAATGTTAACAAAATGATGTTCAACGAAACAACACAATTGAGACAAGTGGGTGGAATAGGTGAAATCACAGGTAAGAATCTTGGGGAAACATGGGAAAACAGATAGAGAAGTAACATATAGAGTTTAAAAACAACATAGTACCTTTCTCCAATATTTTCACCTGTTTTAGTTACAGTATTTAATGGTCTGAAATTCCAAATAATATTAAAGTAGGGCATGTGTTAAAAGAAAGAGAGAGGCCGGGTGTGGTAGCTCACGCCTGTAATCCTAGCACTATGGGAGGCTGAGGTGGGTGGATCACCTGAGGTCAGGAGTTCGAGACCAGCCTGGCCAACATGGAAACACCACCTCTACTAAAAACACAAAATTAGCTGGGCATGGTGGCACATGCCTATAATTACAGCTATTCAGGAGACTGAGGCAGGAGAATTGCTTGAACCTGGGAGGTAGAGGTTGTAGCCAGCCAAGATCAAGCCACTGCACTCCACCCTGGGTGACAGTGAGACTCTGTCTCAAAAAAAAAGAAAACGAAAAAAAGGTTGGGAAACACCAGTGTAAGGGAATTTTTAAAAATGTCAAGAAGTTACAAGACTAGATTTTTTTGTCTCCAGACAAAAGTACATATGGAAGGCATTTGATGAATGTTTTGAACGGAATAGAACAGGTGTCCCCAAACTTTTTACACAGGGGGCCAGTTCACTGTCCCTCAGACCGTTGGAGGGCTGCCACATACTGTGTTCCTCTCACTGACCACCAATGAAAGAGGTGCCCCTTCCTGAAGTGCGGCGGGGGGCAGATAGTTTGGGGACACCTGGAATAGAATAAATAGCCAGAATAGCAAGATGGTCTAAACTTTAAGTGAAAAAGTAAACTTGTAAATCCCCAAACACAGTAAGATACCTTTGCTACTCAGAGCAAAGTTGCCTTAAACAATTAAAGAGACAGGATCTCACTGTGTTGCCCAGGCTGCTCTCGAACTCCTGGGCTCAAGCGATTCTCCCACCTTGGCCTCCCAGGTATCTGGGACTACAGGTGTGCGTACTACTGTGAAGGATGGATAAGCACATATATTTTTATTCTGACAAATTGTGTTTTCAGCTCTTACTACCTTTGCAACTATCCATCCTTCTTCATCTCCATCTTCTGCTGTCTTCCACACAATAAACATAAAAGCAGGAACATATGCTCAGATGGAGAACTGCTATGATCCCTTGAGTTTCTTTCTTCACAAACTGGGCATACAAACACAGCTAAGATTTTCAATTTAGAGGTTTTTGGCTTTCAGTTCCAGAAACACCTCACTTCATGACATTTTATAAAACATGTTCTTTCCTATCTGCTGTCAGTTTATAAATCACTGATAAGCTCCAAACCAATCAGTTCCCACAGCTGGAGGTAAATGGAAAGAATGCCGACAGGCCCAGGTACAGTAGCTCATGCCTGTAATCCCAGCACTTTGGGAGGCCAAGACAGGTGGGTCACTTGAGCTCAGGAGTTCGAGACCAGCCTGGTCAACATGGCAAAACCCTGTCTCTACTAAAAAAATACAAAAATTATCTGGGCATGGTGGTGGGTGCCTATAATCCCAGCTACTCGGGAAGCTGAGGCAGAGAATTGCTTGAATCCAGGAGGCGGAGGTTGCAGTGGGCCGAGATCGTGCCATTGCACTCCAGCCTGGTCAACAAGAGCAAAACTATGTCTTAAAAAAAAATGCCTATAGTATAGGCCCTCCTGCCCACCAGCTCCCCATGTGATGGATCTGCTAAGTCCAAGAAAGGCCTACCTCGAGCTTCAGAACATCATGCTGAAGTTTACGTTGAAATTCCAGGAAGTTCTTGATTGTCAGCTTTCCCTTCAGATCAGCTCCAAAAAAGTAGGTTGTAAGGGCTGAACACAAGCCAGACTTGAGGGTGTTGCCAGTGGTCGGACGATCTCTGTGGCGCATACCCATACTGGTTTGGGAGCGAATGATGCTCTGAACCTAATACAGAATCAAACCCGCAGCCAGAAAAATATTAGAAAATGAAAAAACATAATAGAAAAGAGTCATAACTATTGTTTACTATTTTCCTACTCTGTATTATAATTATCTCTTTTAATGTTTACAACAGTTTTTTTTTTTTTGGAGACAGAGTCTCTCTTGGTCACCCAGGCTGGAGTGTAGTGGTACAATCTCAGGTCACTGCAACCTCTGCCTCCCGGGTTCAAGCAATTCTCATGCCTCAGCCTCCTGAGTAGCTGTGACTACAGGTGCATGCCAACATGCCTGGCCATTTTTTTTTTTTAGAGGGAGTTTTGATTTTATTGCTCAGGCTGGAGTGCAGTGGCGCAATCTCAGCTCACTGCAACCTCTGCCTCCCGGGTTCAAGCAATTCTCCTGCCTCTGCATCCTGAGTAGCTGGGATTACAGGTGTGCACCACCACATCCAGCTAATTTTTTTGTATTTTTTTTTTTTTTTTTTTTTTTTTTTTTGAGACGGAGTTTCGCTCTTGTTACCCAGGCTGGAGTGCAATGGCGCGATCTCGGCTCACCGCAACCTCCGCCTCCTGGGTTCAGGCAATTCTCCTGCCTCAGCCTCCTGATTAGCTGGGATTACAGGCACGCACTACCATGCCCAGCTAATTTTTTGTATTTTTAGTAGAGACGGGGTTTCACCATGTTGACCAGGATGGTCTCGATCTCTTGACCTTGTGATCCACCCGCCTCAGCCTCCCAAAGTGCTGGGATTACAGGCTTGAGCCACCGCGCCCGGCCATTTTTTTGTATTTTTAGTAAAGACAGGGTTTCAACAGGTTGGCCAGGCTTGTCTTGAACTCCTGACCTCAGGTGATCCACCCTCCTTGGACTCCCGAAGTGCTGGGATTGTAGGTGTTAGTCACTGCAACCGGCTAATTTTTTGTATTTTAATAGAGACAGGGTTTCACCATGTTGGCCAGGCTGGTCTTGAACTTCTGACCTCAAGTGATCCTCCCACCTTGGCCTCCCAAAGTCCTGGGATTACAGGCGTGAGCCATCATGCCCAGCCTATGATAATCTTATAGGTCCTATTATCCTCATTTTATAAAGGAGATTGAAGCACAAGGAATTAAATAACTTGCTCAAGGTCAAGTGACTAGCAAGTAGCAGAATTAGGATTTTAACACAGGCAGCCTGACATCTTTATAACTAGTATCCTCTCAGAAAATCTCTGTTGAGAAAAGGATGAACATTTGTTTTTGAGACTCAAAAACTCTCCCACAGCCAGGCACAGTGGCTCATGCCTGTAATCCCAGAACTCTGGGAGGCTGAGGCAGGCAGAACTTGAGGTCAGGAGTTCAAGACCAGCCTGGCTAATATGGTGAAACTCTTTCTCTACTAAAAACACAAAAATTAGTTGGGTGTGGTGGCGGGTGCCTGTAATCCCAGCTACTCAGGAGGCTGAAGCAGGCAGATCACTTGAGGTCAGCAGTTCAAGACCAGCCTGGCTAACATGATGAAACCCTGTCTCTACTAAAAACACAAAAATTAGTTGGGTGTGGTGGCGGGTGCCTGTAATCCCAGCTACTCAGGAGGCTGAGGCAGGCAGATCACTTGAGGTCAGGAGTTCAAGACCAGCCTGGCTAACATGGTGAAACCCTGTCTCTATTAAAAACACAAAAATTTGTTGGGTGTGGTGGCGGGTACCTATAATCCCAGCTACTCAGTGGGCTGAGGCAGGAGAATAGCTTGAACCCGGGAGGCGGAGGTTGCAGTGAGCCAAGATTGTAACACTGCACTCCAGCCTGGGTGACTGTCTCCTTGTCTCAAAAAAAAAAAAGAAAGAAAAAGAAAAAGATATAGCGCTGGAGTACAATGGCATGATCATAGCTCACTGCAACTTCAAATTTCTGGGCTTAGGTGATCCTCCCACCACAGCCTCTGGAGTAGCTAGGACTACAGGCACATACCACCAATCCCAGCTAATTTCTTTTCCTTGTAGAGACAGGGTCTCACTATGTTGCCCAGGGTGGTCTTGAACTCATGGCCTCAAGTGGTCCCCCTATAACCTCTGCCTCCTGAGGTGCTGAGATTATAAGCATGAGTCATTGTGCCCAGCCCAGCTTCTTATTTTATATAATATACCTGATATTTTCTCCCATTTCCTGAAATATTTACCCTTTTCTTCATTTTGAGAATACAAAAAATGCTTTTTCCTATACATATAGTTTTTGTTTTGAAACCACTTCTGGCAAATACCATGGTTTCCCAAAGGCAGAAGTTCTATGGAAATGTAATCTATTCCTAGGATTTAGAAGAAACTGTCACCTACTATAGTCAAAGGTATGGTACCATTTTTCCTTCTGTTACAGATATCCTTTAAGAAAATACGTAGTCCTAGTATTCTGGAACTGCCATTTACCAAAAACTGCACACCGCAGCTTTTTGGTAAATGTTGAATTGCCATAATTTAGCTTCCCAGCTAGAGGCATTATAACCTAATTTATGTTGGGGAATTGGAGCAACCGTGACCTTAATGGTATGTTCAAATAATCCATTACATTCAGAGTGAAAACAAACAAACAAAACCAACCTGTTCAAAGAATAATTTTGAGAAATGCTATTTTAGGTGCTTCAAAAACTGAAATAGCCACCGAGTACACTGACCAAGTTTAGGGTAACTCCAAGGCACATGAAAATGTATTTTAAATATTAATGTATTTAAAGGAACTCTCCAGGACAACTTGCCTGTTCAAACTCCTCCATATCTACTTCTCCATCTCCATTCAAATCAAACATCTTGAAGGCAATTTCAAAATTCCTCTGAGGAGCTGCAAGTAGAAAGGAAGAGGAGAAAGGGTGAGAGAGATAAAAAATACTCAGAAGGCATTGACCAAAAATAAATCCCTTTTAAAAGAAAAACAAAAGGCTAAACACTAAAATGTAATATCAAAGTCACCATAAAAGTGAACGAGTCAGATTCTCAATAAATGGAAAATGATACTGCATTTATTGAGATCAACCTTTTAAGAACACTCCTTGAAACCAAAAAAGAGTAGTACTGCGGTCAGTAAAGATAGCACTTGTCTATCTTTTTGTTTCAACATTCTTTGTCTTAAGTAGTTTAGCTTTACTTTGAGAGACACCATCTTCTTCGCTGTATAATATTAATGTTGTTCTGTTGCTTGAATATGTTATTATTTATCTGGGCAAGAAAGTGTGTCTGGGGTGAGACATATTGCTATACAGTAAGAAGTTGAAACACTACATCTTAGTCTTGCCCTCACAACAAGCCAGCTTTCTACTTTGTTCTTTCTAGTCTCTTTATTGCAAGTACAATCAGGAATTCTGGGGCATGTCACCCTGCTACATGGATAACTTTAAGCTGATTTCCTATATTTATTCATTATCACTACAGCTCTATGGTAAGGCAGAAAAGTGTACTGTAAGGTACTCAGTCTCCTATTTCTTTTTTTTTTTTTTAGAGACACAGTTTCACTCTGTTACCTCCCCCTCTCCCAGGCTGAAGTGCAGTGGTGCCATCTTGGCTCACTGCAACCTTTGCCTCCCAGGTTCAAGTAATTTTCATGCCTCAGCCATCCGAGTAGCCGGGATTACAGGCACACACAACCATGCTTGGCTAATTTTTGTATTTTTAGCAGAGATGCGGTTTCACCATATTGGCCAGGCTGGTCTTGAACTCCTGACCGCAAGTGATCCACTCACCTTGGCCTCCCAAAGTGCTGGGATTACAGGTGTGAGCCACCTCATCTGGCCTCAGCCCCCTACTTCAATCATATTAGCTCCAAACACAAATTACTAAGTATAGTTAAATGGTAAAATTAAGCTGAAGTTTAAATAACAAAATGAAAAAATGCAAAGCTTGACAAGATGATATATTTTCTTTCCCTTAATGACGAAAGCTCTTCGAGGCTTCTTTGGTGTTCCTAGATCAGTCATAATATAATTAATATACTCTGTGCATTGGAATAAAACATGAACTCAATAGCCTTCCTCCCTTACTGTACTAAATGTTCTGGCAAAGAAAACTTAAGTTGTTTACTTCCTTCCTTTGGTGCTTCAAATTTATATAGCTCTAGAGAATAAACCACAATAAATATTCTATGTATCCTTACACTATTGAATTAAAATTTCAGTTAATATCATTTATAAGAAAAAAAGTAAAGATTATATGCAGAGAAAAAAGTAAAATGAACTTTGTATATTATGAATAATTGCTAGAGAGGCCATATTCCCATCTTGCTCATAAATTTGTCAATAACAACAACTTTCTGGGCTCAAATTTCATTTTGGGTAGCTAGGCAGCTAGGTTGGAAACGTCTAGTTTTTAGTTGCCTGGGTGAATCATGTGTGTGTCAGCTTCCAATTGTCTGTTTCACTTGATATTGACTTCCAACAGGTTTGCTTTTCTTTAGGCCACATAGACACAGGGTTTCACCATGTTGGCCAGGCTGATCTTGAACTCCTGACCTCAAGTGATCTTCCCACTTTGGCTTCTCAAAATCCTGGGATTACAGGCATGAGCTACCATGCCCAGCCTACACTTGTTGGGAAGGATGCAGTGGGGGTGAGGGGGGACTAGTTTTGTATGCCACTTCTCAAATTTTTACTACCTGTCTGAATGTTAACATTTTACTTAGGAGTTACTATGTGCCAGGCATTGTGCTAGATAATTAGAGGTGTTCATTATTTGACCTCATACTCTCAATCTTGAAAATTTTTCTTTATTTTTAAACAGAAGAGAATATTGGGGCTCAGAGCAGTTAAATGTGTAGCTCAAACATCACACAGCTTCTTTTTGGCAGAACTAGGAACTGAACTTAAGTCAACAGTGACTTCAAAGCCTACAAACTTATGTTACGGCCTCTAATGTGAACACAGAGGCACTTAGAATGATAGACACACACTCTTCATGCTGACATGATTTGACCTAAAAACTAAGCAGCAAAGCATGAGTCACTGGTTGTGTCAGTCACTGCAAAAGCTGAACATTCCAAGTTGATCATCTCAAGGAGATAACCAATATCACAAAACATTGCCTGTGTTACGCTCAGGAGTTTAGGCTTGGCTGTACTAAATGGAGGATCCACAGGCAACATTAAACTTTCATATAGGTTTGTCATGCGTTTTTGTTTTTTGGGACAAGGTGTTGCTCTGTCACCTAGGCTAGAGTGCAGTGGCACAATCATAGCTCAATATAACCTCAAACTTCTGGGCTTAAGAGATCCTGCCTCATCCTACAGGTACAGTAGTACCTGTAGCTAGGACTATAGGTACGTGCCACCAAGCCTGGATGATTTTTCTGTTACGTGTAGATGGGATCTCACTCATTGCCCAGGCTGGTCTTAAACTCCTGGCCTCAAATGATCCTCCTGCCTCAGCCCCTCAAAGTTCTTGGATTACCAACATGAGCCACAGCACCTGGCTGGTTTGTCATATGTTTTTAAAAATTCTGATGATAATCTCTTCAGACAGAAATGTACTCTCTTATTCTTCCTTATTGTGTCACACTTGGCCCACTTCACTTACACATGTCATTTGCCTAATTTCTGTAGGTACTTGAGAATGTAACAATGGCAGAAAACATGAAGCCACTGAAAGTTTTAAGTAGGAGAGTGACACAATCAGGCAATTATAAAGGACTCCTCCGGCTACTGTGTGAAGGAAGAGTTGGAAAAGAAAAGCTAGCTTCAGAGACGATCAGAAGCTCTTGTAAATGTTGAAAATGCGAACTGAGGTGATGGCAGGGGTAATGGAGAGGAGGGAACATATTTGAGATACCTGAAGAAGGCAGAAATTATAGAACTTAATGATTAGTTAGCGGTGATGAGTTGGGAGTGAAAAGGAATGACAGCATGACTGGCTTAGACTACTCTGTAGCTTGCATGGCATTAAGAAGGAGATTAAATAGATGTAAAAGGTTTGAGAAATAAAATTAATTTGGATGGGATGTGCTAAATTCAAGGGGTCTTAGCTTATGCAGATGAAGATGTTCAGGAGACAGTTGAAAATACGGGTCTAAAGCTCAGCGGAGAGAGGTCCAAGCTAGGATTTATGGGCATACATGTGGCTAAGTGCAAATAATCTGAAATGAAGTTGCCTATGCAGCACTGAGGAGTGAGGAGAAGGGCAAGAAAAGGGTAAAGTGCAGGTGGAAGCCAACCTTTAAGGTGCAAGGAAAAGAAAAGGAGACAGTGACAGAGGAAGCGGCATCACAATATCAGGAGGAATACAGTCCAAATTAATAGAAATAGAACATTTGGTGAGAGCCTAGTCAATATGCTCCCATACATGAATTAAAGCAGTATTCCCATTCCCTCGCTCCACAATTACAGAGGTGACACAGACTGCTTACAACTTCATCAAGATCTTGTAGTCTTGCTGTCCTGTGAGTTCCATGAAGGCATGTGCCCAGATCATTTAAATGACTGAATGAGTTATTCTAGCAAATTATGGTTAATATCACCTCCTACAACTAAGGTTAAATACATTTTACCAAAGTATACCCTCTACTGCTTGAGGTTGCTCTGTCTTTTTATACTGGTATAATTACTTTCAGAGTACTGGCTTTCTGTGGAGCTACTGAGGGCGTTTGTTAAAGTACATGCGATGACACCGCAGAGGCCGTGTACCCGTGCTCAGGGCACTGCTGAGGCAAGCTGGGCTGCAGCCGTGCACATGCTCACTTAGGCCTCACCAGCCTCTCAGGGCTGGTCTTTCCAGAAGGAGCTCTTAGCCTATTCAATCTTCATCTGCTGATCATGTCAAAGCATATGGGACAAACAAGCCAAAAACAAGCTTGCTTTAAGTGAAACATGCTACACAGAATATGACGTCAGGCGATTCTCTTGTAAATTTATTTGTCTCCTCTCAAATGTAGCCTTCAGGGTAATTTTTAAACCTAGCTGTTCTGGAAAGCTTTATGGCATCCTGTTTCCTTATAACCTGTTTCCACAGAAAGGTTCTGAAAGAGGAATTCTTTTTTTTTTTTTTTGAGACTGAATCTTGCTCTATTGCCCAGGCTGGAGTACAGTGGCATGATCTTGGCTCACTGCAGCCTTCACCTCTTGGATTCAAGTGACTCTTGTGCCTCAGCCTTCTGAGTAGGTGGGATTACAGGCATGTACCACCACTCCTCGCTAATTTTTGTATTTTTAGTGGATACAGGGATTCACCATGTTGGCCAGGCTGGTCTTAAACTCCTGACCTCAAGTGATCCGCCTGCCTCAGCCTCCCAAAATGCTGGGATTACATGAGTGAGCCACCACGCTGACCTGAAAGAGGAATTCTGTTGAATGCTAGGCTACTTAGATTGAACAGTGAGGCTTTCCCCCTGCTAAAACAGCATATTTTACTATCTACATGATTTCTAAAATGGTCTTAACAAGTGTTCAAACTGATTAGAACAATAAGACCCTACACAAAGTTCATTACTATACACCTTTCACTTAGATTTCCATAACAATCTTTGCTACTAGGAGCAGAGCTACATTAGGTCTGTTCTGGTTACAAGTCTGTTTCTACAGTATTATTCCACCATTGACAATCATGATAATAGTAATAACAACTCTACACTGTTTCCTAAAGCACATTTTTTTCTATTTTGTTTTAGTAAAGAGAAAAAGCATCTTTTTCTATGTGTAGTGAGTCACATAATCAGATAAACACTAGCTGTCCTGAGACTTTCACTGGTTGATTTCACGGTTATTTCTCTCACTGCTCTTTAATAGAAAATCCATAAAGAATCGTACAGGTAGGAAGGGTTGAACTAAAGTTCTAATTCTGGGTTTTCCAATAACCTAATGAGTCATTTGCTGCTTTAAATTCTTTTTTGGTAGCATTGATGGAATGGTGAAAAAATGAATAGGTTAGATTCTAAACAAGTTTCTTATTTTCTGTTGGTTTGATTCTTCTATCAAAGAATTCCTACCTGCCACATTCCTGTATTAGAATGCTAGAGGATAAATGAGGTAATTAATATGCAGTATCAGAGAAATCTGAGTTTCAAAAAAAACCTTCAGAGTATGTTCCTCTGTTCAATGATGAATTTTCCACTGAATTTGTACGGATGATCACACAGCCTCTGATTATTTCTGAGAAGGAGGTCACCACTTCTGAGGTGTAAACACTGTTGACCATATTAAATGAGCTTTTTTTTCCCCTCATGCACAGACCAAATCTACTCAGTGTAGTTCCTAAAAACTGTCATAGTTTAATCTTCTCCCTCCATCCTTCTGAATACTTCAAAGTATGATGGCTAGGCACAGTTTGAAAGAAATCTTTCTGCCTTTCCCACAAAGTGGGAAAAAAGTTTCCACAGTGTGATATGTTGCAGTTGTAGCACAGCATTTCCATGGGATGATTTAGCTTCAGAAGAAAAAAAAAACCCACCAAGATTATTTTATATTATTAATATGTTATTATATTATTAAGAATATTGGCTGGGCGTGGTGGTTAGCGCCTGTAATCCTAGCACTTTGGGAGGCTGAGAAAGGCAGATCACAGAGTCAAGAGTTTGAGACCAGCCTGACCAACATAAGGAAACCCCCGTCTCTACTAAAAATACAAAAATTAGCTGGGTGTAGTGGTGCGCACCTGTAATCCCAGCTACTCAGGAGGCTGAAGCAAGAGGATTGTTTGAAGCTGGGTGGTGGAGGTTGCAATGAGCCGAGACTGTACCACTACACTCCAGCCTGGGTGACAAAGCGAGACTCAGTCTCAAAAAAAAAAAAAAAAAAAAAAAATTATATTATTATCTTAAACACACTGGGATTGCAGGTGTGAGCTATCTTGCCCAGCCAAATAATTGTTATTAATAACAACAATAACACCTGACATTTATGACCTGCTTATATGTCAAGGTTATATAAATTACTTAATCCTCCCAACCATTCTGTGACAATTGGTACTATTAGTATCTGTCTCCAGTTTAAAAAAAGAGAGAGAAAAAAAACTAGAGAGTACGCCCAGGGTCATAGAGCTGGCATTCAAGTCCAGATAGTCTACTAGGGCAGGCACTTCCAGCTATTACATCAAAATGGTTATAAAATAATAAAGTATTAAAAATACTTCTTAAATGTGAATATATATAGCATAAAATTATTTAAAAATAAAGAGAACTTGGAATAAAAAAATGCCAGATTGTCACATTGTAAAAACTCAGTGGGAAGACAAAAGTGAAAGGAAGTTAAAATTTTCAACTTCCAATAACAGACATCCAAAGATATGAATGGCTTCCTCCTAGGTAAAAAGGTTGATCACACACACACACACAGACACACCCCTATCTATGTGTGAATTTAATTCAAAGGTCACCATTAATAGAGTGTTGAAATTAGTAGGGAGAAAAACTCAATAAATTATGCAAAAGACCTAAAAAAAAAAGTGGCAAGAAAGCATAAAAAACATAAAATAAGGTAAAAGAAGACCCAATAAATCTCTGCAAATTTAAGTAAACTAAGCTTCTGAAATTGTTACTTATAATAAACTTATAAAAAATAAAATACAAGAAAATAAAAATAAAGGAAATACAAGAAAACTAAAACAGAAAGAAAGCAGGGTGGTAATATAAGTATCAGGCAGAAGTGAACCAAAGGCTTAAGGATTAATAAGAACAAAGGCCATTTTTGGTATTGTTGGTTGCCAATAGGAATATGGCAATGGAACAAATATGTATCTTTAGGACCTGGACAATACATCAAAATACGTAATAACATTAGTTAGATATAAAGGACAAATTGACAAACATTACTATCTCAGCTTCTGACATATTTTGTAGAAAATTTAATAAGACCATGGAGAGTTTATGAAATACTGACCACAGTTCAATTTTTTTTTTTTTTTTTTTTTTTTTTTTTTTGAGACAGTCTTGTTCTGTTGCCCGGCTGCAGTGCAGTGGTGAATCTTGGCTCACTGCAACCTCTACCTCTCAGATTCAAATGATTCTCCTAAATCAACTTCCTCAGTAGCTGAGATTACAGGCACCAGCCACCATGCCAGACTAATTTTTGTATTTTTAGTAGAGATGGGGTTTTGCCATATTGGTCAGGCTGGTCTCAAACTCTTGATCTGAGGTGATCTGCCTACCTTGGCCTCCCAAAGTGCTGGGATTACAGGCATGAGCTACTGCACATGGCCTAATTTTTAATATACACACATGTACATGCACAAAGGGTCATCCAAAAGTTAATGGGAAATGCATATTATGAGAAACCTATGCATGGCTTTAAAAAAAAATTTGCACCAAAATAAACTCATACTAACTTGTAACATGTCTGAACAGGATCTAGTTTGAGACACTAAGACGGGTAAGGTATCAGTTAGAAAAAAGCCCCTATCTCTTTCTCGGTTGTAGGAGGGGAAAAAAAAAAGAAAGAAAAAAGTCCTTATCAGAGCAACATAAATTCTGCTAAAATTGAAGCAAGAACAAATAGCAAATTTATGGTAAGACTTGGGTGAAATCACTGATGCTTTATGAAAAGTTTATGGGGACAATATCCCAAGGAAATCAGCCGTTTGTTTACAAAAGCATAACTTGTTTTAAGAAGCAACAAGACGCCGGGCGCGGTGGCTCAAGCCTGTAATCCCAGCACTTTGGGAGGCCGAGGCGGGTGGATCACGAGGTCGACAGATCGAGACCATCCTGGTCAACATGGTGAAACCCCGTCTCTACCAAAAATACAAAAAATTAGCTGGGCATGGTGGTGCGTGCCTGTAATCCCAGCTACTCAGGAGGCTGAGGCAGGAGAATTACCTGACCCCAGGAGGCGGAGGTTGCGGTGAGCCGAGATCGCGCCATTGCACTCCAGCCTGGGTAACAAGGGCGAAACTCCGTCTCAAAAAAAAAAAAAAAAAAAAAAAAAGAAGCAACAAGACATTGTTGAAGATGAAGGCCACAGCAGATCATTCATATCAATTTGCAAGAAAAAAAATCATCTTGTTTATGATTGAGGAATGACAGTTAACAGCACAAACAACAGCCAATACCACAGACATCTCAATTGGTTTAGCATATACAATTTTGACAGAAAAATGAAAGTTGAGCAATCTTTCTATTTGATGGATGCCAAACCACTGCAACCAGATCAGCTACAGACAAGAATGGAGTTTCAATGGAAATTTTAAGCAAGCAGGATCAAGTTCCTAAAGCATTTATTCAAATAACTGTCACAGGAGATGAAACATGGCTTTACCAATGTGTCCTGATGACAAAGCACAACACAGTGGCTACCAAGAGATGGAAGTGGTCCAGCTGAAGACCAGTGGATTGGTCAAGAGCAAAGGTCATGGCAGTTTTGGGGATGCTCAAGGTATTTTGCTTGCTGACTTTCTGAAGGGCCAAAGGAGATGTTATCTCTTCTGAAGGAGAACAATAACATCTCCTTATGAGAACGTTTTGAGAAAGCTGAAGCTTCAACAGAAAAATACCCTTTCAGAAAGCTTCACCAGAGGTCTTCTCTACAACAATGTCCTGCCTATTCTTACCAAACAAGGGCAACTTTGTGAAAGTTTCAATGGGAGTCATTAGACATCCACCTTATGGTCCTGATCTGCTCCCTCTGACTTCTTTTTGTTTCTTAATCTTAAAAAAATCTGTAAAGGGCATCCATTTTTCTTCAGTTGGTGATGTAAAAAAGGCTGGATGTGGTGGCTCACACCTGTAATCCCAGCACTTTGGGAGGCCAAGGCAGGAGGACTGCCTGGGGTTTGAGACCAGCCTGAGCAACAAAGTGAGACTTGGTCTCTACAAAAAAATAAAATAAATTGACCAGGACTGTAGTCCCAGCTACTAGGGAGTCTGAGGTGGGAGGATCACTTCAGCCTGAAGTTCAAAGTTATGGCAAGCTACTTGTACTTCATCCTGGGTGATAGAGTGAGACCCTCTCTCTTTAAAAAAAAAAAAAAAAAAAAAAAGGTGAAAAAGACTGCACTGACATGGTTAAATTCCCAGGACCCTCTGTTTTATAATGATGGACTAAAGGATTAAGGATTAGTATTACTTACCAAAATTTCTTCACCTTGATGGAGGTTATATCAAAGAAGAAAGTTTATATTTTTTATTTTTAGATTTTAATTTCATTTTCCATGAAGTTTTTAAAGACCCCTTGTAAATATCAGTGCACATACACATACACAAACTCACATAAAAAACAACAACAAAAAACATGAGTAAAAGAAGAAATTGCCAAAGTCCTATTTTTATGACTAAAATGCAAGAAATCTGTCAAAGGAGTAAAACAATTTTGATCAGGCTAGATGTCAAAAACGTATTTCACAAAATTTCTAAAAATGGAACATACAGAAGTTCCTACTTCTATATCTTTTTATTTAAAAGTTTAAGAGCACTTTTTAAAAAAAGTAATTCTGTAATATGGCAAAGAATATTTATCTGAAACTAAGATTTACCATATGCTTAACTGAAAAATGCCAGACACATTTATTTTAACATAATGCACAAAGTCAGGATGCTTATTATTACTGCTACTGTATTGAAAGTTCTAGCCAAAGCAACATATAATGAAGTACATGTTAGAAAAGAGAAAAATACTATCATTATTTGCAGATACTATAAATGTCTTTCTCAAAAATCCAAGAAAAAAGGCCAGGTGCAGTGGCTCACACATGTAATCCCAGCACTTTGGGAGGCCGAGGCAGACGGATCACGAGGTCAAGAGATCAAGACCATCCTGGCCAATATGGAGAAACCCCATCTCTACTAAAAATATAAAAATTAGCCGAGGGTGGTGGCAGGTGTCTGTAATCCCAGCTACTCTGGAAGCTGAGGCAGGAGAAATGCTTGAACCTGGGGGGCGGAGGTTGCAGTGAGCCAAGATCATGCCACTTCACTCCACCCTCGGCCTAAGAGCGAAACTCCATCTCGGGGGGAAAAAAAATCAAGGTAAGTCTGGAGTTATTGAGAAAGCCTATGGAGGAATTAGGATTTGAAACGGGTTCAAACCCAAGTCCACACCATATAAAAAGATCTATTCTCTTCATGCATAATCATTTAGGGTTTTTAGAAATGTTATATTAATTTTAAAACAGTAACTAACAATTACTTAGGGCTCACCATGTGGGTCAGGCACTATTACTTAGAAGTAACTTATAAGGCTGGGCACGGTGGCTCATGCCTGTAATCCCAGCACTTTGGGAGGCTGACGTGGGAGGATCACTTGAGGTCAGGAGTTCAAGACTAGCCTGCCTAACATAGCAAAACCTTGTCTTTACTAAAAAATACAAAAATTAGCTGGCCGTGGTGGCACATGCCTGTACTCCCAGCTACTTGGGAGGCTGAGGCACAAGAATCACTTGAACCTGGGAGGCAGAGGTTGCAGTGAGCTAAGATGGTACCACTGCACTCCAGCCTGGGTGACAGAGCAAGATTCTGTCTAAACAAACAAACAAAAAGTAACATACATCTGAATCCATTTAATACTTGTAACAACTTTATAAGCTAGATAGTTGTAGTAATATTAAAGATGAGGAAATTGAGGTTTATTTACATGGCTAGTAAATGGTAGAGTTGGGATATGAACCCTGGTTGTATGGATCCAGAACCCTGATGAGTGGCTGTCAGGATGAAACATGTAACAGGTTCAATTAACTAGAAAGGGATATTCTTTGCTATAAAAGGGCACAATAAGGTTTATAACTTTGCAAACTTAAGTCTCTTGAATCTAAAGCTCATTTTTATATTTAAGACCCATCAGTCCATCCCTCATTTCTAGTTCTGCTTTCAGGTACATTTTTCATTTGGTCTCCACCTGTGTGTTTTCCTAATAATCAGAATTAAATGGGGCCGGGCGCGGTGGCTCAAGCCTGTAATCCTAGCACTTTGGGAGGCCGAGGCGGGTGGATCACAAGGTCAAGAGATCGAGACCATCCTGGTCAACATGGTGAAACCCCGTCTCTACTAAAAATACAAAAAAGTAGCTGGGCATGGTGGCATATGCCTGTAATCCAAGCTACTCAGGAGGCTGAGGCAGGAGAATTGCCTGAACCCAGGAGGCGGAGGTTGCGGTGAGCCGAGATCACGCCATTGCACTCCAGCCTGGGTAACAAGAGTGAAACTCCGTCTCAAAAAAAAAAAAAAAAAAAAAAAAAAAAGAATTAAATGTGAAATCCTCAACAACGGAAAAAAGCCAGGACTTGTTAAATTACTGCCATGACCACAATCAACACAAAAGATACACTTGAATGATTAGTCTGAAGAATAGGAAGACACATCACTGAGAAATTTAAGTCACATCTGGGAGATACAGAGTATATAAATACAACTGGGAAGTAATCTTTCCAAAATTTCTTGGAAACAGAAAACACCACATGAAACCAATGACTGATTCAGACAATTTTGGAAGTTGAAGAATGTTGGTATTTTTTAGTATGCAAAGCTGCCTTTAGTCCTTGACTAAATGCTTTGCATTTGCAGGGAGGGACCAAATAGTGGAAAAGGAAGAAACTACTTTGAGAAGGACAATACTCATTTACACACAAGACTTAAGACACATTTTTAAAACATATCAATCATTATTTTAGATGCCACCTCCCCTCCATTAGACTGCAGCTGCTTTACATACATATATGCATATGTATGTATATGTATGTATGCATATATTACTTGCTGAACAAGATGTAGGTGAAAGAACCAAGGATAAACAAATCTGTTTTATTCTAAAACTTTCCCTTTGGATACCTGATTTTGATGTCAGGTAGAGCATAATACTAGGAAAGTATCTGTAAGGAAGAGTGAGAAGAGATAAATACAGATGTATCTTTGGTAACTCAGCAATAAAGCTCCCTCTGTAGATCTGAATTAGCTCAATGGAAGAAGAGGCTGAAACCACCTGTGGACCTTTAGCAAGTCCATGTTTCTAATAAGACCACATTGTCACCCACAAAGTTCCCATTGTTCCACAGACTCCTGGATGTTTCCTGCCTCCTGTCCTTGTAATTACAGGGAGAGTTATGGGGGTCCTTTCCGTGACGTGTTCCAACTTGTCTGACCAAACTAAGCACACTTCTCTGCTCAATGGCAAGAGGATGGGGATTGGGCAATTTTGCTGCTTTTCTGCCTGTGAGTTTCCCCCTAGACCTTATTTGAGATTGTATTTACACTGTACAGTACCAGTGATATGTGTGTCCATGTGTCCTTTGCACAACAAAGGGGAAAAAGTAATTTTGCTGGATGAAGACTTGCCTAGGAGGCAGTGAGTTTAATTTCCTTTTACATTCACCAAGGACCAGTTTTTTCCCCTCAATTTGTCTTGGTCCAGATCTGAGGGCTTCCTCCTATTAGTAGAAAGAGCCCAAAGAAGGAAGTCTGTGTGTTTCATTGATGTTCCACCACTGGAAAGCCTAAGGAGCCAAGCACCAGACAGAATTATGAACAGGGACAATCCCATAAAAGGCCAAAGGAGGATTTCCTGATGAATTTGCCACAGAACAAGAAGACAGATGACTCTGTCTGTGAAATCAGTGTGGTCAAGATAAAATAGTGCTCAGGCCCAGCACAGTGGCTCATGCCTGTAATCCTAGCACTTTGGAAGGCCAAGGCGGGCGGATCACAAGGTCAGGAGTTCAGGATCAGCCTGGCCAAATGGTGAAACCCAGTCTCTACTTAAAATATAAAAATTAGCTGGGCGTGGTGGTGTGCACCTGTAATCCCAGCTACTCAGGAGGCTGAGGCAGGAAAATTGCTTGAACCCAGGGGATGGAGTTTGCACTGGGCCGAGACTGCACCACTGCACTCCAGCTTGGCAACAGAGCAAGACCATCTCCAAAAACAAACAAACAAACAAACAAACCCGAAACAATGCTCAATACTTTAAACAGTTCCATCTCTGGGTGCTGAGACAAATTGAATATTCACCTATTTTGCAATAAGCCCCGATAGATCATTTGCATTCTCCTAAGTCTGTTAGCCAATTTCTTTTCTTTAGAATCAAATACAGTTAAATATTACTTTACACATAGCCTAGAGTTGAAACTATTTAAGAAAACACTGCAGTGACTCCTTCTGTGGAAAAATAATTTCCCTGCTTCATATATCTGGATTTTGGACCATTGCTTTTCTTAAGAGGAGGCACCTAAAAACCTCTCTCCCATGGATTCATATTCACCCAGCTTAAAAGCAACTCTGTGACAGACAAATGAGCACAGAAAGACTAAAATTAATTATGTAATTGTCTGGGGGCCTTAGAGAGTTAATGTAACTTGGGCCAGGTGTGGTTGCTCACATCTGTAATTCCAGCACTTTGGAAGGCTGAGGTGAGGCAGGTGGATCACTTGAGGCCAGGAGTTGGAGAGTTAATGTAACTAATCTGGTCCTGTATTACAGATTAGACATCCAAAGCATTTGGCCCATGTAGGCACTCTAGGTACATACATGTATTCAAGTGTAACTCTAAATCGTTGTTTCTTCATTACAAGAATCTAATATTCTTTCCTTTTTAAAAAATTTCTGCATACTGAGATACTAGTAAAATGAACTTTTGGAATTCTATGTTACCATAAATACAGGCATGACTAAAAGATAGGCTTTGCAAACACTAAAAAATAATTATCTTGATGAGGTGTTAAAAAAAGATTTAAAAGTTTAAAAAACCATTAGAGGAGCTTAATAAACTAAGCTTACCCCGAAAACATCCTTAACAAGCATTGTGAATTAGCAGTAATTAGAATGGCTATTCTTTTCACTGTGGTTAAGTGAAAAAAGAAAAACAGTAAGCATAGTAAACTCTACTGCCCGCCAGTATCTGATTTTTCTTAAAAGGAATGGTGGTAAGACTAGTACACAGAGCCTTGTAGACCACTGTAAGTAAAGACTTTGGCTTTACTCTGAGACAGATTGGAAGCCTTTGGGAGATTTCTGGGCAGTGGAATGACCTTATCTAAATTTATCAAGATCATTCTGGCTGCAGTACTGCAAGCAGATTACAGAAAAGCAAGCGTGAAAATGGGGTAACCAATCAGGAGGGTACTGAAATAATCCAAGAGAGATATGAGAACGTCTTGGGCAAGGATAGTAGTAGCGAGTGTAGTAAAAAATGGTGGGGTTCTGGATTACTTCAAGGTAGAACTGACAATTTTGCTGACAGATATGAAATGCAATTATTCAGACTATTTTTTAAAAGTGTATAGGCTGGGCGCGGTGGCTCATGCCTGTAATTACAGAACTTTGGGAGGCTGAGGCAGATGGATCACCTGAGGTCAGGAGTTCGAGACCAGCCTGACCAGCATGGTGAAACCCCATCTCTAATAAAAATATAAAAATTGGCTGGGCGTGGTGACGCATGCCTGTAATCCCAGCTACTCGGGAGGCTGAGGCAGGAGAATTGCTTGAATCTGGGAGGTGGAGGGTGTATTGAGCAGAGATCCAGCCTGGGAAATAGAGCAAAACTGTCTCAGAAGAAATGAAATGAAATGAAATGAAATGTATATGGGCCAGGCGCAGTGGTTCACACCTGTATTCCCAGCACTATGGAAGGCTGAGGCAGGAGGATCACTTGAGGTCAGGAGTTTGAGACCACCCTGGACAACATGGTGAAACTCTGTCCCTACTGAAAAAAAAATACAAAATTAGCTGGGCGTGGTGGCGTGTGCCTGTAATCCCAGCTACTCAGGAGGCTGAGGCAGGAGAATTGCTTGAACCCAGGAGGTGGAGTTGCAGTGAGCTGAAATAATGCAGTTGTACTCCAGCCTGGGAGACAGTGCAAGACTGTCTCAAAAATAAATGAATGAATGAATGAATAAATAAATAAAATAATAGCAGCCATTCCAAATGGTGAGATGGCATCTCATTGTAGTTTTGATTTGCATTTCTCTGATGATTAGTGATGTTGAATATTTTTTCATATTTGTTGGCTGCTTGTGTGTCTTCTTTTGAGAAGGATCTATTCATGTCCTTTGCCCACTTTTAGTGGGGTTATTTTTTTTTTGTTTTGCTTGTTGAGTTATTTAAGTTCTTTATAGATTCTGGATATTAGACCATTGTCAGATGCATAGTTTGTGATTTTTTTTTTTTCTTGAGACGGAGTTTCGCTCTTGTTACCCAGGCTGGAGTGCAGTGGTGTGATCTCGGCTCACCGCAACCTCCGCCTCCTGGATTTGGGCAATTCTCTTGCCTCAGCCTCCTGAGTAGCTGGGATTACAGGTACACGTCACCATGCCCAGCTAATTTTTTTGTATTTTTAGTAGAGACGGGGTTTCACCATGTTGACCAGGATGGTCTCGATCTCTTGACCTCGTGATCCACCCGCCTTGGCCTCCCAAAGTGCTGGGATTACAGGTGTGAGCCACCGTGCCTGGCCAGTTTGTGAATATTTTTACCCATTCTGTAGTTTGTCTGTTTACTTTGCTGATTTCTTTTGCTATGCAGAGCTTTAATTTAATTAGGTCTCACTTGTCAATTTTTACTTTTGTTGAAATTGCTTTTGGGGAATAACTCATAAATTTTTTCCCAAGTTGATGTCCAGAATAGTATTCCTAGGTTTTCTTCTAGGATTTTTATAGTTTGAGGTCCTACATTTCAATCTTTAATCCATCTTGAATTAATTTTTATATATGGTTCAAGGTAGGGGTCCAGTTTCATTCTTCTGCATATGGCTGGCCGGTTATCCCAGAACCATTATTAAATATAGGGAGTCCTTTCTCCATTGTTTATTTTTGTCAGCTATTTGAAGATCAGGTGGTTGTAGGTGGACAGCTTTATTTCTGGGTTCTCTATCCTGTTCCATTGGTCTATGTGTCTGTTTTTATACGAGGACTGTGCTGTTTTGATTACTGTAGCCTTAGAGTGTAGTTTATAATGTGATACTTCTGGGTTTCTTCTTTTTCTTAGGATTGCTTTGGCTATTCAGGCTCTTTTTTGATTCCATGTGAACTGCAGAATAGTCTTTTTCTAATTTTGTGAAAAATGACATTGGTAATTTATTAGGAATAGCATTGAATCTGTAGATTCCTTTGGGCAGTGTGGTCATTTTAACAATATTAATTCTGCCAGTCCATGAGTATGGCATGTTTTTCCATTTGTGTCATTTCTGATTTCTTTCAGCAGTGTTTTGTAGTTCTCCTTGTAGAGATCTTTCACCTCCTTGGTCAGGTATGTTTCTAGGGTGTGTGCATGTGTGTGTGTCTATTGTAAATGGCATTGAGTTTCTGATTTGGCTATCAGCTTGAAAGTTATTGGTGTATAAAAATGCTACTGATTTTCGTATACTGATTTTGTATCCTGAAACTTTACTAAAGTCATTTTTCAGGTCTAGAAGCCTTTTGGCAGAGTATTTTGCATTTTCTAGATATAGAATCATATTGTCAGTGAAGAGAGAGACAGTGTAGCTTACTTTCCTATTCGGATGCCTTTTATTTTTTTCTCTTGCCTGATTTTACCACTGGTTTTAAACATTTGATTATAACATGCCTTTAGGATTTCTCACTCTTAGCACTGTTGATATTTTGGGCAGGATAATTCATTATTGTGAGGGCTGCCCAGTTCACTTTAGGATATTTAGCAACATTCCTGATCTCTACTCACTAGATGCCAGTAGCACAGCCTACACCCTCCCCTAGCTATGACAAGCAAAACCATCTCCAGACATTGTTAAATGTCTCCTGTGGGGTTGGGGTGGGGGTGGGGAAGAATCATCCCTGTCTTGAGAACCACTCGTTTATTTTTGGCACATTTTTCTTTTTAATCATGATGTGACTTGATGCAGTTTTTTTCACGTTTCTTGTCTTTGGGTTCCTTGAGCTTTTTAGACCTGTGCCTTTATACGTTTCTTCAGGCACTTTTTCTATGATTTCTACTCCTCTCCCTCTGAGAGTCCAGTGACATATTTTCCTCACATCAACCCTATAATGTTTATACTGTTGTTACTTTTATTTTACTAATGAGGAAATTGAGGCATACAGAGGGTTAAAAAACCTGTCCGTAAACCCCCAATGAGTAAGGAGACAGTTTAGGATTTGAACCCAGGCCAACCCTAGCATCTGGGCTCCTGTCACTTGACATTACTGCTGTGGCCACATATTCAGCAGTGTTAAGCTATAACTTACTTTGGTGCTTCTTCTAAGGCTGAATTCTATGGAAAGACTGGTCATAAACTCTCCTGTAGATAATGGGCAGTTCAAGCATCTTTGCAATCTGAATTTTGCATACTGCATTGTCTACTTTATCTATTATAACAAGCCGGGGAGAAATATGAGAAATGACACTGAGATCACTTCTTTCCCATGTTCAGATTCCTGCTAGGATGACAGGAAATGAGGCACTCAGTAAATCTCCTTCCCTGTGGATAATAAAGGATCATTGTAGTCTAACTACACTAAATGGTTCCCAGGTCGTCTGCAAGAGGGAACCCAATACCCTAAGGAAAAGCTTTGCCAAGGAGTGGCTTGGGAATAGGAAAAGTACATTAGCATATGCATTCATCTGTTACTCTGGTGGATAGCAGGGGCCAAAGAAAACCAGCTACAATAGTGCAAAGGGCATCAGCCAGATGCTGCAGGACAGCCATATTTCTGAGGAGCTGTTTTCATTCAAAGTTAATGGACTCAGGCTGGGCATGGTGGCTCACGCCTGTAATCTCAGCACTTTGGGAGGCCGAGGTGGGCGGAATCACCTGAGGTCAGAAGTCCGAGACCAGCCTGGCCAACATGGCAAAATGCCATCTCCACTAAAAAATACAAAAATTAGCCGGGCATGGTGGTGCATGCCTGTAGTCCCAGCTACTTGGGAGACTGAGGCAGGAAAATCACTTAAACCTGGGAGGCAGAGGTTGCAGTGAGCCAAGATTGCGCCATGCACTCCAGCCTGGGGGACAGAACAAGACTCTCACTTAAACAAACAAAAAACCACCACCAACAACAAAACAAAAAACAAAGTTAATCGACTCACAGGTGTTCAAGAAATCATCATCATTTTGAAGAATATCAACACTGTGCCCTAGTGGACTGAAACTGGACTCCTAAAAGTAGCTTAGAAACTACTATGTTGTCTAAAATAAAAGTCAACAACTACCTAGAGGAAATCATCTGTCTTGTTTTTTCCTCAACTTATAATAAAAATAAAATTAAGAAAGCTGTTCTTAAGAAAGCATGTTATACAATATAATTTCTTTCATTAAACAGAGTTAATTCTTATTTAAACTTTTTGGAAGTTTGGTTTTTCTAAATAAGAGTTTCTAGGACACATATCCGGAATAACAATCAATCTGGCAGGAATATCTTGCACTTACAGTAAGCAGTGGCATGAATTTCTCACTCTTCTCTGTATGTGATTTGGGAAATGGGCCTTCCTTGGCCAACCTACACGTTTAAACACCTTTTATCCCATTTCACACACATATAACACACATCTCCTAAATCTCTTTATTTTTTCTCCTTGGCATGTATCACTATTTAACATTCCATATAATTTATTTTTTATACTGTTATTGTCTATTTTCCAACCTAGAATATAAACTGCATGACTGATCGTAAATTTGTAATGATATTCACTGCAGACAAACCTATATTAAGCGTGGTTGCAAGGTAACAGAGCAAGAATATAACATAAGTTGGTTTTTTCTTTTTTCTTTTTTAAACTTTAGCAAACTTAAGACTCTACTTTGCTGTTGATATCCTAAATTTAGAATAGTCCTTTTAGCTCTTGATGTCTTCAGTCTGTACCTATTACCAGAGAAATGAGGAAAATGTGTATTTTTAATTAATCTATCCCCAAACCAGCTTGGTTTATTATGATAATTCAGAATTCATATATTTGTATCCCCTCTTTACTCCTAACTCACACATTCTATTGTTTATACCCTATCTTTCTGATCAGCTTTGATGGATTAACTTGAAGAATTTTCAGCATGAGCCATACCATCCATATTAAATAGAATATTGAGTATCTGCTAGATAACTACTCATTAATAAAATGAACCTCAGATTCATTCTAGGCAAAATGAAGAGACTGTTAATGTATTTATTGACTTGGATCATTCTTACTAATGCTAAGATTCACTAGGTAATGATAATATAACTCAGAATTTGGCCCATGGCCATTGACAATATAAAATATTTTTGTGTGTTCTTTGTCTTCATATATGTTTTATCTAAAGTTATTAACCCTGTGAGTTAGTAGCATGAAAACAGTTCTAGATAGCTTGATGGGGAGGCAATAATAAAACATTTATAATTGGGTGCAGTGGCTCATGCTTGTAATTCCGGAACCTTGGGAGGCTGAGGTGGGTAGATCACTTGAGCTCAGGAAGTTGAGAGCAGCCTGGCCAACATTGTGAAACTTTGTCTCTACTAAAAATATAAAAGTTAGCTGGGCGTGGTGGCCAGTCCCTGCAATCCCAGCTACCTGGGAGCTGAGGAATGAGAATTGATTGAATCTGGGAGGTGGAGGTTAGTGATCCAGCAATGAGCTGAGATCATGCCACTGTACCCGAGCCTGGGCAACAGAGCAAGACTCTTGTCTCCAAAAAAAAAAAAAAAAAAAGTGTGTGTGTGTGTGTGTGTGTGTGTGTGTGTGTGTGTTTTATCATTAAGCATCTTCCTTACTGTTACTATTAATCTTTGAAAAGCTACCAGAAAAAAATCAAAGCAAAAACGTTTGGTTACCCAGGGCTTTAAAGTTTGGAGGCAGACTTAATGAAAATGGTTTAATTCATTATATTCTCATTTTGATTATCTCTTTAGATTTCAGAGAATCAGTGGAGAAATTGAATTGTTTTCACGATAGCCAGATTTGATTTACTGAAAATTAAACCACATCCTCATTATGATGCATCTTCCTCACAAATATACAAGCCTTTTGAGATATTAATAGCATTTGAATGAAGTTGTATAATATCTTATTTCTCTTGCCATGCTTAAGTCAGAGGCAGATCACAAAGTGTATGTGTCTTGGAAAGTGTGATGCTGATCAGTGCCATTCCACCTAATGAAAATGTTATAAAACTTTTAGATGAAAATAAGTTTTTCAGGTCAAATGATGTCTTGAAAAATATGGGCAAGTCCTAAGAGCTGAGATGTATCAACAGATACAAAGCAGTTACAGATCTTTCTTACTGAGACATCAGAGTTGGGGAAGTTACATAGAAAATTTGGTTTAGCTATTATCTTAATAATTTCTATGTCTGGAAATTATCTGCCATTGACCAATTGATGTTACCTGGAATAAGACTAAGAAGATGAAAGGCTGATCTTTTCCAATGTTATTTTAGCCTGTAAGAGGTGCTTAGAATTTCTGAAATACTCAATTGTATGTTGTAAGGCCAAAAGTATCGCAATGTGTTATTTACCAGTAACTTCCTTCTCTGGCATAACCTGCTTTTGTGGTTAATTCATTGGTTTTATAATAATGGAGCTTCTGTCAAAACAATAAAATAATGTCTGCAATATATCAAGTTATTTATAGATGATGTTAAATTCATTTTGAGTCGGGTGTATGTAAGAACACTATGCCATTTCCAGTAGCCATAGTTGTCACAGAAAGTTGAAATAGTCACATATTTGAATCAATAACCACAAGACACTTTTAGTTCAGACAAGCAAGAAATAAGTGGCAATGTGTTTAATCTCTCAAATTTGCTTATGTCTATATTAGAAGATTAAAATATTTTTTAATCTGAAAAAGGAAATTTATCCTTTGGGAATAATTGCCTGTGATTTGTTCAAGGCTAAGCAGAGAACAGAGACCAAAGAAGCAAACTGTGGCTTATTAAAAAAAAAGAAGATATAAATGTATTTTGACTATATCTTGAGGGAGATTTTATTGTTTTTTACCCTTGAGGTTCTCCTTATTAGCCCTTCATACTTTTATTTGAATCAGTCCACCCTCATTGTTTTGAAAATTATAATATTCTCATAATGTAATAAAATTCTAATATTCATTTAAAATTTTGTGGAAATCTGGTTAGAGTCATGTGATTTCTGGAACCCTACCCTTTCAATACAAATAGTCAAGATGGACCTATTGTCTAAAAGGAAAAGCGTATAGAATGAGGTGGTCAGGACTGTGTCTATATGCTATCTGAGCTGATACTGCCACCAGACTTTTGTCCACATAAATTTTGTCCTTTTTTTTTTTTTTTTTTTTTGAGACGGAGTTTCGCTCTTGTTAACCCAGGCTGGAGTGCAATGGCACGATCTCGGCTCACCGCAACCTCCGCCTCCTGGGTTCAGGCAATTCTCCTGCCTCAGCCTCCTGAGTAGCTGGGATTACAGGCACACGCCACCATGCCCAGCTAATTTTTTGTATTTTTAGTAGAGACGGGGTTTCACCATGTTGATCAGGCTGGTCTCGATCTCTTGACCTCGTGATCCACCCGCCTCGGCCTCCCAAAGTGCTGGGATTACAGGCTTGAGCCACCGCGCCCGGCCCTATTTTGTCCTCTCTTGAATAGCATGTGTTGGCCTGTAAAGCCTTCTGCGACTTTTCCGTGGAATCAACTCCTTGTGGTATCTGAGGATCAGATGAGAGACGTAGAAGAGAGGAGGTTTGCCTTGGGTTCTCCTCTGCTCCTTAGACTCTCAGAAAGGAAACCCTAAGGGGAAAGCAGGGCGTAAATCCAAAGGCTTCCTTCTTTCTTTTTTTTCTTTTTCTTTTTTTTTTTTTTTTTTGAGACAGAGTCTTGTTCTGTCACCCAGGCTGTAGTGCAGTGGTGTGATCTCAGCTTACTGCAACCTCTGCCTCCCAGGTTCAAGCCATTCTCCTGCCTCAGCCTCCCGAGTAGCTGGGACTACAGGGGCATGTCCCCATGCCTGGCTAATTTTTGTATTTTTAGTAGAGACAGGGTTTCACCATGTTGACTAGGCTGGTCTCAAATTCCTGACCTTAGGTAATCCGCCCGCCTCAACCTCCCAAAGTGATGGGATTACAGGTGTAAGCCACTGCACCCAGCCAAGGCTTCTTTCTTAGGCCTCATTTATCAGTAGGAGAAAGTAGATGGAGCAGGAAAAGTAAAAGTTCAAAACAGGCTGAATTCTCTGCCTTCTAGAAACTGACTTAACATGTAAAAGTATTCCTTCTTCTCATTTGACTTGTCCAATCAAAATTACCCTTCTCCAGGATATCTCAACTAGGATTTTATTTTTTGTCATAATTTAAAAGCAATTTTCACATTAAATCATGAAGGAATTATGGTGTCCCATAACAGCTATAAAGATACTTACATGAAAGACCTTGTATTTTTAGAAGAGATGGGGTTTCACCATGTTGGCCAGGCTTAATTCAAAAGGATCTCTAGGTAAGAAGAAAATTTAGGCAGTGGACAGGACATCAGCAAATGATATCTTGAATTGGGAACTATGTCATATGGCGTTGTATTTCCAGAGTATCTGACATTGTAATTAGCTAGTAGTAATTCTAAAAATATTGGAATGATAGCATATTTGAGATGTGGCTTCTCTGAGTTCCTTGTAGGTGGAAAGGAGACCCATGCACGCATCTATCACTACACCACTGACTTCAGTGTCAAGTGGACCTCAGTGGACCTTTCTGCCACAGTCTCCCCTTCAGGACTCTACAGTAAAGTATGGAGACTTTCCCTGATCCCAGTCACTTACAACTCCTCTCACTTCTCCTATATTCCTCAGCCTCTACTCTGTCCTGTTTTTCTTCTACTGATGGTTGTGATGGCTCTGTAGAAATTCAGCCCTCAATAACTGATGATGTTTAAAGATGATATTTACTTCTCATCTGTAAGTCCCACTTTTTCACAATGACTGCCTCTTAGAAGCAAGATTGGAATCAAATGTATTGGTTCATCTGTCTAGCTGGACCTTTAGCTTAAACCCTTAGGTTAACAGTGTTTGATTATGCTTCAGCCTTACTATGGTGTTGCTTACTTGCTCCTGAAACTACTTGTAAAAATGCTTATTTGGGCTGGGCGAAGCGGCTCACACCTGTAATCCCAGCACTTTGGGAGGCTGAGGCAGGAGGATCACGATGTCAGGAGTTCAAGACCAGCCTGGCCAACATGGTGAAACCCTGTCCTACTAAGAATACAAAAATTAGCCAAGCACGGTGGTGTGCGCCTGTAATTCCAGCTACTCGGGAGGCTGAGGCAGGAGAACTGTTTGAACCCAGGAGGCAGAGGTTGCGGTGAGCCAAGATAGCGCCACTGCACTTCAGCCTGGGCCACAAAGCAAGGCTCCATCTCAAAAAAAGAAAGAAAAACAAATGCTTATTTGTTTGAGGAATTTGAAGGGTACACAAAGGAAATCAAGGCAGGAAATAGTGGTTGTCATTGAATGGCTTGCCTGATTATGGCCTATTTTGGAGAAGATATTGATACAGCATGGTATCTGGCATACTATGCCATACTATCTTACCATAGTAAGAATTTCATATATATTTGTTGGCTAAATAAATATCCGATATTTTTTCTGGCCAGGAACGGTGGCTCACTCTTGTAATCCCAGCACTTTGGGAGGCCAAGGAAGGTGGATTACTTGAACCCAAGAGTTCAAGATCAGCCTGGGCAACATGGTGAAACTATGTCTCTATTAAAAATACAAAAATTAGGCCGGGCACAATGGCTCATGTCTGTAATCCCAAAACTTTGAGAGGCCAAGGTGGGTGGATCACCTGAGGTCAAGAGTTTGAGGCCAGCCTGGCTAACATGGTGAAACCCCGTCTCTACTAAAAATATAAAAATTAGCCAGGCATGATGGCTTGTGCCTGTAATCCCAGCTATGTGGGAGGCTGAGGCAGGAGAATCGCTTGAACCCAGGAGGTGGAGGTTGCAGTGAGCCAAGATTGCACAATTGCACTTCAGCCTGGGCAACAGAATGAAACTTCATCTCAAAAAAAAAAAAAAAAAAAAAAAAATCCAGGCATGTTGGTGCATGTCTAGCTGCTCAGGAGGCTGAGGCAGGAGAATCAATGGAGCCCAGGAGGCAGAGGTTGCAATGAACCAAGATCGTGCCACTGCACTCCAGCCTGGCTGACAAATCAAAACTCCAACTCAAATAAATAAATAAATTAGCCTGCTGTGGTGGTATGTGCCTGTGGTTCCAGCTAATTGTGAGGCTGAGGTGGCAGGATCACTTGAGCCCAGAAGACAGAGGTTGCAGTGAGCTGAGATCATACCACTACACTGTAGCCTGGGTGACAGAGCAGAACCCTGTCTCAAAAAAAAAAAAAAAAATGTCCAAATGATAACTTCGTATAGATACCATAATTTACATAATTTATATTGCTCCAGGCATCCTCAACCTCCCACCTAGTATTTTTTAATGTCTTAAGGGACTAGTTTTTCTCTATGTATGTGTACATGATAAAAGCTAGAAAATTGTTAGACTATCTAAATTTTTTCTGTTTGAACACTAAATTGAAAAACAGCTTTTGGGTGAATGCCAAACATAGTCACATGTAAAGAGTGTCCTTCAAATTGGCATAGGTTAAGTACAAAAATTCAATTTCTTTATTAAAGTAGCTAGTTGTCTTTTTTTGTCGTCGTTTTTTTGAGACAGTGTTTCGCTTCTGTTGCCCAGGCTGGAGGACAGGTGCGATCTTGACTCACTGCAACCTCCACCTCCTGGGTTCAAGTGATGCCCCTGCCTTAGCCTCCAAGTACCTGAAATTACAGGCACCTGCCCCTTCCCCCAGCTAATTTTTAAATTTTAGGTAGAGATGGAGTTTCGCCATGTTGGCCAGCTAGTCTCGAACTCCTGACCAGGTGATCCACCTGCCTTGGCCTCCCAAAGTGCTGGGATTACAGGCATGAGCCACTGCACCTGGCCTAAAAGTAGCTAGTTCTAACCATCTATGCAATAAATTGCATCTTGGCATAAGCTGTCACTTTGACTATTATTTATTTATTTATTTATTTTTATCCAACTTAAGTCATCATGCTAGTATACACTTTGACTATTATTGAGCACATAGTATAGAATAAAACCACATAAAATGAAATGAAATTTAAGAAGATGATTATTTTTTTAAATCTCTGAAGTTAGGAGTGATGGTCTATCACACAGATATATATAATCTGGGCATAAAGTAGTAATATTAATTTGAAGAAAGTATATTCCTAAAGTAGAAAAGCACTGGCTTGCCTTCTAGAATTTCTCACCCAGGAACTCTTAGGAAATCCAAGCTTTTTGACATCTCTGGCATTAAATAATCTTTCTATAACACAACTGTCAAATAACAGTGTAAGGAAAACCAGTTTAAATAAAAGACTATTTCTGGCAGCTCTCTGAAAGTCATCTAATAACTGAGGCTAAGATAAAGCTCAAAGATAGGCTGTATACTGTGAACTAGAAACTTCAGCTGTTTCTTTTCTTTAGATGTGAAAATATACATCTCTCTCTCTTTCTCTCTCTCTCTCTCTCTTTCTTAAGAATTGGAGCCGAAACGTATTCTTTAGAAAAAAATGTAAATGGAAGAAAAACAGTTGTTAGAAGGAATAAATGCCTATACAGCTAAAGCCTTGCTGGAGGAATTCACAATCTTCTAATGAAGTTTTAAAACCCTTTCATTGTTCTTTTATTTCATTTTTGGGTTCTTAACATGTAGTATTTCATAATATTTAGAAAAACTTGCCAATTGCCATTAAATAAATGGATCACACTGATAAGGAATAAAGAGCTCTTTTTAGCCATTGCAGAGATAACATGTTATGATAATAAGCTCATAGTAACCATCCCATGTAATTTCATTGTCTTAGGATTTTCAAACACTGGTAAGACTGAGATCAATATGAATTTTAAGCCTGTTTGGAGAATATACATTATATTTCTAAGTGTTTTTTCTTTATGTTCAGAATTTACTGGAGTAGAAACATGGGTCTTCTGACTAGACTGGCCCTACAAGTCTGCCAGAAACAGAAGTTTAGCTGCCTCCTTCCTATTTTAATGGGGTCTAGCTACCCTTTGACTGACTATAGATCAGAAGATCCCAGAGCATGGGCTTATGTAAGAGCTATGTGAAGTGTCACCATCCTGGCTCTACCTTATGTCTTAGGCAGCTTGACCCCCGGGTCGGCCCTAAGGTTAAATTGTCCTAGAGTTGTGCACATTCCACACAACTGTACAAGATAAGCTGTTTCATAAGCTTACACCACTTCCCAGATGTCTGAAGAACTCCAAGAAACTGAAGTAAATATTAGGGTTGATTACCACTTTGAATAGGCAGTTTTCCTCCTCTCATTTCACTACCAAATTCATAGTGTTCCCAAAATATTTGTATGCCAGGATTAACTACTGGAATTGACCCTTAAATTTAATGGACTATATAATATTGGTGAGAGCACAAATTATTGGCAGAACCTTTTCAAGAGTCTTGATGGTGTTTATCAGATACTTTCAAATTTTGGTCCAGCAATTCCTTTTCTACATGTTTAGGCTAATAATCACATGTATAATGACATTAATGGTCAAAAAATAAACTAGAAAGAACTCAGGCCAGGCACAGTGACTCACACCTGTAATGCCAGAATTTGGGAGGCCAAGGCAGGCAGAATGCTTGAGCCTAGTAGTTCAAGACCAGCCTGGGCAACATGGCAAAACCCTGTCTCTACAAAAAATACACAAATTAATTGAGCATGGTGGTGGGTACCTGTAGTCCTAGCTACCCAGGAGGTGAGGTGGGAGGATCACCTGAGCCTAGAAGGTCAAGGCTGTGATAAGCTGGTGATTGTGCCACTGCACTCTAGGCTGGGTAACAGAGTGAGACCCTCTGTCAATAAAAGAATAATAAAGTAAAATAAATAAAAATTAAATACATACATAAAAATAAACTAGAAAGAACTCAAATATCAAACAATGGCTAAACCCAGTTATAATAAATCTATGCAATAACTTTTACATAGTTCTTGATATAGTGTATGTAATGCAGAGATTTATTATCATAGAAAAATATTCATAATATATTGATAACTCAAAACATACCTATTCTGTTTTGGAAAGTAAGGGAAAATGGTGTGTGTGTGTGTGTGTGTGTGTGTGTGTGTGTACATGTACATGGATACATATATGTTTTATTGTTTTTTGAGATGAAGTTTTGCTCTTGCTGACCAGGCTAGGGTGCAGTGGCACAATTTTGGCTGACTACAACCTCCACCTCCTGGGTTCAAGCGATTCTCCTGTGCTCAGCCCAGAATGGCTATTATTAAAAAGATAGAAGCTAAGAGATGCTGAAGAGGCTGCAGAGAAAAGGGAATGCTTATACACTGTTGGTGGGAATGTAAATTAGCTCAGGCACTGTGGAAACCAGTTTAGCAATTTCTCAAAAAACTAAAAAAAGAACTACCACTCAACCCAGCAATCCCATTACTAGATATATATCCAAAGGAAACTAAATCGTTCTACCAAAAAGACACATGCACTTGCATGTTCATCACAGAGCTATTCATAACAGCGAACACATGGAATCAAACTAGGTGCTCATCAGTGGCAGCCTGGGTAGAGAAAATGTGGTACACAACACTATGGAATACTACACAGTCATAAACAAGAATGCAATCATGTCCTTTACAGCAACATGGATGTAGCCGGAGGCCATCATCCTGAGTGAAATAACACAGAAGCAGAAAACCAAATACTGCATGCTGTCACTTGTAAGTGGGAGCTAAACACTGGGTACATCTGTACATAAAGATGGGAACAACTGACACTGGGGACTACTAGGGAGGGTAGAGGGGGAGGGGAACAAGGGCGGAAAACCTACCTATTGGGTACTATGTTCACTATCTGGGAGATCATTAATACCCAAACCTCAGCATCACCCAATATGATATAACAAATTTGCACATGTACCCTCTGAATTTAAAATAAAAGTTGAAATTATAAAAACAAAAAACAAGCAAAAAAAAAAAACCAAAAACAAAAACAAAAAAAACCAAAACCCAGTGATAAAAACAGTCTTAAAATCATACTCTGATTCTATTTTCTTCACTCATGACAAATATAGAAAGTAACTTAAACAGTAAGCACTTTATTGTAAATCACTCAGCACATTCAAACTAGGAGTTGAGCACCATAAAGTAAATATGCTGGGAATGGCAGAGCTACTTGGAGGGGTTTCTAGAACCCAAAGGTCAGTGTGACTTTTTAAAAACATGATTTTAAGTAGTTAAGGGAGCTACATGTTGTACAAGATACTCTGAAGGTTTTATTCTGTGGTCCTTCTGACACTTAGAAAGATATGAAGGTAACAGGACTAAGCAGTGGATACAAGTTCAAAGCTTATTTCAGCTCAACAAAGATTTACTAGAACTACTTACGAGTATACATTAGATATCAATGCAGGTCTCTTCATTTAATGCAATAGACTTTCTGTTATATCAAGCCTATCTGCTGTATAAAAACTTCTGTCCAAAGTCACAAAAATATTTTAAAACCAAACATGAAGTAACATGTGACAAAATAAAAAAATAAAAACCAACACAGATTTTCACTAAATACCAGGCACTAAACTATTAATAGCTACTTCATATTCATGATGTCATCATTCTCAAATAAATCATTTGGGTTTGATATTATTGCCCTCTTCATTTTACAGACGAAACAGAAGAACAGATCAACTGTCTTGCCCCAAATCACAAGCTAAGAAATGGTGCCAGGATCTGAACTAGAGATGCTTTTAAAAGCACATTATAATCTTAAGTTGTATGTTGCTGGAGTTATTTTGGATTTTCATAACAAATCAGTATGTGTTTTTATTGCTAGAGCACTGCTCCACCATGTGAATTTATTAAGATACTTTGGTGTCTCAAAGTCAGCTGTGGTAATCTTGATTTCCCTGTCAATCCTTGCACAGAGGAATAAGAATGAAAGCGGTCACAGGCATGGCAGGACATGTATATGCGACTTATTAAAAACTTTCTTCTTGTTTTATGTTTACAGATGGTTGGCTTGGAGAAGGTGAAAAGAGATGGTTGTTTTTGTTTGATATGTCCCAGACAAAAAAAAAAATTGAAAATCAATTCTTTCAAACATTCAAATCTGAACTCTGGTTCACTTTAGGTAGATTTCAATAGACTATACATGGAGAGCTATGAACATAACACTTGGTTTAGTTTTTCTGAATGGTTAAAAAAAAGTCACCGGGCCGGGCGCGGTGGCTCAAGCCTGTAATCCCAGCACTTTGGGAGGCCGAGGCGGGTGGATCACGAGGTCGAGAGATCGAGACCATCCTGGTCAACAAGGTGAAACCCCATCTCTACTAAAAATACAAAAAGTTAGCTGGGCATGGTGGTGCGTGCCTGTAATCCCAGCTACTTAGGAGGCTGAGGCAGGAGAATTGCCTGAGCCCAGGAGGCAGAGGTTGCGGTGAGCCGAGATCGCGCCATTGCACTCCAGCCTGGGTAACAAGAGCGAAACTCCGTCTCAAAAAAAAAAAAAAAAAAAAAAAAGTCACCAAAAAGAAATAAAAAAATCACTTTGTTGAATAATGCTAATCAACAAAGCTATTGATAGTTTTAAAAAATCAGAAATTCCTCAGTGCTCTAAGTGAGTCAAAATTGAGCTTTGTGTCTTCAGAAGTATTCCTCCAAGGTTAAAAAATGAATATTTAACTCAATTAGGTCAACCGAGTCAATTTTCTTCTTTAGTGGAGGAAATGATAGATCAAAATGTGTTTTATTGGAGAACCAGTAAGTTAATGAAGGATACAGTAGTAGGCAATACATGACCCACTGTGACAGAATACAGAGTTACAGACAGTTAAAGGCAGATGTCACTTATTTTCTTTTGCTGCTGTTGTTTTTGAAACAGGGTCTCACTGTTGCCTAGGCTGGAGCTTGGTGGCACAATCTCAGCTCACTGCAACCTTCGCTTCCGAGGCTCAGGCCATCCCCCAACCTCATCCTCCCATCTCATCCTCCTGAGTAGCTAGGACTACAGGTGAGCTTTTGCAGAGATGGGGTTTCACCATGTTGCCCAGGCCGGTCTTAAACTCCTGAGTTCAAGTGATTTGCCCACCTTGGCCTCCCAAAGTTCTGGAATTACAAGGATGAGCCACTGTGCCTGGCCTTTTTGTTTTTAACTTTAGTTTGATATGTTTTCTTTTTTCTGCCTCTCTCAGGTGGTTGTATACACAAGTTATAGTAAATTTAAAACAAATGAAATTTCACGTAACTTGTAATTCATTATAATTCATTAACTCTACCAATGTGCCTTGTTTCATAAACAAATAAACAATTATGTTTATAGTCCTGTATCTGCTCTACAAATGGAAAAACAAAACATTTATACTTACTGGAGAGAACAGTTGTAAGGAAAATGTAGTCTGAAAAGGAAATGAGCCCACATTCTCCAAGGGTGTAAAATATACTGCCTTCATCAGCAAATTTTTCTCGTTCTTGGGAAATTTTCTATAAAATGTATCGGTTCCACCAAAAGACAAAAATATATAAATGAATTAGAATATAAATAGTAAGAGATAAATCATTTATCTGAAGTTTTATGCTATTTAACATGAACATTTCTTTGATGGCCATTCAAAAATCAATGGATCCTTTGCAGTTTTCAAGATGATGAAAATTTCAAGACAAAAATTATTTTTCTCATTTTAACACTGGCTCAATATGAACACTAGAAAATAATTTCTATGTTAGAAACCTCTACCACTGAGCATTGCATATGTTCATATACAGGCCCACTTCAGAACAGATTTTGTTTCTCAGTTTGAAAAACAATCCACCTTCTTCTACAGAGGTATAAATAGTAGTAAACAAGCAAACACACCCATGAAAAAACTAAAAGGAAATCAGTTTTGTCCAAGAAAAACTATACTGAAGTGATTAAAAAGGAAGTGAGCAACTATTTCCAAGGTCTATATAAATGCTCAGAAAACCAATTTCTGAAATACTAATTTTAATTTTACTTTGTAACCCCAAGAATCTTAGTTTCAGAATATAGAACAGTATGCAGAGTGAATAGCATCTCTGAAATACAATGACAAATCAGACGTGCATACTTTTGGCACAATTTAATCATATTTACTGTTACCTTAACTGTGACTCCTAAATTTCAGCTATTTGATGAAACTGTCTCCTAAAACTTAGTTTTTACTCTAAATATAATTTTTTTTTCTTTAGTCTATAAATCTCACAAAGAAAGTTAGTTCTTAGCTTTAGTAATTGTCTGCCTAGCAAGTGGTCTCTTCCTGGGTGTTTAAACAAGCTTACCCTGTTTTCTGAATTCTTAGCCAAAGCATAAACTTAGTGGTGACATTGAATATATTTTCAAAAACTGAAAAGGATCCACCAAAAGTTAGACTTGAAACTAATTTCCACAAGTTCTGGACCACCAAAAATATATAAGGAATTATTCTAAGTATAAAATAATAGATTTTAAAAACCCAAACCAATAAAGCACAATCAAAGTAATAATGTCATGCAAGCATAAAGTAAGAGGCAGCATTGCAAGCATAACTTCAAGAGGAGTATCATGAAAACTAAACCAACAAGCACCATCACAACAGCATCCAGTTACACAACTATCCAATGGGTTACCTCTGTCTAGTGGAGATCCCATCATAAACCACAAAGGAAAGAAAACTGGTTAACCAACTGAAAATACAAGCAGTACCAACGAATCATCATGAAGTTGGTTTGCATGATCTTCTTAATAAACTCATTCAAAATAGCCTCTACTAGATATTTATTTATTCATAGGAACAGTAGCAATGGACAGGTTAAAGTCCATAGGTGAATACCAATAACACAGTACTAGGTTTTTAGGTTTTTTCTTGAGAAGGAGTTTTGCTCGTTACCCAGGCTGGAGTGCAATGGCACGATCTCGGCTCACCGCAACCTCCACCTCCTGGGTTCAGGCAATTCTCCTGCCTCAGCCTCCTGAGTAGCTGGGATTACAGGCACGTGCCACCATGCCCAGCTAATTTTTTTTGTATTTTTAGTAGAGACGGGGTTTCACCATGTTGACCAGGATGGTCTCGATCTCTCGACCTCGTGATCCACCCGCCTCAGCCTCCCAAAGTGCTGGGATTACAGGCTTGAGCCACCGCACCCGGCCAGTACTAGGCTTTGATGGCGCTTCTACTTAGGAGAACTTCGCTGACTTCTTTCGTGGCTGACAGAAGGCACAGTACTGTTTGATAGCATTTAGAGATTACTTCTTTGAGTTGACAACAAAAATTAGCATAGTCCAGTATGTTCCTACTAAGGTTAGATCTCATACCACACTTGATCTTTCTAACAAGAGACTGAACAGAAATTTCAGACAAAAAAAGCTACTGGACGAGAACTAGAACAGCAAATCTTTCCACCAGGGAGGTAATATTTAAATTTCTCAAATTAGAAGAAAAAGAAAGTTTCATTTTTCACATTACCCAAGATACTGCAAAAGTAAGGTATGTGAACAGAAAAAAAATGTACAAAATGAGAATAGGTGTCCAAAGGCTATTATCAGCCATAGCAATAAATGTGTATAGAAGCTAAAACTTAGTAATAATGATGTAATAAGCTTATGGGGAAATTGCTATAAGTAATTAAAATAAATAATATAGTGGAAGCCACAGGTTGAGAAACAGACAAAAGTCTAAGGATATAGTGAAATGAGGCAGCTAAGCCAAAGAAGCATACCTAACATTATTTTTGAAACATGACCTGGGCCATGCTGATGCCGAGAAGATAACACAAAGACAAATCGAATTTTGTTGGTTACAAAATTTAAGTATAACTTCAAACTCACAGAAAAGTTGAAAGATCAGTATAAATTCACCAACAGTTTACATATTGCACAATTTGCCTTGTATTTTTTCAATGTGCCACTTTGAAAGTAAATTGGAAACACCATATCCCTTTACCCTTAAATACCTCAGCATAGATTTACTAGGAACAAAGACATTCTCTAATGTTCACAATCCCAAATGCCATAATCCTCAACAATGAAATCTGCAAAGATCAAAATTTCTAAAGCCTAAAATCTGCAAAATGTAATTCTGATACATAATTTGTAACACAGTATACACTTAATACAACCAGGAAATTTAGTGTTATCTAATCCAGTCCTTTTTTTTTCTTTTTTTTTTTTTGAGATGCAGTCTCTGTCACCCAAGCTGGAGTGCAGTGGCACGATCTCAGCTCACTGCAACCTCTGCCTCTCAGGTTCAAGCCTCAGCCTCCTGAGTAGCTGGGACTACAGGCATACACCACCATGCCCGTCTAATTTTTGTAAAGACGGGGTTTTGCCACGTTGGCAAGGCTAGTCTCAAACTCCTGGTCTACCCACCTTGGCCTCCCAAAGTGCTGGGATTACAGGTGTAAACCACTGCGACCAGCGAAATCCAGTCCATTTTCAAATTTAACAAACTGTCCCAATAATTTCCTTTATAGCTATTTTCCCCAGAACAAAAATGTAATTCACAATCATAAACTGCACTTAGTTATCATGTTTCTTTAGTCTCCATTAATAAAGAACAGCCTTCTTTGTCCTTCTTTATTTTTTCCTGTAGGAGGTTTATTGGTTTTGATTGTGATTTTAACCATTTAACCACACAATGCATGGGCCTTTTAGGTTTGGTTTCTTTCACGTAAAATGTTTTTTAGGTTCACCATGCTGTAGCATGAATCAATATTTAATTCCTTTTCATTGACAAATAATATTCACTGTATGGGGAGCTGATCATAACACTGTATCAAAACACTATAATCCAGAATGTTGAAATCCCCAAAGATCAAAATTCCTAAGTCTAAAGTCCTAAAAATATAATTTTGGAAAAAATAAAAATTCTTTAAAAGTTATTTGCTTACATTTCTAAAGGGGATTTGAGAAACATAAAAATGTGACAGAACGCTTTGAGTAGATGAACCACGTTCATACAGAAATGGTTCAAAGGGGAAATGTGTAAATGCCTATTACCAGTTAGTAATTATATGTGTCCCGGAGAACAAACCTAAGTATTTTGATGAGATCACTTAAAAAACACAATGGGTTGGCCGAGTGTGGTGGCTCACGCCTGTAATCCAAGAACTTTGGAGGCCAAGGCAGGCGGATCACCTGAGGTCGGGAGTTCAAGACCAGCCTGACCAACATGGTGAAACCCCATCTTTAAAAAAACAACAATAACAACAACAAAAAAACCACAATGGGTCATCACTGCATACACAGTTGCCCAAAGAGCTGGGATCTTGAGAAATTTTATCTTTCACAAATGCAGACGTACAAACCAGGTAATTTCTTCATTTACGGAGGAAGTTTCAATGTTTTTACGTAAGTGCACAATGCTTACACACAATCAACGCTGTGATAACGCACTTTCCTGAAGTCAAATTTCTGATATCCAAAGCAGCAGCAGAAAAGTCTGTCACAGCTCTCAGAGACCCATTTGTTCTCTCCAGACCCCTAGCTGATTGGATGGTGCCCACCAACATTGAGGGCAGATATTCCCCATCTAAATCCAATCAGATTCACATGCTATCTCCTCTCCCTAACAGAAACACCCAAAATAATGCTATACCAGGTTTCTAGGCATTCCTTAATCCAGTCAACGTGACATTTAAAATCACTGACACCTAAAATTAAGTCCACAAGTTTACCCTTGTCAACCTGGGACCCATACACAGCTCCTTAAGCCATACTTAACTCCCAAATAAAGATGATAATAAGGTAAGGAATTTTGATCTTTTGGGATTGTCTTTTGAGATTATGACCCAAAGCTCATGCCACCACACCCAGCTAATTTTTGTATTTTTAGTAGAGACAGGGTTTCACCATGTTGGCCAGGCTAGTCTCAAACTCCTGACCTCAAGTGATCCTCCTGACCTTGGCCTCCCAAAGTGCTGGAATTACAGGCATGAGCCACCATACCCAGTCTGTTTTTTTTTTTAAAAAATTATATTATATTACAAACAAATTGTAATATACAGATTTATATTAATGTGTAATTTTTATTGGAAAGTATAACCTAAGGATTTATATTTAATTCAGTGTATGTAATAAATTCAAATATAATAAACTATAAGAAAGAAATTCTTGAATATAAAAGTTGAAAGAAATAGAATATACTTCAATTCTATTGTTAGGGTATATAATGTGAGATTAGGTAATAAATTATCAGTTCAGTTAAAAAAATTTTTGGTAAGGGTCTATGAGAATTTATTTCATCTTCAAGTTCCTGAGGTAAGACCCTAGCAATCTTCAGTATACATGCTGAAAATTATTTAAATAGAACTGGATTTTTTTTTTTTTTTTGAGATGGAGTCTTGCTCTGTTGCCCAGGCTGAAGTGCAGTGGCATGATCTTGGCTCACAGCAAACCCCGCCTCCTGGGTTCAAGCAATTCTCATGCCTCAGCCTCCTGAGTAGCTGGGATTACAGGTGTGTGCCAGCACACCTAGCTAATTTTTGCATTTTTAGTAGAGTCAGAGTTTTACCATATTGACCAGGCTGGTCTTGACTCCTGACCTCAAGTGATCTGACCTCCTCAGTCTCACAAAGTGCTGGGATTACAGGTGTGAGCCACTGCAACCGGTCAGAACTAGATATTCTTAAAAGAGACTGTAACTGCATATATCTTACAGAGCATTATGTTATTTTATGTAGCTTAGAAGTTACATTTCAAACTTGATTCCAATCACTTGAATCACTGAAATTAAGGGTATAGAAGCAGAATGCAGGTCAAATGACAAGAATAGCATTTCTATTCAATTTACTGACAAATGTTACCCCTTCTTGGAGAACAAAATTATGCACAATGTTTTAAAGCAATGTGCTTACTAACTTAACAAAATGTAACTGTTTTACTATTCACTGATGTGAATGAACTAGTCTTAAATCTTATTTCAAAATTTAAAAGGTAATTATAGGTACACTATCACCAACATATTCAAATTACTGATAAGTAAAATCAAATGGATCTTATCACAGGTTTCTGGTATTGATCTCAACTGCACCATACCCTGAATATATTTATTTTTCAGATAAGCAGAAAAACTTGAAAGTAAACTTATTAAATAGCAAATAATATACTACACATGTGTAATTGCTATGCTTCACGGTGAGTCAAAAACCTGGATTACTGTACCAGATGACTTTATGCTGAAGCACCCACACTTTGGTTTCTGATCAATCACATAAACTTACAAAATACGTGGCTAAAACTGTCAGTGCCATCAGGGGTACTGGGACTGGGATTTGCAGACTCATGAGCGCTAAGTGTACTCAAACAGTAAATCCTAACTAGTTACAGGGTTGATCAAAATAGGGTTAATAATTTTGCCTTCTGGGACTCAAGTAGATGAAACCAAAGAGAGAAATCATATCTAGAAACTTATTATTTCTTCTAGTTAAGATCTAATTTTCAAGTTATAAAGTTCAAAGAACCTTTTTCTATTTAATAGAAGTTGATGGACTATATCTGCAAAATCAATGTTTACATATCATCTAGAAATTCAAAACATCTTTGGCATATAGAAAAGCTGATAAAGAACACAGCTTTACTGTGTTCTTTATTTAAAGTAAGTGACATCCTTTATGGGGCTGAAACCTTTGGATTATTTTAGTATTAATATTTCTCTACATTGCTGAAATACATTTCAAAGTCTATCTAAATCCCTTGAGTAATATTTAAGGTTGTACATCAAAAACAAATTAATGATAATATGCTTCTTCTGGGAAATACAATTTTGGCATACCATTTCCAAAGGATAAATAATATTTCTACTTAAGGTTGGGGTCAAGGTGTGTGGTGGGTGATAGAAAGAGAAAATTCAGCAATTTTCCCATGCAATTAATGTGCACACTTCATTATCTAGTTGGTATATGGATAGATGCCAAAGCCTTGATAAAACATCAATCTTAAACAATCACACTATTCCCAGTTAAATTTAAAATGTTGCACAGCTAAAATATATTATTCTTATCCCCCACCCCATCTCTGAACTTGCAGAAAGGTAGAATTTGGGGATATGCCAGATAATAATGAAATCAAAATATTTCTAATTTGAAGTAGATTATGATTCCTCCTTCTGACTCAGATTTTCTTCTAAGCTTTTCAAAGGTAATACTGAATTTGAGGCAAACACACATAAATTACTGTGCAACAAATTGGAAGGTGAATGCTTAAGATACTGTAAACTTCACTATGCCAGAAAGCAACTCTCTTTTCAGTCCCAAATCTAACCACCTTAGCTGTGAGAACAATTCCAAATACCTGGAATGCAAATGTTTTTCTATCTCATTAACTAGATGGCTTCAGAGAAGATGGTACAAATGAAGATGTTTTTAAAAAAGTGGCAGATGATTTGATTAAAAAGCAGTAATAAAACATTTTAAAAGTCTACTGGAATGGCATTAACTTTAAGGAAATAATACAACTTTGCTGAAAAGGTTTGTTTTAATCCTCAGTATCTGATGAGGTATTATCAAAACTCTAGAAGAGGAAAATCTTCAACTCTACTATGTTCTACTGTATCATTTCTACATACTAGTTTCAAAGCAGCTTTGAGCAGGAGAATCTATTCTTTATGACTGTTGATTATCTGCTACCTAGATCTAAGAATTTAATTTTGAGCTGTGGTCACTCAAATGGATCAGTGCTAAAAAGAACAGTCAGCAGCAGTGTTGGTTTTAGTCACTTGGGTTATAAAAGATTTCTCTACCACTTAATATAAAAACGATCTCAAGTAAAGATTTTGAAGAATAAGTCAATATAGTGATTTCACCTTCTTTCACTTGGAAAAAAATTTGTATAAGAACAAAATGTATCATAAGAGCAAAAATTAAAGTTTCACTCTGAGGATCACTGTTCACAACCTTGATCTACACTGTTTTAGTAACTATCACCTCTTGGGAAACCTGAGAAGGAATTTAAAATCAATTTTGAAAGCAAACAAACATTTATAGGTATCCCTTAAATGACCACTAAAGACACATGAAGAACTTAAACATTATACTTCTCATAAATGGATGTGACTGACCTCAATTACAGGTGTTAGCATTTCATTTGATTTACTGTCTTTAGTAAATGCCAGGTACTGTGCTAGGCATTTTATATTTGCATTATCTCTTTAAGTGCTCACTGTAATTCTGTGAGGTAGGTGATATTATTACCTGCACTTTATAGATAAGAAAACCAGGTTTAGAGAAGTTGAATAAGTAGCCAAAGGTGACAATCCCATTAAGTGGCAGGAGACTCCAGAGCCCAGGTCATGAATCATTATATGTTACATTGATCAACTGCCCAGAAACACACTGGGTATCTATATGGTTCACAATTTCTGGAAAATCGGACTGAATATTTTTGAAGTAGTTAACTATCATAAAATATTTACCTTAGGGCTTAGTTTGTATCTGCTAAGTTAACTTGAAGTTGAAGAAGAAAGTCCAAGCCAATCATATAAGTGCACATTTTTTAAAGCTTTCACTTATTCAGGTATATTTCAATCATTTTGAAAATGTGCATCACTTCAAGTGTAATATTCTTTATACTTTTAAGTTAATAAATGTTAGATTAATCTGTAATTGGTGGTGTTTTTTATTCAAGAGAATTTTTTAAAATGCATCATGCCGAAAACAAATATGCAAATAAAGGGCTATCCTCACACATATGATCTACAACCAAAGATCATAAATAGATGTTCAGGCTAAGCTGAGAACCTGTTTTACCAGAATAGAAGGAGAAATAACTTGCTTAGTATATCTCTTACAGAACTTTATTTGTGTGACCTTAAAACATGCTGGAGTATTTCTGCTAAAAAATAAGAAAAAAGAAGTTAGCCTGGAACTAAAGAAAGTTTTCTCATACCAAAGTGAATTTCAAATCTTGTTTTATGATGCAAAAACCTAAAAGATGAAGGTGTAAGAAATGCAATGGTTAGTCATGTTTATGTTTTCAAATCAACAGTGATAAATCAAATGGGTTCATTGATCCCAAATTCAAACACAACATAATCTAAAATAAAAATGGATTTAAAGATATTTTAATAGGAGTCTGAATATTTGAGACAACTAAGTAAACTACACCCTTCTTTGGTGCACTTAATCATTATATTATTATTTATTTCTCAACTTGAAGAGTCAAACATATGGATTAGATGAAAAAACTTTAGTAGTGGTGGAACTCAGAGACTGGAAAGAGACATTATGGATACTCCTCACAGCAGTCTAAGTATTTGACAGCATTAATAATGCTGCATCTGAAGAACAGCATTCTATGCCACCAGGAAAACAAAACAATCCCAGCCTTTCCACAGTCAATAGAAACTTAGCATGCAAAGAACAAATCCCCGCAAGGAAGCAAACAAGAAACAAAATAACTGTTCATTGACCTTTGGAAGCTTAAAGGATTTATACTAGTGTCACCAAAATGAGTGATATTCATAGAACCCAACATAGGTAAACAATTCTCCCACTACCTAAGAAAAAAGTTTATTATTCTTTAATATAAAAAGTTTATTCACAAGATATCCTTAGGAATATAGAAAAACTTGATTTTGAATCCTTGATCAATCAAGGACATTACCTTCAATAGTGAAAGTTTAAAGAAGACTGGTGCTCTTTTGTCACCTAATGTGGTTGACTACTTAATGCTGCAGATTCCAGAGACTTTTAAGCACTTACTAACTGCTGCCTTTCTAATATATTCCTAATTAGTAAGAACACCTATCCAAGTCCAGTCATTTTAAATCTTCAAGCTGTAAGCCATACAATTATTAAAGGAGAGAAAGAGTCTTTTTTGTTGTTGTTTTTGAGATGGAATCTCGCTCTGTAGCCCAGGCTGGAGTACAATGGCACAATCTCAGCATCTCAGCTCACTGCAACCTCTGCCTCCCAGGTTCAAGCAATTCTCCAGCCTCAGCCTTCCAAGTATCTGGGATTACAGGCTCCTGTGACCATGCCCAGCTAATTTTTTGTATTTTTAGTAGAGACGAGGTTTCACTATGATGGCCAGGCTGGTCTCTACCTCCTGACGTTGTGATCTGCCCACCTTGGCCTCCCAAATTACAGGCATGAGCCACCACGCCCAGTCTTGAGAAAGAGTTTTTAGTTGCCCTGTCCTACCATAATTAAAGAAGCAGAAGTGGCTGGCCTCAATCACAGGTGTTAGTATCTCATCTGATCTACTCTTGGTACTTCATATAATGTTTGTGCCATGGCTGTTCTAAAATAGAATTCCCAGGATTAGAAACAATTATAATGGGAGCATCCATAAATTATTATGACATAATTTTTAATGTATTTGTTGGTTCGGTTCAAACGCTGTCAAAGGAAAAGGTATTTAGGGATAATCCATTGTAGCAATAACAGGATGCCTAATTTGACGGTTTGGTAAGGGGACTACTAGGAAACACTCCATTTTTGAAACAAAGGAGTACAGAAATAATGTACTATAAAAATAAACAGCACCCTGTGGTCTTCATTAATTATATCATTAGTTATTTTAAACCAAAAGATTTTTATAATTCAGCTTAATTCATATTTAATTACTATAATTCAGCTTAATTTATATTTTTAAGACTGCCAACCACCAGAAATGTGAGAGTAATATTTTAATGAATACATTTTAATAATTTATAAACTACCACGAAAGAGCCCAAGCCTTCAAAAATCAATTCAAAAGGTACTTTTAGGAGTGTCCTTGAAGATCTCCTTTGCCAGCCTATAAGTATATACTCTTTTCATGGTTTTTTCCAAATATTTAGTTGCTTTTCCAAGTTAAAGTAATCGATTAGCTCAGAAAAGCAAAATAATAAAGTCTTTCTAGATGTTCCATTTGTTTTCCCTCAAGCCATTTTATTGAGCAAAGTGCAACCAAGCAACTGCTTATTTGTATTTATTATGTATGAAATTTCAAAAGAAAAAATACTAATTTTTAACTTGAAGTTACTGTTGTCTCATCAGTCCTGTTACAGTTCAAGTAGGAACATAACATCCCAAATAAGACTTTTCTGTTTTTGTTTTAGAGATAGGGTCTCACTCTGTCACCCAGGCTGGAGTACAGTGGCACAATGATAGCTCACTATAACCTCCAACTCCTGGGGTCAAGCAGTCCTCCCACATCAACCTCCTGAGTAGCTAGGACTACTACTATTTTTAAGTGTTTTCATAGAGATGAGGTCTTGCTATGTTGCCCAGGCTGGTCATGAACTCCTTGACTCAAGTAATCCTCCTACCTCAGCCTCTCAAAGTGCTGGGATTACAGGCATGAGCCACCAGGCCTGGCCTCCAAGTAAGACTATTTAAGTGACCCAATTAATTAATTATCTCTTACACTTAATAAGAGTGATTAAAACAACGTTTCTTAACCTTTTGTGTAACATACAATGTTAAAAATTCCTTTTAAATCATGCTGGGTATTAAATTCTCAAGGACTTGTGCAGTGCTTGGATTGTTATATTCAAGTATGTTAATTTAAAGTGACAGGAACAAAATCATTCTGAAGGGAGCAGGGGAAGGACATACACATCATGCACGGAACCTTTGTTCCTGAAGCATTACTATGGGTTTTGGAGCATTAATTAATTTAAAGCACATGCTGCTGAGTCAGTACCTGCCAGAAATCCTAATCAGGAGATGAGAAAAAGAAAAAACATTGACATTGTTTGATTATATGAACAAACCAATCAAATATACATATCACAAAACATAATATACAAAGAAACAATTAAAACCTATAATAATATCACTGAACACCTGGAAATAGGAAATGAGGAATACATAGAAATGTTTTAGATATCATCTGCTAGGCACAATAAAACAAAACAAGGATGTCTCATTACCATTTCATGTACATAATATTTTTTTAATTTCATGGCAAATTAGTTGCTTTGCCACTCATATTAATATATATGCAATCAAATATGGATGAGTTCAGATAATTAGTAACTAAGGAAGAATACAGAATGGCTCCTTAGAAAAAAATCTCCGCTAAAATTATGTTGCATTAAATAAAGTGCTATCCACATTGGTATTAAAAAAGAAAAAACAGTCATTATGAAGGCTGGCATTTGGACAAGCAGTTGTTGTTAGCTAATTTAGCTGGGTACCACTCCAAAATATTTCCAAATATTAAACGGTTTTAAAGATTTTTTTCCATAAATAAACTTCAATAACCATGAAATAAAATTTGACCTAAATTTACTATCCTATTCTAAGCACACTGAGTAGCATTACAACATTTCTTGACTGAAAAATAGATGGTATTAGCAATTTACAAGCCTGCAGCTGAAACTTATGTGACAGAGCCCAAGGGATTTTACAGCTCAGAAATGAGATGAATAACTGTGAACACAGGACAACTCAGAAATGTGAAATCGAACTGGAGGCCTCTCTTTAGGTAATGGACTAACCAGGGCCAGTTGTTCATTGCAGAAATAGCACAGGAGATTTTTTTTTTTTTTTTTTTTTTTTTTGAGACAGAGTCTTACTCTGTCACAAGGACTGGAGTGCAGTGGCCCAATCTCAACTCAATGTAACCTCCGCCTCAAGTGACTTTACTGCCTCAGACTCCCATGTAGCTGGAATTACAGGCGCCTGCTTCTACACCTAGCTAATTTTTTACATTTTTAGTAGAGATGGGGTTTCACCACGATGGCCACACTGGTCTGAAACTCGTGACCTTGTGATTCACCTGTCTCAGCCTCCCATAGTGCTGGCAAGAGCCACTGCCCAGGTAGCACAGGAGATATTTACAGCTAATTGAACTGGGAAGGAAAGGACTGTAGAGAGAACAATTGTGCAGAGGGTATACTAGTCTGCAGCTTTTCATGCAAACCAAGAAAGAAGTTCATATATATGATAACAGAGAACTCCTTTCATAAATTGGGTAAAGGGCTCAAAGTCATGCACAACAGCTATAATTTGTAGCCCTAGTTACTTTACCTATTGTCCCAATTTTACTGAGAATGTAACTGACAAGAGAGGTTAACTGGTCTCTTGTTCAAGGTTACCCATCAACTATGTGATAGAGCCTATATTTAAATACATGACTGTCTATATCCAAAGTCCACATTCTTCATGCCACTCTATTACACATAAAGAAGTTCAGCAATCCACAACTATGTTTTTCATATCAATTCAGCATACTTTATAACATCTACTAACCATTTACACACAGCTGCCAAACAGAGCACTGAGATACTCAAAATGGAAATGCCTTGGAAAATATTTCAGATACCAAAGCCAGATTTTTTTTTTTTTTAGGGTTATGGTGTGTAAAAAAGAACTAAATTTGCTAATTTGTAAGAGAAGAGAAAACTGAGGAAATGTTTTTAAAATAATTTGAAGAACTTTGGATGGGAAAGAAGATGGCAAAATCTGTAACTAAAAATAAAACAGAAAATTCCAGCAGGTGTGAAAGGATAAGAAATCTTGAATTTGTTCCTCAGTTCACTTTTGTAAGTTAATTACATTCCTTTTATATTTGAGATGGAGTTTCCTCTTGTTGCCCAGGCTGGAGTGCAATGGTATGATCTTAGCTCACCACAACCTCTGCCTCCCAGGTTCAAGAAATTCTTCATTCTCAGCCTGCTGAGTAGCTGGGATTACAGGTATGCGCCACCATGCCTGGCTAATTTTGTATTCTCAGTAGAGACAGGGTTTCTCCATGTTTGTCAGGCTGGTCTTGAACTCCCAGCCTCAGGTGATCTAGCCGCCTCAGCCTCCCAAAGTGCTGGGATTACAGCTGTGAGCCACCGTGCCTGGCTTTTTTTTTTTTTTTTTTTTTTTTTTTTTTTTTGAGACAGAGTCTCACTCCGTTAACCAGGCTGGAGCGCAGTGGCGCAATCTTGGCTCACTGCACCTCCGCCTCCTGGTTCAAGTGATTCTCCTGCCTCTGCCTCCCAAGTAGCTGGGATTACAGGTGCCCACCAGCACACACGACTAATTTTTTTATCTTTAGTAGAGTTCAGGTTTCACCATGTTGGTCAGGCTGGTCTTGAACTCCTAATCTCAAGTGATCTGCCTGCCTCAGGCTCCCAAAGTGTTGGGAGTATAAGCATGAGCCACCGCACCCAGCCAGTAAATTAATTACATTCTAGATTTTGCTTGTCTAAAGACTATAATGAGCAGCTCCATCCAAATGATGCTATATTTAACATATAATTAATCATTATTTGAAAGAGTTAATAAATTTAGTTTATAATAGTAAATTGTAGAGCCAGGATTCCAAATTCTCTTAAACACTACATGATACCACCTTTCTTATGTCTAATCTAGTTGCGTTTATGACCTTTTAAAAATTTTACTACCTTACCTAATACTGTGTGCTCAAAAGAGTAACCTTGATTACAATTAGCAAAGACTCAAGTTTTCAAATACAGATGACAGTGCTCATTTTAAGAGTAATGGCTTAAAAAAAAAATTGACAGTACTTCTCAAGATGCCAAGTGGTGCTTATGGTATATGAAAAAATAATGGAGCCAATAACAGTAAAATTGATATTCTGATTTTTAAATTCAGGTATTAAAATTTATATAGCTCGTATTTTCTTTCTTTAAAATGAAGTGTTATGTGGTTTCTCAGGTTAATATGAATTTCTAGGTGTACTTTATCACTTTTTTTTTTTTTACAAGAAAATAGAATTCAAAACTTTATCAAACCAGAAAAGATTAACTTCAACTCTTACCAAAAAGAATGTGAAACATCAAGGTTAGTTTTTTGAGCCAACAGTATTAAGTAAGGCAGGAAAATTTTTAAAAAGGTCATATACACTGCTGAATTAGACATACAAAAGGTGGTATCACATAGTGTTTAAGAGACTTTGGAATCCTAGCTGTATGATTTTAGGCTAGTTACTTATCTTTTCTGTACTTTCTTTTTTTTTTTTTTTTTTTTTTTTGAGAAAGGGTCTCACTCTGTCACCCAGGCTGAAGTGCAGTGGTGCAATCTGCAGCCTCTACCTCCTGGGCTCAAGCAATCCCCTCACCTTATCCTCCTGAGTAGCTGGAACTACAGGTGTATACCACCACACCTGGCTACTTTTTGTATTTTTTGTAGAGAAGGGGTTTTGCCATGTTGCCCAGGCTGGTCTTTAACTCCTGAATCGCAGCCTTCTAAAGCACTGCAATTGCAGGCGTGAGCCACCACTCCCAGCTCTTATTTTCTTAATCTGTAAAATGATAATAAAAATAGCTAAGATAGTGGTTGTGTGCACTAAATGAGTAATTATGTGTAAGCCTGGCACATAATAAGCACTCAAAAATAGTATTATTCATGATAATTCCCACAAGACAAATATAGTCAAGCATTTTTCATTTAGAAATTTCACTTTTCTTTTCTTTTTTTTTGAGACAGAGTCTTGTTCTGCCACCTAGGCTGTAGTGCAGTGGCGCCATCTCGGCTCACTGCAACCTCTGCCTCCCAGGTTCAAGCATTTCTCTGTCTTAGCCTCCCAAATAGCTGGGATTACAGGTGTGCACCACCATGCCTGGCTAATTTTTGTAATTTTAGTGGAGATGGGGTTTCACCATGTTGGCCAGGATGGTCTTGAACTCCTGACCTCAAATGATCCGCCTGCCTTGGCCTCCCAAAGTGCTGTGATTACAGGCCTGAGGCACTGGGCCTGGCCCAGAAATTTCACTTTAAACCAAAAAACAAAAAACAAAACAAAACAAAAAAAACAACCAAACAAAAAACACTGACAACCGATGAGTGAAAACGGGATTTTAAAAAAGGGTCCAATCATCACTCCCCAAAGTAACATGTGACTTTGAAATATCTGTGAGGAACTTCTGGCTTTAAGGAAATAACTTTCATTCTCTTGGCATCTGTTACAGTGTTTTTAAAGCAAGAATTTCCCTATATAAAGAAAACAGAAATGGTATATTCCATTTTAAAAATGGTATTCATAGGGCAAATGAAAACACAGTTCATAAGAAAAACTAATAAAATTATATTGACATATTCATATTTAGCCAAAACCCTGACTAAATATATTAATTAACCAAGAGTTCCTATTTGACTGGTTTCAGGTCTCTGGAAGCCAAGAGAAAGGAAAAGAAAGATGTGGCTAATTAGTAATGCAGAATTACATGTCACATTATAACCTGTTATCTAAATTTGCCTAGAATAGTTCAAATAAATGTGGAGACTCATCAAATCCTGTCCCAGGAGACTTTTAGTCCCTATGTCCTAATTTATATTTCCTCGATCTTCGATACATTTAACTCTTAAAAGACAGAACATTCCTTAAAACTTACTATATATGTCAAGGAGTAAAACTACACTGGACCTTATTCTAGGGTCTTACCTTATCTGAGAAATAATTACAACTTGAATAAAGCACCAAGAAGTATTACATAATAGGAAAAAAACTGTGTTCATATTCCCTTTAGAGGAACCAACAATTTCCCCCAAAAGGAATCTTATTTTAAAGTTCCATTCTTAATATTTTCAAAAAGACCTTTCACCTAGTAAAAGTAAGAGCATGTAGTAATATTAAAGCTTTGATTTTCAACTATGACTTCCATCTGTTCCTCTTCTAATCATATTGTCTGTTATAAACACTATAAGAAATTAGTACTTCTCTTTCTTGGTTTTGACTATACTTTTATCTCTTTACAGCTAAATGTAGATAATATTTCATTTTTATGTAAAATGTTTTCTTATTCCATGTGAACAAATATTCTTGTAGGTAACATAAAGGAGGTAGAAATAAAATACATATTAATTCTTCCAAGTTGGAGAGACCATCAAGGTTCTGAGGGGACTGTAGTTACAAATAATGGGAAAAATTCAGAGGCAGTATTTCTGAAAAGTACAGGGAGCGGTTGGGGGAAAGGGAAATCAATAGGTAGAAAAGAATAAATTTGTTCTCTAAAAAAAAAAAATACATTGTGGTATGATGATAACGAACAACTGGTTTCAACAGACAATTTTGTTATTTGAAAATAGGGCATAAACTGTATAGTTTTTAGAAGAGATAAGTAGGCTGCAACAACATTGTGGAAATTGGTATTCCTTGCTTAAGAAACCTTTTTTTTTTTTTTTTTGAGGTGAAGTTTCGCTCTTGTTACTCAGGCTGGCGTGCAATGGCGCGATCTCGGCTCACCGCAACCTCCGCCTCCTGTGTTCGGGCAATTCTCCTGCCTCAGCCTCCTGAGTAGCTGGGATTACAGGCACGCGCCACCATGCCCAGCTAATTTTTTGTATTTTTAGTAGAGACGGGGTTTCACCATGTTGATCAGGATGGTCTCGATCTCTTGACCTCGTGATACACCCGCCTCGGCCTCCCAAAGTGCTGGGATTACAGGCTTGAGCCACCGCACCCAGCCAAGAAACAATTTTATCTATACCATGCAATTTCTTCTGTAACTTTATAAGAAAACATGATGATGTCTGATGTGGAGAAACTTGTCTATTACATGTAATAGAAAAAGGAAATACAAACTATAATTTCTATCTTCGGTTTGCTGAGGAAAAAAGAGGTAAGAGGAAATGGGAAAATAAAGAAGGCTACAAACCACTTGAATAAATCATGTAAATAAAAGATGGCAACTAAATGATTACATGAACGAAATCATGAACAATAATGTAAAATAAAGGCTCCACTTCAAAATAATTGCTTTGCTTTATAGGCCAACTAGATGGTAATATCATAAAAGATGATAAACAAAACAAAGAAAAACTATAGTTTTCATTAAAGAAATAATCGAAAATTCATGAAATGACTATATTGACAAATCATTAGTAAAATACATGGATATCAGGGGAAGGTGCATTTTTTTTTTCACAAGAAGGATTCAACACAGGAAGGTGCATTTAAAAAGAATCTATGACAAATTACATTAAAACAAAAGCCAGTCGGGGTGGTGGCTCAAGCCTGTAATCCCAACACTTTGGGAGGCCAAGGCGGGTGGATCACCTGAGGTCAGGAGTTCGAGACCAGCCTGGCCAACGTGGTGAAACCCTGTCTCTACTAAAAACACAAAAAAATTAGTTGGGTGTGGTGGCAGACACCTGTAATCCCAGCTACTTGGAAGGCTGAGGCAGGAGAATTGCTTGAACCTGAGAGGTGGAGGTTGCAGTGGGCTGAGATCACACCATTGCACTCCACCCTGGGTGACAAAAGTGAAACTCCTTCTCAAAATAATAATAATAATAAAAGTCAGAACATATTTTGTATTACAATCTCTATAATGCTAATAAGCTATTTATAATAATAATAATTTTCAAATGTCTCCTAAGAGAAAATCCAAACTCTTTCAAGATTTGAAGTTTTAAACTTTCAAACCTAGTCTCATATTTTAAAAATAATATCATTTATCTATGAAACATATTCTTAAAACCAATGGTAACCATACCTGTTATCATTCTTTATTCAAGGTCTATGATAGTAGATGGTTTGGAAATGCAACTGACCATGCAAGTGCCAATAATAATGTATTTCATAACTTTTCTACAAGGGAAGTTGCCAGTATTCTAAAAGTATTAGTATTCATTAACATAAAGTAATAATGGGGTCTAGAAAAAGATTCACCTACAAATTCAAAAGCTGCTTAATCAAATTCAGTTTTCATTCACAATCAGTTGAAATAGTAATGTCTCATTTACTTCTTTTTTTTCTTTTCTCATTTACTTCTTACAGGGAATTTTCTAGTTAATTAGACAGATCAGGGGGGAAAAAAAGATATTAGCAAAGCACAATTATCTGTCAATAACAGTTGGGACACTCTTTCCTATTTTGCATCTGGAGGTTCCATTATTCAGGTACGAATTTAAAACATCCCAGGAAAATGATATTATTTTTACATTTTTTCTTACTTTCAATGACAAAAAGGTTGACGTTTAATTCAATTAGAAGGCTGTAAAATAAGCTAGTGTTTGTTACTGGTCAAATTTTGGACTTTGTTAAATGGTGTGCTAAAAGTTAAGATAATGGGGGCTAAGACAATAGGAGTAAATAATTATTTCTCTAAGCATTTAATAGCTAGTTTATCTTCCAAATTAAAAAAAAAGGGAGAGGGAGAAAATTACCCATTTAAAAATCAAAGCAAGTCTAAAAGAAAATTCCTCTTGGATGTTTAGCTTTCTAACTACATTTCTGGCCATAATGCATAAAATGTACTATAATATCATTACCACACGAATCTACTTTTGAACAGAAAATGTCTTAGTATTTGTGTATTCTAGAACCAGCTACTTAAAAATTAAGATTTTCTGAATGAGAGAACAAAAGAATCACGAAGATCTAAAGAAAAATGAGAAGACCAACAGTTGAGAAAGTACTGACAGTTACAATTATCACGGGAAAGCCTTCATACATAACAAAAAACCATGGAAAACTTTTAAACTGATCAAACACTAAATGAATCTGGCACTCCTTCATTACATAAGGCTTTATTTATTTTTTCCTTTTTTGTTTTTTGAGATAGAGTCTCACTCTGTTGCCAGGCTGGAGTGAAGTGTTGTGATCTAGGCTCATTGCAACCTCTGCCTCCCAGGTTCGAGTGATTCTCCTGTCTCAGCCTCCCAAGTAGCTGGGACTATAGGCACCTGCCAACACACCAGGCTAATTTTTGTATTTTTTAGTAGAGATGGGGTTTCACCATGTTGACCAGGTTGGTCTCAAGCTCCTGACCTCAGGTGATCTGCCCGCCTCAGCCTCCCAAAGTGCTGGGATTATAGGCATGAGCCACTGTGCCCAGTCTACATAAGGTTTTAAACCAGTATAGAAACTACTTTCTTAAATTTCACATGAAATAATTTATAAAGACATAAATTTGTAAAGATATAAACCATAAAAAAAGATCCTATTTAAGAAGCCTAAACTTGGCCTAAAACAAGACCTCAAGAATGTATTTGAGGGAAATTAACAAAGGATTTAAATGAAGAATTCAATGTGCATATCATAAGGTAGATAAATCAATTCTATACCTCCTTCGATGAATCTCTAATTTCTCTTTCAGAATCTATGCTCCTTTACCGTAAAGTCAACATTCATATGCCTGCCTTTCATACAAGTCATACTTTCAAACATACACTGATATTCCTAAATCTTGCCTTTCCTATTCCAATTTTAAAATTAATGCTTACAGTTCATTTGCAACTATAACCTGTTAAATCTGCCTTCCAAACACAAAAACACTGCCATTTTTGTCACCACGAGGTGGGTACTCAAACACTTTTATTGTATTTTTATTCTTGCTATTTTATTTAAAAAAAAAATGAAAAGCAGAAAAATACTAACAGCAAGAAATGTAGAGCTCATAGATTTAATACAACAGAAACAATGATGAAGCTCATCAGTCATGCCAAAAGCTGCCAATTCTTTTTTTTTTTTTTTTTTTTTTTTTTTTTTTTTTTTTTGAGATAGAGCTTCGCTCTTGTTGCCCAGGCTGGAGTGCAGCAGCACGATCTCAGCTCACTGCAACCTCTACCTTCTGGTTTCAAGCGATCCTCCTGCCTCAGCCTCTCAAGTAGCTGGGGTTATAGGGACCCAATACGAGGCTACATGTTGGCCAGGCTGGTCTTAAACTCCTGACCTCATGATCCGCCTGCCTTGGCCTCCTAAAGTGTTGGGATTACAGGCGTGAGCCACTGTGCCCACCCAAAAGCTGCCAATTCTTAGGATCAAGTAGACCAAATAGTTACTGGGTCACAACAGGAAAAAACTGAAGAGCATACAGGAAACATGAGTTATCATTACAGATTTTATATTTGAAAAATCTCTAAGAACGGAAATCCCCTTATAACGCATTAATCTGTTGTTCAGCTTGCACATATTCAACTTCTTTGTATGTTTTCAGGTTTATACATATGTATACAGGAGAGGAGCAAACTCTCATGCTACTATGGTTTCTTTCAGTGACCAAAAAAAGTTATTTGTTAAAATGAATTTGCTGTAAGTTCTTACTGACTTAATGAGTCAGACCTCCACCAAGGAACATGTGATTGACTACTGTAATTTTTTGCAAGTCATCATTTATTGTTTGCCTCCTGTGTGCCAGGCCTATGCTGGACTCTGAGTGACACAAAAACAGGTTAAGATAGGGACGTGACCCTCCAAAGACTCTGAAATCAGAAGTGCTGCAGTAAGTCCTTATACTGGATAGGGTACTTTATTATAGATAAAGCAGAGACACCAGGGATCAGAGAAAAGATGAAGCTGTCCCAAAGCAGAGTTAGGACTTTGAGCCTAGGTCTCCTAAAATCTAGTTTAGTGCCCTTCCTTTTTGATCATTCTTTTAGAATATGTGACTTTAAAAAGAGGATATTCACAGATGGAGGCATTTTAGGCACTGTGCCACCTTAATGGGAAAGATAATTTTTAGGCAGGTACCTTAGTTGAGATCTCTCAAATCTTAAGGCAGCTACTCATTATTTTCACTTGTACAAAAGAGCTCAACACTTATCTCACCACTTTACCATGATATGGAGTTTTATGTAACGATGCAGGAATTGGCACATTTCTGCAAGATCAGTTTCTACTAACCCTGACCTCTCCCCATCTAGACCCTCTTTTGTGATCCTGCCTTTTCCAGCCACTCCATGATTTTCCTTCTGACTTCCTTTTCATTGTGCTTTGTAGAGCCATGCCTGGCTCCTTCTTCTTTCTGAAGTGCCTTCTTTATCCTGTGTAAAATTGACCCTTTACTTTTCTTTCTGACCCTGTGTAATATTTTCTTTTTGGAGAATTTAGCCTGAAAGGAAAAAACACATTTGACTGCTTTATGAGATAATAAAACTGAAAGGCTCATTTTCTATACCTAAGAATAATTTGTTAAATTATTTATTCAGGTATAAATAATTAAAAATAAATACAGTGCAAACTTACAGGCAAATTTGGAGTTGTTCTCATAATTATTATAAAAGCAATACAAGGACCTTTGTAATTTTCTAGTTAAGATTACTGTGGCCAGGCGCAGTGGCTCATGCCTTAATCCCAACACTTTGGGAGGCTAAGGCAGGTGGATCACAAGGTCAGGAGTTCAAGACCAGACTGGCCAACAGAGTGAAACCCTGTCTCTACTAAAAAATACAAAAATTAGCTGGGCATGGTGGCTCATGCCTGTAATCCCAGCTACTTGGGAGGTTGAGGTAGGAGAATTGCTTGAACTGGGACCAGGGAGACAGAGTTTGCAGTGAGCCGAGATTGCAACACTGTATTCCAGCTTGGGCTACAGAGCGAGACTCGATCTCAAAAAAAAAAAAAAAAAAAAAAATTTATTGCTAAACACTATCTTAAAGTCTGAAGAAGGTCAAGTCAGGGAAGTGTTTTGTAAGAAATGCCAATACAATATTGAGGGGCTTATTAATCTTCATGATGGCTATTGAGTTAACATTTAAAAGTCAACAGATACAAAATTAGCCCTTAATATATACAGTAGGCACTACATGAGAGTTACCTTACATAGAAAAATATAGAACCTTCTGCTTGATTCTTTCAGTAGAGGCATATGAAGGTACAGACCTCCTACCCTAAGCATGCTCTTTTGATAAGATAAATAGGTATTCAGTGATTTCTCACATATAACTATAGAGAAACTTAAAAGTCTTCTTAGTAAAACAATAGGATATATGTATAAAAGTGTCATAGTTTGCTTACCTTTCCATCAAAGCGTTTTATTATATATTGATCCAGACCCAAGTCTGTAAAAGAAAGGGAAAAAACATTTAGCCACTGATTATAACTCAAGTGAAATATATAAAATGACAGCTCTTGGTTTTGTTTCTAGTCATTCAATTAAAAGTACAAAACATTTATTCAAAGGCCACAAGAAAGAATGTTTTGCCCCACTTTCAGATTCAAAGTGTGAGTGCTAAGAGATATCAACCCTTTTATTTTACATATCAGAAAAGCAGTGCTCTAAGAAGGTTAAAGTGTGCAAACTTATTCAATAGTAGAGTCCAATCAGAACTCCAGACTCTCCCAGGGTGGTGCTCTTTTCATTGTATCAAAGTGCTATATTACTTTTCATTAAGGTAAGAAACATTAGTTTAATCTGAATGCATAGTAATTTTTTGTATCAAGTTCAAAGAAAATAACTCAGTATCAAAAAAAGAAAAAAACTATTGCGATACTCCTCAACAGACACAAACAGACCATCTTAATACTACCTTTTAAAGTTGGGTCCCATATTAGATATTTACTTGGGAATACCCAGCTTTGGATTCTGTGCAATGATAAAAATTAAGTGAATATATTCCTTGGCATTGAGGGCAGGGATATTTTTGTCTTTGCACACAGCTTTATCTCCAGCATTTGAAACAAGGCTTGATCAATAATTATCTGCAAAAGAATGAATGAATAAGATACAGTCCTTACCCTGAAAAGTCACAATTTAGTTAGAAAGACATATGGATATAATAATTAATATTACAACGGAACATACAATTAGTTCAATAACAGGGTGCTGTGGGAGTTTTGAAAGTGCAGAAATTAGCACCCAGTTACACTTATTTTCTTGCATTATTATTTAGTTCTTTTCTTTCACTTGTCACTAGTTCAGGCTTTTAGCTCACTATGCCCACAGTTTTACAATCATCAGATTATCATTGCTCCTGGAAAAAGCTTTTTGCATTTCTACTTCTACACATTTGGTTATACATTCTTCTTATCTAAAATGTGCCTCATCTTCCAGAAGTCAGCCCTAAACAAATTGAACCATTGACTGTAAAAGAAACAGATAATTCATAACACAGAAAGAAATGTTAAGAAGAATTTTAATTTGCAGCCTGACAGACATTTAAGAGCGTATAAGTCATAAAGGCTGATATTTAACAGAACAGGCTTCTGATAAAAGAACAGAGAACAAGAAAGAGTTCTAGACAATTAAAACTTTGATTGCCTATCTCATCTCCCCCTATTTTATATTTTACTTTTTTTTTTTTTTTTTTTTTTTGAGACAGAGTCTTGCTGTCACACAGGTTGTAGTGCAGTGGCATGATCTTGTCTCACTGAAACCTTCATCTCCCAGATTCAAGTAATTGTCCTGCCTCAGCCTCCTGAGTAGCTGGGATTACAGGCATGTGCCATGACACCCATCTGATTTTTGAGTCTTTAGTAAAGATGGGGTTTCGCCATGTTGGCCAGGCTACTAGGTCAGGTCTAGAACTCCTGACCTCAGGTGATCCACCTGCCTCAGTCTCCCAAAATGCTGGTTTTACAGCCCTGAGCCACTGTGCCCAGCCCTATTTTTTAATATGCTGTCAAAAGATAAGGATAAGGTAACTTCCCAAACTACTGCCAAAAGACAGTGGGATAGAAAATAGAAAATATAAGACAGAATTATAGAAAACAGAGACTCAATCCAAGAGATTTAGCATCCTACAGGACCTTTCTCATTCAGAAATAGTGATAAAATAATCCAGAAAATACTAGTAGAAACTTTCTCAGAACTAAAGAGAGACAAACTAAAAGACCTTACCAAGTGTTCTAAGCATACTAAACAAAACACTACCCACATTTCAGTGTATGCTTATGAAATTTCAGAATAACAAGGATAAAAAACTCCTAAAGATTTTCAGAAAAAAAATCTTCCTGGTTCCTTACAAAGGCATGAGAATCAGAATAGAATCAGATGTCTCACAAGTGAAACCTGGCACATCGACTAATGGAGATATATGCTTACTAATTGCATCCATACTGTCCAACAGAAATATACTGTGAATAGGAAATGCAAGTCACATGTATAATTTAAAATTTTTTAATAGCCATCTTTAAAAAGGTAGAAAGGATGAAATCCTGTCATTTGAGGCAACATGGATAGAACTGGATGACATTATGTTAAGTGAAATAAGCCGAGAACAGAAAGTTGAATACCGCATGTTCTCACTTTTATGTGGAAGCCAGAAAAAGTTGACCTCATAGAAGTAGAAAGACCTATTCCAAAAGACATTTTATTTTTTTGGGGGGGTGAGGGGGAAGAAATGACACCAAAGGAACTTAAAAACATTAAAAAAGACCAACAGAAATAGTTACTATCTGGAAATATATAATGTTTTCTCCTTGTAAGTTCTTTATGTATGATAGTTACTAAAAAATCAAAACAATGTCTGGTAGAATTTTCTATGTATATAGATATAACATACAGGACATGACAACATAAAGTTAGGAGAGACCTATATGGTGGTATCTATCTATATTCCACTGAAAGCGGTAAAATGTAAATCCTTAATAGACTGTAACAAGCTAAGTGTGTTTATCACAATACCTACAGCCACTAGTAGAATAAAGATATACAAAGAAATACTGTTAACCCAAAAGATTAATTCAAACTATACTAAAAAATTTTCAAATAATCCAAAAAGAAGGCAAGCAAGGGGATAAGAAGAACATAAAAAAGGTAAAATAAGAAAAATGCAAATAAAATAGTAGGCCTAAATCCAAACATATCAATAATTACATTAAATATAAATAATCTAAAATGCAATAATTAAAAGACAGAGGCTGTCATACTTTATCAAAAACAAGATCTAGCTACATGCTGTCTACAAGAATCCTATTTTATTTTTTATTATTTGAATTTATCGTTAAGTTTTAAGGAACCCCATTTTAAATATAATGATATAAGGAGGCTAAAAGCAACAGGATAGGAAAAGATATCATTAAAAAAATAATCAGAAGAAAACTGGAGTGGCTATATAAATACCAGGCTATGTAGACTTCAAAGCAAAAAAAAAAAAAAAAAAAAAATTCACATGGAAAGAGTCAATTATGTAATGGTAAGAGGGTCAATTTACCAAGTAATATTAATAATCCTAAAAATGTGTATACCTAATAGGAGAGTTTCAAAATATGTGAAGCAAAAACTAGAACCAGGCACTAGGTCATGTGCTTATAGTCCCAGCTTCTTGGGAGGCTGACACCAGGAGGATCACTTGAGGCCAGGAGCCAGGAGATCAAGGCTCCAGTATACTATGATCAAGTCTATTTACAGCCACTGCACTCCAGCTGAGCAACATAGTGAGGCCCCTCATCTCTAAAATGAATAAACAAACAACAAACAAAAAACCAAACTGATAGTACTGAAAGTATGAACAGATAAATCCAAAATTAAAGTCAGAAATCAACACCCTTCTCTCAATAACTGATAAAGTAGACTGCAAATTAGTTAGGATATGGAAGACAGATAGCAGATTAGTGGTTGCCTGGGAATTTGAGGGCAGGAAAGAGAGGTAAAGAAATATAACAAATGGGAATGAAGAAACTCTTGGGGGTGATCAACATGTTCTTATATTAACTGTGTCAATGATTTCACTAGAATATACATATAACTAGTATGTCAAAACTTATCAAACACTTTATAAATATGTGCTATTTATTTTATATTAATTATATCTTAATACAGTTTAAAATAACATACAAACTATCAAGGACAAGACTGAAACATTTGAAAATATCAATAATGGGCCGGGCGCAGTGGCTCAAGCCTGTAATCCCAGCACTTTGGGAGGCCGAGGCGGGTGGATCACGAGGTCGAGAGATCGAGACCATCCTGGTCAACGTGGTGAAACCCCGTCTCTACTAAAAATACAAAAAAATTAGCTGGGCATGGTGGCTCGTGCCTGTAATTCCAGCTACTCAGGAGGCTGAGGCAGGAGAATTGCCTGAACCCAGGAGGCAGAGGTTGCGGTGAGCCGAGATCGCGCCATTGCGCTCCAGCCTGGGTAACAAGAGCGAAACTCCGTCTCAAAAAAAAAAAAAAAAGAAAATATCAATAATGACAAATTCTGTGCATTAAAAATCACCACAAATAAGATAAAAAGACAGGCCCCAGACTAGGAGAAGATATCTGCAATGTATATAACAGATTTCAATAAAGAATATATAAACTGCTTTTGCCAAAAAAGAGAATTAAATGGAAAAAATGAGCAGAGACTATAAACAGGCAATTAATAGAAAAGGCAATATAAGCAGTCAATAACATGAAGAGATGATAAGCCTCACTTGCCATTAGTGAAATGCAAAATAAAATACACTTCAACTTTAAAACATTTTAAAGTGTAGAGGGTTTATGTGTCTGTGATCAAAGTTAAGCTGTTATCAGCTTGAAATAATCTGTTATAATTATGTTTTTTATAAGCCTCATGACAGCACAAAGAAAAATCCTGTAATAGAGACACTAAAAATAAAAGGCAAGGAATTAAAATATACTACCAGAGAAAATAACCACAAAGAAAGACAAAGAAGACAATAACAAAGGAAAAAAAGGAAGAGAAGGGTTACAAAACAACCAGAAAATGAGTAACAACAGCTGTAATAAAGGCCCTACAAATCAAGAGTAACAGTGACTAAAGATGGTCTAAATTCCTCAACGAAAAAACACAGAATGGCTGAATAAATTTTTTTTTAAAAGACTCAACTATATGCTGCTTATTAGAGATTCATTTCACCACAGAGACACAAATATATTGAAAGTAAGGAAAGAAAAAAAGATATTTAGAAAGGGAAACCAAAAGAGAGCAGGAGTAGCTATACCTAGATAAAACAGATTATAAGTCAAAACTGTAAAAGGAGACAAAGAAGGTATTATTTAGTAATAAAGGAGTCAATTCATTAAGACGATATGACAATTGTAAATATATATGAACCTAATCTCAGTGCACATAAATATATAAAGCAAATATTAGTAGATATAAACAGAGAGAGACTGCAATACAATAATAGTAGGGGGCTTCAACATCCTATTTTCAGTAATGAGCGTATCATCAGATAGAAAACCAATAAAGGAACATCAGATTTAAACTGTACTCTGGACAAAATAGACTTGAGAGATTTACAGAACATTCCATCCAACTGCTATTGCATACACATTGCTCTCACCTGCACATGAACACTTCTCCATGACAGATCATATGTTAGGCCACAAAACAAGTCTTTTTTTTTTTATTTTTTTTGAGACGGAGTTTCGCCCTTGTTACCCAGGCTGGAGTGTAATGGCGCGATCTCAGCTCACCGCAACCTCCGCCTCCTGGGGTCAGGCGATTCTCCTGCCTCAGCCTCCTGAGTAGCTGGGATTACAGGCACACGCCACCACGCCCAGCTAATTTTTTGCACTTTTAGTAGAGACGGGGTTTCACCATGTTGAGCAGGATGGTCTCGATCTCTCGACCTCGTGATCCACCCGCCTCGGCCTCCCAAAGTGCTGGGATTACAGGCTTGAGCCACCGCGCCCGGCTCACAAAACAAGTCTTAACAAATTTAAGAAGACTGAAACTATATCAAGTATCTTTTCTGACCATAATGATATAAAACTACAAATAAATAACAGGAGGAACCTTGGAAACATTACAAAGACGTGGAAATCAAACAATATGTTCCTGAATAATGGGTCAATGAAGAAATTAAAAAGAAAGCTAAAAAGTTTCTTGAGGCAAACAAAAATGGAAATACAACATGTTTTTGCTATGGAATATACCAAAAACAATTCTAAGAGAGAAGTTGGTAACAACACTACCTCAAAAAAGAAGAAAGCCCTCAAATAAACAACCTAATATTGCATCTTGGGTAACCAGAGAAACAAGAAAAAACTCAACCAAATATTAGTAGAAGAAAGGAAATAATAAAGATCAAAGCAGAAATAAAGAAAATAGTAGAAAAAGCAAGAAGATAATTTACTTTCATAAGTTTCTTAAAATTTAAACCTGATAATACCAAGTGTTCATAGGAATGCAGAGGAAGAAACTCATATTCTTGGAAAGAAGGTAAATTTTTGTATTTACTCTGGAAATCAATTTGGCAATGTCTAGCAAATGTGAAGAGGAATGTACTATATGGGCCAGCACATCCAGTTCCAGGTATATGGTGAAAATAACTTCTTGGCCAGGTGTGGTGGCTCACACCTGTAATCCCAGCACTTTGGGAGGCTGAGGCAGGTGGATCATCTGAAGTCAGGAGTTCAAGATCAGTCTGACCAACAGGGTGAAACCCCATCCCTACTAAAAATACAAAAATTAGCCAGGCATGGTGGCGGGTGACTGTAACCCCAGCTACTCAGGAGGCTGAGGCAGGAGAATCACTTGAACCTTGGAGGCGGAGGTTGCAATGAGCTGAAAGGATATTTTCTTGACCCTTTCACAGGACTCTCGACAGGGGTGCCTTGTTTGCTTAGCTTGCCCCATTTACCTGTCATGGGAGGTAGCGTGCAAGTGAATGAGTGCAGAAACCAGGCAAGCAAGTGCAGGAACCAGTCAACTGCTTTTGGGTGCTGGCAGGAGCAAACACCATGTGGGTCATGTGGCAGCATACAGATCGGGTGCCTGCAACTCTTGAAGCCCCAAAAGGTGGTTACAGTGCTCCTTTAGCTCTACCATCCACAGATGGCTTAATAGTTAACAGCTCAGTGGGCCCTTTGCCTCATCATGTGGGATGGCTGCCCTCAGCCAGCAAGGACAAGGGCCAATGTGACAGCCTTTCTTTGGGTATCTGTACTTGTGGCTCTCAAGCTCTTGTCTGGCATCCAAGAAAATTGAGGTCACATGGAAAAATTGAAGGATGGTGAATGGAAAGGATTTTATTGAACAATGAAGGTGGCTCTCAGCTGGAAGGCGAGCTGGAAAGGGGATGGGATGGGCAGGTAATCTTCTTCTGAAGTCCGGCTGTCTCTGGTTGGACTCTTATCCAAAAAGTCAAGTCATCAAGCTGTCCTTTGAAGTCAAGTCACTTCTCTCCAATCTTCAGCAACTTCTCTGCTTCTCTCTGAGTCTGAAGTCTTTATAGGCACGAGATTAGGGGCAAGGTGGGCCATGGGTAGTTTAGGAAAAGGCAACATTTAAGCAAGCAAACAAGGATAGAAGTTCTCGCTTTGGGATGCAAGTTTCAGGCTTTTTGGCTTGAAGATGGGGTTTTGTCAGGGACTGCCCCTGTCTGCCTAGAATTTCTCTGCCTCTTATTGCTATCAGTAGAATACAAGGACCTTTTACTGAAGGAACTTACCTTGTTGGGAAGAAAACATTAGTACAAAAATACTTTTAAAATATATTCCATGTATATAACCATGTGAAAAATTATTATTAACCAAATTAAAAGTGCTCTAAGGGGCCGGGCATAGTGGCTCACACCTATAATCCCAGCACTTTGAGAGGCCAAGACGGGAGATCATGTGAGCCCAGGAGTTCCAGATCAGCCTGGGCAACATAGTGAGATCCCATTTCAATCAATCAATCAATCAATCAATAAAAGTGCTGTAGGTAAGATTATTATTAAGGATACTTAGGGGTCATCCTAGAGATAATATGTAGTCCAGGAGAAGTAAATCACAATATGATCTGTGTTTCCCTCTTTTATACACTTTTCATCTCCAAAGAAGATGAAATCACATCAAGATAATAAGGTCAGCCAGTTGGATATGGTGGGGGGAAAAAACAGGTTTGCTCTAAAGAAAGCTCAAGTTTTCCTACATAGAACTTTAAAAATTCTCCCAATGCCACTGTTTCCTCAAATAATTGGCCAGCTATGCAGAGCTGGTTACTACAATAGCAAGCACCACTCAGAGCTCAGAACCTGAAGCAACTATCTAACTCATTATACCTAAGGATGGCAATGACATTCAGACTTCACAGAGGGAGATGGGACATATTCAAATCACACAGAATATTTTTTCCTTTTAATGTCTATCCTACTTAACTATGATTATTCCAAACTTTCTTGACATTCAGTACAGAAAAATTCTTCATCTTGCACTCTAAAGTTCATCTGCTCCCTATTCATTTTAAAACTGCTTAATTTTAGGGCTTCATGTGGTCTGTGCTTCATGATTATTTTTGAACTGTTCTAAAAGTAAAATGTATAAATTTGGATCTGTTGGGTATCCTGGGATACAGCATGTGTGAAAAATACGACAAAACTAAGTTGAAATATGAGCTACTGGCTACAGTCCAGCCATCTCTGATAGAAATTCAAACTACAAAAAATCTACAGCCTCACTTTGTTCCTTATCTCAACCCATATAGGAATAATATATCTTTTACTTCTGCTGCATCAACATTTCTGGAAGTTCCTGTTCATGAGTAAATGAAAACGAAGCCAAATTTCCCATTGACTCTCATTTCAACATATCCTATTTTCCTCCTGATTACTGTTGATGAAAAAAAAACAACTCTGTAAAATATCTGAAGAGATTATTCTGAGCCAAATATGAGGACCATTAACTAGTGACACGGCCTCAGGAGGTCCAGAGGATACGTGCCTAAGGTGGTTTGGTTACAACTTGGTTTTACATATTTTAGGAAGACATAAGACATCAGTTAATACATGTAAGGTATACACTGGTTTGGTCCAGAAAGGCAGGACAACCTGAAGCAGGGGAAGTCCTTACAAGCAGATTCAAAGATTTTCTGACTAGCAATTGGTTGAAAGAGTTAAATTACTATATAAGATCTGGAGTCAACAGAAAGGAGTGTCTGGGTTAAGATAGCTGTGGAGACCAAGGTTCTTATTATGTAAATAAACTCTCATAGGTGGCTGCCCTTAGGGACAAAAGATGGCAAATATGTCCTACTCAAGCCTTTAAAAGGTTCTATACTCTCAGGTAATCTCTTCAGGATCAGACAAAGACCAGCAAAAGGGAAGGCAATTCTCTACTGAATGTAAATTTCCCCCAGAAGAGACAGCTTTGCAGGGCCTTTTCAAAGTGTGTCAAAGAAACATATTTTGCAGTAAAATACTTTGATTTCTTTCAGGGCCTGCTATCCATCATGTGATGCTGTACTAGTCGGGCTGGAATGTGATATCCTTTGCTACAGAGTCTGTTTTGTGTCTTAAATATCTGTTTTAATGTTCATGCTAATCAGTTATGCCTGAGTTCCAACAAAGAACATAATGAGGCATAACCAAACCCCCTTCATGGCCTGAACCAGTTTTTCATGTATCTTTGGAATCGCTTTGGCTAAGGGCAGGGGTCCATTCAATCAATGGGGGAAGAGGGGAGACTTAGATTCTCATAGTACAAGAAAAGCACTTATTCATTATTCTGACTTTTTATAAAAATCAGGAACATGCTTAGCATATTAGAGATTTAGTAATTATTCTTTTCATGCAATTGGTCTTTCAATAATTAAAAAACAAAATATTTCAAAGTAAAATGCCAGGACACATAAAAGCAATTAGTATAATAATTTCCAAGGGGATAAAAATAATCTTTATGTGATGAAATGATCTTTAGTGTCCTGTCTAAAGTCTTACTTCATTTTTAACACTGGAAGCAAAATACAGTCTTATTTAAATTTATTGATACAGGTCTGGTGTGGTGGCTCACAGCTGTAATCCCAGCACTTTGGGAGGCCAAAGCTGGAGGATTGCTTGAGCCCAGAAGGTTAAAATCAGGCTGTGTCAGAGGCATTCGAACCAGAGGGACTCCATCTTGAATAGGGGCTGGGTAAAATAAGGCTGAGACCTACTAGTCACAGGATGAGATACAGATCACAAAGACCTTGCTGATAAAACAGCATGTGGTAAAGAACCTGCCCTAAACCCACCAAAACCAAAATGGTGATGAGAGTGATCTCTGTTCGTCCTCATTGCTCATTATATGCTAATTATAATGCATTAGCAATGCTAAAAGACACTCCCACCAGCACCATGGAAGTTTACAAATGCCATGGCAACGTCAGGAAGTTACCCTATATGGTCTAAAAGGGGGAGGAACCCTCAGTTCTGGTAACTGTCCATCACTTTCCTGGGAAACTCATGAATAATCCGCCCCTTGTTTAGCATATAATCAAGAAATAACAGTATACTCAGTGGAGTAGCCCATACTGCTGCTCCACCTATAGAGTAGTCATTATTTATTCCTTTACTTTCCTAATAAACTTGCTTTCAATTTACTCTATAGATTCGCCTAGAATTCTTTCTTGTGCAAGATCCAAGTTCCTGCAGTCTGGATCAGGACCCCTTTTCCAGTAACACCTAGGCAACACAGTGAGTCCCCTATCTCTACTAAAAAATCAAAAAAATATCCTCCAACTAAGGAAAAAAAAGAATCCTTCAGATTGTTTAAAATGAAAGAGCTTAGCTGTTTTTTAAAGACCAAGCATAGGTACAACTTTAAGCAATAGTGTACCTACTAGAATAATGTTGCACATCAAATGTATTTTCAGATTTTCAAATAAGAACAAAATCACAAATTTTCAAAGTTTGTTTTTAATTGTTTAAGAAATATATTTACTTCCTATGTTTTTCCCTAGAAAATTCCATTTGTGGAGAACATACAGCAATATTATCTAATATTTAGTTTGCTGAGAATAGGAGGTATAAACACCTCCTCAGTCATCCATCCCTTTCTTTCCGTTAGGGAGGAATCTCTCTATAGTTATTACCACTGCTGCTGTTATGTATTTCCAATGACATTGCCCCTGAAACCTCTTGAACAAAAAAAATGTAGGCAAGAAACTGATCTAAAATCTTAACTCTCTTTATATTTAACTGTGTTCATTTCTTTCCATTTTCACACATTTACTTTGGATCATATTATATTAACTCAGGGTAAACTGTCCTCTGATATGGTTAATGCAAATATATTTTTTGGATGATAATCAGAGATACGTTTTCTTTTCTTTCTAACCTTTTAGGTTTTAACCTTTCCTTCCAGTGGAATAATACTAATTTGACTGTCTCTTCATGAATCAGCCTTCAATATCCATCTATTATTTTATATTTTGAGCTCTGGCCTACTAAAATAATGAACACAAAGTACAGAAATTTCTGAATGTCTGATAAAGATTCTTAATCAATAGCACAGTTTTCTGTAATTAAACAGTGGTAGGTAAGAAGTCAAGGCAGCTTCTACTTGGAGAGCTTACATATCGCTGCGCTACATCTCTCCAAAAATCCACTTCTGTGGCTGAGCCCTAATTTATTTAAATTCTGGTGCTCTACTTTAATTTACGTAGTCTTACTAAATCTTCTAAAATGCCACCAGGTTTTCCATGTTTCACATCCAGTGTGATTTGGTCAATTAAACCCTCAAGTCCATAACACTCCCATAAAAGACAGGAAAAATGATAAGGTTTTGGAGAGACTTAAAATTTACACATATAAATTAGAATGTCTTAAATACATTTCAATTGAGGAAAAACTTTTAAAAATAAAAAGCTTAAACTAATTGGTAGGAAAAATGAAATCTGCTAACCTTTTCGCTTAGTTACCATCCTGCCCCAAAGTCGAAAAGAAAGCTCTCCTAGATACAGTGTTTATAAACGGTACGTCCTCAAGTAAACCATGCTTGCTTGTTTTTCATACCTATGCAGGATGAGTCTAGGCCTAGAAAACGCTTTCTTTGCCATTTTCCTTAAAGGGCTCCATCCTGAACTCAGTAATTTTAGCTAAGAAACAGTAGCTAAATTAAAAAGACCACTAATGGGACTAAAATACCTCTTTCTAGAATTTAACTAGGTATCTTGAAACCCTTTGTAAAAGAAATTTATATCTATAAAGGAAATCTCCATTAGAAGGTGTCTACTTGTATGCATTAGAAACAACAACCATTGTTTTAAATTTATATAGCAAGTCATACCTTTGTTTAAGGTGCTTTTCTGGCCATCTTGTCTTAACTGAACTTTACTTTTGTTTTTTCCTTTGTTTGAGCAAGTAATGATCCTATATTTAGGCCTAAAGTCTTAGCTCTGTGCTTTTGAAATATAAATTTTCTTTTTTCATTTAAGAGTTGTCCCTTTAGATTTGGAGTTGCCTAGCTAACAACTGCTTAGGCAATGAAACAGGTAACTGGAAGAGTAATAGTCTGAATGGGGAAAATAAAAACTATTTAAAAGCCAGCAAATGAGAAACCTTTATGAACACTGTAAGATCAGTGTATCTCTAGGTCCATATGTGTTATGTGTATTTAATAATGTTTGGTAAATAAAGCTGGTTTTTAAATTATTGGTAAAATAGAAATGGGTTCAAAATTGTCAGTTAAATACAATTCAATACTTGCTTGGTTTGACTGTGAGCTTATGTTTCTGGTTTTGAGCCTATGGATTTGGGGGGTCCTGATAAGTGACTGTGGTGAGATCTGGAGATATGTTCTCAGTACCTAGACCAGCAGCTACAAATTAGAGGAAAGCCTAATGTGGCCCCCTCCTTTCTTGCCCCAGCTTTGGTTCCTGGCTATTCTGGGAGGGGCTGGATCCTCTTGGCATCTTCACAGCTCAGTCTTTTGACCTGAGTTCTACATCTGGTATGTGAATTCAGGACTCAAAACAGGTCCTGTCCCCTTCATAGCCATCATGGATACCAGGTGGCTACTTGAGACCCAAGATGACTGGGGATTAGGGAGGGTACCTCTATCATAGTTTGACAATTATTTCAGTAATAAAAAATCTTATACAGAGCTAACTACAATCACCATGTCTGCTAAAAAAAAAATCTTAAAGTTATACTATGTTAAATTAAATAATAACCAAAAAATCTGAGTCATTTGTAAGTTAAAATACCAAAACATTCATTATTAAACAGAAGTTTACGTGTGTATACCTCGGTATATTATTTATATGGTATAGAAAAGCTAAATATATTTAGATTAATAAACAATAATTTGAGAAAACATCTTCCAAAAAGTTATAAAATGGTTTTCCTGCACAAATACTAATATAAAACAGTTCAAAATTACTTGCTAGGGATTTCATTAGAAATTAGAGTTGCTAACAGTTAATGTAGTTAATACACGTAATTAAAACTACTAAATGTAAAAAAAATTCTGTATTGAGAGTGTATAAACAAAAGCAAGATATGCTTTTGATGAGAAAAGTTATAAAGGCATGAAAATGCATATTTGTTAAAAAAAATTGTCTAGTTTGAAGTTACTTAAAAATTACTTTAAAGGAATAAAACAGGATGTAAATAAAACTAAAATACAGAAAGCTGAAAAAATAAGAATATATAAGAAATTATAAAAGATTTGTGAAAAGCTGGTGGTCAAAACTGACTAAAATTAGATTAATTTATTTATAAGGTTTTATGAAAGTTAGGTTTAATATTGATATTACAATACAAAAGTATTATTTGGTTTTTCTCTTTTGAACAAAAAACTCATATAGTATTAATAAGTGTTACTAAAATATTTCTGCTCCCTTTTAGAGTAAATTGCAAAAAAAAAAAAAAGGAAAGGAGAGACAAATTGTGTCTCCTGCTGGTCTTTCTCAGGTATTTTGATTATTCAGAAACCAGAGTCTCCTCTCTACCAAAGAGTAAAGGTTTTTGCTTTACTTGTTTATTTCATTTTCCCCCCTCTAACTCTAACATTGGAAGTGAGGATTTTTGCTTTTAAAAACATTTTTATCATTTTGGCAACGTGAATGATTATTTTAGAGTGACCTGTGATCCTATTTGGTCAAGTGTTTTAAGGCTTTGACATATTTGACAGGCTTCCTAAAATCAAATTTCAACTTCAAAATTAAGTCTTTTTTGTTGACCTCTCACTTTAGGATACTGCAGAGGGACCCTGAAGCATCCAAAAGAGAGATAAACAGAGTTATCTGATTTGTTAAATCACATGAGAAGCACTGTCAAATAAGAAATAAGGTTAAACCATCAATTTATATTTTTATAAATGTTAATAATGTATGTTCCAAAATTGTATAGGGCTCCTAAAATTCTGTATGTCTGGATATATACCATCAGTTATAATTATGGTTGTTATGTTAAATTATTGTAGGCCACGGAAATAACCAAATTTCCTTGTCAACTATGTTTTAAACTAGGACCATTTTAAGTTGTTTCCACATTTAATCGCTTAATTTTAATGAAGTTTCTGAAAAATTCACAAGCAAGCAAAATCCTGGAGCATTGTTATCTTCAAAGAGGTTTGCCAAAGGATGGCATGACATGCACCCTTAAATACAGGTTTCTGATAACTTTAGGATAATATTATTTAAACTTGGTAAGAATTCCCAGAACTCTAATGAAGAGATTGACTGGTTTATAAAACTGCTAACCAAAGCAGGACAAAAATTAATTGAATATCAAGAAAATACTTTGCCAGATTTTCATGCTGTATCACAGCTGGTACTGAAACTGTTTAGATAAGCAGTGTGAATGAACCCCATGGCCCAAGTAAAATTACCTATGAGAACATATTAAAACAAAACGTAAATACCAGTTTTGTGTCTCTAATTTAGGTAGATAGGTATTTAGGAGAACATAAGTCTAATGTCAAGTGTGGACTCACAGAGAACCTGAATGGCTGCCTTGTTCTTCTTGAGCCCTTAAAGCTTTCATTATTAAAAGCTCTGCAATTTTCATAACTCATCATGGAAGAGATAAAATGATCCAAATTAAAAATATATGTTGGTGTGGTGACTGTTCTACATTGCTAAATGGTTTACGGCAATGTTTGATTTGTCACATTCATATTCCTGGGAAGACAATCAAAACTTCATATTCATTTCTGCTACTTGATGGGCCATTTAAACATTTATAAATGGATTTCATTCAGTTGTGCTTTCTTTTAATTCACTCAGGGCAAAAGAATAATAAATGTATCCTTACAGAAGAATAAAGACACTTGATAATTGACTTGTGATGGATGACTTTTGTTCAAATTCACCTCAATCACAAACGAACTTGGGTATAGAGAAAACACATTTAATAACTTTATCTAGGCCGGGCATGGTGGCTCATGCCTATAATCCCAGCACTTTGGGAGGCCGAGCAGGCAGATCACCTAAGGTAAGGAGTTGAAGACCAGCCTAGGTAACATAGTGAAACCTCGTCTCTACTAAATATACAAAAATTAGCTAGGCATGGTAGCATATGCCTGTAATCCCAATTATTTGGGAGGCTGAGGCAGAAGAATTGCTTGAACTTGGGAGGCGGAGGTTGCAGTGAACCGAGATTGTACCACTGCACTCCAGCCTGGCGAAAGAGCTAAACTCTGTCTCAAAAAAAAACAAAACAAAAAACAAATACAGAAACATACAAAGAAGAATAAAATAATTTCTGATAATTTCAACATTCAAAGAGTTAACACTTCGGTATATTCATTTTCAGTCACTTTTTATGTATTTTCTATATGGGTGAAACAAAGGATAGAGAAACACGTTAAACAACACCTTATGGATGCAATCAGTAAAATCCAGAATGTGGGAAATTCTATAATACAAATGACTTACATTCTTCCAAAAATAAATGGTGTCTAAGTTTGGTTTCCTTAAAAGCAACGACTAAGAAAAGTGAAACAGGTCAGCAGAAAAAGCCAATTCAAGAATATGCTATTAAGTTGACTACCACTGTAGACAACCAGAGCTCAACTCCCCTTGGCCCATCTGAGAAACCATGTAGTTTGTATATCAGAATCGATCATGGAAGACATTGAAAAAAAGGGTATCCACCAATTCTCAGCAGTAAGTGGTAACGCCTTTGTACCTCCAAATGTGTGCATGTGCCAACATGGTTGAGTGTGCTCCTACAGGTGTCCCATGCTACAGCAGCAGAGATGCCCCATAGAAGAAAGCAACAGATACACAACACAGCTGAGGTTTTGTCCTGTCAGGCTGCAACTCTGTACAAATAACTGCTGCAGCAGCAACCTCAGCAAAAAGATGGGCTGAGAAATGTGAGACAAGACATAAAATATGTCTCACATAAATGGCAATAAAAAATACATAAAAGGAAAAAAAATTGTAGATGAAGACTAAAGATATCAATCAAATACAGTGTGGAGGTTGATTTAAACAAACCAACTGTAGCATTTATTTTCTAGATACGAAAATTTGAACAGTGCCTGGATATCTGCTATTAAAGAATAACTGCTGTCTGCTGCCTGCTTCAATAGAAAACTGGTCAGATGAATATTACTGCTTCCCATTTTCAACCAGTAAATGGTTGCCACTGATAAATTGAGAGCCAGGAGTCTGTCAAGAATGCTCAAGATATCGTATATAATATAACATGCCTGTTCACAGGGGGAAAAATCCTAGGAAATAACTCATGTGTACTTCTTGATTTCATCATACAAGACAAGCACAAAAGCACCACCCAGGCCTCTGAGAATAATGGACCACGCACCCTTAAAAAAAGCTTTGCCTCCTTCATCACGAGCAATTTGCCTTCAGCAGTCAAGTGTGCCTGTGTATATGATGTTAGTTCCTTTGCGCCCTGACTGCAACATCATGTAGCAGTGAACAGTGTCAAATAGATAGGAAGTCAACCAAGCAACAGCAGTGGCAGTCTGTGCGATCATCCAGCTGATGTCAAGGTGAGTGTTCCTGGGATCCAGAAGCATTCCCCTTACAGTGTCATAGATACCAAAGTAGGCAGCTTGGCAGATGATAATACTCTGCACAGACACGTTAAAACCTTGGTATAGTCCCTTAATTCCATCAGATTTGTAGATCTTAACCAGGCAGTCACCGAGGCCTCCGAATTTCCTTTCAGCTCCAGCTTTACTCACATCAGCTGCTAGACAGTTACAGGCAAAATCAAGAGGGTATACAAAACACAAGGATGTGGCTCCAGCAGCACCCCCTGATGCTAGATTCCCTGCAAAGTAGTGCCAAAACTGGGTCCTTTTGTCCACATCACCAAGAGTATCTGCTTGCATTTATCTTTGAAGGCAAAGTTAAGAGCCTGAGTGGGGAAGTATCTGATAACATTGGCTGGGTTACTGCACCGGAAGGACAGTACTCCCTGCTCCTTGGGAATACGGACCATGCAGTCTGTAATGCCCTTGTACTGCTTATCTGCAGTGATCTGCTTGCTGGCATGCTGCACCTGCAACAGCAGCTTGACCCACTTGATGGGTGCTACAGCCGTCTTGGAGATGGCTGCAGCCACTCCACCTGCCAGGAAGTCCTTGGCGAAGGACACATTGGCATCTGTCATGCTGAAAGGAAAGAGGAGGCAGGCTGCTGTGGGACAGGACTAGGCTGGGAACTGGCTTTGACTCCAGGGCTGTAGGGCTCTACATAGTTTTTATTTGACCTAGAGATATATGAATGTTAATAATGTGGGCAAAATATTAATAAACTGTCTGGTTAGAAAATGACATAAATATTTCTGGTTCCCTAAGCTCGCTTTGTTATTTCATGTGTCTGTACTTTCTTTTGAGAGAGTCTGGCTCTATTGCCCGGGCTAGGGTGCAGCGGTGTCATCTCGACTCACTGCATCATCCACCTCCCAGGCTCAAGCCATCCTCCCACCTCTGCCTCCCAAGTAGCTGGGACTACAGACACACATCACCAAACCTGGCTAATTTTTTTTATTTTTCATAGAAATGAGGTTTTGCCATGTTGCCTGGGCTGGTCCTGAACTCCAGAGCTCAAATAATCTGCCTGCATCAGACTCCCAAAGTGTTGGGATTACAGGCATAAGCCACACAGCCTGACCCATGTGTCTGTATTTTTGGCCATACAATTTACTCACTCTGAACGATGTCCTTTCTTTCTCCTACATATAATGAGGTATTATTCATTTTTCAAAACCCAACTCAAATAGCACTCCATTTAGGATGTTTTCCTATACGCTCTCTAAAGAATTAGTTTCTTAGTTAGATGCAGTGCTTATGCCTGTAATCTTGGCACTTTGGGAGGCTGAGGCAGGTAAATCACCTGAGGTCAGGAGTTTGAGACCAGCCTGGCCAACATGGCAAGACCCCATCTCTACTAAAAAATACAAATTTAGCTGGGCATGGTGGCACATGCCTGTAATCCCAGCTACTCAGGAGGCAAGGCTGGAGAATCACTTAAACCTGGGAGGCGGAGGTTGCAGTGAGTTGAGATTGCACCACTGCACTCCAGCCTGGGAGACAAGAGTGAAACTCCATCTCAAAAAATCAAAAGAATTCGTTTCTTTATATCCTACTCCTATAACATACATAGTCATGTGCTGCATAACGATGTTTTGGTCAACAATGGACTGAACATACAGTGGTGGTCCCATAAGATTATAATTGAGCTAAAAAATTCCTAGTGCCTAGTGACTTTGTAGCAATAACATCGTAGTATGACTATTTTATTGTTAAAATAAATTTTGCATAGTCTAAGCGTACAATGTTTATAAAGTCTATAGGTGCACCATTTTCCATCCTTTGTACCGTATTTTTATTATACCTTTTCTATGTTTAGATATGTTTGGATACACAATTACTTACCATTGTATTACAATGCCCTACTGTATTCAGTACAGTAATATGTCATATAGGTTTATAGCCTAGGAACAATAGGCTATACCACATAGTCTAGATGTGTAGTAGGGTATGTCATCTAGATTTGCATTAAGTACTCCATGACATTTGCACAATAACAAAATCACCTAAGGACACATTTCTCAGAACATATCCTTATCATTAAGTGACCTATGACTGTACAAACAATTCTTGCTGTTTGTGATTATGTTCTATACAGTCACCGTGGACAATGAATTAGTGAACATCAACTTATTGCTCTTGGGGAAATTCAGGGTTAAGCTCCTTTGAGCCTATGGTCACAACATTTTCATAATCAATATATAATTTGTTTTTAATTTTTTTGAGACAGAGTTTCATTCTTGCCTAGGCTGGAGTGCAATGGCGCGATCTGGGTTCACCACAACCTCTGCCCCCAGGGTTCAAGAGATTCTCCTATCTCAGCCTCCCAAGTAGCTGGGATTACAGGCATGCACTACCACACCTGGCTAATTTTGTATTTTTAGTAGAGATGGGGTTTCACCATGTTGGCCAGGCTGGTCTGGACCTCCTGACCTCAAGTGACTCACCCACCTTGGCCTCCCAAAGTGCTGGGATTATAGGCATGAGCCACCACACCCAGCCTATAACTTGGTTTTATGTGTATGAAAGTTAGAATATTGATTAGATCATTCTTCTTTTTAAATGTAGGTGTTTATAACTATAAATTTCCCTCCGAGCACTGCTTTTGTAGCATTGCATAAGTTTTGGGAGGTTCTATATTCCTTTTCATTCAACTGAAAGCATTTTCTAATTTCCTTTCTGATTATGTATTTGATCCACTGGTTGTTTAAAAGTGTGTTAATTTCATACTTCATAAGTGTTCTAGTTTTCCTCACTAAAGAGTGACTTGATAGCAGTTATACGTGTAATGCACTACCTTCAGAAACATTCTAATTACAGACAATGAATCTCAAACAGAGGGGCTCAATTTCCTCAACCTCTTACCCTGGTTGCAGATCGCCACATTAGACTGAAGCCTTCTCTTTTGTACTCCTAAAGCTTAGCACAATGCCTGATATTCAATAGCCACACAGTTGATATCATTATTATAAGGACCTGTAAGATTTAAGCACCATGTAGAAAGAAACAAAGTAGCTTATAACAAAATAAATATCACAATCTTATATTTCACTTTAGCAGCTTACGTTCTGGTTGCTTTTCATTGGGTGTTATGGATCGCACAAAATCTTCTGGCGTCATAAATACTTCTGCTTCACCAGGCTCACTGATGACTTTCAAGGTGGCAAAATATCGGAAGATTTTGTCTGGTGTGGAGTAGGCTCGAATCCTATTCTCATATTCCATCACCTAAAGTTAGAAATTTAGAAAGTGTTACTATATTAAGCAATGCTCAGATGTTCATATATTCTCATCATCACTGCTCATCAATTCTCGTATATTTTCCATCTTATTTTAGGGGGAAATTCTATAATATATTTTTTTCTATAGTTTTTTATTACAAACAAGTATCAAAAATTTTCGATATTCCTGGAATTTTTTATTTCTTGCAATATACCATTCATATTCCAGTTGAGGCAATGCTCACGTAACTTTTGTTTAGGATTTTGTTTGAAGAATTTTCTAATTTCTTAAATCAGTGAAGGCTAGCAAAATTTTTAAATGTCGTAAGAAATTTCAGAAGATTTCAGTAATAGGGTACAATGTCATATATATGCCAATCTATAGGTTCTTAAATACCAAGTCATTTTTTCTTTTTTTTTTTTTTTTTTTTTTGAGATGGAGTTTCGCTCTTGTTACCCAGGCTGGAGTGCAATGGCGCAATCTCGGCTCACCGCAACCTCCGCCTCCTGGGCTCAGGCAATTCTCCTGCCTCAGCCTCCTAAGTAGCTGGGATTACAGGCACACGCCACCATGCTCAGCTACTTTTTTGCACCTTTAGTAGAGACGGGGTTTCACCATGTTGACCAGGATGGTCTCGATCTCTCGACCTCGTGATCCACCCGCCTCGGCCTCCCAAAGTGCTGGGATTACAGGCTTGAGCCACCGCGCCCGGCCTACCAAGTCATTTTTTCTATTTTTTTACAATCCTTTTTCCAGAAGACTTTTTTAACACTCTCTTTTTAAAAAATTATTTTTATTTTTGTAGAGAGAGGGTCTCGCCAAATTGTCCAGGCTGGTCTCAAACTCCTGGGCTCAAGTGATTCTCCTACCATAGCTTCCCACAGTGCTGGGATTATAAGCATCAGCCATTGCACCTGGTCTAAATACCAAGTTTTTATAAAGGAATTGATTTTACAGTTTCTACTTCTATACAATTTCTTAATTCCTAAGACAAAACATATTTTAGATTTCATAGGTTTGAAAAGCTAGCAGGTCTTCAAAGACAAAGTATGGCATAGAATGATAGCAATGAAAAATTATATGTCATGGAAACTCAATTATTAACAGGTCTGAAGCAACAGACTTTTGATTATAAAATTAAATGAACTGCCAGAGAGCCTTTACATATGGCATATTTAGAAAGCAGCAGAGTTGGGAATCACACAAGCAAATGTTGGAATAGCAACAAATCCAGTATGGCATACATTTAACCAAAAGGCTGTCAAGTTAATATGAAAGTTCATTCCCTTATCTGGTATATAAGTCCCAATTCTGTACATGGAACATACAAAATACTACACCAGCCACATATATTTTAGTGAAAAAAATTTCTCTCATACCTGAATTTTATATGTTCAAATAGCCATCAATAAATAATATCCTATCAATAACTGGCTAGAAAATGAGTCTAATTGCTAGAAAAGCAATTTACCAATGTTAACAAAAAAATTCCTCCTGAAGTGCTAGGATTACAGGCATGAGCCACCATACCAGGCCTTTATTGATGTTTTAAATTTGCCACATTAGCAATTACTATAACTGTCAGTCCTGGCTCGATGTCACTTTGAGATCATTGGCAGCAGCTGTTTAACAAAGGTCTCAATTCCACATGTACTTTTAGCAACTGAAAAAAGACTGCAGATTTGTAACCACGTATGACAGGATTTTTTTCAATGCTAACTTATAATACAATCTGAATAGATGTCAGAGGAGAACTTAACAAAAGATTGAGCATGTGGCAAACACACTAAAGAACTCTGCAACCCTTTGGCAGCCTTGAGACTTAGCTATAAGTCTTAAATCAAAGGCATTTTATATTATACAACAACTGTCTGCTGGGAAATAATGGCTACAGAAGAAATACCTTTCTTTAGGCCATCTGTATTCTTGTTCTTCCTCTGAATAACAACAAAAAAGAAACCATTTGGAATGTTTGGGGTGTACAGCAGAAATTACTACCAACAAGGATGTTACGACTTTGTGAACTAAAAAGTCAATCATATACAAAAAGATAGAAAAATAAGAACTTAAAAATCAAGAATTTAAGACAAAATCAGATTCATTTTTGGAATAATAGGTCAAAGAAAGCAACAAACTTAGTGTACTCCCACAATGGTAGAATTTAGTATATACCTATTGTATGGTATATATTTTGCCTTTTTTTACTTAGCATTGTATCTTAGCCTGGTTAAAAGGAATAACAAACTATCATATAAAGAGCTCGGAATATAACATCCAAGATAACAAAGGCTTGGAAGCAGAGATATATAGAAAATTGTTGAAGAATTCTGGAATGTAGAGCCTGAGAAAAGATATACTAAGAGAATTATGATAGTTCATTCAGTCATTTGCTTTATAAGACTTTCCTGAGCATCATTAAGTCACTTGTCTTCAATAAAACTGCCAGAGTTAACTGGACCAAAATTTGGGCATTATTTTTCCCATATGAACTGCATCAAGGAGTAACCAAAGAGTACTTATAACCAAATAGTAGATCTGTTTATAAAATACTCTGATTGCTAAATGAAAAAGGGGTTTGATAAAATTAGAATATCATCTTGCAACTTCAATTAACAAATATAGGCAATGAACAACAATAACTGTGAATACTACAAAAAGAAAAGCAACTAGACATTAGGTGTCTTATAAGAAAATAACATAATACCACCACTAATCTTGCTGCAAGGATCAAACCTGAGTCTGACTGAGCCTCAGAATCCAGCTGCCAATATTCAGGTAATATAGAGAAAAGAGGAACATGCTGAAGTGCACTGTGAATAAGCATCAGTAAAATCTAGACCCTAGGAAACTTTATAGGTCAAATGGCCTGCATTCTGTCATGTTTAAGGGGCTTTACATCATCAAACAAAACAGGCAAGATTAAACTATATGTCTAGGGATAAACATTGGAGTGGGAAAACTATGAAGAACAAAAATAAATGGTTACTATAAAAATCATTTTAGGTTTCTTACATCTGCATAAAACAACAGTAAAACAATTGTTTTTTTTAAAATACAGACATTGGCTCACGCCTATAATCCCAACACTTTGGGAGGCCAAGGCGGGTGGGTCACTTGAGGTCAGGAGTTCCAGACCAGCCTGGCCAATATGGTGAAACCCCATCTCTACCAAAAATACAAAAATTAGGGAGTTGTGGAGGTACATGCCTGTAATTCCAGCTACTCAGGAGGCTGAGGCGGGAGAATTGCTTGAACCTGGGAGGCAGAGGTTGCAGTAAACCAAGATTGCACCACTGCACTCCAGTCTGGGTGAAAGAGTGAGACTCTAACTAAAAAAAAAAAAAAAAAAACAAAAAAAAAAACAAATAAAAAAACCCAGACATTCTATGCAACGCTGTACAGCAAAACGACTCATAAAGAAGAACTCCAAATAGTAAGAGTATTTCAAAATGAAGCAGAAAATTCCCCAGCATGGGAGGTATTCAAGGGAAAGATGAAGAACATGAAGTTCATTATCATAACTATCTCCCCTAAAAAAGGGGGGCTATGAGGATCATTCTAAATCCTTGTGTTTACAAAATGCTGTCATCTTTTAGTTTACTGTTACTTAACTTCACAAAACAAAACAAAAAAGCAGAGGAACCAATAAAAAGTAAGCCCCAGCTTGAGACTTGAATTTTAGAAAGGAAAAGTACATTGCTATAACTAGACAAAAAATTCTTCAGAAAGAAAAAAGGTTTTTGTTTTTTTTTTCTGTGATTTGTCAGCTTTAAGTGATATGGAACACTGGTGAATGACACCATTCCTCCATTCTTAATGGCAGAAGCAAGGGGAAAAGAATATAAAAAGAATGAGTCTACCCAAGTTGGTAGTACTGACTGTGATGAGTACCTCACTCACTCAAACAGCACTTTAAACTACTCCTGGGCTTGCTCCTTGAATGACACCACACACAGTTAATAGATGGTCCAAGAGAAGTTACGCTACTCCCATTACCAACCACATTCCTGCAAAGGATTACTTATCTTTTGACCACAGATGGAAGATTAGATGAGATGAGCAATTGAGGCCTCAACCTGCATTATAGTCCATATCACCACCACAGCCTTCTGTTTCAAAAACCTGTATTTGTCTGTTCCAGTTGGTTTACAAATGAAATAAGAGGAGAGGACGGGGGAAGAAAGCTTTCCTTTGTTAAAAGGGACATATTTTCCTTTGATCCTGATACCAGTTAATGCAAATAACCGTAAATCCCTGTGGGCCCTGATACCACACACAATACATGGGCATGGGATGCAGACTGAGGCCACACGTGGAAAAGGTAGCAGGCAGAAAGGTTTTGTAGGTATATCATGTGGCTGGCACACTCTCTCAAGAGGTGACATAGCCTAATCTGTAACCTAACAGTTGCCTCCATTTTAGAGACTCCCTTTCCTTTTGCTAGTCAATTTCTGGCCAACCATAATAATGACCATCTATCATAGGATAACCTCTTAAGTAATAATAATAGTAATAATATAGGTCAGTTCCAATATTAGCATTTTTTGGTTTTTCTTTTTTTTTTTTTGAGACCAAGTTTCACTCTTGTTGTCCAGGCTGGAGTGTAATGGCATGATCTCAGCTCACTGCAATCTCCACCTCCCAGGTTCAAGCAATTCTCATGCCTCAGCCACCCATGTAGCTGGGATTACAGGCGTGTGCCACCACGCCCAGCTAATTTTGTATTTTTAGTAGAGAGAGGATTTTACCAGCTGGTCTTAAACTCCTGACCTCAGATAATCCACTCACCTTAGCCTTCCATAGTGCTGGGATTACAGGCGTGAGCCATCACACCCAGCCCCATATTAACATTCTTAACTGTCAGTCAAAATAAGTCCTCAAATTATTAAAGAATATATTTTTTCATTTGTTGTATCTTATTGATGGTAAAAGTATGTCTGTAAAAATTTCTTCAACATATTTTGCCCATGTTGAAAAATCTGGCCAGGCATGATGGCTCTTGCCTGTAATCCCAGCACTTTGGAAGGCAAGGCAGGCGGATCAATCACCTGAGGTCAGGAGTTTGAGACCAGTCTGGCCAACATGGAAAAACCCAGTCTCTAATAAAAATATAAAAATTAGCCAGTCAGCCATGGTGGCGAGTGCCTGTAATCCCAGCTACTTAGGCTGAGGCAGGGAGAATCACTTAAACCGAGGAGGCAGAAGATCCAGTGAGCCGAGATTGCCACTGCACTCCCGCCTGGGTGACAGAGTGAGACTCCATCTCAAAAAAGATTGTGGCCGTGATTCTTAGCCTTTCTTTTAAAACAAGCATATTAGTTAGGGTAGGTTAAAATGCTATTACAAATACACCTTAAAATACAATGGCTTCAATAAAATGTAAATGTCTTTTTCGCCAAGATACAACCCACAGTGCACGATCCCAGTTGGCAGGAACTGAAAAGTTCTTTCATGTACTCAAACTGAAGTCAGCCAACATATGGCTTCCAAGGTCAGTTCTACCCATCTCCATTCCAGCTCTCAGAAAAAGGGGAAAAAACATTGAAAAACTAGGTGAGGGCTTTAGGAACCAGGCCTAGAAGTGGCTCAGATCACTCAGGAGCCAGGCCTAGACGTGGTTCAAATTACTCCTATTCAGTGGACAACTAGCAATCTCCACCACAGTGGACACAATGAAAAATTAAGACTCAAGATCACATTTAGAAATCCTAAGATCACTGAAATGACATGACAATAACTGACCAAGGTTATACCATGAACAAAGTCTTGTGACCAAAAGACATAATGTTAAAAGAATATAGTATAAGGAGCAAGGGTTTTGACATTAGACAGATTTAAATTTTATTCCTGCCTCTATGAGTAACCAATTGTATGATATGATTTTAGACAAGCTACTAAATTCCTTCACACAATAAACTATATATTTTTATAAGTGTATGTCTACATATACACTAACAAATATTTATATACACACATATATAGATTCATGCATATAAATATATACTATGGTACACAGAAAATGCTCAATAACTGCCTTCCATTTTTCTATTCATTCTGTTGTTTGTAAATAAGTAAACTGAGTCAAGTGTCCAACAGCACACTACTTTCCTTGGCATTTTGTTTGGCATATATAACATATTTTACATCTTTTAATATTCATGTTTTCCTATCAATCAATTTAAAGTTACAATGAATTGAACTAAATAATTTGGCTTTTTAAAATGAAGATGCCACTAAACATAGCCTCAAATGAATAGCTCAGAAACAATGAAGACAAAACTATCTGAAATATAAAAATAACAAACCAGATCATTACTGAGCAAGAGGCTAAACAGCAGCAACACTTTCTGTAAATGGATCTCACAATTCAAAGAGCAATTTTATAACTGAAAAGTAGAGAAACAACAGTGAGATTCCAATACACTTAGAATTTTCTGGTTTTTGAGCCTGTGCTCTAAAAATACAGAAATCATTAGTAAACTTAAAGATGAGAAAATTTTAAAGGCATAACTGGTTCAAAACAAGATACCATCTCTGTGGGTCAGAGACTACATAGAAGTATACTGTGATGGAAGAAATAAAGTTGTAGGCTTCTGGGCCTCAGTCTGAAAACAGGCAAAGCAATTAGGGGCTCATAGTATATGGGATGAAGGGCAATAAGTAGGCAGAAAAGGAGGTGTGGACTCAGAGCAAAATTCACTGAATAAAACCAGAAGAAGCTACTGTAGGGCTTCTCTTGACCATAAAAGGAGTGAAGTTTTAGTAAGCTGCTACCTAGAGAAAATGCTTATTGAGAGCATTTTCCACAGCTTTGCTCCAGAACCTCTGCTAAACTGCTGTTGGGCTCAGTGACTGGATCTTCAATACAATGAGAAGCAAGCACAGAGCTATGAATATAAGACCTACTTCTGAAGGCCTAGCAGGTGAGAGAAAGCAGCCACTGAAGCACTGAATAGGAAAAAGTAAGAAAAACAAAACAAACAAAGCAAAAGGGGCAGCAGCGGGAAGATCTCTTGAAACCAGGGGTTTGAGACTAGCCTGGGCAAGACCCCATTCTATTAATCTTTTTTAAAATTAGCTGGTTATGGCGATGCATGCCTATAGGCCTGGCTAATAGGGCTGATGCAGAAGAATTACCTGAGCCCAGAAGTTCGAGGCTGCGGTGAGCTTTCATTCTGCCACTGCATTCCAGCCTGGGTAACAGAGCAAGACTCTGACTCTACAAATTTTATTCTTTTTTAATTAGCTGGAGATGGTGGCACACACCTGTAGTCTTCACTACTCCAGAGGCTTAGGAAGCAGAATTGTTCTCTGAGTGTGAGGATGCAGTGAGCTATGACTGTGCTGCTGCACTCTAGCCTATGTACCAGAGTGAGATCCTCTCTCCAAAAAAAAAAAAAAAAAAAACCCACAAAAAACAAAAAGCAAACTTAGGATACCGGTTTACCTCTGAAGAAGATGGAAGAAGATGAGGGAGGAAAGGGACTGAAGAGTATAAAAGCAATGTATTTTTAATATTCATTTCTTGTTTAAAAAAATCTGAAGTAAATATTAAAATTTGACAAAATTGAGTGTTGGGAGAGTGTTCATTATATTATTCTCTATTTTTTCTCTGAATATTTTGAAATATTACATAAAAATTAAGAGAACATAAAAGAACAAAAGTATAAATGAAAAATGAGCAGGCACAGTGACTCATGCCTGTAATCCTAGCACTTTGGGAGGCCAAGGTGGGAGGATTGCTTGAGCTAAGATGTTTAAAACCAGCCTAGGCAACATAGTGAGACCTCATCTCTACACTGAGTAAAATTAAAAAAAAAATAAATTTAAAAAAAGAAAAAATTAAAAGAAAACTGAGAATAGAATGTGGAGGACAACATGTAGGGCAGAAGTCCCCAGCCCCAGGTTGCAGACTGGTTTTGGTTGGGGGCCTGTTAGGAACCAGGCTGCATTGCAGGAGTGAGCAGTGGTGGAGCATGACTGACCGAGCTCCCCCTCCTGTCAGATCAGCAGCAACGTGAGATTCTCACAGGAGCACAAACCCGACTATGAACTGCACATGCAAGGGATCTAGGTTGCGTACTCCTTATGAAAATCTAATTCCTGATGATCTGTGGTGGAACAGTTTCATCCCCAAACCATCCCCTCCCACTCTGGTCTGCGGGAAAATTGTCTTCCACAAATCCAGTCCCTGATGCCAAAAAGGTTGGGGACCACTGATGTATACATCACAGGACCAGACAAGAGGAAAAGAAATCAATGGGAAAGCAGCAAGAGGAAAATAGGTTATCAAAATGGAGAAGAAAAAAGGATTAAAATACGCAGTTTAAGAAGGACTTGGTGTGTTGCTGCCATCTCTCTTGCCAAACAGTCTCTGTACCTCTCACTGAATTTCCAATAGCACCATGTTGGAACAGAGATTCACAACCTCTGTAGTCCACAGGAGGCACAAGGCACTATAAGGAGGGCTCAGGGAAGAACATGCCATTTTCAGTAGAAAACAAGTGGTGGTTACTAATTATAATGACTTTGTACTTTAGATCTGGATTTTATGTACATTTCTTTATAGTAAGGCACTAATTGCTTAAGAAACAAGGATGTTTTAATTCATCCATGAAACAGATATGAAGAACATTTTAAGAGGCATGATTTCTGAAAAATAAATCAAACCCTTGAATCTACATAGGATAAAAGATACGTTTTTATTAAATTTATGACATAAGCCAGGCATGGTGGCTCATGTCTACAATCCCAGCACTTTGGGAGGCCAAGGTGGGCAGATCACCCGAGCTCAGGAGTTCAAGACCAGCCTGGCTAACATGGTGAAACCCCGTTTCTACTGAAAATGCAAAAATCAGCCAGATGTGGTAACGAGCACCTGTAATCCCAGCTACTCAGGAGGCTGAGGCATGAGAATCACTCGAATCAGGGAGGCAGAGGTTGCAGTGAGCTGAGATCACACCACTGCACTGCAGCCTGGGCAACAGATCAAGACTCTGTCTCAAAACAAACAAACAAAAACCAAAACCTATGGCATAAAAATGTGGTTTATTATTTCTTAAATTATGAATAGAGAAATCCTTAACATGTCTATCTAGACCATGTAAAATAATGAATACACAAAGAATGGCTGAAAAAAAAAACAGAATAAAGACAGAATAAGTGATGAAATAGATTACTGGAGATAAAGGAAGACATTAAAACAATTATCCTTGAATGGGAAAAGACAGCTCTTCATGTGAAACTTCAGTGAAAGAAATAAGAACTATTTCAAACACAGATTAGCTAGGTTTTATAACTATAAGGGTTAGAATTTAAGTAAATCACACTGATAGCTTTAATTTTTTCTATGAAGACATGCCCATCTGCTGAGCAGAAGGCAGGAGCAGAAAACAGAAGTAGATTCAAAAAAGTAGGTTTATTTGGAACATTATCTGTATTTTGCAAAATGGAAAGTGTGATTGGGCAGTAGATAAAACTACTGGCACAGAGTAAAGTTGTGCTTTCTTTGAATTCACTCAAGGTAAAAGAATAAATAAATGTACCATTACAGAAAAACATGGACACTTGATAATTGACTTGTGATGCACAACTTTTGTTCAAATTCACCTCAATCAGAAATGAATTTGGGTTTGGGAAAATCACATTTAATAACTTCATCTAGGCCGGGCATGGTGGCTTACGCCTATAATCCCAGCACTTTGGGAGGCCAAGGCAGGCGAATCACCTGAGGTCAGGAGTTGAAGAACAGCCTAGCCAAAATGATGAAACTCCATCTCTACTAAAAACACAAAAATTAGCTGGGCATGGTGGTGCACACCTGTAATCCCAGCTACTCGGGACGCTAAGACAGGAGAATTGCTAAGGCAGGAGAACCCAGGAGGCAGAGGTTGCAGTGAGCCAAGATCATCCCACTGCACTCCAGCCTGGGTGACAGAGCAAGACTGTCTCCAAAAATTAAAAAAAAAACTTCATCTAACAGATGAAACCAGACAAAAGATCCAGATTTTACAAAGAACTCTTCTTGCAAATACGCACACCACACACATACAAAATACAGAAATAACTCAAGTTATCTTGTTGCATTATTAGCTATAGTTTACCAATTGAAGGCAACTCCCTGAATTTTAACCTTAACATGCAAAATGACTAAGAAATTCATCTTTTTCATTGTTCATCACTCGTTTTTATGGAACTCAAATACCAGGTATCACAGGAACCGCTACAGTGGAATTGAAACTTTGTTAAGGCAAAGCTACGTAACAGCATGTTGTGTTAACTACATAAAATCTGTTTTGTTTTTTTTTGAGATGGAGTCTTGCTTTGTCATCCAGACTGGAGTGCACTGGCGCAATCTCCACTCACTGCAACCTCCACCTCCTGGGTTCAAGCAATTCTGCCTCAGCCTCCCCAGTAGCTGGGACTACACATGCAAGCCACCATGCCAAGCTAATTTTTGTATTTTTAGTAGAGATGGGGTTTCACCACATTGGGCAGATTGGTCTTGAACTCCTTCCTGACCTCAGGTGATGTGCTTGCCTCAGCCTCCCAGAGTGCTGGGATTACAGGCATGAGCCGCTGTACAGGGCCTAATCACATAAAACTTGATAGTCATTTGAAGTTTGTGCTGTCCTCAAAGTTACTTGGTTTTCTAGAATTTGTTTCCAAAGAGATTTTATTCTCCCTCTACAACCTGATATCAGAAATACCACAAAGACTCAACCTAACATATATGATCATATTTAGCATCAGGAAGATCCAGAAAAAAAAGAATCACCTTAGGCAGCTGAACTGAAAGAACTAAGAAAGAATATGCTGGGACCAGGCGCGGTGGCTCACGCCTGTAATCCCAGCACTTTGGGAGGCTGAGGCGGGTGGATCACAAGGTCAAGAGATCGAGACCATCCTGGTCAACATGGTGAAACCCCATCTCTACTAAAAATACAAAAAATTAGCTGGGCATGGTGGCGCGTGCCTGTAATCCCAGCTACTCAGGAGGCTGAGGCAGGAGAATTGCCTGAACCCAGGAGGCAGAAGTTGCGGTGAGCCAGGATCGCGCCATTGCACTCCAGCCTGGGTAACTCCGTCTCAAAAACAAAAACAAAAACAAAAACAAAAACAGAATATGCTAATCATGGTTATTGGTCTTAGATCCTTTTAACTACCTCCTTTAACTTCACATTCCAAGAGTACCTGTGGCTTAGAACATGATGGCAAATAACAAAGTGACAACTTGAAAGTGAGTATAAACCATCTGAAACATGATTAAAAAGATGGAAGTAAGCTGGGCATGGTGGCTCACACCTGTAATCCTAGCACTTTGGGGCACCAAGGTGGGCGGATCACGAGGTCAGGAGTTCAAGACCAGCCTGACCAACATGGTGAAACCCCGTCTCTACTAAAAATACAAAAAAAAAAAAAATTAGCCAGGCATGGTGGCATGTGCCTATAATCCCAGCTACTTAGGAGGCTGAGGCAGGAGAATCACTTGAACCTGGGAGTTGGAGGTTGCACTGAGCCAAGATAGTACCACTGCACTCCAGCCTGGGCAACAGAGCAAGACTCCTGTCTCAAAAAAAAAAAAAAGAAAGAAAGAAAGAAAAAGAAAGATGAAACTGCATTCCTCTAATTTAGGATGTACTTCTAACCAACTTAGAAGGCTATGTTTCATACTTTTCTGTCTCTGAATCCAGAACGTTTCTTCTTTTTCTCTTCTGGGTGAGGCTCAAGATCTGTGGTCTTTTTTTCATGGTTACAAATGTCCCCTTCATCTTTATTCTTTCCTTTATCACCAATGTCAGTCTTCAGGTTGTCTACATATGGTGGAGCTTCTGCATGAGCCCTGTATATGCAAAAAAGAAATCCAGATTAATCCTGACGTCCATCATATTAACCAAATAAGCAAACAGATACAGCTTAGCAGAGCAGCAGCATTGGAATTTGTCAAATATTCTACATGAAGAAGCTCTTCAAATGATCTCTGGGCATGTATCCCAAAGAAATGCAAGGGTCTCAAAGAAATATTTACACATCCATATTCACAGCAGCACTATCACAATAGCTGATAGGTGGAAATGACTCAAAAGTCCACCAGCAGATGAATAAACAAAACGTGCTATGTACATATAATGGAATATTCTTCAGCCTTAAAAGGGAAAGAAATCCTATCACAAGCTACAAATGGATCAATCTTGAGGGCCTCATGCTAAGTGAAATAAACCAGTCACAAAAACATATGACTTCACTTACATGAGTTACCAGGAGTATTTAAATTCACAGAAACAGAAAGTAGAATGGGGGTTACCAGGGGGTGAGGGAAGGGGAAGCAAGGAAGTTGCTCTTGAATGAGTTGAGTTTCAGTTTTGCAGGATGACAATGTTCTGGAGATCTGTTTCACAATGATGTCAATACACTTAAAACTACTCAACTGCATATTTTAAAATGGTAAAGACATGTGACGGAAGCCCTCATCCAACATCTTCTCAAGAAAACCAGACACAATGGGCCCTTCCAGTACAAAAACTAAATGGACTTCCAGACATAGAGCCCCTCCTCATTCTTAATCCCACTCCAATTCTTCTCAATCTCATTCTCCCAACTGTCCCCATTGTAACTGAAAGGGCAGAACATCAAGGTCTTTCGAAAAAAAATGGTTAAGATGGTAACTTTTATGTTACGCATCTTTCACCACAATAAAAAGGCACATAAATAAAGAAGAAATAGGGGCCCAAAAGATAATACAAGTATTCCTTTTTTAACTTCTGGTAGTTGAAGCCATTGCTATAATGATATAATACTAAAATTAATTAAATATTACAGAACTGATGAAATATAATGATGTACAAAAAGAAGACTTTTGCTTACAGCCATAATGGAGCAAACTGTAACGGATTTGGCTTCCTACCAGGGCAAAAATACAGAAAACTGAACAAAATATATGATTGCTTTCAGACATTGCACAGTATGCAACTCTCTAAGAAAATGGAGCCCTGGCTGAGCATGGTGTCTCACACCATGCTGTAATCCCAGCACTTTGGGAGGCCAAGGTGGGAGGATCACTTAAAGTCAAGAGTTTGAGAACAGCCTGGCCACCATGGCGAAACCCCATCTCTACTAAAAATACTAAAATTAGCCGGGCGTGGTGGCACGTGCCTGGTCCCAGCTACTCAGGAGGCTGAGGCAGGAGAATCGCTTCAACCCAAGAGGTAGAGGTTGCAGTGAGCTGAGATCACACCACTGCACTCCAGCCTGGGTGACAAAGTGAGACTCCATCTCAGAAAAAAAAGAAAGAAAGAGAGAGAGAGAAAGGGAGAGAGAAAGAATGAAAAAGGAAAATGGAGACTGTAATTGCCCAGAACTGCTGTCTGGAAACATTTTCTAGACCACAAAGAGGATCTCAGGCCAAATACAGTGATCTTGCTAAATTAAGTTGACAGAGATTGAAGTTTGGAAAAGCTGAGGTGCCTGGAATTGGTGAGGCAGAGGACTCAAAAGGAAAAAGTCACACAGAGAAAGAGCTCCAAGAATCTATACGGAATGCTCTTGGGTATTGAGTCAACACTAAGCAGTGCATTCTTAGGATGAAACTACACAAAATAATTGCCAACGAGCCATAGGCCAATCAATTTCCAGAGCTCACAAGCAGGAAATAATCAAGCTCTGCCAAGTCAGACTAAAGGAACCTCACTGAACACCCAAGGCATTTAGTAACATCCCAGAAAGATTATGCTATATTAATAGGGCTAAATTAGCCCTAGAGGCTGGACACAGTGGCTCACGTCTGTAATGCCAACAGTTTAGGAGGCTAAGGTGGGCATGTCACTTGAGCCCAGGAGTTCGAGACCAGCCTGACCAACATGGTAAAACTCCATCTCTACTAAAAATGAAAAAAAAAAAAAAATTAGTTGGGCATGGTGATGTATGCCTGTAATCTCAGCTATTTGGGAGGCTCAGAATTGCTTGAACCCAGAGGCAGATGTTGCAGTAAGCCAAGATCACACCGCTACACTCCAGCCTGGGCAACAGATCAAAACTTCCATATCAAAAAGCAAACAAAAATAAAAAACAAAGAGTTACAGAGTCAGAAAAATAGTACCTATGCATTTTAAGAAAGAGAAGACTGTGGCTCACTACATTTTCTCTTCTCTCGAAGGTACCTTCCATAACTAGTGAAAAAAACTATCAGGCACACAAAAGTACCAAAGTTTCTTAGTTAATTTCACAGGGTCACCAAATTGTGAAGTCTCAGAAAGCATTTATTTTCTTTTTTCTTTTCCTCAAGACAGTTTCACTCTGTCTCCCAGGTTGGAGTGCAGTGGAACAATCTTGGTCCACTGCAACCGCCACCCAGCTCCCAAGTTCAAACAATTCTCCTGCCTCAGCCTCGCTCATGCCACTGTGTCTGGCTATTTTTTTGTATTTTTGTAGAGATGAGGTTTTGCCACATTGGCCAGGCTGGTCTCGAACTCCTGACCTCAAATGATCAGCCCACATTCGCATCCCAAAGTGCTGGGAATACAGGTGTGAGCTATTGCACCTGGTCAGAAAGCATTCATTTTCTAAAGCTGAATTGCTATCTCTATCCCATTATTTAAAATGTTCAGCAGAGGAGAAAAGCAGACCTTGAAGCACAGTGCTTCCTATTTATTGCCTTGGTATAATACTTGAATTCTTTGAAACATCTTATTTCATAGACGATTATTAATAATAGCAAATGATCTGGGCAAGAAATTCTGATAGAGTTAAGCCAGAAATCAATTCCTTTCTGACAACAGAGATAACCAGAAGAATAAACATACATGCAAGAACAAGATGGTGGGACAATACTCACCTCTTCCACAAAAGACCAGTACTTGCAGTTACTGCAGATGCTCCCAGAAAAGCCACCATCATTAGTCTTCGCCGGATCTGGATAGGTTGTGTTCCTCCATGGTACCATCTAGACCCCACGGCCAGTTCTGCCAAAGCAGAAAGTGAATTCAGACGAAACATCCTGTGGACAACAAGTAGAAATGTTACTCCTAGCTAGTGGCACTTATGATGATGATGATAATCCTACCAACATTACTAATAAACACTGAAGTAATTGTTCTATGACAGGCACTATTCAAAACAGTTTGCTTTTATTACCCCATTTAAACCACAGAATAATCTTATAAGAAAAGTACTACTTATAAACCTGATTTTTTTTTTTTTTTTTGAGATGGAGTTTCACTCTTGTTGCTCAGGCTGGAGTGCAATGGCTCAATCTCAGCTCACTGGAACCTCTGCCTCCCGGTTCAAGCAATTCTCCTGCCTCAGCCTCCAAAGTAGCTGGGATTACAGGCATGTGCCAACGTGAATGGCTAATTTTGTATTTTTAGTGGAGATGGGGTTTCTCCATGTTGCTGAGACTGGTCTTCAACTTCTGACTTCAGCTGATCTGCTTGCTTCAGCCTCCCAAAGTGCTGGGATTACAGGCGTGAACCACCACGCCCAGTCTAAACAAGAAACTTTTAATATTATTAAGTTTGGAGGCCAAGGAGAGAAGAGGATCATTTGAGCCCAGGAGTTCAAGACCAGCCTGGACAACACAGTAGGAGCCCATCTCTCCCAAAAAAAAAAAAAAAAATCAGCCAGATGTGGTGACATGCACCTGTAGTCCCAGCTATTCAGGGGGCTGAGGTGAGAGGACCACTTAAGCCCAGGATGTTGAGACTACAGTGAGCTCTGATCAACAGAGCAAGACGCTGTCTCAAAATATACGTATATTAATTACAACAGGAAATTTACTACTCAGAAGTTAAAGAGATAGCAGATACCAGGAGCAGTTACTATTCTAGAGTTGACGCAGAGTACCAAGAAAAGACTAGTCTATAAAAGGTCTACTCTCACTCACCAGGGCAGAGATATAGATTGTGTGGAGAAGGCACAGCTATGTGTGTCAGAGAAACTTACTGAGGTGCTATGCCAGCAAAACGCACTAGAAAGCCACTCTCTGTGATACCAGAACAAATCATCTACTGGACAACTCATGCTGGTGGAATTTGTTGGGAAGTTGACCTTTGCAATGCCAAGGGAAGCCACCCACGAGGAAGCAGTTTCACTAGAAAAATTGCATGAGAGTTGCTGCTAAAACTCCTAAGCAGTTGGGTGCCACTGAGTGTCCAACTAGTTCCTGCATGCTATAGAAGCAAGCCACAGAGCACCCTAGAATTGGCAAGAAACACCCCTCCTTCTCCAGGTCCTTCTAGTCACTCTACTGATAAAGTTTAACAGTAACTGGCTAGGGAAAAACTTCCAGTATCACAAACGGGGCAGTGAAAGATGCGTTTAGAGCTGAAATGAAAAAAAGATAATGTGGTTCCCACATTTTACAGATCCAAAATATAACTTGCTCAAGTGTACATAGGTAGGAAGTGATAGATCCAGAATTTGAACCTAGGGAGGACTAACTCCAGAATGTCTAAGAGACTTTGCTGCTCCCTATCTTATAATGCTGATATTGCTTTGAAGTTTTTATTAAATCTTTCTCACTTCCAGGTCCTTAGAAGCCCTTCTCCCTACCAGGTTCTCTATACTTAAAACCTCACTTAAAAAAAATGATTTTAGCTTTTTCCTTTTCCAGGGTGGGCGGTGCTGTGCAAGCATTGCTGTGCCCCAACTCCCTCAGGACCTGTGCTGCTGCATTCCCTGCTGCCATGAGCTTTCTTAAAAGTTTCCCGCCGCCTGGGCCGGCGGAGGGGCTCCTGCGGCAGCAGCCGGACACCGAGGCTGTGCTGAACGGGAAGGGCCTTGGCACCGGTACCCTTTACATCGCTGAGAGCCGCCTGTCTTGGTTAGATGGCTCCGGATTAGGATTCTCACTGGAATACCCCACGATTAGCTTACATGCATTGTCCAGGGACAGAAGTGACTGTCTAGGAGAGCACTTGTATGTTATGGTGAATGCCAAATTTGAAGAAGAATCAAAAGAATCTGTTGCTGATGAAGAAGAGGAAGACAGTGATGAAGATGTTGAACCTATTACTGAATTTAGATTTGTGCCTAGTGATAAATCAGCATTGGAGGCAATGTTCACTGCAATGTGCGAATGCCAGGCCTTGCATCCAGATCCTGAGGATGAGGATTCAGATGACTACGATGGAGAAGAATATGATGTGGAAGCACATGAACAAGGACAGGGGGACATCCCTACATTTTACACCTATGAAGAAGGATTATCCCATCTAACAGCAGAAGGCCAAGCCACATTGGAGAGATTAGAAGGAATGCTTTCTCAGTCTGTGAGCAGCCAGTATAATATGGCTGGGGTCAGGACAGAAGATTCAATAAGAGATTATGAAGATGGTATGGAGGTGGATACCACACCAACAGTTGCTGGACAATTTGAGGATGCAGATGTTGATCACTGAAAATGATATCTGCAGGTTTAAGATTCTGCTCCTAACTATAGGAGAGAACTCGGTGCCTCTTCCACTCTGGAGCGAAGTTGATGAAAGTCTTTTTTCCTTTTCCAAAACCCAACCTGAACCAGTTCTTTCTTGAGACAGACTACATTGAGACAAGTTGTCACCAGCAGAAGATAGATAATTTGACCTTTATTAACTTGATGAATTAACTTAACCAAGAGGGTATTTATAGTTTATTATTTACCCCAAAACTTTCTGTGTCTGGGTACCCTCTGAGTAGGCCTGTAATTCCTGCCTTCACCGTATCCGTATCCATCTTCTGTAAGCTAGCAGATGTATCTGTGTGGTAAAAATGCACAGGAGCGTGGTGTAGGTAGACTGGGTGGGAAAGAGAGAGCTCCTTTCGCCATGTTTTACCAGTCTGCTCTGCTATAACCTCTTAGGTTATATCCTTTAATTTCCAACCTTTTAGGTTAGTTTCTGTAACAGAACAAGTGAGTCTGGGATGAAGTCCTCAAAGTACTTCAAATGGTAATTGTTTTGTTTTTGTAATAGCTTAACAAATAAACCTAGGTTTTCTATTAAAAAAATTATTTTAATATTTTGTTTTAAATCAGAAACATCTATATTAGTGCAGATTATTGTTCAATAAATACTTACTCTCCTATCCCCCATCCCTTAGGCAAAATTACTTTCCTACTTTTTTTCCCCCTTCTGCATATGAATGCCTACTCTTTAAATTTTTGGTGTGTGTCTTGCCATGTCTTGCTCTAGCCAATGGAATGTGGACCAGTTCCATGAAGTGCTTTTAAGAGGTACTGCGGTTCGTCTTCTTGTGTTCCTGCACTTTACTGAGAGAAGACCATGTCCGAAAGAGACACTGATCCTTCAAACTGGCATCCATAATGAACAAACCTCAGCCTGGAATAAACCACTGTCAAGCCAAGCTGAGCCAGCTGAGCACAGCTGACTTGTAGAATGCTGTTGAGAAATAAATGTGTGTTACCATATGCCACAAAGATTGGGGTATTGTTTGTTGACCCAGCAAAATTCAGCATCCAAGATAATTACTGCGAAGTTCTTTTTTTTTTTTTTTTTTGAGACTGAGTCTTGTTCTATCACCCAGATTAGAGTACAGTGGTACACTCTCTGCTCACTGTAACCTCCACCTCCCGGTTCAAGTGATTCTTCTGCCTCAACTTCCCAGGTGGCTGGGATTACAAGCATGTGCCACCACACCTGGCTAATTTTTGTTTTTTTTAGTAGAGATAGGGTTTCACCACATTGGATCAGGCTGGTCTCGAACTCCTGACCTCAAGTCATCCACCCGCCTCAGCCTCCCAAAGTGCTGGGATTACAGGTATGAGCCACCATGCCTGGCCCACTGATTCCTAATTTAAACTATCTTATACTTTGTACATATCAACTTTGCCCCTAGCCTCCATCCAATCTAGGTCTGACTTCAAAATTGGACCTAAATCCTGCCCTCATATAGACAAAAGGGAAAAATTATTAATCTTTTCTCCTATTTTCCATAACCTAAGCTTTAGCAAAGCAATTCTTATATCTTTCCCCAGTCCCAGAAATCACCTCATTTTATTGCACATACTCTAGCAAAATCCAGCACCAAGAAGGCTGTCCATTGTATTTTCTTCCTGTCTGGCAACGTCTGATTCTTTTTTTCTTTTTTGAGGGGGTTCATTTCAAAATTAACATTTCTCAAATCTACATGTGCTTTCACGTAAATAGCACTGCTCTTCACTACAGCAAAAATGAGCACTAAACTAAAACATGCATATCTGTGGAGGAAACATTTTTCAGCACTGACAACAAAAAGAACAGACACTTGGAAGTTTTCAATGTTTAAAATAAATAACATAGCCCATTTAAAAATTGGAAAAGGATGGGTGTGGTGGCTCGCACCTGTAATCCCAGTGCTTTGGGGGGCCAAGGTGGCCAAATCCCTTGAGGATGGGAGTTCGAGATCAGCCTGACCGACATGGTAAAACCCCTACTAAAAATACAAAAACTAACTGGATATGGTAGTGGGCACCTGTAAGTCCAGCTACTCAGGAGGCTGAGGCAAGAGAATCACTTGAACCCAGGAGGCTGAGGTTGCAGTTAGCCAAGGTCACACCACTGCACTCCAGCTTGGGTGACGGAGTGAGACACTGCCTCAAAAAAGCCAAAAGTTCTAGCAGGCAAGGGATATGTAAGGCTAGAAGATAAATTTACAACATCTGAACAGATGTAGAGGACAGCTAGACATATGATCAACTAAGTAAGCCACAATCACTTGAGAAGAACTTTCGAATGCCAGACCAAGATTTTAGAGCACATGTAAAACAGGAAGCCACTCAAGTTCTTTAATAGGAAGAAATCATGGTAAAAAAAGAAACATGGTTTAAAACATATCAATCTATTAGCAGGGCACGGAATAAATTGCAAAGAAGCAAAGACAGCGAGAGCCAGCATGAAAGTGATGAGGATAGCCAGAAGGCAGTAATAACCTAGGTATTGGGCGATGAGTGCCTAGATAATGATAAGTGTAGAAATAAAATACAGAATCAAACAAAAATTTCCAAAGAGAAACAAAATATAGCTTGGCATGGTGGCACACATCAGCTACTCGAGAGGCTAAAGTGGGACGACAGCTTGAGCCTACGAGTTGAAGTCCAGCATGGGCAACATGGTAAAACCCTGTCTCTAAAAATAAATGATGAAGACATTGGTATCAGACACATACCAATATCTAACTGCACAGGAGATAATGGAATATAAAAAGGAGAAAGAAATTAAATTAATAGCAACAGTAAGTAGCACGGTAAAAAGTGAAATGGACTAGGAATCCAGCTGCTCTCAGCTCTACTACTCAACAGCTAGCTGTGTATACAAAAGAAGCTCATCCTCCAACCTTGGGAAAAAAAAGTTCACCCATTGGTAAAATGAAAGAATTGCCTAGGTGAGCTTAGGGTTCCTTTTATCTCTTTAGCACTCTCTTATCTTTGGCAGAAAACGCTATAGCAAAATTTAATTTATTTCATTTACGGGAAAGGACTAAGATCATCAGGTATTCAAGATTTATTACTTTGGGCTACCCATTTCTATATGCTATGGCTCAAGAGGATTTCCAACTTTGAAAGTTCTGAGTTTTATGAACTCAGGCCCAGGTAAGTTATGTAGTTTCCTCATAGCTCATTAGCACAAAAACCTGTAACAGATCATTGCATTTTTTGACTCCCAAATAAATATTCTTTTTTTTTTTTGAGACGGAGTTTTGCTCTTGTTACCCAGGCTGGAGTGCAATGGCGCGATCTCGGCTCACTGCAACCTCCGCCTCCTGGGCTCAGGCAATTCTCCTGCCTCAGCCTCCTGAGTAGCTGGGATTACAGGCACACGCCACCATGCCCAGCTAATTTTTTGTATTTTTAGTAGAGACGGGGTTTCACTATGTTAACCAGGATGGTCTCGATCTCTTGACCTCGTGATCCACCCGCCTCGGCCTCCTAAAGTGCTGGGATTACAGGCTTGAGCCACCATGCCTGTCCCAAATAAATATTCTTAATGAGAAAAACCTGTCTAACAACTGTTCTCAGCAGAAAAAAATATAACAGCCATGCTCTAAAAGTAGATCAAATGCCCACCTACAGAAAAATAAACAATGCTATAATAACATAATGGAATGGAATGTAAACATTTAAAATGATAATCATAAAACATTACTAAAAATGTTACTTCACAAACTAACAGAAAGTTAGGTAAAGATATAAAAAGACAGTTGGAAAAGAAAAATGGCTCTAAAAACTATGAAAAGATACTTAATCTCACTCATAAGATAATGCAAATTAAACCTATATTCAGATACTCCTTTTCATCCATCAAATGGATAAAAATCCAAAAGTATGAAAACACATTTGTTGACGATGTTGCAGAATGGCATTACTGATGAACATGCAAATTTGTACAATTTATGGAGGATAATTTGGTAATTTTCATCAAAATTACTCATACAAACTGCGTATATTGGCCTGGAAATTCCACTTCTAATAATATACTCTACTGATGTACTTGAACACCTGTGAAATTATGCACATGTATATGGTGCATAATTATTACATCATAGTTTATAATAGCAAAACACTAAGAACTACCCAATGTTCACAAAGAGAGATTGGTTAAAATATGATAAATCTATATAAAGCAATACCATGTAGCAATAAAAAGAGAATGAGAAAACTCTATGAAAAGAGTTCATAGTGTTATCTTTTTAAAAGCAATAGGCCAGCTGCAGTAGCTCAGGCCTGTAATCCCAGCAGTTTGGGAGGCCAATGTGGGAGGATCATTTGAGCCCAGGAGTTTGAGACCAGCCTGGGGAAACCTACTAGTGAAGATGCTGTGAACATGGTTGAAATGATAATAAAGGATTTACAATATTCCATAAACTTTGTTGATAAGGCAGCAGCAGGGTTTGGGAGAACTGACTAAGTTTTGAAAAAATTTTGAAAGAAATTACTGTGGGTAAAATACTATCAATCAACATTCTATGCTATAGAGAGCTCTTTTGTGAAAGAAAGAGTCTATTGATGCTGCAAACATCATTGTTGTCTTATTTTAAGAAATTGTCACAGCCACTCCAGTCTTCAGTAACTGCTACCCCTGATTAGTCAGCACCCATCATCAACATGGAGGCAAGACCCTCTAACAGCAAAAGGATTGTTGATTTAAACAGAAATATAGGCTGGGTCAGTGGTTCATGCCTGTAATGTCAACACTTCAAGAGACTGAGGTGAGAGGACTGTTTGAGGCCAGGAGTTCAATATCAGTCTAGACAACAGAGTGAGACACCATCTCTATACACACAAAAAAAGTTTAAAAATAAAAGTAAAAAACAAAAATATATGAAGTTTAATAATGGTAAATAATTTTAAAGATAAGTATGTGATAAATAGATTATAGGACTGGAGATGAGCACTGGAAATCATGTTTCTGGCTTCGTTTTAGCCCTGCTTCCAGGCAGTTTGAGACCAGCCTGGCCAATATGGTAAACCCATGTATGCTTTAGATATATAACATGACAAACAGTATTCTTTCTCTATACTATTCCTAGGACCAGCTCTTAAGGTTCAAAAGATATCTCACCTCATCCATAAAAGATGTAAAATCATTACCACTCTTGATTTCTTCTCCTGAATTTCTGTAGAACTAATATTTTGTTCCACTATTATGGTACCTTGCTTATTAAGCCATTTTTATAAATACCTGCCAACTTGCCAATGAAGACTGCCTACTTCCAGATAGACAGTGCACCATAGGTTTGAGTCTTGTTCTGTTGCCCAGGCTGGAGGACAGTGGTGCGATCTGGGCTCACTGCAACCTCTGCCAGCTGGGTCCAAGTGATTTTCCTGCCTCACCCTCCCTAGTAGATGTAATTACAGGCATATGTCACCATGCCCTGCTAATTTTGTATTTTTTTAAATTTTTTTTATTGCATTTTAGGTTTTGGGGTACATGTGAATAACATGCAAGATTGTTGCATAGGTACACCCATGGCAGTGTGGTTTACTGCCTTCCTCCCCATCACCTATATCTGGCATTTCTCCCCATGCTACCTCTCCCCAACTCCCCACTCTCCAACAGACCCCAGTGTGTGATGCTCCCCTCCCTTTGTCCACTCTTCAACATGTCCTCACTCTTCAACACCCACCTTTGAGTGAGAACATGCAGTGTTTGATTTTCTGTTCTTGTGTCAGTTTGCTGAGAATAATGGTTTCCAGGTTCATCCATGTCCCTACAAAGGACATGAACTCATCGTTTTTGATGGCTGCATAATATTCCATGGTGTATATGTGTCACATTTTCCCTGTCCAGTCTATCATCGATGGGCATTTGGGCTGGTTCCAGGTCTTTGCTATTGTAAACAGTACTGCAACAAACTTTCATGTGCATGTGTCCTAACAGTAGAATGATTTATAATCCTTTGAATATGTACCCAGTAATGGGATTTCTGGGTCAAATGGAATTTCTATTTCTAGGTCCTTGAGGAATCGCCACACTGTCTTCCACAATGGTTGAACTAATTTACACTCCCACCAACAGTGTAAAAGTGTTCCTATTTCTCCATATCCTCTCCAGCATGTTGTCTCCAGAGTTTTTAATGATCGCCATTCTAACTGGCGTGAGATGGTATCTCAATGTAGTTTTGATTTGCATTTCTCTAATGACCAGTGATAAGCATTTTTTCATATGTTTGTTGGCCTCACATATGTCTTCTTTTGTAAAGTGTCTGTTCATATCCTTTGCCCACTTTTGAATGGGCTTGTTTGTTTTTTCCTTGTAAATCTGTTTTAGTTCTTCGTAGATTCTGGATATCAGCCCTTTGTCAGACAGGTAGATTACAAACATTTTTTCCCATTCTGTTGGTTGCGGATTCACTCTAATGACTGTTTCTTTTGCTGTGCAGAAGTTGTGGAGTTTGATTAGGTTCCATTTGTCTATTTTGGCTTTTGTTGCCAACGCTTTTTGTGTTTTGGTCATGAAGTCCTTGCCTATGCCTATGTCCTGAATGGTTTTGCCTAGATTTTCTTCTAGAGTTTTTATGGTGTTAGGTCTTTAATCCATTTGGAGTTAATTTTAGTGTAAGGTGTCAGGAAGGTGTCCAGTTTCTGCTTTCTGCACACTGCTAGCCAGTTTTCCCAACACCATTTATTAAACAGGGAATCCTTTCCCCATTGCCTGTTTTTGTGAGGTTTGTCAAAGATCGGATGGTTGTAGATGTGTGGTGTTGTGTCTGAGGCCTCTGTTCTGTTCCATTGGTCTATACCTCTGTTTTGGTACCAGTACCATGCTGTTTTGATTACTGTAGCCTTGTAGTATAGTTTGAAGTCCAGTAGTGTGATGCCTCCCGCTTTGTTCTTTTTGCTTAGAATTGACTTGGCTATGCGGGCTCTCTTTTGGTTCCATATGAAGTTTAAGGCAGTTTTTTCCAGTTCTGTGAAGAAGGTCATTGGTAGCTTGATGGGGATAGCATTGAATCTGTAAATTACTTTGGATAGTATGGCCATTTTCACGATATTGATTCTTCCTAACCACAAACATGGAATGTTTCTCCATCTGTTTGTGTCCTCTCTTATTTCATTGAGCAGTGGTTTGTAGTTCTCCTTGAAGAGGTCCTTTATGTTCCTTGTTAGTTGTAATCCTAGGTATTTTATTCTCTTTGTAGCAATGTGAATGACAGTTCGTTCTTGATTTGGCTCTCTTTAAGTTTGTTATTGGTATATAGGAATGCTTGTGATTTTTGCACATTGATTTTGTATCCTGAGACTGCTAAAGTTGCTTATCAGTTTCAGGAGAATTTGGGCTGAGACGATGGGGTCTTCTAGATATACAATCATGTCATCTGCAAATGGAGACAATCTGACTTCCTCCTTTCCTATTTGAATACTCTTTATTTCTTTTTCTTGCCCGATTGCTCTGGCTAGAACTTCCAGTACTATATTGAATAGGAGTGGTGAGAGAGGGCATCCTTGTCTAGTGCCAGATTTCAAACGGAATGCTTCCCATTTCTGCCCATTCAGTATGGTATTGGCTGTTGGTCTGTCATAAATAGCTTTTATTATTTTGAGATACGTTCCATCAATACCTAGTTTATTGAGGGTTTTTAGCATAAAGGGCTGTTGAATTTTGTCAAAGGCCTTCTCTGCATCAATTGAGATAATCATGTGGTTTTTGTCTTTGGTTCTGTTTATGTGGTGAATTATGCTTATAGACTTGCGTATGTTGAACCAGTCTTGCATCCCCGGGATGAAGCCCACTTGATCATGGTGGATAAGCTTTTTTGATGTGCGGTTTCAATTGGTTTGCCAGTATTTTATTGAAGATTTTTGCATCTATGTTCGTCATGGATATTGGCTTGAAGTTTTCTTTTCTTGCTAAGTCTCTGCCAGGTTTTGGTATCAGGATAATATTGGTCTTATAAAATGATTTGGGAAGGATTCCCTCTTTTTTGATTGTTTAGAATAGTTTCAGAAGGAATGGTACCAGCTCCTCTTTGTATGTCTGGTAGAATTCGGCTATGAAGCCAGCTGGACCTGGGCTTTTTTTGGGTGGTGGGCTCTTAATTGCTGCCTCAACTTCAGACCTTGTTATTGGTCTATTCAGGGTTTTGACTTCTTCCTGGTTTAGGCTTGGGAGGATGCAAGTGTTCAGGAATTTATCCATTTCTTCCAGGTTTACTAGTTTACGTGCATAGAGCTGTTTGTAATAATCTCTGATGATGGTGTGAATTTCTGTGGAATCTGTGGTGATATCCCCTTTATCATTTTTTATTGCATCTATTTGATTCTTATCTGTTTTCTTTTTAATTAATCTGGCTAGTGGTCTATTTTGTTGATCTTTTTGAAAAACCAGCTCCTGGATTTACTGATTTTTTTGAAGGGTTTTTTTTTGTGTCTCTATCTCCTTCAGTTCTGCTCTGATCTTAGTTATTTCTTGTCTTCTGCTAGGTTTTGAGTTTTTCTGATCTTGCTCCTCTAGCTCTTTCAATTTGACCATAGGGTGTAGATTTTAGATCTTTCCTTGCTTCTCATGTGGACATTTATTGCTATATATTTTCCTCGAGAGACTGCTTTAAATGTGTCCCAGAGATTCTGGTATGTTGTGTCTTTGTTCTCATTGGTTTGGAAGAACATCTTTATTTCTGCCTTCATTTCATCATTTGTCCAGCCAACATTCAAGAACCAGTTGTTCAGTTTCCATGAAGCTGTGCAGTTCTGAGTTAGTTTCTGAATTCTGAGTTCTAACTTGATTGCACTGTGGGCTGAGAGACTGAGGAGTGATTTACTTCCAATTATATGGTCAATTTTAGAGTAGGTAGGATGTGCTGCTGAGAAGAATGTATACTCTGTGGTTTTGGGGTGGAGAGATCTGTAAATGTCTATTAGGTTTGCTTGGTCCAGGTCTGAGTTCAAGTCCTGGATATCCTTGTTAATTTTCTGTCTTGTTGATCTGTGTAATATTGACAATAGGGTCTTAAAGTCTCCTACTATTATTGTGTGGGAGTCTAAGTCTCTTTGTAAGTCATTAAGAACTTGCTTTACGTATCTGGGTGCTCCTGTATTGGGTGCGTATATATTTAGAATCATTAGCTCTTCTTGTTGCACTGATCCTTTTACCATTATGTAATGTCCTTCTTTGTCTCTTTTGATCTTTGTTGGTTTAAAGTCTATTTTATCAGAGACAAGAATTGCAAATTCTGCTTTTTTTTTGCTCTCCATTTGCTTGGTAAATCTTCCTCCATCCCTTTATTTTAAGCCTTTGTGTATTCTTGCAAGTGAGATGTGTTTCCTGGATACAGCACACGGATGGGTTTTGGCTTTTTATCCAATTTGCCAGTCTGTGTCTTTTGATTGGGGCATTTAGCCCATTTACATTTAGGTTAATATTGTTATGTGTGAATTTGATCCTGTCACTTTGATGCTAGCTGGTCGTTTTGCCTGTTAATTGATGTAGTTTCTTCACTGTATTGATGCTCTTTACCATTTGGTTTGTTTTTGGAGTGGCTGGTACTGGTTGTTCCTTTCTATGTTTAGTACCTCTTTCAGGAGCTCTTGTAAAGCAGGCCTGGTGGTGATGAAATCTCTCAGTACTTGCTTGTTCACAAAGGATTTTATTTTTCCTTCACTTATGAAGCTTAGTTTTGCTGGATATGAAATTCTGGGTTGAAAGTTCTTTTCTTTAAGGATGTTGAATATTGGCCCCCACTCTCTTCTGGCTTGTAGGGTTTCTGCTGAGAGATCTGCTGTGAGTCTGATGGGCTTCCCTTTGTGGGTAACCTGACCTTTCTCTCTGGCTGCCTTAGCATTTTCTCCTTCATTTCAACCCTCATGAATCTGAAGATTATGTCCCTTGGGGTTGCTCTTCTTGAGGAATACCTTTGTGGTGTTCTCTGTATTTCCTGGACTTGAATATTGGCCTGCCTTGCTAGATTGGGGAAGTTTTCCTGGATAATATCCTGAAGAGTATTTTCCACCTTGGATTCATTCTCTTTGTCACATTCAGGTACACCTATCAAACGTAGATTAGGTCTTTTCATATAGTCCCATATTTCTTGGAGACTTTGTTCATTCATTTTTTACCCTTTCTTCTCTAATCTTGCCTTCTCGTCTTATCTCATTGAGTTGATCTTCGACCTCTGATATCCTTTCTTCTGCTTGGTCAATTTGGCTGTTGAAACTTGTGTATGCGTCGCAAAGTTCTCGTGTTGTATTTTTCAGCTCCATCAATTCACTTATATTCCTCTCAAAGTTGTTTATTCTCATTAGCATTTCGTCAGATCTTTTTTCAAGGTTCTTAGTTTCTTTGCATTGGGTTAGAACATGTTCTTTTAGCTCACAGAAGTTTCTTATTACCCACCTTCTGAAGCCTGATTCTGTCAATTCATTACACTCATTCTCCATCGAGCCTTATTCCCTTGCTGGTGAGGAGTTGTGATCCCTTGTAGGAGGAGAGGCATTCTGGTTTCAGGTGTTTTCATCCTTTTTGCGCTGGTTTCTTCCCATCTTTTTGGATTTATCCACCTGTCATCTCTGTCGCTGTTGACTTTCAGATTGGGTCTCTGAGTGGACATCCAGTTTGTTGATGATGAAGTTATTTCTTTCTGTTTCTTAGTTTTCCTTCTAACAGTCAGGCCCCTCTGCTGTAGGACTGCTGAGGTCCACTCCAGGCCCTGCTTGCCTGGGGATCACCTGCAGTGGATACATAACAGTAAGAGTTGCTGCCAGTTTCTTCTGCTGCTATCTTTGTCCCAGGAGGATACCCATCAGAGGTCAGTCTGAGCTCTCCTTTATGAAGTGACTCTTTGGATATACAAGTGTCAGGGAGCTGCTTGAGGAGACAGTCTGTCCTTTACAGGTGCTCAAGTGCTGAGCTGTGAGCTCCGTTGTTCATTCAGAGTTGCTGGGCAGGTACGTTTAAGTCTGCTGCAGCAGAACTCATAAACCCCCTTTTTTTTCCCCAGGTGCTCTGTCCCAGGGAGTTAGGGCTTTAATTATGAGTTTCTGTTGTGCTGTGCCTTTTTTCAGGGCTGCCCTGCCCAGTGAGGAGGCAGCCTAGTCACTCTCTGCCTGCAGAGGCTTTGCTGAGCTGCTGTGGGCTCCGCCCAGCTGCCATGTGAACTTCCCTGTTTACACAGGTATAGTTAGAACTGCCTCAGCAATGGAGGCCCACCTCTGTAATGGTGGACTCTCTCTGTAATGGTGGGCTGCCTCAGCAATGGCCGGCGGCCTCAGCAATGGCAAACTACCTCCATAGTGGTGGACTGCCTCGGTAATGGCAGATGCCCCTCCCCTACAGAGCTGGACCATCCCGGGTTCAGCTGTGCTTGCTGTGAAACTCTCAATCCAGAGAGTTTCAGATTGCTGTTTTTTTGTGAGGGTGGGACCAGCCGAGCCTCATCCCCTGACTCCTTGCCTCAGATCCTCCTTTTTTTTTTAAGTTGAATGGTCGACCCAGGTGTTCCAGTCGCCTGTTGAAAAGGCGCCAGGATCTGTGTGATTTCCCATGCAGCGACCCACTGCACCGGCTAAAACAGCTGCATTGAGATTCGTGGCGCTTTTTTGCCCAGGAATCTCCTGGCCTGGCTCCCTGTTTCAGTTCCCTTTTATATCAGTTGAATGGGCGACCTTGTCTCCCAGGAGCTCCAATCGCCAGCTAAAATGGTGCCCAGACCCATGTATTTTGTATGGAGAACCACCACGCCAGGGCGCTGGCCAAAACAGCCACGCCAGCCGAAAACAGCCACGCTGGCAACGCGTAGGGTTTCTCTGCCTGGGAATCTCCTGGTCTGTGAGCAATAAAAATCTGTCTGGAAATGTGGTGTCCTCTCACCTCTGTGCTTTTGCTGGGAGCTGCAATCCTGAGCTACTCCTAATCGGCCATCTTGGATATGTCCTAATTTTGTATTTTTAGTAGAGATGGGGTTTCACCATGTTGGTCAGGCTGGTCTTCAACTCCTGACCTCAGGTGACCTTCCTGCCTCACTCCCAAAGTGCTGGATTATAGGTGTGAGCCACTACGCCCAGCCCTGAGTAGTTTTTAGTGAGACAGTATCCTGTATTAGTCTCATCCATTTAAGCAAATCTCACATAATCTAAAATGTCCAACTGTCATTATTTCATTCATATCATTATTTATTCAGCAAAGTTTTGCTAGGGCATAGCAAGAGGCACAAAGATGAACAAGACATAGTCTTTGCCCACAAACACCTTATAATTTAGTAGTGAAGATAAAACAACTATTCAAATAAACATAATGTGGCTGGGAGCAATGGCTCATGCCTGTAATTCCAGAACTTTGGGAGGCCAACGTGGGTGGTTCAGTTGAACTCAAGAGTTTAAGACTAACCTAGGCAACATGGTGAAACCTTGTCTCTACAAAAAAAATACAAAATTAAATTTAAAAAACATTACTTGGGCATGGTGGCACAAGCCTTGCTCCCCACTCATCAGGAGTCTGAGGTAGGAAGATCACTTGTGCCCAGGAGGTCAATGCTACAGGAAGCCATGATTATGCCACTGCACTTCAGCCTGGGTGACAGAGCAAGACCCCTAAAAAAAAAAAAAAGAACCACTGGGCACTGTGGCATGTGCCTATAATCCCAACTACTCAGGAAGCTGAGGCAGGAGGTTCATTTGAGCCCAGGAGTTCTGGGCTATGGTGTGCTACATGCCCATCAGGTGTCTGCACTAAGTTCAGTGTCAATATGGTAACACTATCAGGTTGCCTAAGGAGGGATGAACCAGGCCAGGTCAGAAACAGAGCAGGCCAAAACTCCCATGCTGATCAGTAGTGAGACTGTGCCTGTGTATAGCACTGCAGTCCAAGCTGGGCAATGTAGTGAGACCCTGTCTATTAACAAAAAAGAAAAAACAAAAACAACCATAACGCAAGGCAGAAAAAAAAGTAAGGGCTACAAAAACATATTAACAGGGATTCAATTACATTAAGTTGGGAAGTGGAAAGGGCTGAACATAGACTTCAAGGAAGATTTACTTAGGGTAGGAAAGAGCTAACTATTCTTCACAAAATAGTTTGGCTGAATGTATTATTATTATTATTTATTTATTTATTTTTTTTTTTTAAGACAGAGTCTTGCTCTGTTGCCCAGGCGGGAGTATGGTGGCTCGATCTCAACTCACTGCAACTTCCGCCTCCTGGGTTCAAGCGATTCTCCTGCCTCAGCCTCCTAAGTAGCTGGGACTACAGATGTGCACCACCACACCTGGCAAATTTTTGTATTTTTAGTAGACACAGGGTTTTATCATGTTGGCTAGGCTGGTCTTGAACTCCTGACCTCAGTTGATCCACCTGTCTCAGCTTCCCAAGGCATGATTATAGGCGTGAGCCACCTCGCCTGGCCTGAATGCATTATCTTAGAGGCTCTAACATTCTATAGCTGGATGATAATACATACATGAAATTATTCGAGGAATGGGATAAGCTACTAGAAATACAAAGTGTATTGTACAACTATGATACTGCTTAAAACATGACAGTATATTCAATTTTAATTATGCCAAGTCATTTAAAAAATATCTCTATAGATTTTTTAGATGAAATAAATATTGTGTTCTTCAATGAAGACACCAGAATGACTGCCAAAATACAGCAGAGATTAACGTTCATGTCCAGAAAATATACATTTTCATAGCTCAAAGAGACATTAGTGACAGAATAAATGAGAAAAGCTCACACTTCAGCTAGGCCTGTTCTGAGACGTGAGTATCTTCCAACAGCTGAGAAAGCTATTTTAAATGATCTGGATAGGAATGTAAAGCTAATTTAAGTCACACAAGTCTCTACAGTATAAAATGATAATTGTAGAAACAAGAATCATTTCACAGAAATGTTAGCTTTGAGACTGAATTTTTGCACATGTTCTTGTTAAAGAAAGATGCTATTAAAAAGCAGGTCAACATTCCACAGTACTTCACCTTCTGATACTCTATGAAACAATCCTTTATCCACCAAGAACTTCCATGGTTCACTTTCAAACATCATAGAGCCTTTTTACTGCAACAATAAAACCTGAAACTTATGTCTGGTGCAGGAAGTAGCAGTAAAGGGTGAAAATTTGCCCTTCCAAATAACTGCACAGAAAAACAAAGTGTGGAAAAGAAAAAAAATAATAAATCAACCAAAGAAACACTTATTTAAAACAAAAACCAACCATTTGGGAAATTACAGAAATAATGATGACAAATAAGAATTGTCTAAAACCTCTATAATGTGTTAATGTGTAGAGACCATACATAAGGTTTCAATATGCAAAAAACTTCATAAAACATCATTTCCAATTTGATTTCAATTCAAGTCTTGGAAATTAAGGAGCTATAGAGCTACAATAATTAACAAATACTGTTTTTATTTGTTTGTTTTTGGAGACAGGGTCTCACTCTGTTGCCCAAGCTGGAATGCAATGGTGCAATAATGGCTCACTGCAGCCTCTACCTCTTGGGCTCAAGCAATTCTCCCACTTCAGCCTCTGAGTAGCTGGGACTACCCCAGCCATTTTTTGTAGAGATGGGTTTTCACTATGTTGCCCAGGCTGATCTTGAACTCCTGAGCTCAAGTGATCTGCCTGCCTCGGCCTCCCAAAGTGCTGAGATACGGGTGTGAGCCACCACACTGGGCCTAATAAATACTTTTTAATGTACCTAAGAGCCATTAAAATACTGCAGGATGAAAAAAAAAAAAAGAGCTACCAATAAGGAAAGTTTAAACACTGCTCCAAAGGAAATTAAAGCCAAGAAAGTATTGACTTGCACAAGGAAAAGGTCAGGGTGGGTAGAAGCAAAAGCACAGAGGAATAGTCTAGAAGAAAGAATTTGTGGAAAACCATCTTTTACTCTCTACCTCTATCAAACCTCTTTGGTTTTAGGTGTTTTGTTTTTGTTTTTTTGAGACAGAGTTTTGCCCTGTCCGCTAGGCTGGAGTGCAGTGGTGCAATCTTCACTCACTGCAACCTCTACCTCCTGGTTCAAGTGATTCTCACACCTCAGCCTCCCAAGTAGCTAGGACTACAGGTGCCTGCCACCATGCTCAGCTAATTTTTGTATTTTTAGTAGGTTCAATTTTTATCTAAAACTAAGATACATTTCAACTTCAAACCCTGTTTTAGAGTTCAAACATTTATCCCTACTTTGTATACTTTGTAGCAACACCAGCAATGACAGAATCTTAGTATATAACATAAAATTTCATGTTAGGCTGGGTGTGGTGGCTCACGCTTGTAATCCCAGCACTTTGAGAGGCTGAGGCAGGTGGATCACTTGAGGTCAGGAGTTCAAGACCAGCCTGGCAAACATGGTGAAACCTTGTCTCTACTAAAAACACAAAAATTAGACAGGTGTGGTGGCACATGCCTATAATCCCAGCTACTCAGGAGGCTGAGGCAGGAGAACTGCTTGAACCTGGGAGGCAGAAGTTGCAGTGAGCTGAGATCACATCACTGCACTCCAGTCTGGGCAACAAAGTGAGACTCCATTACAAAAAAAATTGTTTCGGCCGGGCGCAGTGGCTCACGCCTGTAATTCCAACACTTTGGGAGGCCGAGGCGGGTGGATCATGAGGTCAAGAGATAAAGACCATCCTGGCCAACATGGTGAAACCCCGTCTCTACTAAAAAATACAAAAATTAGCCGGGTGTAGTGGCGCACACCTATAGTCACAGCTACTTGGGAGGCTGAGACAGAAGAATTGCTTGAACCCGGGAGGCAGAGGTTGCAGTTAGCAGAGATCGCACCACTGCACTCCAGCCTGGCACCTGACAACAGAGCAAGACTCTGTCTCAAAAAAAAAAAATTTAATTGTAAATGTTTCTGTTTAAACAATTCTTACTATAGGGTTAATCCAATAAGGTGCTGTTAACCAGTACAGTCATCCCTCAGTATCTGCAAGGGATAGGTTCCAAGACCCTCATAGACACCAAAATTCCTGATGCTCAGTTGTCTGCAAAATGGTATAGTATTTGCATTCAAACTATGCACATCCTTCCACATACTCTAAACCATCCCTAGATTACTTAAAATGCTTAATACAACGTAAATGCTATATAAACAGTTGCTATACATTGTATTTTAATTTGTATTATTTTTCATTATTGCATTGTTTTTTATTGAGTTATTTTTTCAATTTTTTCAATTTTTTTTTTTTTTTTTTTTTTTTTGAGGGAGGGTATCACTCTGTTGCCCAGGCTGGAGTACAGTGGCATGGTCATAGCTCACTGCAGCCTCTATCTTTCAGGCTCTAGCAGTCCTCCTACCTCAGCCTCCAAGTAGCTGGGACTACAGGTGCACACCACCATACCCAGCTAATTTTTATTTTTATTTTTAATAGAGATAAGGTTTTGCTATGTTGCCCAGGCTGGTCTCAAACTCCTGAGATCAAGCCATGCTCCCACCTCAGCCTCCCAAAGTGCTGGGATTATAGTTGTGAGCCACCATGCCCAGCATCAAACATTTTAAATCCATGGTTGGTTGAATCCATGAATAAAGAACCCAAGGATAAAGGCCAGGCACCCGTAATCACAGCACTTTGGGAGGCAGAGGAGGGTGGATCACCGGAGGTAAGAATTTGAGACCAGCCTGACCAACATGGTGAAACCCCATCTCTACTAAAAATACAAAAATTTTGCTGGGCGTGGTAGTACATGCCTGTAATCCCAGATACTCAGGAGCCTGAGGCAGGAGAATCGCTTGAACTCGGAGGCGGAGGTTGCAGGGAGCCACGACTGTATCATTGCACTCCAGCCTGGGCAACAGAGCAAGACTCCATCTCAAAAAAAAAAGAACCCATAGATATGAATAGGCATTTCCACTAAGAATAGGAACAATGCAGGTATGGCCACTATTTCCACCACCGTTCAACATAGTATAATAGGAATTCGTTAGCATAGTTAGACAAGAAAACTCAAGTAGACATAAGAATTGATAAAAAGGAAGTAAAGCTATTTCTATTTGAAAATGATATTATAGTAAACCTGGAAAACCCCAAAACATGGCACTATTAGCATTTTGACAAGATAATTCTTGGCTGTGGGGGGCTGTTCTATGCATTGTAGGATGTTTAGCACCACCTCTGGCTTTCACATGCTAGATGCCAGCAGCACCATCTCCTCCCAGTTATGACAACCAAAAATGTCTTTAGACATTAACAAGTTCCCCGTGGGGGAAAAATCAGCCCTGGTTGAGTCAATGCCTTAAAGAATCCATTGTAAAAATAACTCAAACAACAAAAAATTCCACTGAGGGGGCAAGTCATGAAATTAACGTAGATAAATCCATAACTTTCATGTATAAAAACAATAACCTGTTAAAGGACATAAGGGTAATAGAAATCTCAGTTACAACAGCAACACAGAAGACCAAATAGGAATAAACAATTCTAAATGAGGAAATACTTCTTCCAAAGACTCAAATGGAGTCTACATTTTACTTAGACAAGGTAACTCAACATCATAAACCCTTTTTGCTAAGCCAATGTATGGATTTAATGTAGTCTCAATAAAAATACCAATATACTTTATTTGTTATGGCGTTAAACAAGTTTATATGAAAAACAAACATGGAAAAATAGCCAGAAAAATACGGAAGAAAAAAAAACACCGTAGAGAACGGGGATGGGGAATAGCCTTACAGGACATTAAAACATATGATAAGGCCCTTCTAATTAAGAGTAAGGAACTAAGATATTTATGACACAAAAATGAGTCAATGGAACTAAATAGAAACACCAGAAATAGACCCAAATAAATAAATTGGAAATTTGATAAATGATAAAACCAGAGCAGCAAAGATAGATTTTTTTAAGTAACTTTTTTTTTAAATTATTATATTATTATTTTTTTACTCCCAGTTTATGAGTGGAAAAATAACTAATTTTTTAAAACCATCATTAGACTAAAAGCTAGTGCTTTTGTAATTTTGGTTTATTTACTCCATGTTTCATTTCCTACATGATTTAAAAAACTAATGTATTTCAAAGAATTATTAGTTTATCACAGTGTATTTGGGTTTAAGGCTGCAATACGCTATAACACGCCTGTGAATATCCCTTCATTCAAGCCTGTGCAACATAGTGAGATACTGCTGCAAAGGAAAAAAAAATCTTTTCTTTTTTTGAGACAGAGTTTTGCTCTTGTTGCCCAGGCTGGAGTGCAATGGCACAATCTCAGCTCACTGCAACCTCTGCCTCCTGAATTCAAGCAACTCTCCTGCCTCAGTCTTCTGAGTAGCTGAGATTATAGGCATGCACCACCATGCCCAGCTAATTTTGTATTTATTAGTAGAGATGAGGTCTTTCCATGTTGGTCTGGCTGGTCTCAAACTCCCAACCTCAGGTGATCCAACCGCCTTGGCCTCCCAAAGTGCTGGGATTACAGGCATGAGCCACCATGCCCAACAACAACAACAACAACAAAAAGTCTATCAGCATGTAAGTCTCTCTGTATCAGTAATTACTTTAAATATAAATAGATTAAGCTCTCCAATCAAAAGACATACTGGCAAATTTTTTTAAATTAAGATAAAAAAAAAAAAACCCATGACTTATCTATCTACAACAGATTCACTTTAGATCCAAAGACACAGGGTAGCTGAACATAAAAAGATGGAAAAAGATATTCCATGAAAATAGTAACTAAAATAGAGCAGGCATGACTATACTAATATCAAACAAATAGACTTTAAACCAAAAAAGTTTACAAGAGACAAAAAAGCATATTATATATCAATAAAAGGTTCAAAACAGCAGGAAGATATAACAATTATAAACATTTATACACTTAATCACAGGCCATCAAAATATGAAGCAAAACTTGACAGAAATGAAGGTAGAAATAGCTCTACAATAATAGCTAGAGATAGCAATATCCTGCTCTCGATAATGGATAGAAAAACCACATAGAAGATAAGTAAGAAAACAGAAGACAAACAACAGTCTGGCGCGTGCTGCGTCCTGTGTTGCACAATGGTTTAAAGACCTAAGAGGGAACAGTGGGGATAAAGAAAAACACAAAGACAAACATAACATAAAAAAGTTGGGCCAGGTGGTCCAAGAGGTGAGGATGTCAGTCTCTTCAGCCCCGACCTGCCTCACAGTACTTTATTTTATATGTTTATAAAGCACATAGCAGAGGGAGAGTGCAGTTACTTAGAGTAGCCTGTGGTTATAATTCTCGTACTTCAGTTAACATACTTCAGCTAACAAATACCTTGCAGCAAGGTCAGCGAGAGCTGATTATCTTTTTCTAGGCCTCTCTGGTCTTCTCCGAGACATAGACATTTCCCTATTATGGTTTTCCTTCTCTGGAGTTCACCCAAAGCTCACAGCAGCCTTGCTGCTGATTTCCCCAGAGGGGGTGGGCTACCCTGGCTCTCTGCACAACAGTAAACCAACCAGTTATAAGAGATACCTACAGAACACTCTACCCAACAACAGCATACACATTCTTCTCAAGGGTACATAGAACCTTTACCAGGATAAGCTAAAAGTCAGGCCACAAATTAAGTCTCAATAGATTTTAAAACATGGATTGTTTATAAATTATCTTCTCTGACCACAACAGGATAAAGAAATCAGTAACAAAAATAAAACTGAAAAATTCACAAATTTGTGAAAATTAACAATACACTCTTAACAAATGAATCAAAGAAGCAATCACAAAATAAATTAGCGTATACTTAGAGATTAATGAAACAAAAATAAAACATACCAAAACATATGGGATGCAGCAAAAGCAGTGCTAAGGGGGAAATTTATAGCTATAAAATGAGTACATTAAAAGCACAAGAAAGATCTCTCAGCTGAACAACCTAACTTTACAACCATGGAACTAAAAAAAGAAGAACAAACCAAATCTAAAGTTAGCATAAAAGAGATAATAATATGCTTTTGCACCAACTTAAAAAAATAAAAAAAGAGAAAGAAAAAAGTTAATAATAAAGATCAGAGCAGAAAGGAATGAAAAAGAGAAAAAAAAAATAGAGAAAAATCAATAAAACCGAAAGCTAGTTATTTGAAAAAAATCAACAAAACCAACACGCCTTTAGCTAATGGACTAAGAAAAAGGAGAGAAGCCTTGAATGACCAAACTCAGAAAAGAAAGTGGGGATATTACTACAGATACTACAGAAATAAAAGGAATTATAAGACAATACTGTGAACAAATGTATACCAGCAAATCAGGAAACCTAGATGAGATGGACCATTTCCTAAAAGCACAGAAACAACCGTGATTAAATCACCCCAAATTAGAATGAATGGGTCTCTAATAGGTAGATTAAATCAGTAATCAAATTCTCTCAACAAAGGCCAGGAGCGGTGGCTCACGCCTGTAATCCCAGCAATTTGGGAGACCAACGCAAAGTGGATCACTTGAGCCCAGGAGTTCAACATCAGCCTGAACAACACGGCAAAACTCCATCTCTACCAAAAATACAAAAATTAGCCGGGTGTGGTACATGCGCCTATAATCTCAGCTACTTGGCAGGCTGAGGCAGGAGATTTGCTTGAACCCAGGAGGCAGAGGTTGCAGTGAACCAACATTCACCACTGGACTTCAGCCTGGGTGACAAAGTGAGACCCTGTTTCAAAAAAAAAAAAAAAAAAAAAAAAAAAAAGAATTCTTCCAACAAAGAAAATTCCTGGTCCAGATGGTTTCACTGTGTGAATTCTACTAAAACATTTAAAGAAAAACTAACACCAATCCTGCTAAAAACATTTCTGGCCAGGCGCTCATGCCTGTAATCCCAGCATTTTGGGAGGCTGAGGCAGGTGGAACACTTGAGGTCAGGAGTTTGAGACTAGCTTGACCAACATGGCAAAAACCCTTCTCTACTTTAAAAAAAAAAAAAAAACGCTGGGGATGGTGGCATATGTAGTCCCAGCTACTCAGGAGGCTGAGGCAGAATTGCTTGAACTTGGGAGACGGAGGGTGCAGTGCGCTCAGATCATGCCACTGTACTTCAGTCTGGGTGGCAGAGTCAGACTCTGTCTCAAAAAAAAAGAAAGAAAAGAAACAAAAAGCATCCAAATCGGAAACGAAGAAGTAAAATTCTCTCTCCACAGATGACATGATCTTATATGTAGAAAATCCTAAAGATTGCACGAAAAACTCTGTTTTAACTAATAAATGAATTCAGCAATATGTTTTGCAGGATACAAAGTCAATATGCAAAACTGAACTATATTTTTTGAGCCAGAGTCTTGTTCTGTCGCCCAGGCTGGAGTGCAGTGGCACGATCTCAGCTCACTGCAGCCTTTGCCTCCTGGGTTCCAGCAATTCTCCTGCCTCAGCCTCCTGAGTATTACAGGCTGGGATTACAGGCGCATGCCACCACGCCTGGCTAATTTGTTTATTTTTAGTAGAGACGGGGTTTCACCATGTTGGTCAGGCTCAAACTCCTGACCTCAGGTTATCCTCCCAAAGTGCTAGGATTACACACATGAGCCACCATGCCCGACCTGCATTTCTGTACACTAGAAATAAACAAGTGGAGGCCGGGTGCGGTGGCTCAAGCCTGTAATCCCAGCACTTTGGGAGGCCGAGGCGGGTGGATCACGAGGTCAAGAGATCGAGACCATCCTGGTCAACATGGTGAAACCCCGTCTCTACTAAAAATACAAAAAATTAGCTGGGCGTGGTGGCGCGTGCCTGTAATCCCAGCTACTCAGGAGGCTGAGGCAGGAGAATTGCCTGAACCCAGGAGGCGGAGGCTGCGGTGAGCGGAGATCGCGCCATTGCACTCCAGCCTGGATAACGAGAGCGAAACTCCGTCTCAAAAAAACAAAACAAAAAAAAAAAAAAAAAAAAAAAAAGAAATAAACAAGTGGAAAAGGAAATTACAAAAACAATTCCATTTACAATGGCACCAAAAAAAAATAAAATCCTTAGGTATTAACCAAGGAAGTGAAAAATTTGTACAATGAAAACTACAAAATACTACTGAAAGAAAGACATGAATAAATGGAAACATATCCCATGCTCGTGGATTGGAAGACTTAATAATGTTAATCTACAATACCACTCAAAGTGATCTACAGATTCAATGCAATCCCATCAAAATCCTAATGATGTTTGAAGAAATAGAAAAACCCATGTTAAAAGTCATATGGAATCTCAAGAGACTCTGAATAGCCAAAATAAACTTGAAAAAGAGAAACAAAAAGGGGATCTCACACTTCCTGATTTTAGAACTTACTACAAAGCTTGAACAATCCGAAACAGTGCAGTACGAGCAGAAATGCAAACATACAGACCAATGGAATAGAATAAAGTCCAGAGGAAGCCCTCACGTACACGGTCAAATGATTTCTAACAAGAGTGTCAAGATCATTCAATGAGGGAAAGGACAAATGGTGTCCAGCAAAGGACTTACAGTGCTGGACAAACTCGATATATAGATGCAAAAGAGAAAGTTCAACCCTTACTTAACACCATATACAAAAATTAACTGAAAATGGTTCAAAGGCCTAAATGTAACACCTAAAATCATAAAACTCTTAGAAAACCTAGATAGGGAAGGGCCGTGTGCAGTGGCTCACACCTGTAATCCCAGCACTTTGGGAGGCTGAGACGGACGGATCACCTGAGGTCAGGAGTTCAAGACCAGCCTGACCAACATGGAGAAACCCTGTCTCTACTAAAAAATTATAAAAAAATTAGCCAGGCGTGGTGGTGTGTGCCTGTAATACCAGCTATTTGGGAGGCTGACGCAGAAGAATCTCTTGAACCTGGGAGGTGGAGGTTGCAGTGAGCCGACATTGTGCCACTGCATTCCAGCCTGGGCAAAAGAGCAAAACTGTGTCTCACAAAAGAAGAAGAAAAAAAAAAGAAAACGTAGACAGGGAAAAATCTTCAGGACACTAGATTTGGCAATGATTTCCTTGGAGATGATTCCAAAGGCACAGGCAACAAAAGAAAAAAGTAGACAAATAAGACTTCATGAAAATTTTAAAATTTTATGCATCAAAAAACACTATCAACAGAGTAAAAAGACAGCTGGGCATGGTGGCTCAGATCTGCAATCCCAGCACTTTCAGGGACCGAGGTAGGAGGAATGCTAGAGGCCCAGAGTTCAAGTCCAGCCTGGTCAACGTAGCAAGAATCTGTCTCTACAAAAAATTTTACAATGTTCTCTTTAATTAGCTGGACATGATGGTGCATCTGCAGTTCCAGCTACTGGGACAGCTGAGGTAGGATGACTGCTTGAGCCTAGGATGTTGAGGCTGCAGTTAGCCAAGACTATGCTACTGCATTCAAGCCTGGGTAACAAAGTGAGACCCTGTCTCAAAAAAAAAAAAAAAAAATACAATTAAAAAAAAGGATGAACCAATGGAAAATGAGAAAACATCAAAAAGAAAACAGAATACAAGACTGAGGTATGATACATTTATATAAGCATATTGAAGTATCAACAAGAAGATTCATATTAATTTATGACCACTGTCCTTATAAAGAACAAGCTCAAATTCTGTAGTTTTCCATGTGTAAATCCAAGAATACAGAGCTAGTGGAAGAAACTGATCATGCCTGTCATAAGACCATCTACATCAGGCTGGGCATGGTGGCTCACACCTGTAACCCAGCACTTTGGGGAGGCCAAGGTGGGCAGATCACTTGAGGCGAGGAGTTCAAGACAAGCTTGGCCAACATGGAGAAACCCCATCTCTACTAAAAATACAAAAGTCAGCCAGGCATGGTGGCGCATGCCTGTAATGCCAGCTACTCTGAAGGCTGAAGTATGAGAATCACTTGAACCCAGGAAATGGAGGTTGCAGTGAGCCAAGATCGAACCACTGCACCCAGCCTGGGCAACAGAAACTCTGTCTCAAAAAAAAAAAAAAAAAAAAAAAGACCATATACATCAAAGATAAGAGCAGTATTTGGAGGAATAATGCCAAGATGATAAGCAGAAATACAGGCAGAACCTAGGAAAATGGCTAACATAGCTATTTCATTCATACCAATCTAAACAATCACTTCCTACATACTTCTGACCACTTTCCTCACAAAAACAAAGCCCTTGGTCCTGCTAAGTGTAAGCAACAACCTTCTGCAATCTTTAAGTATACCTGTGAAGTATGCCACAAACGTCTGAACAAGCTAAAGGAAGATGTCTCAATTTCTAGAAAAGATTATCTTCTCTCACACTAACACTGGTTAGCTCCCTTACTCATAGAGGCTTTTTTAAAAATTCTGGATGAAAACATTCTAGGTCAGGTGCAGAAAAAACCCTGTCTCAAAAAAATTTTTTTAAGTTCTAGAGATCTATTGTAAGATGTGACTATACTTAACACTTCTGAACCATACACTTAAAAATGATTAAGATGATAAATTTATTGTCAATAAATTTACAATAAGAATATAAAAACAAACAAAAATCCCTTACAGGCCTGGGCATAATGGCTCACACCTGTAATCCCAGTACTTTGGGAGGCTGAAGAGGGTGGATCACTTGAGGTCAGGTAAGACCAGCCTAGCCAACATGGTGAAACCCCATCTCTACTAAAAATACAAAAATTAGCCAGGCATGGTGGCAGGAACCTATAATCCCAACTACTTGGGAGGCTGAGGCAGGTGAACTGCTTTAACCCGGCAGGCAGAGGTTGCAGTGAGCCAAGACTGCGCCACTGCATTCCAGCCTGGGCAACAGAATGAGACTCCATCTCAAAAAAAGAAAGAAAGAAAGAAAGAAAGAAAACCAACGCAAAGAACAAACAACACAAAGAGTGAACCCTGATGTAAACTATGGGCTTTAGGTAATAATAATGTTTCAATATTAGCTCATCAATTTTAATAAATGTATCACATCAATGCAAGATAAAAATAGGGGAAATTGGGGGGCGAGATGAAGGGGTATGTGAGAACTCTGTACTTTTTGCTCAGTTTATTCTGTAAACTGCTCTCCCAAAAGTCTATTAATTTAAAAAAAAATATTTCACACTTTACGGCATTTTCCATTTGTAAATATCATTTACCCAGATTCTATCACAATGATTACATGTATTTCATATTCCTTGAAGAATGCTCAATTACACACATAACTGCTCACGCTATTTCTCCAAAACAGTATGAAATAGGTAAACATTCCCACAATCCTTCCTACTTAAAATCTTTTATCTGTTCCAATCTGTGTCATCCCTATGTAGCTATGGTGGAGAATCAACCACAAGGCACGGCTACTGACATCTTGCAGCCTTTCTCAACAGGGGTTCCATGAGAGACTTACGGCGTTCTTGGGCTTACGCATCTAGAATGGTATTACAGGCTTGAGTACCCCTCATCTGAAATGCTTGAGACCATAAGTGTCTTGGACTTTAAGATTTTTTTTGCATTTTGGAATATTTGCAAATACATAATGAAATATCTTAGGGATAGAACATGAAATATGTATGATTAAATTTATTGTCTTAATCATTTTTAAGTAACTGGTTCAGAAGTGTGAAGTATAGTCAGATAGAATTTCATGTCTAAACAAGAAATTCATTTAAGCTTCATATACACCTTATACATAGAGCCTGAAGGTTATTTTATACAATGTTTTTCATAATTTTTGCATGAAACAAAGTTTGTGTACATTGTGCACAAAAGATATATTGCAGCTGAAGGAAGCTGGGATGGTCTCCCTTCCCTTGAGGCAGCTGAATAAACTATGTGTTGTGCACCTGCGTTGTGACTGCAGTCCGTCACATGAGGTTAGGTGTGGCATTTTCCACTTGTAGTGTCATGTCAGTGGTCAAAAAGTTTCAGATTTGGGAGCATTTCAGATTTCAAATTTTGGATTAAGGATGCTCAATCTGTAGTTATGTACCAATCTGAGGAGAACTGTGAAAATAACTACTGATACCATTATCTGCATTCTGTGGTTCAGACATGAAACCCCAGTTGAGAATTACTGTTAGAGATGTGAAAAACTAATTAACCAGAACTAAAAGAATTAAAAGTAGCTAATACTATTAGTCATTACATTCCTATTTTGTGCAGAGAATAGAGAAATTAACAAAACAAAAATAAAATATCTATCACTGGGATAAGAGAGATAGAGGAGCTACTTAAACTTCATCTTTCAAAATATATATATATATATATATATATATATATATACACACACACACACACACATATGTGTGTATATATATATATATTTTTTTTTTTTTTTCTTTTTCTTTTTGGAGACAAGAGTCTTGCTCTATCGCTCAGGTTGGAGTTCAGTGGTGCAATCTTGGCTCACTGCAACCTCTGCCTCCCAGATTCAAGCAATTCCCTTGCCTCAGCCTCCCAGGTAGCTGTAACTACAGGCGCCTGCCACCATGCCTGCCTTTTTTGTATTTTTAGTAGAAACAGGGTTTCACCATGTTGGTCAGGCTGGTTTTACGTGACCTCAAGTGATCCACCTACTTCAGCCTCCCAAAGTGCTGGGATTACAGGTATGAGCCACTACACCAAGCCTCAAAATATATTCTCAAGCTGTTTCTGCTAACCCCTACAGATCAGCCTTATCAAATATATCCATAAAAGGTGAATAACCATTAATGTTTTCCTGAGATGCATATAATCACTTACAAGAGGAAATCCTGATGGTGGTTAAGGGGAAAAGGTCAGGATTATTTTGACTACATCCTAAACCAGGAATAGGCCAAAAAATGAAATATTAAAATAATACTAACTTAAAATTTACTCCTAAATATTAGGGTCTAAGAAAAACTATTTCAGAGCATTCTACCAGCCCCATGAAATGTAACCTTAATCCCTCCTTATTTTCTCCTTACTCCTTTTCTTCCCTTTTTTGTTTTTTTCCCATTCATATCTTAAACCTGCAAAGTCATTTCAAGGCACTTTCAGCCTCAGTAATAGTTCTCAAGTCTAAATAGTTCTCAAGTCTACACTTAAAATGTCAGTTTTCCTGTTCCATCGTCCATGGTCAGATTTCTAAGTCAGGACACAAAGGAAGCACCAAATGTCTTAAGTTTATCCTCATCTTTATCCCCAGGCAGAGCTATTTGGCAAGGCAATGTAGGTGGTAATCTATATGCCTTGGTTCATCTTTCCCTGGCTTGCAGCTCTCACCCTGGCCGTCATGTTAACACAAAGCATTCCTAAATACCAAAAGAGAGAAGAGCAATAATGTGCATAACAACAAAGCACAATGAACTTACAAGTCTTAAATTCAAATTATTAAAGACAAAATTTTAAAAGTATTAAATGCAAACATTTAAATACTAATATTTAAAATATTAAATGCAAATTCTTAGAAATAAACAATTGACAAGTTTTAAATCAGGCACTGTTCTGAGTAGCAAGATGAAACCCTGCACCATGCAGCTCCATCCCACCTGGAACATGAATCATCCCTTTATCTCTCTCTTTTTCTATTCATATCACAGGCCTGTAGTCCCAGCTACTCAGGAGGCTGAGGCAGGAGAATCACTTGAACCTGGGAGGTGGAGGTTGCAGTCAGCCAAGATTGAGCCACTGCACTCCAGCCTGGACAACAGAGGGAGACTTTGTCTCAAAAAAAAAGTTTAATTAAAATGTTACGTAACTATGTAAACCTAAATACCTTCCCTTTAATACAAATATTTAATTAAAATTAAAAAGTAAGACTTAATCATGAACTTACCTATCCTTGCTATTTGTAATATTGTGATTTATAATAAGAAATATATATGTTGGTCTTCATCCCATTTCCTGGCAGCACCTATAAAACCTTTGGAAGTTCTGAAGTGATGTCTTTTTTTATCCTAATGAGATGACCGATGGTGGGTCTGGGCCCTTTTAAATAGCCCTAGGATGAGGGCTGGTTTCCTGTGCAACCAACTATGTGATTAGAAAGTTGGTACTGGCCTGGTGCGGTGGCTCACAATTGTAATCCCAGCACTTTGGGAGGCCAAGGTGGGCGGATCACCTGAGGTCAGGAGTTCAAAACCAGCTGGCCAACGTGGTGAAACCCTGTCTCTACTAAAAATACAACAATTAGCTGGGCAAGGTGGTTTGTGCCTGTAATCCCAGCTACTCATAAGGCTGAGGCAGGAGAATCGCTTGAACCTGGGAGGCGAAGTTTACAGTGAGCCGAGATCATGCCACTGTACTCTCGGCCTGGGCGACAGAACAACAACAAAGAAAAAGGATAAGCAAGGTATAGTAAGTAAAGTGCTTTGTTCTTTCTTTCTTTCTTTTTTTTTTTTTTTGAGAAGGAGTCTTGTTCTATCGCCCAGGCTGGAGAGCAGTGGCACAATCTCAACTCACTGCAACCTCTACCTCCCAGGTTTAAGCAATTCTCCGCCTCAGCCTCCCGAGTAGCTGGGATTACAGGCATGGGCCACCACACCTGGCTAATTTTTTTTGTATTTTTAACAGAGACAGGGTTTTACCATCTTGGCCAGGCTGATCTTGAACTCCTGACCTCGTGATCCACCCAGCTCGGCCTCCCAAAGGGTTGGGATTACAGACATGAGCCACTGCGCCCAGCCCATAAAGTGCTTTCTTGAGTCCTGTGAGCACCTATAGCAAATGACCAAACCCAAGAAGGAGATTGTGGGAACCTGCAATTTGCAGTGAGGTTGGACAGAACATTGGGAGCCTACTACATGTGATTAGCATCTAATGGGGGGCAGTTCAGTGAGACCCAGCCCTTAGCCTGTGGGGGGTCTATACTAACTCTAGTTAGTACCAGAATTGAACTGAATTGCAGAACATCCAGCTAGTGTCAGATATTGGTTAGTGTGGGAAACAATCTACACATCTGGTGGAGTCAGTGAAGTACCGAGTGACTGTGTGTAATGAGTGAGAGTAAAGACAGGAAGAAAATTTTGTTTTTCTTATACAGATTGTTTTTTCCTTTATACTGTTCTAATCAAAGAGATGCCTTTTTTTTTTCTTTCTTTTTTTTTTGAGACCGGGTGTCTCACTTTGTCACCCAAGCTGGAGTGCAGAGGTGCAATCTCAGCTCACTGCAACCTACATCTCCCAGGTTCAAGCAATTCTCCTGCCTGAGCCTCCCAAGTAGCTGGGATTACAGGCATGCGCCACCACACCCAGCTAATCTTTGTATTTTCTTAAGTAGAGAAAAATTTTGCCATGTAGAGAAAAATTTTTCTTAAGTAGAGAAAAATTTTGGCCAGGCTGGTCTCAAACTCCTAGCTTCAAGTGATCCACCCATCTCAGCAGCCCCAAGTGCTGAGATTACAGGAGTGAGCCACCTCACCTGGCTGAAATGCTTCTTTTTGTCTAACCTAAATACCATTTCAAATCCTTTTAAAAACATGAGGAAAGGAATTGAACAGATATTTCTCCAAAGATGTACAAATGGCCAATAAGCACATGAAAAGATGCTCTACATCATCAGTCATTAGGTAAAAGCAAATTCAAACCATTAAAACCATGATGAGGTATTATTCACACCCATTACAGAATATCTACTCTCCAAAAAAAAAAAAAAGAATGTTTTCCAGAGAAAATGTGGAGAATTGGGACCTTTGTTCATTGTTGGTAAGAATGCAAAATTAACAGCTATTGTTAATCGAATTAAGTTTGGCCTAAAGCTGCCTCCATACACATTTTAAGGTTGGCCTAACCGTTTCTCCATACTTAGCTGTAACCTGAGGATGTATAAATAAACCCAAGTCTCAACCAACCACAGGCAGCCAACTGTTCAAACCAAGTTCAAATAGGGCAAACGTCTAGATGTAACTAATCCAGTCATTTCTGAACCTCACTCCTGTTTTCTGTCCGTGAATGTTATCAGACCATGAAGCAGCCTTAGAGTCACTCCAAACCCGTTCTGGTTCTGAGGGCTGGCCAATTCACAAATCAGTCTTTGCTCAATTAAACTCTGTTAAATTTAATTTGTGTAAAGTGTTTTAATAGTATATTTACACAATGGAATATTATTCAGTAATTAAAAAGGAAGGAAATTCTGGCATATGCTACAATATAGATACATTCAAAAGAATAAGTACTACAGTATATGATTCCTCTATGAGGTACCTAAAATAGTAAAAATTCAGAGACAGAAAGTAGATTAATGGTTACCAAGAGCTCAGAAGAGGGAAAATGGGAAGTTATTGTTTAATGGATTCAGAGTTTCTGTTTGGGATGACAAAGTTCTGAAAACGGATAGTGGCAATGGCTGCATGATATGTTGAATGTACTTACTGATTATGAAGTATACACTAAAAAGTGGTTAAGCCAGGCATGATGGCTCACATCTATAATTCCAGCACTTTGGGAGGCCAAGGTGGAAAGGATCACTTGAGGCCAGGAGTTTAAGACCAGCTAGAGCAATATAGTGAGACCCCATCCCTACAAAAACTTTAAAAACTGGTTTGGCATGGTGGTACACACCTGTAGTCCCAGCTACTTGAGAAGCTGAAGCGGGGGGATCACTTGAGTCCAGGAGTTTGAGGCTACAGTGAGCTATGATTACACCACTGTATTCCATCATAAGTCACAGAGTGACACACACTCTCTCTCAAAAAAAAAAAAAAAAAAAAAAAAGTAGTTAAAAAAGTAAATTTTATTTTGTATATATTTTATGGCACTTTTTTAAAAAAAATTTATCTAATCCAAATTATGTGGAATATGACAACTGATTAATCACTTATTTGAGATTTAAAATTTTAAGAGGACAAAAATTGCCAAGGATGATATAATTAGAGAGAATTTACTAAAAAGACTTTTCAAAGACAGAAGAAGAGTTAACCAAAACCAACAAGAGATAGTAAAGCATTATGAACATAAGAAACAGTAGGAAGACACAAGGCCTTAGTGGGCCAAAGAAGCTAGTACTGTAATTACCAGAATTCAGCCAATTGTAGCTACAGCTGTGGTAAACAGCTGACAGAAGCTGTGTGGCCTTCAGCAGAGGAATACAACTATTACCAACTGACAAGGAGGGAGCCAGGGAAATACACACCCAGACATCACTGTCCTTCACCTTCTGTCTTCACCAAACCCTACTGGATAACAAAAGGAAAAGAGCTGATGGATGTAGTTTATAAAAGGCAGCCTCTTGGAGCATAAAGCTGAGTGGAGAAGGTTAGAGGGTACATATAGAGGGGCAAATGGAGACTATGTAGTACAACATGATACATTACTTTACCTCATATTTCTATTTTACTAGCCAAAGGAAGAATTTTAATAAATATATTTATCAGTACAAAGAAAAACTTCCTGCTGCCACAAAAAAGTAGGCAAGTAACTGGATTAAAAGACTAAGATTTTTGTTGTTTAAAAAAAAAAAAAAGGCCAGACTCAGTGGCTCACACCTGTAATCCCAGCACTTTGGGAGGCCGAGGCGGATGGATCATCTGAGGTCAGGAGTTTGAGACCACCCTGGCCAACACGGCAAAACCCCGTCTCTACTAAAAATACAAAAATTAGTTGGGCATGGTGGTGTGTGCCTGTAATCCCAGCTACTCGGAAGGCTGAGGCAGGAGAATCACTTGAACCCAGGCAGAAGAGATCGCAGTGAGCTGAAATCGCTCCACTGCACTCCAGCCTGGGCAACAAACGCAAAACTCCATCTCAAAAAAAAAAAAAACAAAAACAACAACAAAAAAGAAACTAAAAAGAAAGCCCTGAGTTAAGATAAAAGTAAAAAGAAAGAAAAAAACCCAGTTTGACAAGAGACATGGTCTGCTCCAATAGTCTCAAACACTGAGAATAACAGACTAAAGGAGTAATATACTAGAATATTAGAGCTGAAAGAAACCTTAACATTTTTCAAAATTTCAGTTTGAGAGGGAACAGGCCAGAGAGGTGATAAGCAACTCCATCACTGTCACAAAGCTATCTGGACACTGTGGTGTATCCCTGTAGTCTCGGCTGCTTGGGAAAATTAGGCAGATGGATCGTTTGAGGCCAGGAGTTTCAAGCTACAGTGCTAGATAGTGACTGTTGTAGAGCAATGCAGTGAGACCTCATCTCTTAAAAACCAACCAACCAACCAACCAACCAACCAACCAAAAGAAATTACGCAGCTAGATAATAGCAAAATTGGAAACAGAAACCAGGTCTAGTAACTCCTTTCCTAATTGTCTTCCTATCACACTATGCTACTGAAAGAAATCTGTGTATGCTTAACATTTGAAAAACCAACTAGTAAGCAGGCTTAAAGAAATAAACAAAACTGGCTGGGCACAGTGGCTCCCACCTGTAATCCCAGCACTTTGGGAGGCCGAGGTGGGTGGATCACCTGAGGTCAGGAGTTTGAGACCAGCCTGGCCAACATGACGAAACCCCATCTCTACTAAAAAATACCCGGGTGTGGTGATGCATGCCTGTAATCTCAGCTACTCAGGAGGCTGAGGCAGGAGAATCACATGAACCTGGGAAGCAAAGGCTGCAGTGAGTTGAGACCACACCACTGTACTCTAGCCTGGGCAAGAGAAAAAGACTCCGTCTCAAAAAAAAAGAAAAGAAAAATAAAGAAATAAACAAAATGCCAGACTTCATAAGGCTAAAATGTTTAATTTCTTACAGTAGAACTCCAGATTTCCCACAATAACACTAGAGTCTGCCATCTACTTTCTTAACCAAAAAATGACACTTCATGAATCTCAACACAGTACACAAAGTATTTTAGGAGCGGATCAGATTTTGAGCCTAACGAAAACATGCAGTCAAAAAGGAAATTATTAATGAGTTAGGAGTCATTTTCCTATAGAGCATGAAATTAAAACCTCTATGCTAAAAGAGTAATGGGAGTCATGCCAAGGCTTTGACAGTCGAATTGCTCCTACAAAAGGTTGGAATATAGCCAGGCTTGGTGGCTCATGCCTATAATCCCAGAGCTCTGGGTGGCCAAGGCAGGAGGATCACCTGAGGTCAGGAGTTTCTGACCAGCCTGGGCAAAATAGCAAGACCTGTCTCACAAAAAACAATTTTAAAAAATTAGTCAGGCAAGGTGACACATGCACGTATACCTAGCTATTCAGGAGGCTGAGGCAGGAGGACTCTTAAACCCAGGAGTTTGAGGCTGCAGTGAGTTGTGACTGCACCAATGTATAAATTACATATAAAGAGTAAAAAGAAAGAGAGAAAACATGCAGTATCCATAGGACAAAATCCATAAAAAACCCTGAAAATATTAAAGATTAAAAGAAATCATTTATAAAAAATAAAAGCACATTGTTTAAATGACCTCTTTTTCAGAAAAAAAAAAAAATACTAACATCAAACCTTTATAGCTTATTTTAAAACTTTCAAACATGCAGGAAATTTCAAAGACTATTATTATGAATGCCATATGTGCATTACTTAAATTCAAAAATTGACATTGTGCCATACTTGCCTCATCCATTTATCTACGTACCTATTCATCAAACTTTTTTTTTTTTTTTTTTTTTTTTTGAGATGGAGTCTTGCTATGTTTCCCAGGTTGGAGTGCAGTGGTGCAATCTCGGCTCCCTGCAACCTCCACCTCCCTGGTTCCAGCAATTCTCTGCCTCAGCCTCCTGAGTAGCTGGGATTACACGTGCATGCCACCACACTCAGCTAAGTTTTGTATTTTTAGTAGAAACAGGGTTTCACCATCTTGGCCAGGCTGTTCTTGAACTCCTGACCCCGTGATCCACCCACATTGGCCTCCCAAAGTGCTGGGATGACAGGCATGAGCCACCATGCCAGGCCTCATCAAACTATTTTTTATGTTGAATCATTTCAAAGGAAATTACAGACATCATTAGGAATAACATCTTACCCCTAATTTTTTTTTTTTTTTTTTTTGGAGACAGGGTTTTGCTCTGCCACCAGGCTGTAGTGCAGTGTCGTTGATCATGGCACACTGCAGCCTCAAACTCATAAGTTTAAGTAGTCTTCCTGCCTCAGCCTCCTGAATGGCTAGGAACTACAGGGATGTGCCACCACATCTGGCTAATTTTTTTTATCTTTTGAAGAGTCAAGGTCCTGCTATGTTGTTCAGGCTGGTCTCCAACTCCTGGCCTCAAGCAATCCTCCCACCTCAGCCTCCTAAAGCTCTGGGATTATGAGCTTGAGCCACCACACCTGGTGTTCTGCTACATATTTTAATATTCTCCTATACAACTATAATATTTTCTCCTACATAACTACATTATCAAATTTATTCAAATTAATAATTACCTAATATCTTCTAATACTAGAACACATACAAACTTCTCCGAAATTCACAGCTGATTTTTCAAACCAGGATCCACACCAATATGATACATCATCTTTGGTTTTGTTTCTTTAGTCTCTCTTAATCTAGAAGAGTTCCTCCATGCATAACCTTTTTCTCCCCTTACAACTTTAGTTTTTATTGTGTTAAAATATACATAATAGGCCGGGCATGGTGGCTTACACCTATAACCCAACAAGACAGGTGGATCACCTGAGGTAAGGAGTTCAAGACCAGCCTGGCCAACATGGTGAAACCCTATCTCAACTAAAAATACACAGTAATTAGCTGGGCATGATGGTGGGCACCTATAATCCCAGCTACTTAGGGAGGCTGAGGCACGGGAATCGCTTGAACCCAGGAGGTAGAGGTTGCAGGGAGCCAAGATCCTGCCATTGTACTCCAGCCTGGGCAACAACGGCAAAACTCTGTATCTTCCCTCCCCCCAAAAAATACACATAATATAAAATTTACCCATACTCATTCAAATGGCTATTACTTAAATTAACAAAAGAAAAAAAAAATCAGAAAACAAGTGTTGACAAGGATGTGTAGAAACAGAAACCCTTGTACGCTGCCGATGGGAATGTAAAATAATGCAGCCGCTGTTGAAAAAGTATGGCAGCTCCTCAAAAAATTAAACATAGAATTACCATATGATCCAGCAATTCTACTTCTAGGTATGTATCCAAAGGTATTTAAAGGAGGGACCTGAATAGACATTCGTACAGCCACACTCAAAGCAGCATTGTACACGATAGCCAAAAGGTAGAAGCAACCCCGTCTACTGATAGATGAATGGACAAGTAAAATGTGACACGTACATACAAGGAATATTATCCAGCCTTTTTTATTCTTAATCATGGCAAGATTTCATCACACCATTTCACCTTCAAAAGGAAGAAAATTCTAGCATATGCTACAACATGGATGAACCTGAAGGATACTAGGCAAAGGGAAACAAGCCAATCAAAAAAAGACAAATATGATGTGATTTCATTTACATGAGGTACCTAGTGTAGTCAAATCATAGAGACAGAAAGAATGATGGATGCCAGAGGTTGCAGGAAGAGGGATATAGGGACTGGGTGTTTAATAAGTATGGAGTTTCAGTTTGGGAAGTAGTTTTGAAAATGAATGCTAGCGATGGTTGCATAACAATGTGGATGTACTTAATGCCACTATACACTTAAAAATTATTAAAATGGTAAATCTTTAAGTTGTGCTAAAATATACACAAAATTTACTCAAATTTTGACCACTTTTTTTTTCATCTTAGAGTAAATGACTTCCATTTTCAAAATTTTGACCACTTTTAAGCATACAATTCAATGGCTTATACACTCACTATATTGTACAATCATAGCACAACACTAATTTCTGAAAAAGACAAATACATTACAGCATTTTCACATTGTGGACTTGTCTGATTGCTTCCTTGTGGTGTGGTTTTTTTGTTTCCTCACATACATGCACTGATCAGTTCTCAGCAGGATACCTGCGAGGGATCCTCCGCAGCTCTCCCTCTCTGTAGCTATCTCGTTTTCTGCTCTCCAAACTGCAATGCTTTGGTCTCCCCAGATTCCTTCAATTAAGGGAAACCATTGTGCTCTGCCTAGGTTCCCTATCCCTGTTCTGCAGCTGGAAAACTGTCTAGGCAGCAAGCCAGAGCAATCATAGACCTCATCTCATTTCTTTCCTATCTTTCAGGAATTACTCTCCTTGACTGCCCAATGTTCAAAATCTAGACAGCCACTGTTTTATACATGTTTGTCTGTTTTTTTTAGCTATTTCAGGCAGGAAGGTAAGCCTAGTCCCTGTTACTACTTCTTCACCAGAAATGGAAGACCAATTTTTTTGTCCCTTTTATTCATCTATTTCTCTGGATTATTTTAACGCAACTCAAATATCACATCATTTCACTGCTATATATTTTGGTATGTCTCTCCAAAAATATGGACTTTTTCCCCACATAGTCATGTCAGTTATACTTAACAAATTTAACCATTCCTTTGCATGACCTAACACCCATACTCCAATTTCCATACTCCAATTTTCTCAATTAAAAAAAAAATTTAACAACTAGTAGTTTAAACTCTTTTTAATGCTAGCATTTAATGAACACTACTCTGTGAGGGGTACTATGCTAAGTACCTGATATCCATTACCTTATTTAGTCCTCAGTAATCTTTTGAGGTAAATATTATTATTACTCCCATTTCACTGATAAGAACACCAAAGCTTACTGGGCACAGGGGCTGACACCTGTAATCCCAGAACTTTGGGAGGCTGAGGCAGCAGCGTCACTTAAGGCCAGGAGTTTGAAACCAGCCTGTGCAACATATCAAGGATTGTTGTTGTCTCTACAAAAAAAGGTAAAAACTAGCCAAGTGTGGTGGCACACATCTATAGTCCTAGCTACTCAGGAGGCTAAGGTGGAAGAACTGCTTGAGCCCAAGAGTTTGAAGTTACAGTGAGCTATAGTCACAACAATGCACTCCAGCCTGGGTGACAGCACGGGACCCCAACTCAAAACAACAACAACCAGCAAACCTCAAAGCTGTCAAGAAGTTTTCCTAGGGTGGGCACGGTGGCTCATGCCTGTAATCCCATCACTTTGGGAGGCTGAGGCAGACAGATCACTTGAGGTCAGGAGTTCAAGAGACCAGACTGGCGAACATGGTGAAATCCCATCTCTACTAAAAATACAAAAATTGGCCGGGCGCGGTGGCTCAAGCCTGTAATCCCAGCACTTTGGGAGGCCGAAGCGGGTGGATCACGAGGTCAACAGATCAAGACCATTCTGGTCAACATGGTGAAACCCCGTCTCTACTAAAAATACTAAAAATCAGCTGGGCATGGTGGCACGTGCCTGTAGTCCCAGCTACTCAGGAGGCTGAGGCAGGAGAATTGCTTGAACCCAGGAGGCGGAGGTTGCGGTGAGCCGAGATCGCGCCATTGCACTCCAGCCTGGGTAACAAGAGTGAAACTCCGTCTCAAAAAAAAAAAAAAAAAAAAAAAAACTAGCCAGGCGTGGTGGCACACGCCTGTAATCTCAGCTACTAGGGAGGCTGAGGCAGAAGAGCTTGAGCCCAGGAGGTGGAGGCTGCAGTGAGGCAGGATCGCACCATTGCACCCCAGCCTGGGCGACAGAGCCAGACTCCATTTCAAAAAAAACAAAAAAAAAACAGCCAGTTTGCCTAAGATTATAGTATGGCAGAGGCAGGTTTCTCTGATCCCTAACACATCGTTTTCTAAAAATAATTGTGTATCTTTATTATTTATTTATTTATTTATTTATTTATTTTGAAATGGGGTCTCACACTGTGGCCCAAGCTGGTCTTAAATTTCTGGGATCAAGCAGTCCTCCCACCTCAGCCTCCAGAATAGCTGACATTACAGGTGTGTGCCACTGCCCCTGGCTCCCAATGGCACTGCACTTAACCATTATGCTTCAGTACAATCTCAGGAGTTATTAGCATAGAATATCAGATAATATCAATCCTTAAATGGAAAATCAAATTCTAAAATTGCTTAATTTAAATACTATTAACAGATCAAAGACCTGAAAAAAATAATAATGCTACTTTATTTGAAATACGTTACAATAAAATCTGCTTAAAATGTAAAAAAATACAACTTTGAAATCTAAAAGTGAATTTTAATTGAAAAAGCACAAGAAATTTGGTTGAAATGAAATTAACTATCATCTCAAACTAGAGAATGCAGATTTGTTTATTTATAATGTTCACCACAGTTCTTATCAAGTAGAACATGGCGTGATGAGTAGAAATATTTTGTATCTGTGCTGTTCACTACAGTAGCCACTACTCATATGTGAGTACTGGGCACCTGAAGTATGTCTAGTAAAACTGAGAGAAACTTAATTTTTTATTTTCTTTATTTTTAATTAGCTTAAATTTAAATTGTAATTATCAGTTAATCTGTTTGTTTTCCCCACTAGGCTATAAGATCCTCGAAGAATGGAACATATTTCATCTCTCCTTTTAATGTCTTGATACATATCAGACACCTGTTTGTTGATGTGTGGTAGAATATGTGGATGGAATTTTCTAGATGTGTTCAGGTAAATTCTCTAAATACATCAGACTGATAAAGGTTACAGAGTACACACTTACTCTGTTGAATTACATCTTTTCTTTTTTTTCATTTTTTGAGACAAAGTCTTGCTCTGTCACCAGGCTGGAGTGCAGCTGCATGATCTCGGCTCACTGTAACCTCCATCTCCCAAGTTCAAGCAATTCTCCTGCCTCAGCCTCCCGAGCAGCTCAGACTACAGACATGCACCACCACGCCCAGCTAATTTTTATATTTTTAGTAGAGAGAGGGGTTTCACTATGTTGGGCAGGATGGTCTCAATCTCTTGACCTCATGATCCACCCACCCCGGCCTCCCAAAGTGCTGGGATTACAAGCGTGAGCCACCATGCCCCACCTATTCTGACTTTAAAAACAGATGAAATATCTTATTTTCTCATTTATTCACCAAACACACTCTGACTTTTTATATTTGACAGAGACTCTGTTATGTACTCAGAATATGATGATGCATAAGACCCAGTTTCTGGCATCAATAATCACTCAGTCTAATAGACAATATATATAACTGCTCCACAAAGACTGCTTTAAACAGATAAAGTAAATGATGAGAATCAGCAAGGAAGATAACCACCCAAGGGCAGAGGGAGGTTCTACATACTAAACAACAACTCATTAATCTAGTTTAACAACGAACAGCAGCTCACCAGTTGGAAAATGGCAGAATGGTGGCGAGGCATTCCAAGCACAACAAACAGTCTACATAAAGGCATAAGAACACAAAAGACATGGCGAACAGGGGGAGCACAAAGTGTCTCATTCTGACTAGAACATGGGAAAAAAAGTAAGAAGGGAAGAAGGATACATTAGAGCTAGATTTGAATACCCTTTTGTGTCATACTATGGAGTGCTGACTCAATTTTATTAGGATGGTAGGCAATCAAAGTATTCATGTTTACTGTAAAAAAAAATAAGAAGAAGAAGAAAACAGCTTGCTAATTTAATTCCCATACTCAGAGAACAAACTTTAAAAAGCAAAACCTAAATTATAAGTTTTGCTTATAACAGACACCAAATCCAAATAACTGTCCAAGCAAGGTTATTAGAATAGGCAATTTAAGTTTTTGTTGTTGTTTTTGAGACAGTCTCACTTTGTTGCCCAGGCTGGAGTACAGTGGCGCCATCTCAGTTCACTGCAACCTCTACCTCCCAGGTTCAAGCAATCCTTATGCCTCAGCCTACCAAGCAGCTGGGATTACAGGCATGTACAAACATACCTAGCTAATTTTTTTGTATTTTTAGTAGAGACGGGGTTTTACCATGTTTCCCAGGCTAGTTTCAAACAACTGATCTCAAAAGATTCTCCTGCCTCAGCCTCCCAAAGTACTGGGATTACGGGTATGAGCCACCACACCTGGGCAAGCACTTTAAGTGTTAAATAACTAACATTAAATCACTTTGAAGAGAAATGCAAACATTATTTATATACTTGACATAATTGATGAGGATGTGTTTCTCAAATATTATACAAAAGTTTCAATTTTCTCATAGTAAAACCCATCTTGAACTTAATATTAGTAAGCCTAGGAAACATCTACGATCTACAAAAAATTGATCATCCTGTTAGGGGAAAAAAAGATGAGTCTACTTCTAGCCATTTCTTGCCTCATAAACAGGGCTAAAACACCTCTGAACCTGGGAGGCGGAGGTTGCAGTTAGCCACTTTCCCACAATGTGGCAATATTTAACTTTTCACTGCCAGGTCAACATTTATATTTAACGTCAATCACTTCTCACAGTAGTCCAATTCCACAGCTACCTTTTTTTTGTTTTTTTCAACTAACATTCCAACTATTATCTCTTTTACCCACAGGTATCTTATCCACAAGTATCTACTCTATCATGCTCTTAAAGCATGACTGGCCAGGCATGGCGGCTCATGTCTGTGATCCCCATACTTTGGGAGGCCAAGGCAGGCAAAACGCTTGAGACCAGCCTAGGCAACATAGTAAGATCCTGTTTCTACAGAAAAAAAAAAATTTAATGATGAACCATCAGAATAAGGCATAAAGCTACAAAACCAGGATAGTTTTGAAATTAACACCCAGTAATAGCAATTAGTTATAATTATAGTAATTTATTTTACATACCATGTTCAAAATAAAGTGGTTTCAGCCAGGCACAGTGGTTCATGCCTGTAATCCCAGCACTTTAGGAGGCCAAGGCAGGTGGATCACCTGAGGTCAGGAGTTCAAGACCAGCCTAGCCAACATGGTGAAACCCTGTCTCTACTAAAAATATTTAAAAATTAGCCAGGTGTGGTACGGGCATCTGTAATTCCAACTACTCAGGAGGCTGAGGCAGGAAAATCGCTTGAACCAAAGAGGTGGAGGTTGCAGTGAGCCAAGAACATGCCATTGCACTCCAGCCTGGGCGACAAGATTGAAACTCCGTCTCAAAAAAATAATAATAAAATAAAGTGGTTTCTTTTTTTTGTTTTGTTTTGTTTTGTTTTGTTTTATGAGAGGGAGTTTCGCTCTTGTTACCCAGGCTGGAGTGCAATGGCGCGATCTCGGCTCACCGCAACCTCTGCCTCCTGGGTTCAGGCAATTCTCCTGCCTCAGCCTCCTGAGTAGCTGGGATTACAGGCACGTGCTACCATGCCCAGCTAATTTTTTGTATTTTTGGTAGAGACGGGGTTTCACCATGTTGACCAGGATGGTCTCGATCTCTTGACCTCGTGATCCACCCGCCTCGGCCTCCCAAAGTGCTGGGATTACAGGCTTGAGCCACCGCGCCCAGCCGAATAAAGTGGTTTCTATACTAACAGATTTTTAAACATGAAATAATGAAAAGAACCAAACATTTAATCATATCAATAACATGTATTTAAATATTTAAAACATTTTTATTTATTTATTAACTGCAGTTGTTAATCAAGTTCACCCACAATAAAAATATTAATATTGTAACAAGCTGGCCAATACATAATATATTTAAAGTTATAAAACCCGAATATTCCAGAGCAAGGGTGGAAGAGTTTAAATTTCAAGTTCTTTAAGTCATAATAATAATAGACATTAAAAACAGAAAAAAAGTCAATACATAAAATGTGAATACAATTTTTTATATTGCAAAAGGAAAGCAAGTTCTCTTAATTTAAAAAAAAAAAAAAAAAAAAAAACAGGAAAATTATGTTAGTGAACATCTGTTGTTTTTGCCTGTCCAGCAACCAATCTCTCTTCTCCAGAAAGTATCGCCTCAATTTTCCTTTAGGAACTGTCACCCACCCTTAATTCAAATGGTTTGAAACTACCTCTCCTCCCCACTGCAGGATGGGAACAAATTCCAAGCCTAGCCACACAAAGCATTAATCACTCTGGCCACAGGGACTGCCTCTAGGATGAGCAAAGATCCAAGACAGGTCAATGAAACTACCATAGAGTGGTCGGCTGAACTGTAGAGAAAGGGAAGTTCTCTTTCTTCTTGGGTTTCTGAGGTTGAAAGAAGTAAGCCTAGTGCTGGTAAGACAATCTTTCCCAGGGAATCTGACTCCAGAGACTTAATTACTTTTCCACAATGATTCTCAAATATGCAAAGGGAATTAGTGGTTACCTAGAGGTAAAATAGGACTTTGACTTTCAATGTTACATTTTCCATAATGTTTCCATTTTTCAAAAATAAGCCTATTACTTTTAGAATAGAAAATCTAAAACATTTTAAAATATTGCCCATGTTTCCTTCTCAAATATGCTCAGATATTCATATTTCAATGTCTTAAAAGTATTAACAATTTTCTCATAATCTGCCAAAACACACAGAATATCTATCTAAAAACAATCACCTTCTTCCCCGGCACAAAATAAAGCTATTATAATATTTTCATTTTGAAATTATGAGTGAGAGACCAGGTGCGGTGGCTCATACCTGTAATCCCAGCACTTTGGGACACTGAGGAGGGTGGATCACTTGAGGTCAGGAGTTCAAGACTAGTCTGACCAACATGGTGAAACTCTGTCTCTACTAAACATACAAAAATTAGCCAGGCGTGGTGGCACACTCTTGTAATCCCCGCTACTCAGAAGGCAGGAGAATCGCTTGAACCCAGGAGGCAGAGGTTGCAGTAAGCTGAAATCGTACCACTGCGCTCCAGCCTGGGCAACAAAAGCGAAACTCCATCTGAAAAAAGAAAAATAAAAATAGGAAAATTAAAGGAAAGGAAGGAAGAAAGGTATAAAGAAAGGAAAAGAAAGGAGAAAGAAAGAAAATATGAGTAGGAAAAACAGTTGAGTAAACCTTTTTTTTTTTTTTTTTTGAGTCAGAGTTTCACTCTTGTTGCCCAGGCTGGAGTGAAACAGCGAGATCTTGGCTCACTGCAACCTCTACCTCCTGGATTTAAGTGATTCTCCTGCCTCAACCTCCCAAGTAGCTGGGATTACAGGCATGAACCACCACACCCAGCTAATTTTGTATTTTTAGTAGAGAGGGGGTTTCACCATGTTGGTCCTCAGGTGATCCACCTGCCTCAGCCTTCCAAAGTGCTGAGATTACAAGGTGTGAACCACCACGCTCAGCAAGTAAACCTGTTTTAAGAACAGGTTCTCATGGCTGGGCATGGTGGCTTGTACCTGTAATCCCAGCACTTTGGGAGGCCAAGGTGGGAGGATCACTGGAGTCTGGGAGTTCAGACTAGCATGGGCAGGCTGGGCATGGTGGCTCAGGCCTGTAAATCCCAGTACTTTGTGAGCCTGAGGCAGGTGGATCACCTGAGGTCAGGAGTTTGAGACTAGCCTGGCCATCATGTAAAACCTTATCTCTACTAAAAATACAAAAATTAGCCAGGTGTGGTGGCGCACTCCTGTAATCCCAGCTACTCGGAAGGCAGGAGAATCACTTGAACCCAGAAGGCAGAGGTTACAGTTAGCAGAGATCACACCACTGCACTCAGGCCTGGGCGACAGAGCAAGACTCATCCTCCCCTCGCAAAAAAAACAAAAAACAAACAAACAAAAAAAACAGCCTTGGCAAAATGGCTAAACCCCATCTGTATTAAACAATTAATTAATTAAAAACTGGTTCCCATTTTAAAAGGGAAACATTAAACAACTGTATATGGAAAAAATGGTTAATGTTCAGCAAGTGCTACATTGTAAAAATGGCTCAAGAGATAAAGCTAACTTTAAAGACTGAAAGTGGAAAAAATGGGTTTAAAAAAAGCTTTATCAAGGCCAGGAATGGTGGCTCAAGCCTGTAATCCCAGCACTTTGAGAGGTCGAGGTGGGAGGATCACAAGAACAGGAGTTCAAGACCAGTCTGGTCAACATGGTAAAACCCCATCTCCCATCTCTACTAAAAATACAAAAATTAGTCAGGTGTGGTGGCACATGCCTGTAGTCACAGCTACTCGGGAGGCTGAGGCAGAATTGCTTGAACCTGGGAGGTGGAGGCTGCAGTGAGTCATGACCCATTAGACTCCAGCCTGGGCAATGGAATAAGACTCCATTTCAAAAAAAAAAAAAAGGAAAGAAAACAAGCTTTATCAATTATATCAGTCCTATGACTCTGAATAGCATTAAGAGCTGTAGGAGTTGGTCAGTTAAATATTTCAGTTATGATTATTTTGCATAATACTGCATTATGGAGAAATTTCATAACACTGTTTTATTCTTTTGTTGTTTTAAGAGACAGAGTATCACTCTGTCACCAAAGTTGGAGTGCAATGGCACGATCACTGCTCACTGCAGCCTCAACCTCAAGGGCTCAAAGCCATCCTCCTGTCTTAGCCTCCCAAGTAGCTGGGACTACAGGCATGCACCCAACTAATTTCTGTATGTTTTGTAGAGATGGTCTTGCCATGTTGCCCAGGCTGGTCTCAAACTCCTGGATTCAAGGGATCCACCTGGCCACCCAAAGTGCCGGGATTACAGGCCTGAGCCACCACACCCACCATTTTAGTCTTTTTTTTTTTTTTTCATATGCAAGCCTACCTGAATGATGTTTTATTCTTAAATACAGGAAAGTTAGTCTCAAGATGCCCTTCTTGGCTGGGCGTGGTAGCTCACATCTGTAATCCCAGCAGTTTGGGAGACAGAGGTGGGTGGATCTCCTAAGGTCAGAAGTTTCAGGCCAGCCTGGATAACATGGTGAAACCTCATATCTACTAAAAATACAAAATTGGCCAAGCATGGTGGCGGGTGCCTGTAAATCCCAGCAACCGAGGAGGCTGAGGCAAGAAAATTGCTTGAACCCAGTAGGTGGAGGTTGCAATGAGCCAAGATTGTGCCATTGCACTGCAGCCTGGGCAACAAGAGAGAAACTCCGTCTAAAAAAAAAAAAAGAAAGAAAGAAAGCAAAAGAAAAGAAAAGAAAGAAGACAAGAAACTCTTCTCAAAAAAAAAAAATATGTAAACAGTCTACTGGATATGATAAATATAAAGGAAGACAGCAATAAATACTTTTGTTCTCTCGTATTTATTAGCTTTTATTAGTTGCTATCATTCTTCCCCTTTCTCCCCAAGCACACAAGCCACTCCAGAATATTTTTTGTTAACATTATGTTTTATGACTCTCAGTAAGGACACTTAGGTGTCAGGGACACTTTCTTGATATATTAGCCAGAGTGATGTTAAGTGGAAGAGGTGATCAGGGACAAACCAAGGGTGAGGACAAAGAATAGCTACAGGCAAAAGCCACCTTCTCACAGACAAGTGGCAGTGAGTCCTAAAGTTTTTAGGATAAGGCAATATTCAAAAAGCTCATTACCTTCTCCACACCAGAAACACAGTTAAGTGGGTCATTCTGGCCAACACCTTTGTCTCAAGATGCTGACGTTTATTATTTGTCATATGGTCCAATGAAACCTAAATTCTCCTACAGCTATTCTGAAACGTATTCTCCCGAACATGTTTCACCTAATGAAAGGCAAACTCCTTTCTTATACTGCTAGATCACTTCCGCACATGTTCTAATAGAAACAAAGACATATATATCAAAGAAGCCACCCAAACAAGTGTGATAGAAACATTTATTAATAAATAGGAAGAAAATGGGCGTTCCTAACGTACCACGGGGAAAATAAAATATTTCACTCTAGTCCCTCAGCTATAAGATATTTATTCTACTTATATTTACTAATGGTCACCGTATTTTTTAAGCATGGGAAAGGGAAGGTAAAGAAACCATAATCCGTAAGATTACAGAGAAGGCAACTTAAAGAACACTTCGTTTTAAATTCTTCTCTCAATATTCACACCGTAACAGCTAGCTCTTTCTCAAAACATCCTACGGAGGGCCAGGATGAATCGGTGAAAACAGGGAGAATGAAAACGGGAAGGCACTGGAAAAGATAAAAACTGAACAGTCCGAGTACCCTGCACTTTGTATTGCTCCTTTGAATCCTCACTGATCTTCCACTTACTTCGATTCAGTGGTTAATACTTCTTCGTAACCGAAATCCATCTGTGAAGTCCCGCACCCACTTCCAACCACATCCACAAATTCCAAGAGAGCCGGTCAAGCCTACCAGCGTGTCCCAGTCGCCCGAGAGGACGGGGGTGTCGGCGCCAGGTTGGGAACCCGCCACTGGGAGAAGTTTTCCCGGGACAGGGAGAAGGGACGGGTTGGGATGAAGAAAACGGAGGACCGGAAGCAGGCAGGACTACGAACTCCTCTCAGCACCAAAAGCTGAGCGCATCAGGGAGAGGCAGGTATCCCGCCAGACCCGAGAAGTAGCCGGATGCCCGGGACGGACAAACGGCCAGCCTCGGAGCCCAGTTCCCTAAGGCTGTCTCGCCAACCCCGTTCCCCTTCCCCAAATGGCTGTCTCTTCATACCCTCCAGAGTCCGAGACTCACGCGTCCAAGCACCAGCTCCAGCAGCTCCTCGGTCAAAGCCGCCCACCTCTGACAGCCATAGAGATGAAACAGCGGAGACAAACCTCCACCTCCTCCGCCCACTCTCACGTGACTCTCCGAGCCGCTGGGACCGTCGGGATCGTGGCGACAAGCGTGTGGGAGGGGCTCAGGGGAAAAGAACTAGGGAGGGGAGGGGAAATCAATGCGCCACGCCCCAGCCTCGGGCCCCGCCCTGGCTCCGTCCTCGCCCCCTGACCCCTCAGCGTTTCGGCGGGAAAGCTGGCGAACTCCCAGAAGCCCTCTGGCATTTCCTCAGGTTTTTTTTCTCCTCCACTAGGGGCAGAGGAATCTGTTGAGAAGTTTATTGTGCCTTCTGACACCTCCTCTGTACTCGTTTTCGTATTGGCTAAGCAAAAAGGAGTTCGTGAAAAGAAAACTGGACCACAGTAAGTTGGAAATTGTTGCTTTCCAACTCCATTTAGGTTTATTTACAGATAAAATCGTATCAGAGATCAAGTGTTCCTGTTTCATAACTTTGAGCCTTTTTTGGATTTAAAAACTTCCTTTACTGGTTGGGTTTTTCAGGTGTTTTATTTGCAGACTAATATTACTGCAGTATATAGTTTATAAGCCACCAAAAAAAAAAAAAAAACGTGTTTTCCCTTGAAGAAGGTGTTTTTATCAGAACATGGGATGGGAAAGGATCCTCTCCCCTGCCTTGGAAATAGAATAGAAATATGACTATAATACCAGGGAATTTCTGTGTTTGTTTGTTTAGTTGTTGTTTTGGGTTTTTTTGTTTGTTTGTTCTGTTTTGTTTTGAGAGGGAGTTTCGCTCTTGTTACCCAGGCTGGAGTGCAATGGCGCGATCTCGGCTAACCGCAACCTCCGCCTCCTGGGTTCAGGCAATTCTCCTGCCTCAGCCTCCTGAGTAGCTGGGATTACAGGCACGCGCCTCCATGCCCAGCTAATTTTTTTGTATTTTTAGTAGAGACGGGGTTTCACCATGTTGACCAGGATGGTCTCGATCTCTTGACCTCGTGATCCACCTGCCTCGGCCTCCCAAAGTGCTGGGATTACAGGCTTGAGCCACTGCGCCTTTGTTTTGCTTTGTTTTGTTTTTTGATATGGAGTCTCGCTCTGTTGCCCAGATAGGGGTGCAATGGCGCCGTCTTGGTTCACTGTAAACCTCTCCCTCCTGGGTTCCAGCGATTCTCCTACCTCAGCCTCCCGAGTAGCTAGGATTATAGGCGCCTGCCACCACGCCTGACTAATTTTTGTGTTTTTAGAAGACACAGAGTTTCGCCATTTTGGCCAATCTGGTCTTGAACTCCTGACCTCAGGCAATCCTCCCGCCTTGGCCTCCCAAAGTGCTGGGATTACAACCGTGAGCCACCGCCTTCGTCCCAGAGAACTTTTTTTTTTTTTTTTTTTTGAGACGGAGTTTTGCTCTTGTTACCCAGGCTGGAGTGCAATGGCGCGATCTCGGCTCACCGCAACCTCTGCCTCCTGGGTTCAGGCAATTCTCCTGCCTCAGCCTCCTGAGTAGCTGGGATTACAGGCACGCGCCACCATGCCCAGCTAATTTTTTGTATTTTTAGTAGAGACGGGGTTTCACCATGTTGACCAAGGATGGTCTCGAACTCTTGACCTCATGATCCACCCACCTCAGCCTCCCTAAGTGCTGGGATTACAGGCATGAGGCTGCAAATTTCTTTAATGTCTAGCTTAATTGAAGACAGATTCTCCTATCTTTTAAGCATTAAATGTTTGTACTCTTACACATCACGTAGCCTCTGGCAAACTCTATATACGCTCAAGAAAGAATTAGAGTGATAGGCAAATAACACTGTATTATTAAGAAAACAGTCTTGACCTTACACATTACTGGAAAGGCTTTCAGGAAACCCCCAGGAGTCTTTGACCACACTTTGAGAACCACTGTTTTAAACCATACAAATGTTAAATGCTATTGTATATTTTGTCTAGTCATTTTGGCATCAAGTAGAACATTTAATGGAAAGGAGAACAAGACAGAGACAATTACAGACTAGACCAATCTTACACAAATAAATGTGAGTATTCTTTCTTTTTTTCTAAGAGTATAAGTTAGCAGAATTCAGGGTCAGAAACAAAGTTCCATTCTACATTAGAAATCTGTCTTTCAATTCAATATTGTTTTTCAGGATGCAATGCAATGTGTTCCCAGTCACATAAGTGTATGACATCACTAATGAAGGTTTATATCTCCTGTACAAACTAATAATAAGACTCCTCTGGTGACCAATAAAATTTGAAGTCAAAATTCTTTCACAGACATATGGTGAATGCCTACTATTAATATATGTAATGCTCATAACTACTGCTGGGTTTATAAAAATTTATAAGCCCAATTCCTACCCTTGGGCAACTTGTATCTGTAGTGATACTTGTACTCCCATACAAATATTTTTTAACAAGTTCAGTAGTTTCCAAACCAGTCTGGTGCCCAAATGCCTGGGAATTATCTGAGGAGATTTTTAAAGTACAGATTATTGGATCATGAGACCCACTGTTTCAGTGGACAAGGGTGATGCTCTGGAATCTGGATTTTAAAAGTCCCAGGTGATTCTCCTGCAGTGATAGGATTGGGAATGAATACTAAGTCCTGTGTATACTCAATGAATAAATAGATTTGATCTTTTCCCCCAGTTCTATCATACTATTCATATAAAATATAATGTTTATTTATTTCATCTTCAGTATTTCAAAAGTGTGTTGTGTTGAAAGGTCCATATTATCCCAGGAGACGGAGGTTGCGGTGAGGTGAGATTGCACCACTGCACTCCAGCCTGGACAACAGAGCGAGAGTCCGTCTCAAAAAAAAAAAAGAAAGAAAGATGTGTGTTATCGAGGGACAGTATTTAATTTCATTCGTTAAAATAGAAATTGGTGTCCTTATATCAAACATTTTATAGTTCATCTACTTTTATCACATTAAAATAATATGTGTTACCACAGCAATCTACTACATATCACACCACTGTAAAAAAAAAAAAAAATCTTTTGCAACAAGTATCAGGCAAAATTGTTTATTTTCTAAAGCTATGATTCAGTTTCTTTAAAATGAATACAGTGAGATGGTCTTTGGTTTATTACACTTATCTTCAGGGTTCCATAGATTATAGTATCTCAAAACCTGTGCAGTCTTCCATCACAAAATCCTTTTGAGAGTATATATGTATACACACACACACACACACACACACACGCACACACACACAAAGATAGAAACAGAGACAAAGAGACAGAGAGTCTTAAAGTCTTACTCTGTCACCCAGGCTGGAATGCAGTGTACCCTCAGAATGCACTGCATCTCTCTGCTCACTGCAGCCTCAACCTCCCAGGCTCAAATGATCCTCCCACCTCAGCCTCCTGAGTAGCTGAGACTGCAGGTACAAACCACCATGGCTGGCTAATTTTTTTTTACTTTTTGTGTAGACAGAGTATCACTATGTTGCCCAGGCTACTCTCAAACTCCTTAAGCTCAAGAGATCCACTCGCCTTGGCCTCCTAAGGTGCTGCAATTACAGGTGTGAGATACCACGCCCAGCCTTTTTGAAGATATATTGTACTTGAGTAGCTATCTAGAGACTTATGACCCACAGTTGTTCTTGCAGTGAGTATACTTTTTTAATGATTGTAGCCGGAATTAATTATCTTCAAGTAAATATAAAAATTTTTTTTAAAAAGCTTAAATGTTTCCTGGCTTTTTATCACAAAGAGGTGGGAGGATGGCCTAAATATGGTGACTTATAAAAATTGAAACATTTTCCTTGATTTATGATTGAAACTGACTTCAGAATGAATTAATCTCTGCCCAGATCTTGATTTCTGAAATAGCTTTCTCCACAAAAAGAAACTGTCTTCTTGAAAACAGCCCTGGTTTCAGGGCTACGGCAGAAAGGTACAGCATGACCTGGGACATCTCGTTGTATCTGAAAGTAAGGAAGCTCTCAGAAAATAAACTGAGGGCATGTCAAAGGGAGCCAGCTTACAGGGCCTCTCACTAACCAAATCTAGGATAATTTTAGTACCAATATAAGAACAGTAATACATGGCTGGCCAAGGTGGGTAATGCCTGTAATCTCAGCACTTTGGGAGGCCGAGGTGGGTGAATCACAAGGTCAAGAGATCAAGACCATTCTGGCCAACATGGTAAAACCCCATCTCCACTAAAAGTACAAAAATTAGCCAGGCGTGGTGGCACCCACCTGTAGTCCTAGCTACTCGGGAGGCTGAGACAGGAAAATTGCTTGAACCCGGGAGGCGGAAGTTGCAGTGGCCAAGATCATGCCACTGCACTCCAGCCTGGAGACAGAGCAAGACTCCGTCTCAAAATAATAATAATAATAATAATACGTTATAGCCATTAAATAAAATAAGAATCCAAGAATCTATAGTAATGAGAAAAAGAAAAATGGGGAAATGGGACAGTGGCTTTCCTTAAAGTAGAATTCTCACTGATAAATCCAAAGAGAGTGGTGGAGTTGGGAAAAACCACCATTTTGCAACCATTATGGTAAAGATATGTTTAGGCAAACACTATCAATTAAATGGGTCAGGGGTTGAGCAGGGAGTTTTATGAGAAGCAGGATATGCTCATGTTTCAAAATATCTCCCCACAGACTGTACATTTTTACAAAAGGAAATGGTAACTGTGCAACACTTTGATTTTGAGGCAATACTCTGAGAAGGACACAGTATCACTTTAATCTAATCTTGAAGAAATATCAACCAAACACATATTGAGGAGCATTCTATGAAATAACCATGACGAAAGGAAAAAAAGGCAGAGGAACTAATTATGCCGTGGTGAAAGAGGCTAAGGAAACTTGAGAAAAAAAGTCAGTAATACATGATCCAAAATTGGAACTCATACCAGAGGGGGCAAATGCTATAAAAGATCTGTTGGAACCGTTGACAAAATTGGAATGTGGACCACAGATCAGATAAAAGTGGCTCCTACATTTGATAACTGTGGTGATTAATAATAGGAATATCTTTTTCTTAGTGAATATATGCTTAAGTAGGAAGAGGAAAAGGGCATGATGTAAGCAACCTATTCTCAAATGGGTCAGAAAAAAAATCAAAATATCTAGAGGGAGGAAATGATAAAGCAAATGGAAGAAAATGTTAAGAATTGGTGAATATAAATAAATGATATTCAGAAGTTCTCTACTATTGCACTTTTTTCTCTAAGTTTAAATAGTTCTTGTAAAGAAAAAAGTTAAAGGCTCCCTAATTTCCCTCTCTTAGACATCATTCCAGCATGGGACAGAACATTCAACATCAACTCTTTAATTGTTTTTAGTTATTTTATTTCCACTTTTATTACTAGAATCAGGTGGTAGGTTTTTTTATGATTTTAGTTGATTATATACTGCCAATAAGAAGAAAACCTACTGAATTTACAAAGACCAATACATTTCCTAATCCATCTTACAGGAACTTTTCTTATTTGCAACTAAAATCTAACTGGAGTTGTTTTGTTTTGTTTTTGAGATGGAGTCTTGCTCTATCATCAGGATAGAATGCAGTGGCACAATCTCGGCTCACTGCAACCTCCACCTCCTGGGTTCAAGCGATTCTTCTGCCTCAGCCTCCCGAGTAGCTGGGACCACAAGGCGCGTGCCACCATGCCTGGCTAAATTTTTTGTATTTTTAGTAGAGACAGGGTTTCACTGTGTTGGCCAGGATGGTCTCCATCTCTTGACCTCATGATCCGCCCACCTCATCCTCCCAAAATGCTGGGATTACAGGCATGAGCCACCATGCCCGGCAATTCTAGATGTTTTAAGAAATTTGTTAGTTGAGCCAATTACCCAGAATAATTAAGGTTAAACAAAGGAGAAAAAGCAAAGTTAGTATACATGCTCCAGTTTTCTTATTTTAGGCAATTAGATTTCAACCTCCTGTTAGCATAATCTACAGTTTCCTCTGAAATAATTGCTAAACTGGATTTTTCTCTATTTTAAAATTTTGTCTCATAAATTTAATTTTTGTTTTTTTACAAAGGTATGCAGACCCAGCTGGGCACGGTGGCTCATGCCTTTAATCCCAGCACTTTGAGAGGTGGAGGCGGGTGGATCACCTGAGGTTGGGAGTTCCAGAACAGCCTGAACAACATGGAGAAACCCCATCTCTACTAAAAATACAAAATTAGCTGGACATGATAGCACATGCCTGTAATCCCAACTACTCAGGAGGCTGAGGCAGGAGAATCACTTGAACCCAGGAGGCAGAGGTTACAGTGAGCCAAGATCACACCATTACACTCTGGGCCACAGAGTCAGACTCCACCTCAAAAAGAAAAAAGAAAAGCCTTCCTTTCACTTTTGTCCCTGAGACACCCAGATCTACTCATAGGCAACCAATGATGGTTTTAATGCATCCTTCGTTACATACAAACACACACACACACACACACACACACACACACACACTTTTTTTTTTTTTAAGAGATGGGATAAGGCCAGGCACAGTGGCTCACGCCTATAATCCCAGCACTTTGGGAGGCCGAGGCAGGTGGATCATGAGGTCAAGAGATCGAGACCATCCTGGCCAACATGGTGAAACCTGTCTCTACTAAAAACAGAAAAATTAGCTGGGCATGGTGGCGCATGCCTGTAGTCCCAGCTACTCGGGAGGCAGGAGAATTGCCTGAATCCAGGAAGCAGAGGTTGCGGTGAGCCGAGATCGCGCCATTGCACTCCAGCCTGGGTAACAAAGAGTGAAACTCCATCTCAAAAAAAAAAAAAAAAAAGAGATGGGGTCTCACCCTGTTGTCCAGGCTAGAGTAAAGTGGTGCTATTATAGGTCACTGCAGCCTCAAACTCCTGGACTCAAGCAATCCTCCTGCCTCAGCCTTCTGAATAGCTGGGACTATAGGCAGGTGCCATCACATACACACACACACACACACACACAGAGCTAATTTTTTTTTTTTTTTTTTGGTAAAGATGGGGTTTCACCATGTTGCCCAGGCTGGATTTGAACTCCTGTGCTCAAGTGATCCTCCCACCTCAGCCTCCCCAAGTGTTCAGATTACAGACATGAGAGTCACTGTACCTGGCCTTAAAAAAATAGTATTTCAAACTATATGGTCACCAGTACACTGTTATAAAAAATGCAGGCCAGGCGTGGCAGCTCAAGCCTGTAATCCCAGCACTTTGGAAGACTGAGGTGGGTGGATCAACTGAGGTCAGGAGTTTGAGACCAGCCTGGCCAACAAGGTGAAATCCAGTCTCTATTAAAAATACAAAAATTAGACCCCTGTGGTGGCAGGTGCCTACATTCCCAGCCACTCAGGAGGCTGAGTCAGGATAATCGCTTAAACCTAAGAAGCGGTGGTTGCAATGAGCCGAGATCATGCCATTACACTCTAGACTGGACAACAGAGTGAGACGCTGTCTAAAACAAAACTGCAGACACTTCACTTGGCATCTCCATTGCCCTCAGCTTTTTGTGCCTGGTTTATTTGGGCATCTTTATTTACTGCAGAGTTATTCCCTTGCCAGCATCAGCCTTTCCCTATTTCCCTTTGGATACTTTCTCTCCCTTCTTTACAGGGCCTTTTTAATCTTAGGCTCTGGCTTTGGAGGAGCAGGTTTACAGACAACCTTCCAGGTCTTCTTTGAAGTTTGTCCTTCACCTTGGCTTTATTTCCTTTAAAATCCCCTTCAGCCTTTCTCTTGGGTTTGGTAACAGTGGTGGCAGGACGTAGGCACCAGCCTCTGGGATGCAGGGCACATGGGCTTTGGTCAATTGGGAGTCATTCTCACCTCCTCTTCTTCACACTGCTCCACTTTGAAGATTTTTTCCCATCATTATATAAACAGCTACCTGCTTTTTATACTGTGACATGATATTTAATTGTATACATGTGCCTTTAATCAGTTGCCTCATGTATATAATCAAATATTTAAGTTATTTCCAATTTTTGCTCTTATAAATAATTTGCAATAAGTCATGTGCATGGCTCACACCTGTAATTTCAGCACTTTGGGAGGCCAAGGCAGGAGGACTGCTTTAGGCCAGGAGTTCAAGACTAGCCTGGGCAACATAGAGAGATCCCATTTCTACAAAAAATAAAAATAAATTACCCAGGCAGAGTGGTACGCACCTTTGGTCCCAGCTACTTGGGAGGCTGAGATGGGAGGATACCTTGAGCCAATAATTGGAGGCTGCAATAAGTTATGATCATGCCACTGCACTCTGCCTGGACTAGAGAGTAAGATCCTATGTCAAAAAAATTTTTTTGCAATAAATAACCTTACATATACACCATTTTTGTCTATGTGTGAGTCTGTGTAAACTTCTGGAAATGAAGTTGTGGAGTCATGAGTTTCACAGACTGATTTCTCTTGAAAGCAGACTTTTAGAGTTCTAGACAGAAATTTAGAGTTCTAGACATTTATTAGGAGGTACGCTTGGGTTCAACAGCTATGGAAGGGAGAAGAAAGAAGGGGAATTTGGCAGAAGAGAAAGCTGACCTGTAATGCACTTACACAGCCTAAGATAACCCCATAGGAAAGCTGTAGAGCTGAAATGACTCAGCGGAGTTGTCCTGCACTGGGGGGAAATGGCAAGACCTCTATATCAGTCACTGGATGTGGGCTGCCACAGAAAAGCATATCCTTGGGAGAGACAGCTTTTTGCTGCTGAGGCAAAACTTGAAGAGGCTGACAATTGAAGACGGTCTGCTGCCAGAACTCCTAGGGGCTGGGGCAACAAGATCTTTCTGGAAAGAGATATCTACATTTTGTAATTTTTATAATTTTATCAAATTGACATGGCAATTTACACTCTACAAGCAGTGTATGAGAATGTATGTTTATTATCCTCCCCAACATAGTGTATTATAAAAATTCTGTATATTTGTCAATCTGGTTAGGTAAAAATGTGACATCTCCATGAGGTTTTAATGTTTGTGTGTGTGTGTGTGTGTGTGTGTGTGTGTGTGTGTTTGAGACAGAGATTGGCTCTTGTTGCCGAGGCTGGAGAACAGTGGTGCAGTCTCAGCTGACTGCAACCTCCGCCTCCTGGGTTAGAGCGATTCTCCTGCCTCAGCCTACTGAGTAGCTGGGATTATAGGCATGCGCCACCATGCCTGACTAATTTTTGCTAGTAGACACAGGGTTTCACCATGTTGGCCAGGCTGGTCTGGAACCCCTGACCTCACGTGATTCACCAACCTTGGCCTCCCAATGTGCTGGGATTACAGGCATGAGCCAACATGCCCGGCCTTTATTTTCCTTTTTTATTTTTATTTTTATTTTGAGACAGAGTCTCGCTCTGTTGCCAGACTGGAGTGGAGTGGCGTAATCTCAGCTCACTGCAATCTCTGCCTCCTGGGTTCAAGCAATTCTCCTGCCTCAGCCTCCGAGTAGCTGGGATTACAGGCACACACTACCACGCCCAGCTAATTTTTGTAATTTTGTATGTTGTATTTTTTAGTAGAGACAGAGTTTCACCATGTTGGCCAGGATGATCTCAATCTCCTGATCTCGTGATCTACTCACCTCGGCCTCCCAAAGTGCTGGTATTACAGGAGTGAGCCACTGCGCCTAGCAATTTTCCTTTTTTTAAAAAAATATTATTTTGAGGGAAATTGAGCTTTATATGTGTAAGACCCATATGTCCTTTTTCTCTGAATTGACCGTTTATATCCTTTGCACATTTTCCTATTGTATTGAATTTTTTAAAGAGATATATAGGAACTCTTCGTGTTAGGTAAATGAGCCGTACTTTCACCACATAGCTTCCCAAGATAGCCAAATAATAATATTTTGTTAAATTAACATTTTGTGTTTACATGATTGTGACTGTTTCTTAGTCTATTTTCTTTTTCTATAAAAGAATAACCAAGACGAAGTAATTTATAAAGAAAAGAGGTTTATTTCACTGATGGCTCTGCTGGCTGAAACGTTTGAGGGCATGGCCCTGGCTTTTGGCGAGGTTTTTGTTTTTGTTTTCTAGAGATGGAGTCTTGCTGTCATCCAGGCTGGAGTGCAGTGGCACAACCTCAGCTCACTGCAACCTCTGCCTCCAGGTTCAAGCGATTCTTCTGCCTCCGCCTCACGAGTAGCTGGGACTACAAGTGCATGCCACCACACCTGGCTAATTTTTATATTTTTAGTAGAGACGGGGTTTTGTCATGTTGGCCAGGCTGGCCTTGAACTCCTGACCTCAGGTAATCTGCCCACCTCAGATCCCAAAGTGCTGGAATTACAGGCGTGAGCCACCACACCCAGCCTTGTCAAGGGTTTTCATGCTGTGTCGCAACACGGTGGAGATGGTCAAAGGGGAAGTAGATGCGTGTGAAGAGGGGGAAACCTGAGGGCATCCTGGCTTTATAACAACCCATTCCCTCAGGAATTAATCCATTCCTGAGAGAATTAATACAGTTTCTCAAGGGCAAAAACTCACTGCCTGAAGAACAGCACCTGCTCTCATAATGCAAATGCTTCCCACTAGGCCCCACCACTCAGCACTGCCAAGTTGGGGATCAAATTTCAACATGAGTTTCCTGGGGACAAACAAACCATATCCAAACCATAGCACTAGGTAAATGTTATTCACAACTGATTCATGTGGACTGCTGTGGTTACCTCTCTTTATGCCATTTCCTGGTTTCTCTACAGTTAGTAATTGATTCCTTCATTTACTTTGCTTAGTCTTCTCTGCCTCTATCACTAATTCTTCCTTCAGCTCTTCAACAGATATATCACAGTAGTCTGTGCTACCAATCTTTTGCCTGAATTATTGGGATAATTGCTTCTTTATTACCTCTGTTTCCACTCTCATCTGCCAATAGTCTATTCTCAGATGGAAGTAAGAGTGAACCTTGTAAAATGTATGTCAGTCGTTTCACTTCTACAGCAGCTCTCCCTCTTCTTCAGAAGCAAAGCAAGTTATTACAGGGATCTATAAGGCCCACAGGATCTGACATATCCCCCCTACCCTGTACCTCCCTGACCTCATTTGTCTTGCTCCTGCATCTGTACCTCTTACACTTCTTCACCCTCACTGGCAGTTCCCTCTTCCTGGAAAATTCTGCCATATATCCATCCACTGACCAATTGTCTAACTTCCCTCAGGTCGTGGCTGAAATATTACTGCACAGTGAGGTCGAACTTGACCATCCTATTTATTAATTTATTTATTTTTAGCCAGAAGGTCTGGGTGTCATTTATTGACAGCAGTTTATACACATTTGTTTCCTTCCCATGGTTGTCTCCTTCCCAACGCAGGCACAGAGCCCTTGAGAAGGGCAGTCTTTGAATGGGGGAGCCAGGAACGCAGGTTGGACATGTCTTTGGCAGGCACATTCAGCCCCAGCAGGATGCAATCCTTCAAGTTGGAATTCCACTGGGTATTTGAGAGGGACCAAGCAAGGGCATAGAGAGGAAGTCTTCGACAGGACTCACATCTCTGTCCAGGTCTCCTTTCTCACTATCCAAATCCATCCAAGTTATAGGACCTGGAGGGTAACATTCAGGCCCACCCACCTCAACAGGGGCAGATTCTTCAATCTGTGCCAAGTTCACACACACCTGCTTCCACTGGTCACACAGTTAAAGAGAATCAGCCTTATGGTAAGAGACAGACCACTTCCTCTCTGCCCCTCCCCGGCGCCTCTCTTGAGCAGCATCTGCACAGGAACCACTGGGAAGGTGGAGGCCTGTTTTCTCCATTCAGCCACATGCCCTCATCTGCAAATCTTCCATCAGCGACAGGATGGAGGCCACGCATGGACCCAGGCAGACACCTGTGCTCCCCAGTCCATCACACACTGTCCTACCTGCGTGCTGCCAAATGCTGGTGCTCAGGCCGGAGCTCCAGCAGGCCCCGAATTGGGACCTAAAGCCAGTTTGCATAGAGACTTAGCAATTTTTGGTAGGGAGGTGGATAAAAAAGTAGATGGATGTGAGAAGAATGAAAATGTTTCATTTGATAGACTAGAGATCTGAAGTGATTTTACCTTTATTTCCTTCCTTTTAAGCCAATCACGAAATTTCACAGTGATTTCTGGGGTGGGGGCAGAAGGAATGCAGTGTCAGGAATCATTGGGGCTGTGGCCCAGTCAGCCCATGGAGGTGCAGGCAGGGTGGGCCCTCCCTAGGGCAGCTGGAGGAGCACGGACTGCCCCGCTGGCGGGCAGGTGATGTTCCAAGAGCGTGAGAGCTGGTATGGGATGTCCTTGCAGCTTCCAGCTTGTGCAGCCTGATCAGGCCGTCCCCTGCGGTGGCCAGTGAGTTGTCAATCAGCTTAACTGCCTTGGAGTCACCCTCAGCAGAGATGATAGCCGCTTTTTTTTTCTGCTGCTCAGCCTTTTCCACCACAAATCTGGCCCTCTCTGCTTCCTGCTGAGCCACGTATTTGGCTTCCACAGCTTCTGTGAACTCCTTCTCAAAGGTCAGATGTGTCAAGGACACGTCGTCCAGGATGAGCCCAAAGGTGGCTGCTCGCTCCGTAAGGTTGTTGCTCACCTGCCTGGAGACCAGCTCTCTCTGGGTGATTAGTTCTCCAGCATCAAAGTAAGCCACTACTGACTTGAGGATCTCAGTCATGATGGACGGCAGCACACGCTCATCATAGTCCTCTCCAATGCTGATGAAGATGTGAGGAAGCTGGCTAGCGACAGGCCAGAAGAGGATGTGCAGTATGATGTTGACATTCTGTAAATCTTTGCTACCAGTGATGACTGGCACATTATGTGGCCGAGAACAGCGGTAAAAGATATTGGTTTCTGTACCCATGGGATGAGAAAGTGAGCCCTTTCCTGTACCACAATGTCATGTACTCCACGGAATTGGTCAAAGATGACAGCTCTGTGCCCAGCATCCACATTATATAAGGCCGAGTTCACCATGCCTCCTGCAACAGCTAAGGCCAGGCCAAACTTGCCAACAGACTCAAACACTTTGGCAGCCATGTTTTCTTCTGCTGGACCCTCTCACACCTGCTTCCACTCTGACCTCCACATGAATTCCCCAACTACGCATACTCAACCATCCTATTTAAAGCTACAATATGCTGGACCCTCTCACACCTGCTTCCACTCTGACCTCCACATGAATTCCCCAACTACGCATACTCAACCATCCTATTTAAAGCTACAATATGCTGGACCCTCTCACACCTGCTTCCACTCTGACCTCCACATGAATTCCCCAACTACGCATACTCAACCATCCTATTTAAAGCTACAATACACACTTTACCCACCTCCCCGTCTACAGCAGTTTTAATCGTCCTTCCCCTGCGTTAGTCTTTTTTTTAGATGGAATCTTGCTCTGTCACCTATGCTGGAGTGCAGTGGGTTGATCTCGGCTTACTGCAACTGCTGCCTCACGGGTTTAAGCGATTCTTCTGCCTCAGCATCCCGAGTAGCTGGGACTACAGGTGTGTACCACCATGCCTGGCTAATTTTTAGATGTTTAGCAGAGGTGGAGTTTCACCATCTTGGCCAGGCTAGTCCGAACTCTTGACCTTGTGATCCGCCTGCCTCAGCCTCCCAGAGTGCTAGGATTACAGGTGTGAGCCACCACGCCTGGCCTACTTTGTCTTTTTTAATAGTCTTTATTGCCTTCTAGTATGCTATACAGTTTGCTTATTTATTATCTTACTTCCTCTGCTAGAAAGAAAGCTCCCTGAAAATGGCTCCATGTTTGTGACTCAAAGTGAGTACTCAATGAGTATTCACTGTGAATGAATATATTTTCTTTCACAATGTTCAAACTCATCAGAAAAGCTACCACTTTCAGGCAGTCATGCCTATAATCCCAGCACTTAGGGATGCTGAAGTAGGAGGCTAGCTTGAGCCCAGGAGTTTGAGACCAGCTTGGGCAACATAGTGAGACCCCATCTCTAAAAAATAAACAAATAAATAAATGAATGCAACCATTTTCAATTTTGTTCCTCTTGGAACTCCCCTCCCCCATCTTTTTGTTCCAATCTCTATCATTTGTTTACTTGGCCTCCTACATAGCTGTCATTCATGAACTTACATTCATTATCAATTTGGGAATTCTTTTCACCTCTCTTACAGATCTCCTAGTACCTAGACTCTTCGTCTCACTCATTCTTGCTTTGCTCTTTGTTTCTCAATGAGCATTTCTTTTTTATTCTTCTTTTTGGGTGATAGCCTCCTAAAAAAGAATGGAAAGTTTGGCCGGGCGCAGTGGCTCACGCCTGCAATCCCAGCACCTTGGGAGGCTGAGGCGGGCAGATCAAGACTATCCTGGCCAACATGGTGAAACCCTGTCTCTACTAAAAATACAAAAATTAGCTGGGTGTGGTGGCATGCGCCTGTAGTCCCAGCTACTTGGGAGGCTGAGGCAGGAGAATTGCTTGAACCCGGGAAGCGGAGGTTGCAGTGAGCCATTATTGGGCCACTGCACTCCAGCCTGGTGTCTGGAGACAGACTGACTCTGTCTCAAAAAAAAAAAAAAAAAAAAAAAAGAATGGAAAGTTTTTTGAGATTTTATATGTCTGAAAATGTCTTTAGCCCACCTGTGTACTTAACTGATAGTATGACTAGGTATAGAACTCTATTAGAAATACTTTTCCTTGAGGATTTTTGAGATATTATACCACTGTCTTCTAGCTTCCAGCGCTGGTTTCAAGAAGTATAATGTAATTTTGTTTCTTGAGCTTTTAAATGTATTCTCTCTGAACGTTCTTAGGGTCTTCTCTCTTTTCTGCCCTGGTGCGTGGCCAAAAAAAAAAAAAAAAAAAAAAATCATCAGGCAAAATAATTAATGGCCTTACAATTATAACTTGCCATTATAATGGCCTTATAATTACAACAATTATTATAAAAATTGAAGCTCAGCCAGGTGTAGGGGCTCACACTTATAATCCCAGCACTTTGGGAGGCCAGTGCTGGGATTAAGGAAGATCACTTAAGCCCAGGAGTTCAAGACCAGGATGGGCAAGACGATGAGACCCACATCTCTATACTTAAAAAAAAAAAAAATGGTGGCTCACGCCTGTTATCCCACCACTTTGGGAGGCTGAGCCAGGTGGATCACTTGAGCCCAGGAGTTCAAAACCAGCCTAGCAAACATAGCAAAACCCATCTCTATTAAAAATACAAAATATTGGCTGGGTGTGGTGGCTCATGCCTGTAATCCCAGCACTTTGGGAGGCCAAGGCGGACGGATCACCTCAGGTGGGGAGTTCGAGACCAGCCTCACCAACATAGAGAAACCCCATCTCTACTAAAAATACAAAATTAGCCAGACATGGTAGGGCATGCCTGATGCCTGTAATCCCAGCTACTTGGGAGGCTGAGCAGGAAACTCACTTGAACCTGGGAGGTGGAGGTTGCAGTGAGCCAAGATTGTGCCATTACACTCCAGCCTGAGCAACAAGAGTAAAAAACTCTGTGTATGTGTGTGTGTGTGTGTGTGTGTGTGTATATATATATATATATATATATATATATATATATAAATACCTGGACTCTTCGAGTAGCTGTGATTACAGGCATGTGCCACCACACCCACCTAAAATATATATATATATATATATATATATATATATTTTTTTTTTTTTTTTTTTTTTTCTCCTGCTTCAGCCTCTCGAGTAGCTGGGATACCGGCACATGCCTATAATCACAGCTACTCCAAAGGCTGAAACATGAGAATCACCTAAACCCAGGAGGAGATGGAGGTTGCAGTGAGACGAGATTTCCGCTGCACTCTAGCCTGGGTGACAGATCTAAGATTCTGTCTGAAAAAAAAGTGGAAGCTCATACTCTTAAAACCAACCCTAAATATCAAGGAAATGCCATGGCTGATTTTCTTTTCTTTTCTTTTCTTTTTGAGACAGGGTCTCACTCTGTCACCTAGGCTGCAGTGCAGTGGCATGATCATGGCTCACTGCATGCTTGATCTCCTGGACTCAGGTGATCCTCCCATCTTACCCTCCTGAGTAGCTGAGACTACTACAAGTGCACAGCCCCCACGCAGATAATTTTTTTTTTTTTGGTAGAGATGAGATTTTGCCATGTTGCCCAGGCTGGTTTTGAACACCTGGGCTCAAGTGATCCACCTGCCTTGGCCTCCCAAAGTGCTGGGATTATAGGTGTGAACCACCATACCCAGCCATCATGCTGATTTCCATGCTAAACTTGCCATACAGTGAAAGTAAGTTGTATGCTCTGAATGAGAGTCAGTCAAAAGACATTAAAGAAGTTCAACATTTACGTGAATGACAGAATAATGCCCCAGAAACTGAAAAACAAAATTAGGGAAATAAAGGATGCAAGATCATTAAGAGATTCTGGGAGGGCCCAGATGGCTTGTTACTTCCCAAATCCTTCAAAAGTACCATTCTTTTTTTTTTTTTTTTTTTTTTTTTTTTTGAGACGGAGTTTCGCTCTTATTACCCAGGCTGGAGTGCAATGGCGCGATCTCGGCTCACCGCAACCTCCGCCTCCTGGGTTCAGGCAATTCTCCTGCCTCAGCCTCCGGAGTAGCTGGGATTACAGGCACGCGCCACCATGCTCAGCTAATTTTTTGCACCATTAGTAGAGACGGGGTTTCACCATGTTGACCAGGATGGTCTCGATCTCATGACCTCGTGATCCACCCGCCTCGGCCTCCCAAAGTGCTGGGATTACAGGCTTGAGCCACCGCGCCCGGCCAAAAGTACCATTCTTTTAAGCATTTTTTGTTTTTACTTATCAAGAGGTTGATAACATTATTCAGATTCTAACAAAACATTGATGAGGAAACTTCTCAAAAGCAGCCAAACAAGTAGATTGTATTCAGAAGGGAAACAACTGACTTTAGTAAAGATAGGGTTTCACCATGTTGGCCAGGCTGGTCTCCAACTCTTGACCTCAGGTAGTTCACCTGTCTCGGCCTCCCAAAGTGCTGGGATTACGAGCATGAGCCACCATGCCCAGCCATGGTTATGGTTTTTAAAAAGACTTTGTGAGTTAGACATATATCTGAAGTATATAGTTTAACGTAGAAAAGAAATTTTTCATATTTTTTTCATACGTAAATAAAAAGAGAAAATTAGGCCGGGCTCAGTGACTCACAGCTGTAATCCCAGCACTTTGGGAGGTCAAGGCGGGCAGATTGCCTGAGATCAGGAGTTCGAGACCAGCCTGGCCAATATAGTAAAACACCATCTCTACTAAAAATACAAAAATTAGCCAGGCATGGTGGCAGGTGCCTCTAATCCCAGCTACTCGAGAGGTTGAGGCAGGAGAATTGCTTAAACCCAGGAGGTAGATGTTGTTATAAGCCAAGATTGCACCATTGCACTCCAGCCTAAGTGACAAGAGTGAGACTTCATCTCAAAAAAAAAAGAGAAGATTAGATTCCTGCCTTATAGTATACACAACAATAAATCCCAACTACATTAAAGACATAAAGTAAAAACTTCTACCCTGAAGAAGTTATTATAAACTACATGAATGAGCCAGGCACAGTGACTCATACCTGTAATCCTAGCATTTGGGAGGCCGAGGCGGGCAGATCTCTTGAGGTCAGGAGTTTGAGACTAGCCTGGCCAACATGGTGGAACTTTGTCTACACTGAAAATACAAAAAAAAAAAAAAAAAAAAATTAGTTGGGTGTGGTGGCACACCTGTAATCCCAGCTATTCAGGGGGCTGAATCAGGAGAATTGCTTGAACCTGGCAGGCAAGGTTGCAGTGAGCCAAGATTGTGCCATTGCACTACAGCCTGGGCGACAGAGCAAGACTCCATCTCAAAAATAAATGAATAATAAAATAAAATAAATAAGCTACATGAATGGACAAGCCGTTTCTATGTAGACACCTGCTATGGTTTGAATGTGTCTCCCCAAAAAAAAGCATATGTTGGAAACTTAATCCCAATTCAATAGTGTTGAGAGGTGGGGCCTAATGGGAAGAGTTTATGTCATGAGGTCTCCACCCTAATAGATGGATTAATGCCAATAATAGAAGGGCGTGAGGCTTTGAATTTGATCTCTTGCTCTCTCTGATGGGTGTGCTGTCTTACCCGGCTTCCCTCCGCTATGGGATAGCTCAGTCACAAGGCCCTTACCAGATACAGGCACCTTGATATTGGACTTTCTAGTCTCCAGAACGGTGAGAAATAAATTTCTTTATAAATTACCCAGTCTGTAATATTCTGTTATGGCAACATGAAATGGACTTGAAAATTGACACTCAGAGTGGAGTTGTGGCTGCAACAAATACCTGAAAATAGGGAAGTGGCTTTGGAACTAGGTAATGGGTAGAAGCTGGAAGAATGTGGAGGGCCAGCATAGAAAAAGCCTGGATTGCTGTGAATCGAGTGTTAAGGGCAATTCTAGCTAGGGCTCACAAGAAGATATGTGGTAGGCCAGGTCTCAATAACGCAGGCCTCCATAACGACTGTTTCAGTACTGACTGAGTGGTTAAATTAAATATTAAAAGCTGAAAAAAGCCAGTACCCGTATACAAAGCCTGGAATGTAACAAAAGCCTAGGTCTTTCCTGGGCCTTAAAGCATGAAAAAATAATGAAAGAATTTTTAACAGGACCCATTTGGGATTAAACAAGTTTTATTGGGGATCTGAAGAGACTCCTCAGGACTCCACAAACATGTTTATTAGAGGCCTGGAGGAACTCCCCAAACCTCTATGATTTAGCAGAGACAAGATAAGGGTAATCACCCCAGCACCTAGACCCATTTAGATTAAGTAAATTTACTGAGGTGCCAGAAGGTCTTCAGGACTCAGACCTTAGTTACAGGTTAAAAAAAAGTTATTAGGCCAGGTACAGTGGCTCATACCTGTAATCCCAGCACTTCAGGAGGCTGAGGCAGGTGAATCACCTGAGGTCAGGATTTTGAAACCAGCCTGACAAACATGGTGAAACCCCGTCTCTACTAAAAAATACAAAATTAGCTGGGTGTGGGGGCATGCACCTGTAATCCCAGCTACTCAGGAAGCTGAGCAGGAGAATTAGTTCAATCTGGGAGGCAGAAGTTGCAGTGAGTTGAAATTGTGCCATTGCACTCCAGCCTGGACAACAAGAGTGAAATTCTGCCTCAAAAAACAAACAAGAAAAGATGTTACTTATGTCTTTAGATGAAGGCACACTTATGCATAGACATATAGCTTAAAAGATATATAAGCTCTAAAAAACTTTGTAATTTTGGCTGGGTGCGAGTGGCTAACGCTTGTAATCTCAGCACTTTGGGAGGCCCAGGCAGGCAGATCGCTTGAGGGCAGGAATTTGAGACCAGACTGGCCAACATGGGGAAAAGCCATCTCTACTCAAAATAAAAATTTAAAAAATTAGCCGAGTGGGATGGCGGGCACCCGTAATCCCAGTTACTTGGGAGGATGAGGCAGGAGAATCACTTGAACCCGAGGGAACAAGGTTACAGCCAATGGAGATGGCGCCATTGCATTCCAGCCTCGGTGACAAGAGCAAAACTCCGTCTCAAAAAACAAAACTTTGTAATTTTGAGTTGGTTTGGTGATAATTTTCAGACCTTCTCTCTGTACCCAGTTACAGAAATAAAAACTTTATTCCTCCCAGTTTGTTTGCATCTTGTTACTGGGCCTTGAAAAATAGCAGCCCAACCCTCAGTTTGGTCTGGGAACAATAAAAAATGCAGAGAAAGTGTGAAACTTTTTAGAGATTATTTAAGTGATCATGATCAAAATATTTATAGAAATATGGACAATAAAGGCCATTTTGATGATGTTTCAGATGGAAATAAAGAAGAAAGTATTGAAAACTAGAATAAAGGCCATTTTTTATATATAGTTGCAGAGAACTTAGCAGAATGGTGTCCATGTCCTGGGATTTTGTAGAAAGCAGAATTTATGAGCAGTGAACTAGGATATCTGGCAGAAGAAATATCTAAGCAGCAAAGCATTTGAAGTGCCACATAGCTTCTTTTGGCTGCTTCTAGCAAAATGAGAGAAGAGAAAAATGATTTAAAGATGGAATATATAACTAAAAGAGGAGTAAATAGTTAAAAATTTGAAAAATTTTATCCTGGCATGGAAAAGTGTTTTAGGGAGAGACAGCTAAGGTTGTGGCCAAGTAAACTTTTGCTAAATAGATTAATATGGATAGAAGAAAACAAGCTCCTATTCATCGAGACAATGGGAGAATGATCCCAAAGGTATTTCAGACACCTTAGAGGCATGCTAGGACCTTGAGGGCAAGGTTTCTAGAGAGGTGCAGGTGGAACCTCAGCATTCACTCAGTGAAAAGGCCCTCGCCAGATGCAGGCACCTTGATAATTGAAATTTCCAGCCTCCAGAACTATGAGAAATAAAATTTTTTTTCTTTATAAATTGACAGGCTGAGGCAGGCGGATCACTTGAAGCCAAGAGTTTGAGACCAGCCTGGCCAACATGATGAAACCCCCTCTCTACTGAAAATACAAAAAATTAGCCAGTCATGGTGGCACAGGCCTGTACTCCCAGCTACTCAGGAAGCTGAGGCACAAGAATCTCTTGAGCCCGGGAGGTAGACGTTGCAGTGAGCCAAAATGGCACCACTACACTTTAGCCTGGGTGACAGAGTAAGACTTTGTCTAAAAAAAAAAAAAAAAAAAAAAAAAAAAAAATTGCCCAGTCTGTGCTATTTTGTTATGCAACACAAAATGAACTAAAACAATACCCTAGAGAGAATTTAGCACATGTACATTGCAGCACTTTTTATAATATCAAAAATTAGAGGCCAGGCATGATGGCTCATGCCTGTAATCCCAGTGCTTTTGGAGGCTGAGGCAGGAGGATCACTTGAGGCCAGGAGTTTGAGGCCAGCCTGGGCAACAATCAAGACCCCATCTCTACAAAAAAAATTTTAAATTCACTGAGCATGGTGGTGTGTACCTGAACTTGGGAAGCTGAGGTGGGAGGATTGCTTGAGCCCAGGAAGTGGAGGCTACAGTGAGCTGTGATCATGCCACTGCATTGTAGCCTGGGTGACAGAGTGAGATCTTGTCTCAAAAAAAAAAAAAAAAATTTTGAGAACAACTGATGCACCAGTAGACAAATATAGCCACTGTGATTTATTTATACAATAGAAATCTATAAAACACTAAATGTAACAATATAGAGAAGTCAATACTAAAATATGTGTTATTAAAAGCAAATTTCAAAATGCATATTATATCAGTTAAATAAACTTTAAAAAAATACTCTTAATGAATATGCATAAAATAGAAGTAGAAAAACAAATGCGGAAAGAATACATACCACCGGCCGGGCGCGGTGGCTCAAGCCTGTAATCCCAGCACTTTGGGAGGCCGAGGCGGGTGGATCACGAGGTCGAGAGATCGAGACCATCCTGGTCAACATGGTGAAACCCCGTCTCTACTAAAAATACAAAAAATTAGCTGGGCATGGTGGCGCGTGCCTGTAGTCCCAGCTACTCAGGAGGCTGAGGCAGGAGAATTGCTTGAACCCAGGAGGCGGAGGTTGCGGTGAGCCGAGATCGTGCCATTGCACTCCAGCCTGGGTAACAAGAGCGACACTCTGTCTCAAAAAAAAAAAAAAAAAAAAGAATACATACCACCTTGAAGATAGTAATTATCATAAAAAAGAAAGAGAAAAAGGAAAAGGGATGAAGGGACAGGGCTTTAACTTATCTAGAACTTTTTGTTTATTAAAAAATACTTGGCTGGACATGGTGGCTCATGCCTGTAATCCTAGCACTTTTGGAGGCTGAGGCGGGCAAATCACAAGGTCAGGGGTTCGAGACACTCCAGTCTGGCCAACATGGTGAAACCCTGTCTCTACTAAAATTACAAAAATTAGCTGAGCATGGTGGTGCACACCTGTAATCCCAGCTACTTGGGAGGCTGAGGCAGGAGAATCACTTGAACCCAGGAGGCAGAGGTTGCAGTGAGCCCAGATCAAGCCATTATACTTCAGCTCTGGGCGACAGAGCAAGACTCCGTCTCAGGGGAAAAAAGAAATCCAAAGCAAATAAAATCTGCATGGTGAATAGCTGGACATCAGTTATATTATTTTCAGTATGCTTGACATATTTTATCATGCAAAAAATAATAATAGTAAGGAATGCCCAAAGCAAAAGTGAAAACACATACACACACAAATATTTTCCCATAAATCTGTTTGACATGGTAGGATGACCCTGAAAAGTGATCCAGGATCATAAATGGTCTAGAATAGTAACAAGTATCAAATACAGGATAGTAAACTGAAGAGTTGTGCATCTCACTCAACAAACGTGGATAAACAAGAAATGATACATTAGTTTTTAAAATAAAATTAAAATCATAAAGAATGAGATTCAGTATGAAAAAAAAAAATTAAAGCCAGCCGCATTCTAAAAGCTGGTAGGCAATTTAGTCCTGTTGTCTGTTGGTGCCCCTCCCATACTACCGCAGAAGCTGTGTTGATGATGCCTCCTTTGTTAACTACCTTCCTTTTCCTGTCCGTCTTTCTCCATTTCCCTCACCTCTCAATTAACCTACTTGCATTCCAATCTTTGTCTCCAAGTTTGCTCATAGGAGAATCCAAATGGTGGCAATTAATAGGGCATCCTCACTTCAACCCCTTTGTTCATAAATATGAGATGTTTAATCATGATGGGCTCCTTGGATTTACATATAAGAACACATACCAAGATGTTACATTAATAACTCTAGGCTCAAAGGTGGACATGGTATTATGATACAACTTATGGATGTGTCATACTTCACTAGTCTTCAGCTCCCATTCAGATGTTTGGGAAATGTCTTCACTAGCATCCTGATAGCCAGGATGCTAGTCAGACCACATCAAAATAAAGTTATATTTTAAAAAAAAAAAAGAAATAAGTATTAGGTGCTGGTTTTGTGGCTTCTTCTCTGCCCCTATTGTTTTCAGGCTTCTCAATTCACGTGATTTTTGATTCATTGGTTTAGTATCAGTATCATTGTGTATCATTATGCATTCCTTTCAATTTAATAGAAAATTACTAAATGCTCATCATATACAAAATATTTTTCTAGGCTGTAGCCTCTACAAAACTTGGTTTATTTCTTTTTTCTTTCTTTTTCTTTTTTTTTTTTGAGACAGTCTCGCAGTGTTGCCCAGGCTGGAGTGCAATGGTGCAATCTCGCTCAGCACAGCTTCCGCCTCCCAGGTTCAAGCGACTGTCCTTCCTCAGCCTCCCGAGTAGCTGAGATTACAGGGATGCGCCACCATGCCTGGCTAATTTTGTATTTTTAGTAGAGACAGGGTTTCTCCATGTTGGTGAGTCTGGTCTTAAACTCCTGACCTCAGGTGATCCACCTGCCTTGGCCTGCCTAAGTGCTGGAATTACAGGTGTGAGCCGCTGCGCCTGGCCGGTTTATTTCTATACTAAAGAATTTAGTTACAATATGAACTATTTACACATAGAAACTCCAGCCCTGCATACCCATTAAATATTTCTTTACAAGCACATTAAATATTTCTTTTCCAGTAGACTAGGACTACTTGACCAGGGACTGGCAAGTCACTTCCATTTGTTCCTCTGCTTACCAGCATGAGATATGAAGAGTACACTTACTCTAGTTTCCCAGTGAGGAGTAATGAATATTACTCCACAGCCTGGATAATGCTTTATTTTCAGTAGCAGTTAAAGTACAGCCATATTCCCTGGGAAGCTGCCTTCCTGCCTCCTGAATCAGTTTAAGGATGGAGAATTGGAGCTCAAAATGCTTGTTCTAAGCTAAGTCTCATTTAAGAACAATAAGGCTGAGATGTCATAATACAATAATATGTTTTAATTTTTTAGATTTTAATATAAAAATAATATACAAATATGGCTAACATTTTAAAATAGTATTACCAGGTATAAAATAAAGTATCTCTATTTCTTATCAGCTTTGAACGATATCTATTGATAGCTACTTGTAAAAGATATGACATTGGGCACTATTAAATCACTTCTCACTTTTCCTTATCACCTCTTCACTTCAGTTTTTCTTTTTTGTTCTACTGGCTACCTTTGCTAACTTTAAATTATATAATTTTCAACAAAAGATAAAAATAGTGCTGGGCATGGTAGCTTACGCCTGTAATCCCAGCACTTTGGGAGGCTGAGGTTGGTGGTTCCCTTGAGGTCAGGAGTCCGAGACCAGACTGGTCAACATGGTGAAACCCGTCTCTGCTAAAAATAGAAAAATTAGCTGGGCATGGTGGAGGGTGCCTGTAGTCCCAGCTACTCGGGAAGCCGAGGCAAGAGAACTGCTTGAACCTGGGAGGTGGAGGTTGCAGTGAGCTGAGATCATGCCATTGCACTCCAGCCTGGGCGACAAGAGCAAAACTCCATCTCAAGATAAATAAATAAATGAATTAGCCAGTGTGGTGACGCTTGCCTGTGGTTCAAGCTACTTCGGAGGCTGAGGTGAGAAGATCACTTGGGCCTGGGAGGCTAAGGCTGCAGTGAGCCAGGATTACACCACTGCACTCCAGCCTGAGCAACAGAGTAAGACCTCATCTCAAAGTAATTAATTTAATTTAATTATATACTTAGGTTTCTCTTTTTTAATTTACCAATTATAGCTTGATGCATTTTAAATGTCACCAGGCTACACTATTGCAGAATGTTACCAATCTGTAGAACAAGACAGGAACATTATTTAGTGCTTTTTTTTTTTTTTTTTTTTTTAAAGACAGAGTCTCGCTCTGTTGCACACGCTGGAGTGCAGTGGCACAATCTCAGCTCACTGCAACCTCCGCCTCCCAGATTCAAGAAATCCTCCTGCCTCAGTTTCCCTAGTAGCTGGGATTACACACATGTGCCACCATGCCTGGCTAATTTTTGTATTTTTAGTAGAGATGGGGTTTCACCATGTTGGCCACGCTGGTCTCGAACTCCTGACCTCAGGTATCCACCCGCCTTAGCCTCCCAAAGTGCTGGGATTACTGGCATGAGCCACTGTGCATGGCCTAGCATTCTTTAATTAATGAAGCATGTAGTATTGAACTACTCAAAAATCAACATTAGGTTTATAACATTTCTAGATTTTCAGAAAAACCTAAAATATTACAAATCTTGTTACAAAGTCTCATTTCATGAGACTCCATGAACTATGAAATCTAATTTATATGAAAATGAATAGAAAAATACCAGAATCTTTATGCCCTTTTAATTATTTCTTTAACAATTCATTTTTGTTAGAGGGGGAGCTGGAATTATTATAATGCGGATAGATTAAGTCCCTTTTTATAAATAAATAGCTCTTATATTTTCAAAATCAGAACTTACAATCATAATATCTGGAGGTTTGATTACAAAGAATACACAGTCCAGCTTATTCCATATCCAGGAGCATTTGCTAAGCCCTTTGTCATGTGCTAGCCATAAAAAGTACCAATTTAGAGCCTATGAGATAACATCTAATTTAAGACCAAGCAATTGTAATAAGAGTGATTAGCCAAGAAGAGTCACCAGCTATTTCTTATTCTTTTATCTGTAGGAAAAAAGTCTTCTCTTCCAGAAGGGAGTAAAGGAAGGGAAAATCATCGCCAAAGAAAATGAAAAAAAAAACAAAACAAAACAAAACAAACAGAGCTTTCTACACCAATAAAAATGCAAAATAGGTGTACTATGTACTGTTCATTATTACACATTTATAGTAAGTCAAAAAACTGTTCTAAGTAAGACTAGAAAAAGAGAAAATTGGGAAATAATTAATCCTGAGGTAATATTTAGTGTGCTGATTAAATCAGAAACATATATAAGAAAGAAATTACTTGTAATTAGTAAAGAGTATTATTTTTAGTACTTTTTTTTTTCTTGAGACAGAGTCTCACTCTGTCACCCAGGCTTGAGTGCAATGGCGAGGTCTTGGCTCACTGCAACCTCTGCCTCCCAGGTTCAAGCAATCCTCCTGCCTCAGCCTCCAGAGTAGCTGTGATTACAAGTGCATGCCACCACACCAGGGTAATTTTTGTATCTTTAGTAGAGATGGGTTTCACTATGCTGGCCAGGCTCATCTTGAACTCCTGATCTTGTGATTTGCTGGCCTTGGCCTCCCAAAGTGCTGGGATTAAAGGCATGAGCCACCACGCCCGGCATCTATTTCATTTTTGCAACTAATTACTGTCCTAATACAATATCCTGAAAATTTCAGATTTCTTGTGGTTTTCTGCAAAAGCATATATTGGTCGGGCATGGTGGCTCATTCATGCCTGTAGTCCTAGCACTTTGGGAGGCCAAGGCAAGAGAATCACTTGATGACAGGAATTTGAGGCTGCAGTAAGCTATGATTATGTCACTGTTTTCCAGCCTGGGCAGCAGAACAAGACCCTGTCTCAAAAAAAAAAAAAAAAAGTAATTTAAAAAATCATATATTGCAGTGTAAGTATCAAAATGCCACCAACTGTTAGTTTTCTAAAAATAAAATTGGTCTTTTATCCTGCAAAGATGCTGTATATTAGTATTAACTGGAGGCTAAAGCACTCACCCGAGTCCTATCAAGAATAATGGTAGCCAGGGTACCAAAGTAGAAGACTGTCTGAGCTGGCATTTGAAGAGCCAGGTTTTTCTCTCAGTTTTTAACCTCTCTGAGTCTTAGTTTCCCCCATTTAATGGTGGAACAAGGAGGCTAATTTATCTTAGTTTCCCTCATTTGATGGTGGAACAATGAGGCTAATATTATCTGCTATTCATAGTTCCTTGGGGAGCTTTGTGGGTCAGAATAAGATAAGGTATCTGAAAATGCATTGTAATCTATAGAGCACTATACAAGTACTTATTATTACCTTAATAAATATTTATAGGGTTCCTGATATAAGAATAACACATTAAGCAATGTGAAAGGAGAGGAAAACAAATAGAGCTTGCCCTCAAGAAGAAAGAGACATTGACTAACATATTTTTATCTTTTTTCTTCAGAGCCATGATATTTGACAATGTCTTTTGGATCTCATTATAGAGGCCCATAAAGAGACCTAAAAAAATTAAAAGCTCCATACCATAGACTAATGGAAAAAAAAATTAAAAGGGTTCTGCTATGGATTGGTTCCTTCCCCTCATCTACCATCCATATGTTGAAGCCCTCACCCCCAATGAGATGGTAATTGAAGGTAGGGCTTTTGGGAGGTAATGAGATTTAGATGAGGCCTTGAGATTTAGATGAGGGGTGGGCTTCACGATGAGGTTTGGCCCTTATAAGAAGAGATGCCAGGGCTGGGCCCAGTGGCTCATGCCTGTAATCCCAGCACTTTGGGAGGCTGTTGCAGGTGGATCACTTGAGGTCAGGAGTTTGAGACCAGCCTCACCAACATGATGAAACCCCGTCTCTACTAAAAGTACAAAAATTAGCAAGGCATGTGCCTCTTTTAGTCCCAGCTACTTGGGAGGCTGAGGCATGAGAATCGCTTGAACCTGTGAGTCAGAGATTGCAGTGAGCTGAGATCGTGCCACTGCACTCCAGCCTGGGTAACAGAGTGAGACTTCATCTTTAAAAAAAAAAAAAATTGTAGGCCAGGCATGGTAGCCCACGCCTATGATCCAAGCACTTTGGAGGCCAAGGCGGGTGGATCACCTAAGGTCGGGAGTTCAAGACCAGCCTGACCAACATGGTGAAACCCCATCTTAAAAACAAATTGAATTAAAAAAAAAATTGTAAAAAAAATTTAGAAGAGACACCAGGCCTGGCATGGTGGCTCATATCTGTACTCACAGCATTTTGGGAGGACAAGCAGGCTAGCTGGTTGAGTTCGGGAGTTTGAGACCAGCCTGGGCAACATGGTGAGATCCTGTCTTTATAAAAAATACAAAACTATGGTGGTACATTCCTATAGTCCCAGCTTCCTGGGATGCTAAGGTGAGATTGCTTGAGCCCAAGAGGTCAAGGCTGCAGTGAGCTGTGATCGCACCATTATACTCCATCCTTGGTTACAGAGTGAGACCCTGTCTCAAAGAAAAGAAAAAGAAGGGCCGGGCATGGTGGCTCATTCCTGCCAGCACTTTGGGAAGCCAAAGTAGGTGAATCACTTAAGGTCAGGAGATCAAGACCAGCCTGACCAACATGGTGAAACTCTGTCTCAAGCAAAAATACAAAAATTAGCCAGGATGGTGGTGCATGCCTGTAATCCCAGCTACTTGAGAGGCTGACGCAGGAGAATTGCTTGAACCCAGGAGCTGGAGGTTGCAGTGAGCAGAGATCACTCCACTGCACTCCAGCCTGGGCAACAGAGTGAGACTCCATCTCAAAAAAAAAAAAAAAAAGGAAAAGGAGGAAGAAGATGGCAGTAGAAGGGGAGGGAAGGGAGTGGGAGGAGAAGGGGGAGGAAAGAAGAAACACCAGAAAGCAAGGGTGCGAATCCCCTCTTCCTGCCATGTGAGGATACAGTGAGAAGGCATCCATCTGCAAACCGAGAAGAGAGCCCTCACTAAAACCTGACCATGTTTGTACTCTGTTCTTGAACTTGCCTCCAAAGCAGTGAGAAATACTTTTCTGCTGTTTAAACCACGGGTCAATGGTATTTTGTTGTGGCAGCCCAAGTTGACTAAGACAAGCTCTTCCCTAACTTCTCAGTTCTATCCCCTCTGCTTCCATAGTAGTCATAGCTAATATTTGAATAAAAGGTTAAATGGATGAATTGTCTTATTTAATCATCACCACAACAATCTTAGGAGGCAAGTGTTATTAATCTTGTTTTACGGATGAGAAATCCAGGCTCAGCAAGTTTACAGTTTGTGGCCCCAAGTACCACAGCCAGTAAATGACACCAGTGCAGATCTTCCAAGCCCAGCTGTAGTGCTTTGAATTTCTATGTAGTGAAGCAACTCCTTCTAATACCTTTTGGTCATCCAGAAAAATATTTTTCCTACCTTAAAATAGATGGTTGAGCAATAGCCCAAACTAGAAACAACCCAAAATTCATTAAATATGAATGAACAAACAAATTAAGATAATTCATTCAAGGAGTAGTACTCAACAATAAAAAAGAGAGCTATTTATATACACAACATCATAGATTAATCTCAGAACAATTACACTGAGTGAAAAACAGGCAAAAAACAACAAACACTGTGGCTGGGTGCAGTGGCTCACGCCTGTAATCCCAGCACTTCGGGAGGCCAAGGAGGGCAGATCACCTGAAGTCAGGGATTCGAGATCAGCGAAACCCCGTCTCTACTAAGAATACAAAAATTAGCTGGGCATGGTGGTTCATGTCTGTAATCCCAGCTACTTAGGAGGCTGAGGCAAGAGAATCTTTTAAACGTGGAAGGTGGAGATTGCAGTAAACCCAGATTGTGCCACTACACTCCAGCCTGAGCGACAGACCCAGACTCTATCTCAAATAAGTAAATAAATAAATAAATAAATAAGAATATATGCTGTTTGATCCATTTATAGAAAATTCTACAAAATTCTAACTAATCTATGTAGTGATAAAAGTGGATTAGTGGTTGCCTGGGGATGTGAGTAGACAGTGGCAGTGATTACAAAGGAGTAAGAATAAACTTTTAGAGCAGATGGAAGTGTTAGTTTGATTGTGGTGAATGTATACTTATGTCAAAACTGATCAAAATGTACACATACATTTAATGTATATGTCAGCAAATCAATAAAGCTGGGGGGGTGAGAGAAGAGAAGTAAAGAAAAAATGCACTATTGTCTTAATTTCCTGTAGAATAATCTGTGATTTGTTCAAAGAGTGACCTGTGTTTTCCATAATCCAAGAGAGCCCATTTAATTAGGTCAGCTTTATAATTTTGCAATTTTAGCAATAGGTGGTTTTCATGATACTGGCACCTTTATTTTTAAATTTGGACACTTTACAAAAAGCTGAGGAGAGTGTTATAATTATTTCTCAGTAAGAGGCCTACCTGTCTCAAATGTCTTTGTTTGCAGGATTTTGTTGTTGTTGATGTTGTTGTTTTTAGTAGATACAAGGTTTTACCGTGTTGGCCAGGCTGGTCTCCAACTCCTGACCTAAGATGATCCACACGTCTTGGCCTTTCAATATGCTTGGATTACAGGCGTCAACCACTGTGCCCAGACTTATTTGCAGTATTTTAAAGAGAAATAAATTATTCTCATTGTACCTAACATTTTATTAGGCTTTTAGAGTTGCAAGAAACAGAATTATTCAGAGGCTATTTTAAAGGCAGAGGGTCTATTGTAAAGCTGCACTGAGGCTATAACTGGAACAGGATCTCAGACTGGAAAGTCATCAGGATCTGAGGCAACTCTAGGACTGAGCTACCCTTTCAATCTCCATTGTTGGCAGCTGTTCTCTTTCTCTTGCAAAGCATCTTTTTCCTCTCCACGTATCTCCTCCGTTGTCTCCTTTTACTCATTGTTTCATTTCTTTTTATTTTGCTATGCCCAGATATCTTCGTTTACCTCTACAGATCCACTCTTTGCCCTTTTCTACAGCACTTGCTTTCCTGGAAGCCTGGTCTGCGTGAATTATACCAATGGAATGAGGTCAGTATATTTATTCTCCTGGCTCCCTCCCTGGAAGGTCATGTTAAGCAGCTGTATCCTTCAACTGAAGGCCATTGCTCCTCTAAAGATGGCTCACTCTACACAGCGTTCACCTTCCAAACTCTCCCTTGCCTCTTCCCTTCAAGTTTAGTAATGCCTAGACCACGTTTCTCCACTATCTTTGTGGTTTTCCTACACCCTTCCCACACATTTGTAATTAGTTCCTTTGTAGATAAACCCTCCTCAATTTATCCTAGTTTGCATATGCCATTTGTTTCTTGTTAGGACTCTGAGTGATATCCTTTTTTTTTTTTTTTTGGACTGGCCAAGTGCAGTAGTGAGAAGAAAGAGCAGAACAAGGAGTTTGATCTGTAACTGATGTGAACATTCAGTTGAGATAATTTACTACCTTTTGACCATCCCCCTTTTTTTTTTTTGAGATCGAGTTTCACTCTTGTTGCCCAGGCTAGAGTGCAATGGCACGATCTCAGCTCACTGCAACCTCTGCCTCCCAGGTTCAAGCGATTCTCCTGCCTCAGCCTCCTGAGAAGCTGGGATTACAGGCACCTGCCACCACACCCAGCTAATTTTTGTATTCTTAGTAGAGATGAAGTTTCAATATGTTGGCCAGGCTGGTCTCGAACTCCTGACCTCAGGTAATCCACCTGCCTCAGCCTCCCAAAGTGTTGGAATTACAGGCGTGAGCCACCGTGCCCAGCCCCATCCCCCTTTTTTAAAATACAAGATCTCACTATGTTGCCCAGGCTGGAGTACAGTGGCTATTTTCAGGCATGTTCACAGTGCACTACAGCCTTGAACTCACAGGATTCAAGATCGTTCTGTCTCAGCCACCTGAGTAGCTGAGACTACAGGTGTGTGACACCGTGCCCATCTATGTGTTTCTTTAAAAAAAAAAAAAAAAAAACTCACAGTTTGCTAGGCATGGTGACTCATGTCTGTATTCCCAGCACTTTGGAGGCTAGGCAGGTGGATTACTTGAGCCCAGGAGTTCAAGACCACCTGGGCAACATGGTGAAACCCCATCTCTACCACAAAAAAAAAAAAAAAAGCAAAACTTAGCCTAGCATGGTACTACATGTCTAAAGTCTCAGCTACTCGGGAGGCTGAGGTGGAAGGATCACTTGATCCCAGGAGGCAGAGGTTGCAGTAAGCTGAGATGGCACCACTGCACTCCAGGACAGAGTCAAACCCTGTCTCAAAAACGAAAAACAACCACCAAATCTCACACACAGTTTGTGCTTCAGTTTGCCAATATCTACTCTTTTGCCTGATATTCTCTGTATTCGGCAGTTCCAATACCTGAGTGAGAAACTCCCAGGCAATTGGCTCGACTGGGAGTGGGAGGCCACTGGCTAGGTAAGGACTGGCAGCCCTTAGGACAGACACTTGCCTCTGGGCCATAGGGAGGAGAACAGTAACACAATAGGGAAGAGAACAGTAACACAGGACAAGACATAGATTGCCTTACCTTCCGGAACCATAAGTGAAATGACTTCTTTCAGAAAGTACTTTCAATACGGCAGGAACAACAATTTACATAAAAATAATTTAAATAGCAGGTTCCACAGTTTTTTGTTTGTTTGTTTGAGACAGAGTCTTGCTCTGTCACGCAGGCTAGAGTGCAGTGACATGATCATAGCTCACTGCAGCCTCAAACTCTTCAAGTGATTCTCTTCCCCTCAGCCTCCCAAGTAGCTGGAACCACAGGCCTGAGCCACTGGGCCAGGCCTGGTTATTCTTAACAATGCTAATATTTGGTAATATACTAATGTGTATCCTCCTATGGGCTTACTATTTAAGCCAGTGAGGTAGCACTGCTTAAGTTTGCTTGTTCTCATTCTCTATGAGGACTCTGAAGAATCCAAGAATTGAGTTTGAATGAAATAATGATCTCAATAGGATAGAATAAGCAGTTAATGTTTCAAAAATAATACAGAGTTTAGTGGCTCACACCTGTAATCCCAGAACTGCAGAAGGCTGAGACAGGCAGATCACTGGAGGTCAGGAGTTTGAGACCAGCCCGGCCAACATGGCAAAATTCCATCTCTACTAAAAATACAAAAATTAGGCTGGGTACAGTGGCTCATGCCTGTAATCCCAGCACTTTGGGAGGCCAAGGTGGGTGAATCACAAGGTCAGGAGTTTGAGACCACCCTGACCAACATGGTGAAACTGTCTCTACTAAAAATACAAAAATTAGCTGGGCATGGCGCCATGTGCCTGTAATCCCAGCTTACTCGGGAGGCTAAGGCAGGAGAATTGCTTGAACCCAGGATGTGGAAGTTGCAGTGAGCCAAGATTATGCCAGTGCACTCCAGCCTGGGTGACAGAGTGAGACTCTGCCTAAAAAAAAAAAAAAAAAAAAAATCAGCAGCATGGTGGTATGCATCTGTAGTCCCAGCTACTTGGGAGGCTGAGGCAGGAGAATCACTTGAACCAGGAGGTGGATGTTGCAGTGAGCCCAGAATGAGACTCGGTCTCCAAAAAAAGAAAAGAAAAGAAATAACGAAAGAAATAATACAGATTTTAGAGCCAAATAAGCTTGGCTCAGAACCCTAGAGCTTCAAATTACTTGCTTTATTACTCTAAACTTCTATTTCCTCTTCTGTAAAGTATAATTATAACTACCTTATGGAGGTGTTATGTAGAAATCTAAAGCATAATACATAGTAGATACTGAGTAAATGTAGTTATTATGATCATGTATGATTATCTTTGTTAAGTATGCGCAGCCAAACCTTTTGGCTTAATTTAGAAAGTCAAAATAAAGAGGAGAAGATAAAAAGAAAACCAGCTTATGACTCCTTTACCTGTCTTGCTCTGCTTAGCTGCAGGTACCTAAGATCTGACTGCTGTGAATTCAATCATACCAAATTTCTGAGGCAATCCATACCATGTCTAACAGTATTAGACATCATTTCCATCAGCATGGGCCTGAAGTCAATCTTGCTCTGTTAGACATATCCAATATGCCTTTCCCTCAATTCTCATATTTTTTTTACCAGTCGTAGAATTTTTACTTTGATTGCTAATTTGCATTTTTGTTTTCTTTCTTGGGACCAGAATCCTAACTTCAACCTTAACCTGGCTGTCTGAGGCTGAAAAAATCTGCTTGATCTAGCACTGGGCAGTTCCTTCTCCATGGGACCTGACCCAACCTCTGTATCCCCAGGTGATCCTAGGGGCCTACTTCAAACTAGAAGGACCCTACCGACCCTGCTTGTATCCTTATTTGACTAGAACCTCGCCTGGCCTCCTACATCTTTTTGAACACTGTAATTTGAACTACAGTCACCCTCATGGAGGTGTCTATCCTGGCAGTCAAGTGTCTGACTGATGGTTGTTGTTCTTCTCAAGGCAGGGCAGCCTACTCTACATAACCTCTCCCTTTAGACCTAGGGTGGTGGTAATAGCTTTTCACTGTTATAAGTACTAGGTTATGGCCAGGCATGGTGGCTCACACCTGTAATCCCAGCACTTTGGGAGGCAAAGGCTGGCAGATCACCTGAGGTTGGGAGTTCAAGACCAGCCTGACCAACATGGAGAAACCCCGTCTCTACTAAAAATACAAAATTAGCTGGTTATGGTGGTGAATGCCTGAAATTCCAGCTACTTGGGAGGCTGAGGCAGGAGAATTGCTTGAACCCAGGAAGCAGAGGTTGCAATGAGTCAAGATCACAAGTTGCATTTCAGTCTGGGCAACAAGAGTGAAACTCTGTCTCAAAAAAAAATTTTTTTCCAGGTTACTTTGCTATTACTTGTGATTCCTCTCCATCCCATCTATACCTTTCTTCATGACCTCTTCTCAAATTATCCTTTTATTTTATTTTTTTTTTGAGACGGAGTCTCACTCTGTTGTCCAGGCTGGAGTGCAGTGGTGAGATCTTGGCTCACTGCAACCTCCGCCTCCCAAGTTTGAGTGATTCTCCTGCCTCAGCCTCCTGAGTAGCTGGGATTACAGGTGCCCGCCACTACGCCCAGCTAATTTTTTGTATTTTTTGTAGAGATGAGGTTTTACCGTGTTGGCCAGGCTAGTCTTGAACTCCTGACCTTGTGATTCACCAGCCTTGGCCTCCCAAAGTGCTGGGATTACAGGCGTGAGCCACTGCGCCTGGCCAATTATCCTATTTTGAGTGTGTCAACTGTCTCCTGTTGGTGCCCTGACTAATACAAGCACTTACTATGTACCAGATACTGATGATGCAATAGTAAACAAAGATGTAAAAGTTCCCACTTTCTGGTGACTACACTGTAGCCAGTTTCAGAATTCCTTGTAGTCAGATCTGCATATGTTACACCCTTGCCTGTCTGAAGTTTATAGTCTTTCTTGTCATTAAACACAATAAAGGAGATGCCCACCTGTGCTTACAAGTATGTTTTGTATTAAACCCTATAATTAGGATTTCAGGAAATTCTAAGGGTAGGAATTTCTCAAATCTCTCATGTCTTGCCTTCATGTATTCAGCAAATATTTATGAAGTGTCTGAGTGCTCCATAGATGTTAGCTGTCTGTTACATGTTCCAGGTATCCTACTATATGCTGAGGGGCAGGGGATGGGTAGAGAAAAGGCGGGTTCAATGATGAGTAGCACAAGTTCTGTGAGAAATACACTCGTAAACAATCACTGCACAAATATAAAATGTTTATGTTAGATGTTTGTGAGAAGGCTGTGGGAGTATAGAGGAGAGAAGGGCTAACTCATTTTGGGAATTGGGAAAGGCTTATTGGAGGTAATGTTTGACCTAAGCTTGGACAATGAGCAATATTTCGCCAGAAAGTGGAAAAGGGAAGGACATTAAGGAAGAGGAAAGGAGTTATGAAATACCCAAAAGGTATGTCAGAAAATGACAAGCAGTTTAATTTTCTACTGTAACTAGAGTACCACGTTGCAGATAGTAGCAAGACATGAGACTGGAAAGGGTATGCAGGGTTCAGATTTTTTTTTTTTCTTTTTTGAGACGGAATCTCACTCTGTCACCCAGGCCGGAGTGCAGTGGCACAATCTTGGCTCACTGCAATCTCCACCTCCCGGGTTCAAACGATTATCCTCTCTCAGCCTCCCAAGTAGCTGAGATTACGGGTATGTGCCACCATGCCCAGCTAATTTTGTGTTTTTAGTAGAGATGGGATTTCACCGTGTTGGCCAGGCTAGTCTCAAACTCCTGGCCTCAGGTGATCCACCCACCTTGGCCTCCCAAAGTGTTGGGATTACAGGCATGAGCCACCACCCAGCCCTGGATAAGGATTTAAAACAGGAAAATAGGTTTTTGTGCAACTGTGTAGAGGAGAAATGTTAAAAGCCTAAACTAAAGCAATAACAATGGGAATGGAGAGATGCGGCAGGGGGAGTGAATTTCTTTTTCTTTCTTTTTTTTTTTTTTTTTTTTTAAGACAGAGTCTCCCTCTTATTGCCTAGGCTGGAGTGCAATGGCTCGATCTCAATTCACTGCAACTTCCACTTCCCATGTCCAAGTGATTCTCTTGCCTCAGACTCCCTAGTAGCTGGGATTACAGGGCCCGCCACCACATCTGGCTAATTTTATATTTTTAGTAGAGACCAGAGGTTTTGCCATGTTGGCCAAGCTTGACTCAAACTCCTGACCTCAGGTGATTCCACCCAGCTTGGCCTCCTAAAGTACTGGGATTACAGGTGTGAGCCACCACGCCAGGCCAAGGGGTAGTGAATTTCACTGATATTTAAGAGGTGGAATAAAAAAGGTTCTGCTACTCTATTAGATGTGGATAAAGATGGAAAGGGAGGAGACGAAGCTGATGCAAATAGATGGATGGAAGAGTAGTCAACTTGGTGAAACAGAGAGAGAAATTGGAATCTGTCTTGCCAAAGGAGAAGCACAAGAAGCAAGATGAGTATGTTGCAGAAGCCAAAGCGTTTCGGTAATTGGATCTATTAGGTGCATCTGAAGCTGTGGAGTGAGCTGGAAACAGGTGAGTAGGTTAATAGTTTATCTGTATAGAAAGTGTCAGAATCACAGATCGCCTCTACCCCACTGGCTGCCTCTCTTCTATTCGGGCTAGGCAAGGTAGAGGGCAAAGATGAGGCTTAAAACATCAAAGGGGCATTAACTGCAAGTTTCCTCCGTCCTGAAACGAAGCCTTGCTGTAGGTTTTGATGTTCCCCCCTCCACCCCAAGTTCATGCTGAAATTGTATTCAAATGTTGGAGGTGGGGACTAATTCGAGGTGTTTGGGTCATAGGGGCAGATCCCTCATCAATGGCTTGCTGCTGTCCTTGCAGTAATGAGCGAGTTCTTGCTCTTTTGGTTTCCATGAGAGTTTTTGTTTTTTGTTTTCTTTTGTTTTCTGAGGCAGAGTTTAACTCTGTTGCCAAGACTGGGGTTCAGTTATGTGATCTTGACTCACTGCAACTTCTGCCTCCTGGGTTTAAATGATTCTTGTGCCTCGGCCTCCTGAGTAGCTGAGACTACAGGCATGCACCACCATGCCTGGCTAATTTTTGGATTTTTAGTAGAGACAGGGTTTCACTATGTTGGCCAGGCTCATCTTGAACTGGCCTCAAGCAATTCGCCCACCTTGGCCTCCCAAAGTGCTGGGATTACAGGCATGAGCCATCCCACATGGCCATCGCCACCAGAGTTGATAGTTAAAAATAACCTGTCACCCCCAACACTCCCCACCCCTTCCCCTGCCATTTCCTCTCTCACCACGTGATCTCTGCACACACTGGCTTCCCTTTGCCTTCCTCCATGAGTGGGAGCAGCTTGAGGCCCTCATCAGAAGCAGATGTTGGTGCCATGCTCCTTGCACAGCCTGCAGAACCATGAGCCAAAGGTACCTCTTTTCTTTCCAAATTACCCAACCTCAGGTATTCCTTTAGTTTAGAGCAACATAAAAGAGTAAGACACCCTCATTTTTGCTTTCTTATTTAGCTCCTAGAATGTTGGCAGCCAATCAAATGGACCACAGGCATATGCCTGTCACCAGCTTCTCCCTTTATAGGAATTTCCACCAGGCAACAAGCCTCACCCATACACAACAAACTTGCATTCAGGTTTTTCAGCCCTTACTCTTAACTATGAAAGGACAATAAAGGATCACCAGAAAAGTGAAGAAACTCTGCTAATAAGAAAGACAGAGATAGAGACAGACACAGAGAAAATAAACATGGGAGAAACAGAGACAGAACAGGGACATGAAGAAAACTTTTTTCTTTGCGTCATTACAATTAGTAAAGAAAAAATTAGTCATGACACTTGTTAAAGATGGTAACAAGTGGCAGACTTTATTTGAGAGAGGCCATGGCAACAAGTATAAGGACCACCACAATGGGTTGTTTTATTGTGTTGTTGTTCTTTTTGTGAGACAGGGTCTTGCTCTGTCATCCAGACTGGAGTGCAGTGTCATGCTCATGGCTCACTGCAGCCTCAACCTTCTGGGCTCAAGCAATCCTCCCACCTCAGCCTCCTACAGGGACTATGATTTGTACTACAGTGATTATTATTTGTAGCAATAGGGTCTCCCTATGATGTCTAGGCTTGTCTCGAACTCCTAGGCTCAAGTGATTCTTCCACTTCCCAGAGTTCTGGGATCACAGATGTCAGTCACCATGCTGGGCTTGTGTGAGGTTTTGTTGTAGAGGAGAGGGATTGGACTCAATTCCCTTAGATTTTCTTTTCTTTTTCTTTTTTTTTTCTGGCCCGGCAAGGTGGCTCACACCTATAATCCCAGCACTTCGGGAGGCCAAAGTGGTAGATCACCTGAGGTCAGGAGTTCAAGACCAGCCTGACCAACATATTGAAATCCCATCTCTAATAAATACAAAAAATTAGCTGGGCATGGAGGTGCATGCCTGTAATCCCAGCTGCTTGAGAAGCTGAGGCAGGAGAATTGCTTGAACCTCGGAGGTGGAGTTTGCAGTGAGCCAAGATTGAGCCATTGCACTCCAGCCTGGGCAACAAGAGCAAAACTCTGTTTCAAAAAAAAAATTTTTTTTGAGACAAAGTCTTGCTCTCTCATGCAGTGAAAAGCAGTGGCATGATCATAGTTCACTGCAGCCTTGAACTTCTAGGATCAAGCAATCCTCCTGCCTCAGCCTCCCAAGTAGTTATGACTATTTGTATGTGTAGTCTTTTCTCTAAAGACACTAATTTTTTTTTTTTTTTTTTTTTTTTGAGACAGAATTTTACTCTTTTTGTCCAGGCTGGAGTGCAGTGGTACAATCTCGGCTCACCACAACTTCTGCCTTCCGGGTTCAAGTGATTCTACTGCCTCAGCCTCCTGAGTAGCTGGGATTACAGGCATGCACCACCAGGCCCAGCTAATTTTGTATTTTTAGTAGAGATGGGGTTTCTCCATATTGGTCAGGCTGGTCTCGAACTCCTGACCTCAGGTGATCCACCTGCCTCGGCCTCCCAAAGTGCTGGGATTACAGGTATGAGCCACCGTGCCCAGCCTAAAGACACTAATTTTTTTTTCTTTTCTGAGGTGGAGTCTCTCTGTAGCCCAGGCTGGAGTGAAGTGGTGCGATCTCCGCTCACTGCGACCTCTGCCTCCCAGGTCCCGGTTCAAGCAATTCTCCTACCTCAGCCTCCCAAGTAGCTGGGATTACAGGCACGAGCCACCATGCCCAGCTAATTTTTGTATTTTTTAGTGGAGATGGGGTTTCACCATGTTGGCCAGTCTGGTCTTGAATTCCTGACCTCGTGATCTGCCCACCTCGCTCCCAAGTGCTAGGATTATAGGTGTGAGCCACTGAGCCCAGCCAAGACACTGATTTTTAAAAAGTGTGAAGCTGGGCATGGTGGCTACATGTGCAAGCTACTTTACAGGTGCAAGCCACCATGCCCAGCTTCACACCCCTTAAAAATTAGTGTCTTTAAAGAAAAGAAGATATTTCATTAATGAAATAGAAATAGGATCTTTTTTTAAAAGAACATATAAATCATAACTCTAGTAAATTAAACATATGTGATAAAATTAAAGATTTAAGGGAATTTCCTAGAAGAAATAAGAAAATTAAAGTACCAATCCAGGAGGCCTAACATATGACTATGAGAGAACAGAAAAAATGGAGTGGAAGAAATTATCAAACAAGATAACAAAATTATCGAAACTGTCAACCAAATGTAACAGAAAAATGTCATTTCAGACTACAAGGACTCAAAAAATTTATCTCCTAAATACCCTTTCTCAGAAATCTACTGGAGGATATAGTCCACCCAAATGAAAAACTAAACCAAAAAAGAAGAAAAGAGATCCAGGAAATTAGAAATCTATTATAGAAGATAGGTAAAGAGAATCTCGAGGAAAACTGCAAAGGCAAATCTCAGAATGACAGTTGGCAGGTCTGGAGAGAAAAATCACATCCAAATGGGAGCAGTGCAGAGGGTTCTAGAAGCAATGCCTCCAGGAGGAAAATTAAAACAACAACAACAACAACAACAACAAAAAACCACAGATACAGTGACCATATAGAATGGTGATGAAAATAACACTTTACCTGCATGGTCTTTATCCCAAAACATATAACCCCAACCTATCATCAGAAGAATATCAGACAAATCTCAATTGAGGGATATTCTGCAAAATATCCAACTCGTGCTCTTCAAAATATCAAGGTCATCAAAACAGGGAAGTCTGAGGAAGTCTTACAGCAAATATGAAACTAAGGAGATATGGCTACTAAATAGAATGTGGATGAGGATATTGGAAAACAAAAAAAAGAAGAGTAGGGCTGGGCGCGATGGCTCACACCTGTAATCCCAGCACTTTGGGAGGCCGAGGTGGGTGGATCACCTGAGGTCAGGAGTTTGAAACCAGCCCCACCAACATGGTGAAACCCTGTCTCTACTAAAAATACAAAAATTAGCCAGGTGTGGTGATGGGTACCTATGACCCAACTACTTAGGAGGCTGAAACAGGAGAATTACTTGAACCTGGGAGGTGGAAATTGCAGTGAGCTGACATCGTGTCACTGCACTCCAGCCTAGGTGACAGAGCAAGACTCCATCTCAAAAAAAAAGAGTATGTAAAAACTAAGAAACTCTGAATAAAGTATGAACTTTTGTGAATAATAACATATCAATATTGGTTCATTAATTACAACAAATGTATCATAACAGTGCAAGGTGTTAATAACAGAAGAAACTGGGCATGGTGTATCTGAGAACTCTGTATTATATTCTTTTTCTTTTTTTTAATTTTAATTTTTATTACACCATTTGATTTTTTTATTTTGTTTTTTTTTTTTAATTGTTCTTTAGGTTCTGGGGTACATATGCAGATCATGCAGGATTGTTGCATAGGTACACACATGGCAATGTGGTTAGCTGCCTCCATCCCCATCACCTATCTCTGGCATTTCTCCCCATGTTATCCCTTCCCAATCTCCCCACTCCCCCACTGTCCCTCTCTTGGCAGCCCCCAACAGACCCCAGTGTGTGATGCCCCCCTCCCTGTGTCCATGGGTTCTCATTGTCAACGCCCACCTATGAGTGAGAACATGCGGTGTTTGATTTTCTGTTCTCGTGTCAGTTTGCTGAGAATGATGGTTTCCAGATTCATCCATGTCCCTATAAAGGACGCGAACTCCACGTTTTTTATGGATGTATAGTATTCCATGGTGTATATATGCCACATTTTCCTTGTCCAGTCTATCACTGTTGGGCATTTGGGTTGGTTACAACTATTGTCTTTGCTATTGTGAACAGTGCCGCTATGAACATACATGTGCATGTGTCTTTATAATAGAATGATTTAACATCCCTTGGGTATATACCCTGTAATGGAATTTCTGGGTCAAGTGGAATTTCTATTTCTAGGTCCTTGAGGAATCGCCACACTGTCTTCCACAATGGTTGAACTAGTTTACACTCCCACCAACAGTGTAAAAGTGTTCCTGGCTGGGGGCGGTGGCTCACGCCTGTAATCCCAGGACTTTGGGAGGCCAAGGCGGGTGGATCACGAGGTCAAGAGATTGAGACCATTCTGGTCAACATGGTGAAACCCCATCTCTACTAAAAATACAAAAATTAGCTGGGCATGGTGGTGCACGCCTGTAGTCCCAGCTACTTGGGAGGCTGAGGCAGGAGAATTGCTTGAACCCAGGAGGCGGAGGTTGCGGTGAGCCCAGATCGCGCCATTGCACTCCAGCCTGGGTAACAGGAGCAAAACTCTGTCTCAAAAAAAAAAAAAAAAAAAAAGTGTTCCTATTTCTCCACATCCTCTCCAGCATCTGTTGTCTCCAGATTTTTTAATGATCACCATTCTAACTGGCATGAGGTGGTATCTCCATGTAGTTTTGATTTGCATTTCTCTAATAATCAGTGATGATGAGCATTTTTTCATGTGTTTGTTGGCCTCATATATGTCTTCTTTTGTAAAGTGTCTGTTCATACCCATATCCTTCACCCACTTTTGGATGGGTTTGTTTGGTTTTTTTCTTGTAAATCGGTTTTAGTTCTTTGTAGATTCTGGATATTAGCCCTTTGTTAGATGGGTAGATTGCAAACATTTTTTCCCATTCTATTGGTTGCTGGTTCACTCTAATGATTGTTTCTTTTGCTTTGCAGAAGCTCTGGAGTTTAATTAGATCCCATTTGTCTATTTTGGCTTTTGTTGCCAATGCTTTTGGTGTTTTAGTCATGAAGTCCTTGCCTATGCCTATATCCTGAATGGTTTTGACTAGATTTTCTTCTAGGGTTTTTATGGCATTAGGTCTTATGTTTAAGTATTTAATCCATCTGGAGTTAACTTTAGTGTAAGGTGTCAGGAAGGTGTCCAGTTTCTGCTTTCTGCACACTGCTAGCCAGTTTTCCCAACACCATTTATTAAACAGGGAATTTTTTTCCCCATTGCTTCTTTCTGTCAGGTTTGTCAAAGATAAGATGGTTGTAAATGTGTGGCATTGCATCCAAGGCCTCTGTACTGTTCCATTGGTCTATATCTCAGTTTTGGTACCAGTACCATGCTGTTTTGATTACTGTAGCTTTGTAGTACAGTTTGAAATCAGGTAGCATGATGCCTCCAGCTTTGTTCTTTTTGCTTAGGATTGTGTTGGCTATGCGGGCTCTCTTTTGGTTCCATATGAAGTTTAAGGTGTTTTTTTCCAGTTCCGTGGAGAGGGTCATTGGTAGCTTGATGGGGATAGCATTGAATTGATAAATTACTTTGCACAGTATGGCCATTTTCACAATATTGATTCTTCCTAACCATGAGTATGGAATGTTTCTCCATTTGTTTGTGTCCTCTCTTATTTCGTTGAGCAGTGGTTTGTAGTTCTCCTTAAAGAGGTCCTTTACATCCTTTGTTAGTTGTATTCCTAGGTATTTTATTATCTTTGTAGCAATTGTGAATGGGAGATCACTCATGATTTGGCTGTTAGTCTGATATTGGTGTATAGAAATGCTTGTGATTTCTGCACATTGATTTTGTATCCTGAGACTTTGCTAAAGTTGCTTATCAGTTTAAGGAGATTTTGGGCTGAGATGACAGGATCTTCTAAGTGTACAATCATGTAGTCTGCAAATAGAGACAATTTGACTTCCTCTTTTCCTAATTGAATACCCTTTATTTTATTTATTTATTTATTGCCTAATTGCTCTAGCTAGAACTTCCAATACTATATTGAATAGGAGTGGTGACAGATGGCATCCTTGCCTAGTGCCACATTTCAAAGGGAATGCTTTCAGTTTTTGCCCATTCAGTGCGATATTGGCTGTAGGTGTGTTGTAAATAGCTTTTATTATTTTGAGATATGTTCCTTCGATACCTAGTTTATTGAGAGGTTTTAGCATAAAGGGCTGTTGAATTTTGTGGAAGGCCTTCTCTGCATCTATTGAGATCATCATGTGGTTTTTGTCTTTGGTTCTGTTTATGTGGTAGATTACGTTTATAGACTTGAGTATGTTGAACCAGCCTTGCATCCCCGGGATGAAGCCTACTTGATCATGATGGGTAAGCTTTTTGATGGGCTGTTGCAATTGGTTTGTCAGTATTTTATTGAAGATTTTTGCATCTGTATTCATCATGGATATTGGCCTGAAGTTTTCTTTTTTTGTTGAGTCTCTGCCAGGTTTTGGTATCAGGATGATGTTGTTCTCATAAAATGATTTGGGAAAGATTCCCTCTTTTTGTATTGTTTGGAATAGTTTCAGAAGGAATGTGGTACCAGCTCCTCTTTGTACGTCTGGTAGAATTCAGCTGTGAACCCTTCTGGACCTGGCTTTTTTTTGGTTGGTAAACTATTAATTGCTGCCTCAACTTCAGCCCTTGCTATTGGTCTGTTCAAGGTTTCAACTTTTTCCTGGTTTAGGTATGGGAGGGTGCAAGGGTCCAGTAATTTATCCATTTCTTCCAGGTTTACTACTTTATGTGCATAGAGTTGTTTGTAGTAATCTCTGATGGTAGTTTGTATTTCTGTGGAGTCAGTGGTGATATCCCCTTTATCATTTTTTGTTTTTTGGTTTTTTTGCATCTATTTGATTCTTGTCTGTTTTCCTTTTTATTAATCTGGCTAGCGGTCTATTTTGTTGATCTTTTCAAAAAACCAGCTCCTGGATTTATTGATTTTTTTAAAGAATTTTTTGTGTCTCTATCTCCTTCAGTTCTGCTCTGATCTTAGTTATTTCTTGTCTTCTGCTAGCTTTTAAGTTTTTTTTTTTTTTTTTTTTTTTTTTTTTTTTTTTTTTTTAATCTTGTTTCTCTAGCTCTTTCAATTTTGACAATAGGGTGTTGATTTTAGATCTTTCCTCGCTTCTCTGGTGGGCATTTATTGCTGTAAATTTCCCTCTAGACACTGCTTTAAATGTGTCCCAGAGATTCTGGTACATTGTGTATTTTTTCTCATTGGTTTCAAAGAACATCTTTATTTCTGCATTCATTTTATTACTTATCCAGTCGACATTCAGGAGCCAGTTGTTCAGTTTCCATGAACTGTGTGGTTCTGAGTTAGTTTCTTAATTCTGAGTTCTAATTTGATTGCACTGTGATCTGAGAGACTGTTTGTTATAATTTCCATTCTTTTGCATTTGCTGAGGAGTGATTTACTTCTAATTATGTGGTCAATTTTAGAGTAGGTGCCATGTGGTACTGAGAAGAATGTATATTCTGTGGATTTGGGGTGGAGATTTCTTTTTTGGGGGGCGGCAGATGTGGAGATTTCTGTAGATGTCTATTAGGTCCACTTGGTCCAGATCTGAGTTCAAGTCCTGGATGTCTTTGTTAATTTTCTGTCTCGTTGATCTGTCTAATATTGACAGATTGTCTAATAAAGTCTCCCACTATTATTGTGTGGAAGTCTAAGTCTCTTTGTAGGTCGTTAAGAACTTGCTTTATGTACCTGGGTGCTCCTGTATTGTGTGCATATATATTTAGGATCATTAGCTCTTCTTGATGCATTGATCCTTTTACCATTACGTAATGTCCTTCTTTGTCTCTTTTGATCTTTGTTGGTTTAAAGTCTATTCTATCAGAGACTAGGATTGCAACTCCTGCTTTTTTTGCTCTCCATTTACTTGATAAATCTTACTCCATCCCTTTATTTTTAGCCTATGCGTGTCCTTTCACATGAAGTGGATTTCCTGAATACAGCACACTGATCAGTTTTTACTTTTTATCCAGTTTGCCAGTGTGTCTTTTGATTGGGGCATTTAGGCCATTTACATTTAAGGTTAATACTGTTATGTGCGAACTTGATCCTGCCATTTTGATGCTAGCTGGATGTTTTGCCCATTAGTTGACACATTTTCTTCATTGTGTCGATGGCCTTTACCATTTGGTACATTTTTGGAATGGCTGGTACTGGTTGTTCCTTTCCTTGTTTAGTGCTTTTTTCAAGAGCTCTTGTAAGGCAGGCCTGGTAAGACAAAAATCTCTCAGCAATTTCTTGTCCATAAAGGATTTTCTTTCTCCTTTGCTTATGAAGCTTAATTTGGCTGGATATGAAATTCTAGGTTGAAAGTTCTTTTCTTTAAGGATGCTGAATATTGATCCCCACTCTCTTCTGGCTTGTAGGGTTTCTGCCAAGAGATCTGCTGTGAGTCTGAAGGGTTTCCCTTTGTGGGTAACCCAACCTTTCTCTCTGGCTGCCCTTAGCATTTTTTCCTTCATTTCAACCCTGGTGAATCTGATGATTATATGCCTTGGGGTTGCTCTTCTTGAAGAATATCTTTGTGGTATTCTCTGTGTTTCCTGGACTTGAATATTGGCTTGCCTTGCTAGGTTGGGGAAGTTCTCCTGGGTAATATTTTTAAGAGTGTTTTCCAGCTTGGATTCATTCTCTCCATCCTCATTTGGGCAACCTATCAAATGTAGATTAGGTCTTTTCACATAATCCCATATTTCTTGGAGGCTTTGTTCATTTCTTTTCACTCTTTTTTCTCTATTCTTGCCTTCTTGTTTTATTTCATTGAGTTGATCTTGAGTCTCTGATATCCTTTCTTCTGCTTGGTCGATTCTGCTATTGAAACTTGTGTTTGCTTCGCAAAGTTTTCGTGCTGTGTTTTTCAGCTCCATCAAGTCATTTATATTCTTCTCTAGGTTGTTTATTCTAGTTGGCATCACATCTAACCTTTTTTCTGTGTTCTTAGTTTCTTTGCATTGGGTTCAAACTTGTTCTTTTAGCTTCGAGAAGTTTGTTATTACCCACCTTCTGAAGCCTGTTTCTGTCAATTCATCTGATTCATTCTCCAACCATCTTTGATCCCTAGCTGGTGAGGAGTGTGATCCCTTGGAGGAGGAGAGGCTTTCTGGTTTTTGGTGTTTTCATTCTTTTTGCACTGGTGTCTTCCCATCTTAGTGGCTTTATCTACCTGTAGTCTTTGTAGTCGGTGACTTTTGGATGGGGTCTCTGAGTGGACATCCTATTTTGTTGATGTTGAAGCAATTTCTTTCTATTTCTTGGTTTTCTTTCTAACAGTCAGACGCCTCTGCTGCAGGAGTGCTGGAGGTCCATGGCAGATGTTGCTCATGTGGGGATCACCCGGAGGGGCTGTAGAACAGCAAGGGTTGCCAGCAGTTTCTTTCTCCACTGTTCTTGTCTCAGAAGGGTACCCACCAGACGTCGGCCTGAGCTCTCTTTTATGAGGTGCCTCTTAGGGTATACAAGAGTCAGGGAGTTGCTTGAGGAGACAGTCTGTCCCTTACAGGAGCTCAAGTGTTGTGTCGGGAGCTCCATGGTTCCGTACAGAGCTGCTGGGCAGGTACCTTTAAGTCTGCTTCAGCTGAACTCATAACTGCCTCTTTTCCCAGGTGCTCTGTCCTAGGAAGGTTGGCTTTATTTATAAGTTCCTGTCATGCTGCTGCCTTTTTTCATAGATGCCCTACCCCACACGGAGTAGTCTAGTCACATTCTGCCAGTACAGGAATTGCTGAGCTGCCGCAGGCTCTGCCCAACTGCTGTGTGAACTGCCTCAGTAGTGGGGGACACCCTTTCCCCCACTGAGCTGGACTGTCCTGGGTCCAGCTGTGCTTGCTGCAAAACTCTCAGTCCATAGCTTTTCAGATTGATTGTTTTGTGGGGTGGTACCACCAAGCCAGATCACCTGGCTCCCTGTCTCAGCCCACTCCCTTTCAATTGAATGGGTGGCTCTGTCTCCTAGGTGTGCCAGGTGCCAATCAAAATGGCCACCCAGACTTATATGAGTTTCTGTGTGCAGACCCAGCACCGGCTGAAACTACCACACTAAAAACTCATGGCACTTTTTGACCCAGGAATCTCCTGGTCTGTAGGCAGTGAAAACTTGTTTGGAAATGCAGTGAGCACTCACCTTCTATGCTGTTCCCTCTGGGCACTGCACTGTGGAGCTGTTCCTATTCAGCTATCTTGGATCCTCCTTACTTTTCTTTTTATAGAGACAAGGTTTCACCATGTCGGCCAGGCTGGTCTCGAACTCCTGACCTTAGGTGATCCACCTGCCTCAGCCTCCCAAAGTGCTAGAATTACAGGTGTGAGCTACCACACCCAGCCCTCTGTACTATTTTCACAATTTTTCTGTAAATCTAAAACTGTTTTAAGTGTGTGTGTGTGTGTGTGTGTGTGCGTGTGTGTGTGTTTGGTGTGTACAATTTTGTTTTAATAAGTGAAACAAAGGTCAACTGGTCCTTGAAAACTAGTTGTAGAACATTATAATGAACAATATTGCCTAACATTTGACAATAGTACAATAATCTGATAGTACATCAGTTTTCATATTATGTTTTACATGCTTTTTCTTTTTTTTATATTATACTTTAAGTTCTGGGGTACATGTGCAGAAGGTACAGGTTTATTACATAGTTATACATGTGCCATGGTGGTTTGCTGTATCCATCACTCTGTCATGTACATTAGGTATTTCTCCTAATGATATCCCTCCCCAGCCCCCCAACCCCCACCAGGCCCTAGTGTGTGATGTTCCCCTCCCTGTGTCCATGTGTTCTCATTGTTTTAAAAAGAGTTAATTTTTAAAATTGAGGCCAGGCACAGTGGCTCATTCCTGTAATCCTAGCACTTTGGGAGGCCAAGGCAGGAGCGTCACGAGGTCAGGAGTTTGAGACCAACCTGGCCAATATGGTGAAACCCCGTCTGTACTAAAAATACAAAAATTAGCTGGGCATGTTGACACATGCCTGTAATCCCAGCTACCCAGGAGGCTGAGGCAGGAGAATCACTTGAACCTGGAAGGCAGAGGTTGCAGTGAGTGGAGATCACACCATTGCACTCTAGCCTGGGCAACAAGAGCAAAACTCCTTAAGAAAGAAAGAAAGAGAGAGAGAGAGAGAGAGTGAGAGAGAGAGAGACAGAGGGAGTGATGGAGGGAGGGAAGGACAGAAGGAAAGGTGGAAGGAAGGAAGGAAGAAAGGCAGGAAGCAGGCAGGCAGGGAGGCAGAGAGGGAGGGAAATCAGAATTTGGATCACTCAGCTGCAGAAGACTAGAAAATATGCTCTGAGAGACAGACACTGGTGGGAGCTATCTAAAGGGAAAAGGTGCCCTTTAGCAGATAAATTCTCTATTATGGAGATGATGCATAAACCTTTGAAATATTTAACAAACTTCTCTTTCTCTGATTCCATGCTCACCCAGCATCCTTGTCATTTAATTTGCCTTTCCATGTCAAACCTACAAGAAGAGACAGGACACAAATATAAGGACACAAGTGTCAGTCCTCTTGGCAATTATATTTCTCATTGTAAAATAAACAATCCAGCATTCATATTTTATAGATTAGTGTCTGTGAGCTAGGTTAATGTCAGTCAGTCCTCTGAGAGACTTGGCACCATTCTGTAGGTGACATATCAAGCCTCCAAGCCTGCAACACTGAGGGCCAGATCTTAGCCTGTGAATTCACCCAAGTAGTAACCACTGCAGGGTCAGTCAGCCGACTTTTTTTTTTTTGAGACAGAGTTTTGCTCTTGTTGCCCGGGGTTGGAGTGTACCAATCCAAGCAGCACCATCTTGGATCACCGCAACCTCCGCCTTGAGTTCAAGCGATTCTCCTGCCTTCACCTCCCGAGTGGCTGGGTTTACAGGCATACACTACTACACCCAGGTAATTTTGTATTTTTAGTAGAGACAGAGCTTCTCCATGTTGGTCAAGCAGGTCTCGAACTCCCAACCTCAGGTGATCCACCTGCCTCGGCCTCCCAAAGTGCTGGGATTACAGGCGTGAGCCACCACACCCAGCCAAGTCAGCCAACTTTGATTTGGCAATACCCTGACCTCTCTATCTTCTCTCACCTTCCTCACCTACATATGAAGGGATATTTTAAAAATGTGACATACGGCACACATATTATTATTCTAGAACCACATGATTCTAGTGTTTTATTTTTTCAATTCTGGCATTTCACCAAGAGTGAGGAAGGCAATCCTACTCTGGGATTAAATTAGGTCAGTGATAAAGACAAAAATCTCCTTTTGGGTTCACATGAATGCATTAATCTGACATGATCTGCTGAGAATCAGCATCTACTTTCACCCATGTAGATTGAGAGTCAGAATTGCATAAATAGCAGTCATGATCTTTTTCATGTTTATTTACTTATTTATTTTTTGAGATAGGGTCTGGCTCTGTTGCCCAGGCTGGAGTGCAGGGGCATGATCTCAGCATACTACAACCTTCCCCAGGAGGGAAGGTTGGGTTCCTGGCCATCTTCCCACCTTAGCCTGGGCTCAAGCCATCTTCCCACCTTAGCCTCCCAAGTAGCTGGGACTATAGGCACAAACCACCACACTGCACTAATTTTTGTATTTTTTGTGGAGACGGGGTTTCACCAAGTTGCCAGGCTGGTCTTGAACTCCTGAACTCAAGAGATCTGTCCCTTTCAGCCTCCCAAAGTGCTGGAATTACAGGCATGAGCCACCTTGCCAGGCTGTGGCAATGATCTTAAAGGACAGTTCATGGTCTACTATATCTGGGCAGAATAATGTCTAGTTGCAGTTTTTTCTAAAGTTCACTACCATAAAGGGAGGTTGTTTCATTACAGAGAGAGACATCAAATTTGCTGCCACCTCTTTGCATTCTTTACAGTCCAGGCCTTGCTCTTAATATTAGAAGTGTATGGAATATATGTACTACATGACATTAGTAACACTTGGAAGCTTGTTAGAAATGCAGAAGGTCAAGCCCCACCCCAGTCTTACTGAATTAGAATTCGTATTATAACAAGATCAAGATCTCCAGGTCATTCAAGTTTACCGGAAAATTTGAGAAGCACTGATCCAGGGTATGTTTTTCAAGTTACAGTCGCAACCCATTAGTGGGTCATGAAATCAACTTAGTGGTTCTGTCACCATCACTGTTTAAATGAAATACATCAGAAGACAACAGAGTATATTGCATGTATAAGAGTAAGAATTGTTTTGTGAAACTCTTGTTTTAATTATAAATATATTTATATTTCATGAGTCTTGATGTAAAATGTTGGTCTTGGTCAAAAAAGTTTGAAAGCCTTTGGTTTAGGGTAGTGTTTCTCAAAATTTTGCCTACATTAGAATTCCCAAAAGTATTTAAAAGTTTGGCCTATGTTGAGGAAGGAACAGGAATTTGTATTTTAAACTAATTCTTGGCTGGCACAGTGGCTCATGCCTGTAATTCCAGCATGTTGGGAGGCCAAGGCAGGTGGATCACCTGAAGGTCAGGAGTTTGAGACCGGCTTGGTCAACGTGGTGACACCCTGTCTCTACTAAAAAATACAAAAATTAGCCAGGGGCGGTGGTGCACACCTGCAATCCTGATGCTCGGGAGGCTGAGACAAGAGAATTGTTTGGATCTGAGAGGCAGAGGTGGCAGTGAGCCAAGGTTGCCCCACTGCACTCCAGCCTGGGCAACAGAGTGAAACTATATCAAAAGGCAAAACAAATCAAAACTAATTCCCCTAGGTAATTCTGAATTTGATGCATACTAAATTTGAAAAACACTAGTCTGGCAGTGACTCAGAATCATGATTACATGCATTGTAATCACCTGGAAGGCTTGTTAAAACTCAGGTTGCTGGGCTTCAGCCCCATAATTTCTAATTCAGTAGGCCTGGGGTAGGGCCCAAATTACTCCTGCAAAGGACTTAGTATTAGGATATTTGCTTCAAGCTGAATTATTTCTCTAATTCAGGCGTCCCCAAACTACGGCCCGCGGGCCGCATGCGGCCCCCTGAGGCCATTTGTCTGGCCCCCCTGCCCCACTTCAGAAAGGGGCACCTCTTTCATTGATGGTCAGTGAGAGGAGCACAGTATGTGGCGGCCCTCCAACGGTCTGAGAGACAGTGAACTGGCCCCCTGTGTAAAAAGTTTAGGGATGCCTGCATTTATGCCTAAACCCATTCATCAAACACTCCCATTAATTTCTGTATATATTATCCCGGCATTGTCATAGAGTGAATGAGCCTTTGTTGTTTGAAAGAGGAACTCTATTGAACATTTATTGATTTTCACTATTCTAAGAATCATGGTTCTATTCAGCCACAGGATATGTATCTTTTGCCAGTTTCTTTCTCCAGAGTTTATCTTCTGCAACCATCAGATGGGCTCAGACAGGAATATGATATTCAACATTTGTGAACCTTTAAATTCACAAATACTTTCAGATCAGGGTTACTCCAAGTGTGGTCTTGGGGCTGGGCACAGTGGCTCACGCCTGTAATCCTAGCACTTTGGGAGGCCAAGATGGGGGGATCACCTGAGGTCAGGAGTTCGAGACCAACCTGGTCAACATGGTGAAACCACCGTCTCTACTAAAAATATAAAAATTAGCCAGGCATCTATAGTCCCAGCTACTTGAGAGGTTAAGGCAGGAGAATCACTTGAACCCTGGGGGCGGAGGTTGCAGTGAGCCGAGATTGCGCCACTTCACTCCAGCCTGGGTGAAAGAGGGAAACTCAGTCTCAAAAAAAAAAAAAAAAAAAAAAAGTGTGGTCTTGGCATTCTCATGGCTCACTACAGCCTCAACCTCCCAAGCACAAGTGATCCTCCCACCCCAGCCTCCCAAGTAGCTAAGACTACAAACATGTACCACCACACTCAGCTAATTTCTTATTTTTAGTAGAGATGGTGAGAGTCTTACTATGTTGCCTAGGCTGGTCTTAAACTCCTGGGCTCAAGCAAACAGCCCTCCTCAGCCTCCCAAAGTGCTGGGATTATAGGCATGAGCCACCACACCTGGCCTCCAGATGGTTCTTATGCACCACAAAGTGTGAGAAGCTCTGCGCCAGATGACTTGCTGTTGCTAGAGGCCTCTGTTAAGCTGTTACATTGCTGTATTACCATGCTGCAACTACAGCTGGGAAATAAGGCAGCCGAATTGACTTTGGGGATATGATCATGGATTTTCTGACACCATGGCCACCACAGGATATGCAGTCCATAACTATGAGTAAAAAAATTATCTATATTTTGGCTGGGCACAGTGGCTCACACCTATAATCTCAGCACTTTTAGAGGCTGAGGCAGGCAGATTACCTGAGGTTGGGAGTTCGAGACCAGCCTGACCAACATGGAGAAACCTCTTCTCTACTAAAAATACAAAATTAGCTGGGCGAGGTGACATTGCCTAGTCCCAGCTACTGAGGAGGTGAGGCAGGAGAATCGCTAGAACCCAGGAGGCGAAGGTTGCAATGAATTAAGATCATGCCACTGCACTCCAGCCTGAGCAACAAGAGCAAAACTCCTTCTCAAAAAAAAGAAAAATCTATATTTGTTAGAAATGCCTGTGTATATATACATCTGGAGGTTACCAGAGCAAATCACATATCTGCATATTTATATCTCCTAGAGCTTATTACCAAAAATCTTTTCCTCCTTTCTAATTCAGTGATTTTTTTAACCTTTCAATATATGCATGGAAATTAAATATCATTGAAATATGTTCAACCCAAGGTTATGGGTGGTGAATTTTAAAATAGAAAAATGTTTTAAAATTCAGAGGTTGAATGGAGACCTACCTTGGAAATATGTAGGGTGTTAAAAAAATAAGGAAACATACTATGGGCCAAAATCTGACCTTAAGCAACTCATGATTAACTCCTACTGAAGTCAGCTCATTCCATTTGGCACAATGTAAAGGAGGTGGTATTGCCAGAAACCTTCATTTTTAAAAAATTTTCTGGAATCAATTACTTCCCTGTTATATTATTAATGCTCCCAACGGAGGCTACTTCAGCACAGCACATCTAACATCCCCACTGAGCTAGCAATGTCCAAGACAATCTGGACGTGTGTATGTATTTACTACTTTTCAACACAAAAGAAGAACAAAAAATATATATATGTTTTTTGTGATGGAGTCTTATTCTACCACCAAAGCTGGAGTACAGTGGCATGATCATAGCTCACTGCATCCTCGAATTCCTGGGCTCAAGTATCCTCCTGCCTTAGCTTCCTCAGTAGCTAGGACTACAGGTGCATACCACCATGCCCAGCTAATTTCTTTCTTTCTCTCTTTTTTTCTTTTTTTCTTTTTCCACTCTGCTGCCGGAGCTGGAGTGCAGTGGTGCCATCTCGGCTCACTGCAAGCTCTGCCTCCCGGATTCAGGCAACTCTCCTGCTTCAGCCTCCCGAGTAGCTGGGACTGCAGGTGTGCACCACCACGCCTGGCTAATTTTTTGTACTTTAGTAGAGACAGGGTTTCACCATGTTGCCCAGGCTGGTCTCAAACTCCTGAGCTCAGGCAATCCATCTACCTCGGCCTCCCAAAGTGCTAGAATTACAAGTGTAAGCCACTGCTCCCCACCTGAACTTTTCGTTTTTAAAGGAGAAAGCAAGCAGGAGGGAAAAAATCAGGAGGGAGGGTAGGCAGTGAGGCTAATGGTTACTTCTTATGAAGCTTTGATTCGCTTCAATAAATCTACATTTTACGTGTGAAAAGAGGAAGTAGAGGGAAAAAATCAATTATTCATTATCTCTTCTCAGTAAAATCTACATTTTATGTTAGGTAAAATAAACATGTGAAAGTGGGTAGGAGAAGAAATGAGACTGTGACACAGGGTTGGAAAATTACAGCATCTGGGAAGAAAAGGAAAGCAGTTTTTGCTTGACTCAGTTCCCAAGCTTAACTCTTCCTTTGGCATAGTGAGTTTGGGGTCCCAAGATTCTGCTTTCTTTCACAACACACTACTGGTGACAGACATATTCCAAAAGGCCCAGAGTATTTGCAAAAAGTACAGAAATCTTTTTTTTTTTTTAAGAAAAAGAATAAAGAAGAGGAAGAAAGAGAAAGAGGAAGAGGGAGAGAGAATGGGGGTATTGCTTTATTGCCCGGGCTAGAATGCAGTCTAAATATGGGTATGCCTATAATTGTCCTTAATAACGGAGACATAAAAGAAAATGAGGGAAGAGAATAACAAACAAGGAGCCAACCAACATTTTGTTTAAACTTCTAAGTTGATATGATGTGGTACTGATAAGAGTGTATATTTTGTGTATTTAAAATGGAGAGTTCTATAAATGTTAATTACGTTTACTTGTTCCAGATCTGAGTTCAAGTCCTGGATATCGTCGTTAATTTTCTGTCTCATTGATCTGTCTAATATTAATGTTGAAGTCTCCCACTATTATTGTGTGGGAGTCTAAGTCTCTTTATTAGTCTTATATGTCTGCGTATTCCTGTATTGGGTGCATATATATTTAGGATCTTTAGCTCTTCTTGTTGTTGCATTGATCCTTTTATCATTATATAATGTCCTTCTTTGCTTCTTTTGATCTTTGTTGCTTTAACGACTATTTTATCAGAGGCAAAAATTGTAACTTCTGCTTTTTATTTATTTATTTTTGCTCTCTGTTTGGTTGGTAAATCTTTCTCCATCCCTTGTTTTGAGTCTTTGTGTATCCTTGCATGTGAGATGGGTCTGGATGCAGCATACCGATGGGTTTTAGTTTTTTATCCAAATTGCCTGTCTTTGGATTGGGGGATTTAGTCAATTTAAATTTAGAATTAATAATGATATATGTAAGTTTAATACTGCCCTTTAATATTAGCTGGCTATTTTGCCCATTGGTTGATGTAAATTCTTCATTATATTGATGCTCTTTACTTTTTGGTATTTTTTAGAAAGGCTGATACTGTTTGTTCCTTTCTATGTGTAGTGGTTCTTTCAGAAGCTCTTGTAAAGCAGGCCTGGTGGTGATGAAATCTCTGAGTGCTTGCTTGTCCACAAAAAACTTTATTTTTCCTTCACTTATGAAGCTTAGTTTGTCTGGATGTGAAATTCTGGGTTGAAAGTTCTTTTCTTTAAGGATGTTGAATATTGGTCCCCACTGTCTTCTGGCTTGTAGGGTTTCTGCTGAGAGATCTGCTGTAAGTCTGCTAGGCTTCCCTTTGTGGGTAACCTGACCTTTCTCTCTGGCTGCCCTTAGTATTTTCTCCCTCATTTCAACCCTGGTGAATCTGACGATTATGTGCCTTGGAGTTGCTCTTCTTGAGGAATATCTTTGTGGTGTTCTCTGTATTACCTGGAGTTGAATATTATCCTGCCTTACTAGGTTGGGAAAATTTTCCTGAATAATATCCTGAAGCGTATTTTCCAGCTTGGATTCATTCTCTTCGTCACATTCAGGTACACCTATCAAACGTAGATTAGGTCTTTTCACATAGTCCCATATTTCTTGGAGACTTTGCTCGTTCCTTTCTATCCTTTTTTCTCTAATCTTGTCTTCTTGTTTTATTTCATTGAGTTGGTCTTCGACCTCTGATATCCTTTCTTCTGCTTGATCAATTCGGCTGTTAAAACTTGTGCATACTTCACATAGTTCTCGTATTGTGTTTTTCAGCTCCATCAATTCACTTATTTTCCTCTCTAAATTGTGTATTCTTGTTAACATTTCGTCAAACCTTTTTTCAAAGTTCTTAGTTTCTTTGGATTGGGTTAGAACAAGTTCTTTTAATTCACAGAAGTTTCTTATTATCCACATTTTGAAGCCTGCTTCTGTAATTGGAACACACTCGTTCTCCATCAAGCCTTGTTCCATTGCTGATGAGGAACTGTGATCCCCTGCTGAAGGAGAGGCGTTCTGATCTTGGGTATTCTCAGCCTTTTTTGGCTGTTTTCTTCCCTTCGTTGTAGATTTATCCATCTGTGGTCTTTATAATTACCGTCTTTGTAATTGGGTTTCTGAGTGGCCGTCCAACTTACTGATTCTCAGCACTGAAATCTGAGCAACCCACTGTGCTGACTAAAACAGCAGCGTTAAGATTGATGGTGCTTTTCTGACTCTGCACCAAGAACCGACGCTCCGAGGCGCCAGCAAAACCGCCTCACCGGTCACAAGAGTCGCGCTGGCGACCCGTGGAGCTCCTCCGCTGGGAATCTCCTGGTGTGTGAGCAACAAGAATTCATGTGAAGGTATGGCGTCCTCTCGTTCTTTGTGCTTTCACTGGGAGCTACAATCCTGAGCTGCTAGTGATCAGCCATCTTGGATCTCTCTCCCAAAAGTACAGAAATCTTAAGAGAACTCTAAGCCCCTCTGAGCCAGATGGCTGTAACTATACAGTCTCTAGTGTTGAATTAAGACAGTAAATTGTGTAATGGTTGAAAGGGTTTTGAAGTGAGGCAATTCTAGGTTTCAAATCCCTGAGTGCTGATAAACTATGTTACCTTAGGCAAGTTACTTAAATTATCTAACTTCATGTTCTCACTAGGAAAATGGGAATAACCCTAATAATTAGGGTTGTTGTGAGGATTAAATGAGATAATGCCTGTAAAGCACGTACAGTGCCTTGCATAAAATAAGTGCTCAGGAATTGTTAGCTGTCGTTACTATTATTGGTAATAGTGTTATTATTTCTCAGACCACAATGATTCATCTATGGAGAATACTGAACGGTTATATATCTCAAAAATGTAAATCCATTTGCACCCCCCGTCTTAGTTCAGGCTGCTCTAACAAATGTCCATAGACCGGGTGGTTTGTAAACCACCACAACATATTTCTCATAGTTCTGGAGGCTGGAAGTCTGAGGTCAGAGTGCCAGCATGGTCAGGCTACAACAAAGACCCTTTTCCAGGTGCAGATTGCCGTCTCCTAATTGTATTTCACATGGCAGAGAGCAGAAAAAAGTACACCCTCCCAGGACTCTTTTTTTTTTTTGAGATGGAGTTTTACTCTTGTTGTCCAGTCTGAAGTGCAATGGCACAATCTCAGCTCACTGCAACCTCTGCCTCTTGGGTTCAAGCAATTCTCCCGCCTCAGACTCCCAAATAGCCAGGATTATAGGCAAGTGCCCTCATGCCTGGCTAATTTTTTATTTTTAATAGAGACAGGATTTCTCCATGTTGGTCAGGCTGGTCTTGAACTCCTAACCTCAGGTGATCCACCCGCCTCAGCCTCCCAAAGTGCTGGGATTATAGGCATGAGCCATCATGCCCCACCTCCCAGGACTCTTATAAGGACACTAACCGCATTTATGAGGGCTCTATCCTCATAATTTCATCTATCTTAATTACCTCCCAAATGCACCACCTCCTAATACCATCACAATGGGAAGAAACAGTGTTAACATAAGAATTTGGGGAGGACACAAATGTTCAGACCATAAGCATTCCTAGACCTAGAATTACAGTAAATTCTTATCAGCAACAGGTTCTTGAAAACTTCAACATGAAATGAAACCAATTTTACCATAGGCTAACTGATGTCACAAAAATATCTAGCAAACTTAAAAAGACTAAAACAGGTCTAATACTAAATATTGAAATAAATGTGAGCTATACATAAAAACAAGTAAGTTTTGGGTTTTTTTTTTGTTTGTTTGTTTGTTTTTTTTTTTAGACGAAGTCTCGCCCTGTTGCTCAGGCTGGAGTGCAATGGCAAGATCTTGGCTCACTGCAACCTCCACCTCCCAGGTTCAAGTGATTCTCCTTCCTCAGCCTCCTGGGTAGCTGGGATTACAGGCACCCGCCACCACGCCCAGCTAAGTGTTTGTATCTTTAGTAGAGACGGGGTTTCACCATGTTGGCCAGGCTGGTCTGGAACTCCTGACCCTGTGATCCACCCACCTCAGCCTCCCAAAGTGCTGGGATTACAGGTGTGAGCCACTGCTCTTGGCATTTTTTTTTTTTTTTTGAGACAGGGTCTTGCTTTGTTGCCCAGGCTGGAGTACAGTGATGTGATCTCAACTGACTGCAGCCTCAACCTTCCAGGCCCAAGCAATCCTCCTGCCTCAGCCTTCCAAGTAGCTGGGACCACAGCTACATGCCACCACACCTGACCAAGTAAGATAATTATTAACCCAATTATAGTGGCCAGAATCTATCTGGGCAGCTCTGGTGCAAGGCAGGAACTAGCCGTTGACAAGATGCCATTTCATCAGGTTGCACTCACACACACCCACATTCGTACTCAGACAATGCAGACACACCACTGAACCTAACGTGCACATCTTTGGGACATGGAAAGAAACTGAAATACCTGGAAAAAAACCATGGAGACATGCGGAGAATGTGCAAACTCCAGTCAGTGGCCCTGGCTGGGAATCAATTTTTTTTTCTCATCATTCTAAGGAAACAACACTGAACAAAATGACATTGTTTGAGAACCTGCTATACTTTATTCTCTTCATGTTGATTCTCCTTTGAATGTATTTTTTTTTTTTTTGTGAGCAAACTCACTCTTCTTTATAAACACAATTATGTGGTGATAGTAATATAAAAATTCTTGGTTGTAAGGAGCTTTATGCTATGGAAATGGCTTGCTCTCTTGGATCTGTTCTCAACAGAAAGATTGTTCTCTCTTCCTACCCTCCTGCTGTTTTCCTTCTGTTGTTGATTTTACTTCAAAATATTTCTCTTTTGTCCTTTGGTTTTAGGTGGATACACTACTGCATAAAGACGATTGTGGTGCTTCTGTGGGTGAAGTGAGCCTGCGTTTGTTCTTAGCTTTGAATTTGTCAATAACTGCTTCTATGCTGTTAATGCCTAACTCCCCAGGAGGATTTAACAGCCATAGTGTTTGAGTTGGCCATTGAAGTAGGTTTTTGACCAGCTGCTAAGCTGCAAGTGAAGCGTAAAAAGGGAAGAAAGTAGCATGAACATGTTGGCCAGGCGTGGTGGCTCAGCACTTTGGGAGACCAAGATGGGAGGATCCCTTGAGTCCAGGAATTTGAGACCAGCCTGGACAATATGGCGAGATTCCGTCTAAACCAAACCAAACAAACAAAAACCTAGCTGCTCAGGAGGCTGAGATGGAAGGATCACTTGAGCGCAAAAGGTCAAGGTTGCGGTGAGCCATGATCGTGCCACTGCACTCCATTGCCTGAGTAACACAGGGAGACCCAGTCTCATTCCCCAAAAACAAAGGCCGGATGCAGCGGCTCGTGCCTGTGATCCCGACACTTAGGGAGACACGAGGTGGGCGGATCACCAGGTCAGGATATCAAGACCTTCCCGGTGAACACGATGAAACCCTGTCACTACTAAAAGTACAAAAACTTAGCCAGGCTTTGTGTCTCGTGCCTGTAGTCCCAGCTACTCAGGAGGCTGAGACAGGAGAATCACTTGAACCCGGGAGGCGGAGGTTGCAGTGAGCCAAGATCGCGCCACTGCACTCCAGCCTGGCGACAAAGCGAGACTTCGTCTCAAAAACAAAAAAAAGGAAAGTGTCTGCTTACTTTGAAGCAATATTCTGTTCTGTTCTTTCATACAAAGTAACCTGATTTGGGAATTTTATAGTAGCTAAAGATCAAACTATACTGCTAGCCTCATTGGGCAAGATTTAGTATATTGGAAGTAATGTAACTTTTTTTTTTTTTGAGATGGAGTCTTTCTCTGTCTAGGCTGGTGTACAACGGCACAATCTCGGCTCACTGCAACCTCTGACTCCCGGGTTCAAACAATTCTCCTGCCTCAGCCTCCTGAGTAGCTGGGATTACAGGCATGTGCCACCACGCCTGGCTAATTTTTGTATTTTTTTAGTACAGCAGGGGTTTCCTCATGTTGGCCAGGCTGGTCTCGAACTCCTGACCTTGTTATCCACCCACCTCGGCCTCTCAAAGTGCTGGGATTACGGACATGAGCCACTGCGCCTGGCTGGAAGTAACATAACTTGACAAAATACTCAAAGACGTCTGAGGAATCTTAAATTTGGATAATTCCTAATTAAAGTTGGCAGTGTCATCGAACCCCTTCTTATGTGAGACCTAATGAAATATAGGTGTTTACATTCTTGCATTTAACATATGAGAGATTGAAAATTACTGTGACAGATGGATCCCTTACTATGTGACTCATTAACAGCATAATAGGTCAGGAATGTTGATGTTTGCCTAATACAATTCAAACTTCAAAATAGTTTTTTATCAAGAGTGAGAAAATTGGTGTATATTTTTGCAGCTTTCTTTCTTTTTTTTTTGAGATGGAGTTTCGCTCTTGTTGCCCAGGCTGGAGTGCAATGGCGTGATCTCGGCTCACCGCAACCTCCACCTCCTGGGTTCAGGCAATTCTCCTGCCTCAGCCTCCTGAGTAGCTGGGATTACAGGCACGTGCCACCATGCCCAGCTAATTTTTAGTATTTTTAGTAGAGACGGGGTTTCACCATGTTGACCAGGATGGTCTCGATCTCTTGACCTCGTGATCCACCTGCCTTGGCCTCCCAAAGTGCTGGGATTACAGGCTTGAGCCACCGCGCCTGGCCCAGCTTTCTTTTTTTTAATGGAACTTTACTTGAGAATCTCAGGATGACTATCTATATGGCTATCTTATTAGTGCTGTAACACTTAAATGAAAGTATGAATTCTATGTCTACATCCTTATTATTAGCATAGTACTTGCCCGCATTAAATGCTTGTTTAATGAGTGAGTGATTGAATGAATGGATGAGAAAGAAAAGAGGGAGAAAGAAAAGAAATGAAAGGAAAGAAGATGGATGGGTGAATGGATATAGAATTATTTACCCTTCTTTTAAAAGTAGGCTGGGCACCGTAACTCATGCCCATAATCTCAGCAGTTTGGGACGCTGAGGTGGGCAGTTCACTTGAGGTCAAGAGTTTGAGAGCAGCCTGGCCAATACGGTAAAACCCCGTATCTACTAACAATACAAAAATTAGCCGGGTATAGTGGTGAGCACCTGTAATCCCAGCTACTCAGGAGGCTGAGGCAGGAGAATTGATCCCAGGAAGCAGAGGTTGCAGTGAGCTGAGATCCCGCCACTGCACTATAGCCTGTGTGATGGAGCGAGACTGTCTCAAATAAATAACAAGATAAAAGTATTTACATGATAAGAGTTAAAGTGATCTACTGGTAACACTCAGGCCAACAATGGAATGATTATCCCAAGTATAATCCAGGGTGGGCAGTAATCAAAAAGCAGGCTGGGCTCAGGGGCTCACACCTGTAATCCCAGCACTTTGGGAAACCGAGGTGGGTGGATCATTTAAGGCCAGGAGTTCGAGATCAGCCTGGCCAACATGGTGAAACCCTATCTTTTCTAAAAATGCAAAAGTTAGCCAGGGGTGGTGGTGTGTACCTGTAGTCCCAGCTACTAGGGAGCTGAGCCATGAGAATCACTTGAACTGGAGAGGTGGAGGTTGCAGTGACCCAAGACTGTGCCACTGCACTCCAGCCTGGGCAACAGGGCAAGACTCTGTCTCAGAAGAAACAAACGAACAAACAAACAAAAACGAGCAAAATATCCCTATCCTCATGGATCTTACCTGTTCAGATATCAGCAACAACTCAAAAGGTAAGTCTGGAATTGTCCTCTGGCTAGAAATTTTATTGTAGCAGACAGAGATAAAAGAAAATGCACTTTGTTCTTCTTATGCTTATTTTCCCACTTATCTGTGAACACCATAGTAAGAGCCTATTCTTGAAAGAAACCAAGGTGTGTCTAAACTCAAAATGTCCACCATTTTCTCTCCTCTATTGGGTCTGTCTTATTCTTTAGACAGTTCTTAACCCTAGCTGCATATTAAAATCACCTACACTACACTGTCTTTTTGAAGGATATCAATGTCTAATCCCTACCCTCCAACTTCATTCTAGTAGTTTGTTTATTTATTTGTTTGTTTGTTTGGAGACAGAGTATTGCACTGTTGCCCCAGCTGGAGTGCAGTGGCACGATCTCAGCTCACTGCAGCCTCCATCTCCCAGATTCAAGTGATTCTCCTGCCTTACTCTCCCAAGTAGCTGGAATTACAGGCATGGGCCACCATGTCCCGCTAATTTTTTGTATTTTTTGTAGAGTTGGCGTTTCATCATGTTGGCCAGACTGGTCTCGAACTCCTAACCTTAGGTAATCCACCTGCCCTCCCTCCCAAAATGTTGGGATTACAGACATGAGCCACTGCACCCGGCCTCATCCCCATTCCAGTAGGTTTTTGTTGTTGATGTTTGTTTTTTGAGACAGTCTCGCTCTGTCACCAGCCTGCAGTACAGTGGCACCATCTCGGCTCACTGCAACCTCTGCCTCCTGAGTTCAAGCGATTCTCTTGCCTCAGCCTCCCTAGTAGCTGGGACTGCATGTGCACACCACCATGCCCAGTTAATTTTTATATTTTTAGTAGAGATGGGGCTTCACCACATTGGCCAGGATGGTCTTGATCTCTTGACCTTGTGAGCTGCCCACCTCAGCCTTTAAAATGCTGGGATTACAGGTGTGAGCCACCGTGCCCAGCCCAAGAATCACCTTTTAAAAACTACTGAAGGCTGAGCACGGTGGCTCACACCTGTAATCCCAGCACTTTGGGAGGCTAAGGTGGGTGGATCACCTGAGGTCAGGAGTTCAAAACCAGCCTGACCAATATGGTGAAACCTGGTATCTACTAAAAATAAAAAATTAGCTGGGTGTGGTGAGGTGCGCCTGTAGTCCCAGCTACTCTGGAGGCTGATACAGGAGAATTGCTTGCACCTGGGTGGTGGAGGTTGCAATGAGCTGAGATCCCACCACTGCACTCCAGACTGGGCAACAGAGAGAGACTCCATTTCAAAAAAATAAAGTAAAATGAAAAAGGTGATCCTTATGTGTTGCTGGCATTGAGAATCACTATGGTAGGGAATTATAACTGCTATGTTCTTAACAGAGTTTTTTAAAGAGCACAAAAATGTGTTAGCTAAAACTTGCTTTAGATTCTCTTTCCAAAGCCTTTTGAATTCAGTGTTAGGTGTTTGCTATGCCAAGAATAAACACTAACAAGAAACAAAATGAGTCTCTTGTTCTGATCCATGTACTTAACCTACTGGCCTGCAAAAATAAGTGTGTTCATTGCTGAGTCAACTGTAAAAAGAATTTTTGCTTGAAATTAAATACACAACCCAAGATTGGTTTGCCCAGTGTCACTGTAAGGGCAGGTTAAGTAACAAAGTTTAAAGCTCAAGGATGCTGCAGAACACCTTGGGGTGTGTCTAGATAATGCAATTTCCCATTAATATCAAGGCACAAAAGCCAGTACTCCTCTCACTGGCCTGTAAATCTCATGACTCATCTCAGTTTAGTTTCTTTGAAGAATAGGATTTTACTATGGTGTTCATAAACAAGTGAAAAAATAATTATATGAAAGCCAAAATGCATTTTCTTTCATCTCAATCACTGCAATAAAATTTCCAGCCAGAGGACAATTTCAGACTCATTTTTCAGAGTTGTTACTGATGTCTAAACATGTATGATCCATGAGGTTAGGGATATTTTGCTTGTTTGCTGTTTGTTTACTTTCCATCCCAGAAATACATAGGCTACTGGGCACACAGTAGATACTTGATGAATATTGAATGAATATGTATTGTGGTTTTGATACTGAATGGTGCCTTCCAGTTCCCAAACACTGAAAAACTCAGTGTGGAATTCTTTTAAAACTTATGATTAATATGAGAGTCTAGAATAAACATTGTAATATATATCTGTTATTTCAGTCTTTTCAGCAACCCTCCCTCTTTCCTTCAAGATGATAAAACTAGTCTCTCTTACTGGGAATGAACTCAGTGTGGACTCACTCCCTCTCCTCTCTGACTTTAGGAGATACCTTGTGACCAAGACTTGTCCAATCAACAGAAAATACATTCCCTACCTACCCCGACTTGCTTCCTACCACATTGTTGGTTCCTGATGCAGGTCAAGACAGTCTGCCCTGTGACTTTTCTGCTAGAGCTAATAAAAAAGATCATCCCTATCTGCTGGAGTTAATCATGAGTATGCTTTTGGAGTCTGAAGTGAGGGGCAGCCATCTTTCCCACCTTGAGATTAGAACCTGTATGTAGTAGCAAGCCAGAGGCAAGAATAATTGAAAGGTGGAAAGGGAAGGAGGGAGAAAAAGACAGAGAGAGACTGTTTTCTCATCACCAAACAACTCGTATTTACACTTTTTAATTTTTTTTTTCTTTTCTTTTCTTTTTAAGACACGGTTTCACCATATTGGTAAGGCAGGTCTCGAATTCCTGACCTCAGATGATCCACCCGCCTCAGCCTCCCAAAGAGCTAGGATTACAGGCATGAGCCACTGCACCCAGCTTTATACTTTTTAAAAAATAGGAATATACTTTTTGTTTTGTCTATGAAAATAAATGCTAGTTGTTAAAAAAAGAAAAATTTTTAAAAATGAAGAAAATTAAAGTTATTTTGAGCTCAACAGCAAGACACTATCTTTTTTAATTATTTTATTTTATATATTTATTTGTTTATTTTGAGATGGAGTCTTGCTCTCTCAGCAAGGCTGGAGTGTAGTGGCACAATCTCGGCTCACTGCAACCTCCCCCTCCTGGGTTCAAGCCATTCTCCTGCCTCAGCCTCCCGAGTAGCTGGAATTACAGGTGCCCGCCACCGCACCTGTAATTTTTGTGTTTTTAGTAGAGATGGGTTTCAGCATATTGGCTAGGCTGGTTTTGAACTACCGACCTCGTGATTCACCTGCCTCAGCCTCCCAAAGTGCTGAGATTACAGGGGTGAGCCACTGTACCTGGCCTTTTTCTTATTCTAAACAAAACACGTTTTTAGAAGCTCCTTTTATCAATTTATATATCATAAATATATTTTCACATCAATAAAGATAGATTTATGTATTTTTTTTTGAGACAGAGTGTGGCCCTTTTGCCCAGGCTGGAGTAGCACAATCTTGGCTTACTGCAACCTCCGTCTCTTGGGTTCAAGCAATTCTCTGGCGTCAGCCTCCCGAGTAGCTGAGATTACAGGTGTGTGCCACCATGCCTGGCTAGTGTTTGTATTTTTAGTAGAGATGGGGTTTTGCCATGTTGGCCAGGCTGGTCTCGAACTCCTGACCTCAGGTGATCCACCTGCCTTGGCCTCCCAAAGTGCTGGGATTACAGGCATGAGCCACTGCATCTGGCCTCTGTCATTATTTTTTAAAACACTATAGTATTCTAGAAAAAAATATAAAACAAAACTATATAATATTCCATTGGGTATATTCATGATAGTTTACGTAACCACCCCTATTGTTGCAGATAGCTCTTAAAAGCTCTTGATTGTTTTCTGAAAAACAATAAATTTTTCCCCTGAGAATCCCCTCATTCTAAATTTTCCTTGCATAATTTGAACATTTGAAGGTAATTGGTTGGGTGAAGGAGGAGGAGGAAGACTTTTATGAACTGGTGAAAACAGAAAATATTGCTTTTGTAACTATGAGGACTTCCTTATAAATATTAGGTGTACTAATCTCATAGAGATGAAGAGTAGACATCGTGATTGGTAAATTTCTTGGCTATCTTTTTCAGATTTATTTTTAAAAGTGCTTATACATATGCCTGTGGCACAATATTTTGATACTGACTGTACTACTCTCTGAATGGCTAGTAAATCTCTAATTAGGAGGGTGTGGTTATTCATTGGCATGAGTAAACCCAGTTCCACTGCAGGTATTATTTATGCTTTATTAAGATAACAAAGCAAGGCTCAGCAACAGGAAATGAAGTAATAACAGACATCTAGAAAATGTATAAATTGCTGGGTGTGGTGGCTCATGCCTGTAAATCCCAGAACTTTGGGAGGCCAAGCAGGGCAGATCACTTGAGGTCAGGAGTTTAGACCAACCTGGCCAACATGGTGAAACCCCTTCTCTACTAAAAATACAGAAATTAATCGGGCATGGTGGTGGGAACCTGTAATCCCAGCTACGCAGGAGGCTGAGGCATGAGAATCACTTGAACCCTGGAGGTGGTGGTTACAGCAAGACCCTGTTTCAAAAAAAAAAAAAAAAAAGGAAATTAGCTGGGCGCGGTGGCTCAAGCCTGTAATCCCAGCACTTTGGGAGGCCGAGGCGGGTGGATCACGAGGTCAAGAGATCGAGACCAACGTGGTCAACATGGTGAAACCCTGTCTCTACTACAAATACAAAAAATTAGCTGGGCATGGTGGCGCGTGCCTGTAATCCCAGCTACTCAGGAGGCTGAGGCAGGAGAATTGCCTGAAGCCAGGAGGCGGAGGTTGCCGTGAGCCGAGATCGCGCCATTGCACTCCAGCCTGGGTAACAAGAGCGAAACTCCGTCTCAAAAAAAAAAAAAAAAAAAAAAAAAAGGAAATTAAGTATTTGGTTTAAAGACACAATCAAAAGCAGAAGATAGACATTTTATCTGCAAGAGGGAGGCTGTCCATTTTCTGTTGCTTCTAACAGAAGACCTGAAATTGGGTATTTTCTAAAGTAAAGGAATTGGTTTCTTATAGAGGCTGAGAAGCCCAAAGTCAAAGGGCTGCATCTGGTGAGAGACTTCCTGCTGGTGGGAACTCTCTAACAGAGTCCATAGGCAGTGCAAACATTACTTGACAAGGGGGCTGAGAATGCTAGCTCAGGTTACCCTCCTCTTTTTTGTTTTTTTTGAGACGGAGTCTCCCTCTCAGTAGCACAATCTTGGCTCGCTGCAACCTCTGCCTCCCAGGTTCAAGTGATTCTCCTGCCTCAGCCTCCTGAGTAGCTGGGATTACAGGCATGAGCCAAGGTGCCCAGCCCCCCAATCCCTTTCTTATAAAGCCACCAGTTGCATCCCATGATAATCCATTAACTCATTGGTTTATCAATATATGAATGTATTCATCCATTCATGAGGGCAGAATTGTCATGGGCCCAAACCTCTTAAAGGCTCCATCTCTCAATATTGCCACATTGAAGATTAAATTCCTTTTTTTTTTTTTTTTGAGATGAAGTTTCACTCTTGTCACCCAGGCTGGAGTGCAATGGCATGATCTCAGCTCACTGCTCCTGGGTTCAAGCAATTCTCCTGCCTCAGCCTCCTGAGTAGCTGATATAGGTGCCTGCCACCACACCCAGCTAATTTTTGTATTTTTAGTAGAGACAGGGGTTTCACCATGTTGGCCAGGCTGGTCTTGAACTCCTGACCTAAGATGATCCACTCACCTCAACTTCCTAAAGTGCTGGAATTACAGGTGTGAGCACTTTGCCCAAAGATTAAATTTCAACATGAGTTTTTGTTTGTTTGTTTGTTTGTTTGTTTGTTTTTTGAGTTGGAGTCTCGCTCTGTTGCCCAGGCTGGAATACAGTGGTGCGATCTCGGCTCACTGCAAACTCCAACTCCACTGTTCAAGTGATTCTCCTGCCTCAGCCTCCTGAGTAGCTGGGATTACAGGCGTGGGCCACCACACCCAGCTAATTTTTGTATTTTTAATAGGGATAGGGTTTCACCTTGTTGGTCAGGCTGGTCTCAAATTCCTGACCTTGTGATCCACCAGCCTCGGCCTCCCAAAGTGCTGGGATTACAGACGTGAGCGATCTCATCCGGCCTTCAACATGAGTTTTGAATGGGACAAATACTCAAACCACAGTACTGGTTATAAAAGCAAGATGATAAAATGAAATAATATTTTAAAAGACTTTATAAATTACAAACAAAAACATATAAATGAATAACTTTTGGATACTCTTGACATTATTTTCAATCGTGGTAGGCTTCTTTTGAAATGGGAGCAATTATAACAGAAACCATTACTATAAGGAAATGTCTTTGATATTTTGCAAAAGAGATGTAGGGAGCATGAAGCTGCTCTCTGTTGAGTTCCCACTCACCCTTTATGCTTTCCATTCATAAAAAACAGGTCTGTTTTTACTGTCCTGTTTCCTGGTTATTTTTGGTGAGCTAACACCTTTATACCATAATAAGGAAACTTGATAGGAGTAAAGACATTGTTAGGAACAACTGTGGATGAGACTGTAAGTCATTGCCTTACAATTTTAGAAAAATGCTTCAAATTGAACATTTCTGCTGTCCTTTTAAAGAGAAAATGGTAATGAAGCCCTGTAGAGCCCCATCTAAAAGTGCGAAGGCTTAGTAATTTTTTTTTTTTTTTTGAGACTGAGTTTCCCTCTATCACCCAGGCTGGAGTGTAATGGCGTGGTTTCAAGTCACTGCAGCTTCCCCCTCCCAGGTTCAAGCGATTCTCCTACTTCAGCCTCCTGAGTAGCTGGGATTACAGGCACCCATCACAATACCCAACAATTTTTTGTACTTATTTTTTCTTGCTTTCTTTTTCTTTTTTTATGGCAATCCTTCAATTTTTTTCTCCTTTTTTTGAGACAGAGTCTCACTCTGTGTCCAGGCACCAGGCTGGAGTGTAGTGGTGCGATCTTGGCTCACTGCAATCTCGGCCTCCCAGGTTGAAGCAATTCTCCTACCTCAGCCTCCTGAGTAGCTGGGACTCGCACCACCAGGCCCAGCTAATTTTTGTATTTTAGTGGAGATGGGGTTTCACTACGTTGGCCAGGATGGTCTCAATCTCTTGACCTTGTGATCCATCCACCTTGGCCTCCCAAAGTGCTGGGATTACATGCATGAGCCACCATGCCCGGCCTAATTTTTTATATTTTTAGTAGAGAAGGGGGTTTCACCATGTTGGCAAGGCTGATCTTGAACTCCTGACCTTATGATCCACCCGCCTTGGCCTCCCAAAGTGCTGGGATTACAGGTGTGAGCCATCAAGCCTGGCCAAAAGTTTGTAATTTATGCTGTGACAATGGAATTTAATTCCCTCCTTCTTTTCCTCCTCGTCCTCCTCCTCTTCCTTCTTCTTTCTTCTTCTTCCTCTCTCCTTCTTCTCTTCCTCTTCTTTCTCCTCCTCTTCCTCCTCCTCTTTCTGCTTCTTATTCTTCTCCTTCTTCTTGAGATAGGATCTTGCTCTGACATGTAGGCTGGAGTGCAGTAGCACGATCATAACTCACTGTAACCTCAAACTTCTGGGCTCAAATGATCCTCTCGCCTCAGCCTACTACACCCACCTAATTTTTCGGTTGTTAGAGATGGGATCTGCCTGTGTTATCCAGACTGGTCTCAAACTCCTGACCTCAAGCAATCCTCTCACTGTGGCCTCCCAAATCACTGGGATTACAGGTGTGAGTCACTGTGCCCGGTCTATTTTCACTTTTTAAAGTACTGTACCAAAAAATATTTGCCATGGACTACAGAAACTCTGAATATGTTCTCTAAGAATCCGATCATTTTTGAAGAAAAAATAAATTGGAGAAAGAAAAAAAAATGTTTTTAACTTTTAAGAGGCTCTAGGCCAGGCACGGTGGCTGACACCTATAATCCCAGTACTTTGGGAGGCTGAGGCGGGCAGATTACCTGAGGTCAGGAATTCAAGACCAGCCTGGCCAACGTGGTGAAACCCTGTCTCTACAAAAACACAAAAATTAGTGGGGCATTATGGCTGGTGCCTATAATCCCAGCTACTCGGGGAGGGCTGAGGTGGAAGAATAGCTTGAACCTAGGAGGCAGAGGTTGCAGTGAGCTAAGATTGTACCACTACACTCCAGCCTGGGTGACAGAGACTCAGTCTCAAAAAAAAAAAAAAAAAAAAAAAGGCTCTAAGTGATTCTTAGGTAAATTAATATTTGTGAAAAATGTATCAGGACAGTAAGTTCAAGTGGCTCTATTGTTCAGTTGTTCACAATGCCTTGTCTTAAGTTTCAGGAGCATTATGAAAGTTTACTGCAAGATATGTAATATACTCAAGGGTGTGTACATATATATTTTTAGTGACTTTATGTTTTATATTCTTTGTATTTATTTGCTTCAAAGAGAAATATTTCTTCTTCCAATTCATAAAATATCTTCCCAAGAAAAACTTTGTATAGATGTTTTTGTCACTTTTAAGTCTTAAAAAATCTTTTTCCATCAGACTCTGAGACATTGGAAGTATTTCAGACAATACCACAGAATTCAATAGCATGGACCAGGTGCTGTGACTCACGCCTGCAATCCCAGCACCTTGGGAGGCAAAGGCAGGCAGATCACCTGAGGTCAGGAGTTCAAGACCAGCCTGGCCAACACAGTGAAACCCCATCTCTACTAAAAATACAAAAAATTTAGCCAGGTAGGGTGGTTGGCGCCTGTAATCCTAGCTACTTGGGAGGCTGAGACAGGAGAATCGTTTGAACCCAGAAGGCAGAGGTTGCAGTGAGCCAAGATTGCGCCACTGCACTCTAGCCTGGGTGACAGAGTGGGACTCCATCTCAGAAAAAGAAAGAAAGAAAGAAAAACAAGAATTCTATAGCATGAATCAACTTTATATTCTTCTTTTCTTATTGTTGACCTAGTTTTTCATTGTTAATATAATTAGTAGTATTGGGAAATAACTATTGTTCTATCAAAGAACAAATGACCATTGTTACTATCAAAATCTTTGTACTATCTTTAATGATTCTAAAACTTGATCTGAGAGAATAAGAATAAAAATAATAGAAGATAAAAACCTTCCTTTTTTTTTGAGACGGGGTCTTGCTCTGTCGCAAGGCTGGAGTGAAGGGGTGCAATCTTAGCTCACTGCAACCTCCGCCTCCCAGGTTCAAGCAATTCCCCAGCCTCAGTCTCTGGGGTAGCTGGGATTACAGAGGCCCGCTGCCATGCCTGGCTAATTTTTTAGTATTTTAGTAGAGACGCGGTTTCACCATGTTGGCCAGGATGGTCTGGATCTCCTGACCTTGTGATCCACCTGCCTCTGCCTCCCAAAGTGCTGGAATTACAGGCATGAGCCACTGTGCCCAGCCATGAGAAAAACAATAATTATGAACAAGAACTAAACCAATTGAATACAATAATATACCAACACTATTCCATTAAAACAGAGAAATACAAGTTTAGGCTGGCTATAGCCTGTAATCCCAGCACTTTGGGGGGCCGAGGCAGGTGGATCACCTGGGGTCAGGAGTTTGAGACCAGCCTGACCAATATGGTGAAACTCTGTCTTTGCTAAAAATATATAAATTAGATGGCATGGTGGTGGGCACCTGGAGTCCCAGCTACTCGGGGGGCTGAGATGGGAGAATTGCTTGAACCCAGGAGGCAGAGGTTGCAGTGAGCCAAGATCATGCCATTGCACTCTAGCTTAGGTGACAGAGTGAGACTCTGTCTCAAAAACAAAACAAACAAAGAAACAACAACAAAAAAAACCAGATAAACACAAGTTTAAAAAATGCAAAGAACAGAAATAGTTCCATTATATATGAACTTAATGTGTCATATAATAAAGAAAGGAGGGGCCATTCTGAAATGCTTATACATTTGGAAAAATATAGTTTAGATTATTCTTTGATATTATATATCAAAATTAATTCCAGATGAATTTTTAAAAAGGTATAAATATTGAACAATGGAAAAATCAGAATAAAATAGCACTGAATATGTAATAAGCCTCTGTGGCATGATATTTAAATAAATATATTTAGAAGCAATAATTAGCCAGCTGTGGTGGTCCTAGCTACTTGGGACACGAAAGCAGGAGAATTGCTTAAGCCTAGTAAGTTTGAGGTTGCAGTGAACTATGATTATGCCACTGCACTCCAGCTTGGATTACACAGTAAGGCCCTATTTCTAAAAAAAAATAAAGAAGAAGAAGAAAGAATGAAAGAAAAAAAGCAATTAAAAAATCAAAGGAAAATATGAACAGATTTTTAAAAATTACCCAAAATAAATAGGCAACAACAGAATGGGAAAATATCTGCAAAGCTACTAAGCACAAAGAGCTAATATCTTTCTTATATAGAGTTCATATAAATTGATAAAATTACACTAGGCTTCAAGGAAATGGAGAGGCAAGTGACATAATATTAATGTAAAAACATATAGGAAAAATGTTCAGTTTCATTAGAAACCAAAGAAATGAAAACTAAAACAATAATAATCTATCAGTTTTCACTTAGGAACTTAGTAAATATTTTAACTTATCATATTGAACAAGCAAGGGTATTATATACAGGTTTTATTATGCATTGTTGAGTCTTCATAAACCTCTGCCCATTGTGTCCAGGAATTCCACATATCCATAACTATGTCTAAGGAAATAAAATTCACAAATATGTCTAGGTAAATAAAACTAATGCTCAAACCTAGTGATTCTGCTAAGTATGAGGTTTTTTTTTTTTTTTTTTTTTTTTGAGACGGAGTTTCGCTCTTGTTACCCAGGCTGGAGTGCAATGGCGCGATCTCGGCTCACCGCAACCTCCGCCTCCTGGGTTCAGGCAATTCTCCTGCCTCAGCCTCCTGAGTAGCTGGGATTACAGGCACGCACCACCATGCCCAGCTATTTTTTTTGTATTTTTAGTAGAGACGGGGTTTCACCATGTTGACCAGGATGGTCTCGATCTCTTGACCTTGTGATCCACCCGCCTTGGCCTCCCAAAGTGCTGGGATTACAGGCTTGAGCCACCGTGCCCGGCCGAGTATGAGGTTTTAAGAGTTAAAGAAAACAACTTCGTGAAAAAATTTTAAGAAAGATTAAAGCTTTGAAACAGAAAGCCAGTGAGGGAGGATGGAAGGTAGCGAATGAATATATCTAAGGAAAAGGAAAACAGTGCAGTTTTGGAAACATTTAAAGTCAGTTACGTGGAGACATTTGAGGGAAACTGGGGACTAAAGATGATTTTTTCATATTCTTGTAACCTCTCAAGGGATTCACCTTGCCTGCTACCTAGACAGAGCCAATTCATCAAGATAGGGGAATTGTAAGAGAAAGAGTAATTCATGCAGAGACGGTTATGCAGGAAACCAGAGTTGTATTATTACTCAAATCAGTCTCCCCGAACATTCGGGGAGCAGAGTTTTTAAGGATAACTTGGTGAGTGGGGAAAAGCCAGCGAGCCAGGAGGGTTGATTGGTCAGGGATGAAATCACAGGGAGTCCAAGCTGTCTTCTTGTGCTGAGTCAGTTTCTGGGTGGGGGCCACAAGATCAGATGAGCCAGGTTATTTATCTGGGTGGTGCCAGCTGATCCATCAAGTACAGGGTCTGCAAAATACCTCAAGCACGGATCTTAGGAGCAATCTAGGAATGGTCAGAATCTTGTAGTCTCCAGCAGCATGACTCCTAAACCATAATTTCTAATCTTGTGGCTAATGTTAGTCCCCAGGCAAGAAGGAGGTCTGCTTTGGGAAAGGGCTGTTACACTCTTTTTTAAACTATAAACTATCAACTAACTTTCTCCCAAAGTTAGTTCAGCCTATGCCCAGGAATGAACGAACACAGCTTGGAGGTTAGAAGCAAGATGGAGTTGGTTAAATTCGATCTTTTTCACTGTCTCAGTCATAATTTTGCAAAGGTGGTTTTGGTTTCCTTTATCATTTTCAACTTTTAATTTTAGTTGCCATGTTTATAATTAATACACGTTTTCATCCCTGTGTCCCTTGACAAATAAATCACGAGATTGCTCTACTTTTTCACTGTTGTCCATCTTATAATGGCCAAGATCTTTCCCCCCACCAATTCTGCCATTGGCTCACTCATTCTGTTTTCCTCAACAACTCATTAGTATTTCTTGGATTCCAGCTTCCTTCTTTTTAAGATAAAAACAATAGAACCAAATTGTATTGTTTATCTGTCTCACAGGAATAATTAGACAGTGTCTTTAATCTCTATGATTTTGGCCAGGCACAGTGGCTCACGCCTGTAATTCCAGCACTTTGGGAGGTCGAGCCGGGTGAGCCAGGATCACGCCACTACACTTCAGCCTGGGCAACAGAGTCAGACTCAATTAAAAAAGAGGGAAAAAAAGCCCAAAACCTAAATTATATCAATTCACGATACATTATAAAAACAAAGACTAAAATACCTAAAACACCTTACTTCCTAATTATTTCGCACATTTTACTACTGTCTAGTTTCTTAAGATACCTAGGTATATTGTATTGTATGGTAGAAATGCTATATAATGATGTGCTACCATGCCTCTCGTCTCAACTCTGTGTTCACTGATGTATCAGTAGCTTTAAATTAGCCATGGTGTATTTACAATATAGAAATTGGCAAATGTTGCTAATGAGGGCTCCCTATACCCACCCCTGAGAGCTGGTTAAGTTTGTAAGTAGGAATTTAGTGGTCTCTGATTTGAAGGTGGTGATAGGGGAGGAGCAAACTGTTACATATTTTGTGAACGTACATTTGTACAATCACTGCACACAGGGTATGATAGTATGATTATAGAGGAGGTCTTCCCTGTTCAGGTGAGGGAGGGTTGAAAGCTAAGAAAATAATAGGACCAGCACTTTGGAAGGCCAAGGTGGGAGGATCACTTGGGCTCAGGAGTTCAAGACCAGCCTGGTCAATGTGGTGACACCCCCATTTCTAAAAAATGTCCAGGTGTGGTGGCTTATGCCTGTAATACCAGCACTTTGGGAGGCCAAGTCGGGTGGATCACCTGAGGTTGGGAGTTCAAGATCAGCCTGACCAACATAATGAATCACTGTCTCTACTAAAAATACAAAATTAGCCGGGTGGTGGCGCATGCCTGTAATCCCAGCTACTTGAGAGGCTGAGACAGGAGTGCTTGAACTCGGAGGCAGAGGTTGCACTGAGCTGAGATTGTGCCATTGCACTCCAGCCTGGGCAAGAAGAGCAAAACTGTCTCAACAACAACAAAAATGGCCGGCGTGGGTGTGGTGGTCCCAGCTACTTGGGGGGCTGAGGTGGGAGGATCACTTGAGCCCAGGAGATTGTACCACTGCACTCCAGCCTCGGCAACAGAGTGAGACCCTGTTTCAAAAAGAAAAAAGAAGAAAGGAATAGGAGGAAAGAGACATGCAAGGAAAGCCACACAATAAAAGAGCAGTCTTAAATATTGACCAAGCTAGGGACGGCTAAGAGAGATGAGTATCTACGTTCAATCAATTACTTCATAGAATTAAACCTGTACCAAATTACAAGCTGTTAACAAGGGAGATTAGCCGCTTTGGACTGCTTATGTGTATATTTGACATTGCAGGGGGTGAGGAGAAAACAAGGACTAGTCAATGTCATGAACAATGACTGCATATTTGTGAGACTTTCCTGCTAGGCCTATTTTTTGTATGTTTAGTATAGATGAGGTTTTGCCATTGTTGGCCAGGCTGGTCTCAAATTTGTGGGCTCAAGTGATCCATCCGCCTCAGCCTCCCAAAGTGCTGGGATTACAGATATGAGCCACTGAGCTGGCTTCAACCCCTTCTGACTCTTCCACCACTACCAGTCTGTGTGAGTTCATTCTTACAAACCTGGATTATTGCAATAGTATCCTAAATGATTTAGTCTCAAACCAAAAATCAGACTGATCCTTCTAAGCTGTAAGTCATGTGGTGCTTTTCCTCTGCTCAATACACTCTGATAGTTTCTCTTCTCACTGAAAAGGAATAGCCAGAGTTCTTAAAATGGTCTATAGGGCTCTACATTATTGGTATGTCTGATCCCTTCTCTGATATTATCTATTACTTTTCCACTTTCCTCACTGTGCCCCAAATATCTGGCTTCCTTACTGTTTTTCAGATGTACTGGGCAAGATCTTGCCTCAAAGTCTGCATCTGATGTGTTAGAACACTCTTCCCCAGATATGTTCATGACTGTCTCCCTCCTCCTTGTCTCATCCAAGTTTTTGCTTATATAGCACCTTCTCAGATAAGCCTTCCCTAACCACCTTGTTTAAAATTGCAACCCCAGGCTGGGCACGATAGCTTACACCTGTAATCCCAGCACTTTGGGAGGCTGAGGTGGGTGGATTACCTGACGTCAGGAGTTTGAGACCAGCCTGGCTAACATGATGAAAACCTGACTCTAATGAAAATACAAAAAATTAGCTGGGCATGGTGGCGGGCACCCGTAATCCCAGCCACTTGGGAGGCTGAGGCAGGAAAATTACTTAAACCTGGGAGGAAGAGGTTGCAGTGAGCCAAGATTGTGCCACTGCACTCCAGCCTGGGCAACGAGAGCAAAACTCAGTCCCCAAAAAATAAAATAAAATAAAATTGCACCAAGCGCAATGGCTCACACCTATAATCCCAGCACTTTGGAAGGCTGAGGCAGGTGATCACCTGAGGTCAGGAGTTTGAGACCAGCCTGGCCAACATGGTGAAACCTGTTTCTACTGAAAATAACAAAATTAGGCATAGTGGCGCATGCCTGTAATCCCAACTACTCAGAAGACTGAGGAAGGAGAATCACTTGAACCCACGAGGCAGAGGTTGCAGTGAGCCAAGATACTGCAACCTCTGCCTCCCAGCTCCAAGTGATTCTCCTGCCTCAGCCTCCCTAGTAGCTGGGATTACAGGCATGCACCACCATGCCCAGCTAATTTTTGTATTTTTAGTAGAGACAGGGTTTCACCGTGTTGGCCAGGTTGGTCTCGAACTCCCTACCTCAGGTGATCCACCCACCTTGGCCTCCCAAAGTGCTTTGAGCCACTGCTCCCAGCCAGTTAATAGGTTTTCTGTGGGTACCTGTTGTAACCAAAGTCACTGGATTTTCTACCTTTTAACTCCAGTTTCCTTGACTAATTTCCAATACTAGTTGTCAGGCATCTATAGTTCTGTTCTGCCTACAGGGAGCTCTGTCAGTTACCAGCAGAGCTCTATATCTTGGAGCTTATTTGGTTGGGATTTTTTGGTACTTATATTTCTCTATTCCTTTTACCCCATAAATTGATCTTTCTGTTTCAGACTCATCCTTGAATTAATGGCACTTCACATCTCAATCCAAGAATATTTCCCTTCACCATTTGACTTTTGCATCCAGCATTACTCATTAATGTGACCAAGCGATTATATAACAAAATTCATAATCATCACAATCTTCAAAAATTAAAATGGATATTATAAGGATCATAACCGTTTTACTGATAGGATATTACTTATTATCTTTACCCTTCTGGTATTTACATGAGACTGGTAAATACCCCTTTACATCTTAGGTTTTTTTTTTTTTTTTTTTTTTTTTGAGACGGAGTTTCGCTCTTGTTACCCAGGCTGGAGTGCAATGGCGCGATCTCGGCTCACCGCAACCTCCGCCTCCTGGGTTCAGGCAATTCTCCTGCCTCAGCCTCCTGAGTAGCTGGGATTACAGGCACGCGCCACCGTGCCCAGCTGATTTTTTGTATTTTTAGTAGAGACGGGGTTTCACCATGTTGACCAGGATGGTCTCGATCTCTTGACCTCGTGATCCACCCGCCTCGGCCTCCCAAAGTGCTGGGATTACAGGCTTGAGCCATCGCGCCCGGCCACATCTTAGGTTTAACACACACACACACACACACACACACACACACACACACACACACAACTAAACAGATTTTAAGCTCTCTGTCAACTATTGTTGGCTTTTTAAGATCCCTCACTACCAACACACCTTTTTCAAGCACTTTGCAAAAACCCTGGAATAGCTAGAATCAACTGAGTAGTGTCCTCATTTGATAGCTAGTGTTTGTTACCTAGACAACATGGCTATGGACAGCTCTGAATTAATAAGCTGCTTCTTGGTTAGGGATAATAATGTGAATCTGAAGAATTTTTAATTGTCAACAATCTTGTGGAATAATTTTGTTTTCTTAAATCCTGTTCTCTGTAGCCTATTCTATTTCCACAAATGTTCTGCAAAGAATGGCAGTATAAATAGTAATCTTTTCCAAATAGAATTGATCTGGCTGAAACTCAGAGAGTACTAAGTACTTCAAGTGCCAGTAGAAATAATTGAAAGGACATTCCTCTTTATATAGAAACATTCTAGAGAGATCCAAGATCTTTTATAGCATTGATACCAAGTCCCTGATCATTATTACATTCCTGTGGGGGAGGGAGGAGGAAGAGGAGCAAATACTTTATCATTTTTTTCATAAAGAAACTGGGGTACCAAATTGGCCAATTTTTTGTCTGAGACCACAATGGGACATCAATTGCAGAAATGAGATTGTTGCATCCTATTATTTGGTAGCTTACAGAATGTTTTTTCCAAATTTCATTGCTAACATAATTGAGATTCCCAGTAATAATAGGCGATGGTCAGGGCAGAGTGATGGTAATGAGCCAGAGATAGAACTGAAAATAGAGTCCAAGCCTTCTAACTCCTTGTTCATTGATCCTGCCATTAAGCCGCAAGACTAAATTACTGCATTTCATCAACAAGTGTTACCTTAATGCTATGAGAGGCTCACCAGCATTAGTAAACTTTTCATTCCAGATGAACAGAATAATTCATTTTTTAACCTACCTAAGGGGAAAAAAATTTCAAATTAAAATTCTTTTTGGACAATGTTTTTTCTATTTCAGTATTTGTTTTTGTCATACAAAAGGATCTCCGTTGACTGAAGCTTGTTAGGAGTCAGGAAATAATAAGGACATTACAAGTTAAAACAATCATCTCTTTGCTTAAAGAAGGTGTGAATCAGCAAGCTAGAGAGCTCTGTTTTTCAGGGCGTTGCCTAGTCTATTGTGTCAGTCTGAAAGGTAATGTGGTCCATTTCAAGCTCTGAGAATAGACCACGGGAGAAGAGGAGAAAATAGAAAAGAAGGAGGGTGGCTGTCTTTTGTCCTACATTTAAAACATCTGTTGCTTAACCTTATAAATATGGATAAATGAGACCAGCCAGAAATCATGAGGCTTTTCACCTAATTTGAAAAAGATTCTAAGAGATACAATACATTGAGATGAGTTCTTTTTTAAATTAATTATTATTATTATTTTTTTGGTAGAGATGGGGGTCTTGCTTTGTTGCCCAGGCCAGTCTCGAACTCCTGGCTGTGAGCAATACCTCCCACACTGGCCTTCCAAAGTGCTTGGATTATAGGAATAAGCCACCATGCCTGGCCTGTGAGATGAGTTCTCATTATATAAGCTGACACTTGGTCCCTTCCTCAGGCATACATGTGTTTTCAAGTGGACAGGCATTTGCACTGCTCAGAGGGATATAAAGCTCATACAGACTTCCTCAACAGTGAAACTTTTCATTTAAATCAGAATTCCAGAAAGGTAGGAGCCAAATGAACAAAGATCTCATTTCTTCATAATTCTTTCTTAGTTTTTTACAACAAATTAGAAGATAAAGAAACATCTTTAGTTTCTGATAAAACATTCCTGATTTTAATTAAACTGACATTTTTTAGGGTGTCAGATGGCTTTATGCACATTATCTTTTTTCTTTCCTTTTCTCTCTTTTACGTCTTTACAACAACCTAGAGAATTGAGTATTCTCATTTTACAGGCTGGGAAGCAGAAGTTGAGTAGTAATTTGCCCAAAGGTCACACAGATTATGTGGTAATAGATCTAGATTTAGAATTTAGGTCTCCAAAACGACTTTGAACATTCTATCTAACTATCTTTTCTTAGAAGGCTTTGGCAATATTTTGATTTTTACCTTTGAGGTAATTTATTTTTCTTCTTCTTTCTCCACTGCTGCTGCTGCTGCTGCTGCTGCTGTTTCTTCTTCTTCTTCTCCTCCTTCTCCTCCTCCTCCTCCTCCTCCTCCTCCTCCTCCTCCTCCTCCTCCTCCTCCTCCTCCTCCTCCACCTCCTCCTCCTCCTTCTTTCTTCTTCTTCTTTTTGACAGGATCTCGTTCTGTCATCCAGGCTGGAGTGAAGTATCCCGATCATGGTTCATGGTAAATTTGATCTCCTGGGCCCAAGTGAGCCTCCCAAATACTTGGGACCAGAGGAGAGCACCACCACAACAGCCAGCTAATTTTTGTACTTTTTGGAAAGACAGGGTTTCGCCATGTTGCCCAGGTTGGTTTCCAACTTCTGGGCTTAAGACATTCTCCTGTCTCAGCCTCTCAAAGTGCTGGAATTAAAGGCATGAGCCACTGCACTCTGCCTGAGGCAATTTCTAGATCAACTTTTTACTTGATGGTTTTTTGAGAAATAGATGCAAGAATATTTATTTTGCATCTCTTTTTTTTTCTCATTGTATATTTCTTCAGCAATGTATAAGAAACATTAGACCGTTAAACATCAGATTGTGAATCTTTTTTTTTTTTTTTTTGCGGTAAGGTCGAAATGCATTTCTTCAAATGTGTCTGGGTACCATATGCCTGTTTGTTTGGAGTTCACCAAGGGTACTCTAAGTTGAACATTATAGTTGTGGGCAGGATTCTGAAGTTAGAACTGTGTGTTGACTTGCTATACATGACTTCCTTTGCTTTCTAAACAAGGTGGGGAAGGATGCTAGGGAATTAACTGAGGTACAAACCTTTTTTTTTTTTTTTTTCTGAGACAGATTTGTTCTGTCACCCAGGCTGGATGCAGTGATGTGATTCTTGGCTCACTGCAGCCTCAACTCTCAGGCTCAAGCAATCCTTCCACCTTAGCCTCCCAAGTAGCTGGGACTAGAGGGGAGCTACCACCACATCTAACTGATGTTTTTAAAATAATTTTTTGTAGAGATGAGGTCTCACCATGTTACCCAGGCTGACCTCAAATTCCTGGGCTCAGGAGATCTTTAGCAAGTTACTTCTCAATGTCACATTTGTTTTTCACTGGAAAAATGGGGCTAGTGTAGTATTTTTCTTATGGGGATATTGTGAGGATTAAAGAAGAAGAAGAAGTTATAATGTAATATTTATACAGCACCCAGCCCAACACCTTACTAATAGCTGGTCTTCAACATCAAACAGTATTTCTTTCTTTCAGATTTTAGAAAAATAGTGTAAAATCTAGAGTCAATTAACCTTCTTATGACCTTGTTAAAGGGTCTGCTTCCATATGCTCCTTGCCAGATGGCCCACTTACAGATAAGAAGCCAACAGCTCACCTGTGATAAATCAGACCATTGAAGGTCAATGCAGTGGAGTAAATGGGGTTCACATAACTGAGAATGATAATGTGCAACTACACAAACTCTAGGAAGCAATTTTCGGTGACAGGGTGTGGTAGAGTGACACAGAAAAGCATGAGTCAGAAGACCTCAATTTGACTCAGCTAAGCACATAATACTTAGCCTCCTTGAATGATTTCTTAGTATGTGTCTTAGGGAAACTACTTAAGCTCTTTGGGCCATTATTTTTCTCATCTGTAAAACTGGGATGAGAATATACAATTCACAGAATTTTTTTTGTGATCACAGTGACTGCACAGAGGAGGGGCTCAGTAGATTCAGCGAGGGCTGCAGCTAGGCACTGTGAATACCAGTTCCCTTCTCATTTTCCATGGCTAAAGAGTAACAACTGCAGGACTGCAGTCAGGGCAGTCCCTTAGCAACCTTAGGATGTATGTGCTTGATACAAATCGGTCACAAATTGTTCAGTGCACAGTAAGTTCTCACTTAATGCTGTTGATAGATTCTTAGAAACCGTAACTTTAGGCGAACTGACCATAAAATCAATTTTACCATAGGCCAATTGAGATAAACAACAGTTAAGTTCCTATGGCATATTCCTGGTCACAGAAACATCACGAAACTTGTAAATAAAGACTCAGGCCAGGCTTAGTGGCTCATGCCTATAATTCCAGCGCTTTGGTAGGCCGAGGCAGTCAGATGACCTGAGGTTAGTCGTTCGAGATCAACCTGGCCAACATGGTAAAACCCTGTCTCTATTAAAAACACAAAAATTAGCCAGGCATGGTGGTGTGAGCCTGTAATCCCAGCTACTTGGGAGGCTGAGGCAGGAGAATCGCTAGAACCCAAGAGACGGAGGTTGCAGTGAGCAGAGATCATGCCACCACACTCCAGCCTGGACAACACAGCAAGATGCCATCTCAAAAAAAAAAAAAAGACTCAAAACATTTCTAATATTAAATGTTGAAATAAATGTGAGTTATACATGCATTTAAGAAAGATTGAGCCAGGTGAGGTGGCTCATACCTATAATCCCAGCATTTTGGGAGGCCAAGGCATGCAGGTAACTTGAGTCTAGGAGTTCAAGACCAGCCTGGGTGACATGGTGAAACCCCCATTTCTACAAAAAACACAAAAATTAGCTGGGCATGGTAGTGTGCGCCTGTGGTCTCAGCTGTGAGGTGAAAGGATCACTTGAGAAGTCTGGGAGGTAGAGGTTGCAGTGAGCTGAGATCGTGCCACTGTGCTCCAGTCTGGGAGACAGACCAAGGACCCTCTCCAAAAAAAAAAAAAGAAAGAAAGAAAAATTAATACAAACAAGTAAGATAATTATTTGCCTAATTTTGGTGAATCAGTGAGTAGCAGTGGCCATAGTGGTGGTGGGTTAAACCAAGGAATACATGTTTGCAGAGTGAAAATTTTAAGGAGCAACTCCTCCCATCACACAGTTTAAAAACAAGAACAAATTCAGCAGGCTCCCTGAGTGATTTCATACCTCATTGTTTACTGTGTATTTGTATGATTATCATCTACTTTATGAATTTTTATTATACAATAATTTATATTCATTCATTCACTCTCTGACTTGTTTATTCCAGTTCAGGGTCCTGAGGGACCGGAGCCTATCCTGACAGCTTAGGGAACAAAGCGAAAACCAGCCCTGGACAGGACGCTATCCCATCATAGGGCACACACGCAAGTGTACACACACATGCACACACTCACTCAGACTAGGACAATGTGGACACGCCAGTGAGCTTCATGTGCACATCTTTGAGATGCGGGAGGAAACCGGACTACCTAGAGAAACCCCAGGCAGGCATGGGACAGGGTGAATGTGCAGACTCTGCACAGACAGTGGCCACAGCCAGTATTGATTCTTCCCAGTCCTGCCCCATCAACGTTGTAACAAAACAACACTGAGTGAAACAATGTTATTCTACCATCTAAAAGGGGACTACTGGGGGTAGAAATCCAGTCTGTGCTGTGGGTTGTGAAAAGGGGCCTCTTTTTTTTTTTGAGACAGAGTCTTGCTCTGTCACCCAGGCTGGAGTGCAATGGCATGATCTCGGCTCACTGAAACCTCTGCGATTCTCCTGCCTCAGCCTCCCAAGTAGCAAGGATTACAGGAGCATGCCGCCATACCTGGCTAATATTTGTATGTTTTAGTAGAGATGGGTTTTCACCATGTTTGCCGGGCTGGTCTCAAACTCTTGACCTCAGGTGATCCACCCACCTCAGCCTCCCAAAGTGCTGGGATTCCAGGCATGAGCCATGGCGCCTGGCCGGGGCCTCTTTTTCTAATTTGTACAAAAGTGCTCCATTCTTTACCCTTGTTTCTGCCTCACTTTCTGTTTCTTCCCACTTTCCACAGGAGCTCAATGACTTTATATGCCATGATCCCTTACTGCAGGCCCACTCTAACCTACCTCATACATATTAGGCCATCTGTATAATTTGATTCAGCATGAAAATCCTAATTTCGGCCAGGCACAGTGGCTCACGCCTGTAATCCCAGCACTTTGGGAGGCTGAGGCAAGCGGATCATGAGGTCAGGAGTTCAAGACCAGGAGTCTGACCAACATGGTGAAACCCTGCATCTACCCAAAATACAAAAAATTAGCTGGGCATGGTGGTGGGCACATGTAATCCCAGCTACTCAAGAGTCTGAGGCAGGGGAATTGCTTGAACCCAGAAGGCGGAGGTTGCAGTGAGCCAAGACTGCAACACTGCACTCCAGCCTGGGCGTCAGAGCGAGACTCCATCTTTAAAAAAAAAAAAAAAATCCTAATCTCTCCAGAGTCCCACTCCTTCAGGACTCTTCCAAGAGGCAAGTGCTAATTGTATAAATAAATTTCAGCTAAGGTATCGACAAGACCTTTCTTTAGTTATAATGTCCATTGGCATTTTCACAGAGGTTTCCAGTGTTCTAACCCACAGGAGCAAATAATGTGAGGGTTTGAGGTATCAAGGCAAAGCTAATGTAGCAAAACAGTTTGCAAACGGGATTTTTTGTTCAGGCATGGTGGCTCACGCCTGTAATCCCAGCACTTTGGCGGGTTATGTGGTCAGGGGTTCAAGACCAGCCTGGCCAACATGGTGAAACCCCGTCTCTACTAAAAATACAAAAATTAGCTGAGCATTGTGGTGCGTGCCTTAGTCCCAGCTACTCCGGAGGCAGAGGCAGAAGAATCGCTTGAACTCAGGAGGCAGAGCTTGCAATAATCTGCGATTGCGCCTTTGCTCCAGCCTGGTGGCCGAGTGAGACTCCGTCTCAAAATAATAATAATAATAATAATAATAATAATAATAATAATAAAAGGAAACAGGATTTTTTTTTCACACAGCATATCCTACCTGTCCACTCTGCTAATGTGTAACATTGGAGGTGGCATTGCATTTAGACCAGGAAGTAGAAGCTACATACATGTAATGACCAATCCTTCCTGGCCATATCAGCCAGTCCATTCAAAGAGTCAACAAGAACTTTGGACCTTTTTCCTACCCCAGAGGAAAAGAATGTAGAAGGGGCAGATTTTGTGGTATGGTGGAAAGAGAGCTACTTTGAGGGTTTGGAAACTCGGATTATATTCCTGCTTTCACCACTAAATAGCTTCGTGGCTTTGGGAAAGTCAGTTATGTGCTTAGACTTCAATGGCTCCACTGTGGGCTAAGAGACTGAATTAGATACTCTTTCAACTCTTTTCAGCTCTAACATTCTGTATTGCTTTTTTTTTTTCCATTGCAAACTGAATGGCCTGGGAGATATAAAAGCAATGCTGAATTACAGCTTTCAGAGAACTAAGGCCCGGCATGGTGGCTCACACCTATAATCCTAGCACTTTGGGAGGCTGAGGCAGGTGGATCGTGAGGTCAGGAGATCAAGACCATCCTGGCTAACACGGTGAAACCCTGTCTCTACTAAAAACACAAAAAATTAGCCAGGCATGGTGGCATGCACCTGTTGTCCCAGCTACTGCAGAGGCAGGAGAATCGATTCAACCCAGGAGGTGGAGGTAGCAGTGAGCTGAGATCATGCCACTGCACCCCAGCCTGGGCAACAAAGCAAGACCCTGTCTAAAAAAAAAAAAAAAAGGTGTATCTGTCAAGATGAAACAAAGTTTGAGAATTCCATCCTAAAGGATGCATTCTAGAAATGATTAGAGTTTTACTTTTCAAAATTGGCTTGTTTACTATTAACTTACATGTAAAATTTAATTCAAAAAGATCCATTTCTGTCCCAGGACTTATTTTTTTTCTTTTTAAGAGATGGGGTCTTGCTCTCTTGCCCAGGCTGGAGTGCAGGCATGTTATCTCAGCTCACTGAAGCCTCATCCTTCCACGCTCAAGTGATCGTATCATCTCAGCCTCCTGAGTAGGTGAGACCACAAGCCTGTGCCACCATTTTTGCTTATTTTTTTTTGTGGAGACAAAATCTCATGGTATTGTCCAGGATGGTCTCAAACTCCTGAGCTCAAATGGTCTTCATGCCTCAGGCTCCCAAAGTGCTTGGCATGAGCCACTGCGCCCAGCCTGTCCCAGGATTATTTCTGGGAAAAGGATCTGGTTGGCAAACGAGAAGTTATTTGTGTCTTCAATATTTTTTCACCTTCCAAAAGGCGAAATTGGTAAGAAAGCAGCAAAGCAGCAAAGGCTGATTTTATTTTATTTTATTTTATTTTTAATAAAAGAAAATTGCACTGAGACAGCTGCAAATTTGCCTGTTTTTATTTTTTTCTTGGTATCCTTTAATTCTGTTGACACCTACAAAGGCTGATTTTAAAAGAACTGTTAAGTCAATCTTTACAATCTTTATCAAATCCTCTTTGATATCAAATCTATATTGTGGGAGGTAATAATAAAAGTATTTCCAAATTAATTCAGAATTCTGAGTAAGGACCTTTCACATGCTGTCTTGGGTTACTCATCTAGTGGTATTATGTGAAAATTTTCTCTTCTTGGCAATAAACAAAATGTTTTGATCAAATAGATAATAGGCATAATTGCTTCAGGGTCTTAAAGTAGCAGCATTTATAGATGCTAAAAATTTTGCTTAAATTTTAACAAGCCTATTAGTTTAGTTATTTCCCCTGATAGTGAGTAACCCAAAGGGCCCTGTTTCAACCTAATATACACATCTTAGCAGAGTAAGCCATGAAAAAAGTAACACAATGTCTTCTTATAATTCTCTGAGACTGAAATTTAGTTTATACCATAAGCAGTTAAATAGTTTAAAACTATTTAAATAGAATCGTACTTCTACTACATATCGACAGGAAAAAAACTACAATGTCTTTGTCTTTCTCTCTTTTTTTTAATGGAAGCAGGGCCTCACTCTGATGCCCAGGCTAGTCTCGAACTTCTGGGCTCCAGTGATCTTCCTACCTCAGGCTTGTCTTCCCAGTGGTGGGGACTATAGGTGTGCCACTGTACCTGGCTATTCCTCATGTCTTCCTTTTTTTTTTTTTTTTCTAGAGTCTTACTCTGTCGCCTAGGCTGGAGTGCAGTGACATGATCTCAGCTCACTGCAACCTCCGCCTCCTCGGTTCAAGCAATTCTCCTGTCTCAGCCTTCCAAGTAGCTGGGACTACAGGCACACGCTACCATGCCTGGCTAATTTTTATAGTTTTAGTAGAGATGGGGTTTCACCATATTGGTCAGGCTGGTCTCAAACTCCTAACCTCAGGTGATCTACCCACCTCGGCCTCCCAAAGTGTTAGCATTACAGACATGAGCCACCATGCCCGACCTCTTCATGTTTTCTTAATAAAGTCATTGAGTGTGGTGATTATTACAGTGGTAGTATGTTTTAAATTTATGTTATGTTAATGCTCTGAGATTACTCAAGGGATCTTTCATTCTTTGGAGTGAAGAAATAAATATAAATGTTGGACTACAAAGTTATAGGAAGAATTTATTCCATTTCAAGGTCGGGGTTATGGTGGTTAGATGAATATTTCAGAAAAAGAAATACACAATATAGGGAATGCAAATTTTGGAGAATTTCTCCTCTCATGTATTGCCAGGCACCTACTATTCAATATATTTTTCTTGACCAACTGACAATTAATAAATGAGTAAATTACATCAGTCCAGGTCTGTCCTCTACTCTTATCCCAACTCTGAATTAACAATAATGGTTTTCTGAGCTTCAACCAGTGCCTTCATATGCTTTCGCTCCCAAATTTGGCAGCTGGAATGGTTTTTAAAATGCTTAATTAACAATTTGTTAATAATTATCTCTGAATAATTTCCTTCCCCCTTCTATTCTTTTAAGATGTCTTTATACTTTCCAAGTCTTTATACTATTTTTCATTCCTTAGGTTAGTTTTCATTAAATAAAAGAGAAAAAACCGTTTTTCTCTCTGCCTTTTAATAAATGTGACCCTTTCTGTCATCCTTTCCTTGATCCTTTTCAAATCAGCAGCACTTGCCGTAAGTCACAGCTGAGAGACAAGATGCCAAGTGCAATGGCTAAATTTAAAGAGCAGCGTTCACACCTGTTGTTAACTGGCATGACCAATCTCACGCCTGCGGTTTCCTCTAGGCCCTGCCTCCCACCAAGTACAACCCATAGCCCAGATTCTGTGCGTTCATGTGTAAATAAGTACTGATGAAGATTATATACATTGTATCAAAATTGAGAACAAATATAGCTCTTGTTGGGGAGGTGATGCAGTTTTGCTGTGTCATCCAGGCTGGAATGCAGTGGTATGATCATGGCTCACTGCAGCATCAGTCTCCTGGGCTCAAGTGATTCTCCCACTTCAGCCTCCCAAACAGCTGGGACTACAGAAATGTGCCACCATACCAAGCTAATTTTAAAATTTTTTGTAGAGATAGGGTCTCACTATGTTGCCCTCAGGCTGGTGTCAAACTCCTGGGCTCAAGTGATCCTTCCAGCTTGGCCTCGCAACATGCTGGGATTACAGGTGTGAGCCACTGCATCTAGCCCCAAATATAGCATTTTGACAGTACATTAGTTTAGTTTCAGAGAAGCTGAAATTTGGGCAGAACCCAGCATGATATAAGGATGTACCCGACCTTGAAGAAGGTAGACTAATATGGTTCAGTATTTGATGAATTTTTGAAGACTTTTAAGGGACCAAAATAATTTTTTATACTTGCCATACTTTGTGAAATTCTTTTAGATATCAGCATTGAAAGCTCCTCTAAATAAAAGTGTTGTATAAAAGAGGCAATCGAAGAAGTAACTGACATCATCTAAAGTTAGCTTCAATTAATTTGCCAGATTGGTACCCCTAACCTGGAAGAGCTCTGTAGGAGAAAGACAGTAACATAAACAATTCTGATATGAAATACACATGGAATGGTGAAAAAAGGGAACTGTGGCCCAGCCAGCCAAAATAGCCTAATTAAATAGATCTGATAATAAAGGCATATGACAGACCTCACAGTCAGATCAGCTCAGATTCAGGACCAAGATACTGAGATAGAAAGTCAAATAACAAATTATGAGAAGATACAAGAGGGAGGGTTTAATTTTACCAGGACATTTACTCACAGATGAGACCAGGTTGATACTCAAAAGAACAGCAGGACAGGTGGCTATAGGGAGAATAGGAGCAAAGAGTGGAGGTTGGAAGTGTCAGGGCATGTTCAGGGTATTGACAGTAGATACCTGGGCAGAAGGCCCGCATGGTGGCTCATGCCTGTAATCTTAGCACTTCGGGAGATTTAAGAGGGTGGACCACCTGAGATCAGGAGTTCGAGATCAGCTTGGTCAACATGATGAAACCCTGACTCTACTAAAAACACAAAAATTAGCTGGGGGTGGTGGCAGGCACCTGTAATCCCAGCTACGCAGGAGGCTGAGGCAGGAGAATTGCTTGAACCCAGGAGGTAGAGGTTGCAGTGAGCTGAGATCACGCCACTGCACTCCAGCCTGGACCACAGAGCGAGACTCCATTAAAAAAAAAAAAAAAAAAAAAAAAAAAAAAAAAAAAAAAAGCTACCAGGGCGCGGTGGTTCACGCCTATAATCCCAGCACTTTGGGAGGCTGAGATGGGTGGATCACGAGGTCAAGAGATCGAGGCCATCCTGGTCAACATGGTAAAACCCCGTCTCTACTAAAAATACAAAAAAAAAATTAGCTGGGCATGGTGGCCCATGCCTGTAGTCTCAGCTACTCAGGAGGCTGAGGCAGGAGAATTGCCTGAACCCAGGAGGCGGAGGTTGTGGTGAGCCGAGATCATGCCATTGCACTCCAGCCTGGGTAACAAGAGCAAAACTCCGTCTCAAAAAAAAAAAAAAAAAAAAAAAAAAAAAAAAAAAAGCTGTATGGGCAGAAGATTACTGAGAGAGAGGAGCTACTTTACCATTTTGGAATTTTGTTGTAGTTCAACCCTATTAGATAAAGTTATCACCTTTGGGCACTTTTGAATACTCTAGAATGGATGGTGTTGAGTTCCATAATAATGTGAGTCGAATTCTTATGCACTTAGGAGGTGTGGTTTATTTAAGTGTAAAATTAGTGTCCCACCTCTTGAATCACTTCCGACAGAGACAAAATACTTCCTATATCAAGAAGTCTAGTAAACAGAAGATTACCGGAGGCTGCAAGTCAATAAAACCTAAAAAGGACAGCTTTAAAGTTGGCTGCCAAACTCTCAAAGAAACTTGAACAAAAACAATCATATTTGAACAAGCCCTTCCCTTCTCAACTCAGTGTTTCCTGGAGTTCAACTTTCAACAGAAAACACTTGCAGATTGGATGTTCCTGACCTAAAAGAATGTTAGATTATAAGGCCATTAAGTTATAAAATGAATATTGAGTCTGTCATCCTTTGGAGACCAGGACATGAGCCTCCTGCCACACAAAACATTTTACAGGGACTATATGAATCTATCTCTGACTTATTATTTTTACTTACGTTTTTGTTTTTCGAGACTTACCTTGCTGTCCAGGTTTGAGTGCTGTGGCCCTATCACAGCTTACAAAGCCTCCAACTCCTGGGTTTAAGGGATCCTCTCACCTCAGCCTCTTCAGTAGCTGAGAGTACAGGCACGTGTTACCACACCTGGCTAATTTTTTAAAAAATTTAATTTTTTAAGAGTTAGGATCTTGCTATGTTGCTCAGGCTTGTATTTTCACAATCTATATTAGAGTAAGGGAAATGGGAGTGTTGGCAGAAGAAAAAAGAAACAAAAATGAGGAAGGAAAAATGTGTGTGTGTGTGTGTATGTGTGTGTGTGTGTGTGTGTGTGTGTGTGTGTGTGTGTGTGTAGTGAGAATAGATAAAGATAGGAAAAGGTATGTACTGCAGTTTAAGAGTAGAGCCCTGGTCAGGCACGGTGGCTCATGCCTGTAATCCCAGCACTTTGGGAGGTCAAGGCAGGTGGATCATGAGGTCAGGAGACCGAGACCATCCTGGCCAGTATGGTGAAACCCTGTCTCTACTAAAAATACAAAAATTAGCCAGGCGTGGTGGTGGGCACCTGTAGTCCCAGCTACTCAGGAGGCTGAGGCAGAGGAATACTTGAACCCGGGAAGCGGAGGTTGCAGTGAGTTAAGATGGTGCCACTGCACTCCAGCCTGGCGACAGAGCAAGACTCTGTCTCAAAAAAAAAAAAAAAAAAAAAAAAAAAAAAAAAAAAAAAAAAAAAAAAAAGAAAGAAAGAAAAAAGAAAAAAAAGAGCCAGGCGCGGTGGCTCAAGCCTGTAATCCCAGCATTTTGGGAGGCCGAGGCGGGTGGATCACGAGGTCAAGAGATCGAGACCATCCTGGCCAACATGGTGAAACCCCGTCTCTACTAAAAATACAAAAAATTAGCTGGGCATGGTGGCACGTGCCTGTAATCCCAGCTACTCCGGAGGCTGAGGCAGGAGAATTGCCTGAACCCAGGAGGCGGAGGTTGCGGTGAGCTGAGATCGCGCCATTGCACTCCAGCCTGGGTAACAAGAGCGAAACTCCGTCTCAAAAAAATAAATAAATAAATAAAAAAGAGTAGAGCACTTCTCAGCTACACTGACTAGAAATATTTGTGATCCAGAGAAGCCGACACAAAAAAGGCAGAAATGATCACAGAAACTAGGAAGTCAAAGGAACAGGCATGGTAGTGATGAAGGGATGACTGCCAGTGGATATTTGAGGAGAAATAGGAATAAAAACATCTGGAAAAACAATAAAGCATAGCCAGAAAACAGGTCTAGGCTGTGGTTCGTGATACATATTGGAAGGGGAAACCTTTTCCTTTTGGTTTTCCTCTTTGGGTACCTTTTCCTGATTTTTAAATACTGCTGATTTCACTTGAATAATAATTCATATTATCAGTAAACAATGAAATGCAGCCCCCAGACTTCTGGACAGATTCTTTTTATGCTTTCTTGATCGTGTCAATGAACTGTGTGCATCACCTACCCTAGCTATTCCGGAATGCTTAGGCAAATACTCCACTGAGTTGAGTCATACTTGAGAGCTGACGTCAGTGTACATTTTAGTAGAGAACCTAGTTAAGATTTCATGCTCCAGGAAGTCTGTTCTGATTAGTTTTAGCTTAAAAAAAATCAACCTGTGTTTAAGTGTTGGCACAGAAAACAATTCTGCAGCCATGTTAGTTTTGATGACCATGTTTTTATAAAGTAATATGCAGTTGAGAACAATTTATTTTTCATATATATAAAAATTGTAAGATTATACATACATATATACATATTAAATTCAAGCAGATGAGAACACTTTAAACCATTCAGAAGAATATCTACCCCTTAAAACTTCCCAGAGGTAACATGTTTTCTTCTGGAAATTACTATCTATCTATCTAAGTTATACATATATATAAATTACTTTTAAAAATATTATCTAGACTGTGTTATTTATATTATTACTTTTAAAACATATAGATAGCACCTGTAATCCCACCATTTTGGGAGGCCAATGTGGGAGGATCACTTGAGGCCAGAAGTTCAAGACCAGCCTCGCCAATATGGTGAAACCCCATCTCTACTAAAAATACAAAAATCAGCTGGGCGTGGTGGTGGAACACCTGTAGTCCTAGCTACTCAGGAGGCTGAGGTGGGAGGATTGGTTGAACCTGGGCGACAGAGGTTGTAGTGAGCCAATATCATGCCACTGCACTCCAGCTTGGGACATATAGTGAGACTTTGTCTCTCTCTCTCTCTCTCTCTCTCTCTCTCATTCTCTCTCTCTCTCTCTAAATATATATATATATATATATATATATATATATATATATATATATATAATGAAAAAGTATAGATAGAGTAAGTTTTTTAGAGACAGGGTCTCACTCTGTCACCCAGGCTAGAGTGCAGTGTCATGATCATAGTTCACTGTAACTTCACATTTCCTGGGCCCAAGCAAGTCTTCTGTCTCAGCCTCCTGAGTAGTTGGGACTACAGACGTCACCACCACACTCAGCTAAGTAAAAAATATATTTTTAGAGATAGGGTCTCCCTGTGTTACCCAGGCAAGTCTCAAACACGTGATCTAAAGTGATTCTCCTGCCTCGGCCTCTCAAAGAGCTGGGATTACAGGTATGAGCCATTGTGCCCGTCCCTCAATTTTTTTTTTTTTTTTTTTTTTTTTTTGAGACGGAGTTTCGCTCTTGTTACCCAGGCTGGAGTGCAATGGCGCGATCTTGGCTCACCGCAACCTCCGCCTCCTGGGTTCAGGCAATTCTCCTGCCTCAGCCTCCTGAGTAGCTGGGTACAGGCACGCGCCACCACGCCCAGCTAATTTTCTGTATTTTTAGTAGAGACAGGGTTTCACCATGTTGACCAGGATGGTCTCGATCTCTCGACCTCGTGATCCACCCGCCTCGGCCTCCCAAAGTGCTGGGATTACAGGCTTGAGCCACCGCGCCCGGCCAATTTTTTAATGTTTGAATAATTTTCTGTTACAAAGTTAGTGTCTAATGTATTTAACTAATTCCCTATTGGAAGAGATTGAGGTTTTCTTCAACTTCTTTCTCATGAAAGTTGCAGTTTTTTAAAGTTTCCTATGGTTGTCTTGCCATCCTTTTTAAATGTAGTATCTCTGTAGTGATCAGCACCATCTCTGGCATATAGCAGGTAGTAAATGAATGTTAATTCCCTTTCCTTCTCTCTCTACATAGTACGTGTGTATATACAATCACACACACATACACACACACACACACACATACACACAAACACCCACACATACAAACGCATAATTTTTTTTAGGTTTGAGAATGACTTTCTGTTGCATTATCTATACTTGCTCCTTATCAGGCTTGGCCAACTGACTCATATGAGATATGTCCTTTGCAGCTATGGAAAAGTTTTTCTCTGTGAGAAGATAATTGATATTTGTTTAAATTAATTACTAGCTTTGGATTATTAACACCCAGAACAGAGATTTATACAGCCTACCTCTGGTGCATCAGTGTTTTCATCTTAGTAGGTAAAAGATGACAAGTTTTGGCAAATAAGTAGGAAGAAAACTTTTGCTAATACCTCCAGTTTCACGTTTTTGCACTTAAAAATATTATTTACTTAGTTCTTTTGCTAATGTACATGATTAAATCTCAGTACTGCAGGATGCATATCTAATTTTCATACTTGGAAAAATAGAGTAAAGGCAATTCTAGTAAAATTTCTCAAAGTGAAAAGTGGAAATGGAAGGAACAATCCTGATTCATAGCCAGAGCTGATGAAGGCACAGAAAATAAAAACAAAACTAAAATCCATGGTGATCTCTCTAAAAAGGCATGAAGGGGTGAGAGAGAAAATGGCACAGCATGAGTAAATACGTCAAATGCAGTTGAGATAAATATAGATGCGTGGAAAATGATTGTAAGGGAAATTGTTCCAGGAATGTCATGGATTTCCAACTAGGGAGATTACTGTGTGCAGCTGTTGAATGGGGGCTCATTCTTGAGGTCTCAAGTTCCACTTGTTGGGCAATAAAACCTTTTGTGTGAGTGACATGATATCTCACCTGGAGAAGCCAGTCATCTAACTGTTTTGGGGTAGGTGGGGCATAAGAATTAAACAAATAGAAAAACTTCCACTTCATTTTTTAGTTATTCTTGGCCAAGAAAGTACCATTTCAGTCACACTTTAAAGACTATTCTTAGAACAAATGGTAACATTTTCTCCGGATTCGTGTGTGTTTGGTTTGTTTTAAATTTATCATGTAAGGCTACACTACAAAGATGTTTTCCAAAATTTAGAATAATGCTTGTATTTGCTTCCCAAACTATTTTTCTGCCCCAGATTTTAAAAAAAGATGTGAGAATTAATCAGATCATACTAATAAACAGATAGCAAGGAAATCCTCTGTTAGGGAAATTCACGACCCAAAATCGTTCTTAGGCAGTATTCAAGGAGTCCTCATTGTGAGTTTAAGTGGAAAGAAGTGTTTTTCAAGGGAAAGTGATTGTTATTCCGAAGTATATTCTGATAACTATTTTGGCAAAATTATGAGACTTCATTAAAATAGCCTTTTACATGATTTTAAAATTACATTATTAACGTGTTCTGTTTCTATAAATGCACACAAAGTCAAACGTGGTAAAATAGTACTGTTTCTGGAGAGTGTAAGAATATCAGTATACAGGTGCTGTAAAAATGATTTGGGTATTTGAGATGTATACAGGTCTGTTAATGCACTCTGATGGTATGTACTCATTCTGAAACTTTGAGATTGCAGTCGTTCTACCCTCCTATATTTTGCTATACATCACAGTCATTAGATCACTTCACGATGTAGAGTTAATTTCAGCATATCTAAATATTATCAGTTATGAATGATAACTCTGGCGGTATAGTCGAGAGTTACAGCATACACAGTTAAGGGTTACTAATTTGGTGCCTATTTTGCCAACTTAGAACACTCACTTAGAACTCAGAACAAAGCTTTTCACAAATATCTATTTCCCCCGTTACCCTTATCATAGCTCTATTGTTGGTGAAGATTAGCCTAACTGAACATGCCATCTCTACTGCTGTTATTTTCACGGGCTTGGGTGCCAATTACCGGTTCCCTAGAATTTGCTCGTAATTGACTATGTCCCACTATAGGTAACTCTGGAAGTGACAGGCAGCTTCCAATGTGGTTCTCCCGCCTGTCGATTGGGCCTTGCAGGAAGCCCCGCCTCATCAACTCAGTCAAGGGCGGCAGTTGGCTCGGCGTCGATGAGTGGCGGGTTTTAGCTCCGCCCCGGCCGTCCGCTGCGCTGCCTGGGTCGGCGCCGTTTCCAGTTGAGAGATGGCGGCCGCCGCAGGTAGATCGCTCCTGCTGCTCCTCTCCTCTCGGGGCGGTGGCGGGGGCGCCGGCGGCTGCGGGGCGCTGACTGCCGGCTGCTTCCCCGGGCTGGGCGTCAGCCGCCACCGGCAGCAACAGCACCACCGGACGGTAAGCAAGCGCGCCCGGAGGCTCCGGGGAGGGCGGGGCGGCGCTGGCGTGTGGGAGCCGCCGGCGGGCAGGCCGCCGGGGCAGCAGGCGAGTTACCTCAACTCCCGGCCGCTCCCGAGGTTGCCGGGCACCGGGGAGCCGCCGTGCCCTTCAGGCGCCTGCGGCTGTGACCAGGAAGGGAGGGCGGGCGGGAGGAAGCCGAGAGGAGGAGGAGGGGCGACGGCGGGGATGTTCCCGCAGGACTGGGGACACCAGGGCGGGGAAGGCAAGGGACTTGAACCTCTCCCCGACCCGCCCCCAATCTCGGTCCCTCCCTTCTTCGTTCTTAACTGCCCTGCCCCAAGTCTCCCGAACGGAGCCCGGTGCAAGTTGTCCCCTTTCCCTCCTCCTCCGGGCGGGTTCGGGAGTCCTGAGTTGCCGCGGCTGCCTTGTGTTTGCCAGGAGCGTGGCAGTGCCATGCTGCTGGGAGCTGCCCGGGAGAGCAGCCCAGGACCCTGCGGGGCCGCCCCTCATCCTCTGTCGGCCCGGAGGGGACGGGCAAGAAGGAAAATCAAACTTTATCCCCCTCTGTGACTTCGTGTGTGTGTGTGTGTGTGTGTGTGTGTGTGTGTGCGCGCGCGCTCGCGCTCGCGCGCGCGCATGGAGAACCAGCTCCCTCGAGATGGATGCTGCATTGCTTCAGGAGGCAAGCTCCATCCTCTCGGGTCCTTAAAGGTGCTTTCGGGGGTCCTTTTGAGGGCTGCTGCATAAGCGTGTTCACGCGTGCCTGAGGCGGGAAGGGTGGGCAGCAGGCACAGGAGAAGCAAATATGACAAGTTGTTGACAGAGGCAGAGATGTGGTGGTTGTATTAACCAGTTGCTGGGTTTCATTGGCTGGCAGAGAAAGAGGATTTCTGTTTGAACACTCTTAGGTGAGTGTGTGTGTGTGTGAGAGAGAGAGAGAGAGAGAGAGACAGTGTGAGAGAGTTCATTTTTCAATTCCAAGAGATGAATTTGGCATGGACTTCTTGACCTAACAAGTCAGGAGGTTTCCTTTCCTTGGACTCTCTAGACCTGTATGTGTTGGTCTCTGGCCAGCTCTGAGGGAAGAAAAATGTAGTTTTTATTTCCTGGGGCTAAGTTTTATAGTGTGGTCATTAGAGGATCACTGCAAACAGCCTGATAGGAGAAACTGCAATAGTACCTTCAACCTTCAGTAAACACATCATCTGCCTTGTTCTGATCATAGCTCTTAAGAGGAAACTGAACTGGGGCTCTTCAGAGAGCATACTCCAAAGGCCAATGACAACATCAAAATCAAGTGTCTGAAAGAGCTGTGAAAACACGTATTGCTCTGCAAAAGCAAAGTTGTATTGTTCTTATTAGTCATAGGTATGGACCCTACCCTCATTCTTATTTGGCATACTGGCATACTGGCATATTGCTTTGATGAAGCTTTTGGGTGAGAGCCGAGCTTTTTCACAGTTCAATTTAATTTACATGTTTCATAGCCTCCAGTTATGTGTTTTGTTCTCTTAAAAACATAAGGCCACCCCAAATTTTGATTGCATTCCTCTTTCCCTCCAACTATTTAAAGACTTCCCAAGTTGTCCTTAAGTCTGTATTTTGATAAGACATCTTCTGACTTTTCACAGTTTTTAAGATTGTTTGGGTGTGATAGTCATTGAGCATGTTAAGAAATTTGTGCCTTGTGTATTTTCCACGATGCAAGTTTTCAGGTGGTGTCTCCCTTGTGGGTATACTTTATGAAAGTGTTCTTTGTGCTATTCTAGGGTGAGTAAAAGTGAAGTGCTGAATTTGTAACTGAAAGCACAATTACAGTGTTATTTCTGAAGGACAGGAATGTTACAGGAATGGTGACTTGTAAATGAATTTAGAATTGTTAAGATTTTGAAAAAGGTTGAACTTGATTATTTAAAATATATAAACAGACTTTCTGTTTTTCTACACTTCTTCTGAAGCCATCATGTATACAGCTGTTTCCATAGGATAGTCTGTTATTCCTTACAAGACATTCCATTTAAAAGGTATTGAGGCCCAGAAAAGAGAGAGATTTGGCCAAGGTTACATTAGCTAATACGTAACAGCTTTAGGACTCCCACCCATCTGAGATATTCTCACACCTTAGTGTGTTGTTTTTATTGTAACGTGCAAATGCTCCTTTAGGTCTCTTTCCTCCCTTATAAAATTTACTGTTGGCTGTTAGGAAAGTATTGGTATTTCAAAACCCCATGAATGGGAATTCTCCTGTAAGTAGGTGTTGATTTGAGTACATATATTGGGTGAACAAACAACTTGCCAGAAAGAATAGGTGTCCTGATAAAGGTCCCTGAGAGACACTAAGGTTGACTCTGAATCTTGCTTGGGAGACATCCTGTGTATGTGCAGCAGATGGCAGTCTGCATTGGACTGGATCACAAGTCCAGTTTATGCCACTTTTGTTCTGCTGTGGTAGGTATGGTAAATTACAACCAGGGGGGCATAACCAGTTACAGCACTGTTTACTTTTTGGCATGAGAAATTCATCTTTTCCAAGTTTCAAGAATGAGTCCAAAGCAATTCAGTAGTTCAGCTAGTTGATAAGCGCAATTATGAAGTTAGAAACATAGTTTGTCCCCTCCCCCTTCCCCATTAGTACATCATTCAACTGAGTAAATAAGAGTAAAGGTGCAGGGGCTTATTCAATGTTTTTAGCAACATCTATTGTAATTTTTTTCCCTTCTCTCCAGCTTGTGACTGTAACCAAAACGTATGTAAATTGTTTGTTGAATGCTTTTCTGTATAGTTAGTGAAAGTGGCTGCTATTTTTAAGGATGATTCTTTGAAGAGGAACTACCTTTCATTGTGAGCTGTGTAATTCCATTGCTAAAACAAACTGTCTCATCTCTGATTATGACAGCCTCACTGTTGGCATTTTCTAGCGGTTAACGGCTATGATGAATTACTACATCTTTTACTTAAGTCTGTCATTGTCCTGTTACAGTTTGTGGCTGACCTGTTCTACTTTACACATCACAGTTCTTTGGCAATGATACTGTTTCAGCTTAACCTGAAAATTTTAACAGGTTACATTTCCTGACGCAGAGGCAGGCCCTAATGCTTTGATTGAGTTCCTCATGGTCTGGACCACTCTTAGGCCAGATCCATCCCAGCACTAATACTCCATTTTACTTAAGCCAGTCTCTGCACTGTCCCCTACATCCACACGAAACCTTTATGGATTTTTTGTAGCTGAATTTCAGCCTTTATCACCTCTAGCCTCTAAGGTCCATTTCAGCTTACAGACTGTGATGTACAACTCCTTTTGAAGCTAACATTCTCACTTTACACATGAGGAAACAAACATAATAAACTGAGGAAAGTGACCTGTTATGCTTGTGATTATGAACAGACCAAGGATTAAAATTCCTTTGCATTTTTTTTTCTTTTCTTTTTTTTTTGATACAAGGTCTCACTTTGTGATCCAGGCTGGAGTTCACTGATACTATCACAGCTCACTGCAATCTTGAACTCCTGGGCTCAAGCCATCCTCCACCTCAGCCTCCTAAGTAGCATGCACCACCGTGCCCAGCTAATTAAAACAAAAAAAAATTCTTTTTTTGGGGGTAAAAACAGGGTTTTTCTACCAGACCAGTCTCAAACTCCTTGACTCATCTTCCTAAAGTTCTATTATTATTATTTTTTTTTTTTTTTTGAGACGGAGTTTCGCTCTTGTTACCCAGGCTGGAGTGCAATGGCGCGATCTCGGCTCACCGCAACCTCCGCCTCCTGGGCTCAGGCAATTCTCCTGCCTCAGCCTCCTGAGTAGCTGGGATTACAGGCACGTGCCACCATGCCCAGCTAATTTTTTGTATCTTTAGTAGAGACGGGGTTTCACCATGTTGACCAGGATGGTCTTGATCTCTCGACCTCGTGATCCACCCGCCTCAGCCTCCCAAAGTGCTGGGATTACAGGCTTGAGCCACCGCGCCCGGCTTCCTAAAGTTCTATTATTATAGGCGTAATCTACTACATCTGGCCTAAAATTCCTTTAAATGGAGATGGATTCAAGAATTCCTAGTGTGAAGATCTGGCCTAAAATTCCTAGACTTTCAGGGATAATTTCTTTTTTTTCTTTTCTTTTCTTTTTTCTTTTTCTTTTTTTTTTTTTTTTTGAGACGGAGTTTCGCTCTTGTTACCCAGGCTGGAGTGCAATGGCGCGATCTCGGCTCACCGCAACCTCCGCCTCCTGGGTTCAGGCAATTCTCCTGCCTCAGCCTCCTGAGTAGCTGGGATTACAGGCACGCGCCACCATGCCCAGCTAATTTTTTTTGTATTTTTAGTACAGACGGGGTTTCACCATGTTGACCAGGTTGGTCTCGATCTCTCGACCTCGTGATCCACCCGCCTCGGCCTCCCAAAGTGCTGGGATTACAGGCTTGAGCCCCTGCGCCCGGCCTTCTTTTCTTTTTTCTTTGAGGCAGAGTCTGGCTCTGTCACCCAGGCTGGAGTGCAGTGGCGTGATCTCAGCTCACTGAAACCTCTGCCTCGTGGGTTCAAGCAATTCCCTGCCTGAGCCTCCTGAGTAGCTGGGATTACAGGTACCTGCTATCACGCCTGGCTAGTTTTTGTATTTTTAGCAGAGACGGGGTTTCACCATCTTGGCCAGGCTGGTCTTGAACTCTGGATTTTGTGATTCACCCGCCTCGGCCTCCCAGAGTGCTGCAATTACAGGCATGAGCCACCGTGCCTGGCCATCAGGGATAGTGAATTTCTATAGTTCATTACTAGAAAAGTTTCTCTAAATGTGTAGAGAAAAAAAAAGTTTCCTAGTTTGAATCTCGATTTGCATAATGCCTGGTTCTTAACCCTTTTCTATTGTTTTATTCTGTCCTCTCTGGTGGTTGTAAAGGTTTTTTGTTTTTGTTTTTTTGGGTTTTGTTTTTGTTTTTGTTTTTGTTTTTACCATCTTGTGAAAGGTTTCTGAAACTCGATAATAAAAAGCAGTTGGTGTAAATTAAAAAAAAAAAAAAAAAAAAAAAAGGGCCGGGCGCGGTGGCTCAAGCCTGTAATCCCAGCACTTTGGGAGGCCGAGGCGGGTGGATCACGAGGTCAAGAGATCGAGACCATCCTGGTCAACATGGTGAAACCCCGTCTCTACTAAAAATACAAAAAATCAGCTGGGCATGGTGGCGCGTGCCTGTAATCCCAGCTACTCAGGAGGCTGAGGCAGGAGAATTGCCTGGACCCAGGCAATTCTGATGGGATTTATTATCTTCAGGACACAGATTGACACAGACATGTTTTCTAAATGTTTTATTTGTGGGCACCTAATCTTACTGGGGAGATAAAGCAACGATGCGTATCTTATTACCTTTGTATTGCATAGACTCCAGCACAATGCTGGGTATATAGGTGACACTCAGACAAGTGTTAATTAGCTATTCACCCCTTTTTCTGCTTGCTAGGGGAAAGTTATTCCCTTTATCTCCTCTCCCTATCTCCCTGCCCCCAGTTTGGCTTGCTTTATAGCCTTGCTTAGGTAGCCACATCTGGAGAATTGCTTTAAGCTTAGTATTGCCAGTGTTGTCTTTGGTTGAATATTACACTCTTTATGGTGGAGTGATGGAAAGAGTTGGTACCATTGGATTACCTCAGCAGTGGTCACTAGCTTTCTGACAATAGCCAGCAAAAGTACAGTAATTACCCAGATTATTATATGTTTGAATCAGATTCCACATTTGTTGGTTTATTCTATATTAAGATTTTGAGAGTTATGGATAAATATGTTTAGAACAGACTTCCTCTATTTATTTATGTATTTTTTAGATCGAGTCTTGCTCTGTTGCCCAGGCTGGAGTGCAGTGGTGTGATCTCAGCTCACTGTAACCTCCACCTCCTGGCTTCCAACGATTCTCCTGTCTCCAAGCGATTTTCCTGTCTCAGCCTCCCAAGTAGCTGGGATTATAGGAACGCACCACCATGCCCAGCTAATTTTTGTATTTTTAGTAGAGACAGGATTTTGCCATGTTGGCCAGACTGGTCTCAAACTCCTGGCCTCAGGTAATCTGCCCGCCTCGGCCTCCCAAAGTGCTGAGATTACAGGTGTGAACCAGCGCATCCGGGCCAGACTTCTATTTTTTTTTTTGAGATGGTGTCTCGTTCTTTCACCCAGGTTGGAGTGTGGTGGCGCGATCTCGGCTCACTGCAACCTCCACCACCTGGGTTCAAGCAATTCTCTGCTTCAGCCTCCTGAGTAGCTGGAATTACAGGTGCCTGGCACCACGTCCAGCTAATATTTTTTCTATTTTTAGTAGAGACAGGGTTTCACCATATTGGCCAGGCTACTTTTAAACTCCTGACCTTGTGATCCCCCCGCCTTGGTCTCCCGAAGTGCTGGGATTACAGGTGTGAGCCACTGCGCCTGGCCAATTTCTTCTATTTTTAAAGAAGCAACCATTCTTTTTATTTTTAGAGACAGTCTTGTTCTCTTGCCCAGGCTACAGTGCAGTGGTGCAGTCATAGCTTACTGCAGCCCTCAACTCCTGGGCTTCAGCAGTCCTCCCACTTCAGCAGCCTCCTGAGTAGCTGGGTATATAGGCACATATCACACTATGCCTAGCTAATTAAAAAAAAAAAAAAAAAAAAAAAAAAATATATATATATATATATATATATATATATATATATATATTTAGAAACAGAGTCTTGCTATGTTTCCCAGGCTGCTTTCTTAACTCCTGGCTTCAATAGATCTTCTCACTTTAGCCTCCCAAAGTTCTGGGATTACAGGCATGAGCTACCATATCCAGCACGAAATCTTGTTTATTTTATAACTCATAAAATATCTGAATGAATGAACTTGGATTTCTTAAAATGCTGATTATTTGAATTTTTTAAGTCTCAAGTGGCTCTTTTTTATGCTTCATGTAACCTTTTTCAAACATGAAATCTAAATAGAAAATATATCATTAAGAGTGGTGTGAGTTGGCCGGGCGCAGTGGCTCAAGCCTGTAATCCCAGCACTTTGGGAGGCCAAGGCGGGTGGATCACGAGGTCAAGAGATCAAGACCATCCTGGTCAACATGGTGAAACCCCGTCTCTACTAAAAATACAAAAAATTAGCTGGGCATGGTGGCGCGTGCCTGTAATCCCAGCTACTCAGGAGGCTGAGGCAGGAGAATTGCCTGGACCCAGGCAATTCTGATGGGATTTATTATCTTCAGGACACAGATTGACACAGACATGTTTTCTAAATGTTTTATTTGTGGGCACCTAATCTTACTGGGGAGATAAAGCAACGATGCGTATCTTATTACCTTTGTATTGCATAGACTCCAGCACAATGCTGGGTATATAGGTGACACTCAGACAAGTGTTAATTAGCTATTCACCCCTTTTTCTGCTTGCTAGGGGAAAGTTATTCCCTTTATCTCCTCTCCCTATCTCCCTGCCCCCAGTTTGGCTTGCTTTATAGCCTTGCTTAGGTAGCCACATCTGGAGAATTGCTTTAAGCTTAGTATTGCCAGTGTTGTCTTTGGTTGAATATTACACTCTTTATGGTGGAGTGATGGAAAGAGTTGGTACCATTGGATTACCTCAGCAGTGGTCACTAGCTTTCTGACAATAGCCAGCAAAAGTACAGTAATTACCCAGATTATTATATGTTTGAATCAGATTCCACATTTGTTGGTTTATTCTATATTAAGATTTTGAGAGTTATGGATAAATATGTTTAGAACAGACTTCCTCTATTTATTTATGTATTTTTTAGATCGAGTCTTGCTCTGTTGCCCAGGCTGGAGTGCAGTGGTGTGATCTCAGCTCACTGTAACCTCCACCTCCTGGCTTCCAACGATTCTCCTGTCTCCAAGCGATTTTCCTGTCTCAGCCTCCCAAGTAGCTGGGATTATAGGAACGCACCACCATGCCCAGCTAATTTTTGTATTTTTAGTAGAGACAGGATTTTGCCATGTTGGCCAGACTGGTCTCAAACTCCTGGCCTCAGGTAATCTGCCCGCCTCGGCCTCCCAAAGTGCTGAGATTACAGGTGTGAACCAGCGCATCCGGGCCAGACTTCTATTTTTTTTTTTGAGATGGTGTCTCGTTCTTTCACCCAGGTTGGAGTGTGGTGGCGCGATCTCGGCTCACTGCAACCTCCACCACCTGGGTTCAAGCAATTCTCTGCTTCAGCCTCCTGAGTAGCTGGAATTACAGGTGCCTGGCACCACGTCCAGCTAATATTTTTTCTATTTTTAGTAGAGACAGGGTTTCACCATATTGGCCAGGCTACTTTTAAACTCCTGACCTTGTGATCCCCCCGCCTTGGTCTCCCGAAGTGCTGGGATTACAGGTGTGAGCCACTGCGCCTGGCCAATTTCTTCTATTTTTAAAGAAGCAACCATTCTTTTTATTTTTAGAGACAGTCTTGTTCTCTTGCCCAGGCTACAGTGCAGTGGTGCAGTCATAGCTTACTGCAGCCCTCAACTCCTGGGCTTCAGCAGTCCTCCCACTTCAGCAGCCTCCTGAGTAGCTGGGTATATAGGCACATATCACACTATGCCTAGCTAATTAAAAAAAAAAAAAAAAAAAAAAATATATATATATATATATATATATATATATATATATATATATTTAGAAACAGAGTCTTGCTATGTTTCCCAGGCTGCTTTCTTAACTCCTGGCTTCAATAGATCTTCTCACTTTAGCCTCCCAAAGTTCTGGGATTACAGGCATGAGCTACCATATCCAGCACGAAATCTTGTTTATTTTATAACTCATAAAATATCTGAATGAATGAACTTGGATTTCTTAAAATGCTGATTATTTGAATTTTTTAAGTCTCAAGTGGCTCTTTTTTATGCTTCATGTAACCTTTTTCAAACATGAAATCTAAATAGAAAATATATCATTAAGAGTGGTGTGAGTTGGCCGGGCGCAGTGGCTCAAGCCTGTAATCCCAGCACTTTGGGAGGCCAAGGCGGGTGGATCACGAGGTCAAGAGATCAAGACCATCCTGGTCAACATGGTGAAACCCCGTCTCTACTAAAAATACAAAAAATTAGCTGGGCATGGTGGCGCGTGCCTGTAATCCCAGCTACTCAGGAGGCTGAGGCAGGAGAATTGCCTGGACCCAGGCAATTCTGATGGGATTTATTATCTTCAGGACACAGATTGACACAGACATGTTTTCTAAATGTTTTATTTGTGGGCACCTAATCTTACTGGGGAGATAAAGCAACGATGCGTATCTTATTACCTTTGTATTGCATAGACTCCAGCACAATGCTGGGTATATAGGTGACACTCAGACAAGTGTTAATTAGCTATTCACCCCTTTTTCTGCTTGCTAGGGGAAAGTTATTCCCTTTATCTCCTCTCCCTATCTCCCTGCCCCCAGTTTGGCTTGCTTTATAGCCTTGCTTAGGTAGCCACATCTGGAGAATTGCTTTAAGCTTAGTATTGCCAGTGTTGTCTTTGGTTGAATATTACACTCTTTATGGTGGAGTGATGGAAAGAGTTGGTACCATTGGATTACCTCAGCAGTGGTCACTAGCTTTCTGACAATAGCCAGCAAAAGTACAGTAATTACCCAGATTATTATATGTTTGAATCAGATTCCACATTTGTTGGTTTATTCTATATTAAGATTTTGAGAGTTATGGATAAATATGTTTAGAACAGACTTCCTCTATTTATTTATGTATTTTTTAGATCGAGTCTTGCTCTGTTGCCCAGGCTGGAGTGCAGTGGTGTGATCTCAGCTCACTGTAACCTCCACCTCCTGGCTTCCAACGATTCTCCTGTCTCCAAGCGATTTTCCTGTCTCAGCCTCCCAAGTAGCTGGGATTATAGGAACGCACCACCATGCCCAGCTAATTTTTGTATTTTTAGTAGAGACAGGATTTTGCCATGTTGGCCAGACTGGTCTCAAACTCCTGGCCTCAGGTAATCTGCCCGCCTCGGCCTCCCAAAGTGCTGAGATTACAGGTGTGAACCAGCGCATCCGGGCCAGACTTCTATTTTTTTTTTTGAGATGGTGTCTCGTTCTTTCACCCAGGTTGGAGTGTGGTGGCGCGATCTCGGCTCACTGCAACCTCCACCACCTGGGTTCAAGCAATTCTCTGCTTCAGCCTCCTGAGTAGCTGGAATTACAGGTGCCTGGCACCACGTCCAGCTAATATTTTTTCTATTTTTAGTAGAGACAGGGTTTCACCATATTGGCCAGGCTACTTTTAAACTCCTGACCTTGTGATCCCCCCGCCTTGGTCTCCCGAAGTGCTGGGATTACAGGTGTGAGCCACTGCGCCTGGCCAATTTCTTCTATTTTTAAAGAAGCAACCATTCTTTTTATTTTTAGAGACAGTCTTGTTCTCTTGCCCAGGCTACAGTGCAGTGGTGCAGTCATAGCTTACTGCAGCCCTCAACTCCTGGGCTTCAGCAGTCCTCCCACTTCAGCAGCCTCCTGAGTAGCTGGGTATATAGGCACATATCACACTATGCCTAGCTAATTAAAAAAAAAAAAAAAATATATATATATATATATATATATATATATATATATATATATATATTTAGAAACAGAGTCTTGCTATGTTTCCCAGGCTGCTTTCTTAACTCCTGGCTTCAATAGATCTTCTCACTTTAGCCTCCCAAAGTTCTGGGATTACAGGCATGAGCTACCATATCCAGCACGAAATCTTGTTTATTTTATAACTCATAAAATATCTGAATGAATGAACTTGGATTTCTTAAAATGCTGATTATTTGAATTTTTTAAGTCTCAAGTGGCTCTTTTTTATGCTTCATGTAACCTTTTTCAAACATGAAATCTAAATAGAAAATATATCATTAAGAGTGGTGTGAGTTGGCCGGGCGCAGTGGCTCAAGCCTGTAATCCCAGCACTTTGGGAGGCCAAGGCGGGTGGATCACGAGGTCAAGAGATCAAGACCATCCTGGTCAACATGGTGAAACCCCGTCTCTACTAAAAATACAAAAAATTAGCTGGGCATGGTGGCGCGTGCCTGTAATCCCAGCTACTCAGGAGGCTGAGGCAGGAGAATTGCCTGAACCCAGGAGGCGGAGGTTGCGGTGAGCCGAGATCGCGCCATTGCACTCCAGCCTGGGTAACAAGAGCGAAACTCCGTCTCAAAAAAAAAAAAAAAAAAAAAAAAGAGTGGTGTGAGTCAAAGGCAATACATTGGTAGGAAATCATTCAGATGATGTTATCAATGAAGTGCTATTGTATATGATCATGGCCAGTCCTTCATTTCAACTTCAAACGCTAGGTAGCCCTAAAACAAAAAGTGATTTGCTATCAAGTGCTAGGATGTTTTTATTTCTTCTTATATTTTAGCTTTGTTTGTATCCCTGTAGATTTTCTTTAAAATCGCTGTTTTTTTTTTTTTTTTTTTTTTTTGAGACGGAGTTTCGCTCTTGTTACCCAGGCTGGAGTGCAATGGCGCGATCTCGGCTCACCGCAACCTCCGCCTCCTGGGTTCAGGCAATTCTCCTGCCTCAGCCTCTGGAGTATCTGGGATTACAGGCATGAGCCACCATGCCCAGCTAATTTTTTGTATTTTTAGTAGAGACGGGGTTTCACCATGTTGACCAGGATGGTCTTGATCTCTCGACCTCGTGATCCACCCGCCTCGGCCTCCCAAAGTGCTGGGATTACAGGCTTGAGCCACCGCGCCCGGCTACCTTTTATTCTTAAAGTACGTAACCTCAAATTCTTAAAGTACCTTACCTCAAAAACAGTCTTGATTAATTACTCTCTGATTTATATTAAACTTGAAAATATCTGTTAAAAAAACCTTTTCTGTGTAGGTTGAACACAAAAGAGAAACTGCATTTATTTATTTTATTGCACTCTGTTAAATGCTTACAGTTAGATAGCCTGTGTAAAAATGAAAGTTGACTTCAAGTAAATTAATTTTTATAAGTTTTTAGTGAATTATTGGCTCATAAACTGTTTACACACTTGAATCTTTTATATTGATAAAAATAACTTCATAAATTATATCATCAATTGGGTCTAAAGTGTGCTAAAGCTGAACTTTTTTTTTTGAGACAGAGTCTTGCTCTGTTGGCAGGTGCCAGGTTGGAGTGCAGTGGTGCGAGCTTGGCTTACTGCAACCTCCGCTGCCCAGGTTCAAGCAATGCTCCTGCCTCAGCCTCCCAAGTAGCTGGGACTACAGGTGCGCACCACCACACCCAGCTAATTTTTGTATGTTTTAGTAGAGATGGGGTTTCACCATGTTGGCCAGGATGGTCTCGATCTCTTGACCTCGTGATCTGCCCTCCTCAGCCTCCCAAAGTGCTGGGATTAGAGGCGTGAGCCACTGCACCTGGCAAGCTGAACTTTTTCTAATGTCGTTCTGGAATAATTGGATGATATGACATTGCATTTTGACATTTCAAAGGTATGACCCTTTTCCAAAGGTTCTTTATTGACATTGATAATATTTATTAATCCAGAAGAGTGGGTGTTAATTTTTATGCTTTGTTCCTAAAGTTTTCAGGTTTTATTTTTTTTTTTATTTTTTATTTTTTTGCTATTTATTATCCACTTTATTGTTTGGAGAGTGTTTGCAATAATCATCAGAAAATTGTACTGCCTTGTAGGTGTCAGTATCATTTAAATTTCTTTTTTGCCTTCTGAGATGGGTCTACTTTGTACCTCTTTTCTTTTTTTTCTTTCTTTTTTTATTTGAGACGGAATTTTGCTCTGGTTGCCCAGGCTGCAGTGCAGTGGCACAATCTTGGCTCACTGCAACCTCTGCCTCCTGGGTTCAAGTGATTCTCCTGCCTTGGCCTCCCAAGTAGCTGAGCTTATAGGCATGCACCACCATGCACAGCTAATTATATATTTTTAATAGAGATGGGGTTTCTCCGTGTTAGTCAGGCTGGTCTCAAACTCCCAACCTCAGGTGCTCCACCTGCCTTGGCCTCCCAAAGTGCTGGGATTACAGGAGTGAGCCACCATGCCAGCCTGTATCTCTTTTCTATAGTAAGTGATGTTACAGGATGTTTAAGAGCACTGCATTAATACCTGCTTTAAGCTTTAGTTCACAGAAAGTTAGTATGACTGATAAATTGTCAAATAATAAGAGAGCATACAGGTTAGCTTGAACCAGCTGGCTTCTGTAGCTAGAGGAATAGATATAGAAGAAATCGTCTAAGACCTGAGGGGATTGTTACTTCATTTAATTTTTACCATAACCCTAGGAGAGGTATTATCCCAGTTATGTAAAGTATCATAAATTGGTTTAGAGCTAGGGTTGCACCGAAAGACAGGACAGATGTTTTGTATTCAAGCGTAAGTCTGGTTAGAATGAAAACTGTACTGTTCTGAGTGTTGGTGTCCTTCCTTTTCATTTTTGCTCCTTTAGCATGTTCCTCCTCAAGCATCTCCTGCAGTTTTCCTTCAAGAGATCTTGACATCCTTCCCACTGACTACATTTCTTAAATGTCTTTCCTCACCCTCCCCCAGGTGTTAGCTGTTAGTGGTCTAAGGTATTCGCCTCTTGGAAATATTGCTAACTTAGTTTGGATTTCTAAAACGTCACATCCAGCCAGGCATTGTAGCTCACGCCTATAATCTCAGCATTTTGGGAGGCCAAGGTGGGTGAATCACCTGAGGTCAGGAGTTCGAGACCAGCTGGCCAACATGGTGAAACCCCATCTCTATTAAAAATACAAAAAACCTTAGCCAGGCGTGGTGGCAGATGCCTGTAGTCTCAGCCACTTGGGAAGCTGAGGCAGGAGAATCACTGGAACCTGGGAGACAGAGGTTGCAGTGACCCAAGATCACACCACTGCACTGGGCAATGGAGTAAGACTCTGTCTCCAAAAAAAAAAAAAAAAAAAAAAAAAAAAAAAAAAATCGGAAAAAAATGCCACTCAGTAAACCTGGTAATTATTGAGTTGCTTCTATACCAGATGCTTTTATAACATTCTCTAGTGTACTCTACAATAGTCCTTCAGGCAAAATACTATTCCCATTGTACAGATGGAAAATGATTTAGAAAGGTTCAGTAACCTGGAGACATTCAGAAAATATGTGTGGAACTCCTACATTTTGTGAGGCACTGCCCTGGGCATTGGGGAGAGAGATGCCTTAGTGGTAGTTCTAAAAGAGTTCACAGTCTGGCCAGGAGACACTGTACAAACAGACTGTAAGTGGTTGTGCTTTTTTTTCTAAAGAATGTTCAGTGGGAGCACTTGGGACCTACCTGTGAGAGCTGAGGAAGGATTCACAAAAGAGGTCTTGCTTAAGAGAAAACATGTGAGGCCGGGCATGGTGGCTCATGCCTGAAATCTCAGCACTTCGGGAGGCTGAGGTAGGTGGATCACCTGAGGTCTTGAGTTCAAAACCAGCCTGGCCAACATGGTAAAACCCCATCTCTACTAAAAAAATACAAAAATTAGTTGGGTGTGGTGGTGTGTGCCTATAATCCCAGCTACTCAGGAAGCTGAGACAGGAGAATCCAGGAGGCTTGAACCCAGGAGACAGAGGTTGCAGTTAGCTGACATTGAGCCACTGCACTCCAGCCTGGGCGACAGAGTAAGACTCTGTTTCAAAAAAATAAATAAAATAAAGGGTATATTCTATTTATTATACTTTTCTGAAGCTTTGTGCTCTGAGTTTTATGTTTGTTAATTAGATGAATACTTTTGAGTAATTTTCTTTGACTTTATTCTCTTTCATTTTTCATTTTTATAATATATAAGTTGATAAAGAGCTTTCTAATGGCCTTAACTTGTTTTGATGCCTTTTGGGGACGATCACTGAGCATTTTATGGTATGGTAGTCTTAACTTTTTTTTTTTTTTTAAGTAGCCATTACTAAACATGACACCTTTTCTTAGTAAAATTGTAGCAGCCTTCCCCTCCACATTAGAAATGTAGATATATGAGATTCCTACTGCTCTGCTACTCCGGTGACTCGGAAGTTATGAAAATATATAATTGAAAACAAATTATTTGGAGTGATTCTAGCATTTTAATTGACTAGGTATCTGATTGGATTGCTCTATTTAGACAATACACATTCTTTGATCTTCTAGTTATTGCAGTACAAAGTATAGATATTTATTTCTTTGATAACTATAAAATTTTTTAGAGACATTATAATATCTTCTCTCTTTTTTTTTTTTTTTGGAGACAATGTCTTGCCCTGTCACTCAGGCTGGAGTGCAGTGTGGCACAATCTCAGCTCACCACAACTTCCACCTCCTGGGTTTAAGCAGTTCTTCTGCCTCAGCCTACTAAGTAGCTGGGACTACGGGTGCATGCTGCCACACCTGGCTAAGTTTTGTATTTTTAGTAGAGACGGGGTTTTACCATGTTGCCCAGGCTGGTCTTAAACTCCTGACCTCAGGTGATCCACTCACCTTGGCCTCCCAAAGTGCTGGAGATTACAGGTATGAGCCATTGAGTATCTTCTCTACTAGAAGAGAGATTTTATGTGTAATGCTGTTGGTGAGCCTTTTGAATTTTTTTTTTTTTTTTGATACAGAGTCAGTTACTGTGTCGCCCATGCTGGAGGCAGTCTCAGCTCACTGCAACCTCTGTCTCCTGATTTCTAGTGCTTCTCTTCACTGCAACCTCCGCCTCCCAAGTAGCTGGGATTACAGGCGTATACCAGCACGCCTGGTTAATTTTTGCATTTTTAGTAGAGATGGGGTTTCACCATGTTGGCTAGGCTGATTTTGCACTCCTGACCTCAGGTGATCCTCTTGCCTCAGCCTCCCAAAGTCTGGGGTTACAGGCATGAGCCATTGCGCCCGACTCCCCTTTTGAAATCTTACGGAAGCCAAGGATTGCTGTACCATCACAGAATATTTTTATTATTAGTTTTCTGAGATAGTTAAATAAATGAAGAGGTGGTCATGGTGAGTGGTGTGTGTGTGTGTGTGTGTGTGTGTGTGTGTGTGTGTGTGTATTTCCCACCAAAACAAAAGTGATTGAAGAGAATTTGGTGCCAAGTGGTATAATAGTAACTGGGTCTTTTCCTTTGTTCCATTAACTTGCTTTTTGATCTTGGACAAGTGACTTAACCCTTTTGGTCTTAATATTTTTGTCAGTTAAATAAGGATGCTTGATTAGGTGAACTAAAGGGCTTTTACTTTTTATTTTATTTAGTTTTTTGAGGTGGGGTCTCACTATGTTGCCCAGACTAGTCTTGAACTCCTGGGCTAAAGTGATCCTCCTGCCTCAGCTTCCTGAGTAGCTGTGACTGCAGGCGCGTATCACCACGTTCAGCTCAAAAAAAGCTTTTAAAATTATAAAACATATTTTTATATAATACTCTGCAAATAATTATGTTATTTCATTAGGTGGCTTATATAAAATCATAAACCCAGGTATTATTTGCTTATTCTCACAAGGGCCAAGAGCTTGAAATGTAGAAAAACAGCCTTCAAGTTTCTCTTTAGGACAGTTTTCATAATTATTTCTGCCATCTTAATGAACAATTTACCTTGTATTACCCTTAAACAGTTCACTATGCCTTTAGTTTCATCTTTCACCTTTGTTTTCTTTTCTCTAATCCAAATTGCTGAAGGGAGTGGAGGAAGAGGTGAAGATGTGGAAACCCAGAGAGTTGGAGAGTTGAGAGAAGGAAGAAAGCAGTTAAGGTCAGAGTGTTGAAGTAAGATGGGACTGTACTAGTAATTTATTAATTTTGAGCTGTACCTTGCCAGCCTGAAGCAGAAAATGTTTTATTTTGTAGTTACACTATAGGAATTCTAAGTGTGAAAACCTGAAGTGATTAGTTGCCTGCAGTAGTCTGTAGGTATAGTAGCCCTTAAATTCTTCCAGCTCTGTGAACTGAGCCTCGTATAGTGTCAGTAACACACAAACACAAACTCAGTCCATGTTGGTTGAATGAGAGTCAGTGAGTTAACTAGTCCTAGAGACTATTGTCTAAATTCTTCAACCCTGTGAGTAACACAGCTGTAGATCATCTTGTTCTCTGTGCCCAGATACTATAGTGATAGGAATTATAGGAATGTCAAGAAGGAATGACTTCTGTTTGATTCATGAAGCAGCTAATACTCTTAAAGCAGTTCCAATTGTGCTGAAACAAGCAGGACTATTTAAAATGCTAAGTAAAAGTAGTAATGGAAAAAGACTGTAGAGCTATTATGTTAAAAGTAATTTAGGCCAGTCTCAGTGGCTCACACTTGTGATCCTAGTGCTTTGGGATGCTGAGGCAGGAGGATCATTTGAACCTAGGCTATGGTGAGCTTTTTTGCACCACTGTACTCCAGCCTGGGTGATAGAGTGAGACACCCTGTCTCTTAAAAAAAAAATTGAGAAATGGATTCAGTGGCATCTACCTGGCATGTATTGGTGGGGGTGTGGGTCATGCTAGGTACTGCGGAAGGGAGAAAGGAACTATTTCAAAGAGGTGCTGCCAACTGTAGATTCTTTCTGTATATATATATTTCCAAAGAAGACAGATTTTTGGAAGTGTTTATTTTGGAACTAATCTTCTGTCTTTCCATTCTGCCCCCACTGTATCCTGTATTTTGCACTGCCAGAATTCTGATAGCTGCCATGAAGCAGGGCTGTGGCAAGTGGCCAGTGTGATAAAAACCTATTTTTCATTTCAAAACAGAATATAGATGTCAGAATACGTTAAAGAAGTATTTAAAGATAGATTCAGTGGAACGGAAGAAGTAGTAAAAACCTAATGAGAAGATTGAAAGTTTTTCATTTGCTTTTGATGGCATTACATTTTTTTTTTTTTTTTTTTTTTTTTTTTGGTAAACAGAAGAATATCAACTTATGTCTCTCTTGATCTGTTAGTTTCTCTCTTTCCCCCTTTTTCTTGATATTTGAGTGCTGGTGCTAAACACTGCTGAATAGATAGGAAAAATAGATTTTCTGGTATTTTTTTACTTTTAGAGGGGGCCCCTAGGATATACTTTGTGTGAATATCTGACTAGATAAAGAGATAGATGTTAATAGTTTGGTTTTATTTCTTTATTTATTTTTGTTTTAACCCCAAGAAAATGAAATCTTGTTTTCTTTTTATCTTTAGCTGTCACTTAAATGTTAAAATGCCATCTAACTAAGCACAGTTGAGATAGTTAAGCAGAATTTTAGTGTAACATATTACAGAATTTTGGAATATTCATTTACTTAATGGAGAGCTGAACTCCAGTCAGTGCTTTCTTTAATTTTAGTATCTCATCCTGTATTGGTGTTTGACTCAGAATGAATTCAAGTTCTTAGTGTGGCCAATTGCCACAAAGTTGGGTGAACTTTAAATATATGATGGTTTTCTTTTCTTTTTGAAACAGTCTCGCTCTGTCACCCAGGCTGGAGTGCAGTGGGGCGATCTCAGATCACTGCAGCCTCTGCCTCCTGGATTCAAGTGATTCTCCTGCCTTAGCCTCTTGAGTAGCTGGGACTACAGGCACGTGCCACCACACCTAGCTAATTTTTTGTATTTTTAGTAGAGACGGGGTTTCGTCATGTTAGACAGGATGATCTCGATATCCTGACCTCATGATCTGCCTGCTTTGACCTCCCGAAGTGCGAGATTTCAGGTGTGAGCCACCTTGCCTTGGCTAATGGCTTTCTTTTTAATGATTTCTAGAGCCTTTAACATGAAAAAGTGGAAAATGAAAGGAAACTATAGTAGATTTCTTGTCCAAAATGGGTATTCTTTGTAAGATGAAAGTAGAGACAAGCTGAGACCCTGAGTTATGGATCCAAAGGTCACATCACAGCCAGCATTAGAAAGTCACAGCACTAGTGGAAGAAAAGGCGGAAGTAAACTACTAATGGGAGTGTTCTCAAAGGAGCTCTCTTGGAAAGGCCATTCTATCACCTTTTTTTGAGTTTTTTTTTTTTCTTTTTTGGTGGAAGTGGGGTGGTCCTTCATAAGGAAATTACATTATGTTCAATCAGATATACAAGAACAGAAATCTTTTATTTTTAAATTATGAAGTATGTCATATGTATAAAAATAAGTGGAATAATAAAATGTATACTCGTTAGCTTGAAAAGTTCAACATTATAATTGCTGCCCCCAAGTCCCCTTCCTTGGTCTTCTCTCCCAAAAGTAACATTCTCTTGAATTTGATGTTTACCATCACATGAGTATGTTTATCCTTTTGTTATACACACACACACACACACACACACACACACACACACCTTATATAGTTTCATAAGAATGTTTTAAAGCCTTATGCAAAACGTATTACACTGGCTGGGCATGGTGGCTCACTCCTGTAACTCACACTTTGGGAGGCTGAGGTGGGTGGATCACCTGAGGTCAGGAGTTCAAGACCAGCCTGGCCAACATGGTGAAACCCCATCTCTACTGAAAACATAAAAATTAGCTGGGCATGATGATGGGCACCTGTAAACCCAGCTACTTGGGAGGCTGAGGCAGGAGAATCACTTGAACCTGGAAGGTGGAGGTTGCAGTGAGCCGAGACTGAGCCATTGTACTCCAGCCTGGACAACAAGAGCAAAACTCCATCTCAAAAAAAAAAAAAAAAAGAAAAAAAGGTATTACACTGTATGTATCCTTCTGCAAATCTTTTTTTTGAACAGAGTCTCTCTGTCACCCAGGCTGGAGTGTGGTGGCATGATCTTGGCTCACTGTGACCCCCACTTCCTGGGTTGAAGTGAGTCACCTGTTTCAGCCTCTTGAGTAGCTGGGATTACAGGCGTGTGCTCCCACACGTGGCTAATTTTTGTATTTTCTGTAGACACGGGGTTTTGCTGTGTTGGCCAAGCTAGTCTCGAACTCCTGACCTCAAGTGATCCACCTGCCTCGGCCTCCCAAAGTGCTGGGATTATAGGCATGAGCCACTATACCTGGTCCTTTTTTTTTTTTTTTTCTTAATACTTTAAAAAAATATATTAGGCTAGCACAGCAGCTCACACATGTAATCCCAGCACTTTGGGAGGCTGAGGTGGGAGGACTGCTGAGGCCAGTAGTTTGAAGTTAAAATGAGCTATAATTGGGCCATTGCGCTCCAGCCTGGGGACAGAGCAAGACTCTGTTTCTTAAAAACAAAAACAAAAACAAAAACAAAACCAAAAACCAACAACTTATTTAGTTGATACATGTGGTTCTGGTTCATTCATTTTTAACTGCTTTGTGGCATTTCTGTCTCTATTCTATATATTTAAACATCTGTTGACTGACAGACTTTTTACTGAATATTCTGGGGGACAGGAAAGAGGAGTTTATTATGTCATTTTTAATTAGACTAGGAATGTTGTTTTGACTTTCAAAAAAGCCAGTTTCCTTTTTTGGTGTGGAATGTCCTCATTTATCATATTCCTGGGAAAATCCTTTGTACTTCCTGAGAGAAGGCAGAGAAGAAGAATGTTTTATTACACAGTTGAACATGTCTTGTGCAAAATGCAGAGCAGCATCTGCCACAATCCAGTGAGCTCATGGAGGACTGAGCTGCTGCAGCAAAAGTCTGGGTTACTAAAATTCTCAGATTTTTCAAGTGCAGACAAGCTGTGGGTGGAAATTTGTTGGCATTAATTCATTGTTTCTTTTCTGTGTGTTTGGAATTATCTGAAATTTGGGTACTATCTGCTTTATTTTGTAAAAGGAGATGCGCCTTTCATGGTAAAAAGGCTGTTCTTAAATTGTGTTATGGTTTTATGGGGCAAGCACAAGAAAAGTAAGATGTAGATATGAGAGGACACACTTTTTGAGACAAGCGGTTGGTGTGAAATTAATATTTGTTTTAATAAATCTTCTGTATGCATTAGTCAATGTATATTCTTACTTTGAAGTCATTGTTTTAAAAAGACAATCTGATAAAAATTTTTATCTTCTCAATTTCATTCTGTTGTCTTTCATTTCCAACATTTCTTGATAATGGTTTGAGCATTTTTGCAGAGTACACGGTGCAGAACTTCATTCAGGTTGTCCCTCCAAATGATTTGCTGTAGTGCATTAACCAGAAATGCTGAGGTAGCAAGGGAAACACTAATAAATGGGGTGGTTTCCAGGGACTGTAGGCAAGCAAACACAAGCCAAAATTAAAAAGAAAACGTTAGTTAGGCGCCCAAGATATAAGTCTGGCCAGATATGCTATTCACAGTGAGTCTTCCATTCTCATTAAATTGTTTGAGATCTGTACAATTTGAAGATTGTTAGAAATGGTGACCAGTTTGAAGCATATTTTAATTAGGGGTTGTACAATAGTCTTTTGGCTAAAACGTAATTAGAATGAAAACATACTTTTGCTTCTTTTATTCAGTGCCTCAGCAATGATTAAACTCAGCTGCCTGTTTGTTTCTTCCATTGTTCTGAAGGGAAAGAGTGCTGAATGGACCTCCAGTAATGGAAGAGGTTTTTTATTTTTGGTAGAAATGATTAGATGGAAGGAGGAAAGACAATACTGCTAATTTAGAATGATTTATTTTTTCACTAGTGCTGGCTTTCTTGCTAACTACACAAATTATACCTTTGTAATAATTTTCACAAATTATTTTACCTTTGAAAAGTATAGGTATGGGGAGAAAAGATAGTGGTATGTGAAATGGCCTTTTGCATTTTTTTTGTTTTGGAATGGTTTCCAATCATTTTCAAACAGAACCCCTAAATCAGAAAGTTGTGTGGCTTGGCAAATGAACCAGATTTTTTTTTTTTAATTTAGTCCACCAAGATTTCTAAATTTTGTAAATTTGTTTCTGAAACTAGTGAAAGCCTGAAATTAGTGGATAACCTAAGACTTTTTTAATTTAAAAAATTTACTTCTTCATTGTTTATTAGGGTTCTATCAGTTTTTTTAAATATTCCAGAAGCACAGAGATGGGGTGAAAATTTTTTTCCTTCTTTTTATTTTTATTTTTTGTTTTGAGTTGGAGTCTTGCTCTGTCACCCAGGCTAGGGTGCAGTGGTGCAATCTTGGCTCACTGCAATGATCTCGGCTCACTGCAACCTTCGCCTCCTGGGTTTAAGCAATTATCCTGCCTCAGCCTCCCAAGTCCTGGGATTACAGCCCCCCCACCACCATGCCTGGCTAAATTTTGTATTTTTTTTTTTTTTTTTTTTTTTTTTTTTGAGACGGAGTTTCACTCTTGTTACCCAGGCTGGAGTGCAATGGCGCGATCTCGGCTCACCGCAACCTCCGCCTCCTGGGTTCAGGCAATTCTCCTGCCTCAGCCTCCTGAGTAGCTGGGATTACAGGCACGTGCCACCATGCCCACCTAATTTTTTTGTATTTTTAGTAGAGACGGGGTTTCACCATGTTGACCAGGATGGTCTTGATCTCTCGACCTCGTGATCCACCCGCCTCGGCCTCCCAAAGTGCTGGGATTACAGGCTTGAGCCACCGCGCCCGGCTAAATTTTGTATTTTTAATAGAGATGGGCTTTCACCATGTTGGCCAGGCTGGTCTCTAACTCCTGACCTCATAATCCTCTTACCTCAGCAGCCCCCCAAAGTGCTGGGATTACAAGTGTAAGCCACCTCGCCTGACCAATTTTTTTTCCTTCTTTAATCTAAAATATATATATATATATATATATATATATATATATATTTTTTTTTTTTTTTTTTTTTTTTTTTTTTTTTTTTTGAGACTGAGTCTCACTCTGTCACCCAGGCTGGAGTGCAGTGGCGCGATCTTGGCTCACTGCAACCTCCATCCCTTGGATTCAAGTCATTCTCCTGCCTCAGCCTCCTGAGTAGCTGTGATTACAGGTGCACTGAACCCAGCTAGTTTTGTATTTTTAGTAGAAATGGGGTTTCAACATCTTGGCCAGGCTGGTATTGAACTCTTGACCGCATAATCCACCCGCCTCAGCCTCCCAAAGTGCTGGGATTACAGTTGTGAGCCACTGAGCTTGATCCTAAAAATATTTCTAAAAGAATTAGTTTATGAGTTGTTACTTCAGATTTGCTCCCCCATTTTTTTTTTTTTTTTTTTTTAGGGAGAATGGGGTCTTGCTTGTTGTCCAGGCTAGCCTTGAACTCCTGGGCTCAAACAGTCCTCCTGCCTTGGGTTTTTGAATAGTTGGGACTATAGGCACACATCACCACACCCAGCTAACTCCCAATTTTTATATTTGTTGAGCTTATCATGTCATGATCAAACATTTTATTTATTTATTTTTGAGATGGAGTTTTGCTCTTTTTGCCCAGGCTTTAGTGCAGTGGTGGGATCTCAGCTCACCACAACCTCCGCCTCCCAGGTTCAAGCAGTTCTCCTGCCTCAGCCTCCTGAGTAGCTGGGATTACAGCATGTGCCACTATGCCCGGCTAATTTTGTATTTTTATTAGAGACGGGGTTTCTCCATGTTGGTCAGGCTAGTCTCGAACTCCCGAGGCCTCAGGCAGTCTGTCCGCCTTGGCCTCCCAAGGTGCTGGGATTACAGGCCTGAGCCACTGTGGCCAGTCCAAATATTTAATACTTTATTTCTGAAAAAAGTATTCCAGAGTTTCTTAGAGTCAATCTAGATTTATTCTAGATTACAACTCTTTCTTATAAAAGTGCTCTCTTGTCCTAAGGGTCACTGTAATAATTAGTGGCTAAGAATGACCTAAACTAGGTCTTTTTAGACTCTCTTTTCTTCTTTGGCATTATATCCTGAGGTACCCACATTAGCAGGCTCAGGAGGGCCTTTATCTTTGACATTTACTTTACTTTTTTCTATTCTTTTAGGTCTTTCACTACCATTCCTACAGTGATTGGCAAGATATCGTTTCCACCTCACTCTCCATGTACCGTGCCAGTGACATCTTAGCTGCTAGAGTGTGGAGCTGGCCTATGGGAGTCAAGTAAGTGCCTTTTTTACTATTTGGCATGGTTTTTGCTTACTTTGCAAAGCCATGTAGAGGAGCTTCTTAAGATTAGTTTTTAAAAAGGCACTTGCTTGATCCTTGTGGGCTGGCTCTTTGCTCCAGCCTGCTGTTGAACACCTAGTAGCTAACATGGGGCTGAGTTTAGTGAGGTGACTGTTGCACAATGGAATATTTTTACTATGGTAGAACTTAAGGGTTGATAGATCTGATCTTAGCCTGATTAGACCATATTGGTGAACAACCCCAATAAATCAGAACTATGCTATCTCAAACAGTTACTCTGCCTCCTGGAAATTTAATAGGCTATGGATGACCAAGGGTTTGCTGGTACAAACCAACCAGATTGCATGGAAACAGGGAACAGGGAAGCTCTCCTAGGAAAGGCAATGACCTTGGCATTTATCTTAATTAATTTGGCTTTATATATGGAAGAAGTAAAGGTTGATGTTAATCAGGTGTAGGTTTCTATGTTTATCACTAAAGTTGCTAAAACCTGGTATCTTACTTTTGCAGGTCATCCTGTAAAATTTGCCTGTATAAATTAACACATCCCCTGTATGTCATAACAACCATGTAAGGGAGAGTGTTTTCCTGCTCTGTCTTAGGTATTGGTGATGTGACCTGTTCATGCAGGGGAAACTTGAACACTCGCAGGTATGTGAAGATATGATTCATAAGCATTTTCTCCCTGCAAGCAAAACAGATTATTTTGGTGTGAACTCATGTGGTTTTATGAAATCTATATTGCCAGTTGATTTTTCTGCCCCCTGTTACTGTAGAACAGGTGTTGACAAACTGTAGCCTAAATGGTTGCTTGATTTTTATAAACAAAGTTTTATTGCAATGCAGACATATCCATTTGTTTAAGATTGTCTATGGTTGCCCTGGCACTGTAACAACAGAGTTGAGTTGTTACAACGGAGACTATATGGTCTGTAAAGCCTAAAATATTTATTATTTGGCCCTTTAAGAAAACATTTGCCAACTCCTACTAGAGGCAGACCAAACTTCAAATTGTGTTTAGAAATAAGCTTGCTAGAACCACAGTTGTTTTCAAATTGGCTTCTAAAGAGGAAACCAGGAAAGCCAGGACCTGTGTCATAATGCTGACTAGCAAGTAAATATTTGCAGTATGTATAGTGGTATGGTTACTAATACAAGGTTAATGAAATGGAAAGCTATGATGGCAGTCCAGCTTCTTTATCTTTTATTTCATTCATTATGTTCTCTCTCTTTCGCACTGACTTTTATCTCTCCTTCTCTTTTGCTTTCTCACTGGCTGTAGGCTTTCATTCAGTTGCAGGATATTATTATTAATGGATTCTCTAAAGGTTCATAGGCTGGGCATGATGGCTCACATGTGTAATCTGAATGCTTTGGGAGGCCAAGTTGTGAGGATCGCTGGAGTCCAAGAGTGCCTGACCAACTTGGGCAATATAGTGAGGCTCCATTAAAAAAAAATTAGTTGGGCATGGTACCATGCCGTTGTATTTCTGGCTATTCAGGAGGCTGAGGTGAAAGGATTGCTTGAGCCCAGGAAATTTGAGGCTGTAGTGAGCTGTGATCACACCACTGTACTCCAACCTGGATGCAGAGCAAGACCCTGTTTCTGAAAGAAAAGAAAGAAAGGACCTTCAGATTCATGGAACTATTATTATAGTTAAAATACCACTCAAGGTAATGGAAATTGAGGACCAGAGTTATTCAAGGATCACAGAGCAAGTTAGTATCCTACTACTGAAACCAGAGGCTAGGTCTGCTGCCTGCTTTCCTAGGTTCCTTTCACTAGGTCTCACACCATTTAGAGGATTCTCTCTCTCCCCCCCCCCCCACCCCCCGCTCTCTCCCTCTCTCTCCCTCCCTCCCTCTCTCTCTTTCTCTCTCTCACCCTTCCTTTCTTTCCCCCCACCCCCCAAAGTAAAAGCAAAGACTCAGTGATTTGAACTACAAAGATATGAGAATATGGGTCTTACTTGGAGTTTGGATGCTTTTATTTGAAGATAACTAAGGGATTGCTTCTTAATGAGTCACTAAGTACTTACAGTATATACTCAGAAAGCTTGGCTTAGATGGAATAAAAGAAGTTAGAGCCTTGTTCATAATTTTGAAGCTAGGAGCAAAACTAAAATTGGCATAGATAGAATTCTTTCCTCATATATCTATGTATCTAAGACCATAGATGGAAAGTGTATTTGTGTATGTGTGTGTGGGTATGTGTGTCTAACAGCTTTTAAAGTGCATCTGGATTGCATTCTGAAAGGAGTTTAGCAGGTGTATCACAATCTGCAGATTATGTTGTAGAGTTTTAATTGGACTTTTAAAAATAAATTTTATTTTAGAACAGTTTTAGATTTACAGAAAAATGGCAAAGATCATACACAGAATTCCCATATATCCTTCATCTCCTGTCATTAACATATTACATTACTTTGGTATATTTGCTACAATTAATGAACCAATCTTGATACATTATTATTAACTAAAGTACATACTGTATTCAGATTCCCTTAGTTTTTGCCTACTGTTCTTTTTCTGTTCTTGGATTAAACAAATTTTTATTAGCATGTTTGTTGACGTAGAAGGCATTTATATGATCACCTGAAAGTTAGGCTAGTTCTGAAGTCCCTTTCAGTTTCTAAGAGTATATTTAAATTAGTACACTAGGCAAAGTTAGGACTTGTAATGTTTATATTTTCCTGTAACATGTTGGGAAAAAAATTGTTACTTATTGATAGTGATGGCTGTTCAATTGTTAGTTTATAAATTTTAGCATCATCAATTTCAGAAAGGACAAGATGGATTTGGTTACTTCTGTTATTAAGTATCATATGCTAAATTGCTGGTGAAAACTGTCTACAGTAATTTGCCTCCTTCGGGAATGATGTGGATCAGCTATCCTACATCAGTAAGTTTTCCCCTCTGAAAGTAGTTTTGGAGTCTGTACCTTTTGATGAATCTATTAATCATTCATATTTTCCTATGAAGTTTTTTTGTTGGTTTGTTTTTTGAGACAGAGATTCACTCTTGTTGCCCAGGTGGGAGCGCAATGGTGCGATCTCGGCTCACCACAACCTCTGCCTCCTGGGTTCAAGCTCTTCTCCTGCCTCAGCCTCCCAAGTAGCTGGGATTACAGGCATCCATCACCACTCCCAGCTGATTTTGTATTTTTAGTAAAGATGAGGTTTCTCCATGTTGGTCAGGCTGGTGTCAAATTCCCGACCTTGGGTGATCTGCTTGCCTCAGCCTCCCAAAGTGCTGGGATTACAGGTGTGAGTCCCTACACCCATCCCCCTATGAAGATTTTAAAATATTTTTCTTTAAAAGTTTATTAGTTATTTACAAAAGTTGAACACATGCATGCCCTATGACTCAGTAGTTCCATTTCTAGATTTATACAAAACAGAATTATGTGTCTGTATTTACCAAAAGACATGGATGGAAATTTTCATGGCAGGACTAATAGCCCAAACTGGAATTTTCCAAATGCCCATCAACAGTAGAATAAGAGGGCTGGGTGAGGTGGCTCACGCCTGTAATCTCAGCACTTTAGGAGACTGAGGTGGGCGGATCACTAGGTCAGGAGTTTGAGACCAGCCTGATCAACATGGTGAAACCCCTGTCTCTACTAAAAATACCAAAATTAGCTTCGTGGGGTGGTGGGCACCTGTAATTCCAGCGACTTGGGAGGCCGAGGCAGGAGAATCGCTTGAAACCAGAAGGCGGAGGTTGCAGTGATCCGAGACTGTGCCATTGCACTCCAACCTGGGCGAAAGAGTGAAACTCCATCTCAAAACAAACAAAAAATCAGTAGAATAAGTGTATAATTTAGACATATCCACACAATGATTATTAAACGGTGATCAGAATGAACAGATTATAGCTACATATAAAAATACATGGTTCTCAGAAGTAGCATGATGAACAAAAGGAGCCAGACACTAACAGCACATGATTCCATTTATATAAATTCAAAAGCAGGTAAAACTAATCAATAGTGTCAGAAGTCAGGAGATTGATTACCCTTGTTGGAGAATGGGGAAAGGGTTTGACAGAGGGTATCAAGGGGGTTCCTGAGGTGCTAGTAATGTTCTGTCTCTTGGTTTAAGCATTGGTTACATGGGTGTGTTCATTTTGTGAAAAATCATCAAGCTTACACTTTTTCATTTGCATGTTATTCAAAAAGTATATACAAAAAGTATTGAAAGTGTTGGCAATTCTGGAAAAATCACATTTCACTGTTAACATTTAAAGGCTATATGGAGAACCAATTGAACAAATGAACCTTTTAGAATATATGCTCTCAGAATTATACGATTATCAAGGCACTATTGTGTTTCTGGAGCTGTTACAGTCTTATTTGTGTTACAAGAAGAATAAAGTAGCTGTTGTTAATGATCTCTTTTTATTGTAACCAGGTTTTTGGGATGCCCCAAAGGAGGACATCTTTTCTTTTTGGTCTGTTTTGAGTCACCAAGTCAAAATGTTCATCTATTCTTTTACTACAGTAAAGAATGATCAGCCAAGTAGTTGTGCCTTCGGAATATTCGTGTGTTTACGAGTGCTAGTATGTTTTCCTTCCCACTGATTGTTATATCAGCGAGTGAGCTGCAGTCTTGCATGTGTGTGTATTTTACATGTTCTTTTGGCTTTTAAGGTATCACTTCACATGTAAGCAGAATTTAGAGTGTTTTTCCCAAACAGAGCCCTTTTTGTGACTTTTCTTATTGTCACTTTTGGTTTTTCCAGTGACTTAAGGATAAATCACCTCAAGCATTTATCCTTTGTATTACAAACAATACAATTATATTATTTAGTTATTTTTAAATAATATAGTTAAATTATTATTGACTATAGTCACCCTGTTGTACTATCAAATTCTAGGTCTTATTCATTCTTTTAATTATTTTGTACCCATTAATCATTGCCACTTCCTAAGAATTTTTATTGGTTGATTAGTTGATTGATTGAGATGGCAGTTTTGCTGTGTTGGATAGGCTGGTCTTGAGCTCTTGGCCTCAAGTGACCCTCCCACTTCAGCCTCCTGAGTAGCTGTGACTGACTACAGGTACAAAATACTACGCCTATCTAATTAAATTTGTTTTTGTAGAGACGAGGTCTCACTAGGTTTCCCAGATAGTTTTTGAAATCCTAGCCTTAAGCGATCCTCCCACTTTGGCCTGGGACTACAGGCATGATCCACTGTGCCTCACCAATAATGTTTTTGATAATCAGTGACTGCTTACTAACTTACAGTTTGTGTGACATGCCATACATATATGATTTTATTTCATTTATTCTGTGCAACAGTCCTGTAAAGTAGGAACTATAATTGCTACTACTGAAGAAATAAAGACAGGAAGTTCTATGTAACTTGCCCAAGCTAGTAAGTGATGGAATTAGGAATTCAGGTATATGTCTGCATACTTCCCAGTGGTAACCTATGTTTCCCCATTCTCCTGAATGGTGTGAGCGGATTACTTCTTAAACACCAGGTACATTCCCACCTTTATCTTAGCTCTTTCACTTTGCAGATCCACTGCCTATTAGGCCCTTACTTGTTTGTTTGTCCCTTTCTCATCATCTCACTCTACCCATCCTTCAAGGCACAGCTCAAGTCCCATCTGTTCAGTGATTTCTTCCTCCCTGTCTCCAATTTTAGAATACTCCTTAGCCCTGCCACACATTTTCTACTTTCACTGCTTTGAATCCATCTTTTTTTATATGGATGCTTTAGTTTAAACTTTAGATTGTAACCTCCTCCTTGAGGAAAGGGCTTGGATTATAGATTTTGCTTGTATTCTCTGCAGTGTCTTATAATGTAGTAGATGCTCCCTAAATGTATATGTTGACCAGTTGAAATGATAATAGAATCCTTAATAGCTGAAGATATGTAATGTGTATCTAAGACTCTTGGTTATTTGAGCTTCTTGAAGTACTTTATATATCCAACTTACAGTCTTAATTCAGAACTAGGAATGACATGTTTAGGTTAGAGTTGGATACTGTTTTCTAGACAGGAAGCTTAGTAATTGTTGCTATGTACTGTTCCAAATCCGAATAGTTCTTTGTATCTGGAACCTGAACCGAAGAGCCAGTGTCTCACCACAGGGAGAAGTAAGCAATTCATTGTCTCACCACTGGCTCTTTGGTTCAGGCTAACAGTGTATCTCATCTGGATTATATTAACAGCTTCCTAATTAGTCTCCCTGCTTTCGTCCTTTCTTCCCTGTGGTCATAACTCAGTAGTGGAAATGATAACTTCAGGCAGAAGGAGACTTACCTGGTAGCTGCTGATCTCACTCAGTAAAAGACAAAGTTCTTCAAGTGGCCTATGGGTAGTGACGATAAACTGGCTCTCTGGAGGTGGAAAAGCTTCTGATTTGTAGCATTTGCCTGTTTTCCTGTTATAATTACTCCCACTCTGGCTGATTCAAAGTTCTAGAATGTACAGCAATCTGCTCTCCAGCCAGCGTTGCCTTCAGCACATCACTGTTGAACATTTGGCTCCCTGTCTGACTCCCATCTGCTGCCACTTTCCCTCTTGCCCACTCCATTTTGTGATACTGACCTCCTTGCTATTCCTCAAGCATGCTGAACATGCATCCACCTCATAGGATTTTTGCATTGCAGTTTTCTGTCATTAGAATGCTCTTCTCCTGAATATATGCAGGTTTTCTTATTTCTTGTCCCTCTCAAGTCTCTGCTCAAATATTGTATTCTCAGTAAGGTCTTCCATGATCTCCCTGCATGAAATTTTAATTTTATTGGTTGTTCGGAGATGATTTTAATATACACTACAGTGTTTTTGTAGTTGTCTGATGCCTTGCTGTAGTGATGCATTACTGCTATTTCTAGGCTGTGTCTTCTGTGGGTGGGTATAATGGTTATATTTGCTGTTGAGACTTAAAAAGAAGCATTTCATTTTGTTTGTAACAAAAATATCTGTGATATGTATAAACAAATCAGTTTGGGATTCTTATTGGTAATTGCAACTTGAATTACTATTCGCTTAAGCTCCTTATGGGGAATGCAACAATATTTATGATTAAGTGTTATGTTTGGTAGGGTATTGTTCTCACAATAACATCATTGTGGGTTTGAAGATCTGTGCTAAGTAATGAGAACATGGAATTTATACATTTTATTTGAATATAAAGTGGGTTTATAAGGAATTTTTAGTATAAATATTAAAATGTATCAATTAGTATAACTTACTGATTTATTGTATTTTTAAAATGCACAGGTGCCTGTAATCCCAGTTACTTGGGAGGCCAAGGCAGGAGATTTGTTTGAACTCGGCAGGTGGAGGTTGCAGTGAGCCGAGATGATGCCATTGCACTCAAGCCTGGGCAACAAGAGCAAAACTGTCTTAAAAAAAAAAATATATATATATATATATATATGACTATATATATGACTATATATATATATATATATATATATATATATATATATATATATGACTTCTTAAGAACTAGATGCCACCTTTTCCCCTTAACCTCAGCTGTTTCTTTTTCTTTTCTTTTCTATTTTATTAAGGAACTTTAACCTTCCGCTTGACTTAGTCTAGGCGTAGCCAACATTACAATGAGGTAACAAGATTGAGTTGTAGTTATTGCCACTTTCTTCTTTTTTTTTTTTGCACTTAACTTTTTTTTACAAGCAAAATTCTAATGTAACCAGAGATGAAAACCTGACAGCTATAGTTACTTTTTAAAAATTAATCTTTCAGGGGTAACTATGATAACCCATTTTTGGGGGAAATTTGATTTATAAGTCAAAGAAGAGAGTAGCTTGAAGTGAAAGTTGTTACTTCTTTCCATAGATGATTAAGAAATAGAGAAAAAGTCTGTTTCTTTTTCTATGAAGCCTTTTGTTACTTTATTGGGTGACATTTTAACTAAAATTTACATTATTTCTTTCCTCAAGAGTATTGGACATGGGAGAAAAAGTCCCTTTTCCTTATCAAAGCTTAATTCCCTTTGTTCTATTATTGTTATCTTTAAAAAATGTTTATTTTCTAGTCTTTTTTTCTGCAATTAAGTTTTTAAAATTGCCAAATTTGTCAGAGAGAACAAAGATTAAATTAATAAACTTAGTTTTTTTTTGTATGTATGATGCTATGATTCTTATTTTTTCTAACATATTCAGAATCATTCATTTAAAAGAATTATTTATGATAAAAGTACTAAATCTTTTATCATAGAAAACTGAGATGTACAGAAAACTGAGGTGTACAGAAAAATAGAAGAAAGAAAAAGTGCTACTCAGAGACAACCATTGTTAACATTTTCATGTATTTTCTTCTAGACATTTTTTTAATGGAATTCATCTTGCTTTTGTAAAGGAATAGATTTTTTTTTTTTTTTTTTTTTTTTTTTTTTTTTTTTTTTTGAGATGGAGTTTCACTCTTGTTACCCAGGCTGAAGTGCAATGGCGCAATCTTGGCTCACCGCAACCTCTGCCTCCCAGGTTCAGGCAATTCTCCTGCCTCAGCCTCCTGAGTAGCTGGGATTACAGGCACGTGCCACCATGCCCAGCTAATCTTTTTGTATTTTTAGTAGAGACGGGGTCTCATCATGTTGACCAGGATGGTCTCGATCTCTTGACCTCGTGATCCACCTGCCTCAGCCTCCCAAAGTGCTGGGATTACAGTCTTGAGCCACTGCGCCCGGCCTAGGAATAGATCATTTTTATAGATAACATAAAACCATGTAACTTACCATTGAAGACAACTCAAGGGAGAAAACCCATGTAACTATATTTTGCTTCCTTTGCTCAGCATTATACCAACTATTTAACAAACTTGTCATTCACATTTAATGGCAGCATAACATTCCAGAGTGACTGTATCAATATTTGTGCTTGCAGTATGCTTTTCAAAATATATTTTGGTTTTGGTAGCACATTTGAGAATTTTAAAGGTAAATATTCTTTTCTCATTTTCACCTGATGACTTTTGTTTGTAGTTTGTTGCTTTGCAAATAGAATAGGTTACTGCCCTGACCGTGTTTCTTGTACACTTACAAGTAAGAGCCACAAATTATAATAATGTTATTCAGAACATCTTTAAAGTCTATCTGTTTCAGATGGTATCTTTGAGAACTTTTAACACAAACTTTTGGATTCTTCTAAGTCTTTGGAAAGCCCATCCTTTTGTCTCTAGATTTGCTCATCAAGAATGTTAAGAAATAGCTTATGATTCTTTAATATAGTTATGTGGATATAGTATATTTTTTAAAAATCAACTCCCTGTTACACATTTATGTTGTTTCCAAGTCTTTTGCAGTTATTTGCATTGCTGTGGTGAATAACCTTGTGCATTCATCATTGCTTGTGTATGAGTTTATAGAATGTGTTCCTAAAGGTAGAAGGTATTGCCTGGTGTGGTGGCTCATGCCTGTAATCTCAACACTTTGGGAGGCTTAGGTGGGCGAATCACAAAGTCAGGGGTTCAAGACCAGTTTGGCCAACATGGTGAAACCCCGTCTCTACTAAAAATACAAAAAAATTACCTGGATATAGTGGTGGACGCCTGTAATCCCAGCTACTCTGGAGGCTGAGTCAGGCGAATCACTTGAACCCAGGAGGCAGAGGTTGCAACAAGCCGAAATTGCACCACTGCACTCCAGCCTGGGTGACAGAGTAAGACTCCATCTAAAAAAAAAAAAGAAGTAGAAGATATCAGAATTACTATCTGCTGACATTTTTGCCAACACAATTTGGTACTAAACGTTCTGACTGGTGAGAAAATGGTATCTCATTGTAGGTTTAATATTTATTTCTTGTATAAGTGAAGTTGAGCATCTTTTAAAAATCTTTTAAAACTCATAGAGATTTTTTTTCCTTTGTAATTTGTAGGAGCTCTTGTATATTAGGTAAACTAATCCTTTGTGATCTTAGCTGCATTTCTCCCTAACCCCAACCCCTAACACAGGTTTGTCACTTTTTAACATTTTAAGTCGCTTAAGTCTGAATCTGGACATTTAAAGGGCTGTATTATATATGAAAGTAGGGAACTATCTGTAAAGGTTGCCAAGTAAACACAGTTGTTAGTCCTGAATATATTTGAAGACAACTATGTGGATGAAGTTTAGATTAGATTCATTCTTTCTCTTTATGGAGAAGCAAATTACAGCTCAATATATGGAAGAATTTTCTCTCATTACATCAGCTTCAAAATGGAATGGACATCCTTGGGAATAGATGGATTCTTTGTTACTAGATTTGTTATTGGAAAGGAGATGCCAGCCTTTTCCCTAGTTCGTTACAAAAAATAAGCACTTAGTGTTGAATAAATGGATCTTTGGGCATCTGGATGGTTGAATTAGCTGGTTTTTAAATAACTTTCATACTGTGTTTATTATTTATTTTTTTGAAGCAAGGTCTCATGTTGTCATCTAGGCTGTAGCACAGTGGTGCGAACATGGCTTGCTACCCTGAACCTTGACTTCCTGGGCTCAGGGAATCCTTTCACCTCAGCCTCTCAAGTAGCTGGGTCTGCATACATATGCTCCCATACCTGGCTAATTTTTAAATTTTTTCGTAGAGATGGAATCCCACTGGTCTTTCGTAGAGATAGAATGCCTAAGCTGGTCTCTAACTCCTGGGCTCAAGTGATCTTCCCACTTAAGCCTCCCAAAGGGTTGGGATTACAGGTGTGAGCCATTGTGCTTGGCTCATACTATTTTCATTTTAAAAATATTAATGTAGGCCAGGCACAGTGGCTTATGCCTGTAATCCCAGCACTTTGGGAGGCAGAGGTGGGTGGATCACCTGAGGTCAGGAGTTTGAGACCAACTTGACCAACATGGTGAAAGTTCGTCTCTACTAAAATACAAAAATTAACCAGGCATGTGGTGGGTACCTGTAATCTCCGCTGCTTGGGAGGCTGAGGCAGGAGAATCGCTTGAACCCAGGAGGCAGAGGTTGTAGTGAGCCGAGATCACAGTATTGCACTCCAGCCTGGGCAACAAGAACAAAACTCCGTCTCAAAAAAAAAAAAAAAAAAAAAAAAAAAGTATATGTTTATACATACTGCCTTTCATATAACAAAAATCATATTTCTTTCCTCCTTTCTTTCTTTTTCTTTTTCTTTTTTTTTTTTTGAGATAGAGTTTTGCTCTTGTTGCCCAGGCTGGAGTGCTATGGCATGATCTCGGCTCACTGCAGTCTCCGCCTCCTGGGTTCAAGCAATTCTCCTGCCTCAGCCTCTCAAATAGCTGGAAATACAGGCATGCACCACACGCCCAGCTAATTTTGTATTTTTAGTAGAGACGGGGTTTCTCCATGTTGGTCAGGCTGGTCTCAAACTTCCAACCTCAGGTGATCCGCCTGCCTTGGCCTCCTGAAGTTCTGGGATGGCAGACGTGAGCCACCATGCCCAGCCCTTTCCTCCTTTCTTGCCTGGTTCTCTTTCCTTCCCATTTTCCTCCAAGGTAACCATGTGGTATATATATCCTTCCATATTTTCCCTCATACTTGAATGATTATCCTACCTGTTTTTATTTATGTATTTTAAGATAGGATCTGGCTTTGTTGCCAGGCTGGTCTTGAACTCCTGGGCTCAAGTGATCCTCCCACCTCAGCCTCTAGAGTAGACAGAACCATAGGCATTGACCTTGGCACCTGGTTCATCCTGTTTGTGTTTTTGTCTGTCACCACACACATACGTTTGTGTGTGTGTGTGTGTGTGTGTGTGTGTGTGTGTAGTTTGTTTTATAAAATTGAATCATATTGACATTCTTTCCTGTATTTTGTTTTTCTCACCTAGTAATAATAGAGCTTCCTCTAAGTCAAGTGATAAAGCTCTAAGTTATTAATTCAGTGACTGTAAATATGTCATCATGTATGGGATTATTCCATGGTGCAGCTGTACTTTTGTTTATTCAGCTGATATTTTCCTGGTAGACATTCACTTTGTTTCTGTTTTTTTTTTTTTTTTTTTTTGGTCACTGTGAACATTGTAATAAGCCTCTTGTACATATCCTTACAGGTAGGTTTATGAGATAAGTAGTGGGATTTCTGGTTCAAAGTATATGTAGATATGATATATGCATATTTAATAATGCAGATTGAGTATTCCTAATCTGAAAAAATGCAAAATTCAATATTCAAAACACTTCTGGTCCAAAGCATTTCCAGTGAGGAATACTCAACCTGTATTTAATAATTACTGCCAGATTGCTTCTCTTAACCAACTTTCCAGGGTTCCAAAATCCCTTCTGGTTCATGTAAGGCCATAAAATATAATTGTATAGTCTTCTTATAGGATTTTCTGGATTATTCAAGACTTTAAGAGTTCTATTTATAAAATTGATCATCTTCTGAATGACTGTGTTACCTTAGTATAAAATAAAACAAAAGTCTTTCATCAAAGCTCTAGTACCTGGAAAATATTTTAATACACTAGAAGGTAGCCAGGCACAGTGGCTCATGCCTGTAATCCTAGCACTTTGGGAGGCTGAGGTGGGTGGATCATGAGGTCAGGAGTTGAAGACCAGCTTGGCCAAGATGGTAAAACCCTGTCTCTACTAAAAATATAAAAATTAGCCGGGCATGGTTGCGGGCGCCTGTAATCTCAGCTACTCAGGAGGCTGAGGCAGGAGAATTGCTTGAACCTGGGAGGTGAAGGTTGCAGTGAGCCAAGATCTCACCACTGCACTCCAGCCTGGGTGACAGAGCAAGACTCCATCTCAAAACAAACAAACGAAAATAGGCTAGAAAGTAAATTGAGTTGAGACAGATTTTAATATATAGCTTTGGGGATGGGGGTCAGGAAATAAAGGCCATTTTGGCAATAGATTTTTGTCTTTGGAGTGGGTATCCGCTTGGTTGCAAGAGGATTAATTATAGGAATCTTTTCCTCTTGTAGTCTCTCAGCTTGAACAGATAAATATAGAGAACCAATGCTCAGAGAGGGAATGCTGTAGAGAACGTGTGGGTAGCTGCTGTAGTTTTACACAGCAGATAACATCTAGGATAAAGAACAGATGAAAATACTCATTGAGGATTAGTGTTCTTGAAACATCATCAAATGGAACATTCTCCAAGCCTAGCATTCAGAGCCATTCATAATCTTGCTCATATTGCATGTCTGATAATATTTCCCATCGAGCCCAACTTACCTTTCCCTAATCCCACTTTATTCTCTGCCTGCTACATTCATTCCCAGTGCCAGACATTTGTTTTATCTTTGGAAGATACATCTCTCCCTTTCTACATTCCTGATTACAATCTGTCTTTTCACTACTCCACTCAAGTGTCTTCACCTTCATAAAGCCTCTTTGCTTTCCCTAGTCCACATTGATCATTTTTCGCTCTTAACTCCTGGAGTACTGATATTTTGAATTCTTCCTGCTGGTTCCCGAGTGTGTGTGTGTGTGAGAGTGTGTGTGTGTGTGTGTGTGTGTGTGTGTGTGTGTGTAGCAGTAGGAAGTTTTTTTTGAGTGTCTCCTGTATGAGAAGCACTGTGCTAAATGCTGGATTTATAGGAATGAACACGATAGATAATGTCCCTGTCCTTAACAAGTTTTATATTCTTGTGGGGAGAGACAGCTAATACATAATTAACAAGAAAATATCAGTAAGAATCTGATGAAAAAATGTATGAAGAATGAATCAGATCTCTTAGTTGCAAATGGCAAAGCCCAGTAGTTAATTTAAGCAGAAAAAATATTGTTTTTCTTTTTAAAGGACGTTAGATAGCTCACAGAATCTTCAGGGATGCCAGAGAACCAGTCTTGGACTCTACTTAGCCAGGAAAAATGCCCAAATTATACCACTGAACTAGATCATTGGGGACTACTGCTTTTGCCACTGGGAATAGGTATTGGAACTTGTAACTGTCTGTGTTGAGTATGAGATGCCATTGCTTGGACCTCTGCTATTTCTGCTTCTGAAAGAAAGCTGATATCATTCAAAAATGTTCTTTGAAGTGGATTTCGCGTAGTGTCTCCATTATATCACTTGTTTCCTAATTGAAATATCATGTGAATGTGTTTTATTGGCATAGCATAGGTCAGTTACCTGCTTCCTGTTTGCAAGAGAGGCTGGGTAATGAATTTCTGACTTTTATTTTGAGGAGGCAGTATTTATGGGATGAGAAATTCACTAAACAAGAAAGGCTGTTTAAAGTTACTGAATAGTTAACTGGTTAATTATTAGTAGTTAAACTATGGGAAATTTGATACATTAGAGTGATTGGAGGATTAATTTAGATTTGAGCAGTCAGAGAAGATTTCTCTGAGTTCATGATACTTAAGCTGCGACATACATGGCAAGGAGAAATCCATGTAAAGAAAGGTACGGGTGAAGAGTATTTCAGTAGAGAAAACAAGTGAAAAGCCCCTGGTTTGAAATTGGGGTGGGGGTTTAGGGCTTGGATATTATATGAACTTATACTCAAAACAGGAAAGAACAGCAGGATGGCTAATGTGTTGGGAATGTGGGAGTGAGGGGGAGTATAGTATAAGATAACACTGGGGAGAAGATTCTGTTTTAACATAAGTTTGAGGACACTCAGCTTATTTCCTTTCCTACTCTGAGAATGCCTCGTTGAGTGTAGGGATGAAATTATATGTATATGGATAAGAAAGGCATTCCTGTGTTATTAAACCCGTGAACTATTGGATACCATGGAGGAACTAAAATTATTTGTATATTTGTTTAGAAGGAGAACAATATGAGGGATCTAGCAAAGCTAAGAAATACTAGAAAGACTGTGTTTCCAGTGGGTAGAGGGATGAAACCTGTTTTTATTCTAGTGTCCAAACCTGGTGGGCCTTGAAAAGAATTGTTTCTTCATTCTTACCTTGGTATCCAGGAACAGTGTATTATGGTTGTAGTTACTTGTACGTATTGTGCTAGCTTTCAGGACTGCTTCAAAATAGCAAAAGGCTCTAAATCCAAATGTACACTGATAGATCTTTCCTATTAAAGAATAGCATTATATGGTAAAGTGGTAGAAAACTGTTTTCTAGACGGCCATGGTGGTTCATGCCTGTAATCCCAGCACTTTGAGAGGCCAAGGTGGGTGGATCACCTCAAGTCAGGAGTTTGAGACTGGCCTGATCAACATGGTGAAACTCTATCTGTACTGGAAAAAAAAAAAAAAAATTAGCCGGGTTTGGTGGCGGGCACTTATAATCCCAGCTGCTTGGGAGTCTGAGGCAGGAGAATCACTTGAATCTGGGAAGCAGAGGCTGCAGTGAGCTGAGATCACATCACTGCACTCCAGACAGAACAAGACTCTGTCTCACAAAAAAAAAAAAAAAGAAAAACTGCTTTTTATATTCCTTTTAAAAAAGAAATCAGTCCTCTAAACAAGTGAGGTAAATTTGCCTTTGGAATGTTAGAAGAGTAACCGCTCTGGTTAAAGTAGTTTCTGCTTCTTGCTCACTCTTTTTTATTTGTGAAACTCAGCTCCTCATGCTAGAACAGATAGATTTATCTAATATTTTCATACTGTGGCATGGTATTTGGACTTCAGATGCGCTGGACTTCAGATATAAGTGGTAATACTTAAGAGTTACTCAACCTTGGCATGACTGATATTTTGTTTCAGATAATTCTTGGTTCTTGGGAGGCTCTCTTGTGCATTGTAAGACGTTTAGCAGCATTCCTGGCCTCTACCCACTAGGTGAAGGTAGCACTTCCTTCCCTAGCTGATATCCAAAAATATATTTAGACTTTGCCAAATATCACCTGTGGTTGAAAACCATTGCTCTGTCTCTCTTCGGCATTCTTTTTTTTTTTTTTTTTTTTTTTTTTTTTTGAGACAGAGTTTGGCTCTGTCATCTAGGCTGGAGTGCAGTGGCGTGATCCTGGCTCACCATTAACCTTGGTGTCCAGAGTTCAAGCGATTTTCCTGCCTCAGCCTCCTGAATTGCTGGGACTACAGGCATGCGCCACCACACCCGGATAATTTTTTTTTTTTTTTTGAGATGGAGTCTTACTCTGTCGCCCAGGCTGGAGTGCAGTGGTTTTATTTTGGCTCACTGCAACTTCTGCCTCCTGGATTCAAGCAATTCTCCTGCCTCAGCCTCCTGAGTAGCTGGGACTACAGGCACATACCACCATGCCTGGCTAATTTTTATATTTTTAGTGGAGGTGGGGTTTCACCATATTGGCCAGGCTGGTCTTGAGCTCCTGACCTTGTGATCCGCCCGCCGTGGCCTCCCAAAGTGCTGGGATTATAGGCGTGAGCCACTGCACCTGTCCTCTTTTTTTTTGTATTTTTAGTAGAGATGGGGTTTCACCGTGTTGGCCAGGCTGGTATCCAACTCCTGACCTGAAGTGATCTGCTTGCCTTGGCCTCTCAAAATGCTGGGATTATAGGCATGAGCCATCATGCCCAGCCTTCAGCATTCTTTTAAAATGTATTCTATTGGTCCTTTCTTTTTTGTTTTTGAGATGAAGTCTTGCTCTGTTGCTTAGGCTGGAGTGCAGTGGAACCAGTCAGCCTCCCGGGTTCAAGTGATTCTCCTGCCTCAGCCTCCCGGATAGCTAGGATTACAGGCGGGTTTCACCATGTTGGCCAGGCTGGTCTCGAACTCCAGACCTCAGGTGATCTGCCCACCTTGGCCTACCAAAGTGCTAGGATTGCAGACATGAGCCACCATGCTGGCCTATTGGTCCTTTCTAATTATATCTGATGACCACACCCTGTAGATGTTTTGCCAAGAATGTATGCATGTGAACACTCTTAGAATATGATCTCTTTATCTTAAATATGCAGAAAGTTTTAACATAGTTTTAAAATGAGAAGACAGAATCCCTTTTCCCCTTGTGTATGTCATTTGGATTTTTCGAATACTTCTTTTGTAAGATCAGATAAGATTATGTATGCAGTAGTGCACTGTGGGCAATGCAGTGGTTGATTATGCAACAACTATTTTGCCTTTTCCCCATTGTGCAGCAGTATGGTTTCTGCAGTGACCCTAGTCTCAGGTGTGAGTTCTGATTAGCCTAAGCCAGTTGGTGTTTAAAAAATTATTATTGTTTTCAGAGAGATGGATTTTCACCATATTGTCCAAGCTGGTCTCAAATGCCTAGGCTCAAGGAATCCACCTACCTTGGCCTCCCAAATTGTTGGATTTACAGGTGTGAACCACTGCGCCTGGCCCCCAGCTAATATTTTTTAAAAAAATTCTTCTTAGTAGGAATGTAGTCTCACTATATTGCCAAGGCTGATTTTGAATTGGCCTCAAGTGATCCTCCCGCTGCAGCCTCCCAAAGCCCTGGATTACAGGTGTGAACTACCATACCTGGTGGCCTCATTCTTTTTAAATGGCTAGAAAAAAAAAAATAGGGATGCGTAGAGATCAAGCCTGTGAGAAAACAGAAATTAACCTCACTTGTTAAGATTTAGATCCTTTTATTATAGATACTCTGGTCACTGAGTACCCAAGGAGTGGATATTGGAAAGCTATAGCTGTCCTTAACTTCAGTGTCAAAGAGTAGTAATTGCTCTTTTTAAAAAAGCTTTATTGAGAATTAATTCATGTAGCATAACATTCACCCTCTTAAAGTATACAATTCAGTGGTTTTTAAGGTACGCATAGAATTCTGCAACTCTAACCAGAACGTTTCCCAGGAAAACAACAGCAACAACAACCAGCCATGCCCATTAGCAGTCACTCGATATTCTCCTCTATACCCAGCCTGTGGAGGTAATCAGATCTATGTCACAGGATTTGTTCAAGCAGAAGCTGGATGAACACTTGGTAGGGACAGTGTATTTTAGTATCACTAGTTGGGTATAGGAATGGAGAAGGTGCCTAATTATATAGAATATCTTTGTGGATCTTCAACCTTGATATTAATATTTTATAATGATAGAACATTGCTTGGCCGGGTGCGTTGGCTCACGCCTGTAATCCCAGCACTTTGGAGGGCCGAGGCGGGTGGATCACGAGGTCATGAGATCGAGACCATCCTGGTCAACATGGCGAAACCCCGTCTCTACTAAAAATACAAAAAATTAGCTGGGCATGGTGGCGTGTGCCTGTAATCCCAGCTACTCAGGAGGCTGAGGCAGGAGAATTGCCTGAACTCAGGAGGCGGAGGTTGCGGTGAGCTGTGATCGCGCCATTGCACTCCAGCCTGGGTAACAAGAGTGAAACTCCGTCTCAGAAAAAAAAAAAAGATAAAGAACATTGCAGAATACTGGGATTTAAAGTGTTAATAGTGGTTGTCTCTGGGGGATGGGATAGGAGACTGTCATTTTCCATGCTATATACTTTTGTGTTTAATTCTAGTTTCTACAATGAGTATATATTGCTCTATTTTTTTTTTCTTGAGAGGGAGTCTCACTCTGTCACCCAAGCTGGAGTGCAATGGAATGGCATGGTCTCAGCTCACTGCAACCTCTGACTCCTGGGTTCAAGTGATTCTCCCACCTCAGCCTCCCAAGTAGCTGGGACTACAGGTGGGTGCCACCATAGCCGGCTAATTTTTTGTATTTTTTAAATAGAGACAGGGTTTCACTATGTTGGTCAGGCTGGTCTCGAACTCCTGATCTCGTGATCCACTGCCTTGGCCTCCCAAAGTGCCGGGATTACAGGTGTGAGCCACCACGCCTGGCCACTCTGTTAATAACAGTTGTAAGTACTTGTTTCTTGGCTAGTGACACTGGTGCAAAAAAAATAAAATACTCTTGCAAATCAACACAAATTAATACTTTAAAAATTTTTCAAAAGTAACTTATTAAGTTACTATAAACAATTCAAATGTTTAGAAACCCTCAGTATTGACAGATTTGTGTATACATGAATGTGGAATATATGGGTTTTTTTTTTTTTTTTTTTGCCATTGGAAGACTGATTTGGTTAATGAGCCTTTTTTCTTTTGGGTAGTTGATCTGGTTGGTGACAATGGGTGTTAGCTGGGCTTTGACAGATCATTCTACATCCTCAGATTTACCTTCAGCCCCAGGGTTTGGATTATCAGATAACTAAATAATAAGGCCCTTACTGCTACTGCCTAGTACCCCTGTCCAAAGGCTTAGTCCTAAAAGGAAGTGAGAGTGGAAAAAATTGTTGCATTCTTAGGAAAATATTCCTTCTAACCCAGGCATCTTTTGTTTTTTTCCCCAGGTGGTTCTGTTGTATCCCCCAGAGACCAAGGCTTGGCCCTTTATGCTTATTAGGAAAGAAGGATTATGACCAACAGTTGCCTCCTGGAGATGTTTAGGAGAAACGTTGCTAAGCTGCTTTAGTAAATAGATCGTAAACAAAAACTGAGCCACACCTCCTGCCGCCATTACTATCTTAGTAAATGTTTGCTTAGGTTCTTGATTATTTAAATGCTGTTGTTCTCCCATGTACTTAAAAAATCTGTAACATTTTGTCAGTGAAGAGATTTATTAATATGCTTCTTTGCCTTAGCTCAATAAGTGCCTTTTTGATGATTTTTTAGGGCAGGCATTTAGAAGTCTAAATGGTGGACAATCTTGGACATTGTTGCTTGCTGTCAACATAAAGCTGTTTGCTGTTTGCGGTGGTAGTACTAGGAAAAATGTGTTAGCATTTGCTAAAAGAGGTTTCACAGGCTGGTCGCTTTCAGTGTTTAAAAAAAGTTTCTACAAGACTGTTTATAATTCACTACAGTGTTCCCTGTAGTGAAGCGTGTGGGGCATATGAATTGTGGTTTAAACTCTAAATGGCCACAAACATTTTTCTTGAATATGATTCTTAAGTTGCTTTCTCTAAACTTCAAAAATTCTTCAGTTGATACTATAGTAATTGTTGATACCATAGTAGTTGTGTATTTCAAACTCTCGAGTCATGAGTCTTTAGCATATGTTAGTGTCTTGGAGGTCAGGAAGAACGAAGTCACTAATGTTAATAGCAGAAACTTTAGCAATATAGGAATAAAAGTGGTAATATAGATGAGTGGGAACCTTAATTTAGGAAATACCTGTTTAAAAAAAATACTATTTTGTACCCTCTGTGTAAAATGCCCATTGCTAGGTCTTGGCTCCAGACTTTAAAGAGCATGTTTGTAATGGATTGATAATTTCAAATGTAAAGGGTGTGGATAAGGAAAGCAGCCCTATATGTATTTCTTAGAAGGAAAGTTGGCATTATTTCCCCTTTTTCTTTCTCTCTCTCTTTTTTTTTTTTTGAGATGGTGTCTCACTCTGTTGCCTGGGCTGAATTGAAATGGTGCTATCTCAGCTTATTGCAAACTCTGCCTCCTAAGTTCAAGTGATTCTTGTGCCTCAGCTTCCCAATTAGCTGGGACTATATGCCACTATGCCCAGCTAATTTTTGTATTTTTAGTAGAGATGGGGTTTTACCATGTTGGTCGGGCTGGTCTTGAACTCCTGGCCTCAAGTGATCTTCCCGCCTTGGCCTCCCAAAGTGTTGGGATTTCAGGCATGAGCCACCACTCCTGGCCTGTTTCCCCTTTTTCTGTTTCCTACCTTTGACTTGAAGTTCAAGAGTGAGCTATGTAGACACCAGGGCAACAAGCTGTTTATTATATTCATAGATGCTCCATATTCTTTGGCTTTTAAGTTGGCATGGGAGCAGGGATGAACAGTGGAATTGTTGGGGTTATCTTTAGGTACAATTGCTGCTTTAGTAGTCTTTAGGACTTACAGGCTTTTGCAAGTTAATGCAGATGGATAAATATTTCAAATGAATGAAAAAACCTAGACTGGAACTGGAAACAGAGTTATAGTCTGTTATAAGTAAAAACCACTGGAAAAAGCTTTCAAATTCTGTTAATATTACAAAACTAATGATTACAGTAATCAAGAAGAATTTATTTGGGGAAGATGAAGGGGAAGTAGGAGTAAAGTTATATGAATAAGTATCCTGATGGCTCTGAGAAATTCCTCCCACTCTTTCCTCCTTAGTTATATGTCCAACAAATCAAAAATAGCCTCCTAGAGTGAAGAAGAAAGTCAATCATGTATAGCAAGTAAGTATATCCTACATGCTGGATTTAGCTTTTAGATTGAGCAAATGTTAGAAAAGACTCTTTTTTCCTCTGGTTTGTGCTATTTGTTTTAGATGAAGTGGGGCGGAAAGACAAAGAGCCTTTCTAGAAAGTTTATGCTAAGCAAGGAAATGTGGATTTTTAATTGCCTTGAGAAAAGAAATGTTGAGTGCTGATAGCCATGATGCTGACATCTCAGCCCCCTCCCTTTTTTTTTTTTTTTTTAAATGGTTAAGAGTTATAAATAACAGAGCAAAAGGAAATGTTATGTAAAACTTACAGTTTCTTATCTGTGGAAATGCTATATTTGGCACTCAGTTTTTAATGGTCATTCCTCTACTTAAAATCCTCTGTTGCCTGTTGCCTGGAGAATGAAGCTTAAAATCTGTGAACTTTGGTATTGAAAGCCCTTGATGGTTGAACTCAGCCTAGCCTTCCAGTTTTTTTTTTTTTTTTTCCTTTCCTTTTTACAAGGTAGCCTTTTGCTGTGCTGGATTCCTGAGATGTCTTATGATTCTCGGACTTTGTTTACATCTTTTTGTGTGGGATTTCCTCCTGTTCTTTTTCTGCTGGTCAAAATGCTCATTTTTTTTTTTTTTTTTTTTAAAGTCTTCAGCTGTTTTGTTTATACTATTATTAGGACACTCTTCTCATCATTGTATTCAGCTAGAGACAAAAATATATTTGGGTGTGTATTTGAAGACACATAACTATGTGTACTTAAACACTGTAAACATTATGGTTTAAATGTCATGCCACATTTTTTTCTTTTTTTTCTTGAGATGGAGTTTCACTCTTGTTGCCCAGGCTGGAGTGCAATGGCTCGATCTTGGCTCACCACAACCTCTACCTCTTGGGTTCAAGCCATTCTCCTGCCTTAGCCTCCCGAGTACCTAGTATTACAGGCATGCGCCACCATGCCTGGCTAATTTTTTGTAATTTTAATAAGAGATGGGGTTTCTCCATGTTGGTCAGGCTGTTCTCGAACTCCTGACCTCAGCTAATCTCCCTGTTTCGGCCCCCCAAAGTACTGGGATTACAGGTGTGAGCCACTGTGCCTGGCCTTCTGCATTGTAGATGTATAGTAAATTATAATTAAATTACTAAAGTAGAAACTATGAATTGGGAGAGTCTAGGTGTAATGTACCTTAAAATTTTTTTTGACTACTAGTGACTAATCTTCAAAAAAGAAAAGGCTGGAATGACCAGTTTAGCTTACTGTGAAGTTCATGTTCAGATTTGTGGTAGACCATTCCTTTCTATGCACTTTAAAAATAACATTTAGAATTATGTTTAGCACAACTTGAATCTCGTTAAATTGTATTGCATCAAATAGGGTTTAAAAAATCCTGCATTGGAAATTGGAAGAGCGATAAAAGTCAGACTATGTATGTGCTTTTTTCCTTTGAATTTCAGCTTAAAAGTCTTAATTTTAGTTCTAGGTGAATTTAGCATTTTAATGGCCTTCCTTGGAGTAGTCCTTCAGGACTTTTTTGTTTATGAAACAGAGAAACATTTTCCATTTTAAAGAAAGCCAACTTATGTTCCCAAAGACTGACTTTTTCCAGGGGAATGAATGGCTTTAGGAGTTTGTGATTATTCAGCCTCTTTCCTCTAAAATTGGCTTGGTATATGAAGTTAGCCAATTAAGAACATTAAGATTTTTTTTTCTTAGACCAGGCTGGCCTTCAGTGGCATGATCTTGGCTCACTGCAACCTGAACTGCAACCTCCTGGGTTCAGGCAATTCTCCTGCCTCAGCCTCCTAAGTAGCTGGGATTGCAGGCATGCGCCACCAGGCCCAGCTAATTTTTGTATTTGTAGTAGAGACAGGGTTTTACCATGTTTACCAGGCTGGTCTTGAACTCCTGACCTCAAGTGATCTGCCTGCCTTGGCCTCCCAAAGTATTGGGATTACAAGCATGAGCCACTGCACCTGGCCCAGAATTACAATTTTTATTTTCTTCTTCCCTTATGATCCCATCAGTCATTATCTTTTCTCCTTACTGTGTGTTGGTTAATAGCTCTCTTTCTTACTGTTCTGTGGCTAGCTGGAAAAAGAGTGCCATCCTCATGATCTCACTTCTAGTGTGAATGTGACTTTCGCATTATCTCAAGACAGGAAGCACTATAATTTGTTAATAAATGACTAGAATATATTGTTAGAGATCATTTTCAAATATCAAACTTCTTATCAGTTTTTTTGGGATGTCTTGAACAATGAAGCTTCAGAATTGTGATTTTTATTTCTATATTTCTTTCTGACTTCTGGTTTTATTCCTATTTATATTTTGGATGTTGTTTTCCCGATTTCTGATTTTGATTCCAGTGAGGTCATAAAAGCTAATGTAGTACAAGGGTTGAGTTTGAAGGAGCAGGTGCTATGAGTCATTTGTTCCGTTGTTCGGGCAGCCAGTGTGCTGCTGTTAGGTGTGGCTGTGTCTTATTGAGCTCTCAGGAAAGATCCATTTAATACAGTTGTGACAGAGGGGAAATGAGAGCATGGTTCTGAGAGAAAAAGTTTCTAAATCTCATAGGCAAAGACTTCTTGGATACATAAAAAGATTCCAGCTGTGTTTAACGTAATATAGGCTTTTCCATTGTATTTTAATAATCATTAACAATATATTTATATCTACTTAGTAATGCATTTACTTATTCATCTGTTTAATTGTAAACACAATTAACAGTCTTTTTCCCCTCAGATACAATAGTTGATGAGTTTATAATTGAGTTCTTGAGAGAGTAGCATTTTCTTTTCTTTTTTTTGAGATGGAGTTTCACTGTATTCCCTAGGCTGAAGTGAGTACAGTGGCGCAATCTTGGCTTACTGCAATCTTTGCCTCCTGGGTTCAGGTGATTCTCCTGCCTCAGCCTCCCAAGTAGCCGGGATTACAGGTGCCAACCACCACGCCCAGCTAATTTTTTGTATTTTTAGTAAAGACAAGGTTTCACCATGTTGGCCAGGCTGGTCTTAAACTCCTGACCTCAGGTGATCTCCCCTCTTTGGCCTCCCAAAGTGCTGGGATTAAAGGCGTGAGCTACTGTACATGAGAAGCATTTTTTTGACCGTAACTAAATACAGATTTCAATAAGCATAAGCGAATTATGTCAAAAATATGTCCCTCTAATTTGTTGACATTTACTGAGAAGGATAAACATAGAGAGACAGTCTTCTTTTGACAGTAGAAGATATTTCCATGCCAGGTAAAGTGAGAGGCATCTGAATGGTGAGAAGAGTGTCCATGTTCCCTGTGGTCAGTTGTCACTAGCGTTGATATTTCCTGTATTATGCTTCCAAGTTGATGATGGCTTGTAGGTTATGAGTATCTAAAACTTCTGTCTGATTAGTCTTCTTATCCTTTTCTGTGCATGACATTACAGTTAGCCATAACCTGCATATATAGATGGCCCTATAAGATTATAATATCGTATTTTTACTGTGCTTTTTCTATGTTTAGATATGCAAATACCATTGTCTTACAGTTGCCTATAGTATTTGGTACAGCAACATGTTGTACAGGTGTATAACCTCAGAACAATAGGACATACCATATATCCTAGATGTGTAGTAGGTTGTACCATCTCGGTTTGTGTAAGTACACTGTGATGTCTGCATAATGATGAAGTTGCCCAAGAATGCATTTCTCAGAGTATATCCCCATTGTGAAGAAATACAGGACTGCTCGCTGTCCATCTTTGCCATCATAGGGTTTTTTCAGACTTGCAATTCTATTTTATTTATACTCTGTTGTGTTATCATTTCCCGCCAGAGGTTCTCAGCATTTTTATATATCATTCAGCTATTGTTTTTGGACTTCAGTAAATAATGCTCAGAAATGAATATGATTCTTATAGCCATGGTTTTCATGTGTTCTTTGGATGCTTGCCTATTTATTGGAGAGAGTGATTATGTGAAAATCGTATCTAGTAGGATTTAATTAGGACATAGTGGAAGATAAGTCAAACATGTCTTGCCCTGAAACTTTCACACATATAAGTGTGCCTAATAATGAAGAGCCATTAATTTTAAGAGTATGTGGCCCATGGGCAGGGCCTGGACTATAGATAAATTGCAGGGCTTGACTATACCCATTAGAGGAGACAGAAAACAGCAGAGAACCCAAATTAGGAAAAGTCTTTCTCCTGAAAATATAATTAGAATGGCACCTTGCTGTTTGGGTACCTCCTGAGGTGATTCCTAGGAGGTATAATTTTATAAACGCTGCTAGGGGTTTTATTCAAGGTAGGAAGTCAGGGCAAGGCGGGTAACAAGTACTGTGTATTTGGTTTTGGTATCGAATGGACGTGTGAGAGAGTGTCCATGAGTATATGAGACTGTGTGTGACAATGCGGTGAGAGTATGCAAAAGAGAGAGGGAGAGGCTTGATCATCATGTTGTATTTATGGCATTGCCCTGTCATCCATCTAGAGAAAGGTGAGGGTTTTTGGGCCAGGCATGGTAACTTATGCCTGTAATCCCAGCACTTTGTGAGGCCAAGGCAGGTGGGTTACCTGAGGTCAGGAGTTCAAGACCAGCCTGGCCAACATGGTGAAACCCCATCTCTAGTAAAAATACAAAAAAATTAGCCAGATATGGTGGCGGGCCCCTGTAACCCTGGCTGCTCGGGAGGCAGAGGCTGTAGTGAATTGATACTGCACCACTTCACCCCAGCCTGGGTGACAGAGCAAGACTCCATCTCCAAAAAAAAGAAAAAAAGCAGGGGCGGGGGGGGAGTTTTTGGAGTGCCTTTAATATAGGTGTCCTTATGAGGAGGAGATAGTGATATTCACTAGGATTAATCCTTTATTTATTCATCAGATATTTACTGAGTACCTACTGTATATTGTGCACTGTTCTAATTATTAGAAGCATATTTTTTCTGTATGTGTACATTTAAGGCACTATGCAAGTCATGTTTCTACTTCTAGAAGCTTATGAAGATTAGTGTGTTACTAACTTAGGGGCAAATGAAAGAAACTTTGACAAATATAGATTTATTTTGCATTGTCACCTAGAGGGGTAGATGCTTTCATTGGAAGAGTTGCTATGAGGAAATCATGAAAGATTTATATATGTATAATGGAATTTGAGACCAACTAATTAGACTTGAAAATAACCTTAGTTCTGTGTAGTGTATTTCTACATGAAAAACTGAGGAGGGTACTGTTCTATAGTAAAATTAAACTCTGCTTGTCTTTCCAGAAATCCAGCCATTTGTGTTTTGTAGATTATGCTGTAGCTTATCATTCTCATGTGTCTTCCTTAATAGTTTTTATGTATATATGTATGTATGTGTATATATATATTTATGTATGTATAACTCTATATGTTTTATATATACATGCGTTGACCCCTCTGGGGTCAACGCATGTATATTTTATATATTTATGTGTGTGTGTGTGTGTGTGTGTGTGTGTGTGTGTGTATAAAACATAAATATATGTTTATATAACATAAATATATAAAATATACATGTGTCTTTTAACCCACTCTTAATAGATACATAAATATATAAAATATACACGTGTCTTCCTTTTAACCCACTCTTAATATAGAAGGTATTTTCTATATAGTTTATAAATTCTTTCTTTGTATTATGGAATAACTGTGTAACTATATAGTTGATCTTTTGGCTTCATTTTTCAGATAATCCAGATAAGGTTTTTTTCTTTTTTTTTAATTAAGATTTTTGGATGGGTAATATTTTGGAGAAATAGCAGTAATGTGCTGTTCCTATGTAGTGACAGACTGAGTGCAGGCTTGACATAGATTGACTTCATTTTGCCAACTAGCTCCTTAAATGCAGAAGAGTTTGGTGAGGAGGAAAAAGTGCTAGAATTTTTAGCTCACTGGCCACAGTTTTGGAGCAGAACACAAAACAGCAAGGGTAGACTAACTTTGTTAACTAGTTCCTTAAATTCAGGAGTTTGGGAGGAGAAAATGTTGGAATTTTTGGCTGACTGATCACAGCTTTAGGATGGAACATAAAGCAACACAGCCGGTAGTTATTCAGAAGGGTAGGTCTGCTCTCCTTTCTTAAAAACATCTGGTTCTGTCAGCTCTCTTTGAGCTACCATGCAGACTTCTTACTGCCTGACCTGTTTCTGAGTTGGAGATCATTCAAGGAATGATTAGACCTCTGGGGTCAGCAGATAATCCCCATGTCACCAGTTGAGATTTAATTTTTTGTTTTTTAAATCTTTAGGTGTTTAGTATAAGATAGAGGTTTTTTTGTTTGTTTGTTTTTGTTTTTTCCCCTTAACGTGATCCACCTCTCAGCTTTTCTTTTGGGTTTGTATAATAAGGCCCACAGATAAGCGTTTCATATTAATATTATAAAATTGTTTTTGGGTTTGTCTTCTACATGCGTTAAAAAACCTATTTGTAAACTGTCAAGGCTTACAGACAACTTAGATCAAAATAATTTACTTCAGTTTTCTTAAAGCAAGCAGGTGTATTTCTAAAGGTTCAGATTTTATATTTACTTTAAGTTAGTGTTTCTTCCAGTGGAATACTATTCAGTAATTTTTTTTTTTTTTTTTTTTTTTTTTTTTTTGAGATGGAGTTTTGCTCTTGTTACCCAAACTGGAGTACAATGGTGCAATCTTGGCTCACTGTAGTCTTTGCCTCCTGGGTTCAAGCGATTCTCCTGCCTCAGCCTTCTGAATAGCTGGGATTACAGGCGTGCACCACCACGCTGGGCTAGTTTTTTGTATTTTTAGTAGAAACAGGTTTCACCATGTTAGCCAAGCTGGTCTCGAATTCCTGACTTCAGGTGATCCACCCACCTTGGCCTCCCAAAGTGCTGAAATTACAGGCATGAGTCACCGTGCCCAGCCACTATTTGGTATTTTATACATAAATAGCTACTATAACATGCTACTTTCATCACAGGGATATGGCAAACATGTAGAATTTTCTCATAGTACAGTGTTTTCACTGAGAGCCTTTTTGCTTATTTGCAAGTTTTTTTTTTTCCTTACCATATATTGTAATATGGTATATTTCCATATGTCATTACCATAAAATGGTATATTACCATATGTGGTAGTATACCATGTATCATTACATGACCAGACTTCCTCATCATAGCCTCAGTGTCTTCCCATGAAAGTATAGTCAAATGTCACACTTGGCTAACTATTAAATTTTTTTTTTTATTGTGGTAAAGTATGTGTAACATAAAATTTACCATCTTAATCATTTTTAAGTGGATAGTTTATTAACATTAAATACCTTCATGTAGTTGTGAACCGTTACCCCGTCCACCTCCAGAACTCCTTCATCATCCCGTACTGAGTGGCTATTTTTAATGTTTCTAGGTGGAAGAGTATCCCAGCTGCTCCTGCCTGTATTTTGTTTCCTTGCATCCGATTTTTCTTTGCAGTTCAGTGGTAATGGACATATTTCTCCTCTTCTCATTTATTCACTGAACAAATATTTGGTTGAGCATCTTTTGTGTGCACAGTGTAGTGTGGAACCTAGTGGAAAACTATAGTTATAGTATTCAAATATAAGACTGTGTGATACCAGCCACACTGGCTTTGCAGTAATATTTCAAAAACCAAAAAGAAAAGGCCTCTATAAAATATTTGAGTCATGGTCTGGCTTAAAATGAAAAAAATATTTGAGCAGAAGCTCCAAGTCACATCACATATCTGGAGAATCAGAAGTTTTTTTTCTGGTTGTAAAAAACAAAACTAAATTTTTTTGTACTGACATTTCAACTGTAAGTATCAAAAAGGCATAAATGTTATCCGTCTCTATGTAAATACTACCTCCCTTTTCAGTTGGATAAATCTGACTTACGTACTCTGATTAGGTAGAATGTTTGAATTGTATCTGTTAGAACAGTGTCCTAAGCAGCAAGCCGGAGTCTGTTATTTTCAGGCATTCTTTTGGTTCTAGGGTATGTAATAAGACTTCAGTGTTTGAAATGTCTCAAATTGTCTCTGAACAGAAATTACAGTAGTCCCTATGTGTTTGGGTATTCTGTGCTAATTGCATAATTGTAATGTTTAGCAGCCGTCTGAAATGTATACTTAATGCCAAATTTGTTATAATTGCTTCCATGGAAGGTATGCCAGGGTTTAGAAAAAAAAAAAAAAAAAACAACTTAGTTGGACTTCTAATCCCTGCCAACTCTGAGATATCAAGACATGTAGTTATTATGTAGGGAATTGAGGAGGTGACTGATTTATGATTTCTATCTAGAAGTTTGGTAAACACTTAATGGTAGGTTGCTAAGCATGAATTTAGTCTGTTTGAAATTTGGAAATATGAAAGTAATTCCGAACCTAACAGTGAAACTGTTTAAGCCTTCTCAACCTAACCCTGGAAATGTGACCAAAACCAGCTAAAAATATAAACTAAAAATATAAGGAAAAGTTTAGGGACTAGATGCAGGACAAAGGTGCTTGTTTTGGTTTTAACTCTGGTTGCTTCTACTTGCTGCTTTTAGTCCATGTTTAGTGTTCATCTTTTGTTTCCTCAGTCCTCATTGCACTCCTCTGTTGCCATGGGTTTCCCAAGCTGGTATAATGGTCTTCCAAAATCCACTGTTGGGTTGTTTTCAGATATTTCAGGGATCACACAATGTCTATTATGAAATTTTTTTTTTTTTTAAGATGGAGTTTCACTCTTGTTACCCAGGCTGGAGTGCAATGGCGCGATCTTGGCTCACCGTAACCTCTGTCTCCCGGGTTCAAGCAGTTCTCCTGCCTCAGCCTCTCGAGTAGCTGGGACTACAGGTGTGTGCCACAATGCCCAGCTAATTTTTGTCTTTTTAGGTGAGATGGGCTTTCACCATGTTGACCAGGATTGTTTCGATTTTTTGACCTCGTGATCCACGTGTCTTGGCCTCCCAAAGTGATGGGATTATAGGTGTAAGCCACCGCTCCCGGCTGTGAATGTTATACTTAATAAATTTTTAGAGGATTAAGAATACACTCTGAACCAGAAAAGTAAGGAGTAGTGCATTTTTAAAACTTTCTTGAGTTTTTGTTGTTCTTTTAAAAAAAATCTGTTGAGGAATGTATAGTACTTGTTACCATGAAGTAATAAGGACCATTCTTGTTACAGATAATTTTGTTGCTTTTGCACTTTGCCACAGTCATTGTATTGCCTACTATTGGTAATACTAAAATTATTTTGCAAACACATCAAAACATAGAAGTAGGTCAGGCATAGTGGCTTATGCCTGTAATCCTAACATTTTGGGAAGCTGAGGCAGGAGGATTGCTTGAGCTCAGGAGTTCAAGACCAGTCAAGGTAACACAGGGAGACCTCGTCTCTACCAAAAAAAGAAAGGAAAAAAATAAAAAAGGTAGACGTGGTGACGCATGCCTGTGGTCCCAGCTCTTCTGGAGGCAGAGTGGGAGGATCACTTGAGCCTAGGAGGTCGCAGCTGCAGTGAGCTGTGATCATGCCAATGACTTGACAAAACCAGACCCTGTCTTGGAAAAAAACCAAACCAAACCAAACCATGGAAATATAATATGGCCAAATACGTAATTTAAAACTTTTTAGTAGCCATATTTTAGAAAGTGAAAAGAAACAAGTAAAATTAATTTGAATAATGCATTTTGTTTAACATAATATAAAAATATTTCACTGTGCATTCAATATAAAAATTATTAATGAGTTACATTCTTTTTTTCATACTTAATTTTCAGGAGTCTTACCACAACCATCTTAATTATCATTAGATTAGACACATTTCAAGTGCTTAATAAAGAATGTGACTGTCATATTGAACAGTGATCTGCATTTTGTTATCTTTCCCCATCAGATCCATTAACGAGGAGTGATAACTAATAACTTATTTCTGTCTAGTGAACTATCCAAACCAAATGTCAAGGAGATAATAATGGCTGGGCAAGGTGGCTCATGTTTGTAATCCTGGTGCTTTGAGAAGCCTAGCAGGGAGGGTCGCTTGGACCAAGGAGTTTGAGAGCAGCCTGGGCAACATAGTGAGACCCTATCTCTACAAATAATAAAAATGATAATAAATTTTAAAAAGGAGATATAAGGAGTCTGGGTAATGCAGTCTCTGAAGAAATACTTCATTGTTTAAAAAAAAAGATAAACTCCTATAATCCAGGCACTTTGGGAGGCCGAGGCAGGTGGATCACCTGAGGTCAGGTGTTTGAGACCATCCTGGCCAACGTGGTGAAACTCCGTCTCTCCTAAAAATACCAAAATTAGCTGGGTGTGGTGGCGCATGCCTGTAATCCCAGCTACTTGGGAGGCTGAGGCAGGAGAATCACTTGAACCCAGGAGGCAGAGGTTGCAATAAGCTGAGATCGCGCCACTGCACTCCAGCCTGGGTGACAGAGCGAAACTACATCTTAAAAAAATAAAAAAAGGGCCGGGCGCGGTGGCTCAAGCCTGTAATCCCAGCACTTTGGGAGGCCGAGGCGGGTGGATCACGAGGTCGAGAGATCGAGACCATCCTGGTCAACGTGGTGAAACCCCGTCTCTACTAAAAATACAAAAAACTAGCTGGGCATGGTGGCGCGTGCCTGTAATCCCAGCTACTTAGGAGGCTGAGGCAGGAGAATTGCCTGAGCCCAGGAGGCGGAGGTTTGCGGTGAGCCGAGATCGCGCCATTGCACTCCAGCCTGGGTAACAAGAGCGAAACTCCGTCTCAAAATAAAATAAAATAAAATAAAATAAAATAAAATAAAATAAAAAAAGATAATCTCTAAAGGAAGGACGTCTGGTCCATGTTTGTTACAGGCTCAAGAAAATTATAATTTGAAACCTGTTCTTTCCTTGACAATGGTATTACTGTAAGGAAACAGAGGTAAACTTTCCATCTGGGGATTAAAATGTCAGCGTCGTTTATCTTTCTTAGAATTTGCCACACAGAATCCTAAACTGGAATGTAAAGCACTTACTATTCCACACTATCAAATAGCTGTAAAACTTGAGAATGTTGGATTGTGATGGCTTACACCTATAATCCGAACATTTTGGGAGGCCAAGGGTTTAGAAAAAAACAAAAAACAAAAAAAACTCATTTGGACTCTGATCACTGCCAACTCCGAGGTGGGAGGATTGCTTGCACCCACGAGTTCAAGACCAGCCTGGACAATGGCAACATGGTGAAATACCGTCTTTCCCAATAATTGGGAAAAAAAAAATTTGCCCCGTGGTGGCACATGCTGTGGTCCCAGCTACTTGGGAGACTGAGATGGGAAGATTGCTTGAGCCCAGGAGGTCAAGGCTACAGTGAGCCATAATGACACCACAGCACTCCATCCTGGGTGACAGAGTGAAACCTTGTCTCTAAAAACAAAAACCAACTTGAGAATAGAGATATGGGTAGAGATTTTAAATGAGTGATTAATTTTCTCTGACCTAATAGGAGCTTCTCTTCTAAGGTATAAGGTATTTACTCAAGTGTGAAGCTGTTTATATGCAGTTATGTAATACAAAGAATAGAATTTTATTAGCTTGTAATTACAAAATAAATACAACACATTAGGTTGATCAAATTAAATTTTTCTGCCTTTTCTGGCCTAGTATAGGGACTTCTGTTTTCAAGGACTCCTTTCCATGTCTTGGTGATAGAAAAGGGTTAAAAGTTAGGTTCCTTTTTTTTTTTTTAAGTTAGGTTCTTAAAGAAGTTTAGGATGGCCATGTAAGTCATCTCTAAGTTGCAATGCCTTTTGAGTGAGAGTGCTGACAATAAATATGTTACAGCAGTAGGTGTTAAGCTGGACTGTCCCAGGCAAATTGGGACATATGGTCACCCTAGTTAAAGGGCACTTTTGTAGCTTTGCTACCTTCTTTTTTTTTTCTTTTCTTTCTTTCTTTTTTTTTTTTTTTGAGGCAGAGTCTTGCTCTGTTGCCCAGGCTGTAGTGCAATGACATGATCTTAGCTCACTGCTCACCTCCCAGGTTCAAGTGATTCTCCTGGCTCAGCCTCCCAAGTAGCTGGGACTACAGGTGTGTGCCACCATGCCCAGCTAATTTTTTTTTTTTTTTTTTTTTAAGTAGAGACGGGGTTTCACCACGGATTCATGACCAGGCTGGTCTTGAACTCCTGACCTCAGGTGATCCACCTGTCTTGGCCTCCCATAGTGCTGGGATTACAGGTGTGAGCCACTACGCCTGGCCTTTGCTACCTTTTTTGGGTGGGAAATCCTAGTAGGCTATGGAAAGTGAAATCACAGAATTCATCAGTATAAAGTTCCTGATCTGTGAGTGAGGTCTTCTTCATTTCAGAGCTTAGAATACTTTTTATTCGGGGAACACTGAACTAGAGAGATTGAGTAAGAGAGAAAAGGTAAAGAATTTTAATTTAATAGATGAACAGTTTCTTCTATCCCTGCAAGAAAGTTTTACATGCATGAAAACCAGTGTGACAGAAGAATGTTTCTTTTTTATTGTGTAACATTATTATTTTTAAATTCTAGATTAAGATCATAAAATAGGTACAAGAAACTGAGCTGTAAGAAAACTTTGTTGCAAGGCATTGATTACATATTTGATTTTTAAGACCATTGTTCAGTAACCTTATTTAGGTTTTTTGTTAACCATCTTTGAGGGAGATATCCTAGTATTTATGTGGATGGCCATCTAACTGCATGATCCAGTAGGCTTTTACATTTTCAGGAAGTGGGTATGTGATGCTTGTGATATCATGTGTCTTGGATATGTATCATTTGGAGGAGATACTGATTTTTTTCAGTGTCTGATTTTTTTGGTGTTCATGTCTATGAATTTACATAGATTTGTATAACCACCTTCAAAATCAGAATGCAGAACAGTTTTCATTGCCCCTAAATTTCACTTGTGCTGCCTGTTTGAATTCAGTTCCTCCTCTCATCCCTAACCCCTGACAACCTTTCATTTGTTCTGTTTCTATACTTTTGCCTTTTGTAAATTGTCATATAAATGAAATCAAATAGTTTATAAGATTTATAATGTGGCCGGGCACGGTGGCTCAAGCTTGTAATCCCAGCACTTTGGGAGGCCGAGACGAGTGGATCATGAGGTCAAGAGATCGAGACCATCCTGGTCAACATGGTGAAACCCCGTCTCTACTAAAAATACAAAAAATTAGCTGGGCATGGTGGCACGTGCGTGTAATCCCAGCTACTCAGGAGGCTGAGGCAGGAGAATTGCCTGAACCCAGGAGGCGGAGGTTGCAGTGAGCCGAGATCGCGCCATTGCACTCCAGCCTGGGTAACAAGAGCGAAACTCCGTCTCAAAAAAAAAAAAAAAAAAAAAAAAGATTTATAATGTTAGCTTATTTAGCTTAGATTAGCTTATTTCACTCAGCACAATGCCTTTGAGGTTCATCCATGTTGTTGCATGAATCAATAGTTTGATATTTTAATTCATTTTTATTTATTTTCTTTGGAGACAGTGTCTTGCCCAGACTGGAGTGCAGTGGCATGATGTCTCATTGCAACTTGCACCTCCTAGTTTCAAGTGATTCTCATGCCTTGGTCTCCCGAGTAGGTGGGACTATGGGCATGTACCACGACGCCGGGCTAATTTTTGTATTTTTAGTAGAGACAGGGTTTCACCATGTTGTCAGGCTGGTCTTGAACTCCTGACCTCAAGTGACCCACCTGCCTAGGCCTCCCAAAGTGCTGATATTTTTATTTTTTTGATATTAAAAATTTTTTATTGCTGCATAGTATTCACTCATATGGATGTACCATAGTTTGTCTTTTACCAGATTTAAGTTAAGCTGCTATTTCTTAAAAAAAAAAAATTTTTTTTGTATGTGTGTGAGATGGAGTCCCACTCTGTTGCACAGGCTAGAGTGCAGGGGCGCAATCTTGGCTTGCTGCAACCTCTTCCTCCTAGGTTTAAGCGATTCTCTTCCCTCAGCCTCCTGAGTAGGTGGGATTACAGGTGTATGCCACCAAGGCCAGCTAATTTTTTTTTTTATTTTAGTAGAGATGGAGTTTCACCATGTTGGTCAGGCTGGTCTCGAACTCCTGACCTCGTGATCTGCCCGCCTCGGCCTCCCAAAGTGCTGAGATTACAGGCATGAGCCACGGTGCCCAGCCCTTTTATTTTGGAGACGGAGTCTTGCTCTGTAGCCCAGGATGGAATGTAGTGACACAATCTTGGCTCACTGCAATCTCCGTCTCTCCGTCTTCCAAGTAACTGGGATTACAGGTACATGCCACCATCCCTGGCTAATTTTTTTATATTTTTGGTCGAGATGGGGTTTCTCTATGCTGGCCTCAAACTTCTGACTTCAAGTGATCCTCTTGCCTTAGCCTCCTAAACTGCTGGCATTACAGGTATGAGCCACTGCACTCAGCCTCAAATGTTTTTTTTCTGTACCATATTCTTTTTTGTTCTCCTTCCTTCCTTCCTCCCTCCTTCCTTTCCTTCCTTCCTCTCTTTTTTTTTGAGACAGAGTCTTATTCTATTGCCCAGGCTGTAGTGTAGTGGCACAATCTTGGGTCACTGCAAACTCTGCCTCCTGGGTTTAAATGATTCTCATACCTCAGCCTCCTGAGTAGCTGGGACTATAGGCACACACCACTTTGCCTGGCTAATTTTTGTGTTTTTAGGGGAGATGGGGTTTCACCATGTTGGTCAGGCTGGTCTCAGACTCCTGGCTTCAAGTGATCTACCCATCTCGGCCTTGCAAAGTGCTGGGATTATGAATGCGAGACACTGCACTCCACCTCTTTCTATTCTTTTTTTTTTTTTTTTTTTTTTTTTTGAGACGGAGTTTCGCTCTTGTTACCCAGGCTGGAGTGCAATGGCGTGATCTCGGCTCACCGCAACCTCTGCCTCCTGGGCTCAGGGAATTCTCCTGCCTCAGCCTCCTGAGTAGCTGGGATTACAGGCACGTGCCACCATGCCCAGCTAATTTTTTTGTATTTTTAGTAGAGATGGGGTTTCACCATGTTGACCAGGATGGTCTCGATCCCTTGACCTCGTGATCTACCGCCTCGGCCTCCCAAAGTGCTGGGATTACAGGCTTGAACCACCGCACCCGGCCTTTTTTTTTTTTTTTTTTTGAGACGGAGTTTCGCTCTTGTTACCCAGGCTGGAGTGCAATGGCGCAATCTCGGCTCACCGCAACCTCCGCCTCCTGGGTTCAGGCAATTCTCCTGCCTCAGCCTCCTGAGTAGCTGGGATTACAGGCACGTGCCACCATGCCCAGCTAATTTTTTGTATTTTTAGTAGAGACGGGTTTTCACCATGTTGACCAGGATGGTCTCGATCTCTCAACCTCGTGATCCACCCGCCTCGGCCTCCCAAAGTGCTGGGATTACAGGCTTGAGCCACCGCACCCGGCCTCTATTCTTAATGATATTGTTGTATAGGTTCATGAGGGTCTGGCTTCCTTTGAAACATAGTTATTAATCCCTCAGTGTCATTCATTCAGCAAAAATTAAATTAATTCATTTTTATTTTAGTTTTTATAGTGATGTCTGCAGTAAGTTCTGCATCAATATAGTGAACTCCCAGGAGCGGGGGACCACCAGCAGGTTGCTGGTTCACCCCTCCTTAGGCAACCTGGTGGTCCCTTGCTCCTGGGAGTCACTATATTGATGCTGGGCTTAGTGCGGACACCCGATCAGCATAGTGCACTACAGCTCAGAACTCCTGGGCTCAAGCGATCCTCCCACCTCCGCCTCCCAAGTAGCTGGGACTACAGGCACATGCCACTGTTCCTGGCTCAGCAAAAAAATTTTTAACATTCATTTCTCGGCTGAAAGTCATGCAGCTAATTTCCAGCTTTTTTCTGTAATAAAGATGCCACTGTAAACATTCTTGTGGTGGTCTGCTTGGGTATATATGGCAGACTTTCTTTCTTTTTTTTCTTTTTTCTTTTGAGACAGAGTCTCTCTCTGTCACCCCGGCTAGAGTGCAGTGGCATAATCTCAGCTCACTGCAACCTCCACCTCCCGGGTTCAAGCGATTCCCCTGCCTGCCTCACCCTTCTGTGTAGGCGGGATTACAGGCACATGCCATCATACCTGGCTAATTTTTGTATTTTTAGTAGAGATGGGTTTCACCATGTTGGTCAGGCTGGTCTCGAACTCCTGACCTTATGATCTGCCTGCCTGGGTCTCCCAAAGTGCCAGGATTACAGGCATGAGCCACTGCACCTGACCCAGACTTTCTTTATATTTGCCTATGACTAGGGTTGCTAGGGTATAGGGTTTGCATATCTTTCTTTACAGGTGTTGCCCAAAATGGTCATACCAGTTTACTCTTTTGTTGTAAGAGTTTATACTGTTCCATGTCCTGTTCGAGGATACTATTTTCAACACTGGGTGCTCTTAGACTTTTAATTTTTTATCTGTATGGTGGGTATGAAATGGACTCTTATAATCATTAAAATCATTTTCCTGATACTGAGTGAAGTCAAATATTTTATTAAATGTATTAACTTTATGTTGCTCCTACTGTGTATCGCCTATTTTTTGAGGTGGAATCTCGCTCTATTGCCCAGGCTAGAGTCCAGTGGTGTGATCTCGGCTCACTGCAACCTCCGCCTCCTGGGTTCAAGTGATTCTCCTGCCTCAGCCTTCCAAGTAGCTAGGACTATAGGCACTTGTCACCACACCCGGCTAATTTTCTGTATTTTTAGTAGAGACAGAGTTTTATCGTGTTAGCCAGGATGGTCTCGATCTCCTGACCTTGTGATCCACCTGCCTTGGCCTCCCAAAGTGCTGGGGTTACAAGCATGAGCCACTGTGTCTGGCTGCCCATTTATATCCTTAAATTATTTTTAAATTTGAAGTTAGCCCTTAGAAGATAATGCTTTTCATGCATTATCTCAGAGCAGATTAGTTAAATAATCTGCTGAGGACAAAAGTGACAGGTCCAGATTTTTTTTTTTTTTTTCCAGTAGAGACAGGGTTTCACCATGTTGGCCAGGCTGGTATTGAACTCCTGGCCTCAAGCGATCTGCCTGCCTTGGCTTCCCAAAGTGCTCGGATTACAGGCATGAGCTACCGCAGCCACCCTCAAAATGTTTTTTGAATAGGCAAAATAATCCACAGTAAATACAGAATGTGCTTTATGTCTAAATGCTAAGAATATAGAGGCATTAATGAAGTTGTAAACATTCTTTTCTTAGTACTGTATTGATAAATGTACAGCTGGCTTTTTGGTGGTAGTAATAAACATGAATAGCAATAAAGCAACAACAAAACTGAGGGTACGTTTGAAAGATAGAGAGACACGAAAGACAATATAGGATCAGGTGTTAGTTTTGTTTGGGGTTTTGCCTCCTGCATGGGTCACAGGAAACACTGAGTTATAGAACTGGAGGCCTATTAAAATTCTGTCATTTGTAGGCCTGTGATGTGTGTTTCTTACAGCAGAATAATGGCTGCTGTGTGACTATAAGTTTCACATTTATGATAATGGAAGATTTAAATATCCCAAACATTGCAGTAAAGGTGGAAAGAGCGCTTCTTTTTGTTTTTTTTGGGACGGAGTTTCGCTCTTGTTACCCAGGCTGGAGTGCAATGGTGCAATCTTGGCTCACCGCAACCTCCGCCTCCTGTGTTCAGGCATTTCTCCTGCCTCAGCCTCCCGAGTAGCTGGGATTACAGGCATGCCCCACCATGCCCAGCTAATTTTTTGTATTTTTAGTAGAGACGGGGTTTCACCATGTTGACCACGATGGTCTCGATCTCTTGACCTTGTGATCCGCCCGCCTCAGCCTCCCAAAGTGCTGGGATTACAGGCTTGAGCCACCGCGCCCGGCCCCGAAAGAGCGCTTCTTAAAGAAGCAAGGTCAAATATTCATTTTGAAGTTGAAATGAATCAACAGGCAGTCTCTGAAGAATGTCATTTCCAAGTTCAAACAAGATGTAGTTATGCCATCATAACATTATAGCAGTCTGCTGGTTTCTTCATGACATGTGGATATAAAACACCATCTTTTCTCTTGAGAGACCCTAACTTAAAGCAAGAAAGTTCAGCGTTTCAGGTGACTTTTTAAAAAGTTGGTTCAAATATTTTAGAGTGAATAATTTTTCTTTCTTTGACTGGATACCAGTTAACCTTAGACCTCTTAGGTTTTTATTGTTTACGTATTTCCCCTATGAGATAATTTTTCTCTCACAGTTTAAAGTGATCTGTGAGTGTATCTTCCCTAAAATAAGTTAACACCCAAAGTAAGAATATATGATGTAAAAATGTTAAATGAGTTAATTCCAGCAGCAACAATATTACCTTGACATTTCATCATATTAATACCTTAAGTTCTAGTTACCAAGAACCCTTTGTATTTACTCATTGTTACATTGTATGATATAGTTTATAAACTACCTGTTCATTTGTCAAATTCCATTCAACATTCTCAGAAATGTCTTGTGCAGTAGGTAGTATTCATTTTAGCACATGATGAATCTGAAGCTTAGAGAGAGTATGATATTAATGATTACGGTTTATTGAGAACCTATTAAGTACCTGGCACCTTAACTTGTATCATTTCATGTAATACTGAAAACCACACATGGGCCGGGTGTGATGGCTTGTGCCTGTAGTCCCAGTGCTTTGAGAGGCTGAGGTTGGTAGATCGCTTGAGTCCAGGAGTTCGAGACCAACCTGGACAACATGGCAAAATCCTATCGCTACAAAAAATATAAAACATTAGCTGGGTATGGTGGTGGCACGTGCTTCTGGACCCAGCTACTCAGGAGGGTGACGTGGGAGGATCACTGGAGCCTAGAAGATTGAGACTGCAGTGAGCTATGATCACACCACTGCACTGCAGCCTGGGTGACAGAGCAAGAAGACTCTGTCAAAAACAACAACAACAACAACAACAAAAAACCCCACACTATGAGGCAAGTACTGTTTTCAACCATATTTCCCAGGTGAGGGAACTGAGGTTTAGAGTGATTAAGTAACTTGCCATAGATTACATTGCTATTAGTAAGTAGCAGAGGAGGCAGAGCCACCACTATGCACTATGAGAGACTTTTGTTTGAATTAGAAAAGTTACCTCCTGTAGTGAACCAACGAGGAAGCCAAACTTCCTCTGAAGCAGTGACTTGGGAACCTGTGCTTAGATGCCATTATTTCAGCATCTGTGAAATTAACATGGGCAGAATTTCAGCCTTATTTTGCTTCCTTGGTGCCTTTGTACTTGGCAGACTGAGCTACCCTTACCCAAAGGTCTTAAAGCCCAGATTTCAATCCAGGTCTATCTGAGTCCCCAGAGTTTATGTTCTATTTAATAGCATGCTGCCAATTAATGTCAAAGTTAAGACTTCAGCAAGATTTTCTGACCATCAGTATTTTCCTCTTTCTTTTATATACCATGCAGGTTGGTTGAATTACAGATGACACCCAGGAGTTTGAGATGAACCTGGGCAACTAGTAAGACCCTGTCTTTACAAAGAATGAAAAAATTAGCCAGGCATGTTGGCACACACCTGTGGTCCCAGCACTTTGGGAGGCTGAGGTGACAGGATCACTTGAGCAGCCTGGGAGGTTGAGGCAGCAGTGAGCCAGGAGTGCACCACTGCACTCCAGCCTGGGTGACAGAGCTTAGCTAGACAGTGCCTCAAAAACAACAAAAAGCCCAACAAATGAAGTCCCATACTATTCTGGGCCCAGTTTATAGACATTTTTTGTGTGCCATGTTAAAAATTTCTTAGGACTTAGAAGGGTAGAACTACAGAGTTTTAACCTCACATGTTTTGTAACCGACTGTGCTTTTATGTGGCACAAGATTTGTATTGAATTCCTGGTGTTACCACCTAGTTAGCTGTGTGATGTTGACCAAGTTAAGAAGGGAATATAATAAGTTTAGTGGTTAAGAGCTGTAGACTCAGACTACCTGGGGTCAAATTCTAGCTGTTTCTTACTAGGTAGGTGAACTTGGGCTTTTATTTATTTATTTTTTATTGATTTTATTTTTGAGACAGTTTTGCTCTTGTTGCCCAGGCTGGAGTGCAGTGGTATGATCTTGATCACTTCAACTTCTGCCTCCCGGGTTCAAGCAATTCTTCTGCCTCAGCCACCCAAGGAGCTGGGTCTACAGGCATGTGCCACCACCCCAGCTAGTTTTGTATTTTTAGTAGAGACAGGGTTTCACCATGTTGATCAGGCCGGTCTTGAACTCCTGACCTCAGGTGATCTACCCGCTTTGGCCTCCCAAAGTGGTGGGATTACAGGCATGAGCCACCGTGCCCGGCCATCTTGGGCAATTTACTTTATGTCTTTAAGCCTGGTGTGTAATGTTGTGGGTAGAGTGGGGAACAATTATACTTAGCCAGTGAGTTGTGAGTACTATATGAGTTAAATGTGTGAAGCACTTAGAATAATGCCTTGCACATAAATATAGTAAATACATTAAGTACTATTTAAGTGCTAACTGTTATTAATATTAGATCACTATGAGTTTGCACTTGAAGCCTATAATTCAAAGCAATTTGAATGACCAAAGCATAAATGATCATCTAAATATGGCATTTCTTCAATCTTCGTTGTTGTTGTTGTTGTTGTTGTTTTTGCCAGATAAGACTTTTCAAAGATTGTGCCAAAGTACTTGCTTTAGGGGTATTAGCCCAATTGAAACCGATTTTTTTTTCATTGAGACAGAGTCTCTCTGTCATCCAGGCTTAGAGTGTAGCGGTGTGATTATAGCTCACTACAGCCTCAATCTCCCAGGCTCAAGCAGTCCTCCCACCTCAGCCTACTGAGTAGCTGGGACTACAAAGGTGCACTACCGTGGCCAGCTAATTGTTTTATTTTACGTATTTTGTAGAGATAAGGCCTCATTTTGTTGCCCAAGTGGGTCTTGAACTCCTGGTCTCAAGTAGATCCTCCCACCTCAGCCTTCCAAAGTGCTGGGATTACAGGTGTGAACCACCGCACCTGGGTAATTGTTTTTATTTTTAGTAGAGATGGGGTTTTGCCATGTTGCCTGGGCTGGTCTCCAACTTGTGAGCTCAAGCAATCTTCTTCCCACCTCAGCCTCCAAAAGTGCTGGATTACAGGTGTGAGCCCGGCCAAAACCAATTTTTAAAAGGTTTGCACGATCATATGGTATTCTCTTTCTTTTTTGGAAACAATGCTATTTGTACCATGTTGTGGTATCAATCTATGTTTGGATTGCTATCATTTAAGAAATACATTTTTCAGTAGATTGCTCTAAGTTATAGCCACTAACAATTCCTTATACATAAACATTTTCTTTTGGGTCATTTAGCCAATTTGGGGAGCCTCTCAGGAGAAACTGCATAATTAACTGGATGAATGCAAGTTCACTGCTCTTGGAGGCTATGATAGCATAGTCATTGCTGGTTGTATTAATGGTCACTAGCCGTCTGATATGTTTTTAGTAGTAGTTTTGCCGTATTCAAAGAAGAGCTCAATCTGAGGAGACTCCTTGATTTGACCTTACTTTGACATAGCTAGCATATTACCTTAACTTAGCTTTTGCCATCCATTTTGTTCCCTGACCTTCCCTGTTGATGTTTTATGTCCCCTATGTCTAGCTCTGCTCCCCCCAATTACTGCTCCCTGCCACCATCTTCTTTAGCACTAAAAAGTTAGAGTTTCGATCTCAGAGTCTATGAACCCAGGCTTTTCCGTTTGTTTTTTTTTTTTCTTTTGAGATAGAGTCTCCCTCTGTCGCCCAGGCTGGAGTGCAGTGGTGCAATCTTGGCTCACTGCAACCTCCGCCTCCCTGGTTCAAACAGTTCTCTGCCTCAGCCTCCTGAGTGGCTGGGATTACAGGTGCCCGCCACCACACCTGGCTAATTTTTGTATTTTTAGTTGAGACAGGGTTTTACCATCTTGGCCAGGCTGGTCTTGAATTCCTGACCTCATGGTCCACCCACCTTGGCCTCCCAAAGTGTTGGGATTACAGGCGTGAGCCACCACGCACGGCCGCTTTGCTTTTTAATTTGTAAAAGAACCATGTGATGCTGAGCTCAGTGGCTTACACCTAGTCCCAGGTACTTGGGAGTCTGAGGCAGGAGGATTGTTTGAACTTAGGAATATGGGTCAGCCCAGATGTCAACAGGGAAGGTCAGGGAACAAAATGGATGGCAAAAGCTAAGTTAAGGTAATATGCTAGCTGTGTCAAAGTAAGGTCAAATCAAGGAGTCTCCTAAGATTGAGCTCTTCTTTGAATATGGCAAAACTACTACTCAAAACAAATCTGAAGGTTAGTGGCCATGAATGGAGCAAGCAATGACTATGCTATCATAGCCTCCAAGAGCCATGAACTTGCATAATGATAAAATAATGAGACCTCCATCTGGAAAAAGAAAAGAAAAAAAGAACCACATGAAAGTATATAAGTATATGAAAAAGCTAGTTAACATTTCAAAAAGCAGTAAATGGTACATTGTCAAGTGAGTGGTTTTATCAGTCAGGGTCTTACTAGGAAAACAGAAACCATCTCAGGCATTTAAAAACATCTCAGGCATTTACAACCGAATTCAATGAGGGAAAATTGTAACAAAGAGCTGAGAACCAAATAGGAGATGGTGAAGTAATGTAGAGATTAGCAACAGGAAGTCACCAGCACCACCTCCAGCTGAAGAAATAAGGGAGATGTGACATTATTGTATAAGGAGTACAAACTTTATTGTTTCAGGGAAAAACATGAAAAATATAATTTGGGGCAAGTACAATGTGCTTCATCTCCTTCTTTCCCCTATTCCCCCAACCCCCAGCCAAAGAACATACAGAAAGCTCTGTAAAAGTTGCTATTTTTTGAATGGAAGCTTTTTACTTTTTCTAAGAGGTGCCAGCCTGTGTGTCAGTGCTAAAGTATAAAAGTAGTTTTTAAAGAGTCCATAAAAATTGGAATAACATCACCTAGTTCTTAACAGTTTTTTTATTAATCTGTAAAGAGAGGGAAAGAATTTATGCCTAGTGATCTGAAGAAATAATTTGAAGAGGTATTTGATAATATTTGCCAATGTTTTTCCCCAACTAAATAATTCTGTCCTCCTCCCTCATGAGAATGTTCTTTGAAGCAATTATCCGAGAAGTAACTTTTCTTTAACCTTCATAAGTTCATAGTTGGGGACAGACCTTTGTGATAAATGACAGATCAAAAAGCAAAAAACAGCAGGTGTATTCATGTGTGCAGTGCACATGATGCAGGAGAAACCTCACTGAGAAGTAATTCAGAGCAGTGGCTTATGACACTTGCCTATGTAGCATCTTCAACAAAGAGCAATGAATTTTCCAAAAGTGACAAGAGAAAGGAAAGCAGGCTAACACTTCCAAAAGCGGGAAACTATGGGAAGGAAAGGTGAATATATGGTAGTAAACTAGTGGAGTAAGATTTGTGATCCCGGCCGGGCGCGGTGGCTCAAGCCTGTAATCCCAGCACTTTGGGAGGCCGAGGCGGGTGGATCACGAGGTCGACAGATCGAGACCATCCTGGTCAACATGGTGAAAACCCGTCTCTACTAAAAATACAAAAATTAGCTGGGCATGGTGGCGCATGCCTGTAATCCCAGCTACTCAGGAGGCTGAGGCAGGAGAATTGCCTGAACCCAGGAGGCGGAGGTTGCGGTGAGCCGAGATCGCGCCATTGCACTCCAGCCTGGGTAACAAGAGCGAAACTCTGTCTCAAAAAAAAAAAAAAAAAAAAAAAAAAGATTTGTGATCCCTCTGGTGCCATATCTGAACTGATAAGTTGTGTCCAGTAAAGGAGAATTTATATCTTTAGATGGAAAAGTGGGAGAGGAGGATAGAAAGAGCTCTTCCTCTGTTTGCCACTTCTTAATTGCCTTTATTTTAATTTTAATTTTTTTATTCATTAATTTTTCTCAACTCCCTCTTCATAAGACTTTTTATTTGTTTGTTTAAAGAGTCTAACTGTGTTGCCCGGGTTGGCCTCAAACACCCAAGCTCAAGTGATCTCAGCTCAGCCTTCGGAGGAGCTGGGACTATAGGTACATTCCATTGCACCTGCTTCTTAAGTTTAAAATATTTATGTCAAAGAGGAATATTTTAGGGTGGTATATTCTGGCTTCCTTTACAACCCTCTGTACTATATTATGTCCACAGATACAGTTTTATGCTGGTACACAGAGAGACAGTGCATAAAATCTCAGAGAACTGATGGCATATGAAACCTCAGAGAAATTGCCACCCAGAGAAAGTGAAATAGTTACTAAAGCAGTCTATTTCTCTTTTCTGAAAGCATGAATATGCAACTTTCAGTTACTAGAAATAATTCACATCAGCCTGCTTGTGGGTGGATTAGATTAATTGATGAGTATTGGTCAAGAAATAAGCCGATGCTTTGCTGAATGTGCCAATGATTTGGCTTTCCCTAAAAACAGAAATCACAGAATCATAAAGCTAATTAAACCCTGGTTTTCATGACTCTGTTTAATCTATTTTTTTTTTGGCTTTGAGAAATTTAGTGTTCGAGGCTCTTAAAAAAAATCTCTCTTTTCCATAATATTACTTAAATTTTCTATTGGTAACACAATTTTAGACAGATTTAAGAAGTAGTGTGGTATAAGACAATGATAATACATACACTTAGAAAAGGTTTGAAAAATGTGTTATTTAATGGAATGAGCTTCAAGATAAAAAGGCCCAAGTTCTGTTTGTAGCTCTGTACTTATTTAGTTGTATTATTATTTTTTATTTTTATTTTTTGAGACGGAGTCTCTCTTTGTCACCAGGCTGGAGTGCAGTGATGCAGTCTTGGCTCACTGCAATCTCCATCTCCCAGGTTCGAGCGATTCCCCTGCCTCAGCCTCCCGAGTAGCTGGGCTTACAGGCGTGTGTCACCACACCTAGCTGATTTTTGTATTTTTAGTAGAGACAGGGTTTCACCATGTTGGTCAGGATGGTCTCGATATCCTGACCTCATGATCTGCCCATCTTGGCCCCCCAAAGTGCTGGGATTACAGGCGTGAGCCACCGTGTCCAGCCATTTAGTTGTATTACTGAGATTATATTACTGGACCCCTTTATATCTGTTTCTTAAGTCTGCATGTAGGATAATAGTACTTCTGTTCATCTTACAAACTTAGCATGAAGTTTAAATGAAGTCTTTGAAATTTCCTTTAAAATTAAAGACTCTCAGTACAAAAATTAGTACTCTTTGTTGCAGACTGAACGTTTGTTCCTCCCAAATTTGTATTATAAATTTATATATTATAGGGTTGAAACCCTAACCCCCAATGCGACTATTTGGAGATAGGGGCCTGTGAAGAGGTGAGAAAGGTTAAATGAAGTCATAGGGTGGCGCCCTAATCTGATAGGGCTGGTGCCTTTTTAAGAAGAAGACATGGCAGAGTTCTTTCTCTTTGCCATGTGAGAACACAGTGAGAAGATAGCTGCCTGCCAACCAAAAAGAGAGCCCTCACCAGAAACCAATCCTTGATTTGAAGCTTCTAGCTCTAGAAGCCTTTAGAACTGTGAGAAAATAAATTTCTGTTGTTGAAGCTATCCACTCTTTGGTATTTTGTTTTGACAACCTGAGCAGACTAAGACACTCCTGATGCTACGTTTTTTAAAAATTCTATAAACTTTAATTTTTGTGTTGTTTTGAGACAGGGTCTAGCTTTGTTGCCCAAGCTGGAGTTTTAGTGGCATGATTACAGCTCACTGTAGCCTCGACCATTTGTGTTGTGTTCAAGTGATCTTCCTACCTCAGCCTCCTGAGTAGCTTGGACCACAGGCATATATCATGATGCCTGCCTATTTTATTTTATTTTTTGTATAGATACTGTCTTCACCATATTGCTTAGGCTGATCTTGAGCTCCTGGGCTCAAGCGATCCTCCTATCTCAGTCAGCCTCCCAAAGTATGGGGACTACAGGTGTGAGCCACCTCACCCAGCCACAACATTGAAATCTTTATTCAAAAGAAATGGCTTCCTGAGAAACCAGATTATAATGCTCAAAAGTTATACTTTAAGAGAAAAGAATATTTATTTAGTGAGCACTTATTCAATACCAGGGCTTGTTTTAGATGCATTTAAAAATATATTTTGTAATTTAGTCCTCAAAAGAACTCTAGGTCATAGATTTTTTTGGTTTTCTTTTGTTTTTAGAGAGGGTCTCACTCTGGCATGATCTTGGTTCACTGCAGCCTCAAACTCCTGGGCTCAAGCAATCTTCCTTTCTCAGCCTCCTGAATAGCTAGTACTACAGGTGTGTGCCACCATGTCTGGTTACTTAAATTTTTTTTTGCAGAGACGGGGTCTCACTATGTTGCCCAGGCTGGTCTTGAACTCTTGGCTCAAGCAAGCCTCCTACCTAGGCCTCTTAAAGTGCTGCAATTACAGGTGTGAGCCACTGTGCCAGGCCCATAGATATTTTCATTCCTATTCAATAGGCAAGGCAACTAAAGCCCAAAGTCTTACAGTTAGTAAATGATAGGGCTGAAATTCCAACATAGTCTCTTGAAAGCTTTTAAATTAGGTCCTGATTCCCTCTGTTTCTTCTAGTTGTACTGGACTCAGTAGAATGCCAGGCAAGATACAAAGGTTAATGCCACCTTAGAATATCGGGAAAAAATTGTAGACTTTATCTAATCTTATTTTATGGATGAGAAAACCAAGGTCCAGAGAGTTAATGAAGTGACTGAAGATTAGAGCTCATCAGTGAAGTGTAAAGATCAATACTACTTACGTTTTGCAGTTCATTTTTAAGCCTGTGTAAATGCTAACCTTTAGTAATGAGAAGCATCAAAATGTTGAACAAGGGTTCAACGAATGCCATCAAATGAAGCCTAAGTTTGTCATCCTTCTTTGTGTCTCCCAAAGAATGGAAGTAATAATTGATAAGAAAGATGGGACTGGCATATAATTTACAGATCTATTTTCATCTTGGAAAATTTATTCTAAGGTACAAAGAAAATGAAATTGTCGTATGGCCAGAATACCTTTTCTTACCTTGTCACATAATGGTACTACTTGGTATTTTTTGATAGCCACTGCTATGCCTTCATGGGGACCTGTCTTTTTGCAAGTTCTTTCTCAACTGTGATGACTGATCCCAAATTCTAGTTTTAATTAGTGGAATGAAGGACATATATGTTGATCTAAGAAATTTAATTTCCTTAAAAAAAAAATTTTTTTTTTTTTTTAAGAGACAGGGTTTCACTGTGTTGGTCAGGATGGTCTCGATCTTCTGATCTCATGATCCCCCCCCTCCCCACCTCGGCCTCCCAAAGTGCTGGGATTACAGGCGTAAGCCACTGTACCCAGCCTTTATTTTTTACTTTCAATAGCTTTTGGGCTACAGGTGGTTTGGTTATAACTAGCTGTAACATAGATGGTTACCTAGTTTTTTGGTTATATAGATGAAGTATATAATGGTGAATTCTGAGATTTTAGTGTACCCATCATCTGAATAGTGTACATGGTACCCGATATGTAGTGTTTTTATTCCACATTCCCTCCCGAGTCTCTAAAGTGCATTATATCACACTATGCCTTTGTGTACTCAGAGCTTAGCTCCCACTTTTAAGTGAGAATATATGATATTTGGTTTTCCATTCCTGAGTTACTTCCCTTAGAATAATGGCCTCCAGCTTTATACAAATTACCACAAAATACATTATTTTGTTCCTTTTTATGAGTAAGTAGAATTCCTTGGTGTGTGTGAAATATATACCACATTTTCTTTATTCACTCATTGGTCTTGGGCACTTGAGTTGGTTCCATATCTTTGCAATTGTGAATTGTGCTGCAATAAACAGGCATGTACATGTGTCTTTTTCATATAGTAACTACTTTTCATTTGGATAGATACCCAGTAGTAGGATTGCTAGATCAAATGGCAGATCTACTTTTAGTTCTTTAAGGTACTTCTATTCTGTTTTCCATAGAGGTAGTACCAATTTACATTCCCTCCAGCCGTGTATAAACATTCCCTTTTCACCACATCCGTGCCAACGTCTGTTGTTTTCTGACTTTTTAATAATGGCCCTTTGTTTTTATTTTGTATTTTGTTTTTTTTTTTTTTTTTTTTTTTTGAGATAGAGTCTCACTGTGTCACCCAGGCTGGAGTGCAGTGGTGCTGTCTCAGCTCACCGTAACCTCTGTCTCCTGGGTTCAAGTGATTATCCTGCCTCAGATTCCACATCTGGCTAATTTTTGTAATTTTAGCAGAGATGGAATTTCACCATGTTGACCAGGCTGATCTTGAACTCCTGACTCAGGTGATCCACCGGCCTCAGCCTCCCAAAGTGCTGGGATTACAGGTGTGAGCCAACTCTCGGGCCAAGCCATTCTTATAGGAGTAATGTATCTCATTGTGGTTTCAATTTGCACTTCCCTGATGATTAATAATATTGAGCACTTTTTCATATGTTTATTGGCTAGTTGTATGTCTTCTTTTGAGAATTGTCTGTTCGTGTCCTTTGCCCACTTTTTGTTGGGATTACTAATATTATTATTTTTTCTTGGCAGTTTGTTTGAGTTTCTTGTAGATTCTGGATACTAGTCCTTTGTCAGATGCATAGTTTGCACATAATTTTTCTCCCATTCTGTGGGTTGTCTGTTTACTTTGTTGATTATTTCTTTTGCTGTTGATTATTTCTTTTGCTTTCTAGTTCAGTTAGGCCTCATTTGTTTATTTTTGTTTTTATGGCATTTGCTTTTGGGGTTTTAGTCATGAATTCTTTGCCTAGGCCAATGTCCAGAAGAGTTTTTCCAAGGTTATCTTCCAGAATTTTTATGGTTTCTTGTCTTAGATGAGAGTCTACGATGTGTCTTGAGTTGATTTTTGTATGAAGTGAGAGTCAGGGATATAGTTTTATTCTTCTACATGTGGCTAGCCAGTTTTCCCAGCACCATTTATTAAATAGGGTGCCCTTTCTGTAATTTGTTTTTATTTGCTTTGTTGAAGATGTTAGTAGTAAGTATTTGGCTTTATTTCTGGGTTCTGTATTCTGTCGCGTTGGTCTGTGTGCCTACTTTTATACCAGTGCCATATTGTTTCAATAACCGTAGTCTTGCAGTATAATTTGAAGTCAGGTAATGTGATGCCTCCAGATTTTGTTCTTTTTGCCAAGGATTGCTTTTGCTAGTTTGGCTCTGTTATGGTACAATGTGAATTTTAGGATTTCTTTGGTTCTAATTCTTTGAAAAATAATTTTTTCTTTTTTTTTTTTTTTTTTTTTTTTTTTTTTGAGACAGAGTTTCGCTCTTGTTACCCAGGCTGGAGTGCAATGGCGCGATCTCGGCTCACCGCAACCTCCGCCTCCTGGGTTCAGGCAATTCTCCTGCCTCAGCCTCCTGAGTAGCTGGGATTACAGGCACGTGACACCATGCCCAGCTAATTTTTTGTATTTTTAGTAGAGACGGGGTTTCACCATGTTGACCAGGATGGTCTCGATCTCTCGACCTCGTGATCCACCCGCCTCGGCCTCCCGAAGTGCTGAGATTACAGGCTTGAGCCATGTCACCCGGCCATGATGTTGATATTTTGATGGCAATTGCATTAAATCTGTTGATTGCTTTGGGCAGTTATGGTCATTTTCACAATATTGATTCCTCAGATCCATAAGCATGGGATATGTTTCTGTTTGTGTCATCTATGATTTATTTCAGAGCAGTGTTTTTGTAGTTCTCTTTGCAGAGATCTTTTACCTCCTTGGTTAAGTATATTCCTAGGGTTTTTGTTTTGTTTTGTTTTTTTGCAGTTGTAAAGGGGACTGAGTTCTTGATTTGATCCTCAGCTTGGTTGTTGTTGGTGTACAGCAGTGCTAGTGATTTGTGTACATTGATTTTGCAACCTGATACTTCATTGAATTCATTTATCAAATTGAGGGATCTTTAGGGTTTTCTACGTATATGATGATATCATTGGCAAACAATGATAGTTTGACTGTCTCTTTTCCAATCTGGATGCCCTTTCTTTCTTTCTCTTGCCTAAATGCTCTGGCTAGGACTCCCAGTACTGTGTTGAATAGAAGTGGTAAAAGTATGCATCCTTGTCTTGTTCCATGCCTCAGAGGGACTCCTTTAGCTTTTCCCCATTCAGTATGATGTTGGCTGTGGGTTTATTATATATGGCTTTTAGTATTTTGAGATAAGTCTCTTCTGTGCCTAGTTTGTTTTGGGTTTTTTTTTTTTTTATTTTCGTGAAGGGACACAATTTTATCGAATGCTTTTCTGCATCTATTGAGATGATCATGTGGTTTTTGTTTTTAATTCTGCTTATGTGATGTATCACGTATATTGACTTGCATATGTTAAACCATCCCTGCATCTCTGGGATGAAACCCACTTGATTATGGTGTATTATCTTTTTGATGTGCTGTTGGATTTGTTTAGCTAGCATTTTTGTTGAGAATTTTTGCATCTGTGTTCATCAGGATTATTGGTCTGTAGTTTTCTTTTTTTGTTGTGTCCTTTCCTGGTTTTGGCATCAGGATGATACTGGCTTCATAGAATGATTTAGAGAGGATTCCCTCTTTCTCAATCTTTTGTAATAATTTCAGTAGGATTGATTGGTACCAGTTCTTCTTTGAATGTCTGGTAGAATTCAGCTGTGAATCCATCTGGTCCTGGGCTTTTTTGTTGTGGTGGTTGGCAGTTTTAAAATTACTGATTCAATCTCACTGCTTGTTATTGGTCTGTTCAGAGTTTCTGTTTCTTCCTGATTTAATCTAGCAGGTTTGTATGTTTCTATTTTAGAGGGTTATGAAATGGTACTTTGGTACTTTCTGAAGATTTCTAAATCCTTGATGTAAGGGCTGAACTTCCAGTGCTAATGTATTTTGTCAGATATTCAGGGGGCCTAAGGGGCCTAAGGACAAAGCACTTTGGATAAATAAAATAGTTCTTAATGGATCTTGGAATTGATAGAACTAAAAATATGTACCTAATGACAATATATATTATGATTTTTAAAAATACATGATATCTGATATAATAGAGGAACAGGGATTGTTTTAAAACTACATACATGCAACTTCCATGGAAAGACAGGATCACTGTGAATACTTGTCCTGTTAATAAAAAGAGGCACGTGAGAAGTAGTAAAGTGGAAGGATTGGTGACGGAATGTGAAAGAAACTCATATTGCCAATTAAGATTCTGGGTTGAAGAAAGATATTTTAATTATAGTAATAGAATCTTTGGAATTATAAACATGTATCAGTTCTAAAATACTACTGAGCAAATCTCTATGTACAAGAGCTATGCTAGGTACTGGGAATGCAGTTTTAAGATAAGAGTTTTTGCCTTCAATATTATTAGGGTTTAGTCAGGGAGCAGGCATAGATAGTGGTAGTATAGTGTCATAAAACTGTCCCCAAATGTATTAGGTTTTTTTTTCTTTTCCTGCAGTAACAAATTATCATAAGTTTAATGGCTTAAAATAACAAATTTATTATTTTGCATTTCTGTAGGTCAAAAATCTGACAGAAGGCCGGGCGCGGTGGCTCACGCCTGTAATCCCAGCACTTTGGGAGGCAGAGGTGGGTGGATCATGAGGTCAAGAGATCGAGACCATCCCGGTCAACATGGTGAAACCCCGCTCTACTAAAAATACAAAAAATTAGCTGGGCATGGTGGCACGTGCCTGTAATCCCAGCTACTCAGGAGGCTGAGACAGGAGAATTGCCTGAACCCAGGAGGCGGAGGTTGCGGTGACCCAAGATCACGCCATTGCACTCCAGCCTGGGTAACAAGAGTGAAACTCTGTCTCCAAAAAAAAAAAAAAAAAAAAAAAATCTGACAGAGGTCTCACTGGGCTTAAATCAAAGTGTCAGTAGGAATGTGTTCCTTTCTGGACCTGTGAGAGCAGAATGTTTCCTTGCCTTTTCTGGTTTCTAGAAACTACCCACAGTTCCTTGGTTCATGATTTTTTTTCTCCGTCTTCAAAGCTAGTGTTTTCAGTTCCTCTGAGGCTGCCATCTCTCTGGTTCTTGGAAGCTGGAACAGGTTTTCTGATTTTAATTGATTAAATCACTGTGATTCGATTGGGCCCACCTGGATAATCCTGGGTGCAAACTTTACATTTTTGCATCAAAGTCCTTAACCGTGTCTATAAAGTCCCTTTTGCCATGTAAAGTAACATATTCAAAAATTTTGAGGCGTAGGGCATGGACACATTTTGGAGTCCTTATTTCGCCTGCTGTAGTAAGGAAATCTGAAAGAGTCTGGCACCTAACCCAGTTTAGGAGCCCAAGAAAAGCTTCCAGGAGCCAATCAACTGGGTCTCAAACTGGATGAAGTGAGAATGTGAGTGGCTGCTGGCTGGGTATCAAATGAGTGAGGGAAAAGGCATTTGAGCTAAGGGGAGCTACGTGAGTATATATAGAGGTGTGAAAAAGAATGGCTTATAAAATTAAATTATTATTTTTTAAAGAACCACAAATTGGTAAAAATGTATATGAGATGGTGGCATGGGGATAGGTAGGGATGGAGAGAAAGGTTTGATTATGATGGGACTTTGCATACTGTGCTTCACAGCTTCAGTTTATCCTGCAGACAGTGGCATGGCATTGAAGGATTTGAAACTGGGGAGTGACTTGATTAGATTTCGCTTTAGGTGGATCATTTTCAACTGTCTGAAGTGGGAATAGGTGGCAGTAAAGAGACTGAAAAGGGGCTGTTACTATAGTTCAGGTATCTTTATATATAATTCAGCTGATTAAATTTTTGGCTTAGGTGACTGAGTCATGCCATCTGAGATAGGAAAATACAGAAAGAAAGGTATGAGAGATGTAAGGTAATATTATTACCCTCCTCTTCACACTCCCCTCCCCCCCCCACACGTATTAGAGTGAATCTAAATTCCTAATTTTTTCCTCTAAAAGTAGTCACTTACCATCAGTAAATAAGCAGAACAGTTTAAGTTGAACTGTTTTATTTTCCCTTCTCAAGAGCTGACTTTGTTCCCTTTAGCGTCCCTTTCATATTTACATAATGCTGACTGGACACATATTTTGTCTTTTCCTGCCCTGTGGCTTTCAGTTCCACTAAATGATTAAAGAAATTATGGCATTGTACAAGTCCATTCCAGTTTACTTTCTTCTCCTTCATTTTGCTATGGCGATTGAGCCAGTTTCTGGCTTGCCAAATAGCCCATTATTCAATTTAATGGACAGTATAATCTTGGCTGCAGAAGGAACTTGTTACTTGAAGATATCAAAAAAATTCCAGGGACATACTTACTGGTTGGGAGTGGAATTTGCATGTAGACCCGGTATTAAAAAACCTTTTGGTTTTGCAGCATTCTAATGTATTACATACCTAGGAATTCTAGCTATTTTGAAAGATGATTCTATGGTTGGTCCAGTAGCTAAAAGGTAGCATAACATTTGAGCACATGTGCCCAAATGTGTTCTGTTTACCAGATGAATTAAGAGTTTTTACATATACTACTAAAACTATAAAATGTTTAAATGGTGAGTATACTTTATGCAGTAGGGAAGAATTATATTTGAATTTAAAATAATGATTCCCCTAAACAGATTGGGGTTATAATGTTAATATTTCTAATTGAGATATGGGCCGCAGTCTACACAGAGTAACTAAGAAATGTATTGCCATAAAATTCTAAGTAGATGTGTATGACTTTTGGCTATATTAAGAGAATAAGGTTTATCAAGAATGGTCTGAATTTCTATAGCACAAGTTAACTGTAAATACTTTGAGAAAGCCACTATTTATAGAAAGGGAAATTAATCTATTAATAAATAGATTCACTAATGACTACATATTTATAGAAAGAGGAAACATATGACTTACATTGATGTGATTTTTGCTCTTAGAATTAAATATTAGAGGGCCAGGAGTGATGGCTCATGCCTGTACTCTCAGCACTTTGGGAGGTTGAGGCGGGCAGATCGCTTGAGCCCAAGAGTTCAAGAACATCCTGGACAATGTGGTAAGCCCCATCTTTTAAAAAGAAAGAGAGAGAGAGAGAGAGAGAGAGAGAGAGAGAGAGAGAGAAAGAGAGTGAGTTGGGGCGTATAGAATAAGCATTTTAAATGAAAACATTTTTGTGTTTTGTCTGTTAACCTCAGTCTATAAATTCAGTTGTCGATAGCATACTACAGTTAATTTGCAACTATTTGATTGTTTAGCAATGTATTAATTAAAATAGTTTTTTCCATAGAATGTTGCAAACTCTGTAAATGATTTCATAAGAAGTACTATAAAAGAGGAGATGATAGAAGAGGGTAATGAGTAGGAGGGAAAGGTTTTATTAGCCTTTTATTCTTTATGCTAGCTCCTCCTGTAAAGTTGTATTTCCTAGGTCATGTTTTATATTTCAAAGATTATTATTTTAATAATCTGTAGGGCTTTCTGTTATAGATTTTATTAAGGCAAATACCTCCAGCAAGAGTAAGGAATTAGTCTGGGCATGGTGACTCACGCCTGTATTCTCAGCATTTTAGAAGGCCAAGGCAGGAATTGCTTGTGCCCAGGAATTTAAGACCAGCCTGGGGAAGATAGCGATATTCCATCTATACAAAAAATAAAAAATATAATCAGGGATGGTGGCACATATCTATGGTGCCAGCTATTCTGGAGGCTGAGACAGGAGGATTGCTTAAGGCCAGAATGTTGAGGCTGCCGTGACTTATGATCTACACTCTAGCCTGGGTGACAAAGCTAGACCCTGCCTCAAAAAAAAAAAAAAAAATTATTTTCTTACTGATGAGTTATAGTAGCTCTAAAACTTCACAGAATAAAAACAATTCAGACAACTGTTTTCTTTCTTTCTTTTTTTGAGTCAGAATCTTGCTCTGTTGCCCAGGCTGGAAGACATGGAGCACAGTGGCAAGATTATGGCTCACTGTAGCTTCCACCTCCCAGGCTCCAGTGATCTTCCTGCCTCAGCCTCCTGAGTAGCTGTGACTACTACTGTAGACATGTGCCACCATACCCAGCTAGTTTTTAATTTTTTTGTAGTGATGGGGGCGGTCTCACTATGTTGCCCAGGCTAGTCTTGAGCACCTAGTGTCACCATGGCCTCTCACCATGGCCTCCCACAGTGCTGGGATTGTAGGCATGAGCCACTGTGACTGACTGTTTTTCATTTCTTGACATTCATATCAATTGGAATAAAGAGAAAGTTGCAAATTTCAAGTACCTTTTGTGTGGCTCCTTTTTCTTGTCTTTCTTTTTATAGTATAAGCATGACAAGACTAGATTTTCTTGAATCTCAGATTAAACTCAACCTGTCTTAATTAGCATTAGTAATTTATGGCAAAAGTCAAGGTTTGCCATCATCTCTTCAGTTCTTTTAATGGCTTTTATATGTTGCTAAGTACAAAATAGGCAAGAAAAAGACCTATGTTTATTCATTGCACATAGATCATTGAAGTGATAAATTAGCAATATGTACCTTAGAGCTGCTTGGACTACTAGAACCCTTGAGTGTTTTTCAATTTTACCTTTAACTAAAAAATAAATAAATAAAATACCTTTCTCATCTGTACGTTAGGAGATTGCAGAATCTTGTGGCAAGGGTATTAAAACTGAACATTCAAGGTCATAGCCCATTTCTCGGGACTTGCATTTCTCTCTGTATAAAATTGATACTTCATAGCCTTCTGATCCTGTATCTCTGATACTTATTGATCAATTATGATTGAAAGCCAGGTTGTTTAATACTCTTGTCATTCTTCAAATGAACTTTTATTTATTAACAACTATTTATTCCTTCTGATTTAAATAAATTTCATTTCCCAAAGATGCCTAGGTGTGAAGAGTAATAGAAGAGATTGTTCTTGTGGGGAGAACTCTTCTACAGGAGCTAGCTTTGATTTTGTGTCTTTTGATCTCCTTAAAATCAACTTTATGTAATGAATTAAACCTATTTTAAGTGTACAAGTAATAGGTTTGACAACTGTCCATGACTACTACCACAATAAAATAAATAGAACTCTTTTTTTTTTTTTTTTTTTTTTTTTGAGGAGTTTTGCTCTGTCGCCCAGGCTGGAGTGCAGTGGTGTGATCTCAGCTCACTACAACCTCTGCCTCCTGGGTTCAAGTGATTCTTCAGCTTCAGCCTCCTGAGTAGCTGGGACTACAGGTGCGTGCCACCATGCCCAGCTAATTTTTGTATTTTTAGTAGAGATGGGGTTTCACCATGTTAGCCAGGATGGTCTCGGTCTTCTAACCTCATGATCCACCTGTCTCAGCATCCCAAAGTGCTGGGATTACAGGCGTGAACCACCGCACCTGGTCAGAACATTTTTGTCTTTCCATAAGTTCCTTTGTGCTGCTTTGCAAATGTACCTGTTTTCTGTCATTACAAATTAGTTTTAGAGTCTGTATATAAGAAGTATTAACTTATTTGTCTCTTCATTATTTTATGGAAAGGATTATTTTATGTCTTTAAAAAATTTTAATGGATTACTTTGGCTTAAGACTTAAGGAGTTTTAAATTAAAACAATTTAATTTGCCATCTGTCATGATCCTCATTTCTGAAGTTGCCTAGGAAAGGTCTTAACTGCAATTCATAGTTAAGAAAACCGAGACACAGGTATTATAGAAGCTCAGAGATTACATAGGACTATGTAGAGTTCTTGCTTGTTGAAAAGGAGCTCAGTTGGATGTCTTGTGAGGAGAATAAAAATATTTTGATTTGACTCGTGGTTTTTAATATCAAATTAGTTCATTTCAGCTCTTTTTTGTTTGATTTAATTTAACTTTGTTTTAATTTTTTTGTAGAGATGAGGTCTCACTGTGTTGCTTGGGCTGGTCTTGAACCCCTGTGCTCAAGTGATCCTTTGGCCTCAGCATCCCAAAGTGCTGGTATTACAGGCACAAGTCTGTACCTGGCTCATTTCAGCTCTCTTGTCTCTGGCATATTAGGTTCTGATGAATTTATAAAGGGTAGAAATTAAGGATTTAAGATTTGTGTTTGAGTGCTGAGTCTTTCCCTTTTTTGTGGGGGATGACTTTGACCAAAAGGTTTAGTCACTTAAGTGAAGTTTAGTTTTCTGATCTGTAAAATGAAATAATAATTCATAGTCTTATAGGAATGAAAAGAGAATATATGATTGGACAGGAGTTTGATTTTGGGGTAAATTTTACTGGTTGTTTCATCTTCATCTTGTTAGGCTCTTATAATTTAGGCAGATGTTAGATGATCAGATCAACTTGGAAAAACAGTATCTGAGAGAACATAGAAAATGTCAAGATTCTTAAAATGACTTGTACTGTCCATTAAGGTGAAAAGTTTCCAAGAGGAAAGTAAAAGGATCATGAAATAAAGAGCAGTTATCTGTGAACTAAAGAACATAACAAAAAAATACTTTTTAAAAAAAGTTGCATTTAATTTTGCATAAAATAAAATTGTCATAGAATCTTAAATTCTGTTTCTGGAATACTTGGAATTTTAGGTAGAACTACTTGACAATGAAGTTTTGGTTTTTTATTAATTAACCCATTTTGTGTAGGTTTTGAGATAGACATCTAGTGTGCAGTCAATAATAAGATTCTGAAGAATGTCTACAAAGGCTTCTGGAAATTTTTTTCTTATTTTTAAAAACATTTATACAATCTCTGTCAATTTAGGATTTAATATTCATGTTAAAATTCCAGTAAGTTAGAATTAGGCAAATCAATCTTGAACTCTGTGCTAAGTAGAGAAGTTATCAAACCTCATTTGTAATATTGTACATCTATACAGTGGTTGCGACATGGACTCAGAAGGTTGCATAGAACTCAGCAAGGTGATAGTTTCAGCCTTTTAAATGGTGAGGTTAGTTCACTCACCTTGATTGTCATTCATTACTAATATATTGTACCATATTTCATTGCCTCTAAGATGCCATCAGTTGTAAGACACACCATTATTTTATTAGCAGTAAGAAAAATTACAGTTAAGATGGCAGTGCTTTGTCATGCAGATTTTTCATTTCATGCTTATTGAAAAACTTAGTTTTTTTAAAAAAATAATTACATATAACTTTTAGACACATATAAAAAGGAATATATAAGTTAAATAAATTGCTTAAAGTTACCTTAAAACTTCATCTTCAGAGCCCATGTCTCTTGAATATTTCTTTCTTTCTTTTTCTTTTTTAAACCCGTAGTTGTGGATATCTGTGTTTTCCAATACAGTGTTATCCTGTGTTTTTGAAAACTGCACCAGTATTGTCTCAGGAGTTCTCTTCCAAGCTGCTGACACATGTTCTGCATGGATTTTGTTTTTGAGACAGGGTCTTCTTGCTCTGTTGCTCAGGCTGGAGTAGGGTGGTATGATCATAGCTCACTGTAACCTTGAATTCCTGGGCACAGGTGATCCTCCTGCTTCAGTCTCCTGAGTAGCTAGGACTACAGGCATGTACCACCACACCTAGGTAATTTTTTTTTTTTTTTTTAAAGAGATAGAGTCTTGGTATGTTGCCTAGGCTGATACCTACCTCCTGGACTCAGATGATCCTCCTGCCTCAAAGCCCTTGCATTACAGGTGTGAGCCATCATGCCCAAGCTGTTTTGTACTTTTTGGTCCTTGGAACTTTCTTGCTCTCAGTCGCAGTGGAATGTCTAAGCAACAGGACTCCTATTTCCTCCTAAAATGAACTTTTAAGTGGTTTGTTGTCAAAGGGTTGTAGGTAACCAGTTAGGCCACAAAGAATAAAACTGCATTCTTGCTCACACAAGCAATGACAACTATGTCACAACTGCTGCTTTGCTGCCAGAGATTTCACTGCAGGTAGATGCATACTGGTTTCATACATGTTAAAATATGGGGAGGAAAGATTTTAATATTGATGAAACAGTACTATTTTTATTTGTTTGCTTTTTGAGACAAGGTGTCTATGTTGCTGAGGCCAATCTTGAACTCCTGGGCTCCGGTGATACTCTTACCTCAGCCTTCTGAGTAGCCGGGATTGCAGACATGCACCACTGTGGCTGGCTGTAGAAGTGTGTTGATTTTAACAGCTTTATTAAGATACAATTTCAAACCATATAGTTTAAAAACCCATTTAAAATGGTTTTTAGTATAATCACAGAGTTGTACACCCTATACCACAATCAATTTTAGATCATTTTCATCACTCCAGAAAGAAACCCCATACCCATTAGCAGTCACTTCTCATTTCCCCACAGTCCTCCCAGCCCTAGGCAATCAGTAATCTACTTTTCCTTTCTATGGATTCACCTACTGTGGACATTTCTGTAATGGAATAATACATTGTGTGGTGTTATGTAGGTGTTTAGGTTATTGATTTGAGATCTTTTAAAATATAGGCATTTACAATTATAAATTTTCATCTGAGCACCACTTTAGCTGCATTCTGTAAGTTTTACTATGTGTGTCTTCCTTTTCATTCATCTCAAAATGTTTTCTATTTTTCCTTTGTGATTTTTTTTTTCTTTCATTAGTTATTGGTATTGTATTTAATTTCCACATATTTGTGAATTTCCCAAATTTACTTCCATTATTGATTTCTAATTTTATTCCATTTTGATCAGAGAGCATACTTTATTATTTCAATCCTTTTAAATTTATTGAGGCTTGTTTTAAAGTCTAGTATATGATGTCTTACATTTTTATACTTCTGTTTTCCCTTATTGCTTTCTTTTGCATTATGTGAATATTTTCTAATACAACATTTAAATTCTTCTAATGATGTTTTTCAGTAATTTTATTTTTATTTTTATTTTTTTTTTTGAGATGGAGTTTTGTTCTTGTTACCCAGGCTGGAGTGCAATGGCGCAATCTCAGCTCAACACAACTTCCGCCTCCTGGGTTCAGGCAATTCTCCTGCCTCAGCCTCCTGAGTAGCTGGGATTACAGGCATGCCCCACCATGCCCAGCTAATTTTTTGTATTTTTAGTAGAGACAGGCTTTCACCATGTTGACCAGGATGGTGTCGATCTCTTGACCTCGTGATTCACCCGTCTCGGCCTCCCAAAGTGCTGGGATTATAGGCGTGAGCCACTGCACCCAGCCTTTCACTATTTTTAAAGATGATTTTCTTATTGGGCTGTAGGGTTTGTTATATACATCTTAATTTACCAAAATTCATTTCAGATTTGTAGTAACTCAATTCATGTGAAGTATCAAAAAGTTACTCCAATTTGTCTCCATATCCTCTTTCTCTTTTGTGCTATTACATTTTTTCAGTGCCATTATTATTATATATTATAGATACATATGTTACAAACTTAACAATGGTGTAACACCATTGTTACAAGTGGTATAATTTTGTAACTTTGCCTAATTTTACACGTTTTAGGTTTCTAACACCATTGTTAGAAATGGTCTGTTACTTTGCATAATTTTACATGTTTTAAAGAAAGCAAGAGAAATATGGAGAGCAAGTATATTTTTATAGAGTTTGTTAATATTCACCTTCTTATTTCTGGTTGTCTTCATTTGTTTCTGTGCTTTCAAGTTACCTTTTGGTGTTGTTTCCTTACTTCAGTACATGTTTGCTTCTACTTACTTTCTTTGTGCTGATATTGTCAAATATATTACATTCCTAAATGTTACAGACCCAGTAATACAATTAGATACATATTGTCCTGTATAATTGCTTTTTAAATAGTTAATATAGGAATAGGCATTTATACTGTCTTTTATAACTATAATTACCTTTGCTGGAGTGCTTTGTTTTTTTCCCTTTGTATTTGAAGTACTTTTTTGGGGTCATGTGCTTTCATCCTGAATAGCTTCCTTTACTATTTCTTGTAATGCAGATCTGCTAGCATCTGTTTTTATCCTGGAATGTCTTATCTGCCTTCATTTATTATTATTATTATTATACTTTAAGTTCTGGGATACATGTGCAGAAACTGCAGGTTTGTTGCATAGGAATACACATGCCGTGGTGGTTTTCTGCACCCATCAACCCATCGTTAGATATTTCTCCTAATGCTATCCCTCCCCTAGCCCCCCACCCCCAACAGGCCCCAGTGTGTGATGTTCCCTTCCCTATGTCCATGTGTTCTCATTGCTCAACTCCCACTTATGAGTGAGAACATGCAGCATTTGGTTTTCTGTTCCTGTGTTAGTTTGCTGAGGATGATGGCTTCCAGCTTCACCCATGTCCCTGAAAAGGACATGATCTCATTCTTTTTTATGGCTGGATAGTATTCCATGGTGTATATATACCACATTTTCTTTATCCAGTCTATCATCGATGGGCATTTGGGTTGGTTCCACATCTTTACTATTGTAAATAGTGCTACAGTAAACATATATATTCATGTGTCTTTATAGTAGAATAATTTATACTCCTTTGGGTATATACTCAGTAATGGGATTTCTGGGGCAAATGGTATTTCTGGTTCTAGTTTCTTGGGGAATTGCCACACTGTCTTCCATAATAGTTCAACTAATTTACATTCCCATCAACAATGTAAAAGTGTTCCTATTTCTCCAGTCTCTCCAGCATCTGTTGTTTCTTGACTATTTGATAACCGCTGTTCTAACTGGCATGAGATGGTATCTCATTGTGGTTTTGATTTGCATTTCTCTAATGATCAGTAATGTTGAGCTTTTTTTCATGTGTTTGTTGGCTGCATACATGGCCTCTTTTGAGAAGTGTCTGTTCATATCCTTTGTCCAGTTTTTGATGGGGTTTTTTTTTCTTTTAAATTTGTTTTAGCTCCTTGTAAATTCTGGATATTAGACCTTTGTCAGATGGGTAGACTGCAAAAATGTTCTCCCGTTCTGTAGACTGCCTGTTCACTCTGATGGTAGTTTCTTTTGCTGTGTAGAAGCTCTTTAATTAGATTCCATTTGTCAATTTTGGCTTTCACTGCAATTACTTTTGGTGTTTTTGTCATGAAGTTTGCCCATGCCTATGTCCTGAATGGTATTGCCTAGGCTTTCTTTTATGGTTTTTATGGCTTTGGGTTTTATATTTAAGTCTTCGATTGATCTTGAGTTAATTTTTGTATAAGGTGTAAGGAAGGGGTCCAGTTTTAGTTTTCTGCATATGGCTAGCTAGTTTTCCCAACATCATTTATTAAACAGGGAATCATTTCCCCATTGCGTGTTTTTGTCAGGTTTGTCAAAAATCAGGTGGTTGTAGATGTGTGGTGTTGTAGATGTGTGGTGTTATTTCTGAGGCCTCTGTTCTTTTCCATTGGTCTATGTATCTCTTTTGGTACCAGTACCAGTACCATGCTGTTTTGGTTACTGTAGCCTTCTAGTATAGTTTAAGTCAGGTAATATGATACTTCCAGCTTTGTTCTTTTTGCTTAGGATTGCCTTGGCTATATGAGCTCTTTTTTGGTTCCATATGACATTTAAAGCAGTTTTTTCTAATTCTGTGAAGACTGTCAATGGTAGTTTGGTGGGAATAGCACTGAATCTATAAATTACTTTAGGAAGGATAGATATTTTCATGATAGTGATTCTTCCTATCCATGAGTATGGAGTTTTTAATTTTTTTCCATTCCTTTGTGTCCTTTCTTATTTCCTTGAGCAGTGGTTTGTGGTTCTCCTTGAAGAGGTCCTTCACATCCCTTGTTAGGTGTATTCCTAGATATTTTATACTCTTTATAGCTGTTATAAATGGGAGTCCATTCATGATTTGGCTCTCTGCTTGTCTGTTGTTGGCATATAGGAATGCTTGTGATTTTTGCATATTGATTTTGTATCCTGTGGCTTTCATGGAGTTGCTTCAGCTTAAGGAGATTTGGGGCTGAGATGATGGAGTTCTAAATATAGAATCATGTTATCTGCAAACAGAGACAATTTGACTTCCTATTCTTTCTTTCTTTCTCTAGCCTGATTGCCCCGTCCAGAATTTCCAATACTGTGTTGAATAGGAGTGGTGAGAGAGGGCATGCTTGGGTCAGTCTTCAAAGGAAATTCTTCCAGCTTTTGCTCATTCAGTATGATAGTGACTCTGGGTTTGTCATAAATAATTCTTAGCATTTTGAGATGTTTCATCAATACCTAGTTTATTGAGAATTTTTTACATGAAGGATGTTGAATTTTTTTTTTTTTTTTTAAACAGAGTCTCTTGTCATCCAGGCTGAAGTGCAATGGTGTGGTCTCAGCTTACTGCAGCCTCCACCTCCTGGGTTCAAGTGATTCTCCCACCTCAGCCTCTCACTCAGCTAATTTTTGTATTTTTAGTAGAGATGGGGGGTTTCACCATGTTGACCAGGATGGTCTCAATCTCTTGATCCTGGGATCTGCCCGCCTCTGCCTTCCGAAATGCTGGGATTACAGGCAGGAGCCACTATGCCCAGCTGAATAGTTTGTATTTCTGTGGGGTCAGTGATGATATCCCCTTTATCATTTTTATTGTGTTTACTTGAGTTTCTCTCTGTGCTTCTTTATTGGTCTAGCTAGCAGTCTATTTTGTTAATTTTGTCAAAAAGAAAAAAAAAACAGCTCCTGGATTCATTGATTTTTTTTTTTTTTTTTTTTTGAGGAGGTGTTTTGCTCTTGTTACCCAGGCTGGAGTGCAGTGGCGCAATCTTGGCTCACTGCAACCTCCACCTCCTGGGTTCAGGCAATTCTCCTGCCTCAGCCTCCTGAGTAGCTGGGATTACAGGCACGCACCACCATGCCCAGCTAATTTTTTGTATTTTTAGTAGAGACGGGGTTTCACCATGTTGACCAGGATGGTCTCAATCTCTTGACCTCGTGATCCACCCACCTCGGCCTCCCAAAGTGCTGGGATTATAGGCATGAGCCACCGTGCCCGGCCGATTTTTTTTTTTTTTTTTTTTAAGGGTTTTTTTGTGTCTCTATCTCCTTCAGTTCTGCTCTGATTTTAGTTATTTCTTGTCTTCTGCCAGCTTTTGGATTTGTTTTCTCTTGCTTCTCTAGCTCCTTTAATTGTGATATTAGGGTCTCAATTTGAGATCTTTCTAGCTTTTTGAGGCAGGCATTTAGTGCTATAAATGTGCCTTTTAGCACTGCTTTAGCTGGTCCCGGAGATTCTATTACTTTGTCTCTTTGTTCTCATTGGTTTTAAAGAACTTTTGATTTCTGCCTTAATTTCATTATTTACTCAATAGTCATTCAGGAGCAGGTTGTTCAGTTTCCATGTAGTTGTGTGATTTTGAGTGAGTTTCTTAATCCTGAGTTCTAATTTAATTGCACTGTGGTCTGAAAGACTGTTATGATTTCCCTTCTAATTTGATTGCACTGTGGTCTGAAAGACTGTTTGTTATGATTTCTCAGGCATTGGCTGAGGAATGTTTTACTTCCAATTATATGGTCAATTCTAGAATAAGTGCCATGTGGCACTGAGAAGGATGTATAGTCTATTGATTTGGGGTGGAGAGTTCTGTAGATGTCTATTAGGTCCACTTGATCCAGAGCTGAGTTCAGGTCCTGAATATCATTGTTAATTTTCTGTCTTGTTGATCTGTCTAATATTGACAGGGGTTTTAAAGTCTCTCACTATTATTGTGTGGGAGTCTAAGTCTCTTTGTAGGTCTCTAAGAACTTTTTTTTAATGAATCTAGGTGCCTCTGCATTGAGTAAATATATATTTAGGATAGTTAGCTCTTTTTGTTGAATTGATCCCTTTACCATTATGTAATGCCCTTCTTTGTCTTTTTTAGATCTTTGTTGGTTTAAAGTCTTTTGCTTTACATTTGCTTGGTAAATTTTTCTCCATCCCTTTATTTTGAGACTATGTCTGTCTTTGTACATGAGATGGGTCTCCTGAATATAGCACACCGATGGGTCTTGACTCTTTATCCACCTTGCCAGTCTGTCTTTTAATTGGGGCATTTGGCCTATTTACGTTTAAGGTTAATATTGTTATGTGTGAATTTGATTCTGTCATCACGATGCTATATGGTTAATTTGCATACTAGTCGATTGCAGTTTCTTTATCATGTCATTGGTCTTTTTATTTTGGTGTGTTTTTGCAGTGGCTGATACCAGTTTTTCCTTTCTGTATGTAGTGATTCCTTCAGGAGCTGTTGCAAGGGAGGCCTGGTGGTGACGAAATCCCTTAGCATTTGCTTGTCTGGAAAGGATTTTATTTCTCATTCAATTGTGAAGCTTAGTTTTAGCCCTTATAATTTCTGATGAGAAGTCTACTGCTAATCTTTAAAAATATTCCCTTATTAGATAATGAGTTCTCTTTCTGCTTTCGAGATTTAGTCTCTAGCTTTCAACATTTTTACATAATATGTCTGGATGTGGATCTCTGTGTTTATCCTACTTGGAGTTTGTTGAACTTCCTGGATATGTAGATTGTTTTAACTAAATTTGAGTAGTTTTTAGTCATTATTTCTTTAAATATTTTTTCTGCTCCTTTCTTTTCTCTGCTTTGTGAAAAGTTTCTCCTTGCTCCTATTATGCATATGTTGATAAGGCTTTCCGCTTTTCTCTAAACTATTGGTCTGTATTGAAGTTTGCTGATTCTTCTGCCAATTCACATCTCGGCTCTTCTAATGAATGTTTTATTTTGATTATTGTACTCCTCAACTCCAGAATTTCCATTTCAAAAATAATTTATATAACCCCCCTCCTCTTTTTTTTTTTTTGAGATGGAGTCTTGCTCTGTGTTGCCCAGGCTAGGGTGCAGTAGCATGATCTCGGCTCAATGCAACATCTGCCTCTTGGGTTCAAGCAATTCTTCTGCCTCAGACTCCCAAGTAGCTGGGACTACAGGTGCTTGCCACCATGTCTGGCTAATTTTTGTATTTTTAATAGAGATGGAGTTTCATCATATTAGCCAGGCTGGTCTTGAACTCCTGACCTTGTCATCTGCCTGCCTTGGCCTCCCAAAGTTCTAGGATTGCAGGTGTAAGCCACTGTGTCTGGCAATAATTAATATATCCTAATGATGTTCTCTATCTGATAAGACATTGTCATCATAGCTTCCTTTACTTTTTAAAGCACTGTTTTAATTTTTTGAAAATATTTTTAACAGTTGCTTTGAAGTCTGCCTGAGTTATTTGACATCTGGGCTCTTTCAAAGGCAGTTTCTATTGCCTGCTTTTCCCCCCTGTGTATGGGTCATACTTTCTTGTTTCATTGCATGTTTTATAATTTTTTGTGAAAACTGAACATTTTAGATAACATTGTAGTAATTGAGGATTTTGAGTCCATCTCCCAACTTCTCCACCCAGATGGATGTTGTAGTTGTTGTTTGCTTATTTGTTTAGTGACTTGGTTGGACCATCTTAATAAAGTTTATTTTCCCTGCAGTATGTAGCCTCTAATGTTGTTCCTCAGAGGTTGCAGTCTTTGGCATGTTCAGAGTCATCTTGGGATAATGGTGGTTTTAGCAAGGCTCTCTTTGGCTATCTCTTTTGTTATTCTCTGTTAAGCTGTTTACATCTATAGGTATCACACCCAGTTGTTGCCAGCTGATTGCTCTGTTGTTATCAGTGATGCCAATGGTACAAATTCTTCCACAGTCTGATGCAATTAAATTTGGGTTTCATTGCAGGAATAGTTTTGAGGCCAACCTTTGTGGTTTGTTCTGAACTCAGGAATACTCTTTTTAGTCTTCTCTTTCCCAGCGTGCTTGCTGGTAAAATTCTAGCCAATCTATGCTGTAGCTTGTTATTCTTATAGAGCTACCAGTCTCTTCTTAATTTCTTACAACCAAAATCTCCATTGTTTTGTACAGTGCCCTTAGGCTTGAACTTCCCCACACTATGTTCTAAATAAAGTCACTTTGTTTGGGGAGGGATTCAGAGCTCCTCTCCTGTTATGATCTGTATCTACCTCTGGGCCAAACCTCTGCTATTACCCTAAAGCTGGGGGTGAAGATAGTGACCTGCTTCTCTTAGAAAGACACCCCTGTTTAGTCTTCTGGACTGCTTTTATTGTGGAAATTTCACTTTATGAGTGGGGTGGTCAAGGCAGCTGAAAGCCAGTATTTTTGGCTACCTTGCCAGGGTAGAACTTCTTTCCTATGACAGGGAATGGTTAGAGAAACAAACCCAGACTTCTCAGCTACGTTTTCATTACAGAGTTTTTGCAATATAGAGATGGGTGTATGAGAAATGTGGGTGGCCTGACCCTCCTGGTAAGATACGATAGTCTCAATTGGGAGTTAGGGGAGAAGCTCTTAATTCTTGGTTACCCTTAGGAGTAAAATTTATATCACATTGAAGTGGGAGGCAGTGGGAGAAGGGAGCAGGTTGTGGCTCAAATAAGATTTTTCTCTTCTTACAGAAATGTAGTTGATTTTTTTGAATAAATATTACTTCATTTGTTGCATGCCTTTAAGACAATTTCCAGATTTTAAATGATTATGTTTTATTGTTCTTTCCTTAAGAGTTTTCACAGTTAGAGTTGTTTTGCTGGGTAGATGATGCACAGACATCGTCACAATTTGATTTTAGAAGTTGTTTCCATTTATATTTATTTTCATCATCTTATACTTTCCAAGTACTGTTTTTCTGCTCCTTTTCTTATGCTTTCCTTCTTTCCTGCTTTTTCTTCCTAAAAATGTATTCTTTATGGCCTTTTCTTCCCTCCCTCATTGGTTTATGTTTTACGTTCTTTAGATATTTTATTAATATTTACCTGTACCATTTTAACATGCGTTTCTGCCTTAAAGTCTAAGGTTAATCTGTATCTCTTCCTTTCTTTCATACAATTCAGAAACCTTAGTATGCTTTTACCACCATCATTTCTTCTGTAATACAAAATGTTCCTTTTTTATTTTTATTTTTGAGCCGGATTCTTGCTCTGTCACTCGGGCTGGAATACAGTGACGTGACACGATCTTGGCTCACTGAAACCGTTGCTTCCCGGGTTCAAGCGGTTCTCCTGCCTCAGCCTCCCGAGTAGCTGGGATTAAAAGTGTGTGCCACCATGCCCAGCTAATTTTTGTATTTTAGTAGAGATGGGGTTTTACCATGTTGGTCAGGCTGGTCTCAAACTCCTGACCTCAGGTGATCCGGCCGCCGATGTTTCTTTTATCTATCTTTTAATTCTACTTTTTATTCTTCCCAAGTAATTGTTGTTATTGTCATTATTGGTTTTTATATAATACAGGTTTAGATTTATCATGATTTTCGGCCAGTTTTTTCTTTACTCTTTTAGGTTCAATTTTCTTCTTTTACATCTTTTATAGTAATTTTTCTTAGGGTATATTTGTAGTAAATTCTCTCATACTATGTTTTTATGAAAATGTTTTCATTTTCTCTTACCCTTTAATGATAGCCTGGTAGCATATGGAATTAGAGCTTAACAGTTATTTTATCTCAGCCTTTGCTGATATAATTCAATTTTGGAATAATTAGTGTCATTCTTTTACACACACACACACACACACACACACAAACACATATATATATATTCCATATTAGGTTTTGGGGTACATGTGAAGAACATGCAAGATTGTTGCATAGGTACATACATGGCAGTGTGGTTTGCTGCCTTCTTCCCCATCACCTATATCTGGCATTTCTCCCCATGTTATCCCTCCCCAGCTCCCCATCCCCCACTGCCCCTTCCCTAGTTCCCCACGACAGACCCCAATGTGTGATGCTCCTCTCCCTGTGTCCATGTGTTCTCATGTTCAACACCCGCCTGTGAGTGAGAACATGCAGTGTTTAATTTTCTGTTCTTGTGTCAGTTTGCTGAGAATGATGGTTTCCAGGTTCATCCATATCCCTACAAAGGACATGAACTCATCGTTTTTTATGGCTGCATAGTATTCTATGGTGTATATGTACCACGTTTTTCCTGTCCAGTCTTATCATTGATGGGCATTTGGGTTGGTTCCAAGTCTCTGCTATTGTCAACATGCTGCAGTGAACATTCATGTGCATGTGTCCTTATAGTAGAATGATTTATAATCCTTTGGATAATATACCCTGTAATGGGATTGCTGGGTCAAATGGAATTTCTATTTCTAGGTCCTTGAGGATTCGCCACACTGTCTTACACAATGGTTGAATTAATTTACACTCCCAACAGTGTAAAAGTGTTCCTATTTCTCCACATCATCTCCAGCATCTGTTGTCTCCAGATTTTTTAATGATCGCCATTCTAATGGACGTGAGATCATATCTCAATGTAATTTTGATTTGCATTTCTCTAATGACCAGTGATGATGAGCATTTTTTCATATGTTTGTTGGCCTCATGTATGTCTTCTTTTGTAAAGTGTCTGTTCAGATCCTTTGCCCACCTTTGAATGGGCTTGTTTTTTTCTTATAAATCTGTTTTAGTTCTTTGTAGATTCTGGAGGTCAGCCCATTGTCAGATGGGTAGATTGCAAAAATTTTTTCTCATTCTGTTTGTTGCCAATTCACTCTAATGATTGTTTCTTTTGCTGTGCAGAAGCTGTGGAGTTTGATACGTCCCATTTGTCTATTTTGGCTTTTGTTGCCAATGCTTTTGGTGTTTTAGTCATGAAGTCCTTGCCTGTGTCTATGTCCCGAATGGTTTTGCATTGGTTTTCTTCTAGGGTTTTTCTGGTGTTAGGTCTTATGTTTAAATCTTTAATCCATCTGGAGTTAATTTTAGTGTAAGGCGTCAGGAAGGGGTCCAGTTTTTGCTTTCTGCACACGGCTAGCCAGTTTTCCCAACACCATTTATTAAACAGGGACTCTTTTCCCCATTGCTTGTTTTTGTGAGGTTTGTCAAAGATCAGATGGTTGTAGATGTGTGACGTTGCCTCCAAGGCCTCTGTTCTGTTTTATTGGTCTATGTCTCTGTTTTGGTACCAGTATCATTGCTGTTTTGATTACTGTAGCCTTGTAGTATAGTTTGAAGTTAGGTAGTGTGATGGCTCCACCTTTGTTCTTTTTGCTTAGAATTGACTTGGCTATGTGGACTAGTGTCATTCTTAGTATTCCCTTGAAAGTGATCTGTATTTTCCCATTTAATTTATTTTCATTTTTATATACAGATATATGTGTGTGTGTGTGTGTGTGTGTGTGTGTGTGTGTGTGCATATATATATATATATATCTACACATACATATACACATTCATACATATATGCACAACACAAACATTACCATCTTAACGTTTTTGTTTTTTTTTTTTTTATGAGTTGGAGCTGGCCGGGCGCGGTGGCTCAAGCCTGTAATCCCAGCACTTTGGGAGGCCGAGGCGGGTGGATCACGAGGTTGAGAGATCGAGACCATCCCGGTCAACATAGTGAAACCCCGTCTCTACTAAAAATACAAAAAATTAGCTGGGCATGGTGGCACGTGCCTGTAATCCCAGCTACTCGGGAGGCTGAGGCAGGAGAATTGCCTGAACCCAGGAGGCGGAGGTTGTGGTGAGCCGAGATCGTGCCATTGCGCTCCAGCCTGGGTAACAAGAGCGAAACTCTGTCTCAAAAAAAAAAAAAAAAAAAAAAAAAAAAGAGTTGGAGCTTTGCTCTGTTACCCAGGCTAGAGTCCAGTGGCATGATTATAGCTCACTGCAGCCTCAAACTTCATTCCTCCTACCTTGGCCTTTTGAGCCTAGAACAACAAATATGCCCCATTATACCCAGCTAATTTTTTAATGTTTTATTTTGGTAGAGATGGAGTCTTACTGTGTTGCCCAGATTGGTCTTGAATTCCTGGCTTCAAGCGATCCTCCTACCTCGGACTCCCAATGTTCTGGGATTATTGGCCTAAGCCATTGTGCGCAATTTCTTATTTATTTATGAGACCGAGTCTTGCTGTGTTGCCTGGGTTGGAGTACAGTGGCACAATCTTGGCTCCAGCAACCTTCACCTCCCGGGCTTAAGCAGTCTTTGCACTCCAGCCTCAATCCATCTCCAGGACTTTTTCATCATTTCAAATCGAAATTTTATACCAAGTAACTTCCCTTTACCCTTACCCCTAGCCCCTGGTAACCACTGTTCTACTTTCTGCCCTATAAATTTTACTGTTTTTAACTAGCTCTGAAAAGTAGAATTATGCAACATTTATCCTTTTGTATCTGACTTCTTTTACTTAGCATAACATTTCCAAGGTTCATCCATGTTGTATTATTCATCCATGAATAATATTTCTATCTTAAAAATAGGGTGTATATATATAAATATATATACCATATCTTGTTTATTCACTCATTTGTCTATAGCCATTTGGGTTGTTACCACATTTTGGCTTTTGTGAATAATACTGCTGTGAGCATGAGTGTACAAATATGTTTTAATCTCTGTTTTAAAGCCCCAGGCTGTATATTACCCAGACTAAGGAACTTTTCCCCATGGCTCTGGTTTTCAGTTCCCAATTCAATCGTAGGTCCATGGCAATTTTTCTTCTTCTTCTTATTTTTTTAATGTACTCTGTTATGCTTTAGGCTTTTTTCCCCCAAGGAGACATGGTCTTGCTTTTCACCTAGGCTGGAGTGCAATGGTACATTCATTGCTCACTGTAACCTCAAACTCCTTGCCACGCCTGGCTAATTAAAAATGTTTTTTATAGACATGGGTTCTTACAGTATTTCTTAGGCTGGTCTCAAATTTCTGACCTCAAGTGATCCTCCCACCTTATCCTCAAGCGATCTTCCCACTTCAACCTCCCAAAGTGTTGGTATTATAGGTGTGAGCCAGTGCACTCAGCTCTTGTTACATATTTTTTATTTTAATTTTTGAGACAAGGTCTTGCTGTGTCATTCAGGCTGGAGTACAGTGGTGTGATCACAGCTAATTGCAGCCTCAACCTCCAGGGCCCAAGTGATCCTCCCAACCCAGCCTCCTGAGTATCTGGGACTACAGGTGTGTGCCATCATGCCTGGCTAATTTTTATTTTTTAAAAAACTTTTTGTGGAGACTAAGTTTCACCATGTTACCCAGGCTGGTCTCACCTGGGCTCAAACAGTCCTCCTGCCTTGGTCTTTCAAAGTGCTGCAATTACAGACATGAGCCACCATGCCCAGCCCTTTGTTAATTTTTTTATCCAGCATTTCTCCGTGTTTTGTGGCAAAAGTGTTTTTATTTATTTTTATTTTTATTCTTTTTTTTGGAGACAGAGTCTTGGTCTATTCCTCAGGCTAGAGTGCAGTGGCACCATCTCAGCTCACTATAACCTCTGCCTCCCGGGTTCAAGCGATTCTCATACCTCAGCCTCCCGAGTAGCTGGGATTACAGGTCCCTGCCTCCATGCCCAGCTAATTTTTAGTAAAGATGTGGTTTCACCATGTTGGCAGGTTGGTCTTGAACTCCTGACCTCAGGTGATCTGCCCACCTTGGCCTCCAAAGTGCTGGGATTACAGGCGTGAGCCACGTGCCCAGCTGTAAAACCATTTTTTGCTCATCTGGTTTAAAGTATTGGTAAGAACAAAAGTACTCCTTGATCTAATTTAGGACATTTTGCATATGTGAACTAGTGCTAGTTGATGTGGAGGATATAGCAATGTGTTTGAAAATCGTGGGGTTAAAGAAATCTTCCTTTTCTCCAGCATCCCTGTGTTCAGATAACGATAATTGCCATGGGAGAAAGAGTTCAAATTCAATTTAAACCATTTACTAGTAGTTGTACAGCTTTGACTGGCCTGAGGAAAGAAGGATTGATAGTATCTCAAGTTTTTTACAACTTATTTACAAACCTGAAGTATACAACGTACTTATAGGTAGTATAATGGTGCATTATTATTTTATCTGGCTACCCCCAAAATGCATAGTAATATCAGCATAGTTTAAGATGGGAAAAGTCTCAGTAATTTTCTTTAGGCTTTTTATTTGTTAGTATATATGTTACGCGCTGGTGAGTAATATACAGCAAATACAGAGAGAGTATATAGTTCACTCTTTTCCAATACGCATTTTCAGGGGAAAATACTGAAAATAGGTAGCCATTTGTCCTTGGGCTTTATTGGCTGTGGACTGCAGTGAAGTATTTTTTGTATCCAGGGGATCTGTGATTAGCTTATACCAACATTGGCACATGAAATTTCAACCTTTTATTGCTGTTACTTTTTATCAAAGAGAAAAAGCCTTTGGGCATGAGCTAGCAGAAGGTGAAATACAGTTGACCCTGAACAGTGTCGGGGTTGGGACACTGACCCTCCATAGTTGAAAATCTATGTATAACTTTTGAGTCCCCCAAAACTTAACTATTAACAGCTTATTATTGACCAGAAGCCTTTCTGATAACATATACATAGATTTTTTTGACAGGGTCTTGCTATATGTGTTATATACTGAAGCTAGAGAAAATAAAGTTATTAAGAAAACCAATGGAAGAGAAAATATATTTACTATTAAGTGGAAGTGCATCATTGTATGAATTGATAATTTAATTCGCCTACCACTGTGTTTCCGTTAAAACCACTGTAAGTCTTTTACTCAGTGCAGCATGATATCATTTGATCTTTAATGTCTTAATTGTATTGCCTACCTCTCTGCTTTTCTTATCAAGTTAGGTAAGCAGGGGAATCTGATGACTTTCTGTGCTGGTAAATACACATATGTGGGCACACACATATCCTGGCAGAACTCAGTTAAAGTATTCATTCGGAGTACCCAAATTTTCAAAGGTGCTAAGGGCTTGAAATTTAAAACTACTTCTATTTTTTTTTTTTTTTTTTTTTTTTTTTTTTTTTTTGTGACTGAGTCTCGCTCTGTTACCTGGGCTGGAGTGCAGTGGTATGATCTCAGCTCACTGCACCTTCTGCCTCCCACGTTTAAGTGATTCTTCTGCCTCAGCCTCCTGAGTACTGGGATTACAGGTGCCTGCCACCACGCCCAACTAATTTTTGTATTTTTAGTAGAGATGGGGCCTCACCATGTTAGCCAGGCTGGTCTTTTTTTTTTTTTTTTTTTTTTTTTTTTGAGACGGAGTTTCACTCTTGTTACCCAGGCTGGAGTGCAATGGCGCGATCTCGGCTCACCGCAAACTCCGCCTCCTGGGTTCAGGCAATTCTCCTGCCTCAGCTTCCTGAGTAGCTCGGATTACAGGCACGTGCCACCATGCCCAGCTAATTTTTTGTATTTTTTTAGTAGAGACGGGGTTTCACCATGTTGACCAGGATGGTCTCGATCTCTCGACCACGTGATCCACCTGCCTCAGCCTCCCAAAGTGCTGGGATTACAGGCTTGAGCCACCGCGCCCGGCCAGGCTGGTCTTAAACACCTCACCTCAAGTGATCTGCCCACCTCGGCCTCCCAAAGTGCTGGGGTTACAGATGTGAGCCACTGCACACGGCCTAAAACTTCTCATTGAGTTCTCCTGAACTGTTGAGTATACAACCACAGACCTGGGCAGTGATCCATATTGAGAACTCTTAACTGGATCACTAAGATTATACCATTAGTCTATGACTAGGGAGCTATTCCTGTAAGTAATGGTAGCAAGTATATATAAACATTTCAAGGTGTCTTACTATCTTAGACTAGGAAAAAATATGAAGTTAAATGAAATTAGAGTACCTTTTAAACAGGAAACTAAAAACAGTCATACTGTCTAATTGCAGTAGGGCAATGGTCTCAAATGGGGGACAGTTTTGCCTCCCAGGGTATATTGGCAATGTTTGGAGACATTTTTAGTTGTCAGTAACTGGTGGGAGGTGACAGCGGTGCCAGGACTGTGCTACTGGCATCAGTGAGTAGAGGCCAGGGATGCTTCTGAACATACTTTTTTTTTTTTTTTGAAATTGAGTTTAACTCTCGTTGCCCAGGCTGGAGTACAGTGGCACCGTCTCAGGTCACCGCAACCTCTACCCGCCGGGTGCAAGCGATTCTCCTGCCTCACCTTGCTGAGTAGCTGGGATTATAGGCATGGGCCACCATGCCCAGCTAATTTTGTATTTTTAGTTGAGATGGGGTTTCTCCAGGCTGGTCTCAAGCTCCCAACCTCAGGTGATCCACCTGACTTGGCCTCCCAAAGTGCTGGGATTACAGGTATGAGCCATTGCATCCAGCCTGCTTGTGAACATACTTTAATGCACAGGACAGCCCCTCACAACAAAGAATAACAGCCTAACTATTTAGAGAAGACAAGCTGAGTGGGGTCAGTGGGAAGGTGTACATATCAGAGAGAGCTAACCTTTATTTCTCTTTGTAGTGGAAAGTCAGTAGATAATGCATGAAGCTGAAAAGTATGTGTGTGTTATTTAGAGCCATGAAAGAACACACCCAAGGCAACAGTTGAGAGTGATTTCCTGTGAGCATAAGAAGAGGTGACATGGGAGCTAGGAGTAGGTATGGTGGTCATGGGTTACTGGTTTTTACAGGTTTGCAGATTACATAATGTTTCAAATAATGTGACTGTATAATGGGTGAAAAATAAAAGTGAAAGAGAGTAAATTTGTATATACACATTCAAACCAAATACAGTCAGGCCCGTTAAAATACTTAGAAATGAGTATTGGTTCTACTGTGTCTCTGTGACCAAAATGACTATGGAATTATGAAAAGAAGTACAAGGTTTATACATTGACAACTATAAAACACTGAAAGAAAGAAAATCTTAAAAAATTCCATGCTTATGGATCAGAACACTTAATATTGTTAACAGATGGCTGTCTAGTTCCAAAATGACACTGTGGAAGCAAGTTGGCCTAACTACCCTAGACCCCCAGAGCCCCCGACCATCACCACCACAGAGCAACAAAAATTAATATACAGCACTAAGATTTTAACCAGCAACAACCCAGTTTTCAAATGTAAAGATGAGAGAATCCCAGGGCCACAGGGAAGTGAAAAATTCCAAGCAGATGGTAAGAGAATCAGACGTCCTTCCACATCTTCATTGCCCCACTACCCCATTCAACCCAGGACCAAGAGTTTGTAAAATCTCCTCCCAACTCATGGCTTCTACACTGGAAACAGTGAAGCTGAGGCAGTCAATAAACTTCCCCACCATCTTGGGTTCCCTGTTGGGAGACTTGTTCTTGCTTTAACCTGTGGGAAGTACAGTGGCTGCCTGAAGGGAGAAAATGCCTGAGGACAGGCAGAGACAAAGTGGGGAGGTGAGACTACCATCCTCAGCCCTGGAAACTCCACTCTGTTAATCAAAGGAAATGCCAAATCATAGTGGCTGTTCAACAGCACCATGCTATAGGAGGTATGTTCCACAAGTCCCATGGGCACGAACTGCTAGCCAACCTTGACACACTGCTGGGATAATCCATTCAAGGCCTCCCTATTCAGGTTAGGCAGCTGTTCAATAATTTCCTAAAGCTGAAAAGGAGGCAGTGACTTAGCAATATTGATTACGCAGATGCATCTAATAAAAATCAAAACAAGGCCAGGTGCAGTAGCTCACACATGTAATCCCAGCAGTTTGGGAGGGCGAGGCGGGCAGATTGCTTGAGGCCAGCAGTTCAAGACCAGCCTGGCCAGCATGGCAAAAACCCCGTCTGTACTAAAAGTACAAAAATTAGCCAGGCATGGTGGTGCGCACCTGTAACCCCAGCTACTCAGGAAGCTGAGCCATGAGAATCAGTTGAACCTGGGAGGTGGAGGTTGCAGTGAGCTGAGATTGTGCCACTGCACTCAAGCCTGGGTGACAGGGTGAGATCCTGACTCAAAACGAAACAAAATCAAAACCAGCCAGACAGAGAAAAGTGGAATAACAAATCCTTCAATGCAAAGACATAGAAGGTATACCCATAAAAAGTAACAGTGAATCATGACCTCCCCAAAAGGACAAAGCAAAAATCCAGTGACTGACTCTAACAAGATGGCAATCTGTGAGCTTTCTAAGAATTTAAAATAGCAGTTTTTTGTTTGTTTGTTTGTTTTGAGGCAGGGTCTCACCTTGTCACCTAGGCTGGAGTGCAGTGGCACGACTGTGGCTCACTGAGCCTCAACCTTCCAGGCTTGGGTGATCCTCTCACCTCAGCTTCCTAAGCAGATGGAACTTCAGGAACATGCTACAACACCTGGATAATTTTTGAATTTTTGTAGAGATGGTCCCACCATGTTGCCCAGGTTGGTCTTGAATTCCTGGGCTCAAGTGATCCTCCTATCTTGGCCTTTCATTTTCTTCTTCTTCTTCTTCTTCTTCTTCTTCTTTTTTTTTTTTTTTTTTTTTTTTTATAAAGATGGGGTTTCACCAAACTGTTTAGGCTGGTCTTGAACTCCCGACCTCAGGTGATCCACCCGCTTTGGCCTCCAAAGTGCTTGGATTACAGGCGTGAGCCACCACGCCCGGCCCTACATTGGCTTTTCAAAGTGCTGGGATTACAGGCATGATGCACCATACCTGGCACAAAATAGGAGTTTTAAGGAAATGGAGTGATCTCCAAAACAACAAAAGCAATTCAGAAATTTATCGGAGAAATTTAACAAAGACATTGAAACAATTTTTTTAAAATTAATTAATTAATTAATTAATTTTTTTTTTTTTTTTTAAAGAGATAGGGTTTCACCATGTTGGCCAGGATGGTCTCAATCTCTTGACCACGTGATCAACCCGCCTCAGCCTCCCAAAGTTCTGGGATTACAGGCGTGAGCCACTGTGCCCAGCCTAGAGATTGAAATAATTTTTTAAAAACCTCACAGAAGTCCTGGAAATGGGAAACACATTTGCTTAACTGAGGAACTCCATGGAGGCTCTCAATAGCAGAATGGACCAAGCAGAGAAAATAATTAGTGAACTTGAAGATGGGCTATTTGAAAATATACAGTCAGTGCAGAAAAAAGAATGAAAAGGAATAAAGACGGTATACAAGATACAGAAAATTACCTTAAAAGGCCAAATTTAAGGCTTACTCGTGATCAAGAGGGAGCTGAACAAAAGGAGGGATAGAAAGCTTATTCAAAGAAATAATAACAGGTAACTTTTTAAAACTTGAAAAAGATACAAATATCCAAGCACAGGAAAGTCTGTGCCAAACAGATTAAACCCAAATAAGACTACCCCAAAGCATATAATAAACTCTCAAAAGTTAAGAACAAAAAGAGGATCCTAAAAGCAGTAAAGAAAAGAAGCAAATAACATATAAGAGAACTCCAATAAGTCTGGCAACAGATTTCTCAGTGGAAACCATACAGGTCAAGAGGGAGTATAATGACATTTTCAGAATTCTCAAGGAAAAACTGCCACCCAAGAATATTTTGCAAAATTATCCTTCAAAAATGCAGGTGCAACAAAGTATTTCCCAGACAGACAAAAGCTGAGAGAATTCACCACCACTAGACCCATCTTAAAAGAAATGCTAAAGGGGGCCGGACACAGTGGCTCATGCCTGTAATCCCAGCACTTTGGGAGGCCGAGACAGGAGGATTACCTGAGGTCAGGAGTTTGAGACCAGTCTGACCAACATGGTGAAACCCCATCTCTACTAAAAAAAAAACCACACAAATTAGCCAGGCATGGTGGTGTGTGTCTGTAGTCTGAGCTACTCAGGAGGCTGAGGTAGGAGACTCTCTTGAACCGGGAGGCAGAGGTTGCAGTGAGCCAAGATCGCACCACTGCACTCCAGTCTGGGTGACAGAGTGAGACTCCATCTCAGAAAAAAAAAAAAAAAAAGAAATGCTAAAGGGAATTCTTCAATCTGAAAGAAAAAACCCACTAATACTATAAAAGAAAACTTTTCAACATATAAAATCCACTGGTAAAATTAAGTACGTAGACAAATACAAAATACTCTATTACTGCCATTGTGGTGTGCAGTACACTTATCTAATATGAAGCCCAAAATCACATCTATCAAAAACAGTAATAGCTACAGCAACCTGTTAAGAGATAGATACTATAGGTAATGTTAAACATGTAAATTGAGTCAAAATGTAGAGGAGATGGAGTTGAAACATAGAATTGTTTTATTTTGTTTTACCTTTTTTGTGTGTATTTTTGACTTCAGACAAGTTCTCATCTCTTTAAAATAACTTGTTATATCCCTAAGATGTTTTTTGTAAGCCTCATGGTAACCAGAGTGTAAAAACCGATAATTAACTCACTGAAAATGCAACAAATGAAAAACAAATTACTAGAGAAAGTCACTTAACCACAAAGGAAGAAAGGAAGAAAAGCAGTTCAAAACAATCAGAAAATAAGCCACGAAATGGCAGTAGTGAGTCCTTACTTATTAATAATAACACTGAAGGTAAGTATTGTCAATTCTCCAATTAAAAGGCATAGAGTGGCTGAACAGATAAAGAAAAAAAAAAACCTCAACTATATGCTGCCTTCAAGAAACCCACCTCACTAATAAAGACATACATAAGCCGAAAGTGAATCGTGGAACAAGACATTCTATGCAGCTGGAAACCAAAAAAATTACAGGAGTAGTGATATTTATATTGAATAATAAAGACTACCTATCTAAGACTGTAAAAAGAAACAAAGAAGGTACCATATAAGATAAATAGATCAATTCAGCAAGAAGATATACCAATTATATTATAAATATCTATGCACCCAATACTGGAGCATTTAAGAATGTAAAGCCAATGTTAATAGAGCTAAAGGGAAATATAGACTGCAGTGCAATTATAGTAGGGGACTTTAACACCACAGTCTCAGTAATGGGCTGATTATCCAGACAGAAAATCAAAAAATGTCTGAGTTAAACTACACACTAGATCTAATAGACTTGATATTTACAGAATATTTCACTCAATTACTGCAGAATACACATTCTTTTCATTAGCACATCAGACGTTTTCTACAGTAGGGTATCTCTTAGGCCATAAAATAAGCCTAAAGAAATTTTAAAAAATAGAAAAAATATGAGTATCTTTTCTGATCACACTGGAATAAAACTAGAAATCAATAATGGAAGGACCCTGGAAAATACATAAACATATGGAAATTAAACAGTATGCTCCTGAATGACCAATGGATCAATGGAAAAATTAAAAAGAAAACTTAAAACATTTCCTGAAACAAATGAAAATGGAAAATACAACAAAATCAAAATCTGTGGAATACAGCAAAAGCATTACTAAGCGGGAAGCTTATGACAATAAACACTTATATCAAAAAAGAAAAATAGAATTTAAGTAAACAACCTAACAATGCACCTCAAGGTACTAGAAATGGAAGACCAAACCAAGCCCAAAATTAATAGTAGGAAAGAAATCAAGATCAAAGTAGAAATAAATGAAATAGAGACCAAAAAACCCCCACAGAAGATCAATGAAACAAGAAGTTGGTGTTTTAAAAAGATAACCAATATCAATAAATCTTTAGTTAGTCTACACAGGAGAGAAGACCCAGATAAAATCAGAAATGAAAAAGGAGGAATAATAACTGAAACCTCAGACATAAAAAGAGTGATTAGAGACTATTTTGAAGAATGATACACCACCAAAATGGAAAATCTAGAAGAAATGGATACATTCCTGGATACAATACAACCTACCAAGATTGAACCTTGAAGAAATAGAAAACCTTAACAAATTAATAACAAGTAATGAGATCAAAGTGTTAATAAAATTGGGCCAGGTGCAGTGACTCATACCTGTAATCCCAGCACTTTGAGAGGATGATGGAGGATCCTCTGAGACTCGGAGTTTGAGACCAGCCTCTGCAACATAGAAAGACCCCATCTCTATAAGAACAGTTTTAAAAATTAGTTGAGTTTGGTGGCATGTGCCTGTAGTCCCAGCTATGTGGGAGGCCAGGGTGGGAGCATCACTTGAGCTCAGAAGTTTGAGGCTATAGTGAGCTATGATTACACCACTGCATTCCAGCCTGGGCAACATGAGCGAGACCCTATCTCTTAAAAAAATAAAATAAGGTTGAAGAGGAGATAATACGTCCGACCTTATTCTTTACGCCAGAATTACCGTGATACCAGAACCAGACAAGGACACAAGAAAAGAAGAAAAGTACAGGCCAGTATTACTGATTAAGGTAGATGCAGAAATCCTCAACAAAATACTAGGAAACCAAATTCAACAACACATTAAAAAGATTATTCGTCATGATCAAGTGAAATTCATTCCAGTGATACTAGAAGATGATTCAACATATGCAAATCAATAAACATGACATGTCACATTAATAAAGTTAAGAACAAAAACTACATCGTTTCAACAGATGCTGAAAAAGCATTTGATAAAATTCAGCACCACTTTATGATAAAAGCCCTCATGAAAATGGGTATAGAAGGAGCATACCTCAAAATAATAAAGGCTATAAATGACAGACTCATAGCTAACATCATACTGTATGGGGAGAAGTTGACAGCCTTTTCTCGTAGGACTGGAAGAAGACAAGGATGGCTACTCTTACTGTGTTTTTCAGCATAATACTAGAAGTCCTGGCCAGAGCAGTTAGGCAAGAGAAAGAAATAAAGGGCATCCAAATTGGAAAGAAAAAAGTCAAATTAGCCTTGTTCACAGATGACATGATGTCATACCTAGAGAAACCTAAAGATGCCACACACAAAAATGTTAACACTGAAAATGAGTTTAGTAAAATTGCAGGACATAAAATCAACATACAAAAATCAGTAGCATTTATTTATGTCAACAGCAAACAATCTGAGAAATCGAGAAAGCAACCCCACTTATAATAGCCACAAAATACCTAGGAGTTAATATAACTAAAGAAGTGAAAGATCAAGGAAAACTATAAAACTCTGATGAAAGAAATTGAAGAGGACACAAAAAAGCGGAAAGGGTCAGGTACAGTGGCTCACGTCTGTAATCCCAGCACTTTGGGAGGCCAAGGCAAGCAGATCACAAGTTCAAGAGATCGAGACCATCCTGGCCAACCTGGTGAAACTCCGTCTCTACTAAAAAATACAAAAATTAGCTGGGCGTGTTGGCATGCACCTGTAGTCCCAGTTACTCAGGAGGCTGAAGCAGTAGAATTGCTTGAATCCAGGAGGCAGAGGTTGCAGTGAGCTGAGATTGTGCCTGTATTGCAGCTTGGTGACAGAGCAAGACTCCATCTCAGGAGGAAAAAAAAAAAGGCAGAAAAATATTCCATGCTTATGAATTGGAAGAATTAATATTTTTCAAATAACAGTACTACTTGATGTAGTTTACAGATTCAGTGTAATCCCTGTCAAAATACCAATGATATTCTTCACAGAAATAGGGGGAAAAAATTCTAAAATTTATATGGAATTACAAAAGACCTTGAATAGTTAAAGCAATCCTGAGCAAAAAAAAAAAAAAAAAAAAAAAAAAAGCTGGAGACATCATAATTTACTGACGTCAAAATTTACTACAAAGCTACAGTAAGCAAAATAGCATGATACTGACATGAAAGCAGACAGAAAATAGAGAATCCAGATAACAATCCATGCATTTACAGCCAATTGATCTTTGTCAAAGGCACTAAGAACGTGCATTGGGGAAAGGTCAGTCTTCTCAATAAAGGGTACTGAGAAAAGTAGATAACCATATGCAGAAGAATGAAACTAGACCCCTGTCTTTTCCATTCACAAAATTCACATCCAAATGTATTAAAGCTTTAAATTTAAGACCTGGAACTATGAAACTACCTAAAGAAAACACTGCGGAAACCCTCCAGAACATTGGTCTAGGCAAAGATTTTTTGGGTGAGACCTCAAAAGCACAGGCAACCAAAGCAAAAATAGATATGTAATTATGTCAAGTTAAAAAGCTTCTGTACAGCAAAGGAAACCATCAACACGGTAAGGAGACAACATAGAGAATGGGAGAAAATATGTGCATCTGACAAGAGATTAGTAATCAGAATATATAAGAGCTCAAACAACCCAATAGCAGAATAACAAATAATCTAATTATACAGTGGGCAAAAGATTCAAACGCATTTTTCAAAAGAAGACATGCAAATGGTCAAGTAGGTGTATGAAAAATGCTCAACATCACTAATAATTAGAGAAATGCAAATCAAAACTGCAATGAGATATCACCATTAAATTAATACAAAACATCCCAGTTAAAATTTTTTGTATTAAAAATGACAGTAACAAATGTTGAGTATTTCTAGAAAAGAGAACCCTTGTACACTGTTGTTGGGAATGTAAATCACTACAGCCACTATGGAGAACAATATGGAGTTTCCTCAAAAAACTAAAAATAGAGCTACATGTGATCTAGCAATTTCACTACTGGGTATGTAGCCAATAGAAAGGAAATCAATATTTTAAAGGGCTATCTGCACTCCTATGTTTAATGCAGCAATATTCATAATAACCAAGTTACAGAATTAACCTAAGTGCCCATCAATGGATGAATAGATAAATGTGGTACCTATATAGACTGGGATATTACTTAGCCATGAAAAGGAATGGAATCCTGCCATTTGCAGCAACATGGATGGAACTGGCTCCCATAATGTTAAGTGAAATAAACCAAACCCGGAGAGAAACATCACATGTTCTCATTCATATGTGGGAGCTTAAACAGTGGATCTCATGAAGGTAGAGAGTAGGACAGTAGTTACAGAGGCTGGGAATGGTGATGGGATCAGAGTTGGGGGGCACAGGGTAGAGGAAAAAAGAATATAAAGTGGAAGCATAATCATGTTGATGACTTAATTGATTCATGCTAGCAAGAACATTCTCCTTGTTTTGTAATAAACCAATAGTCAAAATGTTTCACAGGCATTAGAAAAACATCATGCATGGCATAATGAAAACAACTGAATATTTAACTAATTGATCAAACTATATTTTGACTGTTAATATAAAAAATCATCACTATCCTTACCAAGTGCACATTGAAATAATGTACTAAGCAACAGGGTTTTTCAATATCTGATAAATACTGGAAAACAACAAAAAAAAAAATCAGTGGGGAAAACAAACTTATTGCCAAGCAACAGTAATGGAAACAGTGTGGAGCCTGCATAAAGATGGACTATGGAATACAATTGAGAATTCAGAAGTATATTTTCATAGTTTTTTGGGTAAGGCCTACATGTAGTAGCTAAGACAATAAAACTCTGAAGAAAACAGTTGTAAACCTTCATGGTCTTGGTCTTGGACTAGTCAAATGATCTTTTAGATATAAGACTAGAGACACAAGTGACAAAAGAGAAAATAGACTTCATGAAAATTGAAAAGTTCTGTGCTGCAAAATGATACAATTATAGAAGTAAACAAAATAACCCACCGAATGGGAGAAAATATTTGCAGATCATTTATTTATTAGAGGACTTGCATCCAGAATTGTTTCAAAAAAACCTTTTACAACCCAATAATATAAGGAACAAAAATCCCAATAAAAACAGGATGATTTGAAATGACATTTCTGTAAGGAGATGTGTAAATGGCCAATTAGCACATGAAGTGATGCTCAGCATCATTAGTCATTATATAAATGCAGATCAAAACCACAATGAGAGGCTATAATAATGAGACAGAAAATAACAAGTGTTAGTGAGGATATGGGGAAATTGGAACCCTCATTCATTGCTGTTGGGATTGTAAAATGGTACAGCTACTTAGGAAAATAGTTTGCTTCTCAAAATGTTGAACATATATTTCTCATAGAACTAGCAGTTTCACTTGTAAATATGTATATACCCAATAGAAAAGCACATATCTACACAAAAATGTGTACATACGTTCATAGCAGCATTATTCAAAGTAGCCAAAAATGTGAAGTAACCCTAGTATCTGTCATCTGATGAATGGATAAGCAATGTGATATATCCATAAAGTGGAATATTATTCACTCTAAAAAGGAATGAAGTACTCACACATACTATAACCCACATGAACCTTGAAAACATTGTGGTAAATAAGAAGAAGCCAGTCATAAAAGACCACATATTAACTGATTCCATTTGTTTGAAATGTCCAGAATAGGCAAATCCATAGAGAAAAAGTAGATTAGTAGTTGCCAGGGCCGGGGTAGAGGATAACGGGGAGTGACTACTAGTGGGTATGAGGTTTCTTTTTGGGGTGATGAAACTGTACTGGAATTAAGATAGTGGTAATGCTTGCCTAACTGTAAATGAAAAACCACTTAATTGTACATTTTAAAAGGGTGAATTTTATGGTATGTAGATTATATCTAAAAAGGATTAAAAAGTAGCTGTGGAATGAGGAAATGGAAAATTAAGTCTGCCAGTTATTTTGAAGTAATGTTCTAACGTATTTTTTGGCACACGCATGTGTGTGTGTGTGTGTGTGTGTGTGTGTGTGTGTGTTGGATGAATTGGGAAAAGAGGAAGAGAGATACTGTTGTCATCACTTGTTAAAACAAATTTGCCATTATCTCTTACCATAGCAGGAACATCAGGGCTACTTGATTTAGATGAAGTCACTCAGAGCTTCTCTCCTGCTGCCCCCTCCCAACCTTCCCATCATCTGTAAAGATCTAGCAAGAAAAGACTTGAAAGAGTGATGTCTGGATCTTAGCATGTCACTGCATCTCTAGTTATCTCCAATGTTAACATCTTGCTTATACTCACAGGCTTATTTGTGATAGTTAAATGAAATTTTAGACGGGAAAGAACTCAAAGAATTAAAATCATTCTGCAAATGTAACACAAATATGAAACACTGAATGGTGTTTTAATTTGGTGACATTGTGATACCCATTTAATTGGTCTGACTGACATGGAGAGACAATAATTCAATTAATATTTTTTTTATTTTGGTGTATTTTTGCCTTCTTAATGGAATTTAAAGAATTGGAACACTCAAAATTTAAAAAATTTTAAAAAAGAATTGGAACACTGACCTGGGGAGAATGAGGATGCAACTATGGAGGTAATTTAGGTAGGAAAATATTTTGTGTAGAATCTGGTGTGTTGTTACTGGTAATCAGGATAATTGTGGTGAATTGAATTTGTTGGGCAGAGTTTGGAGATAAGAAATTGTTGAGGCTGAGACTACTTGGAGCCAATAGGACATCTTTGTTTATATGTATAAACTAATCATATTCTTAGCCTGGGCTGCAGGCTTTCAGAATTTTCCCCCATGGCTTACTTTGCCTCTGACACTTTGCTTTCTGATACAGCCTCCTTAGTGTCTTAGATTTATTAATTTTAAATCAATCATAGAGGTAAAGTCATCTCTTAAGTTTTAGTTAGGTTGTAGGTGGTAAAGATTCCCCTAAACCAAAAATACACAGAGTGAACAGTATTTGAAATATCATTCATTTATGCCATGTTTGGTTAAAACAAACCTTGGGGAGTGTGAGTATTTATGGTTGTTTTCAGAAATAGTTGGTCATGTGCATCTGTAAAACTTAAGCAGATGTTTTGTTTTCCTGAGAAGCAGCTGAGGCTTAAATATGAGAGCTTAGCCTGAGCTAATTCCTAGATGAAGAATGAGAGTGACAGGTTGCTTAGTTCCCAAATATACTTCAGAAAAATAGGAACCTACCACTTTTATGTCATTTCTTTTTTCTTCCTTTGGTTGCTGCAGTATATTTAAGGCCTTTGCAACCTGGCCAAAGGAATAATGATCTTGGAATCCATTTTAGTGACAGGATCTTTCTGGAAGATCCAAATAGTCAATTCTGACAGAACAAGGACACTGTGATTTGTGACCATGAATAGGCTGCAAAAAGGGGAAACTCCTTTTCATCTTCATCAGATGTTTGGAGTCACTTTCATGAAAGAAACCAATGAATGCTACCAGGACATTACAGACTCCTCCCCACAGTCTCCAGATCATGAGTCTCCATACTCTGCCCCAGAGCTCTCCTTCACCATTGCTGATTCCACAAGAAATACCCTGACTACACATTCAGATGAGAGGGACACAGCAATTAGCAGTGCAAAAGAATGTGCCATATTCCTCCTCAGTCTGCCCCAAAACTCCTTTGTGGAGTGCTTGTAGAGGTAGAATGATACTTAAACTTGTCCATTTCTACTTGTAGAGTGCCCAGTACCTTCATACCTTCATACCATGTGTATTTCTTTTTTTTTTTTTTTTTTTGAGGCGGAGTTTCGCTCTTGTTACCCAGGCTGGAGTGCAATGGCGCGATCTCGGCTCACCGCAACCTCCGCCTCCTGGGTTCAGGCAATTCTCCTGCCTCAGCCTCCTGAGTAGCTGGGATTACAGGCGTGTGCCACCATGCCCAGCTCATTTTTTGGATTTTTAGTAGAAACTGGGTTTCACCATGTTAACCAGGATGGTCTCGATCTCTTGACCTCGTGATCCACCCGCCTCGGCCTCCCAAAGTGCTGGGATTACAGGCTTGAGCCACCGCACCCGGCCCCATGTGTATTTCTTAAGTCTGTGCTCTTACAAATGCTTTCTTCTTCTTTTCCATTTTTCTAACTCCTACATTAATCCTTAAAATTGTAAATCTGTTTTTTTGTTTCTTTTCTTTTCTTTTTTTGTTTTTAAGACTGAGTTTTGCTCCTGTCGTCCAGGATGGAATCCAGTGGCACAATCCTGGCTCACTGCAACCTTTGCCTCCCAGGTTCAAACTATTCTCCTCCCTCAGCCTTCTGAGTAGCTGGAATTACAGGCACCTGCAATCACACCCAGCTAATTTTTGTATTTTATTAGAGTTTCACCATGTTGGCCAGTCTGGTCTCAAACTCCTGACCTCAGTTGATCCGCCTGCCTCAGCCTCCCAAAGTGCTGGGATTACAGGTGTGAACAACTTTGCCTGGCCCATAATCCTTAAAATCAAACTGAATTTCTGCCTGTTCTGTGGAACTTATTTTAACTTTTCTTTGCTTATTTAACTTTACAAGGATGTATGTCTAGTTCCTCTTACTAGTTTGTAAGTTCCTTGCATATAGGGCTTATGCATTATTTGTATCTTGTCCAGCAAGGCCATGAGCTGCAGAAGTTATTGTGACTCTAGTGCAGCTATCTTACTGTGAGCTAACATACTGCAGAAGAGGGAGTTTAGAAATATTTGTAACTGATAATATATTTCACTGAACCTAAGACAAACCTGAGCAATTTGCAGAATCAGTTGAGGCTTAAATATGAGAGCTTATGTTTAAGCTTCTTATAGGAAAGCCTGAAGGGAGTTTCCAGCCATGGAAAAAGGAAATAACTCAATTGGTTTGAAGTCTTTATGGAATGCACTTTAAGCATAATCAATATTCACCCTAAGTACTTCATTGAATAGTTTGAATGAAACCACTACATTACACTTGGTCCACTTTGGCTAGAGAATGTCAATGTGCAGACTCTTCAAATTTGATTTTGCCATCTGGCATAAGTAGATTATGTTTTACATTCCTTCTCATCCCTTCAGAACCATCACCTTCATGTTCAAAACAGTGTGATGCTATTCATTTTAGAATATTATTGAGGACATCATACTGGTGGCTCTCTGAAGGGGTGTATTTTGGACTCAGGTGTGGAACTCGCACATGCCACTCATTCAACTCTTTGGCATCTAGGAGGCTTTGCACATGCATTGTGAATCCTCTCTTCCTAGGAGAGTTTACTTAGCGGAGCAGTGCTGGGATTTCTAGCCCATTTTCTTCTGGGGAAAATACATGTCAAGTTAAACCTTCCAGGATAAAGAGGAGATTTTGTTGTGTGGAGCTGTTGTATCTGAAGTGTTAATATAGAGCAAATGCAGTTTATTTTCTCAGAGGAAGGGAGAGAGATCATGCCAAGAAAAATGCACAGAGTGGGGTGAAGTAGAGTTGGGAAAGAAACTGTGACAAGTCCCTAAAATCAAATGCCTGTAGGTAGGATTTTCCCCATGATTAGCTCCAAATGTTAGGGTGTGGGGAGGATGTTGCTTGTTTCTTTCTTTTTTTAAAAAATCTTTTACTTTGTTCTTGACTTACTAGTTTCAAAAGCAGATTAAGGAAACCCTTATTAGGAAGTCTAGAGCCATAGGCACTGTAGAAATTACCAGCTCTCAAAAGTCAATATCCAATTATTGTACCTTTTTGGCTGTTCCATGTAATTAACCCTGCCTCTTGATCCACGGGAAGCCAGGGGAAAGCCGGGCACTGTTGGATGGTGTAGCTCAGGGGTCCCCAAACTACGGCCCGTGGGCCACATGCAGCCCCCTGAGGCCATTTATCTGGCCCCCAGCTGCACTTCAGGAAGGGGCACCTTTTTCATTGGTGGTCAGTTAGAGGAGCACAGGATGCATCCACATCCTGTGCTCCTGGAATACTGTATGTGGCGGCACCACAAAGCGCAGCGTCACTCACGTACAGTACTACTTCCAGTGACGCGGGACACACGCATCACAGCTCCAGAAGCGCATCATATGACGCACATGTGGTCTGCGGCTGCGGCGCCCCACATCACCGGAAGCAGTGTGAAATAACAGCAGAAGTAGGAAGAAAGGCAAAGCACTATAACCGTTCTACACAGTACAGTGGTCCCCATACTCCCCCAAATGTACAACAACATAATGGCCTCTATAACCTCCCTTTGCCCAAAAGTCTCCCCCTACATTACTACACACCGTGTTTCCCCTATTATAAGACCCTGTCTTCTATTAATTTTACCCCCAAAAGATGGGGGCTGTCTTATTTTTAGGAGGTGTCTTATAATAGGGGAAACATGCAGCAGTGGGCTTCCCACAGAAGAGGCCCACTGCTGCTGCAGATGTCCAGGACGCTGTATACACAGTGTCACAGGCTGATCACCGCCATCCCTGTAGACAGCACTGGAGGCGGTGCTGGGCCTGTGACACTGTATACCACTGTCTGGGATAGTGGAGGCAGCAGCGCTGGCCGTGAAGGGTGTCACACCTTGCATAGTCCGGCCCTCCAATGGTCTGAGGGACAGTGAACTGGCTCCCTGTGTAAAAAGTTTGAGGACCCCTGGTGTAGCTCCTTGCTTAACCCTTCATGTTGTGCTGCGAAGATGAATGTCCACTTACCTGGATCTATGAGGGGTTGACATTTTCCAAAGGAAGATTTTCTTCTGCTCCTTCTTGAGAGCAATATAGAATATGCGTAATTCAGATAGAAATTACTTTGAATTTGACTAAAAGGGAAGTACAAAGTCTTTGTTTTTTCAGATCCTATTCAATTAATACTGTCACATTTCGAAAATGTTGCTCTGTTTTTATAGATCTCTTAAAAGCATGTCTCTTATGCAAATAGTAATTGTGGTTTTTAAAGTAATATAAATGTGATTCATTTACTTAAAATCAAGCATCTTGTAGCTGTGAGTAATTTTCCTGTTTTATTGAAGGTAAGTACAATTTTTAATTGGCTACATTTGGTTGAAGGAGAGGTTAAAGAATAGGTTTAAGTAGGCATGTCTAAAAGGACAGAAAGTCCTGCAAAGCAGTTGTCAGCAGGGATTAGATCTCTGGATGTCCTTGTTTGTCAGGAAAAGCCTTCTGTATATCCAGTAGCTTTCAAAAATGTTAATATGGCACTATGCAGGGAGTCGAGGGAACAATCTCCTCTTTTTCAGTGCAGGATGCTAGGGAAAGCCTGTCCCTAGGTATGCGTGGGTGTGTGAGTGAGGGCTGGCTGTGCACTCTGCCTCTCTGGCTTAAGTAGCAGAGCAGCTTTGTATTTTTCATGGGCTTGGGTGTGGGGAATCCCTCCTACCCAGAGTATTTTGGGAAATTCCTAAATGCTGATGCATTCTCAGCTCTATATAACGCCCTTGTTGGAGTGAGGAGGAAAACATACATAGAGAATGATTTCAAAGCACCAGTCAACCAGTTCCTGGTGTGTGTGTCTTTTTTACTTGCTTGATAGAGCTGTTCAAGCAGAATCCTGCTGTTGTCAAGGAATTTAGGCTTTCACATAGTACAGGGATTGCTCTTCTTTTTCTTTTCCAGGGCTCTTCCTGTCTCTAGATATTTAGTATGCAGATGCAGTTTCATGATCTAGCAGGAGAATCTCCCACATTTCCACATATATTACACAGTTGGCGAAGCAAATGGTAGTGGTGGCTGCTCCAACCAAACCTGGCAGTGCTACTGCCATCACTTTTCTAATAACCTTGGTGTCTCTGCAGCAAGGTTAGTGGTGGTGGTTACCGAAGCTACAACTTTCTTTCTCCTTTCTCTTTCCCTGTTTCTCTTGTCTTCCTGTCTCCCCTTCTGCTGCCGCCTATCACTTAGGTTAATGAACTTGCCTGTGGTATGCAGAAACCAGCCAGACATGCGTCTTTAAAACACATTTTAGAGTTTTAAAAAATGTGCATAATAGAAATATATCCTAAAGTTCAAAAACATTCTGTGATTGTCACAGTTAGTGGCAGATTAAGGAAACAGAATATATAATAGCCAAATATATTCTAGGAAGTCATGCTTGTTGAGTAGGCATTTATCTGACAGATTGAAATGAGCTTCTTTTGTGTGTTGGCACGTAGTCCAGAATTGCAAGTTTTTCACTTTTAGTGTTTATGTAAAATTCTCCTGCTGGCTCACTTCATGGAAATAAGGGCTCACTTTATCTCTGACTTGTATCTGTAGTAAGACCCTTCTAAGGGCAGCAATTTTCATGTTGGCTTAATTTGTAAGAAAAACATTATTATGTACGTGTAGCTACTTGTTTTAATTTAGTATTAGTTGTCAGTGTAGTAGTAGAAATGGATGAAGAAAATCCTTTTGGAAAGGAGATTTTTATAGAAATCAAAGGAGTGTTGCTCAGCAACTCTTAATAGGTGTTTACTGAATGTATACTGTGGGAATGTATTGCACGCTTTAGATATTCTAAAGAATAACATATTCTTGCCTACAAGGCGTTTCTTACCAATTTGAGGAGATGAAGGTGGTTCATAGAATAGTAATGAACAAACACTGTGTGAAAAAAGGCATTATGCTGTACAATAAGATTTCAAGAATAGCATAATACATAATGGACTATTTGCTTTGGAGATGATTTCATTAGATGTGAGACTGATGTCCAGAGATGTTACCCAGTTTAGTTAATGTAGTTCTGGCTAGCTAGTTTGTTTTTTTAATGTCTTCATCCTGTTTCTTGTGTTATACTTGAACACATCAACATAGAGTGAGAAGTTACTATTTTTGTTACCTAAAAATGAGTCACATAGTATAAAGAGATGGGTTGAGAATCAGACATATTTGATTTCAAATCCTGGCTATGCTCATTCTTAGCTCTGTGTGCTCTCTGAGCCTCAGTTTTTCTCACTGGAAGAACTGGGATGTAAGTTACTAATTTACAGATTTGTTGGGATTAAATTATTTTGAAGCACAGCTGGCACTGTGGCTCATGCCTAAGTGTGGCTAATCCCAGCACTTAGGGCGGCTGAGGTGGGCAGATCACCTGAGGTCAGGAATTTGAGACCAGCCTGGCCAACGTGGTGAAACCCAATCTCTACCAAAAATACAAAAATTAGCCAGGTGTAGTGACTTCTGCCTATAATGCCAGCTATTTGGGACGCTGAGGCAGGAGAATCGCTTGAACCGGGAGGCAGAGGTTGCAGTCAGCTGAGATTGTGCCACTGTACTCCAGCATGGGTGACAGAGCGAGACTCTGTCTTAAATAAATAAGTAAAAATAAGTAAATAATTTTGAAGTACAGAAGCATTGCTTTTTCAGGTTTCTCACTAAATTTATTCCTCCTGGAAACATACCATCGCTGGTAGAATACTAGGCATTTAGGTTATTTCCCATAGCACTTGTTCTTATGCAAACCACCAAATTTGTGCTTTTCCACTCTCTCTTATGAATCCTTACATCCCCAATGTCAAGTAGCAGAATAGCAAAGAAAACGTATATATGGAAAGAGAAGGGTTTTTCAAGGAACTTATTTTAATCTCAAGCTTAAAGGGTAAATTTCTATCCGTTTAATAATGTAATAATTAGTTTGTTAAGCTAAACAAAACATAATTTGAAAGACAAATTTGCTGCCTTTGCATGTTACAAAATAAGATGTCCTTCTAAACTCAGCTAAAGTCGTACCTCCACGAAGCCTTCTTTGGCCACTGCAGCCCACAATAATTTTTTTCTCATCGAAAATTCCATTTCTTTTGGTTATACAAATCTCACTGAGTTTTTGTTTTGTTTTTTTGAGATGAAGTCTTGCTCTGTCGCCCAGACTGGAGTACAATGGCGCAATCTCAGCTCACTACAACCTCCGCTTCCTGGGTTCAAGCGATTTTCCTGCCTCAGCCTCAAGAGTAGCTGGGATTACAGGTGTGTGCCACCACACACAACTAAGTTTTGTATTTTTATTAGAGATGGGGTTTCAATATGTTGGCCAGGCTGGTCTTGAACTCCCGATCTCAGGTGATCTGCCCACCTCGGCCTCCCAAAGTGCTGGGCTTACAGGTGTGAGCCACCATGCCCAGCCAATTTCATTGAGTTTACCTCTCATTTGGCACTAAAGCATTGTTATAAACCAGTGTATGTCTATTTTTATTATTGCATCCTGCCTTGTCAATTAGATTGTAACTTCTTAGCAGCCATAGACCTTGTCTTAGAATTATTTTCTTCACAGTACCTCATGGGCACTGAGTTGATACCTGGTGCTTGAGGAAAGTGGTAACAGGAAACAAGACAAGGTTCTTTTCTGTATTCTATTTGTAGGGGGGTTCTGGCTTATTTATTCAATAGGTATACAGCCCTTACCTAAGTAAACAGTTGTTGACTTTGAGTATATGACTCCAGTTGGTTAAACAACTCAATGACTGCTTTTCAGCAACACTGAAATGATGGGATTGTAGTGAAAACACATAATAGTAGACTGGCATAAATGGTTGCACGTACAAACTAGTGATGAGTGGCTCATGCTTGTAATCCCAGTACTTTGGGAAGTCAAGGCAAGAGGATCCTTTGAGGCCAGGAGTTGAAGGCCAGCCTGGGCAATATAGTGAGACCTTCTCTGTACAAAAAAGTAAGAAAAATAGCCAGGCATGGTAGTGCATGCCTATCGTCCCAGCCACACGGGAGCCTGAGTCAGGAGAATCACTGGAGCCCAGGAGTTGGATGGGGCTGCAGTGTGCCATGATGCACACTGCACTCGAGCCTGGGCCACAGAGTGAGACCCTGTCTAAAAACAAACAAACAAACCACAAACTAGTGGTGAGTAAAGTTCACCGCGTGCTTTCTATTTGGAAATTTTACATCACATCCATATTTCTAAGAGATGGCTACAGGAGAATGTCTTTTTAAAAAGCATTTCATATTTTGCATTGTCACCTAATAGCAAATCGTGGATAGTCGACTCTTGATAAAGTGCTTGCTTGCTAGTCCATAACAAACCATATTTTAAAAGATACTGCAGTGAACCAGGTGGTTTGTTGGAATAAACCTCACATTTGCTGAGGAATTGCTCTATAAATCTCAATCCCTTCCTTTGACAACAGTCTAGAGTGGAGTGTGATGTCTTGGAGCCACTTAAAGACTTCTCTTTTTCCCTTAGTGAAAAAGATAAGACTGTACCTAGAGTCCTGTAACTTGTTCGTTTGTGCTTTCTAGAATGGTGGTGTCTACTTCTTGAGCCTTTAAGGAGTAGATTTGGGGTATTAGATCAGGAACATGTGAGGGCTGGCTTCTAACTGCTTTTCCCTGGGTGACTTAACCAGTTGTGAAAATGAGCTAGAGACTTTGGAAATATCTAAGGTATTTGAAGAATATAATCTTAGCACAATAGGTGGTAAGATTTTTTTGTTTTGTTTTGTTTTGTTTTGTTTTTGAGACAGAGTCTCACTCGGTAACCAAGCGCCAGGCTGGAGTGCAGTGGCGCGACCTTGGCTCACTGCAACCTCCCCTCCCAGGTTCAAGCAATTCTCCTGCCTCAGCCTCCCGAGTAGCTGGGACTACAGGCGCGTGCCACCACGCCCAGCTAATTTTTTTTTATTTTTAGTAGAGACGGGGTTTCACCATGTTGGCCAGGATGGTCTCGATCTCTTGACCTCTTGATCTGCCCGCCTCAGCCTCCCAGAGTGCTAAGATTACAGGCAGGAGCCACCACGCCTGGCCAAGATGTTTTAAGTATAAATAATGTTATGTAATCAAAGTTTTTTTTGTTGGTAGTATGTATACAAGCTAGTATCTAATAGAGTCAGATGACTTGAATTTGAGTGGTTGCCATTACATTTTTTTTTTTTGAGACGGAGCTTCGCTCTTGTTACCCAGGCTGGAGTGCAATGGCGCGATCGGCTCACCACAACCTCCGCCTCCTGGGTTCAGGCAATTCTCCTGCCTCAGCCTCCCGAGTAGCTGGGATTACAGGCACGCCCCACCATGCCCAGCTAATTTTTCGTATTTTTAATAGAGACAGGGTTTCACCATGTTGACCAGGATGGTCTCGATCTCTTGACCTTGCGATCTACCCGCCTCGGCCTCCCAAAGTGCTGGGATTACAGGCTTGAGCCACTGCACCCGGCCGCCATTACATATTAATTATAATATAGCATTTCCAAAATGTCTGTAGTTTCTGTGTTATGTTTAGCTATCTTAGCTTTAGTTTCATGTTAAGTATAGGAGCTTATAAGAATTTATCATGCTAGCTTTATATCATCTGTAGTCTAATCATCTTGTTTTCAACTCTTGAATCAACTTCTTTCAACTTTCAGTTTTCTTTTATGGGAAACTGCACCATTTTCATACTACATCTAGATAAAAAAGGTCAAACCATGTTTGACACACAAGATTAGTTCTTCTGCTCACCTCAAGTGTAAGATTGGTAAAGTTTACCTCCAGGATTCTTAGCTTGCCCCTTCTGTCTCCATTAATCCCTGTTAAGACCTGTTCCCTCATTATTCTCCATCAAATATTTACCCAGGAAAAAGAATATCAATATCTTAATCTTTGTAACCCTCCTGGGATTCTGAAATTATATTCATATTTCTAATAATCTACCGTCTGGCATGAAAATAGTTATCCTCTTTTAAAGGCATTTCAGACTTCAAGCCATTTAAATCACACCATCCAATATGGAGCACAGGAAAAGAAGTATGAAAACCACCTAGCATAATCAAAGACCTTCAAAAGGATGACAGTTCCTCTTCTCACTACATAGTCCACTAGCCATTTCTGTTTATACACTTCTGATATATTTGCTGGCTTTGGTTCTAATTGAGACAGTGGTCTGATTTAGCAGACTTTAATATGGAACATGTTCTGTGCCATGCACATCATAGAACATTTAAACTGTAGATACATACATAAGAATTCTGAACTCTTTATCTTTCTTAACTTTACAGCATTCAAGTCCCAACACCAGTATTTTGGTGTAGGTCTAGAATCTTTCATGTTGCAAAGTTCAGGAAAGAAAATGGGGGGAAAAGACATTCCTGAGTGTGTACCCACTGAATATTGGCATATTCTATAGAAAAAGAAAGGAAATGATTCTCAGGTAATTCCAGTGCCTTCTGTCTTCCTTCTTCCACCCCCAGTTGGGGGTTGGGGGAGAAGCTACATGGATATTGTATGTATTTTTTAACTCCCAGAAGCCTAAACAAACATCTAAAGATTTTGAGTGGAATTAAATCTAAGGTGACTCATATACACTCCTCTTAGAAATTTTGGTATTAAGAAAAAGACTGCAATATAATTCTGTTATATTTTATTTTTTAAATCTATTATCTTGCAGATGAATGGATATGATGATACAAATGGTATAGAGTTGAAATATGCATCTCCTATTAAATTGAATATCGGATTGCTTGATGAAATAACTCTGGATATTCTTGGGATTCCCTGGTACTTATTTATTTATAGCTCTGTTTCTAGGGAAGGCTGGTGCTACATAATAAAAGCTACTTTTATAAAGCACGCTTTATGCCACTGTGCTCAGAAAGCTTTGCAGAAGTTCTTTTGTGAATAACACCACTTCAGTTAAAATGTAATCTCCTAGAATCTCAAACCCAGTATTTATTTTAAATCATAATAGTGCTTTTCATTTTTATTATAGAGAACTAAGAAACAAAGAAACATATTATAGTCTGACAAAGAGAGACAGTTCAGATATTTTGGAAGCATTTCAAAATCTTGAAAGCCTTGCTCTCTTCATGTATAATTAGTGGATATTCTTTAGAGTGTATGATTCTCCCCAGAAGGAATAGTGTTCATATTCTATATTTTTGATAGTCTTAGAAGCTGAGAAGAGGGATGGCAAACATGTATTAAAATTTAAAGTAAAATCATCTTCTCATTGTTAAGAGGTAACAAGTGGTGGCACATTTTACCTTTGTTGCCCTGCCTTGTTACCAACACTTTCTAATTAATGATAAGTATTATATCATTTTAGATCCTTTAAATTATGGAATGACTATAGTGTCTTAAAAGCAAATGTATAAAGCTCATCTGCTGGCTGGCTCTCTCTTACCATAGTTAAAAAGTTGTGCAAAATGGACAAAAGAGAATTTTAATGTCATGTATAGACTGTAAACTGTAACCACTAGTATTCATTATTTCACTTTTTGATTTTTACTCTCTTCACAACATCCCTATCTATGCCCCAGTCTAGGGGAAGAATGTCAGTGTTTTTTATGCCAGTCCTTGGATGAATTCTCTTTAGAGAATGTTTCTCTTTTCAAGAAACAGTGCTGAAAAGTCTATGCCTTTTCTTTCTCTTTTTTGAGGTTTAATCTTAGTTATATTGCCAGTTTAGATATAGGAGAAGTTATTTTTATTTTTATTTCCAGGAAGGCTTTCAGCCCAATGTGCTTTCCCATAGTTATTGAAATGCCACAAATCACCGGTGCAACTAATCTGAATAATTGGTAACTGAGTACAGGTGTATTGGTTGTAAGATTGTCTCTGCATCTTTATGTGAGAATAATAATTACATAACTTATTTTTAATTTTTTTCCCTTCCCAACATGTTTTATGTAGGAAATTCTTTCTAAATGCCAAAAAAACTGAAAAGATTTTTAAGTGATTCTATCCAGAAGAGATTGCTACCTCAGTTCCTTTTATCAAAAGCAGCCATCTGTATAGTAATTTTAAAGAGGGGGGACTTTGAAGTCAAGTTTGAATCCTGGCTCTTCCACTTCCTAGATGTTTGACCTTGGGTAAAGTCTTTCAGTATCTCCATGTGAATACAAAAATAATTTATAAAACCGAACTGGGGTTTACTCACCTGGAGCAGTAAAACCAGATATCCACATGGACATTTTGCAGTGGCAGGAAGGAAGGCATTTATTTGCAGGGCACCAAGCAAGGAGGATCAGGCAACTAATGCTCAAATCCTGACTTCCTTGATAGCTTACATGTAAGGGTTTTTAAAGTCAGGGGTAAATTTCAAGAAAGCAGAAGCGACAGGCAAAATCATAAAAATCAATGCATCTAGGGTACACAGTGGTTTTGGCCTAAAAGGATAGGATATCTTGAAGCAGAGGCTTAAAGGTCATAGGTAGAGTCAAAAATTTTCAGATTTGTGATTGATTAAAGAAGAGAAGCTTTGTTTAAAAATTTGGAATCAGCAGAAAAGAATGTTAAACTGGCTCATGGTGATAACTCCCTCCAGGCCTCTCAGGGAGAAGTTTAGAACAAAGAAAGGTGGTCAGAGTTCAGCTTTCACTTCTTTCATATCTGAGGTCTACCTGCCAGTGGATCAGTTCCTTGGGAGTCCTTGGTGAGTCTCCGAGTTCCTGAAAAACAACTCAAGAGACATGTGTTAAGATGTTATCTTCAGTCTCTGTAGGGAAATCAAACCTCTCTAACCTCCCTATCACTTTCTTGTTTATCAAGTTACTTATTTACATCTTAGGGCCAGGTACCTGGAATTTCCCTTGAAGGAACTGGGACTTTCCTTTATTTATTTTTATGCTTGCCCCACCCCCAGTAACTCTCCCCTCACTCATTCTCAACGGTCCTCCCAAAAGGGGCTCCCTGCTCCATCTTAATAATGTTAAGACGTCCTCATCAGTTTTTGCAGATTGAATGACATGAATACATGTAAGGTATAGTGCATTATAGGGCTAGTGTCCAATAGACATTAGTGGCAGTAATGATTACACTGCTTTTCTTTTCTTTTTTTAATTTTTTATTTAGATGGAGTCTCACTCTATTGCCCAGGCTGGAGCACAGTGGCGCAGTCTTGGCTTACTGCAACCTCTGCTTTCTGGGTTCAAGCAATTCTCCTGCCTCAGCCTCCCAAGTAGCTGGGATCATCTGCCACCATGCCCAGCTAATATTTGTATTTTTAGTAGAGACAGGGTTTCACCATGTTGCCCAGTGGTCTCAAACTCCTGACCTCAGGTGATCTGCCCACCTTGGCCTCCCAAAGTGCTGGGATTACAGGTGTCAGCCACCCTGCGTGGCCTGATTACACTGCTTTTCAAGGCTTACTGTAACAATATAGCTAGGTACCTAGAAATAAGCATTGTCCCCAAAGTGTGGGAGAGCCTGCCTCAGATCCTCACTTAGGCAAATAAAGCCACAGATGAGAGAAGCCAGATGTTGAAACCACTTAAAAAGACAGAGCAACCAGCGAAAGGAAGAAGTGGAAGGACTATTAAAATATTTTTGTAGAAACTCAGTAGTTTAGGACCACTTACTGTATAGGCAAATAGCCCTATATGCCTTTGTGAACATGAGGGTTTCATTTATTAAAGCAGGGATATACTGGGTTCTGGTTATCTATTGCTTTGTAACATATCCGAGTTAGTATCTAAAACAACAACCATCGTTTTATTATGATCTCTTAAAGCGTTGTGGGTTGACTGGGCCCACCAAGGTTGTTCTTGCTTGGAATATCTCGTGTGGTCACAATCGGATGATGGCTGGGACTCCCTCACATGGATCTGGCTGAGGCTAACTATGAGCTGGGCCCTCATTTGGGGCTGTAGGCTCGAATATATCTACATGTGGTCTGTGTGACTTAGATTTCCTAACTGCATGGTGGCTGGGATCCAAGAGTAAGCATCCCAAAAGATCCAAGTGTGTTGCTTTTCATGAACTAGCTTCACAAGTTATATCATCATTTCTTTAATATTCACGGGCCTACTCAGATTCAAGATCCATTTCTTGAAGGAAGGAATAACAGCTTCATATTTTGACGTGCTATTGAGCACATGTGTGTGAGATGTGGGGTGTATTATGGTGGTCATCTTTAGAATTAAACATTCACACCTCTCACATATGCAAATGACATTCAGTACCTCTGTCAATACTCCCTATTTACTTTCTATTACAGTATCAACTCTAAGTCTAGGATCTCATCGTCTAAATCAAGTCCATCTCACTCTAGCAGGTGTTGTTACAAATTTTTTTAATTAGAAAAATAAAGTCCATGTGTGATTGAGGCTCCTCGGTCGCAGTTCCTTTCATTCAGTTTCTTGGGAGTCATTCCTCTTGATTTGAAGACCTGTTACTAACGAGGTAAGTTATCTGCCCCACATACACACAAGGTACAGTAGTGGGAAAAACAGGATCACTACTACAGACCCTCCTATTCAAAAAGGGGGAAAATGAGATTCACAGCAGTTACTGATGTTAGCATTTCTGGAATCCAGCCAGGCACATGGGGATTGAGATCAGTCTTTCTGTCTAGGGAGTTGTTTCTAAGGTTCTTGGTTCTGCCTTCTGTGCTCTTCATTCACTGAGTCATCCTTGCTTCTATATAAAAGTAACCTGTTTTTACTGCTGAGTTGTTTTCTTGGCCTATTTCTTGCCTGGAGAAGTTTGGGAAGTCCAAAAACCTCCCTTCATTTTGTTCTGTTTCTGTTCCTTCCGGTCCAAGCTGGTATAATTTCTATTAAATCTCTGTGGATTTCTTATGAATCAGCTTATCAATTCACTTCATTAGACAAACTGACACTCCCAAATTTCTAAAAGATAAGCCTGTCTACCTTGAGTTCCCTGTGAGATCACTGTGGGACAAGACCCTTAGGATTCTTAGAAATCTGTTTAATGGAGAGTGCCTGTGAGGCATGCCCCCTAAGAGCTTTAAATAGCTTACCCTGCCTCCCATTTGAAAGGATCTGTACATTTTCCTGAGGTCTTAACAAAATATTTTAAAGGTTCATTCTGGATTTTATATTTGCCCAGAATTTATTTCTTCATTTGAGAATAGTTTGCTTTCTGGATTGAATGAAAAAAAAAAAAATGCTTATTTTTCAAACCCAGAAAATCCTAGGTTATTTATATTTCCTTAAAATTTTCCTTGAAATTGAGTTTTTAAAATTTATACCATCTCTCTTCCACTTCTGTTTAACTATAGACAGCTAGAAGAGACAAATAGTACCTCCAAAATTCTGTCCTAAAATCTCTTCATTGAGCTATTGGGTGTATTTCTTATTTTCCACATTACCATAGGTGACTTTATTGCCAAGTTTTTCAGCACTCTAGCTTCCAATAAAATTTTTCTCACTTTCCTGTAAGTTTTCATCATCACCTTCCTCAGGCCTACCCTGCCTCCACCTGCCATCCCATCTCTATCAGTGCCACATGTTTCTGGTTTTTCATATGACATCACCCCACTTCCAGGAATATTGACTCTGGGTTATCAAGTTAAAATTAAAATTCTTTCATATTCAGTATACTTTAAGAAAAATGAGTAAATTTGGGAAATTTTTCCATTAAAACGGCTAAAAAATTGAAATGTGTATATGTGTATGATATGGTGATTTTCAAAAATCTTTTAGAGATATTAAAATATTAGTGTACAACATGATGTAATTTCTGCGACTTGCATTGGGACAATATATTAATGGGGGAAATGGAGTCTGGGCACAATATGATCGTAGCTCCTGATGACTGAAAATGTTGGTGGCTCCTGATGAGGCATCTATTATGTGGTATCTGTTTCTTGGCACAAATGAACAGTATAGTTAGAAATGCCATTCTGGGACCAGGTGCAGTTGCTTATGCCTGTGATCCCAGCCCTTTGGGAGGCTGAGACAGGCAAATCATGAGATCAAGAGTTCGAGACCAGCCTGGCCAATGTGGTGAAACCCTGTCTCTACTAAGAATACAAAAATTAGCTAGATGTGGTGGTGCTTGCCTGTAATCCCAGCTACTCAGGAGGCTGAGGCAGAAGAATTGCTTGAACCTGGGAGGTGGAGGTTGCAGTGAACCGAGATTGCACCACTACGTCCCAGGCTGGGTGACAGAGCAAGACTTCATTCAAAGGAAAAAAAAAAATTGCCATTCTGTAACTGTTAGAGCTCATTGATCCACCAAGAGTTTCTCACAAAACACCAGGATACCCAGGTCCATACTCTTTTTTTTTTTTTTTTTTTTTTTGAGACGGAGTTTCGCTCTTGTTACCCAGGCTGGAGTGCAATGGCGCGATCTCGGCTCACCGCAACCTCCGCCTCCTGGGTTCAGGCAATTCTCCTGCCTCAGCCTCCTCAGTAGTTGGGATTATAGGCACACGCCACCATGCCCAGCTAATTTTTTGTATTTTAGTAGAGATGGGGTTTCACCATGTTGACGAGGTTGGTCTCGATCTCTCGACCTTGTGATCCACCCACCTCGGCCTCCCAAAGTGCTGGGATTACAGGCTTGAGCCACCGCGCCCGGCCGGTCCATACTCTTAGAACCATTGCCTTAAACTGAATGCAGTACTTTAACACTTCTCAAAGAGAAACCTTTAAAACAGGCCAGTTGTGGTGACACACCTGTAACCCCAACACCTTGGGAGACCAGTGTGGGAGAATGGCTTGAGGACCGGAGCTTGAGACCAGCCTGACCACCATAGTGGGACCTTGTCCCTACAAAAAATAGAAAAAATTGGCTGGATGTTGTCACATGCACCTGTAGTCTTAGCTACATGGGAGGCTAAACCCAGGAATTCAAGGCTGCAGGGAGCCATGATTTTATCACTGTTCTTAGCCTGGATACCTAAGTGAGACTCTGTTTCTAAAAAACCACAATAGCAACAACAACAAAAACCTTTAAAACAACAATTAAAGAGATATCCTATTCTATTGAATACAAAGCCAGAGCTTTAACAGGAAATTTTATTTTGTTAATTTTGTGGGGTTTTTTTTTTTTTTTTTTTGAGACAAAGTCTTGCCTGTCACCCAGGCTGGAGTGCAGTGGCTCGATCTCAGCTCACTGCAAATTCTGCCTCCTGGGTTCAAGTGATTCCCCTGCCTCAGCCTCCCGAGTAGCTGGGATTACATGCACACACCACCACACCTGGCTAATTTTTCGTATATTTAGTAGAGACAAGGTTTCAGTGCTGGCCAGGCTGGTCTTGAACTCCTGACCTTGTGATCTGCCTGCCTAGGCCTCCCAAAGTGCTGGGATTACAGGCATGAGCCACCGTGCCCTGCCTAATTTTTTATTTTTAAAAAGATAGATTTCGCTTTGTTACTCAACGTTGGAGTACAGTATGGTCATAGTGCACCTCATCCTACTGGGTTCAGGTGATCCTCCTGCCTCAGCCTGCTGAGTAGCTGGCACTACAGGTGCATACCACTATGCCTGACTAATTTTTTAGGGTTTTTTGTCTTTTTTTTTTTTTTTTGTAAAGATGGGCTCTTGCTGTGTTGCCCAGACTTGTCTCAAATTCCTGGCCTCAAGTGATCCTCCTGCCTCATCCTCCTACAGTGCTGGGATTACAGGCATTTAACAGATGAATTTAAATAATTCTATTTTCTCCTTGACCAAGAATTATTTAACAGAGTTTTAAAATTTCTAGGTGAAATGACTTTATTTTCTAATTTTCTTTTATTGCAATACGATTAAGGAATTTTTTCTTTTTCTTTTTCTTTTTTTTTTTTTTGAGATGGGGTCTCACTCTGTAGCTCAGGCTAGAGTGCAGCGGCACAACCTCGGTTCACCGCAACCTCCGCCTCCTGGGTCCTGGTTCAAGCAATTCTCCTGCCTCAGTCTCCCGAGTAGCTGGGATTACAGGCACATGCTACCATGCCCAGCTAATTTTTGTGTTTTTAATAGAGACTGGGTTTCACCATGTTGGCCAGGCTGGTCTTGAACTCCTGACCTCGTGATCCACCCACCTTGGCCTCCCAAAGTGCTGGGATTACAGACATGAGCCACCATGCTTGGCCAATGAAGGAATTAAAAAATTTTTTTTGCTACTTCTTAGAATTTATTGATTTTTTTTGGTAACTTAGTGTTCAGTTTTCATAAATGTTCCATGGACATTTGTTAAGATTTTTGTTTTTTAGTTTTAGGCCACTGAATGCACCCACAATATTGTAGCTTATCAACTAGGTTAAATAGCCTCATTATTTTTGTCTACATGAACTGCTATGGTCTAAGAAGTAGAAGTCTCCTGTTTCTAGTATATTTCTATAGATATTTCCCCTTTCTGTTTCTGCTTTATAACATACTTTTATTTTATTTTTATTTATTTTTAAGATGGAGTCTCACACTGTCACCCAGGTTGGAGTACAGTGGCGTGATCTCGACTCACTGCAACCTCCGTCTCCGGGGTTCAAGCGATTCTCCTGCCCCAGCCTCCTGAGTAGCTGGGATTACAGGTGTACACCACCATGCCCAGCTAATTTTTTTTTTTTTTTTAGTAGAGACAGGGTTTCACCATGTTGGCCAGACTGGTCTCGAAATCCTGGCCTCAAGTGATCTGCCCGTCTCGGCCTCCCAAAGTGCTGGAATTACAGGTGTCAGCCACTGTGACTGACCATAATATACTTGTAATAGCAAAGAGCGCAATTACTTTTGCACTCTCCTAATAGCTGTGCTATTTGGCACATATATATTCACAATTGTTGTATCTTAGTTTTGAATCATACCTCTTAGGGAGACAGTTTAGATATCCCCTTAATAGCTGTGAGACCTTGTATATTATCTAACTTCTATGAGCTTTAGATTGGCAAAAAACAGTACTAACATGTACTTCAATATATTGAGGTTTAAAAATGTTTTAGTTATTCTGTCCTATTAAAAAAGTAGTACATACTCGATGTATAAAATTTGGACAATACATAAATGCATAAATGGGAAAATGTGCCAATAATGCATATAAAGGAAAACGAAACTGTACATAATACATAAAGGCAGAAAAATTACTCAGTGGGATTTTTAAAACTAAACTGAATGTGTAAATGGTGAAAAATTACTATAATCCCAACACCCAAAGTTACCCACTGTATTTTTTTTTGAAATGGAGTCTTGATCTGTTGCCCAGGCCAGAGTGCAGTAGCACAGTCTCGGCTCACTGCAACATCTGCCACCTGGGTTCAAGCAATTCTCCTGCTTCAGTCTCCCGAGTAGCTGGGATTACAGGTGCACGCCACCATGTTCAGCTAATTTTTTGTATTTTTAGTAGAGATGGGGTTTCACCAGGCTGGCCAGGCTGGTCTCGAACTCCTGAGCTGGTGGTCCGCCTGCCTAGGCCTCCCGAAGTCCTGAGATTATAGGCATGAACCACCATGCCTGGCCCCCACTGTATTTTTATGCTCCTCTCAGGACTTTTTTTTTTTTTTTTTGATGCATTTAGTGATTTTAAAATTATTTTTTAGAAATATTTTCTTATTGGAGTAATAGCTGATGTTTATAAATTAAAATATTACAGTGTTACAGAGCAAAAAGTGAAAGCCCTCCCATTAGCAGTTTGATATACGTTTGTTCAGACTTTTCTCTGTGCGTTTACAACGTGTGGATATAATTTAAGCTCAAGTATAGAATCATACTGTGTATTTCAAAGTATATTTAATTTTATAACTTAATTTTTGCACCTAAGATTTCTGTAATATACTTTGACAGTTGTATATGTGGATCAACTTCATTCTTTTTAAAAGCTATATAGTTTTCATTGTATTGATATGTCAATTTATTAGATGATTTCCAAATATTCACTGTAATTAATAGTATTATATTGAACATTCATTCATTTAATAAATATTTAATGATTACCTGCTGTGTGCCAAGCACTATTTTTGGGTTCAAAACTGTGGTAAACAAATCTTAAGTTTCAGCCTTCACAAAGCTGTTCTCTAGTAAGCACTCCTAGCTTTGTGTACTTGTGACAATTTCAATATATAACTTTTTTTTTTTTTTTTAAGTGATGTAGTCTCACTGTGTTGCCCAGGCTGGACTTGAACTCTTGGGCTCAACTGATCCTCCCACCTCAGCCTCCTGGGTAGCTGGGATTACAGGTATATGTCACTATGCCAAAGTCAGAACATTTTTTGAAAGCAGAATTGTTGGGGCTAAGAGTTCACATTAGATACCACTAAATCTCTCTCATCTTTTCTCGTCTGATAGAAGAAAAGGACAAACAAAACTCTTGTCATTGTTTTTAATAATTGTCACTATTATTAAGTATTTTTTATGTCATTGGCCATTTGTAATTCTTATTTTATGAATTACCTATCTTAAGGATTACAAATAATATCTGATAAGTAATAATATATTGCTTTTGAAACATATTAGATATATAACATTTGGTTAGATGATTATAGTTTCTGTTATTATTTCATTTTTTAATAATCAGTCTGACAAATACAAGTTCAATGTCTTTAATTCAAAAATCCCAAACCTGGAATACTCCAAAATCCAAAACTTCTTGAGTGCTGACATGACATGGCAAGTGGAACATTTCACACCTGACCTCATGTAACATGTTGCAGTCAAAACACAGGCACACAACATACAATTTATTCAGCGATCTCAAGGGAAAAAAGACCCGCCCGCCTGCCCCCCCCCCCGCCCCCCGGTGCCGTCGCCTCCCAGTGCTCTCCAGTTAAATCTTTTCCAAGCACAGCAAGATGGTGATGCCAGACAACTACAAATTGTCCATATGGTGGCTGAGATAGTTGAAACCTTTGCTTTCTGATGGTTCAATGTGTACAGACTTTGTTTTTTATACAAAATTGTTTATAATATTGTATAAAGTTATCTTTAGCCTATGTGTATAAGGTATATATGAAACATAAATGAATTTTGTGTTTAGATTTGGATCCCATTCCCAAGATATCTCATTATGTGTGTGAGAATATTTCAAAATCTAAAGAATTTTGAAATTTGGTCCCAAGGATTTTGGATGGGAATACTCAACCTGTAATGGAAAAAAAGATGGAAAAGTCTCTTGCTCATATATCAAGATTTATTTACTGAATGATTTAATGAGTCCATATATCTTCCAAAAACCCTGTCTACAGATTACAGCCTCTGAATTTTTCTCTCAATTTGAAAGGCTGAGAATCACTGATAACAGAAGCAAACATGCACTAACAGAATACTAAATAAAAGAGAAGCTGTGCTTTCCTAAATAAATTTTTGAATTCATTTGTGTTTAGATGATCTTTTTTAACCTCGCATCATGCATTTTTAATTGATACAATTTACACACAGTAAAATACACAATCTAACTTGCTGGATTGTTTGTTTTTTAAATAGTTTCACCAAGGCTTGGCACAGTGGCTCACACCTTTAATCTCAACAGTTTGGGAGACCAGAAGTCGAGACCATCCTGGGCAACATAGCAAGACGCTGTCTCTACAAAAAAATTTTAAAATTGCCTGGGTATGGTGGAACACACCAGTAGTCCTAGCTACTTGAGAGGCTGAGAAAGGAGGATCTTAAGTTAAGCCCAGGAGTTGAAGGCTGCAGTGACGTATGATCAGTCACACTACTGCACTCCACCATGAGCCATAGAGACCCTGTCTCAAAAAAAAAAAAAGTTTCACTAAAATGAGAAACCAAAAATTTTAGTATATTTTCACTAATTTGGGGGGGTGGGGATAGGTAGCAACCATGTTCATAGTACTTTGGGCAGTGTTCTCTAGAACATTTGTAGTACTTTTCACGTTATTTATTTTATTTTATTTTATTTTACTTTTCATGTTATTATAGACTATCACCTAGTAAGGTAACTATTGGGTTAAAGTGCTGTAGAAATGGAGATGATGAGAGTTTCTCATTGTTTATGTAATTTCCTAGATAGTATTAACTCATAACAGTTTAAATTTTTTTTTTTTTTGGCTGAATTTTCAAAAGTTAGTTGATTTTATAGGTACAGTGTAGTGAATGCAAGTGCCAGCCAGTACTGGAGCTAACATTAGAACGTTACCCTTCTGACTTTAGTTTCATGTTCTTCCCATTAACCCTACTTCCTCTTGAGATGCTTGGACTGACTCTGACCCACAGACTTTTCAGATTATTTTTGATAATTCTTTGCCAGTTTGTTGTCTTGAAAATTGCTACTTCATTCTAAAAATAGATAATAGAAAACATCCTGTTTCCTGATGAGTCTAGGTAGTTAGTTCTAGGTAATTCTTTATTTTATTTTATTTTATTTTATTTTATTTTATTTTATGTGGAGTTTCCTTCTGTCACCCAGGTTGGAGTGCAATAGTGTAATCTCAGCTCACTGCAACCTCTACCCCCCAGGTACAAGCAATCCTCTTGCCTCAGGCTCTCAGGTAGCTGAGACCGCAGATGCACGCCACTATGCCTGGCTAATTTTTTGTATTTTTGGTAAAGATAGGGTTTCCCCATGTTGCCTAGGCTTGTCTTGAGCTCCTCAGCTCAAGTGATCCACCAACCTTGGCCTCCCAAAGTACTGGGATTATAGGTATAAGCCACTGTGCCCAGCCCTAGGTAACTCTTAATTGTGTTTTTACATGTGTGGAATTTCCTTTAAGCCACTTATGTGGCCTTTGAGAAATTGTGATACCAAGTGTTAAACACAAAAATGGAAACTTCCACTGTTGAAAGGCTCATCCTTTCTGTCCTGAAGGACAACAGGCATTTTCTGCTGTCCTTCTAGGTTTAACTTGTACCCCTTCAGGAGGCACATGGCTCTGGAGGCAGGCTCGAAGTGTTTCCTGAGTATTTTCCCTGCTTCCTTTTAAACAATCATCTATCATTGCTTCAGTAACTTTAGCATTTTCAGTGAGTCTTTTGATTCAATAAAGCATACAGTAGAGATAAAGAATAAAGAAGACAAATTTTATTAGCCTCATTTTTATTTAAAAATAATTTTGGGCTGGGTGCGGTGGCACACCTGTAATCCCAGCACTTTGGGAGGCTGAGGAGGGTGGATCGTGAGGTCAAGAGATTGAGACCATTTTGGCCAACATGGTGAAACCCCATCTCTACTAAAAATACAAAAATAAGCTGGGTGTGGTGGTGTGTGCCTGTAGTCCCAGCTACTCCGGAGGCTGAGGCAGGAGACTCACTTGAATCCGGGAGGTGGATGTTGCAGTGAGCTGAGATTGAGCCGTTGCACTCCAGCCTGGCAAAAGAATGAGACTCTGTCTCAAAACAAACAAAAAAAATTATACTTAACTGAAATATAGATAAGCTTTGTTTGAGTTTAAAAAAAAGATGAGTGACTCAGAGCTAACCACTCTGGCCAGAGCTTCTGAATGATGTCTTAAAAGTTCTCCAGTGAAACTGACAAGAACCTGAACAAGTCTGACAAATTTGTAATTTCATCAGAAACTGGGCAAAAGGAAATTTATGGTAAAGGTAAATACTTACACATTGTAGACCATTGGATAGCCACAGCTCTCAGAGCCTGCCTTGCTCAAATATATTCAGTGTGTATATACATACAAAATATTCAACCTTTGTTTTAAAAGGCAAATAGAACACTATTCCTTTGTATAATCCTTAAAGGTTCATTTCTGGTTTGTGCTTTATGACCAAAACAATATTTGTTTATATGTATTTACCCTTATTCTATATGAAAGGTGATCTGGTAAATCTGTTAAATCCTTTACAAAAACATTACCACTCAAACTTGCTTATAGCTTATAGCTTATAGCTTATAGTGGTTTCATTCCCAGTACAGCCATCAGATTGTGTACCAAAAGAATTCCATCTTATTTCATGTATTTCTCATGACTCACTGTTTCTGTATTTCACCTAAAATAAACTAATACTTCTTTCCCCCCCTTCTTTGTGGATTTTGTTCTAAGAGAAGATAGGCTTAAAACAGAATAATTTTTGGGAGAAAAATTATGTGGGTTTTTCCATCTGGGTAATCCATTTTGGCTTTTATTATTGTGGAGGAGAATATAGCTCATACAGTAGATGGTTTGTTGATTTCTTTTTTCTGCTTGTATTTTTTAAAGAAATCATTTCTTCACAAAATCAGCAACAATTCTCCTTATATTTTCTTGTATTTCTTCATCCAGTTGGCTCTCATTTTCCCCTATCTTCTGCTTGCCTATTGTGATACTCAGTGAACCTAAGGAGCTACAGAACTTTCATTTTTTATGAAACAATTGACAAATGCTTGTCACGTAGGAAAAATTCCAAACTGTGGTGAAACCCCGTCTCTACTAAAAATACAAAAAATTAGCTGGGCATGGTAGTGCACGCCTGTAGTCCCAGCTACTTGGGGGGCTGAGGCAGGAGAATTGCTTGAACCCAGGAGGCAGAGGTTGCAGTGAGCTGAGATCACGCCATTGCACTCCAGCCTGAGTAACAAGAGCAAAACTCCAACTCAAAAAAAAAAAAAGAAAAAATTCCAAACTCATAAAGTCTTCTGCTGTTTATTTATACAAGCTGTAAAGTCTGTGAAAAGGCTTGTGTTTTTTTTAAAAGACTTTTCAGTTTCTATTCTCCAATTTTTTTGTAATAACTTCCATTTTCTATTCTTCTTAGTATTTTATTATGAAAGTTGAAAACCTTTATGAAAGTTGAAGTAATGGTTTAATGAATCCCATGTACCCAGTACCTAACTTCATCAGTTACTAACACATGGCCAATCTTACTTTATTTTTACCCCCACTCATGTTTTTGCACATATGCAAAATACTGGATTGTTTTATGCAAATAATTTATTTTATTGTTTTCCTGTAAATACTTCAATATATTTCTCTGACATATAAGGATAGCCACAATACCATCTTCAAATCTAAAAGTATTAACAGTATTTTTAATATCATGAAATGTCTAGTCATTGTATGAATTTCTCTGATTTTCCCATAAATTTACAGTTAGCTCATTTTAAACAGAATCCAAACAAGAACGAAACATTGTATTCTTTCTTAACCTATAGGTTCCTTCTTTTTTTTTTTTTTTTAAATGTGAGTAAACATGTAGGAGTGTCAACAATGTACAGTATATACATGTATATTTTTTACCGTATCCCAGGCTGGAGTGCAGTGGCGCAATCTCAGCTCACCTCAACTTCCACCTCTCGGGTTCAAGTGATTCTCATGACTCAACCTCCCAAGTAGCTAGGATTACAGGCGCTCGCCACCACACCATGCAAGTTTGTTTGTATTTTTAGTAGAAACGGGGTTTCACCGTGTTGGCCAGGCTAATCCTGAACTCCCGACTTCAAGTGATCTGCCCACCTCGGCCTCTGAAAGTTCTAGGATTATAGGTGTGAGGCACTGCACCCAGCCAAGTTACCTTTTTTTAAAGTCAACAAATGCCTCAAATACCACAAAATCCAGAAGAAAAACAAAACATTTTAATTAATTACCTGATACACCTCTATAATACTTTTTATTCCTTCTGTTTTTGTCTTCATACTCTTTGATCACTTCATATGACAAAGACTTTCTAATATAATTTCTTATAGAGAATAAACCTAATTCAGCCTTTTCCCTAGCATAGTTGATTGAAATTTGTTTTTTGTTGTAGATAGTTCACATGCAAAAAAACTAGCAAATTCACACACAGTTGCAGTCATTGTAGTATTACTGCAAACAAGAGTATCAGTTCTATTTTGTGTGATTCCCAACAAAAGTGAAAAAAGTATGTTGCATTGTAATTGTGTCCATGTGTTATCCAATATATATATTTTTATTTATTGGTTGATTGATTGAGACAGGATGTCACCCTGTCACTCAGGCTGAGTGCAGTAGTTTGATCACGGCTCACTGCAGCCACAACCTCCTGGGCCCAAGCAGTCTTCCCACCTTAGCCTCCCAAGTAGCTGGGACTACAGGTGTGTGCCACCAGGACTTGCTAATTATTTATTTTTTGTAGAGATGGGGATTTGCTAGCTTGCGCAGGCTCCAACTGCTAGACTCAAGTGATCTTCTTGCCTCTGCTTCCCAAAGTTGTGGGATTATAGGCATGAGCCACCTCACCCGGCCCTAGTATTTTTCTCTTAAAATTTTATTTATTTGTGTTCTTTTTTGGAGATAGTCTTGCTGTCAGCCAGGCTGGAGTGGTGCAGTGGTACGATTTCCGCTCACTACAACCTCCGCCTGCCAGGTTCAAGCGATTCTCATGCCTCAGCCTCCCGAGTAGATGGGACTACAGGTGCCTGCCACCATGCCCGGCTGATTTTTTGTATTTTAGTGTTGACAGGGTTTCACCATGTTGCCTAAGGGTGGTCTCCAACTCCTGAGCTCAGGCAATTCCACCCACCTTAGCTTCCCAAAGTGCTGGGATTATAGGCGTGAGCCACCGGGCCCAGCCGCCCCAGTATATTTCTGATGACAGAGAACTTCCATATTGATTAAGGTGTCAATGAGAAGCCAATTCTTTGCTTAACGGTTTATGCCCCTTTTTTCCCCTTGCCGTTTATTTGTTGAATAAACCAGTTTAACTGTGCTATAGAAAGTCCCTGTGGAATTTGCTAGTCATTCCCTAGATATTTACCCATCTAATAAATATTTATTGAGAGTCTGTTATATACAGGCACTGTAAAGGTTATATTGTTCCTGCTTTCAAAGAGTAACAGTCTAGCAGATAAACAGACACTAATAATCTCACGATTAAATATAGGATTTTAATTTGATAAGCACTTAGAAGAGAGATGTTAAGAAAACTTTAAGAGCATTTCATAAGGGATTTGACCTATTCCACTTATCAAGGGGGTGGTAGTCGAATGAGGTCTGCAAAAATGAGTTGGCATTAACTAGATGAAGGGGTGACCTGGGGATCTTTCTCTAACCAGAAGAATGGGGAAGGCCTGGAGCCCACAGAGGAGAATGAAGAATATAGGGAATTTAAAAAGCCAATGTGGTGAAGTACAGAGGGAATGCTGATGTGAGATGAAGTCAAAGACATAGGTTGGGAATAGCCATGAAGAGCTTTAAAGACAGCTGTGTGGAGGCCTTTGATTCATTAATTCTTTCAAATATGCAGTGGTTATTTGAGGGAATATGTCTCTTATGTGACAGGCACTTCTCTTGGTGCCAGGAACATACAGAGTCAGTCATGGACCTTGCATTCTAGTGGTGGTGTAGACAGCGGTGAAGAGGTTGGGAACAATAAATCAGTAAGAAAGAATCACATAGTAAGAAGTGCCAACAATAAAATAAACCAGAGTCTTGTGTTTAAAGCGATTGTTGAGCTACTTTAGATTGAATGGAAAGAGAGGGCCTTTCTGAGGAAGGGTTGTTTAGTGAAACCTGAATCATGAGAAGGAATCAATCATAAAAAAAAAAAAAAATCTTTGGAAGGAATACTTCAGGCAGACAAACGAAATTATGCAAGGCCATGAGGCCAGAAGCAAGCTTGGCTAGTTCCAGGAACTATAGAAGACATTGGGCTGTGACATAAAGAGTAAGGACGTCAGAGTTACAAAATAAGGTTGGGAGAGGCATACAGCTAACATTTACCTATAAAACCATATTATAGAATTAGTCAAAAATAACACAGCTCTAAAGAGTGACATTTGCTTTAGTAGTAAATGTGGCTCCTTAAGTCACTGAGAAACAATATTTATTATATTACTTTTCACACTCAGGAGTAGCTTTTTCTTTTATTATGTGGAAGTTCAGCTGAGCTTAAAAATCTGCTTGTCCACAAAAAATTTATAAGGCGATACATCTGTAGAATGAAGGGGGAAAGAAAATGCATTGACAGGGCTGGGCACTGTGGCTCACGCCTGTAATCCCAGCACTTTGGGAGGCTGAGGCGGGTGGATCACGAGGTCGAGAGATTGAGACCATCCTGGTCAATATGGTAAAACCCCATCTCTACTAAAAATACAAAATATTAGCTGGGCATGGTGGCGCGTGCCTGTAATCCCAGCTACTCAGGAGGCTGAGGCAGGAGAATTGCCTGAGCCCAGGAGGCGGAGGTTGCGGTGAGCTGAGATCACGCCATTGCACTCCAGCCTGGGTAGCAAGAGCAAAACTACTTCTCAAAAAAATAAAAAAAAGCATTGACAGTAATTTAGTTATTTAGTAGAGTCAACTGCACTAAAACTTAAATGAGAATTTTGAGGAGCATATTACCTAAGGTTAATGATAACATTTTAATGGCTTCCTATTGTGCCAAGTGCACTTCTGAAATCTTAAAAAAAAAAAAAAATGTAAAGGTGCTTCTTGGAAATGGCAACTTTTAATGTGCTCTAAGCCAAGAAAACCAATGAAATTTCCTGAAGTTCAATGAGTTCTTTTTTTGTTTTTATTTGTCACTTTTATTAAAAAAGGAGGCTAGTCATCATAGTATAATCCAACTCCAAAGTTTAGCTCCCAGGTCACTCAATTCTAAAGAGTTCATTAGAACAATGAATCTAATACTTTGATTGTTTTGCTTCCTTTTACTCCTCTCACCGTATACACCACACCCTCCCTTTCTTCTCTCCCACACACGTAAGATTTGCTCAGAAAATATACCTGATGCTGGATTTTTTTATTCAGTGTTAACTGGCTGTTCTAGGGGATGGCCAGCAGAAGATAGGACACTGAGAATCTTTTTCCTTTTCTCACCCAGGAACATCTATTATTCATAAAATGACGTATTCTCTTAAAATATATTTCCTGCAAATTATTAGCAGGAAACAGGAAAAAGTATAAAGGAAAATAATTGATTTCTGTCCAGATTCAGTTTACTTACTTAAACATCTAATTACTTTTCCAAATAGAAGCAGTCACTTAAATGCAATCTAGTCAGTAAGCAACATGAAATAGGAAAATTTATAGCAGTCTATTGATAAGCTTATTTTACTTGATGATAAATAGATGATTTCTGGAAGAAATACTTTTTGGGAAAAGAATAACCTGAATTTAAAGAATGGTCACATTTTACAATGCCATATTATCACCACTAATGGATATTAGGTTTTCTTTGTCATTATATTCAGCGGTTGGCTTACCTTTTCTTCCACCTGCTATCTTTGAAACTCAGCCAGTTTCTCTTGTCTTTGGCTTCTGATGCAGATCTCATTACCAGCCAAATGAGAACAGATTCAAGTAAATCTTTGCCCTGAAATTAGACAAGTCTACTGTAGAAATTTGTTCAACGGAACATATAATGATGGCAGAATCCAAAGAAATATTTCACAATTTTGACTCAAAAATGAAGTTCCCATGAAAGTGTATTAAGTTTTCAGGTACATTCTTAATTTCCATGGTATAGATAGCTACTAGATGAAAGGAAGTAAGACTCTAGTAACTTTTATTCACACACACATACACACATAAAATTGCACTTTAGGTTCTGGGGTACATGTGCAGAACATGCAGGATTGTTGCATAGGTCCTACATGGCAGTGTGGTTTGCTGACTCGATCCCCCCATCACCTATATCTGGCATTTCTCCCCATGTTATCCCTCCCCACTCCCCGACTGTCCCTCTCTTGGCACCCCACAACAGACCCCAGTGTGTGATGGTTCCCTTCCTGTGTCCATGTATTCTCATTGTTAAAACACCTGCCTATGAGTGAGAACATGCAGTGTTTGATTTTCTGTTCTCATGTCAGTTTACTGAGAATGATGGTTTCCCAATTCATCCGTGTCCCTACAAAGGACATGAAACTCATCATTTTTTATGGCTGCATAGTATTCCATGGTGTATATGTACCACATTTTCCTTGTCTAGTCTATCATTGATGGGCATTTGGGTTGGTTCCAGGTCTTTGCTATTGTAAACAGTGCTGCAGTGAACATTTGTGTGCATGTGTCCTTATAATAGAACAATTTATAATCCTTTGGATATATACCCAGTAATAGGATTGCTGGATCAAATGGAATTTCTATTTCTAGGTCCTTGAGGAATCGCACACTGTCTTCCACAATAGTTGAACTAATTTACACTCCCACCAACAGTGTAAAAGTGTTCCTATTTCTCCACATCCTCTCCAGCATCTGTTGTCTCCAGATCTTTTAATGATCACCGTTCTAACTGGCGTGAGATGTATCTCAATGTAGTTTTCATTTCCATTTCTCTAATGACCATTGATGAAGAGAATTTTTTCATGTGTTTGTTGGCATCGTATATGTCTTCTTTTGAAAAGTATCTGTTGATGTCCTTCACCCACTTTAGAATGGGTTTGTTTTTTTCTTGTAAATCTGTTTTAGTTCTTTGTAGATTCTGGATATCAGCCCTGTGTCAGATGGATAGATTGCAAAAAATTTTTCCCATTCTGTTGCTTGCTGGTTCACTCTAATGATTGTTTCTTTTGCTTTACAAAAACTCTAGAGTTTAATTAGGTCCCATTTGTCTATTTTGGCTTTTGTTGCCAATGCTTTTGGTGTTTTACTCATGAAGTCCTTGCCTATGCCTGTGTCCTGAATGGTTTTGCCTAGGTTTTCTTCTAGGGTTTTTCTGGTGTTAGGTCTTATGTTTAAGTCTTTAATCCATCTGGAGTTCATTTTAGTGTAAGGTGTCAGGTAAGGGTCCAGTTTCTCCTTTATGCACACTGCTAGCCAGTTTTCCCAACACCATTTATTAAACAGGGAGTCCTTTCCCCATTGCTTGTTTTTGTGAGGTTTGTCAAAGATCAGATGATTGTAGATGTGTGGCGTTGCCTCCCATTGGTCTATATCTCTGTTTTGATTACTGTAGCCTTGTAGTACAGTTAGAAGTCAGGTAGCGTGATGCCTCTGGCATTGTTCTTTTTGCTTAGGATAGTCTTGGCTATGCGGGCTCTCTTTTGGTTCCATATGAAGTTTAGGGTGGTTTTTTCCAGTTCTGTGAAGAAGGTCATAGGTAGCTTGATGGGGATAGCATTGAATCTATAAATTACTTTGGGCAGTATGGCCATTTTCACAATATTTGATTCTTCCTAACAATGAGCATGGGATGTTTTTCCATCTGTTTGTGTCCTCTCCTATTTTCTTGATCAGTGGTTCGTAGTTCTCCTTGAAGAGGTCCTTTGCATCCTTTGTTAGTTGTATTCCTAGATATTTTATTCTCTTTGTGGCAATTGTGAATGGCAGTTTGTTCTTGATTTGGCTCTCTTTAAGTCTGTTATTGGTGTATAGAAATGCTTGTGATTTCTGCACATTGATTTTGTATCCTGAGACATTGCTGAAGTTGCTTATCAGTTTAAGGATATTTGGGCATGAGATCATGGGGTCTTCTAAATATACAATAATGTCATCTGCAAATAGAGACAATTTGACTTCATTCTTTCCTAGTTGAATACACATTGTTTCTTTTTCTTGCCTGATTGCTCTGGTTAAAACTTCCAATACTATGTTGAATAGGAGTGGTGAGAGAGGACATCCTTTTCTAGTGCCAGATTTCAAAGGGAATGCTTCCAGTTTTTGCCCATTCAGTATGATATTGGCTGTGGGTTTGTCGTAAATAGCTTTTATTATTTTGAGATATAGTCCATTGATACCTAGTTTATTGAGAGTTTTCAGCATAAAGAGCTGTTGAATTTTGTTGAAGGCCTTCTCTGCATCTATTGAGATAATCATGTGGTTTTTGTCTTTGGTTCTGTTTTTTTTTTTTTTTTGAGACGGAGTTTCGCTCTTGTTACCCAGGCTGGAGTGCAATGGCGCGATCTCAGCTCACCGCAACCTCCACCTCCCGGGTTCAGGCAATTCTCCTGCCTCAGCCTCCTGAGTAGCTGGGATTACAGGCACGTGCCACCATGCCCAGCTAATTTTTTGTATTTTTAGTAGAGACGGGGTTTCACCATGTTGACCAGGTTGGTCTCGATCTCTCGACCTTGTGATCCACCCGCCTCGGCCTCCCAAAGTGCTGGGATTACAGGCTTGAGCCACCGCGCCCGGCTTTGGTTCTGTTTATGTGATGGATTACGTTTATATACTTGCGTATGTTGAACCAGCCTTGCATCCCCAATATGAAGCCTACTTGATCATGATGGATAAGCTTTTCAATGTGCTGTTGCAATCGGTTTGCCAGTATTTTATTGAAGATTTTTGCATCAATGTTCATCATGGATATTGGCATGAAGTTTTCTTTTTTTGTTGAGTCTTTGCTGGGTTTTGGTATCAGGATGATGTTGGTCTCATAAAATGATTTGGGAAGGATTCCCTCTTTTTGGAATAGTTTCAGAAGGAGTGGTACCAGCTCTTCTCTGTATGTCTGGTAGAATTTGGCTGTGAACCCATCTGGACCTGGATTTTTTTTGGTTGGTAGGCTGTTAATTGCTGCCTCAACTTCAGCCCTTATTGGTCTGTTCAGGGTTCCGATTTCTTCCTGGTTTAGGCTTGGGAGGGTGCAAATGTCCAGGAATTTATCCATTTCTTCCAGGTTTACTAGTTTATGTGCATAGAGTTGTTTGTAGTAATCTCTGATGGTAGTTTGTATTTCTGTGGAGTCAGTGGTGATATCCCCTTTATTGTTTTTTATTCCATCTACTTGATTCTTCTGTTTTCTTTTTTATTAATCTGGCTAGCGGTCTATTTTGTTGATCTTTTCAAAAAACCAGATTTATTGATTTTTTTTGAAGGATTGTCTCTTATCTCCTTCAGTTCTGCTCTGATCTTCCTTATTTCTTGTCTTCTAGCTTTTGAGTCTTTTTTAAATCTTACTCCTCTAGCTTTCAATGTTGATGATAGGTTGTCAATTTTAGATCTTTTCTCGCCTCTCTGGTGGGCATTTATTGCTATAAATTTCCCTCTAGAGACCGCTTTAAATGTGTCCCAGAGATTCTGGTATGTTGTGTCTTCATTCTTGCTGGTTTCAAAGAACATCTTTATTTCTGCCTTCATTTCGTTGTTTATCCAGTCAACATTCAAGAGCCATTTGTTCAGTTTCCATGAAGCTGTGCGGTTCTGAGTTAGTTTCTGAATTCTGAGTTCTAATTTGATTGCACTGTGATCTGAGAAACTGTTAATGATTTCCATTCTTTTGCATTTGCTGAGGATTGATTTACTTCCAGTTATGTGGTCAGTTTTAGAGTAGGTGTGATGTGCTGCAGGGAAGAATGTATATTCTGTGGATCTGGGGTGGACAGTTCTTTAGATGTCCATTAGGTTTGCTTGGACCAGCTCTCAGTTCAAGTCTCAGATATCCTTGTTAATTTTCTGTCCCGTTGATCTTTCTAATATGGACAGTGAAGTGTTAAAGTCTCCCACTATTACTTTGTGGGAGTCTAAGTCTCTGTAGGTCATTAAGAACTTGCTTTATATATCTGGGTGCTCCTATATTGGGTGCATATATATTTAGGGTCGTTAGCTCTTCCTGTTGCATTGATCCTTTCACCATTATGCAATACCCTTCTTTGTCTCTTTTGATCTTTGTTGGTTTAAGTCTATTTTATCAGAGACTAGGATTGCAACTCTTGCTTTTTTTGCTCTCCATTTGCTTGGTAAATCTTCCTCCATCCCTTTATTTTTAGCCTGTATGTGTCATTGCATGTGAGATGGGTTTCCTGGATACAGCACACTGATGGGTTTTAACTTTTTATCCAATTTGCCAGTCTGTGTCTTTTGATTGGGGCATTTAGCCCATTTACATTTAAGGTTAATATTGTTATGTGTGATTTTGATCCTGCCATTTTGATGCTAACTGGTTGTTTTGCCCATTAGTTGACGCAGTTTCTTCATTATGTCGATGGTCTTTACCATTTGGTATGTTTTTGGAGTGTCTGGTACTGGTTGTTCCTTTCCTTGTTTAGTGCTTCTTTCAGTAGCTCTTGTAAGGCAGGCCTAGTGAGACAAAATCTCTCAGCAATTGCTTGTCCATAAAGGATTTTCTTTCTTCTTTGTTTATGAAGGTTAGTTTGGCTGGATATGAAATTCTAGGTTGAAAGTTGTTTTCTTTAAGGATGTTGAATATTGATCCCCACTCTCTTCTGGCTTGTAGGGTTTCTGCTAAGAGATCTGCTGTGACTCTGATGGGCTTCCCTTTATGGGTAACCTGACCTTTCTCTCTGACTGCCCTTAGCATTTTTTCCTTCATTTCAGCCATGGTGTATCTGACGATTATGTACCTTGGGATTGCTCTTCTTGAGGAATATCTTTGTGGTGTTCTCTGTATTTCCTGGACTTTAATATTGGCCTGCCTTGCTAGATTGGGGAAGTTCTCCTGGGTAATATCCTGAAGAGTGTTTTCCAGCTTGGATTCATTCTCTCTGTCGTGTTCAGGTACACCTATGAAACATATATCAGGTCTTTTCACATAATCCCATATTTCTTGGAGGCTTTGTTCATTTCTTTTCACTCTTTTTTCTCTAATCTTGCCTTCTCGTTTTATTTCATTGAGTTGATCTTCAATCTCTGATATCCTTTCTACTGCTTGGTCAATTTGGCTATTGAAACTTGTGTATGCTTCGTGACGTTCTCGTGTTGTGTTTTTCAGCTCCATTAAGTCATTTTTTTCTTCTCTAAATTGTTTATTCTCATTAGCATTTTCTCCAACCTTTTTTTCAAGGTTCTTAGTTTCTTTGCATTGGGTTCAAACATGTTCTTTTAGCTTAGGGAAGTTTGTTATTAGCCACCTTCTGAAGCCTGTTTCTGTCAACTTAACTGACTCATTCTCCATCCAGCTTGTTCCCTTTATGGTGAGGAGTTGTAATCCCTTGGAGGAGAAGCATTCTGCTTTTGGGTGTTTTCATACTTTTTGTGCTGGTTTCTTCCCATCTTTGTGGATTTATCTCCCTATGGTCTTTGTAGTTGGTGATTTTTGGATGGGGTCTCTGATTGGATGTCCTTTTTGTTAATGTTGAAGTTCTTTCTTTCTGTTTTTTAGTTATCCTTCTAACAGGTCCGTCTGCTGTAGGACTGCTGGAGGTCCACTCCAGACCCAGCTTGCCTGGGGATCATCTGTGGCAGCTGCAGAACTGTAAGGGTTGCTGCCAGTTTCTTCTTCTGTTATCTTTGTCCCAGAAGGATACCCACCAGATGTCAGCCTGAGCTCTCCTTTATGAGGTGTCTCTTTGGATATACCTGAGTTGGAGAGCTGCTTGAGGAGACAGTCTGTCTCTTATAGGAGCTCAAGTGCTGAGCTGTGATTTCTATTGTTCCATTCAGAGCTGCTGGGCAAGTACATTTAAGTCTGATGCAACGGAACTCGTAACTGTCTTTATTCCTAGGTGTTCTGTTCTGGGAAGGTGGAGCTTTATTTATAAGTTCCTGACATGCTGCTGCCTTTTTTCAGAGATGCCTTGCCCATCAAGGAGGTAGCCTAGGCACTGTCTGCTAGCAGAGGTGTTGCTGAGCTGCCATGGGCTCTGCCCAGCTGCTGTGTGCACTTTGTGCGGTTTTGTTCACAGAGGTATAGTTAGAACTGCCTCAGTAATGGTGGTCTGCCTCAGTAATGGTGGACTGCCTCCATAATGGCAGACTGCCTCAGTAATGGCGGACTGCCTCGGTAATGGTAGACTGCCTCGGTAATGATGGACTGTCTCGGTAGTGGTGGACTACATTGGTAATGGCAGACACCCTTCCCCCCACAGAGCTGGACCGTCCTGGGTCCACCTGGGCTTGCTGCGAAACTCTCAGTCCAGAGCCTTTCAGATGGCTGGTCTTTGTGGGGGTTGGACCTGCCCAGCCAGATCACCTGGCTCCATGTTTCAGCCGCCTTTTTTTCAGTTGAATGGGTGGCTCTGTCTCCCAGGTGTTCCAGGCACCAGTTGAACCAGCTGCCCAGAGTTTTGTGAGTTTTTGTGTGGAGATTCACTGCGCTGGCTGAAACAGCCGTGCTGGAAACTTGCGGCGCTTTTCAGCCCGGGAATCTCCTGGCCTGTGGGCAGTAATAACTCATTTGGAAATGTGGTGATCACTCACCTTCTGTGTTGTTTTCACTCAGCACTGTCCTCCAGAGCTGTTCCTATTCAGCCATCTTGGATCCTCCTCCTCTAGTAACATTTTTTACAGTCATCTTGTAAAAGAAAGTATTCTTTTAGTACCTTGAGGTAGGATTAGGATTGGTTTATTTTCTGGAAAGCTTCGTGTATTAGTCTGTCCTCACATTGCTATAAAGAACTACCTGCAACTGGTTAATTTATAAAGAAAAGAGGTTTAATTGACTCACAGTTCTGCTGTACAGGAAACATGGCTGGGAGGCCTCAGGAAACTTAGAATTATGGCGGAAGGCGAAGGGGAAGCAAGCACATTTTACCAGCGTGGAGGAGGAGAGAGAGAGTGCAAAGGAGGAAGTGCTACACACTTTTAGACAACCAGATCTCATGAGAACCACTCACTGTCATGAGAACTGTAAGGGGGAAATCCACCTCCATGATCCAGTCACCTCCCACCAGGTCCCCCTACCGAAATTGGGAATTAGAATTTGACATGAGATTTGGGCAGAGACATGGAGCCAAACCATATCACCTTGGAAATTTTAAGATGTTTTGCCTTTATCCTTTAAGCAATAAGGAACCAGTGAAAGTGTTCTGAAGAGGTGATAATATCATCCAGTCTTTATTTTGTACAGTGACTGGTGCATTCCAATGGATATATTAGGACAGAAGATTAGAGGCAATTGCTGTAGTAATAACAATAGCAGTCATTTTTGGAGTGCCAGGCATTGTGCTCATTGTGCTTTATATGCATTAGCCCTTGGTCACCTCTCAACATCTGGATTTACCTAAACAGAAACTAAGACATGAGGCAGTCAGTGGAACTTGCTCCAAACCACAAAGCTAATAAATGGGGGAGCTGGGATTAAAATCCATTTGTGACTTCAGGGCCTGTGCTCTTAACCACTCAATTATATTAATGTTGGTAGAGAAAAGAAGGAGCAAAAAGAATCTAAGAGGATGATGGTAGACTTGATAAGATGGGGAACTGGCTGGGAGCATGAAGTGAAGACTCTAAAATGGTTGTGGGTGTTAAAGCCTGAGAGACTGACCAAAAAGTTTCAGTTATAATTAATCAAAATAGGAAACACCAGAGTAGATCAGGTTTGGGAACATAATTTGCCTCAGGGACTTAGAGGTATATTTGATAGAGCTATTCTGATAAGCAGTTGGAAATTTAAATCTGAAAATCAGTACAGAAAGAACACAAGACTTTATTTTCATTGAGATAATAACTTGAAATTCTAAGAATGGTTGAGCTCTCCAAACAGAATAAGTGTGAAAAGACAGGGGGAAATAATAAGCCTTGATGGGTAGTTTGGGGATAGCTGGAAGAGCAAGAGTAATAAAAAGACATAGAAGTGGTCAAAGACAGTAGGGTAAGAAGTAAATTCAGAAAATCCTAAAGTGTCATAGAATTCAAAGAAAAGAATTTCAAGAGGGAAGAGGTAGTCAGCATTATCAAATGTTTCCAAAAAAGTATAATAGTATAAGAAACGAGAAAATGTCAGTGGGAAGTAGGATTAGTGAAAGCATGCTTGTGTGCGCATGTGTGTGTATGTGTCTGTGTGTATGTGCGTGTGTGTGTATATTTGTATGGGGTGGGCATAGTGTAGAACTAGACATGTTTAAGGTTGGAGAAAAGACCTGTTAAAGTTGGAGACATTAAAGATGTAAGAGAAAAGGACTAACTGAAGAAGTAAAGGTATTTACCTTGCAAGGGAGTGGGGAGACTTCTTTTTCTATGATAGAATAAAAAAAGAGAAAATTGAAAGAAACTTTGTGTTGGAGAAGAGAGAAATTGTGGGGGTGAATTTCAGAAATTTCCTGTTCTACTGGCTTCAGTAAAATAGGAGGTGAGGTCTTCTACTGAAACAGGAAACAGTTACAAACAGCTTCTGTACAGAAGAAGGCTGAGAGTCTACTGACATATGTGAAAGCATTTGTAAGTAAACTTTGTCATCTGGCTGAGATTGGATAACATGATTTTGTAGTGGCATCAGTTAAGACAATTATGTTGCCTTTTTTTTTTTTTTTTTTTTTTTTTTTTGAGATAGAGCTTTGTTCTTGTTTCCCAGCCTGGATGCAATCTTGGCTAATTGCATGCAATCTCTGTCTCCCAGTTTCAAGTGATTCTCTTGCCTCAGCTTCCCAAGTAGCTGGGATTACAGGTGCCCACCACCACGCCCAGCTAATTAAAAAAAAAATTTTTAGCCAGAGCAATCAGGCAAGAAAAAGAAATAAAGGGTATTCAAATATTAAAGAGGAAGGCAAATTGTCTCTATTTGGAGACGACATGATTGTATATCCAGAAGACCCCATCATCTCAGCCCAAAATCTCCTGAAACTGATAAGCAACTTCAGCAATGTCTCAGGATACAAAATCAATGTGCAAAGATCACAAGCATTCCTATACACCAATAACAGACTTAAAGAGAGCCAAATCAAGAACAAACTGCCATTCACAATTGCTACAAAGAGAATAAAATACCTGGGAATACAACTAACAAGGAACGTAAAGGACCTCTTCAAGGAGAACTACAAACCACTGCTCAACAAAATAAGAGAGGACACAGATGGAGAAACATTCCATGTTCATGGTTAGGAAGAATCAATATTGTGAAAATGGCCATACTGCCCAAAGTTATTTATAGGTTCAACACTATCCCCATCAGGCCACCAATGACCTTCTTCACAGAACTGGAAAAAACCACCTTAAACTTCATATGGAACCAAAAGAGAGCCTGCATAGCCAAGTCAATTCTAAGCAAAAAGAACAAAGTGGGAGACATCACACTACTGGACTTCAAACTGTACTACAAAGCTACAGTAATCAAAACAGCATGGTACTGGTACCAAAACAGAGATATAGACCAATGGAACAGAGCAGAGGCCTCGGAGGCGACACAACATATCTACAACCATCCGATCTTTGACAAACCTCACAAAAATAAGCAATGGGGAAAGGACTCCCTGTTTAATAAATGCTATTGGGAAAACTGGCTAGCCATGTGCAGAAAGCAGAAACTGGACCCCTTCCTGACACCTTACACTAAAATGAACTCCAGATGGATTAAAGACTTAAACATAAGACCTAACACCATAAAAACGCTAGAAGAAAATCTAGGCAAAACCATTCAGGACATAGGCGTAGGCAAGGACTTCATGACCAAAACACCAAAAGCATTGGCAAGAAAAGCCAAAATAGACAAATGGGACCTAATCAAACTCCACAGCTTCTGCACAGCAAAGAAACAATCATTAGAGTGAACCAGCAAGCAACAGAATGGGAAAAAATTTTTACAATCTACCCATCTGACAAAGGGCTGACCTCCAGAATCTACAAAGAACTAAAACAGATTTATAAGAAAAAAAGCCCATTCAAAAGTGGGCAAAGGATATGAACAGACACTTTACAAAAGAAGACACACATGAGGCCAACAAACATATAAAAAAATGCTCATCATCACTGGTCATTAGAGAAATGCAAATCAAAACTACATGGAGATACCATCTCACGCCCATTAGAATATTGATCATTAAAAAATCTGGAGACAACAGATGCTGGCGAGGATGTGGAAAAATAGGAACACTTTTACACTGTTGGTGGGAGTGTGAATTAGTTCAACCATTGTGGAAGACAGCGTGGCTTTTCCTCAAGGACCTAGAAATAGAAATTCCATTTGACCTGGCAATCCCATTACTGGGTATATATCCAAAGGATTATAAATTGTTCTATCATAGGAACACATGCACACGAATGTTCATTGCAGCACTGTTTACAATAGCAAAGACCTGGAACCAACCCAAATGCCCATCGATGATAGACTGGACAGGGAAAATGTGGCACATATACACCATGGAATATTATGCAGCCATCAAAAACTATGAGATTGTGTCCTTTGTAGGGACATGGATGAACCTGGAAACCATCATTTTCAGCAAACTGACACAAGAACAGAAAATCAAGCACCACATGTTCTCACTCATAGGTGGGTGTTGAACAATGAGAACACTTGGACACAGGGAGGGAAGCATCACACACTGGGGTCTGCTGGGGGGAAATAGGGGAGGGACAGTGGGGAGTGGGGTATTGGGGAGAGATAGCATGGGGAGAAATGCCAGATGTAGGTGAAGGGGAGGTAGGCAACAAATCACGCTGCCATGGGTGTACTTATGCAACTATCTTGCATGTTCTTCACATGTACCCCCAAACCTAAAATGCAATTAAAAAAAAAAAAACAAAATCTATAGCACATTTCCCCGTAAGTTATGGACAATATATATATATATATTTTATTTTTAGTAGAGACAGGATTTTACCATATTGGCCAGACTGATCTTGAACTCCTGACCTCAGGTGATCCACCTGCCTTGGCCTCCCAAATTGCTGGAATTACAGGCATGAGCCACCCCACCCAGCCTTTGTTGTCTTTCTGTCATAGGCCTTGCTTTATCCCACAGCAGGAGTTGATGAAATAAATTTACCAGAAAGTAAGGATTGGCAAAATAGGTGTAGGAAGTCAAGGAAGCCAAAATGCTAGAGAACACTGTTAAAATAAGGCTTATATTGGGTATAAAGATAGTAGTAGAGAAAGTACAATAGGCCTGGAGAATATTGAAAAGACTTGCTAACTTCTTTTGGTTATACTCAGTAAGAAACCTCAAACCTGTTCAGTGCATGGTTTTAGAAACAGCTATTCAGTAGTTTACCAACTGGGGTCACCCTTTGAACCAAGAGAAACTTAAATCTTGTACGCCAGTTTCTCAAAACAAAAACGCATAATTTATAATGTAGGAAAGATAGGGTATAAAATAATTGATGCTAAGATTTAAGTCCAAGATTGCCTTTTCAGTTTGGTTCCGGTGGTGGTTGTTTGAGAAAAAAGTTATTAATGTTAAAGGAAAGTTGCATTCTAGATTCAATGAGCCAAAGTAAATTTGTTGTGACCTTGTTAATGTGTTCATGTGTGTTTTTTGTTGAACTCAGTTGGCATTTTTATGACATAAACATTTTTTTCTGCCTGTTGTAGTTGTTCAATGAGAAGAGGGCCAATATAACCAATAGACTTGGTCCTCTACTAATCTGAATAGTAAGGTATGTTTTGTAAGACCTGTGGGGTCCCTTCAGATTATTCTTACAGTTGGATTTTCTTTTCTTAACTAGGCAGTTACACAATCTCTCTTTGCTTTTCTTTCAGTGATCACATTAGAGTTCCAGAGCAGGAGGAAAGGAATCTTTCACTCAGTTTAGTTTGATTGAAAAGGCCCACTTAATTAAAATGTGTGAGTTATCTTTGAGCTTGTCATTTAATGATCTCTTTCTGTCTCCGTATTAAGAGACTAAGTAATGATAATGTTTTGAATTTTTGCAAAATAAACTTCATGTTAACTTATCTTTGAACATAAAAGATAATTTCTCAAGATAACATAACTGTTTTGAAAAGAATTTTACCAAAAGGCCGTACTGTGTTTTTCAGTCTTATTTTCATATACATAGAATTCTAAATGCTGTCTTTTTTTTTTCATTACAGATATAATCGGAAACATTTCCCTATGTCTTCCTTCTTGTTCAGTTGAAAAATAAATTTTATTCAGCCCGCGCTGGGTTCCTTGTCATGTATGTACTAGATACACTTGAAAGCAGTTTCCTATTTGAACGTATTTTAGGAAATAATATTTACCTATTCATTTTGGATGTTACAGTACTTTTTTTTTTAACCTGTGGAAAGTAGAATGCTTTTAATTTGTAATTTCAAGATTTCTTTTCTTTTCTGTTTTCTTTTGAGATGGAGTCTTGCTCTATTTCTGTTGTCCAGGCTGGAGTGCAGTGGTGCAATCTCAGCATACTGCAACCTCCACCTCCCAGATTCAAGCAGTTCTCCTGCCTCAGCCTCCCAAGTAGCTGGGGTTACAGACACCTGCCACCATGGCCAGCTAATTTTTGTATTTTTAGTAGAGACAGAGTTTCACCATGTTGGCCAGGCTTGTCTTGAACTCCTGAGCTCAGGTGATCTGCCCTTCAGCTTCCCAAAGTGGTGGGATTACAGACGTGAGCCACTGCGCCCAGCCTCAAGATTTCTTATACTTAGTTATCGATATGAGTTGGAGACAGTGGGCAGAGCAAGAGACAGTATAAAAGGAAGAAAAGTGACCAGAGAGAACAGAATTCTATGAAGAGATTTAGTGGTTGAAGACATGATCCAAAGGGGCAAAGTAACCTCAGGGATGGTCTTTAGTGAGTAATCTTTAGTATTCACTACTGAGATATGCTTTAAAATAGCATAAGGAAGGAGGGGCTGTTTTCTGATGTAACTTTCTGTCATTACAGAAATAAGTTGTTGCAAAGCAATGTAAAGAGCAAGTAAGCTTTCTTTCCATTACTGCTTTATATATTGTTTTATCAAATGCTTTGGCTTTATGTTGTCTGTTTATTAGTGTTCTGTGGGAAGTTGGTGGAGAGGAGCATGCAGCCCTGAATAAATTCAAAATATGCAGCTTGACAAGTTAATCATCTCTGTGGCTTAGTGCTTCAAGATGTGCTTTAACTGTCACCTCTGATTCCTGGATCACTTTCATCACTGTCTTTTCTAAGCTGTACTAAACATTAAATAACATGAGGGCTCCTTGCTGCCAGCATTTGGAATACAGTCTAATTCCTAGCCCAGTGTACTAGCCCAACATTCTGGATTTTTTATATATGCTGTGAGGATGATTCATGCATGGCAAGAGTCTGTTCAAACAGATTCCCTATAGGAAGCTGAATTGAAAGCTTTTGGCAAGGCAGGTAGAACCCATTGGAACATAAATTCAAATGATGTATAGCTAGCTGCAGACTCCTAGTGAGCAACAACTGACCAGCCAACTTGGAAATTAACATTTAGAGTCAGTGTCTTTTTATGAGCAAAGGCATCAACCAACAATGTGATAATAATGTTCACAGCTATAAACAACTCTGAAGACTCCAGAAACCTAACCCTTTAATTATAGAAGGTAATGAAAAATCAGGTAAAACTTGGGAAAAAAAGTGTAAGAGGATCTGTTAATTCAAATACTCTCTCTCTCTCTCTCTCTCTCTTTTATTTTTTGGAGACAGAGTCTTGCCCTGTCATCCAAGCTGGAGTGCAGTGGCACGATCTTGGCTCACCGCAACCTCCACCTCCTGGGATCAAGCAGTTTTCCTGCCTCAGCCTCCTGAGTAGCTGGGATTACAGTCATGTGCCACCACGCCTGGCTTATTTTTGTATTTTTAGTAGAGACAGGTTTTCACCATGTTGGCCAGGCTGGTCCAACACCTGGCCTCAAGTGATCCGCCCACCTCAGCATCCCAGAGTTCTGACATTACAGGTGTGAACCACTGCACCCAGCAAATACCATCTCTCTTGATGTCTGCACTATGGATAGCATATTTTTGTGATTTTTCTTCCTGACCATGAAACAACACATGATTGTTGTAAACAATTTGGAAACTATACATAAATTATAACCTGCAGATCTATTTAGTCTATGTCCTTCAGGTCTATACATACATATTTTTAAAACATGATTTAGGTTCTTGCTACACACTGTGTTTTGTAACTAACAGCATGATATTTCAATACCTAGACCCCAAAGAATTTTAGACCTTAAAAATCTCCTAATCTAACCTTCTGAAATTGGAGGAGATATTTGAATCCAAGTGTTAGGGGATGGAAAAGGAAAGGCAGTTACATGTCAACAAATGAGGTCAAATCAAGTGGAAGAGTGCAACAAGGGACTTTAGTAACGGTCAGGTGAAACTGGTAATCCTAATCCTGGTAAACTGGTAAAAACCTAATTTGTAAGCATGCCATGGAACTCTTTTATAGTACAGCATTCTGCAACTGCTTTGAATCCAAGTGATACAACTGATTTGGCACGGCTGCTGCAACGGATCTCCAAACAAATGTTGTTCCTGGCACAGGATTCTTCTGAGCAATTCTTTGATACTGCTGATGTTGGGGTTTATATATATCTCTCTCTCTTTCATTCCCTGGTGCATTAAAACCTATCAAGCTTATAATTTTTTGCTTTAAAGATTAACTCCTCTTAAAATGTAATGTGTGAGAAAGAGACTTCAATTACAAGTAGGAGAATAAAGGAATTTTTACTCTTCCTTTCTTTTTTGAAACTCACTAAAAACAAGAAGACAGGAAAATAGAAAAGAAGTCCATTATTAGTGAAACTAGGCACAAAGCTAAGCTCCAGAATACCAACAAGAAAGCATAACTTGCCTAATACATACTGTGAAATCTAGACCACATATAGGAAGATGCTGAACCTCTCCTGGAATTCCAAACAATGTACTGATTCCCCTAAAATTAAGTGTTATGGTACCTTGAAGTTCTAACCAGAGAATCTTTATTGTAGTGTTATGACATTTCATTTTTTATAGACTCAAATTATACACATGATCTGTTAAAAAAAATAAGAATCTGTCCAACACAAGTGTTAAGAAATAATAGAGCAATAGGAGGAGATGAAAAACCAGTGGGAAAACCTTAGGAAAGCAGTATAAAAGAAAAATTAAAGCATTAGAGAAGTGAAAACCACATCAGAAATAACAACGAGTAAATGTAATCAGAAACATGGCTGAGAGGCTTGTGGAAATTATATAAATTTAAGAAAACACAGATATAAAAATTATAGAGATGATGATAAGGGAAAACAAAGGACATTTATACATGGGGTTAGCAAACTTGTAAAGGACCCTAGAGTAAATACTTTAGGCTTTGCAGCCATGTAGTTTCTGTTGCAGGCATTCTGCTCTGCCTCTTATGGTACAGGAGCAGCCATATAAACTGTATGTGGCTGTGTTCTGGTAAAACTTTATTTACAAAAACAGGTGATAGGCTGGATCTTGCCCGATCTTGGTCACTGACCTTCGTTCTTGAGAAAAATAACAAATGGAACTGAAGTAATATTTAGAGCTATAATAAGAGAAAAATTTTTCTGAAATAATTAAAACCTTGAATCAAAAGTGACTACTACCCTGTAGTCCAGGAATAATTGATATAGAACAGCTAATACCGAGGCATATCTTGGTGAAATTACGGAACTTAAATGGATAAAGAACTTGGTGGACATGGTAGGTAGTGGAATGGGGGACAGGACTTGGGCTTAGCTTAGCTTTCTCTTTAGCAAGAAACAGTGTTAGAAAACAGTAGAGGAATGTTGACCATGTCTTGAGGTTAACCCAGGATTTTAACCAGTGAAATACTTTAAGCATGAATATTAATACACAGATGTGTTCTAGCATGGAAAAGCTCAGGAAATCTAATACCCATGCTATCTTTTTCAGACAGATTACATCATATTAAAAACCTACTTAATTGAAAGAGGAATCAAAGAATTAAGAAATAAACTGATAAAAAAATAGTGTGATAAGAATTAAATTCATATCATTACAGAGCTAATATGCCTCAGTGAAAATTATACTTTCAGAATAGATTATAACTTTATAAACTTGATATTATAAACATTACATAAATCAGGTGGAGAAGGCAGGTATAAATGTCATTCCTTCATAGTAAGAAGGATCACTGGATGCCAGAAGTTCAAGAGCATCTTGGCCAACATGGCGAAACCCCATCTCTATTAAAAATTAAAAAATACATGGTGGCGTGTACATGTAATCCCAGCTACTTGAAAGGTGAGGCACGAGAATCACTTGAATCCAAGGGTGCGGAGGTTGCAGTGAGCTGAGATCATACCGCTGTACTCCAGCCTGGGCGACAGAGTGAGACTTCGTCTCAATAATAATAATGATAAAAATAAATAAACTCTGGAGGGATCTTTTAGGAACTGGTATGTCATATGATTCAACACTCATTAACAAGTCTAGTTTTACAGCAGATTTTTTTCTTCTGCTATTTCAGTGAAAACTTTAAAATATTTTTAAGATAACATGTAGGAATGGGTAAAACATAAAGATGAGATGTATTCAGTTGTACAGTAGAAGTTTCAGTAATCATTTAAGTAAAAGGAAATTTTTTCTGGCTTCCTGATCTTCAGTAATTGAAAGTTATTCCTTTATAGCCAATTGGCGTGTGCTTTTAAATAGCCAACACACAGTGATTAAGACTAAGACATCAGCAGGGCACAGTGGCTAACGCATAATTCCAGCGCTTCAGAAGGGCAAGACAGGAGGATCTCTTGAGTTCAGAAATTTGAGAACAGCACTGACAACATAGAAATACTTAATTTCTATTTAAAAAATTAAAAATTTAGGTGGCGTGGTAGCAAGCACCACCAGCTACTCCAGAGGCTGACGCAGTAGATTGCTTGAATTCAGGAGGCCTAGGCTGCAGTGAGCTAGGATCGCACCACTGCCCTCCAGCCTGAGTGACACAGGAGAAACTGTCTCAGAACAAAGCAAATAGAAACTAATACATAACCTGGTGAGGTTACTGACCTTCATTACAAAATAGTCTTCTGGACATTCAGGCAAACAAGCAAGTTCATATAAAGGTGATGAGGAATGGTAACATACTGTCATTATTTAAATAGTTGCATTTAACAACTTAATTGACTAATAAGAAGTGTTCTACAGCAGACTTACTACTATGTATTTCTGTTTCTTTACTAGTAATTTACAATTACTTACTGGGCTTAGTTTCCTTCATATTCCTCCCCTGACATACACCTTAAAAATTAATGTGATCCAGAAGGATTCGGGAGAATCGTTTTTGGTTGGTAGTCTCCCTTCCACCTTCTGTTACTCATTCTGGAATTTCTATGGTATCAAATAAACTATATTGCAAAGCAAATGCTCTGTGTCTATGTACACTTCAAGGAGAGTCATTTCAAGCTTCTGCCCTGGAGAAGAGAGTAAACTCTCCTCAGATAGAGTTTTACATATTTATATATATATATATATATAAAAAATATATAATATATATTATATATATATTTTTATATATACCCATGCTATTTGTTATATATATATACCCATGCTATATTATTATATATAATATATAATATATAAATATATTTTATATTTTATATAAATATATTTTATATTTATATATAATATATGTAATATATATTATATATAAATATATTTTAAAACAGCTGTTCTGAGTCAAAGCCTAGAGATATATTTGTTTTTTACCCGTCTACCTGGCACCGTTGACAACAGTAATAGGACTCTTCAGTCAGTTCCATCTCATCACATGTCCTTTCCTTGCAGAATCCCAATTTTCCTTTATTTACTTTTATTGACCTTACTTCCTTCTTAATGGTAGCCTGAGGTAGGCTGGTTTGCTATACTGTATAAGGAAACTTGATATTATTTTGAATAAACAGGTGAATCTGTTCTTTAGACCAGGCGTCCCCAAACTTTTTACACAGGGGGCCAGTTCACTGTTCCTCAGACCATTGGAGGGCCGCCACATACTGTGCTCCTCTCACTGCCCACCAATGAAAGAGGTGTCCCTTCCTGAAGTGTGGCGGGGGGCCAGATAAATGGCCTCAGGGGGGCCACATGCGGCCCATGGGTCATAGTTTGGGGACACCTGCTTTAGACTTTGCTTGCAGTGACCACCATCCTTGGGCATTAGAATTTTATTGTCTTTAAGATGACAGTTACTAAGTGATTACTATGAGCATTAATAGAAGTGCATGTACTGCTCCTGTTTTTACAGTCTAGTTCAACAAATTTTTGTTTTATTGTTGTTGTTTTTAAGAGATGGAGTCTCACTGTGTTGTTGCCCAGGCTGGACTTGAACTCTTAGACTCAAGCAGTTTTCTTACCTCAGCTTCCTGAGTAGATGGGACTGGGAGAGTATGCTGCCACACCCAGTTTAGTTCAATAAGTATTTTTAATGTTAGTAAAACTATACGTGTCTTATTTTATATTAGTAAAGTAATAAGGAGACGGTAGTAGAGACTTTAATGGACTTCAGTGACCCAGAGAGTGCTAAGATTTTGTCCCAATAGAAATTAACGTTTATTGAGTGTCTTTTCTTGTACTAAGTACTTTAACAAAATCCAATCAAGTACTAACTCTAACCTCTAAGTGTGAATAATATTTTGACTTGCACAGTTCTTTTAGAATCTTGTAAAATGGAAAATAGCTACTTGAAAGTCAGCAAAACTGAATGTTAAATTTCCCTCTTGAAAAAGAATTAGTTGATAGGAAAGTTTAAGTCATAAAACTTAAAAAGTTTAAACAGTTTATAATTAAGCAAGTCTTCTGACTATATTAGATTGAAAAATGTGATTTAAAATGAAAAGTTCTTCTCTAACCTAGGTCACCTGTGACTTTTCAGATTTTCATGTGCTTCAAAGCTAGGATTAGTGAGAAGAGAGAGGCTAACTATGAACAAACCCATGATTGCTCTGTTGTAGTTAATAATGATATTCACAGTGTTTTGCTAACTCACATTATGAAAATAAAGCAGAAAGTACTGTTCGAAGAAGACACCGATGTTCTTTGGCCTTCTTGACTTCTGTTTTGGAAATGTGAACTCCTTTACCACACCCTGGTGGTAAAACTGACCAGTTTTTATTTATTGCAGTTGTTACTGAAGATCAATTAGTGAATTATTTAGTATCATTGAATCTAAATATGAAGAAGGTGGCCATCCTCAAAGAGCTTGTGTTGTCAAGACATAAAAATAGTACTAACTCAGCTGGACGTGGTGGCTCACGCCTATAATCTCAGCACTTTGGGAATCTGAGGCAAGTGGATCACCTCAGGTCAGGAGTTCAGGACCAGCCTGGCCAACATGGAGAAACCGCATCTCTACTAAAAGTACAAAAATTAGCCGGACATGGTGGTGCACGCCTGTAATCCCAGCTACTCAGGAGGCTGAGGCAGGAGAATCACTTGAACCAGGAGACAGAGGTTGCAGTAAGCCAAAATTGTACCTTTGCACTCCAGCCTAGATGACAAGAGTGAAACTCCATCTCAAAAAAAAAAAAAAAAAAGTACTGACTCAACATTGTCTGTTAAATGACATTAAACATATTGGCATTCACTATTACACTCTGGAAATAAAACTTACTTCTAACTCTTAATGCTCTTAATCCTCCTTTTTAAGAAACATAAAATTCAGTATATAAAGAGATGCCCGTTTTTATTCCTTTGTGTTTCTATTAATGCTTTCTTCTGCTGGGTAAAGCAGAGCAGTAGATAAAATATTTTGTGGAATGACATTTGAAATTTTCAGGGGAGAAGTCCATGGAGAATGGTGTCTAGAAATTGACCAACATCTCTAAAATCAATAGGAGAGAGGAATTTAGGTCAGTTTTCCTTATTTTGACAAATTAAGTGAGTCAGGGACAGCCTTATGACTTGAAAGTCAAACATAGTGTGCTACTTTGAGGAATTAGCTTTTGTGGCAAGTTTGACATTTTTGTGAGAAGGCAGAGTAGAAATAGAGAAAAAAAGGGGTGAGAAAAGACAGCTACACACATACAATTAAGACACAACTTGTTAGCGCCCCCCCCACACACACACACACACCATTTTTTCTGATGGAGTCTCGCTCTGTCACCAGGCTAGAGTACAGTGGTGCAATCTCGGCTCACTAGTCTCCGCCTCCCGGGTTCAAGTGATTCTCCCATTTCAGCTTCCCAAGTAGCTGAGACTACAGGCACACGCCATCATGCCCAGCTAATTTTTGTATTTTTAGTAGAGATGGGGTTTCACCATGTTGGCCAGCATGGTCTCGATCTCTTGACCTTGTGATCCGCCCACCTCAGCCTGCCAAAGTGCTGGCATTACAGGCGTGAGCCACTGCACCTGGCCAACCCTTTAATTAATTGTTGCTACTTCTGTATCCCAACATTCTCTCTACCCCAACATGCTAAACACACTTTAGTAAGTTTATTTTTTAATTTTTCCTCAGTAAGTTTGGATTCTTATTAAATATAAAGCAGGAGGAAAGTTTTTGCATTCAAGGAGCTTACAGTAATATTCTTAGTATCACTTTCAGTTTCCTAGGCCATAATAACTAATCAACCTTAGTGTTTTTGGATTTTTAATAAATACTTTCCTTTCTGTTTATTTTGAAAATTTTCAAATATATAGAGAAGTGAAAGAATAATGCAATAGACATCTAAATTCCCTTTAGCTAGATTCAGTAGTTGTTAACATTTTTCCAGTCTTTTTTTTTTTGCACTGAGCCATTTGAGCCATCATCAACACTTCATTCACAAAAAGTTCATAATGTGTCTCCTATGAATAGGACATTCTTTTACATAATCATAATATAATTTTTATACTCAATAAATTTATCTTAGTTGATAGTATTGGATAGTTAAATTATAGTCTATTGAAAAATACAGTGAGATAGTTGTTGACTCAAGGAAAATTTTTCTTCTGTCTACCTCAATGGGAAATGCATTTTTGACCGTTGAAGAAAAGTCTGAGGGAAAAGTGTGTACCATTTATTCTGTGAAATTGAGTGATACATGTCTGTTATAGGGCAGGAAGAAATAATCATGCTAGAAGTAAGGATCTTTCATCAATGAGAATGTGTCACAAAATATCCATTGACATTTGTGCTGCAAAGAATATTCCATTTATGCTGTGCATGTGAATAGAATATATTTGCATACCTTATGTTTTTGTCATTATTGCTTGCAAACATTTCTAGATAATTTTGTCACTAAGAAATAAGGTAGTATGTGTCAGGTACCATAGGAACTATTTATTAGATTTGGTTCTTAATAATTTTTCTCAGTCTTCTATCCTACAAGCTATAGTCATGAACTTCCCAGCTTAATTGTTGGAAGGAAATAGTTAGTTTTGGTATTTCTGTTTCAGTTTTGACCTCATGCTCATAGTTGCTGTGGGGTAAACATTTAGGTGATTATTTGTCAAAATTGTTCTGGCTATGCTTTGAAAGAGAAACACAGATGTCCTTCTGAACTTCTTCATCAGTTTGGTTAGTATTTTTTAATGGGATAACAAAATGAAGTTAACACTGTTTTTTGTCAGTAGTTATTCCCTACCACTTTCCATGGTGTTCCCTTTCTGTTTTTGTTTCCCGCCACCCCCCCCACCCACAATTGGTGACATAATACTAGACTCCACAGAATAATCTGCCCTTTAACAGCTCAGTATTGAGACTAGGACTTGAATGTTGGACATCCAATTCTATCCCTAGATTCAGTGCCCATTCTGCTAACTGAAATTGATTTTTCCTTTATCTCTAAAGCATTGTCCCATTTTTGTTAACTTTGTAACTTCTTTGTGATCATCACTCCTCTCTAAAAGAAGTGATGGGTTCCTATATTGTAGGAAACAAACTAGAAAAGGAACAAAGACCATGACAAAAGTCAGGCTTATATGACTTAATTTTTTTTTTTAACTAAAACTTTTGGTCTTCAAGATCTGAATGTAGCACAAGGATCAACATTGTCATAATGAAATGTATCCTTCATGTAAAATGTAGTGAAGTAGTCAGCAAATTTTAAATTTCATGTGATGTTTAAATATTATGGATTATTTGTGAGAAAGTTTTTGAAGAACATGCATTCCTTCTAGAAAACTGGTTTAAAAACCAATTGGATTATGTAAGTCTAGAGAATGAAAATGACCCAGTCCAATTTTTCTTTCCACTCTCAATAAGATTGATATGCATGCCTGAGTTCTTAACATGAAATTGATCTCTTCTTCAAAAGGAAACAAACAAGCATGATTTTCTGCATAACTTTTATTCTACAGCATTTAGGGTGGCAGCATATTATATTTAGAAATTTCCTCACAACAATTTCTTGAAAATCTTGACTTTACAGGGATATACCATCTCTCTAGGCTGTGAAGAAACAAAGTTAAGCCCTTTGTCACACACACACAAATGTCACCTTCAACTCAGCTGGTATTAAAAGTCCATGACAACCTCAAATCCAACAAAGAGGTGTCATAGGATTCTTGCTTTTTTTAAGTGCACATGGAACATTTTCCAGCTGACCACCGTTAGGCCATAAAGCAAGTCCTAATAAATTTCAAGGGATTTACGTCATACAGAGTATGTTCTCTAACCAAAGTGAAATTAACAGAAATTACATTTTCTTTCTTTCTTTCTTTCCTTTTTTTTTTTTTTTTTTGAGATGGATTCTCACTCTATTACCCAGGCTAGAGTGCAGTGGCATGATCTCGGCTCACTGCAACCTCTGCCTCCCAGGTTCAAGTGATTCTCCTGCCTCAGCCTCCTGAGTAGCTTGGACTACAGGCATGCACCACCATGCCCAGTTAATTTTTGTATTTATGGTAGAAATGGGGTTTCACCATGCTGGCCAGGCTGGTCTCGAACTCCTGACCTCGTGATTCACCTGCCTTGGCCTCCCAAAGTGCTAGGGTTACAAGCATGAGTCACTGTGCCCAGCCAGAAATTACATTTTCACTGGAAAATCATCTGGTATTTGAAACGGGCATCAAAGAAGAAATAATAGCCAGGTGCAGTGGCTCACACCTGTAATCCCAGCACTTTGGGAGGCTGAGGTGGGCGGATCACCTGAGGTCAACAATTCAAGACCAGCTTGGCCAACATGGTAAAACCCCATCTCTACTAAAAATACAAAAATTAGCCAGGCGTGGTGGTGGACACCTGTAATTGCAGCTACTCAGGAGACTGAGGCAGGAGGATCACTTGAACCCAAGAGGTAGAGGTTGCAGTGAGCCAAGATCATACCACTGCACTCCATCCTAGGTGACAAAGTGAGACTCCGTCTCAAAATAAATAAATAATTAAATAAGGAAATAACCAAGACTAACAGATCAAGAAAAAGTAGGCATAGTTTACCAATACCGGGAACAACAAAAAAAGGCAATGTCACTACACATTCTATGGCCATTAAAAAGTTATGAGGGTATTCTGAACAACTTTATGTCAATACACATTTAGAATTTCACACAAAATGGACAAATGCCTAGAGTAACATGACTTACCAAAAACCAACACATTTAGTGATAATAAAAAGACAACCCAAATTAAAAATGGCCAAAGGTTCTAAATAGACATTTTTCCAATGAAAATATAAAGGTGGTCAGTAAGCATATGATAAAATGCTCAACATCATTACTTATTAGGGAAATGGAAATCAAAGCCACAATGAGATACCACTTCACATCCACTAAGGAAGCTATAATTGAAAAGACAGATAGGACTAGGTGTGATGGCTCGCACTTGTAACCCCAGCATTTTGAGAGGCCAAGGCAGGAGGACTGCTTGAGCCCAGGAGGTCAAAGCTGCAGTGAGCCATGATTGCACCACCATACTCAGCCTGCACAAGAGAGTGAGACCCTGTCTCAAAAAAAAAAAAAAAAAAAAATCAAGTGTTGGTAAGGATGTAGAGCAGGTGTCCCCAAACTTTTTACACAGGGGGCCAGTTCACTGTCCCTCAGACCGTTGGAGGGCCACCACATACTGTGCTCCTCTCACTGACCACCAATGAAAGAGGTGCCCCTTCCTGAATTGCGACGGGGGGGCCGGATAAATGGCCTCAGGGGGCCGCATGTAAATGTAAATGTAATGTAAAATATTACAGCCACTTTATATAAATAGTATGGCAATTCCTCAAAAGGTTGAATTCAGAGTTCCCATGGCACCCTACAATTCTACTCCTAGGTATCTATCTAAGAGGAAGGAAAATGAATGTTCATACAAAAACTTGTACATGAATGTCTATAGCAGCATTATTCATAATAGCCAAAAGTGGAAGCAACCCAAATGGTCACTGACTGATGAATGGATAAACAAAATGTCATAAAGCCATACAATGGAATATTATTTGGCAATAAAAAGGAATTAAGTACCAATATATGCTGCAACATAGATGATCCTTGAAACATTATGCTAAGTGAAAGAAACCAGTCACAAAAAGACCACAGATTGGGCCCTGTGCATGTTTAGAAAATGCAGAAGATGGTAGTGATGTTAGTAATGGTATTCTTTCTTTATATGCAGATAAGCATCTGCTGGTCTCTCAACTTGTAAAGTTGTAACAGAATTGCTTGCTAAGAGACTGGTCCCCATATGAACCTTAAAGAGACAGGAGAAATCAGCTGGAGTCATAGGCAGAGTGGGCTGAGTACTATTCTGGGTTGAGTGTTTTCAGTTTTGAATTATATGTGAAAATCATCTTAACTCTCTTATTTGATCTTCCCCTTTATACTGCACTAAGACCTTTAATGACTACTATTCTTTGGTATTAATCTTAAGTAATGTGTTAATTATGTGAAGTTACACTTTGGCATGGCTTTATTAAGGGTATTTTTAAAAAATCAAGCAAATAGGTTGGGTGTGGTGGCTCAGGTCTGTATCCCCAGCACTTTGGGAGGCTGAGGCAGACGAATCACGAGGTCAGGAGTTCAAGACCAGCCTAAAACCCCATCTCTACTAAAAAAAAAAAAAAAAAAAAACTGGCCGGGCATGGTGGCACGCACCTGTAATCCCAGACTCAGGACGCTGAGGCAGAAGAATCGCTTGGACCTGAGAGGTGGAGGTTGTAGTGAGCTGAGATCGCACCATTGCACTCCAGGCTGGGTGACAGAGTGAGACTCTTTCAAAATAAACAAAATAAATCAAGCAAATAAAAATAAATCCCATTAGCTAAAGGTAGAGAAAGAGAATAGAAACTGTCAAAATTGTTGCATTTGTATGAAGCCAAAGAGTTAAAGACAAGTAAGACTTAAGGACCAGCACAGTGGCTTAGGGCTGTAATTCCAGCACTTTAAGCGGCTGAGTTGGGAGGATTGCTTGAGGTCAGGAGTTCAAGACCAGCCCTAGCAACATGGCAAGACCCCATCTCTACAAAAATTTAAAAACTTGGCATATCCCAACTACCCAAGAGGCTGAGGCAGGAGGATTGCTTGAGCCCAGGAGGTCAGTGATGCAGTGAGCCATGATCATACTGCTGCGCTCCAGCCTTGGTGACAGAGTGAGACTCTGTCCCCCATCACCCTCTTATACCCCCCAAAAAGGGCTTTATGAATGCCTTAAAATCTCCAATTAATGAAAGGTGATTTGTTGTTCTTATGGTATTCCTACTGGATAAAATCTGGAAGAAATGAAGGAATGTTATTAGCTCATACATAATAATTTCTTTCTTTTTTTTTTTTTTTTTTTTTTGAGACGCTCTTGTCACCCAGTCTGGCATACAGTCAGGTTCAAGCGATTCTTCTCCTGAGTAGCTGAGATTATAGGCACTTGCCACCACACCTGGCTACTTTGTGTGTGTGTGTGTGTGTGTGTGTGTGTGTGTGTGTGTGTGTGTGTGTGTGTTTTAGTAGAGATGGGGTTTCATCATATTGGGCAGGCTGGTCTTGAACTCCTGACCTCAGGTGATCCCCTCGCCTTGGCCTCCCAAAATGCTGGGATTACAGGCGTGAGCCACTGCGCCTGGCCCATGATTTCTATTACTCTTACTTCAGTTTTGAGTTTTCTAAGTGAGACAATTATGTTAGAAATGCAGGTAGCATATTTATTTTATTTTTAATTAGGTAAAATAACTTACAGTAAATGGAAAAGGAATTCTAAAATAAAACCAGCTCCTTTGCTATAACTCTCTCTTTTTATATTTTATTCTTTTCATAGTATGAGTGTCACACTCACACAACACATGGGAGGGTAGAGAGTGATTTTTATAGCAGCTGTTGTATCCCTCTGATTGCAGGGGAATAAAAGAGGCCTATAGTTATTTATATTTGTGAGTGGTAACTGCATTCTTTTTATTATTAACTGAAGCTAGAGCAAAAATGAAAGTCACACAAAGCATACTTCTTAGTTTGAATTGTTTACTTCGTTAATACAAAGGAGAGTTGAAATGAATTCTCACCACTAATTCTTTCCCCGCCTTTTATTTTAGCCTTACCTGAGAAAAAAAGTTAGGTCTGTAAGTCAAGGTCAAAATAAAGTAGCAACATGGGAGTGTAGATTACTGAAATGTGTTCTATACTGATCTTTTTTTCTTCTATCCTAGCTTTTCTGATGTCTTTTAAAGGTTACAGAAAATTAAATAAATCTGTTATGTTTCACCTTAAAAAAGAGAAGAATACAACAGAGCACAATTGGTCAGTAGATATTTGTAATTCTTTTTCTCCCTTAATTTTTTTATTTTGAAAAAGTTCAAACCTACGGAAAAGTTGCAGAAAGACTATGAAGTACAGTCTTACACGTTTCGCCTAGATTCACCAGTTATTCATCTTTTGCCACATTTGCTTTATTTCTCTCTGCCTGTGTGCGTATACATGTATATGTACACATATGCATATTATTTATTTTTTCCTGATCTACTGACCATGCCAGGTATCATAATCTTTCATCGCGAAATATTTAAGCCATGTTTTTTCTAAGAACAATAACATCCTCTTGCTCTTGTACAAAATACAAAATTTGTTTTTGATTTTTCTGGACTCCTGTCTATTACCTGTGTTTTATCAGTGTTCAAGAACAAAGGAGGCAGTGAGGGAAATTATTAATAGCAACCACCCACTTCCTAAGTTATTCGCCACTCTGCATCTTCCAGAAACCAATTGGGAAAACAAAGATAGAAGTTGATTTTCAAACAAAATAAATACAAAGTGATTGATAGACAAGGCCCCATAGCATTAAGTAGGCCCAGTTTTTTATTCTGTCACATATGGTTGAACCATTTCTCTCAACTACTTTGTAGTGTATGTCAGGAAAAAAATCTATTGGTATCCATTTTCATGAATTAATAGTCTTTCAGAGTTCGAAGGGGTTACAATGTATGTTGCATAACCCATGCATTTTACAGATGTGAAGTAAGATTCAAGGTCATTCAACTAGAGATAAGACTAGAATCTAGCCTTTGAAACTCAATGCATTGGTTTCTGCTATGTCATGTTTCTTCTGTGTGAGCCTTAGTTGTTTATGTTGGGGTCTTGATAAATGAGAATGGTGAAGGGTCTGAGAATACTGTTCCTAGCTAACTGATGCATCCCTTTCAACTCATTTGCATGAACTGTGGTAGTGCTTCTCAACCTTTAATGTGCATGAGAATTACCTCGTGACCTTGTTAAAATGCAGATTCTGATTCAGTAGGTCAGAGGTGGGGCCTGAGATCTGCATTCGAACAAACTCCCAAATAATGCTGATGCCCCAGATCCATTTTCTAGAACAAACAGATTTCTCAGGCCCTAGGCATTGTGAAAGTAGAAAAAAAACACTTAAAAACATAAGCTATTTTAGTTCCAAAAGGTATAGAGACAAATGTAACTAACACCTGTATCCATAAAATATTTTGAAAAGTTCTTTATATTTTCCTAACTTTAACGGCACTTTAAAAGGAAGTTTTATCTCAATATCTTGTTATAGATGCGACTATTTCCCTAATACTGTTACGTCAACAAATGCATTGAGATTTCACAGGCTTTAATGGCACTGTGGAAAGAAATATGAATTCAGGTGATGAAAAGAACCATTGCCAAACTGAACTGTCTGTCAAAACAAGCAACCAAATGAAGTTCCATTTTTACTCTCAATAAAAACATCTTCAAGCCAATCACATTTATTCATTTAACAGCTAGAGTTCCCCCTTACCTGCTATTTCACTTTTTGTGGTTTTCATTACCCACAGTCAGCTGCAGTCTGAAAATATTAAGTGAAAAATTTTGGAAATAATGAAGTTTTAGATGGTACACTGTCCTGAGTAGTGTGGTGAGATCTCACACTGTCCTATACTGGCCCGCTCTGTAGCCACCCAAGACGTAAATCATCCCATGTACAGTATAATACGATATTTTAAAAGATCACATTTGTGTAACTTTTATTATACTATATTGTTGTAATTATCCTATTTTATTAATTGTTTTTCTTTTACTGTGCCTAATTTGTAAATTAAACTTTATCCATAGGTGTGTGTGTGTGTGTGTGTGTGTGTGTGTGTGTGTGTGTGTGTGTTTCTTCCTATGAGCTGTGATTTTGTTGTAAGGTATGTGTTTATATGAAAAAAAGTAGGGTTTGGTACTGTCAGTGACTTCAGGCTTCCACTGAAAGTCTTAGAACATACTCCTCAGAGATAACGGGAGAATACTGTACTTAGAGTTTCCGTTCCCATGGAGTTCATATTCTGACTTTATTCCCTTGTATCTAAATCTATATGCTGCTTTGAATTGCATAAATGATTTTTAAACGGTACAAATGCTAGGTTTTATGTGACAGTGAGTCCTTTAAGATCTTTGCATTTAGGTTTTTAGTTTTTAAAAAGTAATGATGAACAGTTCATTCAATGACCATCTCAACACAACATGGTGTTTGTTTCTTAATAAAATTAAATCCCAAGATTTTCTTAAAAGGAACTAGGTTAATAAGGAACTAACTTTCCCTCTCTCTTTCTCTCACTCTCTCTCCCTGCCCCTCCCTTCTTTCCTCCCCCTCACCATTCCCCTTCCTTTAGCCTGATGTCTAATTGACTGTGAATATTTTGGGGCTATTGACTGGTTATTTAGAGCTGACAATCCTCTCAAGTTTCTGGAAGGAATATACTGCTGAGTTTGCTCTTTTGAACTATGAAAGAGGAATTAGATATAGTTGAATAATTTATGATCATAGTAAGGAATTTAAAAGTAAATTTTGATTTGAATTTAATAGTTTTCTGAGGCATATCTTTTTTATCATTCAAAAGTTTAATTTTTATTGGCTTAAATCTTATGATTTGAGGAAATAAAATTACAGTGTTTTGTAGCCTGACTCTAAATTGATAACACTAGGGATTAAGATTACAGGTATATGATTATAATACGAGGGCAGACGTTATACTTTCTTTTGTTTCAAGCCCCTACTTTTCCTTAAACTTACTTATTACCAAAAGAATAAACTTGCCATTTGTTTTCAGGGGACTGTGAGGGCACTAAATCACCTTATTCATTTGGCATCAATATGCCTAGGGAGGCCAGGCATGATGGCTCATGCCTGTGATCCCAGCACTTTGGGAGGCCAAGGTAGGCGGATCACTTGAGGTCAGGAGTTTGAGACCAGCCTGGCCAACATGGTAAAAGCCTGTCTCTACTAAAACTTACAAAAATTAAGCCAGGCATAATTGCTGGTTGCCTGTAGTCCCAGCTACTCAGGGGGCTAAGGCAGGAGAATGGCTTGAACCCAGAGGTTGAGTGAGAATTGCTTGAGGTGGAGGTTGCAGTGAGCCAAGATTGTGCCCCTGCACTCTAACCTGGTGACCAAACAAGACACTGTCTAAAAAAAAAAAAAAAATTCCTAGAGATAGTCCCTTTCTCTGATAATTTTTGAAAGACTTTCTAAATAATTTAATCTTTGTATCTGCCAAGATTTAACTTAATTAACTTTGCTTAACTTTAATCTTGGTATCTGCCTATGAAATTTAAATATTTAAATATTACACGCCATTTGCCTGAATGTTTTTGCTGACTTTTCTTTTTTTTTAACTTCTTGATATATTTTTCAAACTTTCAGCATCAGTCAAATATTTATTAAAAGCATACAAGGAAAATAAAGGGTAAAAAAAAAAAAACCCTCAACAGTAAAGGAAAAAAACTTTTAAAAACTTACTATTTTCTTGTGACATGTTAAAAATACAAAAGTTAAACCATGAAATATTTTCAATTTAGGGGAATTAAGGAAGAGTTTATAACAGCAATGGCTCTTTGATCTTGAGCTCTTATTAATTGCTTTCTTATTTTTTTGTTTGTGTTGTGTGTGTGTGTGTGTTGTTGCCATATTTCAAGGAAAATAGGCAAGAGCAAAATAATGTTTGTTTTCGTTGTCTTTATTAGACTCTAAGCTTCTGGAAGGTTTAAAGAAAGGAGAGGACTTGTATATGTGTTTACTAACACTTAGTATGTAGTATTTTATAATTGCCATTACAGAAGTGGGTGGGAAGGACTTTGGGAAAGTAAATTATACCAAAAGTACAGAAACTGTTCTATAAGCAAAGATCAGCAAACATTTCCTTTCCTTTCCCCTTTTTCCCCTTCCCCTTTTCCCACTTTCCCCCTTTCTTTTCTTTTCTTTGAGACGGAGTCTTGCTCTGTTACCAGGCTGGAGTACAGTGGATCTCAGCTCACTGCAACCTCTGCCACCCAGGTTCAAGCGATTCTTCTGCCACCTGGGTTCAAGTGATTCTTCTTCCTCAGCTTCCCAAATAGCTGGGACTACAGGTGTATGCCACCATGTCTGGCTAATTTTTGTATGTTTAGTAGAGATGGGGTGTCACCATATTGGCCAGGCTGGTCTTGAGCTCCTGACCTCGTGATCTGCCCGCCTCAGCCTTCCAAGGTGCCAGGATTATAGACGTGAGCCACTGCGCCCTGCCAAACATTTTCTTAAAGGGCCAGGTTGTAAATATTTGATACTTTGTGGGCCATATTGTCTCTGTTGGAACTATTCAACTCTTGCAACTACATACCAACTACTCAGTTTGGCTGTTGTGATGTGAAAGTAGTTGAGTGGGCTATAGAGAGTAAGTAAATGAATGAACTTTGTTAAGTTCTAATACAATTTATTTATAAAAACAGGCAGCAAGCCTGCCAACCCATGTTCTACATCATCTAACAAATCCTACTCATAAGCAGCCATGCATTGATGTGGTTCTCTGCCCCACAAAAACATCTTTTATTATTGTTAAGAATAATTGGCCGGGTGCGGTGGCTGACACCTGTAATCCCAGCACTTTGGGAGGCCGAGGCGGGTGGATCACAAGGTCGAGAGATCGAGACCATCCTGGTCAACATGGTGAAACCCCGTCTCTACTAAAAATACAAAAAACTAGCTGGGCGTGGTGGCGCGTGCCTGTAATCCCAGCTACTCAGGAGGCTGAGGCAGGAGAATTGCCTGAGCCCAGGAGGTGGAGGTTGCGGTGAGCCGAGATCGCGCCATTGCACTCCAGCCTGGGTAACAAGAGCGAAACTCCGTCTCAAAAAAAAAAAAAAAAAAAAGAAGAAGAATTTACGAAAATGGCCCAGTGTTGTATGTCTATTTAAGTGATAGGATGGTTGGGATTTCCTTTTAAGATATACTGAAAGGAAAAAACTGGGTATATAGATGAACTGAATTTGACAAAATGTTAATAAATATAGAAGCAGATGATGGGTTCATAGGATTTCTTCACACTGTGCTTTTTACTGTGTGTGTTTGAAGATGTCAGTATTTAAAAGTTAATATATAAACAAATAATGGCCCAGTAAAAGCAGCAGTTTGTCCCTTCTCTTCTCACATCTTACAATAGGAAGGCAAATAAGACAAAAATGCAAGTCCCATTTTCAGCACAACTATGGAGATCTCTGCAATTCCAAAACACATTATATAATGGAAGGTTGCCAGATCCAGTGGAGGTCAAGTAGAGGTGTGTGGGAAAACCCTGAGGAATGACACCTATGGTTGCAGATACCTGACAAAGCTAGCCAAGCACAGTTCTCCAGAGGAAGCTGCCGACCTCAGACTTCTCCAAAGCAGCATTCAACACTGATCCTTTAACTTTCAAATCCTCAAGGAAAGATTAATTTAGAAATTAACATGCCAAGCTGCAGGAAATTTAGCTCTCCTGAGTCCTACTTCTACAGGAAGAAGTGCAGCCAACCAAGAAATGAAAGGAGAAACTACAGCTAAAGTATTAGCAGTGAACATAGAGTCCATTGATCTATAGAATTAAGACTAAAACAAATGTGGAAATTAGATTTACAGAGCAGAGTATGAATCGTTAAAACCTTGACGGTGCAGTAATGAAAGTTGGAAAGAGGAAATAAATTATGTTGTCATGTTTTATAACAGCCTGTCAAAAGATGTCATTTGAAATCAATAAATCTAGTAAAATCTTAAGATTGGAGTGGAGGGGAGTCTATAGTTGATACATAGATATGTAGGTTAGAGCGAAAGGTAAACACTAAGAGAAATAATAAACTAAACCAAATGGTAGAGGGAAAGAGAAAGAAATGTTAACTGTATTAGTTCATCATTGCTGATAATAGAGATAGGATTTTTATATGTTACAGCATATTTTTTTTAATAAAATTTTAGTTATAATATTAAAAAACTATAAAATATAGGGTTTTTTTTCCCCTAACATGTGTTTGATGAGGACTTGTTATTTGCCAAGCATAATCAGTGACCAAAAAAGATGAAAATTTTTGCTTCATGAGTTGGAGGAAACAAAAGTAATAAGCAAATAATTTGTTAAGAGGTATTAAATGTATGGGGGGAAAATACAGCATAAAAGGATTAGAAGTACCCATTGACAAGATTGTTATTTTGAAGTGGGTGACCAGAGTAGACCTTAGTCAGACAATGAAATTTGAGCAAAAATTTGAAGGAAGTGAAGGAACCAGATAGTTATCTAGAGAAACAGTATTCTAAGCAAAGGTAGTAGCTGTTGCAAAGGCCCTGAAGCAAAAACATAACAAGGTTCAAGAAACAGGGAAGAGTCTAAGGGCTAAAGCAGTAATACAGGAGGGAGAGTGGTAAGAGATAAGTCAGAGACAATGGGGTATCAGAGAATATTGAACTTTCAAAGGCCATTACAAGAACTTTGACTTTTATTCTGACCTAACTACTAGAACAAAAAAGTAAACCTTTCTTATTATGAGAAGGAATATATACATAACTAAAAGCATGCACAAATCATTGAGTAATTTTATTTTAATGTTTTTTTAAGAGATGAGGTCTCACTCTGTTGCCCAGGCTGGAGTTCAGTGACAGGATCATAGATCACTGCAGCTTCTTCTAACTCCTAGGCTCAAGCAGTCCTCTCACTCAGCCTCCCAAAGTGCTGTGATTACCATCGTGAGCCACCATGCCCAGCCACTAGTAAACTATTTTTACTTTAGAAAGCATAGCATAAAATTTCATAACTGATAAGAGATTAAATATGCATGTTATATTAAATAGGCTAACTCTTCTATAAAACATTCCAAGATCAAATTACTAAGAAAATGAAAGCAAAGAAACTCAGAATAATAAAATTGAAGAACAGGCATATGCACACTGAAACGTGCACGGGGTGTTCCTAACATTGGACAAGACTGTACAAAAATCATTGCTTGCAGAAAAAGAGCCTACAAGATCTGCATGAAAACAAGTTTGAAGTGCTTCTCAGAAATACAAATAGAGACGTAAATGGGAAGACTTACAAGATTCTTTGGCAAAAATCAAAATCATTTAAAAGTTATTTTCCCCTTTTTTAACTCATGAAGTTAATATCTCGAAATAAGACATAAGCTAGTATTTATTGAGAATTTACTCTATGCCAGGCATGTTCTAGGGTCTTTATATGTATTACTCATTTAGTCCTCACAACTGCTTTATGTGGGTAATGTTAGTATCACTTTTTGCCCATTTTTCAGTGAAGAAACCAAGGCACAAAGAAGGTAACAACTTGCCCAAGAGTTGTAAAGTTACTGAACCACAATATGAACTAAGGCAAGATTATTTCAGATTCTGTGCTTTTAACCACTACACAATACTGCTTTTTGAAACGAATAGCTGTGTGTGTGTGTGTGTGTGTGTGTGTGTGTGTGTGTGTGTGTGTAAACTGACTCTGAAGTTCATATGGGGAAACAAATAAGCAAGAATAGCTGGGAGATTTCTTAAGAAAATTAATAAGGAAAAACTAACCTACAAGATACAGAAATATATGGTAAGACTAGAATGTTAAAACAATGTGGCCACTAGAGCATGAGCAGAATAGAAGTTCAGAAATAGATCCAAATTCATATAAGTACTTGGAAAATTATAAAGATAGCATTTCCAATAAGAAAGGAAAAGATGTATTAGTCACTGTATGGGACAGCTATGTTGTCATTAGAGGGAAATTAGTTAGATTTATGCTTAATAACTTTGACTAAAAGTAATTCCTAATGAATCAAAGATTTAAAACTAAACTAGCTGTGAGCCAAGTCTCAAGTAATTTTAAGTGATTTATTTACATTTTTTATAAGTGTCAATCTTACCTTTCTGCATGCTTTCTCAAGTTGAAATGAGATGGAAATTAATGATAGCGATATGAAGGCTGTAAGCCTGCCATCTACTAAGCTATATTAAAATGTGCATTGTCACAGAGTCCTAAATGATTTTTCTTTGTGCTGGTGGAATGGAATATGTCAGACCTGAAGCTGGTATATTGGATTTTGTTCAGTTAATGCCTTCCCTTCTTCTTCCTTTGATACTTTTTGGGGCTGGGAAAGCAAAAGATACAAAGGAATAAATTAAGCATTTGGCAAGTGAGAAATGAATTCAGTGTTCATTCTGAGACATGGTTTAGTTATGAGAACCTAAGTTCCAGGTCCACATCCACAGTGACATTGCTCTTGGAGGAAGTAGTAGAGATGGATGTGAGTGTGAGTGATTTCTTCTAACACTGAAGCAGTCATGATTAAGGACTCAAGTAGTAAGGTTGACTGTCTGAGTTTTTAAAAAAGAAGAGTGAACATAAAGACCAGATGCCTACCCAATAACAGTAAATTCTGAATAACTATCTTGTACCTGGGAAGAGATATGAAGAAGATGCAGGTCTGAAAGATAACCAGAGGAAGAAAAAGCCAGAAAGTTTACCTGAGGCCTGATAGCACCTAGAATCAATATTGTGTTTTTAAAACATGATTTGTATAATTCTAATTTTGTTTAATGCAATATGTATACTTGTATTTGTATTTGTAAATGTGTTTGCTTATATCTTCAAAACATACCAAAATGTTCACTGTTATTACTTTAGGATGATAGAAGTTTGAAAGACTTTTCTTTTATCTGCATTTTTAAAGTTTTCTACAAAGCATACTTATTACTTAAGTAATCATATTTATATATTTATTATATATACACACATAAGTATATGTTTGTTGTTCCGTTCTGACAGTAGATGTATCTTTTGTATTTTCTAGGTACACCAGAGGCTGTCTTCCTGGCAGAATTTGAGAGTTGTTCATTGCAGTACTGTTGTGCCCTCTGATGGTGAGTTTCAGCAAATCCATCTTTTATGTCTGATACTATTTCCCTCTTAGCTCACTGTTTCTTATTCTCTACCTGACACAAAATTTATAAATTATACTCTTCCACTTAAGGTGGGCTTAGGGGTCTGAGAGAGAAAGGAGGGCTAGAGAAGGAAAGGAGGGCTAGATTCCCATTTGGATGAGAATCTAGTGAATTTAGAGGAGAAACCAAGAAGAAACACTTGAGATCCATCAGGACTTCATAGGTCATGGAATGTTCTTTTTTTATTTTATTTTATTTTATTGCATTTTAGGTTTTGGGGTCCATGTGAAGAACATGAAAGATTGTTGCATAGGTACATACATGGCGATGTCGTTTGCCACCTCCATCCCCCCATCACCTATATCTGGCATTTCTCCCCATGTTATCCCTCCCCAACTTCCCACTCCCCGCTGTCCCTCCCCTAGTTCCCCACAACAGACCCCAGTGTGTGATGCTCCCCTCCCTGTGTCCATGTGTTCTCACTGTTCAACACCTGCCTATGAGTGAGAACATGCGGTGTTTGATTTTCTGTTCTTGTGTCAGTTTGCTGAGAATGATGGTTTCCAGGTTCATCCATGTCCCTACAAAGGACATGAACTCATCGTTTTTTATGGCTGCATAGTATTCCGTGGTGTATATGTGCCACATTTTCCCTGTCCAGTCTATCATCGGAATGTTCTTTTATCTTTTATTTTTGAGACGGAGCCTTGCTCTGTCGCCCACGTGAAGTACAGTGGTGTGGTCTCAGCTCACTGCAGCTTCCACCTCCTGAGATTAAGCAATTCTCCTGCCTCAGCCTCTCGAGTAGCTGGGACCAGGCGAGCACTACCATGCCTGACTAATTTTCATATTTTTTGTAGAGACAAGTTTCACCATGTTGGCCAGGCTGATCTCAAACCCCTGACTTCATATGATCCGCCCACCTCAACCTCTCAAAGTGCTGGGATTACAGGCGTGAGCCGCTGCGCTCAGCTTCATTTATCTGTTAAAACTAGTAACATAGTTAATATGAAAATCACAGAAGCACCATCTTTGGTGTTTTCTAACCATTGGTTCTTCACATGATGGATAATGATCAAACACTTGATCATTAGGCCTCTTGTACCAGAGCCTAGCCAGAAGGAACTGAGACCTCCTGCTCTTGCTTATATTTTTCCTCCCTTAAACACAGGACTGCAGTACTCTTCTTTGATGTGAGAAGGGATAAACAGATGCTTCGGGACCACATGCAATCCTTTGTAAATGTCTATGATGCTATAACCTGGCAACAGGATCCAAGCCTTAGTTATTTTTATGGTAGTGGAGGGAGATGTATTTACAACTTTTACTGTCATTTCTTTTACTCGATTTTGTGCATTTACAGTTTAGGTTGCTTAGTTTAGGGGCTGACTGTTAAATATGTTTCCTCTGTGTAAAGTTTAGTTTGATAGAGCTCTGATTTCAACCTTAGAAACACATTAATTCATAAGCATAACCATTGAAAGAGCATCCTGCAAATTTATAAGGTTGCCTAAAACTAAAGAAGCCCAGAAGATGAATCATGAAAATGCTAGAATCCCCAGCATTTAGTCAGTATAGATATTTGCAGTTTTATCGGAATCACTTCCCAAAGCTGTTTTGTGAATTTATGGACAGTGTGCTCATATTTGCCAAATCTTCTAAATTTGGAAGAAAAATCCATTTGTGGTTACTCATTTGTAACATGGAAAGGTTAAAAAGGGGAAAATAGACCAAAATCAAAACAAGGAAAATATTAGCTGGCTGTTTCCAGTCTCTTAAAGACAAAAAACTAAAAAAGTAGTACCAATTAATGTATAAATTAAAAAGCAGCATTTAGTACTGTGTTGTGGCTAGAAAGGTAGCCATGTTGCCCCCAGTTATGAGTCACTATGTACCCAGATAGCAGTACTTTCTACGTGGCCAAGAGCCAGAGGACCATAATGCCACCTGGCTATGCTACCTATTCCTTTCCCTTCTTAAGCTCCTTCAATGCAGTGGGTGGGTATCTCTCTTCCTCCTGACACTGTCTTGGTCCATTAAATAGCCAAATGGTGACTGACTATCCACATCTACACCAGCACCACTCCCAGGTTCTGACTTATTTCATTACCACTGCAGGGTGCCATCATTAGATACTTTGAATAAAAAGGATTTCTCTGCCCAGCACAGTGTCTCACACCGGTAATACCAGCACTTTGGGAGGCCAAGGCAGGAGGATCACCAGGTTCAGAGATCAAGACCATCCTGACCAACATGGTGAAATCCCATCTCTTAAAAAAAAAAAAATTAGCTGGGGTGGTGGTGCACACCTGTAGTCTCAGCCACTTGGGAGGCTGAGGCAGGAGAACCACTTGAACCCAGGAGGCAGAGGTTGCAGTTAGTGGAGATCATGCCACTGCACTCAGCCTGGCAACAGAGCAAGACTCTGTCTCAAAAAACAAACCAAAAAAATAATTTCTCTCACTGTAAAAAAAAAAAAAAATTTGTTTATATTGCTGAATCCGCTCAGCTTTTGCTGAACTATTTCATTCAAACATTTTTAGTTTTTAAGATTTTGTTTGAAATTGTCATATATTCAATATCAACACATATCAATATCTATTCATAAAGTTATATATACTTAATATCAACCAAGTCACATGTTACACCACAGCAGGAAGGTCAAATCCCACTGGTGGTTATGATATTTAGTGGCAATTAATTTGAACTAATGAATTCATATTAGAATTGGTATTAATTTTGCTACTTATTACAGTTACTATTATCCTCTTATACATACCTGTATTTTATCCATATGGAGATATTTCAGTAATTTATACTGGGGTATCTTGCTAAATGTTATCAGAGGACATAAATGCTAATAGGTTGCCATTTTGAGGGTTTGAAGGCAAGATTTTTACAAAAGCTAGAAGGATATCAACTTATGAAGAGAAAGAGTGTCTCCCCAAATTCTTACCAGCACTATTTATCTTTCTTAAGAAAACTAATTCATATTAGTTATCAATAAATAAAAGCATACAATTACTTGATTTAATAGAGTTTGAGGTCCTTACTGTCCCCAAATTATACGTCTTTCTAATTTTGTACTTCTAAGTTAATTTTACCTTAGGTCAGTATAGCATGTGAGAAACTGCTTAATGCACAGCTACTCCAATAAGTAGAGACTGATCACCAGTAACAGAAACTTCTGCCATCACTTCCTGCTCTTTGTTATAACTGCTGGTCATCTTCAGTATTAAATGATGACTTGACCCTCAGTTTTTAGAAGTACAGGATCTAAAATACCACATTCTATAATTATGATATTTATATACTTAGTAATATACCTATATGTATTGCTTTTCAGTAATTGCTTGTAATTATGTTATTTGACAAATCTGGTTATGACAGTAACAGCTGCTAATAAAATATGTAGATTATCTTAAATGTTTACCTCTCTAACAAAGCAATCTAACAGGTTCTTGAGGTTTTGTGTGTATGTGTGTTGTAAATACTTCTGAGAATCTAATGAAAGCTCTAGACTCTTTCTCTAGAAGAATTTATATAAACAGAAAATTTTACGTATAATTTTATAATGATACAGATTTCCCTCGACCAAACATGAAACAAACACATACCCATACTCACACCCATGTTGCCTTTTATGACAGGTATTCTGCTTAAAGCTTAAGAGTACAAGCTTTGGAGTCAAGCAGACCTAGGTTTATATCTCAGTTCTACCACTTAACCTCCTTATAACCCCAGGCAAGTAGTAAATCAAAGCCTGTTTCCTCATCTGTGAAGTGTAGATAGTAATAGTTAATACCTCCAACAGAAAAATGTAGAAATAGTACTTATTCTGTAAGGAGTGGTTGTGGTCATGTTAAAGACCCCAAATTTAAAACATGTGGTCTTGGACTTCTCATTTTAATTTATCTGTGCCTCAGATCCTCAATTGTAAAATGACTAATAGTAAAGTGTTTATGGTTATATGGTTTATACTTACTTAGTGGTGTTTCTCTTCATGTTAATGAAAGTTAAGGATGTGAATAATTCTGCTATAGCCAGTTTGACTGTGTAATTTATCATCATCCAACCTAGAACACTTTTGAGAGTGAAAGGCCTAATAACTTTTTAATAACATAGGCCAGGAGCTATCTTCACTTTAGCTATTGGGAAAGTGTGAAGGTGAGCTAGAGAAAGAGCAAGAAAAATAGTCTTACCTAGCTGCTTTTATGTCTTTATCCAGAAATGTAATCCTACTCCATTTGCCTTATATTAAGAATTACTAGGGCCAGGCATGGTGGCTCATGCCTGTAATCCCAGCACTTTGGGAGGATCTCCTGAGCTCAGGAGTTCAAGACCAGCCTGAGCAACACAGAGAGACCTCGTCTCTACCAAAAAAAAAAAAAATACAAAAATTAACTGGGCGTGTTGTCATGTGCCTGTGGTCCCTGCTACTTGGGAGGCTGAGGTGGGAGGATTGCTTAAGCCCAGGAGGTCAAGGCTGCAATGAGATGAGAAGTCAAGGCAACAGTCAGCTAGGATCCTGCCAATGCACCACTCCATCCTGAACGACAGAGTGAGACCTTGTCTCACCAAAAAAAAAAAAAAAACCACAAAAATGCAAGAGAGACAATTGCTAGAGAGTTGTTATGTTTATCTTGTACTTAACAAAAAATGCAAGATTTCCCTACAAAAATTGTTTGAGGCCAAATAATAATGAAACTGTCTGAAAATTCCTGTTTAATAATAAACAATCATCTGTTTAGTCAACCCAAGTAATAGATAATATTCTTAACCTAAGGTCTGTGAGTGGTTTGGGGGACCAGATATATGCCCCAGCTTTTTTTCTTTGTTTTCTGTCCTGTTCCTTTTTTTTTTTTTTTTTTTTTTTTTTTGAGACAGAGTTTTGCTCTTGTTGCCTAGGCTGGAGTGCAATGGCTTGATCTCGGCTCACTGCAACCTCTGCCTCCCAGATTCAAGCGATTCTCCTGCCTCAGCCTCCCAACTAGCTGGGATTACAGGCATGCACCACCATACCCAGCTAATTTTGTATTTTTAGTAGAGATGGGGGTTTCTCCATGTTGGTCAGGCTGGTCTTGAACTCCCGACCTCAGATGATCTGCCTACCTCAGCCTCCCAAAGTGCTGCGATTACAGGTGTGAGTCACCGCACCCAGCTCTTAGTTTTTTTAAACAGCTTTATTGATCTGTATTTCACATACCATAAAATTTACCCATCCCAACAATCCATCTTTTTATGTGTGTGTGATAGAGTCTCACTTTGTCCCCCAGGCTGGAGTACAGAGTTATAGTCTCAGCTCACTGCAACCTCTGCTTCCCAGGTTCAAGTGATTCTTGTGCCTCAGCCTCCCTGGCAGCTGGGGTTACAAACACACACCACCATTGCCTGGCTAATTTTTTGTATTTAGTGGAGACAGGTTTGCGCCATGTTGGCCAGGCTGGTCTCAAACTCTTGATCTCAGGTGATCCGCCTGCCTCAGCCTACCAAAGTGCTGGGATTACAGGCATGAGTCACCATGGCCAGCCACAACAATCCATCTTTTTAGACTGCTTGCTTGTTAGTCAGTTGATAGTGTAGCAAATTTTTTTTTTTTAAAGTTCCCCAGTTCTAATCTTCACTCCCACTCTTAACCCTGGCCAACCACTAATCTGCTTTCTGTCTCTGTAGTTAAACTTTTTCCAAAAATGTCATATAAATGAACTCATGTAATACGTAGTCTTGTGCATCTGGCTTCTTTTACACAGTACAGTACTTTCAAAGCTTATCCATGTTGTATTGTGTATTCATAGTATTTATTTTTATTGCTGGGTAGTATTCCAGTATATGGAAGTACCACATTTTGTTTATTCATCCCCCAAATGAGGGACATTAGGATTGTTTTCCATTTTGTACTATTAAAAACCATGCTGCTGCCGACATTTGCCTGTAAGTCTTTGTATGGACATGTTTTCATTCTTCTTGGATAGATACTTGTGAATGGAATGGTTGAGTTATATTGTAAGTATATGGTTAATTTTTTAAGAAACTGCAAACTGTTTTCCAAAGTGGCTGTACCATTTTGCATTCCCACCAGCAGTACATCATTGTGACAGTTGCCCTACATACTCCCCAACCTTGGTACAATCAGTCTTGCTTATAGACACTCTAGTGGATGTGTAATATTACTTCACTGTGGTTTTAAATTAGATTTCACTGATAATGATATTGAACATCTTTTCATGTGCTTATTAACCATTCATGTATTTTCTTTAGTAAAGTATCTATTCGAAGTAACTTTTAAAACATTTGACTATTTATCTTCTTATTATTGAGTTGTAAGAGTTCTTTATGTAGTTCAGAATTTTTCCTGTTAGTTTTTAAAGTAGTTTTGAGGGAAAGGGGACAAATGTTATTAATGACTTTTTTGTCAAGTCCTGTTATTAACTGTTATACACAGTTGGAAGTTCTGTCATCATTGCATTAAGGGCAGATACATACCCCACCACTATACCCCCCACAACTATATATCTTTCGCTCCAACTTTAAAAAGACTTGACAAATTCACCAAAAATTATAGCACACAGAGCCTAAGTATTTTAATGTGGCAGATGCCTCACCAACTTAAAGTTGTGAAAACGGAAGCACCTTATTTTTTTTTATTTTAAAAATATATCGAACAGTTTGGATTTTTTTTTTTTTGTAAGTAGTAGTTACAGTTTGAAACTTTACCAAAATGCGGATGAACTTGTTCCATCACAGAATCTTAAGGATTCTTCAAGACTTTTATATTACCAAGAAAAGAAGCCACATGAAATTGGAAAGACTTGTAAGCTTTATGTGCTGACAGTGAATGAACTACTTCTATGTCAAATTTCAGTTGATGCCATCTTCTTCAGGGTTGTCATCATTTTTTCCAATATTTTGAAGTGAATTTTGAGGGAATTGGAAACTATCCCATTTTCCTCCAGAGTGCAACTTGATGAAATGACTGATATTGCTCAAAGCAGTTAGTTCCTAGTTTTTGTCGGTTAACATGCATGCTGACACAATTAAAGAAAAATTCCTAATATGTGGGTCTCTTGTGGAAATTGCAAAGGCTGTTAATATACTACCAGCATCTCAGGCAGACTTAAATTTCTTTGCCAAAATAACCACCAGAATTTTTTTTCTTTTTTTCTTTTTTCTTTTTTCTTTTTTCTGAAACAGAGTTTTGCTCTTGTCACCAGACTGGAGTGCAATGGTGTGATCTTGACTCACTACAATCTCCTTCTCCCAGATTCAAGTGATTCTCCTGCCTCAACCTCCCAAGTAGCTGGAATTACACCATGCCTGACTGATTTTTGTATTTTTAGTAGAGACAGGGTTTTTCCATGTTGGCCAGGCTGGTCTCAAACTCCTGACCTCAGGTGATCCACCCGCCTCAGCCTCTCAGAGTGCTGAGATTACAGGTGTGAACCACCATGCCTGGCCAAAAAAAAATTTTTGATTATAACAAAGATCTTAGTACTCCGCACAGATGGTGCATCTTCCAAACTTAGCAATGTGCATACTTAGACTGCCTCAGAGGAGAAAGCAGCTCCACCTGTTGAAATAATGCGTTGCTTTTTTTCACTGCCACATACTGGCTTTAAAGATTCTCTCCCAACAGGCCTAAAAGTTTTGCCTGCTACCACAGAAGTAATCAATTTCATGAGAACAAGGTTTTTATCAAGAAAAAGGATAAAAATATAAAATTCTCCTTTGCTTGATTAAATTGTTGGCAGGAGTTTTGCTTTTTAAGAGAAAAGAAAGATTAGTACAGGAAGAGTTTATTCATGGCTTGATTTTTACTTGGGGATATTTAGAGCTTTATGAATGGGTACTCTAATTCAAGGTCTTACAGTTGTTACGGATTTGGCAGAAAAGTATAAACTGTTAGCCAAGTTACTGCTGAGTAAGGTAAAGCCAGGAGTTTGAGACCATCCTAGGCAACATGGTGAAACCATCTCTACTAAAAATACAAAAAATTGGCTAGGCATGGTGGCATACATCTGTAGTCCTGTAGTCCTGTAGAAATGGACAACCAGGCCAGGTGCGGTGGCTTACACCTGTAATCCCAGCACTTTGGGAGGCCGAGGTGGGCGGATCACGAGGTCAAGAGATCAAGACCATCCTGGCCAGCATGGTGATACCCCCTCTTTACTACAAATACAAAAATTAGCCAGGCATGGTGGCATGCGCCTGTGGTCCCAGCTACTCGAGAGGCTGAGGCGGAAGAATCACTTGAACCCAGGAGGCAGAGGTTGCAGTGAGCCGAGATTGCGCTACTGCACTCCAGCCTGGCGACAGAGCAAGACTCCATCTCAAAAATAAAAAGAAATGGACAACCATGTGAATTTTCTACTGCTGGAAGTAGCTCCAAAGGCTAGTCATTAATGAAAAGTTTTGTCAGTTTTTCTGAAGGAATATATAAAAACTGCAGAGAACTTAAAGATTACCTCCTCACAAAAAACTTCACAATTAAAACTTGGATTTATAATCTTTTCACTTTTGATATTGTATTAAGCAGTGATATGAAATCAATTCTCAGACAATTCTTAGGTTCCTTGCACAAGCCTAACCTAGCATCATTTGGCAAAGTGAGCTGTGATTCTGTTTGTTACCATATACCTTTCTCGGAGTTTTCAGTACTGCTTTTCATCAAAACAGAAAGTGTATAACCTTTGGATACCAAAGATAATACTCAGTTCATCGTGTTCCAAAACTAGGACAGTATGTGACTTCTTTAGCCAAACAATAGCAGCTTATAATTTACATGTTCTTTCCTATTGAATTAACATTTATTTCCTGTTTAATTTGTATACTTTATTTCTTTTTAACAAACAGGAAATGGCCATTAATTTTGATTCAGAAATTAGGGAAATAATCCTTCAGGTTTTATAAACATTTATTTTTAAAATATGGCAATATGAAGAAAATCAGTTTCCAATACAATTATTATTGCATTGGAATAAAATAATTTTATAAATTATAAATAATAAATATAATTATAAGATAGTTATAAATAAAATAATTTATTTTCTAAATTATATCTACAATTTTTATGTATAAACTGTTTGGATTTTTTTCAGGAAATAGGGTTGAGGAAAGTTTATCCATAGCTTTATCAGATTCTCTCAGAGGTTAATTAACCAAAAATACTAAAAAACAGACTATTTTTTTAGATCAATTTTAGCTTCACATCCCAAATGAGAGAAGGGTACAGAAATATATATTCCCTGCCCCCAAATCCTTGCATAACCTTCTCCATGATGAACATCTTCCCATGAGAGTGGTACATTTGTTACAACTGATGAGCTGGCATTGACACATCATTATTACCCCAAGTCCGTAATTTTCGTTAGGGTTCACTCTTGGTGTTTTACATCCTATAGGTTTTGGGCAAATGTATATATGACATGTGTCCAGCATTATAATATCACACAGAGGAGTTTCACCATCCTAAAAATCCTCTGTGCTCTACCTATTCATGTCTCCCTTCTCCTTAACTCCTGGCAGTTACTGATATTTTACTATCTCCATAGTTTTGCCTTTTCCAGAATGTCTTATAGTTGGAATCATACAGTATGTAGCCTTTCCAGATTAACTTTTTTCACTTAGTATGATATGGTTAAGTTTTCCTTATATCTTTTCATGGCTTGATAGCTCATTTCTTTTTAGCACTGGATAATAGTGTTGTTTTCTGGGTGTACTACAATTTGTCCACTTGCCTACCGAAGCACATCTTGGTTGCTTCCAAGTTTTGGCAGTTATGAATAAGGCTACTATAAACATCTGTTTGCAAGGTTTTATATGGCATTTTTCGGCTCCTTCGGGTAAATACAAAGAATTATGATTGGTAGCAGTATGTTTGTTTTTGTAAGAAAACACCAAACTGCCTTCCAAAGTGCCTATACAGGTTTGTAGCCTAAGAACAATACCTAGATACCTACTAGGTGTGTAGTAGGGTGTACCATCTAGGTGTTATAATTATCATCCATGATGTTCACACAGTGACAGAATCACCTAATGATGCATTTCTCAGAATGTAGCCCTGTGGTTAAGCAATGTATTCATAGAATGAAATTCTATAAGAAGTTTTTTTTTTAATTTACTACTTCCTTATATGTAGGAGTTTAAGTATTTCCATAAATATGATTCAACTTAGATAAACTTCAAAGCATGATTGTCATAAAAGGCAAGTTGTAGAGGGTTATATACGCTGTGATCTTTATGTACAGTAGGCTCCCCCAACCTTTTTCTGTGATTTCACTTTCTATAATTTCAGTTACCCACGGGCAACTGCAGTCTGAAAATGTTAAATGAAAAATTCCAGAAATAAACAAGTTTTTGATTTTTTTTTTTTTTTTTTTTTTTTTTTTTTTTTTTTTTTTGTGATGGTGTCTAGCTCTGTCACCCAGGATGGAGTGCAGTGGCACAGTATCAGCTCACTGCAACTTTTACTCCCAGGTTCAAGCAATTCTCCTGCCTCTATCTCCCAAGTAGCTGGGATTATAGGCACCCACCACCACACCCGGCTAATTTTTGTATTTTCAGTAGAGACGGGTTTTACCATGTTGCCCAGGCGGGTCTCAAACTCCTGACCTCAAGTGGTCTGCCTGCATTGGCCTCACAAAGTGCTGAGATTACAGGAATGAGCCACCGCACCCAGCCTATGTATTGATTTCTGATCAAATTGGGGAACCCAGAGTTCTCCACAGATCCCATCCTCATAGGCCAATCATGTCAACTGGAGAATGCCAAGATTTATAAATGTGGAAAGGAGAACTTCATTTCTCATAAAGCATTGCAGCCTTCAGGGTGGCCATTCTAACAGGCTGGGAAGCATAGCCTCCAGTCAGAAGCCAGAAATAGGCAGTTCCTCAGCTTTCTCAGAGGTATGCATGTATAGGGTTCTGTACTATCTGCAGTTGGGTATTCACTGAGGGTCTTAGAACATATCCTCCATGGATAGGGGATACTACAATAAAATATAAATACATGCAAAGTCATACCATATTTGGTTATTTAATACTGTATAGCAAATTACAGCAAAGAGGCATAAAATAATCTTTTATTATCACTCATGTTTCTGTGGATTAGGGATTTAGGAATAGTTTGGCTGAGCAGTTTGTAGTCTTATGAGGTTGCAGCCCCATGTCAGCAAGGGACTTAATCTCATCTGAAGGCTTGACAGAGGCTGGTTCTAAGATGACTCACTAACATGGTTGACAAGTTTACTTTTGGTTTAAGGTACCACTTCTCCATGTGGACTTCTCCATAGGGCTGCAGAATTGTCCTCATGATATGACTGGCTTCCTCTAGAGCAAGTGTACAAGAGACCAAAGCAGAAGCTATAAAATCTATTATGACATAGTTTTGAAAGTTACACATTATCACTTCAGCTGTATCATATTGGTTATGCAGACCAGCCCTGATTTAATGTGGATGACACTACACAGGGACATGAATACAGACAATCCCTGACTTAGTGATGGCTCAACTTATGGTTTTTTCATTTTATGTTGGATTTGTTGGAGTATTAAATGTATTTTTGACTTACAGTGGGTTTAACAGGAGGTAATCTTACAAGTAAAGAGGTATCTATACTATCTTAGTCCATTTCTTCACTGCTGTATCAATTACAGAGTAATTGATGAAGAAAAGATATTGATTTGGCTTTTGGTTCTGGGAAGTCCAAAATCGAGGAGTCCATCTGGTGAAGGTCTTCTTGCTGCATTGTAACATGGCAGAAGGCATTACATGGTGAAGAAGTGTGCACAGGAGACAGAGAGGGGAAGTCGAGTTGAATTTAACCATTTTTGTTTCATCAGGAACCCACTCTCCCAGTAACTAACCCACTCCTGTGATAATGGCAAAAATTCAGTTACAAAGGGCAGAGCCTTCATGACCTAATCATCTCTTAAAGGTCCTTCCTCTCAACATTATTACAATGGCAATTAAATTTTTTTTTTTTTTTTTTTTTTTTTTTTTGAGACAGCGTTTCGCCCTTGTTACCCAGGCTGGAGTGCAATGGCGCGATCTCGGCTCACCGCAACCTCCGCCTCCTGGGTTCAGGCAATTCTCCTGCCTCAGCCTCCTGAGTAGCTGGGATTACAGGCACGTGCCACCATGCCCAGCTAATTTTTTTTTGCACTTTTAGTAGAAACGGGGTTTCACCATGTTGTCCAGGATGGTCTCGATCTCTCGACCTCGTGATCCACCCGCCTCGGCCTCCCAAAGTGCTGGGATTACAGGCTTGAGCCACCGCGCCCGGCCGGCAATTAAATTTTAAGGTGAATTTTGGAGGAGGCATTCAAACCATAGCAAATACCTGCAGGCATGGATTATAAAGAACCTTCTTGGAGGCCAGTTATCACAATACTAAATATTGTGTATTGAGATATACGTTTGTGCATGTGTATATGTGTGTGTGTATCTCTGTGTGTGTGTGTGTGTGTCTGTGTGTGTGTGTGCGTAAATGTATAGAAATGGTAAACACCGCCGGGCGCGGTGGCTCAAGCCTGTAATCCCAGCACTTTGGGAGGCTGAGGCGGGTGGATCACGAGGTCGAGAGATCGAGACCATCCTGGTCAACATGGTGAAACCCCGTCTCTACTAAAAATACAAAAAAAACACTAGCTGGGCATGGTGGCGCGTGCCTGTAATCCCAGCTACTTAGGAGGCTGAGGCAGGAGAATTGCCTGAGCCCAGGAGGCAGAGGTTGCGGTGAGCCGAGATCGCGCCATTGCACTCCAGCCTGGGTAACAAGAGCGAAACTCCGTCTCAAAAAAAAAAAAAAGAAATGGTAAACACCAACTACCAATTTCAGATAGTGGCTTCATCTGGAAAAAGATTACCCTGCTTCAGTGTTGAAAATTGAACTGTAGCAAGGTTGGAATGAAGGACTCCAATTACAGTGTAGCTGGTAGAAGAAAGAGATGGTGGTGGCCTCGACTAAAATGGTGGTAATGTAGAGAGTCTCAGAGGGCTTAGAGATGTTTAAAAAATAGAATGAAAGGGCATGATGACTGATTATATGTGAGGAATGTCAGATTCTGGCTCTAAGAATAGTCAGGGATACCAGGTAATTTTCTGGCTCGGTCAAAAATAAATAATGATGGTGTTATTGGTTGAGATTATGGATGGTTAGGGAAGATGGATTCACTTTTAGGACTTTTGAGTTTGAGTCATGGCTGTGGGAGACCCGATTTCTAGCAGACAATTGAATATAGGCTTGGGATATCATCAGCATTTACATGAGACTTTGGGAGGACATGAGATTGCCTAGAGAGTGTGTGAACTGAGAAGCATGGAGGCCTAGGACAAAGCACTTAGAAACGTTTAAGGGATGAACAGAGGAAGAATAGCTCATGAGGGGAAATTTAGAAGGTCTAGACAGAAAGATAGAAAAACTAGAAGCTTCGTAAAAGCCAAAGAGAAAACTTGTTACACAGTGAGGGAGTCATTAATATCATTAGATGCTGCTAAAAAGAGCAAGTTAAGAGCTAAAATGTCTACTGAATTTAGCAACCTAATGTCATATGCGACCTAGAGGAAGAGGGTATTGCATTGGATTGAACTGCTGTGACCTTAGGAATATTACCTTTTTCTTTGGTGGGTTTTTTGGGGGGTTTTTTTTGTTTGTTTGTTTGTTTTTTGAGACAGAGTTTCTCTCTTATTTCCCAGACCAGAGTGCACTGTGGCTCACTGCATCCTCCGCCTCCTGAGTTCAAGTGATTCTTCTGCCTCAGGCTCCCGAGTAGCTAGGATTATAGGCGTCTGTCATCATGCCTGGCTAATTTTCATTGTGTGTTTTGTTTGTTTTTTTGAGACGGAGTCTCACTATGTCACCTAGGCTGGAGTGCAATGGCACGGTCTCGGCTCACTGCAACCTCTGCCGCCTGGGTTCAAGTGATTCTCCTGCTTCAGCCTCCCAAATAGCTGAGAATATAGGTATCCTCCACAACGCCTGGCTGATTTTGTGTGTGTGCATGCGTGTGTGCGTGCATGTGTTTTTGAGACATAGTCTCGCTTTGTCACTCAGGCTGGAGTGCAATGGCACAGTTTCGGCTCACTGCAACTTCTGCTTCCTGGGTTCAAGCAATTCTTCTGCCTCAGCCTCCCAAGTAGCTGGGAATACAGGTGCCTACTACCATGCCCAGCTAATTTTTGTATTTTTAGTAGAGATGGGGTTTCACCATGTTTGCCTGGCTGGTCTCAAACTCCTGACCTCATTATCTGCCCACCTTGACCTCCCAAAGTTCTGGGATTACAGGTGTGAGCCACCGCACTGGCCAATTTTTTGCATTTTTAGTAGAGTTGGGGTTTCACCATGTTGGCCAGGCTGGTCTTGAACTCGTGCCCTCTGGTCATCTACCTGCCTGGCCTCCCAAAGTGCTGGGATTACAGGTGTGAGCCACCGTGCCCGACCCAGGAATATTATCTAACATTACTAGACTCTATTATTCTTAGCTGCAAAAGAGTTTGTATGATCTCTCTGGCCTTCCAGCACTGAAATTCTATGATTATATCTCATACTTATGTTGCAGAATATTGCAGAAGGTGGGGAGGAAATTGACAATGTTAAGATCATAGGCTCCTGAAATCATTTATAGTTCTACTCCAAGTAGCTTTGCAGAAAAATCCCAACATGTGCTTCCTTACTGTACCAGTTCCCTTGCATAATAAGCCCTCAAGATATATACAGGTGATTTATTTTAGTGGAGATTTTACACATTTTGAACACCAGCCAAACTTCATACTATATATTTTTACAAGCATTCTTAAAGTATTTTACCAAATAATAAGCATTTATATTTTATGACTGTTTTTCAATTTCTGATGCCTCAAAGGCATTTTTTAAAAATGGATTCCTTCTTCAAATGCAATTGTTTGTAGTTGCTGTACTAATCTTCTTAGTCTGCACAATTCCATAGCTTTTTGTTTTTGTGCCTAAATCTGTTAGCATGTTTTGGCTCTAAATAGTCATGTTGAATGCTCTAATTTCTAGGCTTTTTTGAAGCACATTGCTCTGGAACATACTTATATTATTTCTTACTGTATTCACATGGAAATCAAAACAAAAGATCAAAAAATCCAACCAAAGAGCCACTTGATACAATTTATACTTTAAAATAATATTTTGTCTCTAGGTAATAGTAGCTGACAACTGTCATTAGCTTGTGAATACCCATTGTGACTTCACTATAACCAGCTGTTTTTATTTATATTTTGAAACCTGAAGAACCTTGGTAATTGTTATTCCTGAGCTGCAAACTAAGAAATCTAACGTGGACATTATAATCTGTGTAGGAAAGAAGCCATCCTTGGGATTTCAAAAGCAGTATAATAAAGGCTTGTCAGCTCTGAAATGTGTTACTCCTTGTAGAATTTCTCAAAAGCTTTCTTATTTCATTCCCTTGAAAAAAGCATCATGCTCTTTAAAGGAAAAAGTTAAACTGGGTACGAAAGACCTTTATGTTCTTTGTTGACTTTGTCTCATTTATTTTAAAACAGTAATCCCTAAGCATTTACCTCTGAAACTGATGTTTTAGTGCATTTGTAGTTGCCCAGCAGGTTCTCTGTGCCCACCCTCCAGAGAGAGCCAATTTGTCAAGAGAGGAGAATTGCAATAGAGAAATAGTTTAATTCATACAGAGCTGCTGAACTGGAGACTGGAGTTTTATTACTCAAAATTTGTCTCCCAAATTGGAGGCCAGGATTTTTCAAGGACAGTTTGGCAGGCAGGGGGCTAAGGGAGTGAGTACTGCTTATGTTGGATACAATCATAAGGGTGTGGCAAATGATCCTCATATGCTGAGTCCTTTTCTAGGTGGGAGCCACAGCCTGAAAGGACATCTCAAAGACCAATCGTAGGTTCTGCAACAGTGATGTTATCTGCAAGAGTGAGTGTAGGGAAGTTGCAAATCTTGTGACCTCTGGAATAATGGCTGGTAATCTCTTACACTTACATCTTAGCAGAATTCAGCCTCTTTCCATCTTCCTAACTTGGTGCTCTTTCATTAGTTTTGTGAAGGCAGTTTATCTGGGGGGAAGGCCTATTATTTAAAATAAAAACTAAATTTCTCCCAAAGCTAACAAGGCCAAGCCCATGACCAAGGGCAGTTTGGAGATTAAAGACAATATAGGGGTTGATTAGATCAGGTCTCTTTCACTGTCATAATCTTCTCACTTCTGTAATTATTGCAAAGACAGTTTCAAGATCCTCCAAATGTATTTCAGACTCACAGATTATCTTATTTAAATTCAACTCTGTCTACTTCTTGATCTGTGGTTACTCTTTTTCACATATAGACAGGAGATAATTGGATAAGTTAATCACTAATTTTAATGACCTCATCATCATTACTGCCTATAGAAAAGATAGAAATATTCACGTTAGTGGTACTGACTTCAGGAAACAGTAGATTAATTGCTAAGGATTCTTTTAGAAAAAGAAAGCCAGGCGCAGTGGCTCATACCTGTAATCCCAGCACTTTGGGAGCCCAAGGCGGGTGGATCATGAGGTCAAGAGATCGAGACCATCCTGGCCAACACGGTGAAACCCCATCTCTACTAAAAATACAAAAAAATTAGCTGGCATGGTGGCACGCGCCTGTGTCCCAGCTACTCGGGAGGCTGAGGCAGAAGAATTGCTGGAATCCAGGAGGCGGAGGTTGCAGTGAGCCGAGATTGCACCACTGCACTCCAGCCTAGTGACAGATCAAGACTCTGTCTCAAAAAAAAAAAAAGAAAGAAAAGAAAAAGAAAAAGAATATCGGAGGAGATCAGGTGGGCGTGAGCTCATGCCTATAATCCCAGCACTTTGGGAGGCTGAGGCTGGCAGATCATGAGGTCAGGCGTTAAGACTGTTGAAAAACATGTGCTTTGAGTAAAGAGACCCCCCCAAACAGGCTTTGTGTGAGCAGCATGGCTGTTTATTCACCTGGGTGCAGGTGGGCTAAGGCTGAAAGGCATTAGCAAAGGGTACTGGGATAGGAGTTGGTTTAATAGGTTTGGGGTGGTCGGTGGAAAGTTACAGAGTAAGATCAGTTACAGTGGTGGGGGTAGGGGCAAGGAGTATACATTACCATAAGTTAGTTACAATGGCGGATGGGATAAGAGTATTATCATAATAACAGTTAAGATGGCAGAGTGGGGTGAGGGGCTTGTCCAGGAAGCTCCACTAGACAATTAGGGACAGTGGTGAACGCAGGCAGCGGGTGGGAGACGATCAGCCAAGGCAAGCAGGACTTCAGACTTTAAGGCTCCAGGCTTGCATATGGAGACCTGACAAAGGCCATCCTGGCCAATATGATGAAACCCCATCTCTACTAAAAACATAAAAATTAGCTGGGCATAATTAGCTGGGAATGGTGATGTGTGCCTGTAGTTCCAGCTACTTGGGAGGCTGAGGCAAAAGAATCACTTGAACCCGGGAGGCGGAGGTTGAAGTGAGCCAAGATCAGACCACTGGACTCCAGCCTGGGTGCCACTGCACCCCAGCCTGGGCAACAGAGTGAGATTTCATCTTAAAAAAAAAAAAAGAAAGAAAGAAAGAAAAGGAATATGACAAATGTTTAAAATGTCTTTTGTTATTGCAAACTTTAGATAGTACATGCTATATATTCAATTCAAATTACTGTTTTGACCATTTTTCCTTAGAAAACATAGACTATTTTTTTTTTTTTGGGAAGGAAAAAGGCAATAGGGATTTCTGATTTTGCCTTTTAGTTTTTATGTAAAAATTCAAATCATACATCCATGAAGTATTAACTGCTGTGGGAATTACTTTGCTGCTATAAACAACGAAAACACCAGACAAAATATCTGAAACAACTGTTTTGAGATACTGGACAGCAGGCACACAGGACTGTGATGCCTGAGATAAGAGGAACAAATGAGTTGAACCCTGCATTGGTTGAGTTTACAGCCTAAGGCAGCTTCTAAACTGCATCACAGAGAGGGGAAACAGAGCTTGGCCATCTAGTTAAGTAGAAGAAACAGAGATCAGAGTTCGTAAATGCCAAGGCAACTAGAATTTATGAGACAGAGATTTACAGAAGAAGGAGCTATGAAGAGAAAGAAGAGTCTCAGAAATCTGCATAGGTATCCTGTGAGGCTTTGGCTGAATTCTAAACCACAAGACCAGGCTAGAAACAACTTCCTAGGAAATAGCTATTGCCAATAATATAAAATGAATGATTTTACTTCCCTCTAGTTTCAATAGAGAGATACAGTTGAACACGTGAACATTTGATAGACATTCTCAAAAGAACCATACCTTAGATGTAGGGACAAATTGGTCCTAGAATAAGGATTCTCTAGATCTGTCCTAAAAGAATTTTTTGAAGTCTTGAAACGGTCAAACTAACATGCAAGTAATTTAACTATACAAGATTCAGCCCTCATCAATGTAAATTAAAAATGTCTCAACACCAGTCAAAAATTACTAGGCATATGAAGAAGCAGAAAATAAGCCTTCCAAAAATTCAGTCAATGAACAGATCTAGAAATGTCAGAGATAATGGAATAAATAGCCAAGGATGTTAAAATAGCTATTATAAATATGATCCTTATGCTCATAGAGAAGAAGAAAAACCTAAATATAATGTGAAAAGAAATGGAAGATATAAAAAGAAACGGAACTTCTAGAGGTGAAAAATATGTCTGAAATGAAAAAAACTATGTAGATGGAATTACCAGGAAATTGGACACTGCAGAAGAAAAAAAATCCATGATGTTAAAGTATATTGCAATTAAAACTATCCAAAATCAAACTGAGAGAGGGAGAAAAAGCCCTGAAATGTATGAAGAAAGCCTCAGTGACCTGTGAAACAATATCACATGGCCTAGCGTAAGTGTAACTGGAATTCCAAAAGGGTGGGAGACAGAAAAAAATAATAGTTGAATAAGGGTCAAAAGTTTTCCAAATTTGAGGAAAACCATGAGCCCACAAATCTAAAAAATCTAACTCAACCAATTCATAAAGAAAAAAGCACACCACAGTCAAATTGTTGAAAACCAGTGTTAAAAGGAAAATGTTAAAAAGCAGGCAGAGAGTACATGGTGACTCACACCTATGAGCCCAGCATTTTCAGAAGCCGAGGCAGGAGGATTGCTTGAGACCAGCCTTGGCAACATAATGAGACCCCATCTGTACAAAAATTAAAATTAAATATTTAAATTTTAAAACATTAGCTGTCCCAGAACTTTGGGAGGCCAAGGCAGGTGGATCATTGAGGTCAGGAGTTCAAGACCAGCCTGGCCAACATGGTAAAACCCCATCTTTACTAAATATACAAAAATTAGCTGGATGTGGTAGATGGTATGTACCTATTTCTAGACATGTACATAGACCACACACATAGCTATAAAAGAACCCCTGGAACCTCCTGAGTTCAAACGATTCTCCTGCCTCAGCCTCCCTAATAGCTGGAATTATAGGTACTTATAAAAATAAGAAGGTATATTTAATGAGTCAATACAGAGATTAGCCTGGGCATTGTGGCTCAACACTGTAATCCCAGCACTTTGGGATGCTGAGGTGTCAAAATTGCTTGAGTCCAGGAGTTCAAGATCAGCCTGGGCAACAACATAGTGAGACCCTGTCTCTACCAAAAAATTGATATATATATATACAGGAATAGTTAATTGTGCCTATGGTCCTAGCCACTCAGGAAGCTGAGGTAGGAGGCTAGGAGATCAAGGCTATAGCGAGCTGTGATCACACCACCGCCCTCCAGGCTGGGAGACAGATTAAGACCCTGTCCCTAAAAAATAAAAGAAAAAAATGAAAATTGAATTATAATAAATGTGACTAAATTCACATTTATTATATGAAAAAAATCCTTTTTTTTTTTAAATGAAAATCCTTTTTAAAGAGATTAAAAGATAGTACATCTGAAAAATGGCAAGAATAGAGGAAAAGCACAAGAAAGAACAGTAGTAGGGTCAAATAGAAAATAAGTAGTAAGGTGGTAGACTTAGCCATACTTACAATTACATTAAATACAAATGATATACACACTTTAATTAAAAGGCAGAAATTGTTAGATTGGATAAAATAGCAAAATTGAATAAAATACCAACCATAAGCTTTCTACAGGAAACACACTTTAAGTAAAACAGGGATAAAGTTAAAAGGATAGGGAAAGGTATACTATGAAAACATGTCACACAAAGGCTTGTAAGCAATCATAAAAGCTTTATTCATAGTAGCCAAAACCTGGAAACAACCCAGATGTTCATCAACAAGGTAAACAAATTGTGGTGTGTCTATGTAATGACACCCTTCTCAGCAATACAAATGAATGACTACTAATGAACTAGTTAATTGATGAACTACTAACAACATAGATGACTCTCATAATCATGCCAAGATAAAGAAGGGCCCATAGTGTGATTTTTATTTATATAAAACTCTGTAAAAGTCAAATATAATCTGTGGTGACAAAAATCAGATTAATGGTTACCCAGGGATTAACGGGGATGGGGATCAGAAAATTTGGGGCAATCATGGAAATGTTCTTTATTTTGAGTCTTATGTCAAAACTCATCAAATTTTTATTTTAAAGAAGAATGTATTTTGTTATTTATAAACTATGCCTCAATTAGGGTTATTTCTTGAAAATTCAAATTATGAAAGATTTTAGTGTGAAGCTTTTATATGTAATGTGGGCCTTATAAATTACTAGAATAGACAGGGAAATAAGATGTAAATGTTTACAACTACAGCTATGGAAAATGTGATGCATTTGGCATTCCAAAACATTAATCTCATATATTTCCTGTAGACTCTTTATTTTATTTTTAAAAATTGCTTTTTAAAGTCAGGCACAGTGTCTCATGCCTGTAGTACCAGCACTTTGGGTGGCCAAAGCGGGTGGATTGCTCAAGCTCAGGAGTTCAAGACCAGGCCGGACAACATGGCAAAACCCTGTCTCTACCAAAAAAAAAAAAAAAATAGCCAGGCATGGTGGCATGCTCCTGTAGTCCCAGCTATTCAGGAGGCTAAGGTAGGAGAATCACTTGAGCTTGGGAACTCGAGTCTGCAGTAAACTGTGATTGTGCCACTGCGTTCCAGCCTGGGTGATAGAACAAGACTCTTGTCACAAAAAAAAAAAAAAAAAAAAAAAAAAAAAATGGGTTTTAGACATGAGGTCCCACTTGATCATTCCGGCTAGAATGCAGTGGCACAATCATAGTTCACTGTAGCCTCAAACTGCTGGGCTCAAGCAATCCTCCTTCCTTAGCCTCTCAAGTAGCTGGGACTACACACAGATGCCACCACATCTGGCCAACTTTTGACTCTTAAAAGATGCTAGTAAGGAAACATTTTCATTTATGTATCATGTAGTGTGCTAAGTGTTTTAAATTATTTCATTCATTTCTCATAACAGTTCTATGAATTAGGAATTAAACCCATTTTATATATGAAAAACATGAGGCTCAGAGAAGTCACATAATATGCCCAAAATTACAGAGCCAAGATTCCGTCCCAGATTTGACTCCAAAGCCTGTTTTTTTCCCTCAGTGCTAACATCTTTAAATCATTAGTTGCTTATGTAAAAAAAATTTTGATTTTCAAACTGCATTTAAAAAATGTATTTGAAAATTATTCCAAAAGAGGGTTATTCTTGATACTTGTTTTACTAGGGCCCTATAAATCAAGAATGCTGAGGGAAAAAATAAGGAAATAGGCATTCTATGCTATACTTTTATAGACGACCCCTTCTATTTTATAGCTCCTAATAATGTTTCCCTTCATAACATCTTGTTATAAAATCTTGAACAACTGAGTTTGGGTTCTGTCTAGCCAAGTTCATGAAGATGTTCAAGAGAACATGAATTGCTTTTGATAGAATACCAACTTATGACAACTGAAGAATGACAAAGTTCATAAATTTGGAATGGAGACCTATATTTCTCATAAAGGTTGCAGCCTGCAGAGTGGCCACTCTGACAGGCTGGGAAGTGTAGCCTCCAGTCAGAAGCCAAAAACAGACACCTTGAGGAAGAGGCAAAAAGAACAGGAATGCATGCTGAGCAGGGTGGCCAAATCCACATACTCAGTACATATAGGAGAGGTCATGAATATTTATGAAAGGAGAAACATGTGTATGCACAACTGAGCTTCATTCCCCATAGGTCTTGTGTATAAAAATAAGCTGCATCAGCATGATTTGAGGGTGGACTTTTCAGCTCTCTGGTGTCAAAAGATGAAGCAGAGGGTGTGAAAACCCTCACTGTGCATTCTCCGTAGAACGGCCAGAACCAGGCAAAAAAAGAGGGGCAGTGTTGTATAGGGATTCATGAGCCCCACACATTGGGCACCAGAATGTAGGGAACCAGCCCTGCATCACCTGTGGGTACCCCATGTTCGGTGGTGACAAAGGAATGAGAAAAAGACAGATTAAGAGAGATAATGGGACCAGGGGGCCATCACTCATTACTTTGGAGGAGACACTGAAGGCCCCGAACTCTGATCATCCACACTGTTTGTTTTTTTTTTCTTTAATGTCTATAAGTTATCTTCAAGCATCCACACTATTTATTGGTTATAATCACTTTGATCTGCAGGGTATGGGTGGAGTGATGGTGGGGAGAGGGTGATGGTGGAATGAATCAGTGAGCCGGAACTGAATCAGTGAGCTGGAACTGGTGTGTCATTCTAAGGATTGATAACAGTGGCAATTTGGGAGTTTCACAAAACAAGAACATATGGTTATCTTTAGCTTATTATCTATGTGCAGCTGATGGAACGCGGGCCTTAAAAGGAGCCTACAAGTCTGGCTGCATCACAGTGCTACGAAGGGGTTTCACGTCCTTGATCACAATGTTTATGGTAACAGAGTCTAGGTCACCCTGCACCAGAACATGAGGCATGGAGAGGCCTTCCTCCTCAGAGGCCTCTTGCAGCCTTCTGCAGTTTGTTGTTCCTTGTTTATGTGTTACTCATAACCAATTTATGTAGGCACTCTGTAAGTCCTTTCTCCTTTGCTGCTTTTCCCATCAGTGTTGTGCAGTTAACTGGTTAATATCAGTGGTGGAGTCTTTAGAAAGGACTAGTTTCTCTTAAGCCCTTAGGAAAGAATGCCTAATGGTTACTAGCAAGGAAGGGGTATAATGAGTTGTGTCTGACCTCCCATCTGTCATGGCTGAGAACTTAGCTTTAAAGGTTACTCTGGGGTCCCTTGGCCAAGAGGGGGCCCATTCAGTCAGCTGAGGAGCTTAGGATTTCATTTTTGTTTCTCACTTATCAGTTTGGATATAACATTGTACTATATATACATGAATTGACTGTCCTGGAGTAAGAATCTCACTTATTCGTGTACTTTTTGAAAGCTCTGGATCTTGAGAGCCATGTCCTACAGGCTATGAAGTCTGGCCCAGCAATCTCTGACTGCTTAATAAAATCTTACTAAATGGAAACCAGGGTTTGTATTCATCAATATCAAGAACTTCACCTGATATCTTTGGGAAAACCTCTCCTTGACTCACTCAGAAGACAGCTCCCTGCCTGTTTTTTTATATCTGCAAAATGAGCTGCATGATCCATTTGATCTTTTTTAAGCCAGTTCCCAGAATAACCTTCAACTAAAGCTAAAGGGCATGTTCTTAAACTTTGAAAACATTTAAAATCACACTAATATAGACCCCCATGCAAGAATAGTAATAATGTGACTTTAACTTACATCGAAATCCAATTTTCTTATGTTTGTGGGTCTTTTTCATTCAGATGTTACAGTGGTTTATCAAAATGGGTTACCTGTGATATCTGTGAGGCTACCATCCCGGCGTGAACGCTGTCAGTTCACACTCAAGCCTATCTCTGACTCTGTTGGTGTATTTTTACGACAACTGCAAGAAGAGGATCGGGGAATTGACAGAGTTGCCATCTATTCACCAGGTATAGTCATCATCATCATTAAGTACCATCTACCCCTCATTTCACCCCACACCATTCCTAGACACATACATACACCACACACATAGCTACGAAAGAACCCTTAACTTCAGAAATCTTTTTTCCTTTGCTTAGCACTTATCAGAAGAGAAAGTGATTTCTCCCCCAGTGATACTCAGAATGTAACTGATTGGTTTTAGCAATTGTGTATGCACAGGGAGTCTCATTCAAAAGCAGTTCACATATGATACCCTGGACAAGGATGAACAATTAATCACATTATATATTATTGAGACTTTTTATCATTATGGTAGGTGTAGAATAAATACTTCAGTAGTTAAACCCTCATCTCTGGAAAGGAGATTGCTAAAATAAACAAACATATGATTTGAAAAGAATATAAAATAAGGCACTAAAATTACCATTTTATTTATTTCATTTATTTATTTTTTAAGTGCCTTAAGTTTTTTCCCCAACCTACAGTTTTTTCAAACCCACAGAAAACTTGAAAGGTTAGTACAGTAAATCCCTATTTACCCTTCACTTAGATTCACAAGTTAACAATTACCACATTTCTACTCATCTGTCAGTATAATTAGTAGACTAGCATGGTGGATATATAATACTTTGCTAACCCCAGCATCTGTCGCTACTGAATTATTGGCAACTAATCAGTGACTATACTTAAAAGTACTGTGTCAGAAAATACTGTTGTTTTTTTGTTTGACTCAACCAGCTTCCATTATAGACAATGGAAGTCCATGCAGCTCTCCCAGTGACCCTAGATTTCCAATGTATACCTATAGAACTATGACCATTAATTGTTTCATTTGCTCATATAGTTCAACAGGAAAAGCTGTTGTTCAATCTTCACAGACTTGAGGCCTAAAAACAGAGTTTTAGACAACGTAAACTTTGTTTGCATAGAACCGGGAAATGAGGCCAAAAGTTAACTGAAATTTAATAGGGAAGAGGTAATTTTTAAAAACGATTTTGAAGACTGAATTTTTCCGACCATTCTTGAATAATTATGGACCTATGACAAGTTTCATTTAAAATTTTCACAGATGGCGTTCGTGTTGCTGCTTCAACAGGGATAGATCTCCTCCTCCTTGATGACTTTAAGCTGGTCATTAATGACTTAACATATCACGTACGACCACCAAAAAGAGGTAAAATAGTAACCTTGGTAAGGTCACAGAAATGTGGGAAGGGCTTTTGGAAAGAACTTTATGTTTTTTTCCTTGGGCAACCTTGAGAAACAGACAATATTCAAAGAACACTGAAAGTTTTACATACAGATGACACTATTTCAGTTGAAGAGCTCATTGAGCACCTGGCACTTGGCTAGTACATTGACTAAAATTACTTAGATTCTGCCTAGATTCCAGAATGGTTTATTATCTGACATTGTCATTCTGTTTCACATAAATGAATGTCCTATATAACTTAAGCTCCTTCCCTTCATAAAGGCCAAAAGTCATACTACTTTAATAACATTACAGGGGATATCTTTTTTAAATAAGCTATAGGCTTCTCTGTTCTCCTAAGCATTGTAACAAGTATTGAGCTTTTTTTTAATGGCTCAAGGTCAGCAGTCTGAAAGTCAATTATTGTATAATAGTAATAGTTCTTAGGAACTTCTGACATGTGTGTTTTTTTTTTTTTATTTTTTTGAGACAAGATCTCACTCTGTCACCCAGGATAGAGTGCCGTGGCATAATCACAGCTCACTGCAGCCTCGACCTCAAGTTATCCTCCCACCTTATCCTCCCGAGCAGCTGGAATAGCTCGGACTACAGGCACGTGCCACCATGCCTGGATAATTTTTTTTCTGTTTGTAGAGATGAAGTCTCACTATGTTGCTCAGGCTGGTCTTGAACTCCTCCCTCTGTGGCCTCCCAGCAGTGTTGGGATTACAGGCATGAACCACGGTTCCTAGCCTATATATGCTTTTATGGGAAAAGGTAAGGTGCTTGCCTCAGACACAAGTTTTAAGAAGGCACCAAAAAACTCAGTAATCAAGATAAAGAGTTTTTTGTTGTTGTTGTTGTTTTTTAAAGATTCTTGCTCTGTCACCCAGGCTGGAGTGCAGTGGCATCATATTGGCTCCCTGCAGCCTCTGCTTCCCCAGTTCAAGCTAGTAGAGATGGGGTTTCACTGTATCGGTCAGGCTGGTCTCAAACTCCTGACCTCAGGTGATCCACCTACCTTGGCCTCCCAAAGTGCTGGGATTACAGGCATGAGCTACTGCGCCCAGCAGCCAGGCCAGAGAGAGAGAGAGAGAGACAGAGAGAGACAGTGTGAGTGTGTGTGTGTGTTTTAAGTAGAGATGGGGTTTTGCCACGTTGGCCAGAATGGTCTTGAACTCCTGACCTCAAGTTATCCACCTGCTTTAGCCTCCCAAAGTGCTGAGATTATAGACATGAGCCACTGCACCCAGCAAGATAAATAGTATTTTAATGTACTATTTTTAAAAAACAAAGTTAATGCAAAAAATGCATGATGAACACAATTTTAAATAAAGACAGAGTCCTTATTGCTAATATTTCTTTTCGTCCTGGGCTCTCCTATGGCTCTGCACAGTACAATGCTAAGTAGCCCTCTAAAATAGCATTTTGAGTTGTGCCTTTTTTGGTCTTGTTTCTCTATTTGCTCTTAATATTCATTTTTACTCACTGCTGTTGTTAATGCCCTTTCTACCACTCCCTTCACCAGCCCCATAGGACAGCAGTTCCCATTCTTTTTGTCACCAGGGACCAGTTTTGTTAAAGATAATTTTTCCATTGACAGTGGGGGTAGGGGCAGGGGTGGTGGTTTTGAAATGAAACTGTTCCACCTCAGATCATCAGGCATTAGTTAGATTCTCATAAGAAGTACACAACCCAGATCCCTCACATGCACAGCTTAGAATAGGGTTTGTGCTCCTATGAGATCTAATACTGCTGCTGATCTGAAAGGAGGTAAAGCTCAGGCAGAAATGTTCACTTGCTGGCCACCTCCTGTGCAGCCTGGTTTCTAACAGACCACTGACCAATATTGGTTTGCACCCGAGGGGTGGAGAACCACTACTGTAGGACGTTCCTTCCTTTCGATCTTGCATTTAAGAATTGGGTTTGGGCCTGGTAAGGTGGCTCACACCTGTAATCCCAGCACTTTGGAAGGCCGAGGCAGGAGGATTGCTTAAGACCAGGAGTTTGGGACCAGCCTGGACAACACAGTGGCAACCAGCCTAGACAACACATCTTTCAAAAAAAAAAAAAAAGAAAGAAAGAAAGAAAGAATTGGGTCTAACGTAGAAAAGTTCGGAGTGAAACCCTGTTATTAAATTCCTCTATAATATCGTCCCCATCTACCTTTTAAAATGTTTTCTTTTCCATCCTACATGTTGCCTACTTTTTCTCCACTGTGTATTCCTTTATCGTTTCCTGAACTATGCCCCTTTCTTTTCCATCTCACTGTTTGCTCACTTTCCTCTGCCTAAGATGTCTTTCTTCATAGCCCCTGTTTCTCAAGTCAAAATTGTCAGTATTGACTCTTCCAGTAAGCCTTTAATGACCAGATTCTTTCTCTGACCCCTGACCAACCAAAAATGGTTAATCTCTTTTCTAAGTTTTGCTTAGTCCTTTTCTTTGTGGATGCTCTGAGGGAAGGCACTGTGATTTTGTATTCCCCACTGATTCCTTCTATATGGAGTGAATTAAATGTGTTCACTGGGTAGCATTTTGATTGTGCAGAGGCCATATTCACTTTCTTTAAGCTAGATGAGAGGGAGCTAGCTGGGGAAAAGTATAGAAAAGTATCCTTAAATAGTAAGAATGGAAAGATATTCTTTAAATACAGTTGACTGTTGAATAAAACAGGTTTGAAAAAACTTGCAAATGAACCACATAACCTAGATATATCAAAAAAATTAAGAAAAAGTTAAATATGTCATGAATGCGTAAAATATATATAGATATGAGTCTATTTAATTTTTTTTTTTTTTTTTGAGATGGAATCTTGCCCTGTCCCCCCAGGCTGGCATGCAGTGGTGCAAAATTATCAAAACTTACGCACACTTTTATAGACTATACATGATGCCATTTGCAGTTGAGAGAAATGTAAACAAATGTAAAGATGCAGTATTAAATAATAACTACATAAAATTAATTCTAGTACATAGTGTACTACTCTACTAATTCTGTGGCCACCTCTTGTTGCTATTGCAGTAAACTCAAGTGTTTCTAGTATCAGCTTAAAACACTATGGTGCTAATCATCTCTTCATATATAGTTCATCTCTCCAGTAAATTGTCTTTATTGCAGTAAAAAGTGATCTCTTGCAGTTCTAGAGTTTTTTTTGTGTGTGTTTAGTGCACCTCGAATAACACCATGGGACCCATACAGAGTGCTACCAGTGATACTGGAAGTGCTCCCAAGAAGCAGAGAAAATTCATGATATTGCAAGAAAAAGTTGTATTGCTTGATATGTACCATAGGCTGAGGTCTGCAGCTACGGTTGCCCATCATTTCAGACAGATGATTCATCTTGTAAACAGACAATGTAAACTTATAATATAGATAAATGTAGTATAGCACTGTCAGTTTATTTTCCCTTCTTTATGATTTTAATGTTTTCTTTTATCTAGCTTACTTTACTGTAAGAATACTATATATGATACATATACAAACCATTCGTTAATTATTTATGTTATTTGTAAGGCTTCTGGTCCACGTAAGCTGTTAGTAGCTAAGTTTTTGAGGTTTTAAAAGTTGTGGGTGGTGGTGCCCCAACCCCCTACACACACATTGTTCACCGGTCAACTGTAGTAAGACATTATTGAATCAGATTTTATTAAGTTGGAATAATGAAACATGTAGACCAGAGACAGCCATGTATCAGCTATGCTAATGTGTTTTTCTTCTTTAGTCCCTGATTCTCAGGCTAGAAGATGTGTTTAAAATAACAGAAGTACAGGTTCTGTTTTAGTATCTTTTTGTGTGAATAACCTTGGGAGTTCATCTATTTAGATTTTCTTTTGGTAACATTCCGAAAGTTGACTAATATATTCCTATATAAAGTATAACAATCAGGAAAGTTAAGACGTGAGTTTCCATATATTATATAGTCAAAAACTAAAGGTATTTTAATCAGTTAATAAATACCAACCATTTATCTTTTAAACAGAAATGAACATTTAGTATTTTAAAAACTAAAACTTTTCTCAAATTGAATAAGAAAAGGTAGAAATTGAAAAACGGGGGATTGTATTTGATTATGTGGTGATTTGGCAATCAAAAACAACCCTTTCCTTTATCTGTATCCAGGAACTGTGGAATATCTACCTTGCTTCTCTAGAAGTAAACTAGGGCGTGAAGCTTGTGAGCGTCAAAAATCTTTAATTCATGCAAATAATCGTAAATTGAAGTGTGAACTTTAGTAGCTCAATAGCAGCATTGGTGTAGAATTTCAAAAGACCTTTTTAATGTTTAGATGCACAGATCATAGCTTTCTTAGTTCTGCTATTCGCTAGTGAAAGATTATGCCATCAGCTACTATCTCTCACAGAAACTCAATTTGATTTTAAATCCATAAACACTTTGTTTCCTTTTATTTAAAAAAAAATTTTGTTTTGAGACAGGGTTTCACTGTTTTCTCCAAGCTGGAGTGCAGTGGCGTGATCACAGCTCATTGCAGCCTTGACCTCCCAGGCTCAAGGAGATCCTCCCACTTCAGCCTCCCAAGTAGCTAGGACTATAGGCACATGCCACCACGCCTGGCAAATTTTTAATTTTTTTGTAGAGATGAGGTTTCCCTATGTTTCCCAGACTGGTTTTTAAACATAGTAAAGAATGTCTTTCTTTCTTCTTTTGATAAAATGCAAAATAGGCTCAAATTTTGTTTCTACCATGTCTCTTTCTCTCCCTGGTTCAGGAAGGTATTGCTGACGTCCAAGGTACCACCACTCTTTTTCAGTTGACTAAAGTAAGAGAGTGGTTTGAAATTCTGTATTTAAGAGGGATGCCATTCATTGAGTAAGCATGTTCCTCTGCCCTACTTCTTAACACTTTAGTGAAAAGGCTAAATGGGGGAAAGAAATAGAAAGCATTAGATTCAAGATGTTAAAGAGGAGTAATACTAGGGGTTTTTTCTTTTCTTTTCTTTTCTTTTTTGGTGACAGAGTCTTGCTCTGCCTAGGCTGGAGTGCAGTGGTGTAATCTTGGCTCACTACAATCTCCGCCTCCTGGGTTCAAGCAATTCTCCTGCCTCAGCCTCCCAAGTAGCTGGGATTACAGGCGTGCACCACCACGCCCAGCTAATTTTTGTATTTTTAGTAGAGATGGGGTTTCACCATGTTGGCCAGGCTGCTCTAAAACTCCTGACCTCATGATCTGACCACCTCGACCTCCTAAAGTGCTGAGATTATACGCAGCGCCAGGCCAGTACTAGGGTTTTATATATACATGGGGAAGATGGAACAAATCTGCTTTATCTAATAGAATAGTTAATGAAGGAAAACTTTTCTAGGACAGTTTTTAAATTTTTGACACAAATTTTTCTCCTCCTCACTTTTTACCACCTTTAACTTTCACTTCTCTCTCCTATTTATTATTTTCCCTGTTTGTGGACAGCACTTTAGAACTAAAAATGCTGTATGAATGTTGTTTACCAGTGAACTATTAAGTTCATACACTTCCACCAGGCACTGAGGGTACAGGGCTCATTCATTTAGAATTCAGTGTAGGGACCAGGCACAGTGGTTCATGCCTATAATCCCAACACTTGGGGAGGCTGAGGCTGGTAGATCACTTGAGGCCTTCAGGCCAGTAGTTCAAGACCAACCTGGCCAACATGGTGAAACCTTGTCTCTACTAAAACCACAAAACTTAGCCAGGAATGGTGGCACACCCTGTAATCCCAGTTACTTGTCAGGCTGAGGCACAAGAATCGCTTGAACCCAGGAGGGGGAGGTTGCCGTGAGCCAAGATTGTGCCACTGCACTCCAGTCCGGGTGACAGACAAAGGCTCTGTCTCAAAAATAAAAATTCAAAGTAAAAATTAAAAAGATAGAATCTAGGCTGGGTGCAGTGGCTCACGCCTATAATCCTAACACTTTGGGAGGCCAAGATGGGTGGATTGAGCTCAGGAGTTCAAGACCTGCCTGGGCAACATGTCAAAACCCTGTCTCTACAAAAAAAAAAAAAAAAAAAAAAGTTAGTCAGGCATGGTGGCGGAAACTCACTCTACCACCCCGCTGGCCAAATCTTTTTTTTTTTTTTTTTTTTTTTTCTCCCAGATGCGAATGGACCGTCGCTTTCGCTGGCCTCCAACCCCTCCCACTTAACCTGGGGGTGCTGTAGCTGCAGAGGCTTGGCCTCCTGACTGTCATCCTCATCTGGGTTCAGATTCTTTTTTTTTTCTTTCTTTTTCTTTTTTTTTGAGAAAGAAAGAATAATGAGAAAAAGAATAAAGAAGAAGAAGGAAGAGAAAGAGGAAGAGGGAGAGAGAATGGGGGTATTGCTTTATTGCCTGGGCTACAAGGCAGTCTAAATATGGGTATGCCTATAATTGTCCTTAATAATGGAGACATGAAAGAAAATGAGGGAAGAGAATAATAAACAAGGAGCCAACCAACATTTCATTTAAACTTCTAAGTTGATGTGATGTGGTACTGATAAGAGTGTATATTTTGTGTATTTAAAGTGGAGAGTTCTATAAATATTAATTATGTTTACTTGTTCCAGATCTGAGTTCAAGTCCTGGATATCGTCGTTAATTTTCTGTCTCATTGATCTGTCTAATATTAATGTTGAAGTCTCCCACTATTACTGTGTAGGAGTCTAAGTCTCTTTATTAGTCTTGTATGTCTGCGTATTCCTGTATTGGGTGCATATATATTTAGGATCTTTAGCTCTTCTTGTTGTTGCATTGATCCTTTTATCATTATATAATGTCCTTCTTTGCTTCTTTTGATCTTTGTTGCTTAAACAACTATTTTATCAGAGGCAAAAATTGTAACTTCTGCTTTTTATTTATTTATTTTTGCTCTCTGTTTGGTTGGTAAATCTTTCTCCATCCCTTGTTTTGAGTCTTTGTGTATCCTTGCATGTGAGATGGGTCTGGATGCAGCATACCGATGGGTTTTAGTTTTTTATCCAAATTGCCTGTCTGTCTTTGGATTGGGGGATTTAGTCAATTTAAATTTAGAATTAATAATGATATATGTAAGTTTAATACTGCCATTTAATATTAGCTGGCTATTTTGCCCATTAGTTGATGTAAATTCTTCATTATATTAATGCTCTTTACTTTTTGGTATTTTTTAGAAAGGCTGATACTGTTTGTTCCTTTCTATGTGTAGTGGTTCTTTCAGAAGCTCTTGTAAAGCAGGCCTGGTGGTGATGAAATCTCTGAGTGCTTGCTTGTCCACAAAAAACTTTATTTTTCCTTCACTTATGAAGCTTAGTTTGTCTGGATATGAAATTCTGGGTTGAAAGTTCTTTTCTTTAAGGATGTTGAATATTGGTCCCCACTCTCTTCTGGCTTGTAGGGTTTCTGCTGAGAGATCTGCTGTAAGTCTGCTAGGCTTCCCTTTGTGGGTAACCTGACCTTTCTCTCTGGCTGCCCTTAGTATTTTCTCCCTCATTTCAACCCTGGTGAATCTGACGATTATGTGCCTTGGAGTTGCTCTTCTTGAGGAATATCTTTGTGGTGTTCTCTGTATTACCTGGAGTTGAATATTATCCTGCCTTACTAGGTTGGGAAAATTTTCCTGAATAATATCCTGAAGCGTACTTTCCAGCTTGGATTCATTCTCTTTGTCACATTCAGGTACACCTATCAAGCGTAGATAAGGCCTTTACACATAGTCCCATATTTCTTGGAGACTTTGCTCGTTGCTTTTTATCCTTTTTTCTCTAATCTTCTTCTTGTTTTATTTCATTGAGTTGGTCTTCGACCTCTGATATCCTTTCTTCTGCTTGATCAATTCGGCTGTTAAAACTTGTGCATACTTCACATAGTTCTCGTATTGTGTTTTTCAGCTCCATCAATTCACTTATATTCCTCTTTAAATTGTGTATTCTTGTTAACATTTCGTCAAACCTTTTTTCAAAGTTCTTAGTTTCTTTGGATTGGGTTAGAACAAGTTCTTTTAATTCACAGAAGTTTCTTACTATCCACATTTTGAAGCCTGCTTCTGTTAATGAAACACACTCGTTCTCCATCAGGCCTCATGCCGTTGCTGATGAGGAACTGTGATCCCCTGTAGAGGGAGAGGCATTCTGATCTTGGGCATTCTCAGCCTTTTTTGGCTGTTTTCTTCCCCTCGTTGTAGATTTATCCATCTGTGGTCTTTATAATTACCGTCTTTGTAATTGGGTTTCTGAGTGGACATCCAACTTACTGATTCTCAGCGCCGAAATCTGAGCAACCCACTGCACCTACTAAAACAGTGGTGTTAAGATTGATGGTGCTTTTCTGACTCTGCACCAAGAACCGACGCTCCAAGGCACCGGCAAAACCGCCTCGCCGGTCACAAGAGTCGCGCTGGCGACCTGTGGGGCTCCTCCGCTGGGAATCTCCTGGTACGTGAGCAACAAGTATTCATGTGAAGGTATGGTGTCATCTCGTTCTTTGTGCTTTCACTGGGAGCTACAATCCCAAGCTGCTAGTGATCAGCCATCTTGGATCTCTCTCTCCCATCTGGGTTCCCCACTGGCCAGATCTTTTTTCACTCCTTAACATCTCCGTGACTTTTTGAATATCATTACTAGACCTCACTAGGGAGAGAAACTCTTATTGGGTTTTTTTTTCCTTCTATGGTAACTAGATCAGTACAGAAGTGTTTGTTAATCTTGTCTGTCTGGGACTCAAAGTACTTGTTTATAAATTGTGAGCACCAAGCTTACTCATGCTGTTATCTTGAGGATAACATGGGAAGATGTATGTAAGAGGGTTTCATTGACCATAGGTAATTTATGCCTACTTAAGGAATTAACTTTTTGAAAGGGGACTGAGCTTGTAAGAAAAATTTAATATTGGTAGAGTAGAAGCACTGGAATAAGCTCCTAGAAATAAGCACTGGAATAAGGCCTAGAAATTGGGAGACCAGGACTCTACACCTTACTGTGACGTGCTGGACAGGTTACTTCAGCCTCCTAGAGTGCAGTTTCTTCTGGTAACTTGGGACAGTTTAAAGCTATATGCAAATGTGAGCAGCTGCTTTGGTATAAGGAAGACGCTGTTGACGTAGATGACTTCTGGAACTCAAAGTGCTCTTGCATTTATGTTCCCATCAATTCAGCACACATTTACTGAGGCATAGAAGATACGCAGCTAGGTGCTGTATCCCATTTTACTGTATCAGCTCTTTTCTAATCCAATTTGCTACCTTCATTTTAATTTTTTCATTGATTGAACTTCTGTGATAACTATACTAAAGGACATTCTTAAAGAATGTTTGAAATATATGCTTAATTCTGATCTGACTGTAGCTTGTTTCAGTTTAGAAGAGGGTTACCCTTATGCTGTACCTAATATTTAAAGTTAATAATATAAAATTAAAGCTTTACTTGAGCTTTTTAAAAATTTTTCTTTGTAATCCCAGCTCTTTGGGAGGCTGAGGTGGGTGAATCACCTGAGGTCGGGAGTTCAAGACTAACCTGACCAACATGGTGAAACCCCGTCTTTTAAAAAAAAAAAAAAAAAAAATTTACGTTACCCAAATACGAATTTACTTTTTACATTTGTGGACAATTTTTTTGTTTTAACAAGAACTATTGGCTGGGCATGGTGGCTCATGCCTGTAGTACCAGCACTTTGGGAAGCCAAGGCAGGCAGATCGCTGGAGTCCAGAAGTTTGAGACCAGCCTGGGCAACATGATGAAAACTCGTTTTTACAAAAATTAGCCAGGCATGGTGGCTGGTACATACCTGTAGTCTAGTCCCAGCTACTAAACTAGTGCCAGAGGATTACTTGAGCCCTGGATGTAGAAGCTGCAGTGAGCCAAGATCATGCCACTGTACTCCAGCCTGGGTAACAGAGTTAAGACCTTGTCTCAAAAAAAAAAAAAAAAAAAAAAGAACTATTACTTTCCTTCAGTTTAACACTGAAGGTGAAATACCTATAATAGCTGAATCTGCCTCATTTGATAGTCCCAGGAATAGCAACTCTTCATATAAGGCATACATTTTTAAAAATGTAACTCCTTTGTTTCAGACCTCTTAAGTCACGAAAATGCAGCAACGCTGAATGATGTAAAGACATTGGTCCAGCAGCTATATACCACACTGTGCATTGAGCAGCACCAGTTAAACAAGGAAAGGGAGCTTATTGAAAGACTAGAGGATCTCAAAGAACAACTGGCTCCCCTGGAAAAGGTAAAACTTCAAATTTCAGGTTTTTCACTTTACCTGTATTTTTTCCAGAGCATGTATGTTTCTGATTTTTTTTCTAAGTTTTATGCAGTTGAGTCATGTCAATCAAATTAGTTCTTTAGTTTATGGAACTGAACCTAAAAAAAGTTTCAGTCAAAGCTAAGAAAGAGCTTAAAAAGGAATTGTTTGGAGCCTTGATGATGGACTTAGAGCTTTGAGGTCTAAATGTATTGCCCTTAACCAAATTTACCACCTTTAAAATTAAGATCAGAATAACTGCTGATCAGGAAAGGCTCTTAAGTATAGTGGAATGATTTTAATCAAGTTAAAAATGAATATTACAGTTGACCCTTCATTATCTGTAGGTTCTACATTCGCAGATTTAACCAACCTCAGATAGAAGATATTTGGGGGAAAAAAACAGTAAAACATAACAAAGCCAGATATGATGGCTCACAGCTATAATCCCAGCACTTTGGGAGGCTGAGGAAGGTGGATCACCTGAGGTCAGGAGTTCGAGACCATCCTTGCCAACATGTCTAAACCCCATCTCTACTGAAAGTATAAAAATTAGCCGGGTGTCATGGCACATGCCTATAGTCCTAGCTACTCAGGAGGCTGAGGCGCAAGAATTGCTTGAACCTGGGAGGCATAAATTGTAGTGAGCCGAAATTGTGCCACTGCATTCCAGGCTGGATTACAGAGCGAGACTCTATCTCAAAAAAAAAAAAAAAAAAGCAATACAACAACAAAAAATCATACAAATTTTAAAAACCAGTAACTATTTATGTAGCATTTACATAGTGTTATAAGTAATCTAGAGATGATTTAAAGCATGTAGGAGGATATGCATAGGTTATATTCAGATACTATGCCATTTTATATAAGGGACTTTAGCATCTGTGTATTTTGTGTCTTGGTGCAGGGGGTGTCCTGGAACCAATTCACCACAGATACCAAGAGAAAACTGCATATAGAATATTATGCAACTATTAAAGTGACTATGTACATTTAATTTGCTATAGAAACCAAATCATAAAACAGTGTGCATACTATGATCCAATCTTTAAATGTGTTATACATATACCTGTTTATATATATATATATACATACACAGAGAAAGAAATCAGAAGGAATATATTCCAAAATACAAATACAGTAGTTGGGTTATGACTGATTTTTCTTTACACTTTTCTGAATGTTTACAGTGAACATATGTTAACCTTTATTTTTCCTATGATACTTCAATTTTAAGACATCTGATTATAAGGAGTAACAAGGGGAACAAATACTCTTAGTATTTTACATTTCCTGATTCCTGAAAAATAATTTTCATCATTTATAAAATATTTACTATATGTCATGAATTATGCTGGTATTTTATCTATATTCTCTTATTTAATCTTCGGAACAAACTTTATAATAAAGTTAATGCTGATTTGTAGATCAGTGCTCTGAACTGAACTGGGTTAAATCCAGAGTCCGTGTTCTGCCCCTAGTATACCATTGTAGTTAAAACTGAGAATAGATTAAACCATGTATGTAGCAGTGAAAGAATATAGGTATGTTTTCATTTCCCTCTTTGTTTTCTTTCTTTCTTTTTTTTTTCCTGAGACGGAGTCTCGTTCTGTTGCCCAGGCTGGAGTGCAGTGGTGTGATCTCGGCTCACTGCAACCTCCACCTGCCAGGTTCAAGTGATTCTCCTGCCTCAGCCTCCCGAGTAGCTGGGATTACAGGCACCTACCACTGTGTCCAGCTAATTTTTGTAGTTTTAGTAAGAGACAGGGTTTCACCATGTTAGTCAGGCTGGCGTCGAACTCGTGACCTCAGGTGATCTGCCACCTTGGCCTCCCAAAGTGCTGGGATTACAGGTGTGAGCCACCATGCCTAACCTTATTTCTCTCTTTCAAAGATTATCTTGTGGTTGGATGAAGACCTGTTAAAACTGAGTTATTCACACCCATATTTTCATCTACTTCTAGGGTGAAACATAAAATGCAAATATCATGAATAATAGTTACATGTATACATTTTATTTCAAGATGGGGTTTCATTCTGTCACCCAGAGTAGAGTGCAGCAGTGTGATCTTAGCTCACTGCATCCTCCACTTCCTGGGCTGAAGTGATGCACCCACCTCAGTCTCCCGAGTGGCTGTGACTACAGGAATATGTCACCATGCCCTGCTATTTTTTGTGTTTTTTGTAGAGATGGGATTTCGCCATGTTGCCCAGGCTGGCCTTGAATTCCTTGGGCTCAAACAAGCCACCTACTTTGGCCTACCAAAGTGCTAGGATTTCAGATGTGAGCCACTGCACCCAGCCTAAGATATTTTATTTAGTGAAAACTACAGATACTATTTAGGAAGACAAGCTATGTTTACTAGAACTGATCCTTGTGTCTTGATTATGAGCCCTATTTCTTCAGTGAACATAGAACAGTTTAAGCATTTTAAAATTGGTTCTGTGTCAAAATGCCTTATGATCGATTATGTGTGCCTAATAGGTAAGAATTGAGATTAGCAGAAAAGCTGAGAAGAGGACCACTTTGGTGCTATGGGGTGGCCTTGCCTACATGGCCACACAGTTTGGCATTTTGGCCCGGCTTACCTGGTGGGAATATTCCTGGGACATCATGGAGCCGGTCACCTACTTCATCACTTATGGAAGTGCCATGGCAATGTATGCATATTTTGTAATGACACGCCAGGTAAGAATTCCTCTTCAAGTAACTTTTTATGAGATAGTAATAAAGTTTTGATTGTCAAAATAGTTCTCTTTTTTTCTCATCTTCCCAGGCCAATTTTCTTTAAGTACTCATCCTTTACACACATACACACACATGTGCCATTTGTGTATTAGGCAATATTCTAAGCAAGTGCTGTAGATAACAGAGGTAGATAAAAGACATGGCTTCCACCCTCATGGAGCTCACAAACCCATTAAATTCATAAAAATATGCTACAGTAAGGTATAGAATAAGTGGACAAAGGAGTAGAGTAGTCAGCTGTGGGATAACTTGGTCAGCTGTGTTGCTTGGCTTTTTATGTACTGTGGGAGAAGTCCCATGATTTTTATTTTTATTAAGTTTTTGGAATGGAAAATTGGTGCTAACTAATCAAATACTTAAACTAAACTCCAAACTACTTCTAAGTATGTTGAAAGGAGAGGTTTTGTTGTTGTTTCTTATAAAGAAAGAGAGCTGATAATTAGATACCTAGTTACTTATACTCGAGTGTATTCTTTTTTTAATTGTACATATTTGGTGGGGGGGTGTTCATGTATACAACATATACATGTGTAATGATCCAATCAGGCTAAATGGCATATCTGCCTCAAACATGTATTATTTTCTTGTGTTGGGGACATTCAGAATCCTTTCTTCTAGCTATTTTGAAATATGCAATAAATTATCATTAACTACTGTGCTATTGAATACTAGAGCTTATTCCTCCTATCTTATAATTTTGTACCATTAACTGACCTTTCCCTATCTCCTTCTCTGCTTTACCCTTCCCAGCCTCTGGTAAATACTACTCTCCTCTTTACTTCTGTGGGATCAAATTCTGTAGGATCAGCTTTTTTAGCTCCCACGTATTCATGCCAAGATGTGATACTTGTCCCTCTATCCCCGGGCTATTTCATTAAATATCATGTCTTCCAGGCTCATCCGTGTTTCTGCAAAGGACAGGATAGCATTCATTTTATGGCTGAGTAATATTCCATTGTATGTATATACCACATTTTCTTTATCCGTTCATCTTTGGATAGGCACTTAGGTTGATTCTGTATCTTAGCTATTGTGAATAGTGCTGCAGTAAACATGGGAGTGCAGGTATATCTTTCAAACATACTAATTTCCTTTCCTTTGGATATATACTCACTAGTGGGATTGCCAGATCAATTGTGTGATAGTTCTATTTTTAGTTTTTTTTTAAGAAGGCTCCCTAGCGTTTTCCATAATGGCTATACTAATTTACATCCCCAGCATTTCTCCACATCCTCACTAGCACTTGATATTCTTTTTATTATAGCCATTTTAATTGGAATGAGATGATATTTCATTGTTGTTTTGGTTTGCATTTCCCTGATGATTAGCAATTCTGAGCATTTCTTCATAGACCTATTAGTCATTTGTATGTCTTCTTTTGAGAAATGTCTGTTCAGATCTTTTGCCTGTTTTTTAATTGGATAGTTCATTTATTTTTTGCTGTTGAGTTCCTTGTAGATTCTGATATAAATCGTATGTCACATGTATAGTTTGCAAATGTTTTCTCCCAATTTGTTAGGTTGTCTCTTCACTCTATTGATTGTTTCCTTTGCTGTACAAGAGCTTTTTAGTTCGACATAATCCCATTTGTATATTTTGACTTTTGTTTACTGTTTTTTTGAGGTCTTACCCAAAAAATCTTTGCCCAGACCAATGTCCTGGAGCGTTTCCCCAGTGCTTTCTTGTAGTAGTTTCATAGTCCAGATCTTAGATTTAAGTCTTTAATACATTCTGATCTGATTTTTTTGTAGGGAGAGATATAGGGGTCTAATTTTATTCTTCTGCAAATGGTTATCTAGTTTTCCCAGCACCATTTATTTAAAAGACTACCTTTTCCCCATGTGGGTTCATGGCGCTTTTGTCAAAAATGAGTTGGCTATAAATGCTTGGATTGATAACTGGATTCTCTCTTCTGTTCCTCTGTGTGTTTGTTTTTATGCCAGTACCATCCTATTTTGCTTACTGTAGCTCTGTAGTAAATTTTGACATCAGGTAGTGTGATGCCTCTAGCTTTGTGCTTTTTGCTCAGATTGCTCTGGCTATTCAAGGTTTTTGTGGTTCTGTATAATTTTTAGAATGTTTTTTCTATTTCTGTGAAGAGTGTAATTGGTATTTTGATAGGGAATGTATCGAATGTATATGTAGTTCAGGGTAGTGCTGGTTTATTCTTTATCAACCAAGGCTCCTTTATTGAATACCAGTATCTAGAACTAACTTTTGTTGTCAATGCTGTTTTAAATATCTTGGTATTCCAGTATCACTTTAAGAAATATGAAGATTATCTGGCAGAAGACTTTTCTGTATAGTGAAAAAAGAAAAAAAAGGAAATACGAAGATTAATCATTACTTTCACTTATTATTATAATATACTACCACAGATCCAACCTAGCACTTCCTTCAATATCAAATATTTGAAATACCTCAGACATAGGAAAAACTTCTTCTGTTTTCTTAGTTATGAGAAGAAAGCTGAGAGTTGCTTCTCATGTGTTTATATGGCTGCCATTGAACATATGCATTTTCTTTCTGTTGTTAGATCAGTGGTCACAGCCTATTTATGTTTGGGAAAATGACAGCACAAGAATGTTATTTAACCTATCTTAGCCTCCCAAATATGTCTAGTAGAGAAGAAAGTAAACTGTTTTATGTCCTGCAATTGCTCGCCCAGACTTTTTAGCACCTAGTAGCATGTCTGGCTCATACTAATCACTGTGAACAGAACTGAACAGCCACCTCATTCTTACCTGATCACCACTCTGTGCATGGCTTACACCTGTCTGTCTGTGACATTTCTTTCTCTATGTGTGTGTATATATATATATAAAATCTCTCTTTAGCGCTAACTCTCTTATGCTCTCTCTGTCTTATTGATGCATACTTTTAATGGCTTCTTTTTATCTACTGATTTAAGTCCAAACTCCTTACCCTGGGTATTCATAACTGCTTGCTATCTGTCCTTTCCAAATGTCTTTCAGCTCCTCTGTGTATGTTCTGTGTGTTCTAAACAAACCAAATTATATTCTGTATTCTTCACAGTGTCCTGAGTTTTCCACTCTTTCGTTCCTTACTTCACTTCATTCTTTCAACTGGGAAAGTTCTCCCTGTTGATCTCTACCTGTCATCTTTCAAGGTTTACTTAAATGTTTGTCTTTCATGAACATTTGACAAAGTCCCTGTAGCTAACTTTGATCACTTCCTCTTCTAAATTCCTATAACATATAGGAAGGGTGTAACCCTGTGTAGGGTCTAACCCTAGTAGGGTCGTGGGGTGTCCCCTATCACTGTGCTGAGGCTCTGGATCCGAGAAATAAGGAGACAAAACACCAAAGGACTGGATAAGAGCAGCTGGGCTCAGCAGGCCAGCACCACTTACAAGCAGAGATGGGCAAGGCCCCGAACATCCAGGCTGTATTTATTAGGTATAGGTTAGGCGGAAAGGTAGTGAGTGAGGTCATCTTAAGGATAGTGATAGAGTCAAGACAATCACATGAGTAATAAACAAGGGGTCCATCCTCATTTGGTCACCGAGGCAAGGAGGTGGGTAGTGTGCAGCAAGAAGGGTGCAGTGTGCAACATCTCTTATCTAGGGGCAGGCGACTTCTAAGGTTTTCTATAGGAGGGTGTTGTGAGTCAGCACAATAGCAAGAGAGCTGACAGGGAATACAGCCAAGGGGGCATGATTATACCGGAGGAGTTTTAAGCCCTCCGAAGTTCACGGGATTGCCAGCCGGAGGCCAGCTTTCCACAAGAACTGGATGCAATACACAACTCCCTTACAGGAGGAGGGACTCTTGCGCCAAGCCTGCCATACAGCAGGTATCTTTACGATATTGAATGCTGCCACCTGGGCCAGCCTGCCGTGTAGTGCATGCCCTTTCAGGCAGGGGCACTACCACGTGGGCCATTGATTTTTGTCCTGGTATGGCTGTTTTATCCCTAGTTCATGCTCTGTATCATGTCTGATCTTGACACTGCTCCAATTACAAACTAAGATATGATTTTATAGAAGGATTATATAAAAGGAAATAAATGAGCAGTAAGTTATTCTTCAGGCACTAATTGTGCCGCGGGTCTACTTAGTGCCCAGAAGGGGGGTTACCCACATTATGCCTCTCATTTTACTCATCCCATGCTACCTTGTATTATAATTATTATATACTGTCTTCTTCTCTATACTAGACTGTAATATCTTTTGAGGTTAGACATTTGGTTTTATTCAGTTTTTATTTCTAAGATCTAAAAGACTTAGACTTCAGTCATTTAGATATAAGGCACATGTTCCATAGTGATTAATATCTATATTCTCTTAGGCACTGTGTAACGTGCCTTATATCTAAAAGACTGAGTAAACTGAACATATCAAATAAATGGCACAGCACTTTTGGAGGCTAAGGCAGGAGGATTACTTGAAGCTAAGAGTTTGAGAACAGCATGGGCAATATAGCAAAACCTTGTCTCTACCAAAAAAAGAAAATTTTTTAAAGTTAGCCAGGTGTAGTGGTATATGCCTGTAGTCCTAGCTAATTGGGGGCCTGAGGCAGGAGGATCACTTTAGGCCAGGAGTTTGAGATTACAGTGAGCTATGATCATGCCCCTGTACTCCAGTGACAGTATAAGACCCTGTCTCATAAGTAAATAGATAAATAACAGCCATGTTTTCAGCTAGACACTAATATTTTTCCAGTCATACGTTGAATCTAAAGACCACCCTTGATATATCTCTTGCTAATTAATTGGGTAGAAAATGGTGGTATTTTCTTGTGGACTTTGCATTTCCTTGGTTACTAGGTGAAGCATTCTTTCTGCTGTGAAATACCCATCCTTTTTGCTTGGTCATTACTATTAAGTACCTTTTGCTAAGCCTAATTATGTGTCAGGCATTTTATATCTATAATATAAGTACATATATTCATATATTTAACTTCAACCTATAAGTATTAATATATCTCTATTCTGTAGATGAGGAAACTGAATCTCGAAGAGAATAAACTCTGCCCAAACATTATATCTAGTACACTATAGGACAAGGAATTGAACCCAGATTTGTGTGGCTCTGTAGGCTGCTCACTTTTCACTCAATTTATGCTGCCTTCTGTTCATTTATGAGGAGTAACTTCTGAACACTATCATTAGAATAGTGAATAGAAATTTTAAAATATTGAAGAATTACTGCTTACAAAAAGCTGTTTTGTAAATGTTTTCTGTATTAGATTTGAATAGTGTTACCACTTTTTTCCCTTCTCCTCATGCTGTAGAATCTTTAATGCCCTACCTGTCCTACTAGTTAAATGCTCCATTCTGTGAGTCCCAAAATAGTCTTGCTGCCCCCAAGTGACAAGTTGCAAAATAGCAGTGGTAAACAATTTAGTCACTATTCACTTATGACTAGGAAAACAGTGATCAAATAAAATGTAAAGAGTTTCTCATGTTAAATATTCTTTTACTAACTTATATCCATTTTAATATGCCTGAGGCAATTGCCTGTTCAATGGCATTTAAACTCTTCTAAACTGTTACTTGAGTTGCTGTGCTTGTTAACAGTCTAAATGTATCCCAATAGTACGTTAAATACCAAAGAATCTTTTTAAGATGGCAAGTTCCTTGAAATCATAAAATCAAATGGAATATTGAGTTTTGCTGATTAATATTTCAGTAGAACCTGAGTGCTGATTTCTACTATGTGGAAAAGGAGTCTAGCAGTAAGACTCGCCTGTGGGAGTTGTGTCAGCATGCACATGGACCAGCCATCCCACCATCCGGCCCGTGCCTTTTCAGTGCAGGGGATGTTGCTTCATGGGAGTGAGCATTGATTCTTGGGGAGTCAAAACTATTAGATATTATAATGCATAAACAGATAAACGGTATATTAAACTAAACCTCCTTTGGGGAGGAGGAGCAATCAGGAAAAAATGCCTTAAAAGGCTACTTGGGGGGCAATAATGAAAAAAGTGTTGATAAATACTGACCTAGCCTTTAATATCCTTTACCTCCTCACTTCCAATAACCGTCATTTATATTGCGCTCCAGCAAACCACTTCAATGGCTGAACTGTCCCTCTTATGATATAAATTAGTATGTTAATTTCTGATCATTTATTTTCTTTCTAGACTTTTTATTCACTCACTTTCTCCTTTGACCTCACCCAGATCTTTAAGCTACTGGTATCTTTCTCTTAACTTTTTACTGTCACCTTCCTCCTGTATTGCTTCCTTTCCATCCAGTTTAAACTGTATCGCCATTTTCGTTTTAGTATCCTTCCATCCCCGCCCGTTTGTCTTTCTACAATGTGTACTCTACAAAATCCTAATCTTGGATTAATCTAGCACTTTATCCTATATCTAGGCTATTAAATAGTGCTAGAGAAAAATCATGTCATCTTGTAGAACTGCTTGTGGTTTCTAATTACATTTTCTTCACTCATATCCCCACAGTAGTTATTCTAAGACTTCGTATCAAGATCCCCATCCCACCCTTAACCTTCCCTCCTACTTCTCTTAGAAAATTGAAGTTAACAGATAGAAGCTAATTTCTAAAACTCTGTAAATGCAACTATATCTGTACTAATTTCACACTATTTTCATCAAATTCCAAGATGAGATAACATTTTCCTATTTAGGGCTATCTCCTCCACATGCTGTTAGTTCCATTCCTTCCTCCTAGTATCTTATTCCAGTTTATTTGTTGTATTCCCTGTGTTTTCACCTCTCCTCTCTGACTTACTTTCTTTCATAACCAAACTGTATGCATCTTTTCTCAGTTAGTATCAAATCACAATTTTTTTTTCTTTTTTCTTTTATTTTATTATTGCATTTTAGGTTTTGGGGTACATGTGAAGAACATGCAAGACTGTTGCATAGGTACACACATGGCAGTGTGATTTGCTGCCTTCCTCCCCATCACGTATATCTGGCATTTATCCCCATGCTAACCCTCCCCAACTCCCCACCCGCTGCTGTCCCTCCCCTATTTCCCCCCAACAGACCCCAGTGTGTGATGCTCCCCTCCCTGTGTCCATGTGTTCTCATTGTTCAACACCCGCCTGTGAGTGAGAACATGCGGTGTTTGATTTTCTGCTCTTGTGTCAGTTTGCTGAGAATGATGGTTTCCAGGTTCATCCATGTCCCTACAAATGTAGAACACAAACTCATTGTTTTTGATGGTTGCATAATACTCCATGGTGTATATGTGCCACATTTTCTCTGTCCAGTCTGTCATCGATGGGCATGTGGTTTGGTTCCAGGTTTTTGCTATTGTAAACTGTGCTGCAATGAACATTCGTGTGCATGTGTTCTTATAGTAGAAAGATTTATGATCCTTTGGATATATACCCTGTAATGGGATTTCTGGGTCAAATGGAATTTCTATTTCTAGGTCCTTGAGGATTCGCCACACTGTCTTCCACAATGGTTGAACTAATTTGCATTCCTACCAACAGTGTAAAAGTGTTCCTATTTCTCCGCATCCTCTCCAGCATCTACTGTCTCCAGATTTTTTAATGATCGCCATTCTAACTGGTGTGAGATGGTATCTCAATGTAGTTTTGATTTGCATTTCTCTAATGACCAGTGATGATGAGCATTTTTTCATGTTTTTTGGCCTCATGTATGTCTTCTTTTGTAAAGTGTCTGTTCATATCCTTCACCCACTTTTGAGTGGGCTTGTTTTTTTCTTGTAAGTCTGTTTTAGTTCTTTGTAAATTCTGAATATCAGCCCTTTGTCAGATGGGTGAACTGCAAAAATTTTTTCCCATTCTGTTGGTTGCCGATTCACTCTAATGACTGTTTCTTTTGCTGTGCAGAAGTTGTGGAGTTTGATTAGGTCCCATTTGTCTATTTTGGCTTTTGTTGCCAATGCTTTTTGTGTTTTGGTTATGAAGTCCTTGCCTACGCCTATGTCCTGAATGGTTTTGCCTAGATATTCTTCTAGGGTTTTTATGGTGTTAGGTCTTACGTTTAAGTCTTTAATCCATCTGGAGTTCATTTTAGTGTAAGGTGTCAGGAAAGGGCCCAGTTTCTGTTTTCTGCACATGTCTAGCCAGTTTTCCCAACACCATTTATTAAACAGGGAATCCTTTCCCCATTGCTTGTTTTTGTCAGGTTTGTCAAAGATTGGATGGTTGTAGGTGTGTTGTGTTGCCTCCGAGGCCTCTGTTCTGTTCCAATGGTCTATATCTCTGTTTTGGTACCAGTACCATGCTGTTTTGATTACCATAGCCTTGTAGTATAGTTTGAAGTCTGATAGTGTGATGCCTCCTGCTTTGTTCTTTTTGCTTAGAATTGACTTGGCTATGCGGGCTCTCTTTTGGTTCCATATGAAGTTTAAGGTGTTTTTTTCCAGTTCTGTGAAGAAGGTCATTGGTAGCTTGATGGGGATAACGTTGAATCTGTAAATTACTTTGGGCAGTATGGCCATTTTCACAATATTGATTCTTCATAACCATAAACATGGAATGTTTCTTTATCTGTCATGTCCTCTCTTATTTCGTGGAGCAGTGGTTTGTAGTTCTTGAAGAGGTCCTTTATGTTCCTTGTTAATTGTATTCCTAGGCATTTTATTCTCTTTGTAGCAATTGTAAATGGCAGTTCATTTTTTATTTGGCTCTCTTGAAGTCTGTTATTGGTGTATAGGAATGCTTGTGATTTTTGCACGTTGATTTTGTATCCTGAGACATTGCTGAAGTTGCTTATCAGTTTCCAGAGATATTGGGCCGAGATGGTGCGGTCTTTTAGATATACATACAATCATGTCATCTGCAAATAGAGACAATTTGACTTCCTCCTTTCCTATTTGAATACTCTTTATTTCTTTTTCTTGCCTGATTGCTCTGGCTAGAACTTCCAGTACTATATTGAATAGGAGTGGTGAGAGAGGGCATCCTTGTCTAGTGCCAGATTTCAAAGGGAATGCTTCCAGTTTCTGCCCATTCAGTATGGTATTGGCTGTTGGTTTGTCATAAATAGCTTTTATTATTTTGAGATACGTTCCGTCAATACCTAGTTTATTGAGGCTTTTTAGCATAAAGGCTGTTGAATTTTGTCAAAGGCCTTCTCTGCATCAATTGAGATAATCATGTGGTTTTTGTCTTTGGTTTTGTTTATGTGGTGAATTATGTTTATAGACTTGTGTATGTTGAACCAGCCTTGCATCCTCGGGATGAAGCCTACTTGATCATGGTGGATAAGCTTTCTGATATGCTGTTGCAATTGTTTTGCCAGTATTTTGTTGAAGATTTTTGCATCTATGTTCATCATGGATATTGGCCTGAAGTTTTCTTTTCTTGCTGAGTTTCTGCCGGGTTTTGGTATCAAGATGATGTTGGTCTCATAAAATGATTTGGGAAGGATTCCCTCTTTTTAGATTGTTTGGAATAGTTTCAGAAGGAAGGGTACCAGCTCCTCTTTGTATGTCTGGTAGAATTCGGCTGTGAAGCCATCTGGACCTGGGCTTTTTTTGGGTGGTGGGCTCTTAATTGCTGCCCCAACTTCAGCTCTTGCTATTGGTCTATTCAGGATTTCGACTTCTTCCTGGTTTAGGCTTAGGAGGATGCAAATGTCCAGGAACTTATCCATTTCTTCCAGGTTTACTAGTTTATGTGCATAGAGTTGTTTGTAATAATCTCTGATGATGGTTTGAATTTCTGTGGAATCTGTGGTGATATACCCTTTATCACTTTTTATTCCATCTATTTGATTATTCTCTCTTTTCTTTTTTATTAATCTGGATAGTGGTCTATTTTGTTGATCTTTTCAAAAAACCAGCTCCTGGATGTATTGATTTTTTGAAGGGTTTTTTATATCTCTGTCTCCTTCAGTTCTGCTCTGATCTTAGTTATTTCTTGTCCTCTGCTAGGTTTTGAGGTTTTTTTTAATCCTGCTCCTCTAGCTCTTTCAACTTTGATGATAGGGTGTCGATTTTAGATCTCTCCTTGCTTCTCATGTGGGCATATATTGCTATATATTTTCCTCTAGAGACTGCTTATATGTGTCCCAGAGATTCTGGTATGTTGTGTCTTCGTTCTCATTGGTTTCAAAGAACGTCTTTATTTCTGCCTTCATTTCATTGTTTAATCCAGTCAACATTCAAGAGCCATTTGTTCAGTTTCCATGAAGCTGTGCCGTTCTGAGTTAGTTTCTGAATTCTGAGTTCTAACTTGATTGCACTGTGGTCTGAGAGACTGTTTGTCATGATTTCCGTTCTTTTGCATTTGCTGAGGAGTGATTTACTTCTAATTATGTGGTCAATTTTAGAGTAGGTGTGATGTGGTGCTGAGAAGAATGTATGTTCTGTGGATTTGGGGTGGAGAGTTCTGTAAATGTCTATTAGGTTTGCTTGGTCCGGGTCTGAGTTCAAGTCCTGGATATCCTTGTTAATTTTCTGTCTCATTGATCTGTCTAATATTGACACTGGGGTGTTAAAGTCTCTCACTATTATTGTGTGGGAGTCTAAGTCTCTTTGTAAGTCATTTGCTTTATGTATCTGGGTGCTCCTGTATTGAGTGCGTATGTATTTAGGATCATTAGCTCTTCTTGTTGCATTGATCCTTTTACCATTATGTAATGTCCTTCCTTGTCTCTTTTGATTTTTGTTGGTTTAAAGTCTGTTTTATCAGAGATGAGAATTGCAGCTCCTGCTTTTTTTTTTTTTTGCTCACCGTTTGCTTGGTAAATCTTCCTCCATCCCTTTATTTTGAGCCTTTGTGTATTCTTGCATGTGAGATGGGTTTCCTGGATACAGCACACCAATATGTTTTGGCTTTTTATCCAATTTGCCAGTCTGTGTCTTTTGATTGGGGCATTTAGCCCATTTACATTTACGTTGTTATGTGTGAATTTGATCCTGCCATTTTGATGCTAGCTGGCTTTTTTGCCCGTTAGTTGATGCAGTTCCTTCATTGTGTTGCTGGTCTTTACCATTTGGTATGTTTTTGGAGTGGTGTGTGCTAGTAATCCCAGCTACATGGGAGGCTGAGATGGGAGGATCACTTGAACCCAGGAGTTCAAGGCCAGCCAACATAGCAAGATCCCATCTCACAAAAGAGGAAGAATGATAAATTAGACTATATTAAATTAACATCTGTTTATTAAAGAACACCATGAAGAGGGTAAACAGACTGGAAGGAGATACTTGCAGTATGTATACCCAACAAAGGATCTATATTCAGAATATACAAATTCTACAAATCAGTAAGAAAATGGCAGTCCACCAGAAAAAATGGCAAGAGATTTGAACAGGCACTTCTAAAAGAGGATATGCAAATGGCCAATAATATATTAAATGAAAAGGCCTCAGCCTCTTAGTGATCAGGAAAATGCTGTGTATCTCCAAGAGAAATGAAAACATACATCCACACAAAAACTTGTACACAAGTGTTCACAGCAGGGTTGCACATGATAGCCCCAACATGGAAAAATCCAAATGCTATCAACTCGTAAATGGATAAATAAAATGTGGCATAACTATTCAATGGAATGTTATTTGGCAATAAAAAGAAATGAAATACTGATACATGCTACAATTGGATGAACCTTTAAAATGTTACGCTAAGTGAAAGAATCCAAACACACAAGGCCGCATATTATATGATTCCACTTACATGAAATGTCCAGAATAGAGAAATTACAGAGGCAGAAGAAAGAATTGGAAGTTACCTAGAACTGGGAGTTTTGGGGAAGAGCAGAATTGACCATTGAAGTACTGGTATGGAGTTCCTTTTGGGGGTGATGAACATGTTCTAAAATTGTAGTAATGATTGTACAACTCTGTGACTATATTATAAACCCCATTGAGTATTATACTTTAATTGGGTGAATTTTATGGTATATGAATTATATATCAATAAAGCTTTTTTTTTAATGAGGTAATATTGCATACACAACAGAATCACTAACATTTTTCAAGCTGGCAATATCAAGTATTGGCAAGGATGTGGAATGATGGTACCTCTCATATCCTGCTGATAGTAGAATTGGTACAGCCATTTTGGAAACCATTTAACATCACTTCTTACATTTGATCACATGCATACCCTGTGATTTAAGATTTCCACTCGTAAGTATATCTCCAACAGAAGAGATAAATCCAGAAATGTTTTTGGCAGTATTATTCGTAAGAACCAAAACAACCTAAAAGTTTATCAATAGTAGAATGCTTAGATAAACTATGATGAAGTTATACAATGTAATATAATGGAAATGAATAGACTGCAGCTACACACAAGAGGTGAATTTCACAAACATAATACTGAGTGAAAGTAGCCATGTAAATATATACCATTTGACTCCATCTTCATAAAACAGGTAAAACTAAGTTGTGAAGCTTAGGAATCCATGCTTAAGGAGGTATGTTATAAAGAAAGCAAGAAAACAATTACCATAAAAGTCAAGATAGTGATTACTTTGGGGAAAGAGGTGTGAGTAATTGGGAAGGGGCAGGAGGGAGCTTCTGGATTGTTGGCAGTGTTCTATTTTTATAAAATCTGGTGATGAGGAACATGTTCATTGTGATATACATTTTGTGTGTACTCTTCTGCATGTTTCACAGTAGAAATGTTCAGGCAGTAATTACTTCACACGGCACGTGTCAGCACACGTGTGTACATATGTATTAAATCTAAGCAGCAGTTAGTAGATATTTTGTGACGATGGTATGCTAAGGACTAATAAATCAATTTCTTTATTTTTTTAGGAGTATGTTTATCCAGAAGCCAGAGACAGACAATACTTATTATTTTTCCATAAAGGAGCCAAAAAGTCACGTTTTGACCTAGAGAAATACAATCAACTCAAGGATGCAATTGCTCAGGTAAGTTTTATAAAATTTAAAATAAATCCCAGCCCCATCTTGCATGGTTATTATTATTATCCACAGCCACAGTTCTTCAAATGAGGAAACAGAAAGAATGTTCCAACCCTCTTCTTCTTGTATGTTATTCCTCAGTTGATTACAGCAACTATTTTAGACATGGACATTTCTCTAGAAAGTTTTATAAAAAGCAAGTGAGAAGATGGTGGGTTCACTGTATCCTGTTAACACCAGCACATTGACATTTTTAGGCCTGCTTTTTTTTTTTTTTTTTTTTTTTCATTTTATTTCTTTATAGTTGTCTGTTTCTACTTTTCTCTCTGCTTTTTTATTATTTCTATAATAATTGATCTAAGATTTTTCACATAAATGTGTGGTGGCAGTGGGGAAAAGTAAAACTCAGGTAAGAGGGAAAGACTGCTAGAAATCTTTGCCAGGGACAGGTTAGGGATTATTAAACTAGAAAATGCTTTTGGAAAAGATTGATACATTTTATTTTTCATAAAAGCTACCTCTTTCAAATTTCTGGATGTGCTTTCCTCACTGTGTTATCTTTGATTTTGGTGACTAAGCCCGCATTCCTTTTCTCTGTAGTCTTTGTGACTTTAGAGATTTTTCAGCGATCTCTAGAAGCTTTTCCATTCTCTTTAATGTTGAGTTGCTTTTCTCTGCCTTTCCTGTCTCTTCTTGATGATGAGGTTGTGCTTTGAATAGGCTTAATCCATCTTCCTGCTTTGGCCTAAGTGAACTTCTGTCTTCCTTTGCTATGTATGGTGGCTCTAAACTGGAGGGAATGCATCAGAATCATCTCTGGAGCTGTTAAAACTACACATGCTTCAGTCTTACCCTAGGCTTGGTCATTAGTCCAGCTCCTCCAGGGTGAAGTACAAGCATGTGTGAGTTTTGAAAGTACCACAATGGACTACACACGCTGTTTTAAAAATTCATTGGCTAAGTAAAAACTAAACAGATACTGGATAAATAACTAAAATCTTGAGTAGCATAAAGTTCTGGCTCCAGGCAAAGGGTTGTAAAAGGGCGTCTCATTGGAGAAATACTATCAAGATGTGTGTCTCAGATGCCCCTTACATTCTTAGCCCCTGAGTCCTACCCTGTTGATAGCACTGCTTTTTCTGGAGGCTTTGTTGATAGCTGAAATTGCCAAGACAGCTTCTATTTTGGATTCACCCTTTGTTGTCCTACCTGAGTTAAAGTGCTTTGTCTTTTGAGGCACTCTTATTTTGAGAGTAATTGAGATGATCTCTCTGACTCACAGTAATGGAGAACAGACAGTTTCTTTTTTTCACTAGACAGTCATATCATTGAAAGCTTCACTAGCCAGTTTTTCTCACCTTTTGTTTCTATTTTAGGCAGAAATGGACCTTAAGAGACTGAGAGACCCATTACAAGTACATCTGCCTCTCCGACAAATTGGTGAAAAAGATTGATCTGCAAAGAGCCTCTGAATCCCAGCAGAAGGAACACCTGTTTGCCTTTTTAATTAAAGCATTGCAGGTGGAAGCTGGGAACCATGTGGGGGTAGAGCGTTTTTACCTTTAATTATAAAACAAAAACAGAAAGGATCTGAGGGAAGAAGGGAGTGTTAAAACCTGAGGATCAGGCATTGTGGAATATAAGATCAAAGGGCTTAGTGAATATTGTCTTAACCAGGTATCTCACTTTCTGGATAAAAATGATGCAGTTACGTAGTTGAGAGATTCATAAAGAGAAAGTGACGCTGGGGGTGTTTGTTTCTTGCATCTTCTCTGCAGAGTCAGCAAAACAGTAACACACCAGCACCCCACTCTGCTCTATTTTTTTAATTTAACTTTCCCTATTTTTGACATAGGAGTAAACAAATATACCAGAAAAGCAAATTCTCATGATATGTGAATGGCAATCTGAGTGCATATCATTAGCATTTATTTTAAATCGGACCCAGTCTCTGCAGAGTTACCAGGAATCTCTCCCTCCTGCACCCCTTTACTGACCACCTACCTGTACCTCTTGGCTACACTCTTTTTTTTCCATTTGATAATTGGAACCAACTTACAACTGTTTAATAATTGATACTCTATCTCTTAATACTTTCTTAAATGTCTGTATAGCCCAGTGCTCTGGATCAGTGTCTAAAACTCATTGGCAACACTGCATGAGGTTGTTGGTTTGGTTTTGTTTTTCTATTAATTAGTCTTTCACAGGAGGAAAATTTGCCCTCCTTTATATGTGTATCTATTGATAATCCCCTCTCCCTCCACTACACAAGTCAGAGAGAGGAGGGGTGTTCAGCTGTACTACCAAATCAGGAAGATGTAAGGTTTACAAACTGGCTAAAAATCATGGCTCTGTAGCCATTTCAACCCAAATAATTTTATTGCTAATCTGCTTGTGTGACAGCATTCCAGGCCAGCCAGATGGCACTGCCTTGTCTGGAGGCTTTGTTCATCTCAAAGGACACACACTTCCACACTGTTTGGGAGCCCTCCCACCTCCACAACTTCAGTTCTTGTAAATCAAGTGTGTTGATCTCAAAGGGTGCAATTTGTCTTTATATAGGAATATACTTCTAGGGCTTCCTTCAGCCTACTCTCTTCACCCTATGTTTTCTTATCTTAAATTGAGAGAAAGAAAATTAATCTTTTACTTTGTCAAAACGTTTTCTACCATATTTCCAGATGACATCTGCGCTTGAAGAGTCAAAGGAATCTGTGTCTAATATCCTGTTTTTAACTGCTGTAGGGGCAGGATGGAAAGGATGATGGGGGCTGCCACACCACTGATTGGCCTTTTCTTTCACATGATTCATTTTTTGTCATTGTGGCAAGGAGTTTCTCTTTTTCTTTCTCCTTTGGGATCATTGTGTATGAAAAGAAAAACTTTAAATGACAAACCCAGACTCCAGGTGCCTTGCAAAGGTTGAAGGCCAGCCAGGATTGCTGCTGCTGCTACTCCTGCCACCACCCCTTTCATTGGCATGATGGAATGAAAGGATGCATGTCTCCACTTCCTCACCCTCTGCCCACTTCCTTCTCCCACCACCACCCCCAGTTGTCAGCTCCTTCCCTCATTTATTTTTGTTGTGTGAATTATTTTTAAACCGTTTATCCTGTTTGTGCATAGGATTTTTAAGAAGAAACAGCACAGTGCGATGAGCAAATCTTTTCAGGGTGTGTGGGAGGCAAGGGAGGGAAGATATGGAGAAAAGTTCTTTAAACAAATAGCAAACTATTGAACATGTGTAAAATCCTGTATCATTTATGAAATATGTATAAAAAGCAATGTACCTTCTGGAACAATAAATACTTATTCAATTTTTGAAGGATAGCATCTCATTTTTTAAAACAAAACCAGAAAAACTACGTTTCCTTTGTTTCTAGGTATGAAGTTTTTTACTTCTAAAATTCATTTTTATAAAAATATCAAATTAAGCTCTCTTCCTTAAGCCTGTATTTCAAAATTAGGCATTTCACTAATTATTCCCTGAACCTAAGATGATCAGTATTTTCCTAATTTTCCAGAGCCACCAAGAGGTTGAGTGACCTCTACAACCATAAATAAAGTCAGCAGCAGCAGTCTCAGTAAGCCTGAATCCTTATCTCCTGATGGACAGGAAAGATCTCCATGGTATCATACCACCTGGATTGCCCAGTGTAGGCTCCTGGACTCAAGAAGATTGCTCAAGGATGCACCAAAATTAAGTATTCATTATTTTCAGAGTTTGTATGAAATTTACAGTGGTAGCCAAACGGGAAAAATACCATGTAGAAAACCCTGACCCACATGTAAGGTGTCAGAAGGTAAGGTCTGACAGAGCAGGAGCATCGCCATCTTGGACAAGCACTGCCTTGACTGAAAACTGCCTAAATCCAGCCCAAAAAACATCAGCCTAATGGCTGTCAGCTGACCATAAACCACAATTGACACCTCTGAGCAAAAACATTCCAACCCTGAAATTAAAGCCCTCTCCGACTAGAGACATGCCAGCCCCGAAATAACCTCCCCTCTGAACAGAAACGTTCCATCCCTACAATAAAAACTCTTCTCTACCCAGAAACACTCTGAGCCTGAGGTAAGCTCTCCCCCCTAAACCCTTAAGTACCCTTAGTCAATAAGAGAGAAGCTCCTGATTGAAATCAGCCAGAATCTCTCTGAGGTTTATTCTTCAAAATAAACCTGTCTTTGACTGTCGAGACATTTTTTGTTTCTTCTTTCAGCTCTTACAAGACTGAAAATATTAAGTCATTTTTTGTATTCAACAAATAGTATCTACATATTTCACACATTCTGTTAAGCTTTACAGGGTTGTTTTTGTTTTGGTTAGGTTTTTTAAGGAAAATAAAAACATGATTCCTTGCCTTTAAGGAGCTTACAATTTGAAGTTTAAAGCAGGAGTATCCAATCTTCTGGCTTCCCTGGGCCATACTGGAAGAAAAAGAATTGTCTTGGGCCACACATAAAATACACTAACACTAGTGATAGCTGATGAGCTAAAACAAAACGCAAAAAAAAAAAAAAAAAAAAAAAAAAAAAAAAAAAAAAAACTCCAATGTTTTAAGAAAGTTTATGAATTTGAAAAAAAAAATAGAGAAAAGAAGGAAAAGGGAAAAAAAACGAATTGTGTTGTGCTGCACACGGCCTGTGAACCATGGGTAGGACAAGCTTACTTTAAAGTAGAGTGAACCTAACAAAAACTAAAAAATGGACAGAGGAGTTGGACAATTCTCCAAAGAAGATACACAAATGCCCGATAAACGTGAAAAGATGCTCAACATCACTAATAACTAAGGAAAGGTAAAACTATCACGAAATACCACTTCACACCCATTAGGATGGCTATTATCAGAAAAAGCAGAAAATTAAATATGTTGGTGAGGAAGTAGAGAAATTGGAACCCTTGGCACTGCTGGTGGGAATGTAAAATGATGCATCTCCTGTGGAAAACAGTATGGTGGCTCCTCAGAAAATGAAACAGCCATGTGATCCAGCAATTCCACTTCTGGGTATATATTCAAAAGAATTGAAAGTTGAGACAAACAGACATGTATATACACATGTTCATAGCAGCAGCATTCACCATAGCCAAATGGTAGGAGCAACCTGATGTCCGCCAACAAATGGATGGATAAACAAAATATGGTGTGTGCACACAATTGAGGATTCAGCCATACAAGAATGGAATTTGGTCACATGCCGTAAAAAGGATGAGCCTTGAAGACATATGCTAAATAAATCATGCTAGTCCCAAAAGGACAATAACTGTATGATTCCACTTATATGAAGTATTTAGAGTAGTCAGATTCATAGAAATACCAAGTTAAATAGTGGCTGCCACAGATGAGGGAGTTACTGTTTAATGCATACAGAGTTTCAGTTTGGGAAATTGGACAGAGTTCTGGAGGAGGGTGGTGGCGATGGTTGCTCAACGATACGAATGTACCTAATGCCACTGAACTGTATGTACACTTAAGTGGTTAAAATGATAGATTTTATGTATATTTTACCACAATAGAGGGGAAAAACGTAGTGGATTAAAGGCACGTAATGACAGTGTTAAAGCTATTACCGAGTGTAAGTAATGCAGTTTTGCCGAGAGAGCATAGGCTTTAGAGGTGGAAAAAGTAAAAGGGTTCTCAGAACATGGTCCCCAGAGCGGCAGCATGTCATCCGCAGCTGTTAGAAATGCAAGTTCTCTGGTCCCTTTTGGATCAGAAACTAGGAGTGGAGCCAGAAATCTGTGTTCAACAAGCCCTCCTAGTGATTCTGATGAGAACCCTTGATCTAGTCTAACCATTGCTTTAAAGAGAAAGGAACCGAGGTACAGAGATGGCATCTGTGTCACAACTCCTCAGTGCATCCTGTGGTCAAATACCAGACTGAGTGACTGGAGGACTGCTGAGCATGGTGACTGGTGAGTAGAGGAGATATAACCAGAGGTCTTGTTAATGCTAACGTGGTATCCTGCTTGTCAGGGTGCAGCAGTAAGCACATGGTAGGTGTTTTCAAAACAAATACAAATAGGTTGACTTTTAAAATCTATCTGGAAAGATTTCACGGAAAAATGGGGCTTAGATTTTAGAGCTCAGTTTCACCACAACTCTTCAGAGTTTTAATTGAGATTTATCACTGTCAACCTTTGTTACTTTCCCAAATAAGTCCTAACTCCTCGTCTCCCATGGGCTCTAATGATATTTCCTTAGGATAAATGTATAGGTTATTTTTAATGAATCCTACTGAATATAAGATTACCTACTTTGCCTGTAATCCCAGCACTCTGAGAGGCCACGGTGAGTGGATAGTTTGAATTCAGGAGTTTGAGACCAGCCTGGGCAACATGGCAAACCCCGTCTCTACTAAAAATAGAAAAATTAGCCAGGCATGGTGTTGCACACCTGTAATCGCAGCTACTTAGGTGGCCGAGGCAGGAGAATTGCTTGAACCCCGAAGGCAGAGACTGCAGTGAGCTGAAATCACACTACTGCACTCCACCCTGGGTGACAGTGAGAGCCTGTCTCAAAAAAAAAAAAAAAAAAAAAAAAAAAAAAAAAGATTGCCTACTTTATAAATGTTTATGTATGTTTTATGAATGCTTCATACACTGGGCAACCCCTCCTCCGTGAACATCGGCTCCTGCGACTCCACCCTCGGGCTTCCTCTGACTACTTCGTCTCTTTTACAGCATCCTATTCCTCTGCCCACATCGTTAATGTTAGGCTTCCCCAAGGTTCCATCTTGGACCCCATTTTCCGTGAGCGTAATCTCACCCATCTCCCCTATTTCAGTTACCATTTATATGATGGTAGCTCTCAAACTGTTTTACTCTTCCTCAGATGTATCCTAGACTGATTTATCCTCTTGCTAACTGGTCTGTTTCTAACATTGCCTTCTGTACACTAAAGTCCCTCAGTGTCACCAGAGTATTTTTGTTTTTAAATTCTAATAGCACGTAATTTAGAAAAAATATAATGTATGAACAAGCATTATCATTAAATATGGGGGAGGAGAGACTACAAGACACCACAAAGAAGCAATTCACCAAACCCAAAATGTGGAACATTCTATAGGACAAATGATGGGGTTTCTTCAACAGATGGAAGGAAGGAGGGAAAACGATGGTGGATAATTTTTTTTTTTTTTTTTTTTTTTGAGACAGAGTCTCCTTCTGTTGCCCAGGCTGGAGTCCAGTGGTGCAATCTTGGCTCGCTGCAACCTCTACCGCCCAGGTTCAAGTGATTCTCCTGCCTCAGCCTCTTGAGTAGCTGGGATTACAGGCATGCATCACCACACGCAGCTAGTTTTGTATTTTGAGTAGAGACAGGGTTTCGCCATGTTGGTCATGCTGGTCTCAAACTCCTGACCTCAGGTGATCCACCCACCTCAGCCTCCCAAAGTGCTGGGATTACAGACGTGAGCCACTGTGCTCGGCCAATAAAAATAAATTTAAGTGACAAACAAAATGCAACATATAAATCTTGTTTAAATCCTCACTCAATCCAGCAATAAAAAGAAATATTTGGGACTATTGGGAAATTTAAATATGGACTACGTATGAAGTAAGGAATTATTACAGATTTTCATAGTTGTAATAAAAGCATCATGATTATGTAAAAAAAGGACTATATGTTAGAAATGCATACTGGTATGTAAATGAGATGAGATTGAACAAATATTAGTAATTGTAACTAGCTATTCAATATTGTTCTTTATATATTTGAAATTTTTCTTCATAAAAAGTAAAAAAATGAGGCTGGATGTGGTGGCTCACGCCTATAATCCCAGCACTTTGGGAGGCCAAGGCAAGTGAATCACAAGGTCAGGAGTTCAAGACCAGCCTGACCAACATGGTGAAACTCCATCTCTACTAAAAATATAAAATATAGCTGGGTATGGTGGTACATCCCTATAATCCCAGCTACTCAAGAGGCTGAGGCAGGAGAATCACTTGAACCTGGGAGGCAGAGGTTGCAGTGAGCCAAGATCACGCCACTGCACTCCAACCTAGCAAGACTCTTGTCTCAAAAAAAAAAAAAAAAAAAAGTAAAAAAAAAGTAAAAAATGAAAGGGCAGGTCAACTAAAATGGAAAAAATAAAAATAAGGGAAAAAAAAAATCTTACTATCCTGGGAATTTTTGTTTACAGAACCAAAGGCTATCTGGTGAAAGTCCTTGACTCCAGCAATCAATCCTGGCAACAAGTCTGAGTTTATCTCATGCACACGTCCTTTGTTTCTCTGCAACACATATGAAGCCCTCAGATGGCTTCCTAAGGACAGGAAGTTGTGGGGGGTTGTTTTTTCTGTTTAAAGCACTGGTTCTTAGCAGCACTACCCTGCAGTGAGACAGCAGAGTCATCCATTGCTGCCATCAAACCACAACTTACCAAGCTAATGGTCAAATTCCCTGTGTCCCATTAATGTTAGTCATAAAGCAGCTAACTACAGTTTTAGATCAATGGAAACCCCTTGCTGGACCATAAACGCTGTCCTTCTGGGGACCATTTGTACCTTTACTATTGTCAAAAACAAGTGAATTAGCATGGCACCTGGCCCCAGTAAGCACTGATGTTTAATTGAACAGACATCCTTGGAAGAAAGGGGCCATGATCATTTGAATGTCACTGAAATTGGTTTAAAAATTGTGCTGAGAAGCCGGGCTCATGGTGCCCCTGTAGTCTCAGTTGCTGGAGAGGCTGAGGGAGGAGGATCCATGGAGCCAAGGAGTTCAAGGCTGCAGTGTGCTATGGAGTGCATATAAATAGCCATTGCACTCCAGCCTGGGCAACATAGCAAGACCCCACCTCTGAAAAAAAAAATTGTGCTAAGAGATTATGGAAACAAGTTCAAGGATAACTTCCCAAAGATACTATTCCTTTTCCAGTCACCAGGATTGTGGTTATTGGGAAAAGTTACACAGATAAAAGCAAGTGCAGGAATAATAGAAGCCCAAAGCATCAAGTCAAAGTAAGATTGGAGTAGGAAAGTTGTGGTTTCCCTCAGACCCTTGTATCACACAGTATTTTTTTTTTCAAAGAGCGACTTTTCCCTACCTTTTTATCCTTCCCCTTTACATTATCTTCAGTGATAGTGCTTGCTAATTCTCAGGAGTCCACAACACTGCAGAATGTCAGGGAGCTAGCAAACTCCAAACCTCTAATTCCTAAGGCTGTGTCGGTGACATGGAATATACCATGTCTGTGACATGTAATATACCGGTCCCTACATGTGCCCTCCTTTGTCTAGAAGTGAAACTTTAGTAAATGTTGACATTTAATTTTCCAGAGTGTTAATGAGTAGTTTCTAATTTTAAGCTCCTACCCCATCTTAATACGAGAATTAGTGAAATAAATCACATTAAGCCATTTTTTAATTTTGGGGACAAAGACAGGATGAAAACATGAGGTATTGCTACTTGAATTGGTAAACACCTGGGAGGCAGATGTTGCAGTGAGCCGAGGTCACGCCTCTGCACTCCAGCCAGGGTGACAGAGCCAGACTGTCTCAAAATAAATAAACAAATAAAAATTAAAAATGAAAGGGCGAAAACCTTGTTTCTTGTTAAATCTTTTTTCTTGTAGGAGTTTTGAGGCCAAAGACCATAATGAAACAAACTCAGGAGCTTATTTCGAGAGAATACTGTCCCTGTCCCACACCTGTCCTTACTACTTTGTTTTGTGTGCTATTGTAAGCTCCTCGACCATCTGACCAAGACAGTTTCAGCTATTTGGCTTTATCCATTCTCATTTAGTGTGCAATGCTATGGCTGCAACATTGTGAAATCAATTCCAAGAAGTCACAAAGCAAGAATTTGATGTGAAGGGATGTCCCTCATTTAGAGTTCCCTTCAGGATAAGATACTGGAGGTTTCATTGCAGGGAATTCTAGAGAGAAAACAATAGGAGGATGAGGGATTATGAGGTTGGTTTTTTTTTTTTTTCCTCCTAAAGAAAACTGTCAATAAAGGAACCTGTTGACAGTGTAAAGCAGTGCTTCTCTCTGGGGCCAAGGCCAGAGCTGTGGACACCTTATCCAACTCATCCTCATCCTCTTCCTCTGATAACACCCCTACCAGTGCTGATAAAGTCTTTCTCATGAGAGCCTAGAGGCCTTTAAAAAAAAAAAAAGTGCTTGAAAGAGAAGGGGACAAAGGAACACCAGTATTAAGAAGATTTTCCAGTGTGTTTCTGGCGGTTGGTCCAGAAGGATGACTCCGTTTCTGCTTCTCATCTGCCTCTTCATCACAGGCACCTCCATGTCGCCCGTGGGTGAGTGTCATGTCAAGAACTTGGGACGATGCACTTTTTGTTGTGGCAATTTGTTATGATGTACAGATGATTAAGAACTAGATTCCAGTACCTTAAATGCTAGCTCTAGAAATGTGTAATAAAAGTACCTGGTAACCCTTGAAAATAGATTTCCAGAGAATTTCTGTTACAGCTTCCATTTAGCCTCTTGCCTGGACATCCAAAATTTCCATGGATCTGCCATATCCCACTGCTTTCCACTAGCTAAATATTTCCTGGAGTATGTGTAAAAAGAATTCTAACTTCTTTGTGTTCTAGGCACTTTTATAGTTCCAACTGGAAGAGAAAAAAAAAAAAGATTTTTTAAGTTGAGTGTAGAGTTTTTCTTTAATGAAGGCAAGGGACTGAAAGGTCTGTTGCCATGAGGGACACAGATCTGGATAAACCAAACTCGTTAGTCTTTATATCTGAAAATAAGACTTTTTGCACAGATTGAGTGAATCCTAAGTTGTCTCTGTCCTCAGGCTTGATGCAAAAGTGGCCAACCAGGCAAAGAAAAGTTTCAGTTCCAGTTACTAACAGATTTCTCTCTTGCCTCTTTTTCTAGTAGAATATAAGTGGTAACTGGAAGAGCAGGTGGGAGGTGAGATGGAGAGAACCATCCTTGACACTTTTGAGTAGCTTGGTATTTAGTAGCTCGGTATAAACCAGTTAGCCCTGGATTATTTTTTTATGGTAACTTGGGCCTTGCTCTAGCACCTTAAAGGATACACATTAAAAAATAGGCTTGGGGCTGGACGCAGTGGCTCATACCTATAACCTCAGCACTTTGGAAGGTCAAGGCTGGTGGATCACCTGAGGTCAAGAGTTCGAGACCAGCCTGGCCAACATGATGAAACCCCATCTCTACTAAAAATATCAAACCAAAAAAAAAATTCTCTGGGCATAGTGTCGCATGTCTGTAATTCCACCTACTTGGGAGGCCGAGCGGGGAGAATCACTTGAACCCGGAATATGGAGGTTACCCTGAGCTGAGTTCACACCACTGTACTCCAGCCTGGGCAAGAGAGGGAGACTCCATCTCAAAAAAAAAAAAAGAAAACTGACTTGAGATCCTAAGGAGACCTGACACCTCAATGTAATGTGGGATCCTGGATGGGATCCCGGAACAGAAAGATATAGGTAGAAACTAAGGAAGTCTGAATAAATGTGAGCATGAGTTAATAATAAGGTATCAGCAGTGGTTCATTAATGCAACAAAGGTACCATGCTAATGTATGGCTAAAGGTAATGTGCCATAACAAGGGAAGCTGGGTGTGGCATATATGGCATCTCTTTTGTCTATCATCTCAACTGTGCTGTAAACCCAAAACTGCTCAAAAAATATGCTCCAGCTACCTGTCATTAATCACCTCATATCTGCTGCCAGTAACCCAAGGGTCACTCAGAAAGTTGTCCTCCCAAAAATCTCCATTCCCCTTTCTTTCCATCTATTCTCCCTCTAGTACCTCCTGTATCCCCCGTTCTTTTTATTACCCTCACCCTTCCCAGACTTTTCTCTCCCACCCCCAGCACACAGCATGTCAAGGATGGTATTTGGCTCAATGACAGAAGCAAGATAAACAGGGAATTTTAGGGGCTGGGGTTGGTGCTTACCCTGGGAGGAGAGGGGAAGTGAGAGAAGAAGGAAAACGAGGAATGGGGAAGGGAGAAGCAAAGCAGGGCGATGAGGGAGGAGGATGGAAAAGGAGGGAGCAGGAAAGAGGGGGTGCTTCTCAATCAAGCTCAGGCACAGGGTTCCAGGGGGCTGAGATTCAGGGGTGGCTCTCTGTAGGACCTGGAGGGTTGGAGGACACAGCCTTGGGGCGAAAGGGTGGGGATACAGACATCAGTTCTCTGCCCTTGGTCCTGCATGGTCCTGGTGGAAGAAGCCAGAGGGACGCTGGCTAGCGGGCCTGTTAGCAAACCGTTGAGCAGCTTCTGGTAGGCCAGGAAGGAGCCCACAGGGCTATTCTTTTTGAAGCCGTACCACTGAGAAGTATAGATCAGCAGTTTAGGATGAATGTGCACAATACCAGATTCTGTGCTTCACACTGAGATTGAAAACAGGATATAAGACCAGGGGCCAGGCTATTAGATTAGACTGCTGCCTTCAAAGTGGGTACAGTGGGATGGGTACATTTAGTGTCAGAAAGTATTGGATGGTTAACTTTTAAAAACATATATGTATTATTTAATTAGGTTACAGAAGATGGTAGATAAATTTCTCCTCCTCATGCCCTATCTCCTCTGCAGCAGGGAAGGAAGTGAACTTTTAGTAAACAGCCCAAGAAATGACATTTAACTTGAAGGAAAAACTTTATAAATCAGGAAATAGTTACTGAGAGAGGTTTAGGAGTTTCTGCAGAAGCCATTAAAAGTTGAGTATCTAACCATTTCTTATAAAATTAGAGACAGGGAGAGGAACCAAATATTTCTGTGACTATAATCACCTGTGAAATTACTCTGGAAACCTTGCTTGTAAGAAAAAGCCACAGCTGGGAGAGCAGAGGAAGAAATTTGTCCCTTTTGAGGGGAGAGAGAATGTGAGGATATTTCTTCCCCTTAAAGGCTTGTGGTGCAGGGCTCAGCTGAGATACATAAGGGACATTTTAAAGAAAGTGGGTTGCTTTCGAGAAAATGCAATATCCCACTTTTTTCTTGTCTCAAATTGCCATATTTTCTTAGGGGCCATGAGCAATGGGCTACACCTTTCTCTACGTGTGACTGAAGTTTAGAGAGTAAACTTAACTTTGAAATGTAGATAATGTAGATTAGAAAAATCTGAAGTATATTCTAGACAAGTTAGATTTAGTGATCATGGCCCATTCATATTTAATTGTTGTGTACTATTTGCTAATACTGAATTCCCTGCCCACAAAATATATTGGCCCTAATGTGAATTCCTTGCCTATGGTATCAGTTACGTAAGTCAACCTCTGTGCATTAAGAAGGATAATATAGTACTCTCTGGCCAATGCTCCTTTCTAGAATTTCTTAGTTTCATAGATTCTTCTAAGGACAATTTACCTACATTAATTCACTAATTAGTTTCCCTGGAGTTAAGGGAAGCAATGAGAATATTGGAGATATTGGTGTCTTTAGTCATTAAAATGTTCTTTTTCTATCTGTCTGTCTATCTATCTATCTATCTATCTATCTATCTATTTATTTGAGATGGAGTTTCACTCTCATTGCCCAAGCTGGAGTGCAATGGCTTGGTCTCGGCTCACTGCAACCCCCAGCCTCCCAAGTTCAATTGATTCTCCTGCCTCAGCCTCCCAAGTAGCTGGGATTACAGGCACGTGCCACCATGCCTGGATAATTTTTTGTATTTTTAGTAGAGACTGGGTTTCACCATGTTGACCAGGCTGGTCTTGAGCTCCTGACCTCAGGTGATCTACCTGCCTTGGCCTCCCAAAGTGTTGGGATTACAGGCGTGAGCCACCATGCCCGACCAGAATGTTATTTTTCAAAGTCTTCACAACATGCAATGAAATGTTTTGGATGAGATATTTGTCCTTGTAATTTATGCACTAAAAATATATGCCTGAAAAACTTTGCTGTATACAGCTAGGATAATAATGCCATGGTTAACTGTGAATACACAGGATTCTTGATATTTTCAATAAGCTGGTAGAATATATACCAGAATTTACTTTGAGAATATTCCTGGTAACTACGTGCTATTATACTGTGTATTTCAAAGTAGGTAACACATGCCTGAGGTCTTTTCCTTTTTAGTGGAATGAGCCTTACACATTCCTTATCAAGTCAAACTTTCTAGTAATGCAAAATTTCACCTATAATCTTTACAAATGGCCAGCCAAATGCTCTTTTGAAAATTTCCAAGGATTGGAAGCTAACTGCACAGTGACACAGCCTCTCCTATGACTGGATAACTGAACTGAAATATGCTTTCCTACTATTTGTTCTTGTTCTTGTAACAGAATAGCTAATTTCTGTTCCACAAGCCTATTACAGATTTTTTAAAACCAATATGCATTTTCTTCAGTCTTCTTTTTCCCAAACCATAATTCTCAACTTCTCCAGTAAATAATTTTTAGGACCCCTTCTAAGTTCAATCAACTTTCTCTGAACAAGTTTGTCAATTACTTTTACAAAATACAGTCTCTGGCTGAGAGCTGGGTTCATGCCTGTAATCCCAGCACTTTGGGAGGCTGAGGCAGGAGGATCACTTGAGCCCAGGAGTTCAGGACCAGCCTGGGCAAGATGGCGAAACCCTCTCTCTACCAAAAAAAAAAAGAAAGAAAGAAAGAAAACAAAAATTAGCCAGATGTGGTGGCATGGGCCTGTTGTCCCAGCTACTTCAGAGGCTGAGTGGGGAGGATCGCTTGAGCCCAGGAGGCAGAAGTTGCAGTAAGCCATGATTATACCACTGCACTCCAGCCAGGGCGACAGAGGCAGACCCTATCTCAAAAACAAACAATAACAATAATAATACAATCTCCAGTTATGAATGAAATACTCAGAATATGGTCTGACTCATTCAGAGTTCAATGAGTCTTTAATCCTAACCTCCCTTGGTCTGAATAACTATCCTTCTATCAAATAATTACTCTGGATAAAAATTTAATTCAATGCTAACACTAAACTTTAGGTTTGAAATGCTTTTGAAATAGGTATTTATGCAACATGTTTAAATCAACTTGAGGAACCTTAAACAGCTATTTTTTGCAACCTTAACTAATTTGTCTCTTGATTCAAAAACATTTAAATGCAAGACCAAGAAGGTGGACTTGGGTTGTTGGTGCTGTGATTTGAAACACTCCAGGTACTCTAAGGTATCTTTTTCATTTCCAGCCCTAGATCCTTGTTCTGCTTACATCAGCCTGAATGAGCCCTGGAGGAACACTGACCACCAATTGGATGAATCTCAAGGTCCTCCTCTGTGTGACAACCATGTGGATGGGGAGTGGTACCGCTTCACGGGCATGGCAGGAGATGCTATGCCCACCTTCTGCATACCAGAAAACCACTGTGGAACCCATGCACCTGTCTGGCTCAATGGCAACCACCCCCTAGAAGGTGATGGCATTGTGCAACGTCAGGCTTGTGCCAGCTTCAATGGGAACTGCTGCCTCTGGAATACCACAGTGGAGGTCAAGTCTTGCCCCGGAGGCTACTATGTGTATCGTCTGACCAAGCCCAGTGTCTGCTTCCATGTCTACTGTGGTCGTGAGTACCTTCCCTGTGCTCTTATTCTCTGCCAACAAGACCATGGGTGAAGTCCAAAAGTGCCACTTATATGAAATGCAGTTACAGTGACAACTATATCTCAGTCTGAACAACATTGATGTGGGGCCAAAGATACCTCTAGATTGTGATTTCTGCTATCTCAGAAGTTCTTAGAACTTCTGAAAAATTCCTGAAGAAATAGGAGAAAGAAGCTATGACTTTGTTTAGTTCTTTTTAATTTTATCTGAATTCCATTCAAACAAAACATTAGAAAATGAAACATTGATTTAGGTTCTCTAAATAGTGAACTTCCAGCTTTTTTGAGTATGGAGAACACTCTTTTAAGATCTCTATTTTGATTAATAGATAGGTAGTCAGACATCCATATGGTTGGATTGTGTTTAGTGTCCAAAGATTTTTTTTAATGATATATAATGGGAAGAAGCACTTTATGTCAGTAATACTTTTAATTTCTGTGTTATTAATCCAATCAATGTCTGTATGCATTTTAAAAATAGAGCACTGGAAGAGCAGAACATAACACTTTTCTAGTCTATAGCTCATATGCGGTGAGGTTTTAGATTTGCAGAAACTCTAGGGCCACTCATGGGCCTATGGATCTGAAGTTGGGAATCACTGATCTAGATGACAGAAGATGCCCTAGTTTTTTGTTTTCCATTGGGTTATATAAACCCTGAACAATGAGAATTCCCTCGATGGTGTCTGGAAACTCATCCCCCCAGGCTGCATTTATGAGGCTCTCTCAAGAAGGAGAGGGTCAGCGGTATGCAATGGCTCATGCCTATAGTGCCAGTTACTTGGGAGGCCAAGGTGGGAGGATTGCTTGTGCCCAGGAGTTCAATGCCAGCCTGGGCAACATAGGGTGACCATCCCCCTATCTCTAAAAAGAATGAAAAAGAGAGTGTCCTCTGGTCTCCTCCTCTCATGAAAGATAATCTTTATCCTTCCGTAGATTTTTATGACATCTGCGACGAGGACTGCCATGACAGCTGCTCAGATACCGGCGAGTGCACCTGCGCTCCAGGAACCGTGCTAGGCCCTGACAGGCAGACATGCTTCGGTAAGAAACTCAACATAAGGTAGAAACAGGCTATTAGGATCGAAAAGAGAAATCAAAAACTCTTTCTGCCTCAGAGCACCATTTTTTTCCCAGTTTGTGTCTTCAAACACTTGGAATGGTGTTTGCTTTTTAGTTTATGCCTAGACTGAAAGCCCCATGCCAAATTTGTATCATGATTAGGGACAGTGGAGAATTGTGCCCTCTACTAGAGTTGCTACAGGTGGCCATGGAGCACTTGAAATGTGGCTAGTGTGACTGAAAAACTGAATTTTAATTTTATTTGATTTGAATTTTAAAACTGATGTTTGGCCAGGCACGGTGGCTCATGTCTGTAATCCCAGCACTTTCGGAGGCTGAGGCAGACAGATGGCTTCAGCCTAGGAGTTCGAGACCAGCCTGGGAAACAAAGAAAGACTTCATCTCTACAAAAAAAATATGAAAATTATCTGGATATGATGGCATGTACCCATAGTCCCAGTTCCTTAGGAGGCTGGGGTGGGAGGATCACTTGAGCCTAGGAGTTCAAGGTTACAATGAGCTGTGGTTATACCACTGCTCTCTAGCCTGGGTGACAAAGCAAGACTCTGTCTCTAAAAATAGTATGTTTAATACTGGTTATATATCAAAGTGAAAATATTTTGCATATAATTGGGTTATATAAAATATATTATTAAAATTAATTTTCTTTTTTAAAAATTTTAATGTGGGGCTGGGCATGGTGGCTCACACCTGTAATCCCAGCACTTTGGGAGGCCGAGGCAGGTGGATCACGAGGTCAGGAGATCGAGACCATCCTGGTCAACATGGTGAAACCCCATCTCTACTAAAAATACAAAAAATTAGCTGGGCATGGTGGCGCATGCCTGTAATCCCAGCTACTCGGGAGGCTGAGGCAGGAGAATTGCCTGAACCCAGGAGGCGGAGGTTGCGGTGAGCCAAGATTGCGCCATTGCACTCCAGCCTGGGTAACAAGAGTGAAACTCCGTCTCAATTAAAAAAAAAAAAAATTTAATGTGACTACTAAAATATTTTAAATTAAATATATAACTTGCTTTATATTTCTGTTGGACAGCACTGGTCTAGAATAATCTAAGGACTTATTCCTCTAGCTTCACTGTTATAATTTTGGTTGTTCTGAGCCGCAAGAAATGTGAGTGAGATTGTCTATAGGAAATCCAGAATTGTTGAATTGTGTATTATGTTGTCTATAACTGGAAGAGAACAGAGATGAAAATCTCAAGATTGAAGATCATCTCTCTTTCTCTTTAAGGTTATGAACCTTTTTGGATTCAGACTCAAATAGATTTGAAACAAATCTAGAGAGAAAGGGAAAGATTGCCTTACCCTGGTCCCCCCAAGAAGAACAGTAACAGGTCAAGATCGAGGTAGGAGATTAAAGTGAAAGGAGCATGAAAGGCTTATTGGTTTTTGTTTATTTGTTTGTTTGTTTTTGAGACAGGGTCACACTCTGTTGCCCAGGCTGAAGTGCAGTGGTGTGATAGCTCACTGAGGTTTCGACATCCTGGGCCCAAGTGGCTTCTTGTTTTAGAAAAAATTTTTCTCTTCAATCTCTTAAGTGAGCCAGGTGCAGTGACTCATGCCTGTAATACCAGTGCTTTGGGAGGACGAAGCAAGAGGACTGCTTGAGGCCAGGAGTTTGAGACTAGCTTGGGCAACATAGTGAGACCCCATCTCTATAAAATAAAAATAAATTAGCCAGGTGTGGTGGCAGTAGCTGTAGTCTCAGCTGAGAGGTGGGAGGATTGCTTAAGCCCAGGAATTTAAGACTTCAGTGAGCTCTGATTGCGTCACTGCACTCCAGCCTGAGTGAAAGAGCAAGACCCTGTCTCTAAAAAAAAAAATTAAGAAATCAATAAATAAAGCTCCTAAATGAACTCACTGACCATCCTGTGGAGCATGTTTAGGCCCTGCCATAGGAGTTGTTGGGGATCTCATGTGGTTGATTTTGAGTATGTGATTTAATGCTAAATGACTTGGGGTAGGGGCGATAGTGGTTCTTGAAGTCTCCTCCTACCCTCATATATTTCCGTTCAAAACTATTTGGCTTTTTTTGGTTTATTCATTTCTTTGCTTTTGTTTTAATGTAACTTTTAAATAGGTAATACATTTAAGTGGTTCCCAAATTAAACAACATAAAAAGGTATACAGCAAACTGTCCAGCTCTCAGTCACCTTCTTGGTCCATTTCCCTCTTCCCCAACTCCATCCCAAGGAAGCAGTTATATTATTTTCTTATGTGTGCTGCTTCCAGGGTTTCTATGGGCAGATTTAAAAATGAATACATGTACATATATTAGCCTGTTCTCATGCTGCTAATAAAGACATATTCAAGCCTGGATTTATAAAGGAAATTTATGATGTAAAGAGGTTTAATTGACTCACAGTTCCACATAGCTAGGGAGGCCTCACAATCATGGCAGAAGGTGAATCAGGAGCAAAGTCACTTCTTACATGGTGGCAAGCAAGAGAGCTTGTTCAGGGGAACTCCCATTTATAAAACCATCAGATCTCATGAGACTTACTCACTACCATGAGAACAGTACAGGGGAAACTACGCCCAGAATACAGTTATCTCCTCCTGGCCCCACCCTTGTCACGTGGGGATTATTACAATTCAAGGTGAGATTTGGGTGGAGACACAGCCAAATCATATCAATATGTTTACTTATTGGTGAATTTTAAACATTAAATGTAGCATATCATATACATTTCTTCCTTAATTTATCTTAGACATGTTTGTCTATCAAAGCCCCCAGTTCCTGTGTGGGGTCTGTGGGATTTTAGGGAGATTGTGAATCCTCTGAAACTATAGACAGAGTTTTGTGTTTGTAAGCATGTGTCAATTTTCCTTTAGTTTTTATTTAAACATAATAATTTTAATGATTTGTTTTAAACTATATAATTTTTTCAGGGAGCATACAACAAAATAATATAACAGAAACTCATATACCTATATTTAACTATAGTTCACTTTTACTTCCTTTTTTTTGTTTGTTTGTTTTTTGGTTATTTGGGTTTTTTTGAGATGGCGTTTCACTCTTGTTGCCCAGGCTGGAGTGTGATGGCACAATCTCGGCTCGCTGCAACCTCCACCTCCTGGGTTCAAGTGATTCTCTTGCCTCAGCCTCCCAAGTAGCTGGGATTACAGGTGCATGCCACCACGCCCAGCTAATTTTTTGTATTTTTGGTAGAGACAGCATTTCACCATGTTGGCCAGGCTGGTCTTGAACTCCTAAAACTTGCCTCAGCCTCCCAAAGTGCTGGGATTATAGGCATGAGTCAACACACCCAGCCCTTTTTCGTTTAAATAAAATTTTGTAGATACAAGTAAAGCCATCCCATTCCATCCTGCTTTCTTCTCTCTTCCTCCAGAAGTGATCATTGTTTTAAAGTTAGCATATGATCTTCTGGTCCCATTTTTATGCTTTTATTATTTATGTATGTACCTATAACAATAGATAGCATTGTTTTGTGTGTTCTTAGAATTAACATAAAAATCATACCTTACCAAGTGCGTGAGATTTTCTCTAGCAGGTACCCATAAGAATGGAACTGCTGGGGCATAGAGTATCTGTCTTCATTGGCTATAACAATAAACCCCCAAATAATTATGTCTTAAATAAGTAGAAGTTTATTTCTCTCTCATATTAAAAAAAAAAAATCAGTCCAAGATAATCAGTCCAGGCTTGGAATGGAGGCTTCTAAGGGACCCACCCAAGCATAGGTTTCACCACGTCCATATCCGGGAAGGCTGTGAGCCTCTAACCATCTACTTTCCAGGCAGTATAATGAGGAAAGGGAAAGAAGGGGTCCTGATAAAGATTCTTAATATTATCAACTACATTTTGCATTTCTACAAGTTCTACGTGTTTGTTTTCGTGTGTTTTCAGTTCTGCCTTATCTTTTTACACACTGATTATGGTTATTATCCTTTCTTTTATCTTTTTACTAATTCTTTAAATACTTGTATTATGGATTTTTCTGGACAATTCTGTTACTTCCAGTTCAGAGCCTCCAACCAACACTCTCTCACAATGGATCATTCCTCATGTAAGTGTCTTGCAGCAAACCATCTTCTGTTGTGGTTGTTTTTCTGTAGGATGCCACTCTTGTCATCTGATATCCTTGCCTGTTTAGTGTTGCCATAAAGGAATACCTGAGTCTGGGTAATTTATAAAGAAAATGGGTTTGTTTGGTTTATGATGCTGCTGGCTGGGAGACTGAGCATCTGGTGAGGGCCTCAGGCTGCTTCCACTCATGGAGGAAGGTGAAGGGTGCTGGCATGTACATCTCATGGCAAGAAAGGAAGTGAAAGTGAGAAGGGGGAGGTGGCAGCCTCCTTTAAACATACTGAGACTAATCTAATGGAGCAAGAACTCACTCATTTCTGCAAAGATAGCACCAAGCCATTCACAGGGGATCTGCCTCCAAGACCTGAACACCTCCTATTAGGGCTCACCTCCCACACTGAGATCAAATCTCAATATGAGGCCCAGCACGGTAGCTCACGCCTGTAATCCCAGCACTCTGGGAGGCTGAGGCAGGTGGATCATGTGAGAGCAGGAGTTCATGATCAGCCTGGCCAACATGGTGAAACCCTGTCTACTAAAAATACAGAAATTAGCCAGACATGGTGGCACACGCCTGTAATCCCAGCTACTCGGAAGGCTGAGGCAGGACAATCTCCTGAACCTGGGAGGCAGAGGTTGCAGTGAGCTAGTATCGCACCACTGCACTCCAGTCTGGGCAACAGAGACTCTGTTTCAAAAAAAAAAAAAAAAAAAAAAAAAAAAAAATCTCAATCTCACTATGAAATTTGGAGGGGTCAAATATCCAAACCATAGCACGTGGTTTGAGGAAGTTTTACACAGAGCACTTTTTCAAATGCTCCCGTTGGCATCACAAATGCTTTATCAGACCAGGCCAAATTTTTCATCATTCAAGATTCCCCATACCATGTGTGAAGTATAAAACCATACTTCAGCCGGGCGCGGTGGCTCAAGCCTGTAATCCCAGCACTTTGGGAGGCCGAGGCGGGTGGATCACGAGGTCGAGAGATCGAGACCATCCTGGTCAACATGGTGAAACCCCGTCTCTACTAAAAATACAAAAAAAACTAGCTGGGCGTGGTGGCGCGTGCCTGTAATCCCAGCTACTCAGGAGGCTGAGGCAGGAGAATTGCCTGAACCCAGGAGGCGGAGGTTGCGGTGAGCTGAGATCGCGCCATTGCACTCCAGCCTGGGTAACAAGAGCAAAACTCCGTCTCAAAAAAAAAAAAAAAAAAAAAAACCATACTTCAGGCCGGGTGTGGTGGCTCACTCCTGTAAACCCAACTTTGGGAGACTGAGGCAGGTAGATCACAAGGTCAGGAGTTTGAGGCCAGCCTGGCCAATATGGTGAAACCGCGTCTCTACTAAAAACACAAAAATTAGCCGGACACGGCAGTGGCTGCCTGTAATCCCAGCCTGTACTCGGGAGGCTGAGGCAGGAGAAGAGAATTGCTGTTATTCCCGAGGGCCATGACAAATTTAACTCCCGGCTTCCTTTTCCTTGTTTGTAGAAAGAAAGGTGTAGAATTTGCTGTCAACTGTGCATTTTTTACCACAAGAGTCCATACCCTTCATCAGATTCTTTGAAAGGTTAGCAATCATTGCTTAAGTAGAATGTGAGAATATACTAATTTAAAAAACAGATTTTGAGGGTAATTGTTCATGTTATAAAAGAAAATTGCCTCATAAAATATTTTATCAGCTCTTTCCTTCTGTAATATAAGCTCCTTCATGACTTAAAACAATTTACTTTGTAAGTTTGTATTTATTTAGCAACTTCTCAGGAACTCATTGGAGAAAGTGAAATTCACCAGTACAAATGAGTAGGTGTACCCAGGACACAAAAGGAACTTCATTTTCCCATAGTTTTTTCCTGAAGAGAAGGGAATTGGCAAGCAATTAGGTACCTTCCAGTCAGCAAAAGGCAGATTGGACCAATAATGTGGTTCAGGAGATCAGGTGGATGGAAGTGATGATACTGGATCACAGGGGAGCTGGGTGGTGGAAGGTGCATCAACAGGATCTGAAAAGATGTGGAAATTCTGTCCGGGGGCTTGGGAAAAGGCTGAGTCGCTCAGCAGTATGGAAATGGTGTGGTTTCTCTTCTGCAGATGAAAATGAATGTGAGCAAAACAATGGTGGCTGCAGTGAGATCTGTGTGAACCTCAAAAACTCCTACCGCTGTGAGTGTGGAGTTGGCCGTGTGCTAAGAAGTGATGGCAAGACTTGTGAAGGTGAGAATGGGCAAGAGGGGACCCAAATCGAGAGCTCAAGGGAAGCCACTGGCTTATTCTCTGATGTTCAGGAAACTGTCTTAGAACCTGAAGAGAGCAACAGTTTGGCTGTGCAAAGAAATGAAATAAGCGGTTCATCAACACTGAGAATGCTCACACTGGACAGAATTGTGTGCTGATTTTGTCTCTAGGATTTAAGGGGAGGGAATTTTGCAAGAGGCAGAAAGTCACATTTTCATGAGAGAAATAAAAATAGGGTGTTCTGGCCAAGTGCCTGAAATCACAGCACTTTGGGATGCTGAGAAGTTTGAGACCAGCCTGAGCAACATAGTAAGACACTATCTCTACAAAAAATTAAAAAATAAAAATTAGCTGGGCATGGTGGTGGCATGCTTGTAGTCCCAGCCACTCAGAAGGCTGAGGCGGTAGGATTACTCAAGCCCAAGAGTGAGCTGTGATTGCACTACTGCACTCCAGCCTGGGCAACAGATAGAAAGTATCTCAAAAAAAAAAAAAAAATGAGTGGGGATATTCGGCATTTCTCAAACTTTAAAATGTGCCTATGAATCACTTAGGATCTTCTCAAAATGCAGATTCTGATATAGCAGGTCTGAGATCAGGTCAAGATATTACATTTCTAAATAACTTCTAGGAGTTACCTATACTGCCGGTCCAAGGAGCACACCTGGACTGGCCAGGTAATAGAGGCAGTAGCATAACCACTGGCCGACAGCTGTGTTTCCCCAACTTCCCTGCTGCTGAGAAGCACCTGGGGGCTTTTACGCTCAGCCCCTCCCAACCTTCTCCTGGAGCCTCTGCTTTAGAGGAGCTAAAGTGAGGCCTTGGGGTTTGTGTTTTTAACAAGTTCCACGGGTGATTTTTATCATCTTGGAAGTTTGAGAAACTGGTTTACATGAAACCATTTCCTCTCCTCCCTATATGCTTTGTGTTTATGGAAGATGAATACAGTTTGGGGTGACAAATTTAAAAATCTATTTTAATTATTTTATTTTACTTTTAAATCTATTTTTAATAGCAGACATTTTATAGGACTATACATTTTATATAACTAATAACAAAAAAGAACTCATAATGTAGATCAAATCATTAAAATAAAAATTGCCTACCATTATTATATGAAACTTAGATAATATCCCTTCTCTAAGGCACATTTACCCTTGCAAATTGTCACTACTAAAATTCCATCACTTCGGCCAGGCACGGTGGCTCATGCCTGTAATCCCAGCACTTTGGGAGGCTGAGGCAGGTGGATCACTTGAAGTCAGGAGTTTGTGACCAGCCTGGCCAACATGGTGAAACCCCGTCTTTACTAAAAATACAAAAATTAGCCAGGCATGGTAGCAGGCGCCTGTAATCTCAACTACTCGGGAGGCTGAGGCAGGAGGATCGCTTGAACCTGGGAGGTGGTGGTTATGGTGAACAGAGATTCCGTCATTGCACTCCAGCCTGGGCAACAAGAGCAAAACTCTGTCTCAAAAAATAACAATAATAATAAAATAAAATAAAAATACTACCCCAAAAGGAAAAATTATGGCTAGTGCCCACATTTTATTTCATGCAACAAACTTTGCATTATTAACTGAGAGACCACTAACCAGAATATTAAATTACTGTTCCTTATAATAAGACTAAATGTATTTTAAACTTTATTGAATAGAGGTAACATCCAGAGTCCTCCTTAAATCGTAATTTTATGTAATAATCTTTGCATATGTGAATGTTAATAAAATGTTCCATAAAAACATTTATAATTATTTATGAGCACTTTATTGGAAAGATTACAGTTAATCCTCATATAATCTTAAAACCTAATAACCATAACTGAAAAAATATTTTAGCAGAAGATGAAAATGGGTAGTTTTTCAACCCTCACCCTGCTCCCTTCTCCTGCTTTTTGGAGTTCCCAGTGTCTTTTTTTTTTTTTTCTTTTTTTTGAGACAGGGTCTCACTCTGTCACCCAGGGTAGAGTACAGTCAGGCCATCTTGGGTCACTGTAGTCTCTGCCTCCCTGGGCTCAAGTTATCCTCCCACCTCAGCCTCTAGAGAAGCTGGGACTATAGGCATGTGCCACCACACCCAGCTAATTTTTGTATTTTTGTAGAAACAGGGTTTCACCATGTTGGCCAGGCTGGTCTCAAACTCCTGAACTCAAGCAATCTGTCTGCCTCGGTTTCCCAAAGTGTTGGGATTACAGGCGTGAGCCACTGTACGAGGCTCCTGGTGTCTATTTTTATATAGTTTATGTTTGTCCCATCTTTATGTCTGTGTGTACCCATTGTTTAGCTCCCACTTACAAGTGAGAACATGCAGTATTTTTCTGTTTCTGCATTAATTCAGGTCTTGTTAGTTTTTAAGTAATTTTTATTGTTTTGTTTTACTTATTTTTAATTTATGATTATTAATTTTTTTTTGAAACAGAGTCTCACTTTGTTGCCCAAGCTAGAGTGCGGTGTGGTGATCTCGGCTCACCACAGCCTATGCCTCCCAGGTCAAGTGATTCTTCTGCCTCAACCTCCTAAGTAGCTGGGATTACAAGTGCCGTCTACCATGCCCGGCTTTTTTTTTTTTTTTTTTTTTTTTTTTGTATTTTTAGTAGAGACTGGATTTCACCATGTTGTCCAGGCTGGTTTTGAACTCCTGACCTCATGCAATCCGCCTGCCTTGGCCCCCACAAAGTGCTGGAATTACGGGTGTGAGCTACAGCACCCAGCCTGTTTTGTTTTATCATAAATGTGTAGAAGAAAATAAAAAGAAGCAGGAGAAAAATAATTAAAATGACCCACAATCCATTTGCCAGATGTATCCATTCTAAACATTTTGGTTTATCTTCCTGAGAAACTTAAATATTTTTAGCTAATTTAAATTTTCAGTTTATTTTATACTTTGCATTTTTAGACCTGGAAATATTCTGAGTGAACCTTTAGTGCAACCTCTTCATTTTACAAATATTGAAATTGTGACTCAGAGAAATAAAATGACTTAAGGAAGGTAATTTTTAAGGAAAAAAGTGCTATTAATATTCATTTTAACATCTTATAGCATATTTTTGTGCTTTCTTCTATAGTATTATATATAATTTTCAGCCATTTCAAAAGCCCCTAGGTGTGCTTTTATCCTTTAAGAATATACAGATATGAAAACTGGTGATACTTAATCTCTTTAAAGTCTTGCAAAGAGTGATTCATTGCCACATTTTTCTCTGTATACATTTCACAAAAACTAATTCATCCTAAGTTAATTATTGATGTTCCAAATAACTACTTTTTTAAAACTATTATTGAACTGAGAGAGTTATAGCTGTAACTGAAAATCAGCTTTTGTCTTTCGCTCAGCATCTCAGATGATTTGAAAACATTCCCTTTCATTATTTTAACCTAGGACAGGGGTCAGCAAACTTTTCTCCAAAGGTCAGATGGTAAATACTTTAGGCTTTGTGGACCGTACAGAATCTGTAGAAACTACTCAACTCTGTTCTTGTAGTGAGAAAGTGGCCATATAGGTAAACGAATGCACATGGCTATATGCCAACAAAACTTTATTTGTAATAATGTGTAGTGGATTAGAGTTTGACAACCTCTGACCTAGAAGGTAATGTCCAAGTCCCACAAAAGTCATTTTTTTTCCGTTAAATTCAAAATCATCTTGTAGATTCTTTAGTTTTCAAAGGAATATTTTTCCCTTTTGGGAAAAATAGTTGGCTTGAATTTGCTTTTTGAACATGCAAAACATTAAAAAAGGAAACTTAAACAAAACCATCTCATGAAAGGACTGTCACCAGGGTTTGGTTGAGTGGACTCAGCATGTTGTCCAGGCCTCATTTTTATAGCGTGCTGTCAGCCCAAAGCCCTTTACCCCCAGTGCTCTTGTCCTAGATATTTGAGGAAAGGGTCAGGTGACCCAGCCAGTCCACACAATAAGTCGGATCCATCCAGCCAGTCCGGGTGAATTTATATTCTGTCAGTCCCTTTTACATCAATAGTGCTCTATAAAATGTCAAATGGAGTGCGTTAAATGTTACAGCAATTAAGAAATGACTTTTGGCTAACCATGAGAAAAGCATTAGACAAACCCAAACTGAAGGACATGCTGCAAAATTCCTGACCAGTTTAATTGGGTAGAGTTATGGATGTTGGAAGATCAGTCTCTGTAGCTATGCTATTTCATAAACATTCTCTGAGGTCTTGCCTGCATGTCTCAGTCACTAGGTTAGGCACCAGGGATGCTGTCATAAGTTAAGTATAATCCCTGATGCGAAGTGCCAGAATCCTTGGGTAGAGGATTGCGAGAGGATTTTATTTTCTGTTGGTTTCTACCACAGACATTGAAGGATGCCACAATAACAATGGTGGCTGCAGCCACTCTTGCCTTGGATCTGAGAGAGGCTACCAGTGCGAATGTCCCCGGGGCCTGGTGCTGTCTGAGGATAACCGCACTTGCCAAGGTAGTACATGGGGTGGGGGTGTAGGGGGGCTTGACTCTGCTTTGATTACACTTCTTCCTCCCTCAAGACTCTTTGCCTTCCTCCCCCAAGTTGATCAGAGTTCTTATCTTTCAGAACCATAGCTCTTTGAGCAGTGTGCATCGCTGAATCATCACTCTGGAATAATTTAAAAGAGAAGATCTCTAAGAAAAGATTACCAAAAAACTAACTTTCCTTTGCTGTCTACCTTTGATTTTTGACTACTTTCTATGGCTAGTTGTATGACTAATAACTCATTATGGAAGCATAAGACATTGATGCAGCTCCTCTCTTTTCTAACAGGGTTGAAACTAAGTGAACTAAGTTGAAAGCCCTGTGGAACATATTACTTTCCCCACACTTAGGATAGGAAGGTTAATAATGCTCTGAGAATTATTTTTTGGAAATCTAGTTATTTTGGGGTTTTTTGTTTGTTTGTTTTTTTGAGACAGAGTCTCACTCTGTTGCCCAGGCTGGAATACAGTGGCATGATCTTGGCTCACTGCAACCTCCACCTCCCAGGTTTAAGAGATTCTCCCGCCTCAGCCTCCTGAGTAGCTGGGATTACAGGCATGTGCCACCATGCCCAGCTAATTTTTGTATTTTTAGTAGAGATGGGGTTTCACCATGTTGGCCAGGCTGGTCTCAAACTCCTGACCTTAAGTGATCCGCCCTTTTTGGCCTTCCAAATTGTTGAGGTTACAGGCGTGAACCACCATGCCTGGCCTGGAAATCTAGTTTTTGATGTCCAGAATTTTTATTCATTCATCCAATAAATATGTAATGAGCACCTATTTCTGATTTCTTTACACTATACCATTGTTATGATATGTCTTCATGTATTGGTCTCTGACAGTACTCAAGTATTCTCTTTAGGGTATTTGCAGAGTCTAGAGAAGAACCTGGAAAATGCTAAGGAAAGCAATCTTTTTTATATTAAGGTAAAATGGTGAAATTTATAGTCAGAGTTTATGGTTTCCTGAGCAGTGCAAGGACAATTTGGAAGCCTTTCCCAAGTGCACTAACACTGTTTTTATTGTCTCTGTTTTATGAGGCAATAATTAATGGTAAAGTCACAGCAGCATCGTTATGTACTGTAGGCCTATATCAAAGCAGCACTTTTTCTGTATTGCCAATAAATTGTGTTTGTGCTGAAAGTTAATTTCTTAAGTGTTTCAGTTCACAGACTTATGCTGGCTACGCTTTGAAACCAATGTTTGTTGAATTGAAAGTTAAACCTTGTATTTCCTAATTCAGGGAACCATATATTTGAGGAACATTATTTGACCATGATCTTGGGAGTTAGGAATACTGGTTTTATTCACCAACTTGTTTTCAGCCCCTCTGATTTCCTTGGGGATGGAACAAAAAGCTCAGGTTGTGCGAGGGTGAAAGTATTTCTCCTAGAAGCCTTCCTCCCAATTCAGGTTTCCTGGCTCTAACAGTGGCTCCATTTCTCTGCAGTCCCTGTGTTGTGCAAATCGAATGCCATTGAAATGAGCATCCCCAGGGAGCTGGTTGGTGGCCTGGAGCTCTTCCTGACCAACACCTCCTGCCGAGGAGTGTCAAACGGCACCCACGTCAACATCCTCTTCTCTCTCAAGACATGTGGTACAGTGGTTGATGTAGGTTCCTCCTGGTGGGCATCTGGGGAGCGACCAAAAGCCTGTTATTTGGGAGGTGGTGGACAGAGGTATGCCATGTGACTTGGGTCATCAATGAGATATTTACACACAAAAGATTTGAGCTCAAAACATCTTATGTCATTCATTTAACAAATATGTTATTGCTTACCTGTTGTGGTCCTGGCACTGTGAAGAATTCTGTTATTCCTGTTTTCAAATAGCCCATCTCTCCAGTATGTGCAGACATTTTCCTGAATGCATCAGTACCTGTGGTACTGGGAGGCTGGCTACATCTCCTCTGACCAATTATTTTATTTGAAGAAAGCAATGAATACAGATGACAGTTCATTTATGATGTAGTGAATGAGTTCAAGTATTGAACCAGGTTGAGTGAAAAGGTTTATACTTTCATCCAAAAATCTGCACACAGCCCTGTGCTAGAGAGTTAGGAATGTATGAAATCCTGCCTTTTAGGAACTTGCACAGCAGAACTGAGATGACAACACAGAAAATGTAAGGAAAGGATGAACAGCAAGACTGATGACAGGCCCTGCAGGAGCCCAGTCAAGGGACAAACACAGGAGCAGTCAAGACAAGTGGGACTTGGATCCAGGCGGAAGTGTGTGTGTGGTTTACACAGCAGAGAGGAAAAGAAAGGGCCTTTCAGATGGGAAACAAGTGAGCAAGTCTCCAAGAGGGGATATTTCAGGCCTGTGTGGAGGTGTGTGGAGAGTGCAGCCAGACTGGCCAGGAATTCGTGCTGGAAAATGAAACCGGAAAAGTAGATGGGGCGGGCTGGGCTTCCAAAGACTTGCCTTGTGTGAGAGGGTGAGCCGTTTGGATTTTATCCCACAGAAATGGGGTTAGGCGGGGACTGTGGTGATGAATGCCATGATCTGACAGCAGCTTCCAAGATGGATAGAGCAGAGAGGCCTGCATGTGGATCAGCACGGAGGGCTTTGCAATCATTTGGTTAAACGAATATTTATTTATTACTCTGACTAAATGAAAATCAGAAAGCGGCTGGGGGCGGTGGTTCACGCCTGTAATCCCAGCACTTTGGGAGGCCGAGGCGGGTGGATCACGAGGTCGAGAGATCGAGACCATCCTGGTCAACATGGTGAAACCCCGTCTCTACTAAAAATACAAAAAATTAGTGGCACGTGCCTGTAATCCCAGCTACTCAGGAGGCTGAGGCAGGAGAATTGCCTGAACCCAGGAGGCGGAGGTTGCGGTGAGCCGAGATCGTGCCATTGCACTCCAGCCTGGGTAACAAGAGTGAAACTCTGTCTCAAAAAAAAAAAAAAAAGAAAAGAAAGAAAGAAAATCAGAAAGCTGCTTCGACTTGGAGTGAGACAAGGGGGAGATATTCAAGGAGCAGGTAGTCCCAATTGAGGCAAGTTTTGTCGATCGTATCTGTGGATAATCAAATGGAAATGCCTCATGGTAGTTTGGCGCTATTCTCCCGCACACAGCAGAGCAGAAGAACGCGGTGATAAAGAGCTGAAACCTATCCAGTAAATGTCACAGCCGAAATCCTGTGTGGAAGAGTTTGCACAAGGTCATGCTGCCACAGCATCACCAGATCTAAGACTCTGGAAAAACACATAATGGGCAGAAGCTCTCCTTTTCTGAAATACCAGAGCTTTGGATTTGCTGATTCTGCATAGATCAAGTGTTATGAGTAATACTCCAGAGGAATGTGTGGGCTACCCAAGAGGTACTGTGTAAAACTCTTTTTTTTTTTTTTTAAGATGGAATTTTGCTCTTGTTGCCCAGGCTGGAGTCCAATGGTGTGATCTCGGCTCACCGCAACCTCCACCTTCCAGATTCAAGGGATTCTCCTGCCTCAGCCTCTCAAGTAGCTGGAATTACAGGCATGCAACACCACGTCTGGTTAATTTTCGTATATTTAGTAGAGATGGAATTTCACCATGTTGGTAAGGCTGGTCTTGACCTCCTTACCTCAGGTGATCTGCCTGCCTCAGCTTCCCAAAGTGCTGGGATTACAGGTGTGAGCCACTGTGCTGGGCCCCCTACCTTTTTTTGGTATTATTATTATTTTATTATTTATTTAAAAGTACACAAGAAAGAGCTAGGCAGTATAGTACCAATAGTTAGAATATAAAGCCATGTATAATGTGGACTAATTAAGAGGTAGAGACAAGTTCTAAATGAGAGCCATCTGAGTTTAAGCTGCAGTTGATTCTTGTTATTTGCAGTAGTTATGTTCTACAAAGCTGCTGCAAGCAATGAATTAGGGACTACTGAAGCTAATTTCTTTAGCAATTAAGCATTGCTCCTAGGGGAAATCTGGGTTAGGTTCCTGTAATCCTCTCGATACAACATTTTTGTCAACTGACAGTTAACAATCTTGTTCTGTGTGTGTTTCTGTTTAAGGATACCTTATTTAACATACATTATAGATTAATTAACATTGCACTCATGGCCAGCAGCACCACAATGCATGTCTGGAGTGTATCAAACCTGTATTTTCCCATTTTCTCTGTAAGGCACATCATAGCCTCCTGTGCTTACTAAACAGCCCATCTGCACTGCACTCAGGGGTCCCTTTAAACAGCAAAATCACTAACAAAAGCACAAACATGCAAAAAACATGCCATTCTGTAGATCACAGAGAGGACCTGGCTTACAATATGAGAGCTAAAGCAAGAAGGCGGTGGTGCCTTGTTGGACTTCAGCTGGGAATGTGCCACTGTGCGCTGTTCTGTGAGTAGCCTCAGAAGCATAGTGAGTATGGATTTGGGGGTTACAAATAAATGTTAGCTGCTAGGTGAATTCACACATACTAAATCCGTGAATAATGGGCATCAACTGTACATTGTAAACGTGTGGGCTTCGTAGAAGAGATGAATTTTGAATGAGGCATTGAAGGATGGGTAAATGAAGATGCAAATGATGGGTGAGGAGAGATGTCATCCCCTGAATTCTAGTCTCATCACACTCAACCCTTCCTGACCGCAGATCATTTCTTACTCTCATATACCACAGTCTTTGAAGCTGAATCATTTTTTAAAAATTATTTTTAAGTTCAGGGATACACGTGCAGGATGTGCAAATTTGTTACGTAGGTAAATGTGTGTCATGGGGGCTGGTTATACAGATTATTTCATCACCCAGGTATTAAGCCTACTACTCATTAGTTATATTTCCTGCTTCTCTCCCTCCTCCTACCTTCCACTCCCTGAGAGGCGCCAGTGTGTGCTGTTCCCCTTCCCCTCTATGTGTTAGTGTGTTCTTATCATTTAGCTCCCACTCCTAAGTGAGAACATGTGGTATTTGGTTTTCTGTTCCTGTGTTAGTTTGCTAAGGATAATGGCCTCCAGCTCCATCCACATCCCTGCAAAGGACATAATCTCATTCTTTTTTGTGGCTGCATAGTATTCCATGGTATATATATGTACCACATTTCCTTTATCCAGTCTATCACTGATGGGCATTTAGGTTGATTCCATGCCTTTGCTATTGTGAATAGTGCTGCAGTAAACATATGCATGCATTGCATGTTTCTTTACAATAGGACAATTTATAATCCTTTGGGTATATACCCAGTAACGGGATTGCTGGGTCAAATGGTATTTCTGTCTTCAGGTCTTTGAGGAATCACCATATGGTCTTCCACCACAATGGCTAAACTAATTTACACTCCTACCAACAGTGTAAAAGTATTCATTTTCTTCACAACCTCACCAGCATATTATTTTTTGACTTTTTTTTTTTTTTTGAGGTGGAGTTTCGCTCTTGTTACCCAGGCTGGAGTGCAATGGCGCAACCTTGGCTCACCGCAGCCTCCGCCTCCTTGGTTCAAGCAATTCTCCTGCCTCAGTCTCCTGAGTAGCTGGGATTACAGGCACGCGCCACCATGCCCAGCTAATTTTTAGTATTTTTAGTAGAGACGGGGTTTCACCATGTTGACCAGGATGGTCTCGATCTCTTGACCTCGTGATCCATCCGCCTCGGCCTCCCAAAGTGCTGGGATTACAGGCTTGAGCCACCGTGCCCGGCCATTTTTTGACTTTTTAATGATAGCCATTTTGACTGGTATGAGATGGGATCTCATTGTGGTTTTGATTTGCATTTCTGTAATGATATTGAGCTTTTTCTTCATACGCTTTTTGGCCACATGTATGTCTTCTTCTGAGAAGTGTCTGCTCATATCCTTTTGCCATTTTAAAATATTTTTTTCTTATAAATTTGTTTAAGTTCCTTGTAGATGCTGGATATTAATTAGACCTTCATCAGAGAAAAAAAAATTTCTCCCATTCTGTAGGTTGTCTGTTCACTCTGATGATAGTGTCTTTTGCTGTGCAGAAACTCTTTAGTTTAATTAGATCCCATCTGTCAATGTTTGCTTTTATTGCAATTGCTTTTGGCATCTTCATCATGAAATCTTTGCCCATGCCTATGTCTTGAATGGTACTGCCTAGGTTGTCTTCCAGGATTTTTATAGTTTTGGGTTTTACACTTAAACCTTTAATCCATCTTGAGTTAATTTTCATATATGGTATAAGGAAGGTCCAGTTTCAATTTTCTGCATATGGCTAGCCAGTTAACCCAGCACCATTTCCTCATTGCTTGTTTTTGTTAGGTTTGTTGAAGATCAGATAGTTATATGTGTGCTGTCTTATTTCTGGGTTCTCTTTTCTGTTCCATTGATATATGTGTCTCTTCTTGTACCAATACCATGCTGTTGTGGTTACTGTAGCCCCGTAGCATAATTTGAAGTTGGGTAGTGTGATGCCTCCAGCTTTGTTCTTTTGCTTAGGATTGTGTTGGCTATTGAGGCTCTTTTTTAGTTGTTGTTCCATATGAATTTTAAAATAGATTTTTCTAGTCTGCAAAGAATATCAGTGGTAGTTTAATGGGAAAGCATTGAATCTGTAAATTGCTTTGGGCAATATAGTCATTTTAACAATATTGATTCTTTCTATCCATGAGCATGGAATGTTTTTCCATTTGTTTGTGTCATCTTTGATTTATTTGTTTGTTTATTTATTTATTTATTTATTTCGACACAGAGTTTCACTCTTGTCACCCAGGCTGGAGTGCAATGGCCTGATGTTGGTTCACTGCAACCTCTGCCTCTTGGGTTCAAGCAATTCTCCTGCCTCAGCCTCCTGAATATCTGGGATTCCAGTCATGAGCCACCATGCCCAGCTAATTTTTCTATTTTTGGTAGAGATGGAGTTTCACCATATTGGGTAGGCTGGTCTCAAACTCCTGACCTCAGGTGATCCACCCGCCTTGGCCTCCCAAAGTGCTGGGATTACAGGTGTGAGCCACCATACCTGCCATCTCTGATTTCTTTAAGCAGTGGTTTGTAGTTCTCCTTTTAGAGATCTTTCACTTCCATTGTTAGCCGTGTTCCTAGGTATTTTATCCTTTTTGTGGCAATTGTGAATGGGTGTTCATTTGTGATTTGGCTCTCAGCTTGACTGTTCAAGTTGATGTGTAAGAATACTGGTGATTTTCGCACATTGATTTTGCATCCTGACACCTTGCTGAAGTTGTTTATCAGCTTACCTTTTGGGCTGAGATGATGGGGTTTTCTAGATATAGAATCATGTCATCTGCAAACAGGGATAGTTTGATTCCTCTCTTCCTATTTGAATGAGCTTGATTTCCTTCTGTTGCCTGATTGCTCTGGCCAGAACTTCCAACACCACATTGAATAGCGGTGGTGAGAGAGGATATCTTTGTCTTGTGTTTGTTTTGAAGGGGAATGCTTCCAGCTTTTGGCCATTCAGTATGATGTTGGCTGTGGGTTTGTCATACATGGCTCTTACTAAGTATGTTCCTTTAACACCTAGTTTATTGAGAGTTTTTAACATGAAGGGATGCCAAAATTTATTGAAAGTCTTTTCTGTGTCTGTTGAGATAATCATATGTTTTTTGTCTTTAGTTTTGTTTATGTGATGAATCACATTTATTGATTTGCATAATTTGAACCAAACTTGTATCCTGGGGATAAAGTCTACTTGATCATAGTGAAAAAGATTTTTGATGTGCTGCTGGATTCAGTTTGCCAGTATTTTGTTGAAGATTTTTGCATCAATATTCATCAAGAATATTGACCTGAGGCTTTTTTTTGTTGTTGTGTCTCTGCCAGGTTTTGGTTCAGGATGACGCTGGCCTCATAGGATGACTTAGGGAGGAGTCCCTCCGTTTTAATTTTTTGAAATAGTTTCAGTAGGAATAGTACTAGCTTTTCTTTGTACAAGGGGTATAATTCAGCTATAAATCCATGTGGTCCTGGGGCTTTTTTTTTGTTGTTGTAGACTATTTGTTGCTGTCTCCATTTCAGAGCCTCATTATTGGTATATTCAGAGATTCCATTTCATCCTGGTTCAGTCTTGGGAGGGTGAATGTATCCAGGAACTTACCCATTTCTTCTCGGTTTTCTAGCTTATATGCATAGAGGTGTTTATAATATTTTCTGATGGTTGTTTGTATTTCTGTGGGGTCAATGGTAATATCTCCCTTATCATTTCTGATTGTGTTTTTTGATTCTTCTCTCTTTTCTTCCTCATTAATCTAGCTAGTGGTCGATTTTATTAACTTTTTGGAAAAACCAGCTCCTAGATTTGTTGATCTTTTGAATGGTTTTTTGTGTCTCTATCTCTTCCAGTTCACCTCTAATTTTGGTTATTTGTTGTCTTCTGCTAGCTTTGGGATTTGTTTGCTCTTGGTTCTCTAGTTCTTTTAGATGTGATGTTAGGTTGTTAACTTGAGATCTTTCTAGCTTTTAGATGTGGGCATTTAGCGCTATAAATTTCTCTCTTAACACTGCTTAACCTGTGTCCCAGAGATTCTGGTATGTTGTATCTTTGTTCTCATTAGTTTCAAAGAACTTCTTGATTTCTGCCTTAATTTCATTATTTACCAAAAGTCATTCAGAAGCAGGTTATTCAGTTTTCATGTAATTGTATCATTTTGAGTGAATTTCTTAGTCTTGAGTTCTAATTTGATTGTGCTGTGGTCTGAGAAACTGTTATGATTTCAGTTCTTTTGCATTTGCTGAGGAGTGTTTTACTCCCTATTATGGATAGATTTTAGAGTAAGTGCCATGTGGTGATGAGAAGAATGTATATACTGTTGTTTTGGGGTGGAGAGTTCTGTAGATAACTATCAGGTCCAATTGATCCAGAGCTGAGTTCAGGTCCTAAATATCTTTGTTAATTTCTGTCTTGATGATCTGTCTAATATTGTCAGTGGGGTGTTAAAGTCACCCACTATTATTGTGTGGGAATCTAAGTCTCTTTGAAGGGCTCTAAGAACTTGCTTTATGAATCTGGGTGCTCCTGTGTTGGGTGTGTATATATTTACGATAGTTTCTCTTCTTGTTGAATTGAACCTTTCATCATTATGTGACGCCCTTCTTTGTCCTTTTTGATCTTTGCTGGTTTAAAGTCTGTTTTGTTGGGAACTAGGATTGCAACCCCTGCTTTTTTCTGTTTTCCATTTGCTTGCTAAATTTTCCTTTATCCCTTTGTTGAGCTTGTGTGTGTCTTTGCATGTGAGATGGGTCTCTTGAAGATAGCATACCAGTGAGCCTTGGCTCTTTATCCAGTTTGCCACTCTGTGTCTTTTAATTTGAGGCATTTAGCCCATTTATATTTAAGGTTAGTATTATTATGTGTGGATTTGATCCTGTCATTGTGATGTTAACTGGTTATTGTGCAGACCTGTTTATGTGGTTGTTTTATTAGTATCACTAGTCTGTGTACCTCGGTGTGTTTTTGTAGTGGCTGGTAGTGGTTTTACCTTTGCATATTTAGTGTTTCCTTCAGGAGTTCTAGTAAAGCAAGTGTAGTGGTAACAAATTCCCTCAGCATTTGCTTGTCTGAAAAGGATCTTATTTCTCCTTCACTTATGAAGCTTAGCTTGGCTGGATATGAAATTCTGGGTTGAAAATTCTTTTTCTTTTTCTTTTTCTTTTTTTTTTTTTTTTTTTGAGAGAGAGTCTTACTCTGTCTCCCAAGCTGGAGTGCAGTGATGCAATCTCCACTCACTACAACCTCTGCCTCCCAGGTTCAAGCAATTCTCCTGCCTCAGCCCCCCAAGTAGCTGGGACAACAGGCATGTGCCACCATGCCTGACTAATTTTTGTATTTTTAGTAGAGATGGGGGTTCATCGTGTTGGCCAGATTGGTCTCGAACTCCTGGCCTCAAGTGATCTGCCTGTTTCAGCCTCCCAAAGTGCTGGGGTTACAGGTAAGAGCCACTGTACCCGGCCAGTGAAAATTCTTTTCTTTAAGAATGTTGAATATTGGCCCCTAGTCTCTCCTGGCTTATAGGGTTTCTGCTGAGGGGTCTGCTGTTAGTCTGATGGTCTTCCCTTTGTAGGTGACTTAGCCTTTCTCTCTGGCTGCCCTTAACATTTTTTTTTTTTTTCATTTTAACTTTGGAGAATCTGATGATTATGTCTCTCAGGGATGGTCTTCTCATGGAGTAACTTACTAGGATTCTCTGTATTTCCTGAATTTGAATGTTGGCCCATCTAGCAAGGTTGGGGAAGTTCTCATGGATATCTTGAAATATGTTTTCCAAATTGGTTCTATTCTCCCAGCTCTTTCAGGTATCCCAATCAGTTGTAGATTTGGTCTTTTTACACAATCCCATATTTCTCAGAGGTTTTGTTCATTCCTTTTTATTCTTTTTTTTTCTATTCTTGTCTGCCTGTCTTATTTCAGAAAGATAGTCTTCATGCTCTGAGATTCTTTCCTGTGCTTGATCTATTCTGCTATTAATACCAGTGATTGCCTTATGAAATTCTTGTATTGTCTTTTTAGCTCTATCAGATCAGTTATGCTCTTCTCTATCTTAGCTATTTTTTTGTCAACTGCTGCAGTGTTTCATCATGATTTTTAGCTTCCTTACATTGAGTTAGGACAGGCTCCTTTAGCTCAGTGAAGTTCATTTTTATCTACATTTTGAGGTCTACCTCTGCTATTCCAGCCATGTCAGCTACAGTCCCATTCCATACCCTTGCTGGAGAGATGATGCCGTCATTTGGAGGAGAGAGGGCACTTTGGCTTTTTGCATTTTCTGTGTTCTTGTGCTGATTCTTTCTTATCTTTGTGGGCTTATCTACCTTCAGTATTTGGTGTTGCTGACCTTTGGGTGGGTTTTGGGGGGTTTCTCCCTCTTTTGTTTTCTGGAGACAGAGTCTCGTTCTTGTCACCCAGGCTGGAGTGTGGTGGCACAATCTTGGCTCACTGCAACCTCCACCTCCTGTGTTCAAGCAATTCTCCTGCCTCAGCCTCCTGAGTAGCTGGAATTACAGGTGCCTGCTACCACGCCCTGCTAATTTTTGTTTATTTTTTAGTAGAAACAGGGTTTCACCATGTTGGCCAGTCTGGTCTCAAACTCCTGACCTCAGGTGATCCACCTGCCTTGGACTCCCAAAGTGCTGGGATTACAGGCATGAGCCACCATGCCCAGGCTTCTTCCCTACCCCTCCCCCTTTTAACAGTCTGGCCACTTTTCTGTAGGGCTGCTGTGGTTTGCTGGGCATCTGTTCCAGTCCCTAATTGCCTCAGATTTTCCAGAACCTGGAGGTGTCACCAGTGAAGGCTGTGAAACAGCAAAGATAGCAGCCTGCCCCTTCCTCTGGAGCTCCATCCCAGCAGGGTACAAACCTGTTGCCAGCTTTAACATACCGTTAGGTGGTAGCTGGAAACCCCAGCTGGGAGGTCTCACCCAGCCAGGAGGGAAAGGACTGGGGACCTACTTAAAGAAGCAGTCTAGCCCTGCTTTCATAGAGTGACTGAACTGTGCTGAAGTACCATTTCCACCCCCCACCCCCACCGTCCCCTGCTGCAATCAGGTTGCCCTCTTCAAAGCCTGGAGGCTGAAACAGCTCAGTTGCTGAAACAGCAAAGATGATGGCCCACCCCTTCCTCTGGGAGCTCCATCTCAGTGGGGTACAGACCTGTTGCTGACCTGAACACAGCTGTAGGAGGTGGCTGGATATCCCAGTTGGGAGATCTCACCCAGCCAGGAAGAACAGGATCAAGGACCTACTTAAAGAAGCAGTGTGGCCACTGTACCATGCTGGGGTACTGCTTTCACCCCCAGACAGTTTCCTTGAGCAGCTGTACCACGCTGGGTACTAATTTCACCCCCAGACAGTTCAGTTCCCTAGAGCAGCTATACCATGCTGGGGTACTGCTTTCACCCCTAGACAGTTTCCTTGAGCAGCTATACCATGCCAGGTACTAATTTCACCCCCAGTTTCCTAGAGCAGCTATACCATACTGGGGTACTGCTTTCACCCCCAGATACTTTCCTGGAGCAGCTGTACCATGCTGGGGTACTACTTTCACCCCCAGACAGTTTGGACTTCCCACAGGCTAGAATGGCTGAGTTGTCCAAACAGCAAAGATGGCAGCCTGCCCTTCCCTCTGGGCACTTCATCTCAGGAAGAAATCAAAACTCTGTCTGCCAGAGAATATGGGTGGGCAGAGCTGGCTGGAGGCCCCAGTTGGGAGGTCCTGCCCAGAGATAAGGAGCGGATCAGGGTCCCACTTAAAGAAGCAGTCTGGCTGTGTTTTGGTAGCGGTAAGACTTAATGGTCAGGATGGCTTGATAACAAAAGGAGGGCAATAGGAAAAAACAAAACAAAACTTCAGCCTTAGGCAACCAAATCTCTAACGCATTTTGATGTAAATGGAAGCTGGTAGAATGTTAAGGTGAGAGGGGAGGGAAAAAACTGTAGAAATAAATAGACAATCTCTTTCCTCTCCTCACCCTGGCCTGGCTTAGGTGGTGAATGACAAGATTGTGGCCAGCAACCTTGTGACAGGTCTACCCAAGCAGACCCCAGGGAGCAGCGGGGACTTCATCATCCGAACCAGCAAGCTGCTGATCCCGGTGACCTGCGAGTTTCCACGCCTGTACACCATTTCTGAAGGATACGTTCCCAACCTTCGAAATTCCCCGCTGGAAATCATGAGCCGAAATCATGGGATCTTCCCATTCACTCTGGAGATCTTCAAGGACGATGAGTTTGAGGAACCTTACCGGGAAGCTTTGCCCACCCTCAAGCTTCGTGACTCCCTCTACTTTGGCATCGAGCCCCTGGTGCACGTGAGCGGCTTGGAAAGCTTGGTGGAGAGCTGCTTTGCCACCCCCACCTCCAAGATTGACGAGGTCCTGAAATACTACCTCATCCGGGATGGGTAATGCTGCTGCCGGAACCATCTCATCACCCCTAGTTTGTATCTGACTTCTAAGTTCACAGCACACCCAGTCATTTACTAAAACTGCATGGCACGACTGTCAGCCCTTTGTTAGTTCAGGAACCACTTATTGACGTTTTGGAGGTAAAAACTAGTGAGGGAGAGGAGAGTAAAAAATGGCTCCTAGGCCAGGCACGGTGGCTCACACCTGTAATCCCAGTGCTTTGGGAGGCCGAGGTGGGTGGATCACCTGACGTCAAGAGTTTGATATCAGCCTGGCCAACATGGTGAAACCCTGTCTCTTACTCGAAACACAAAAATTAGCTGGGTGTGGTGGTTAGTGCCTGTAATCCCAGCTACTTGGGAGGCTGAGGCAGGAGACTTGCTTGAACCCGAGAGGTGGAGGTTGCAGTGAGCCAAGATTGCACCACTGCACTCCAGCCTGGGTGACAAGAGCAAGAGCAAAATCCCATCTCAAAAAAAAAAAAACAAGGCTCCAAGGGGTCTAGCCCATGTGACTGACTAGATCCTATTAACCAAGATGAAAAGATGCATATAGAAAAGCAGATTTGAGGTAAAAATACTGAATTTGGTCATTCAAAATGATATATTGAATAAGTTAATTTTTCAGATACCTGCGGGATACCTAGGAAGAGAAGTTCAGTGGGCATTCAGTAGAAATGGGTTATCAGCTAGACTCGGTAACACGGTCTGGAGTAGAACTGAGGACAGGAAATCATCTGATTCCCTGCAGGATTTCCTCTGGAATTGAGTAACCTGCTCAGAGATGGAAGAGCATGCGTGGAGGTGGGGGCTGAGATCCCATTCATGTGGCTGAGAGTGCAGGGGACAAGGAGGCAGCAGACATAAATTCCTCTTCTTTTTTTTTTTTTTGAGACGGAGTTTCGCTCTTGTTACCCAGGCTGGAGTGCAATGGCGCGATCTCGGCTCACCACAACCTCCGCCTCCTGGGTTCAGGCAATTCTCCTGCCTCAGCCTCCTGAGTAGCTGGGATTACAGGCATGTGCCACCATGCTCAGCTACTTTTTTGTATTTTTAGTAGAGACAGGGTTTCACCATATTGACCAGGATGGTCTCGATCTCTTGACCTCGTGATCCACCCGCCTCGGCCTCCCAAAGTGCTGGGATTACAGGCTTGAGCCACCGCACCTGGCCCTCATAAATTCCTCTTCTAAGAAGTTTGATAATCAAGGACAGAGAAGAAATGGTAGATTTTAGGAGAAGAAAGATACAGATATCACGGTTTGGTTTTGTGCTTGGTTTTTTTGAGGATGGAGGGCAGCGTGGGGTCTTGCTCTGTCACCCAGGCTGGAATGCGGTGGCACAAACACAGCTCACTGCAGCCCTGATTCCCCAGGATCAAGTGATCTGCCCATCTCAGCCTCCCAAGTAGCCAGGGCCACAGATGCACGTGACCATGCCTGACTAATTCTTTTCTTTTTTTCTTTTTCTTTTTTTAACAGAGGGAATAATGGAATGTTTATTTGATATTATTGTTCTTTTATTTTTTCTAGAGATGAGGTCTCACTGTGTTGCCCAGGCTGGTCTCGAACTCCTGGGCTCAAGTGATCCTCCTGCCTTGGCCTCCCAAAGTGCTGGGATTATAGGTGTGAGCCACCATGCCTGGCCCCCTCTGCACTTGTTTTATACAAAGGAGAGTTCCTTGGTATTTCTTAAGGATCCTTGGTATGGGATCTGTAGGTGTCCCGAGGTACTGATGAGACCTAGCCCTTTTCACAGCCATTGCTTACATTCCCAGGAAAATTACACTCAAACCCAAACTCATAGCAGTATCTCATGAGCTTCTTCCTTGTTCTCCATGTCAGGTGGGACACAGTCTCAGGTGGGGTCAGGAGCTGCAGCTTAATCAAAGGGAGAAAGTCCAGTGCAAGCAGCTCAGTGCCCTCAGGGGCTTGCCCTCTGCTGGCTGGCCTGTGGGCTCTTGGACATTACTACGTTGCTTTTACTCCTCTTGTTTCTCACCACAGCCAGCCTGCTGCTATCAATCTCTTGCACAGTGATATTTCATCCCTTGATATACATTAGGATCAACTGAGATGCTTTTTAACAAATAGCAATGCCTCCTCATCTCCTCTCTCTCTCTCTCTCTCTCTCTCTCTCTCTCTCTCTCCTTTTTTTTTTGAGAATGAGTCTCGCTCTGTCACCCAGGTTGGAGTGCAGTGGTGTGATCTCAGCTCACTGCAACCTCCACCTCCTGGATTCAAGTGATTTTCCTGCCTCAGCCTCCCAAGTAGCTGGGATTACAGGCGCGTGCCACCGCACTTGGCTAATTTTTTGTATTTTTAGTAGAGTTTCACCATGTTAGCCAGGATGGTCTCAATCTCCTGACCTCATGATCCACCCACCTCAGCCTCCCAAAGTGCTGGGATTACAGGCGTGAGCCACTGTGCCCAGCCAGCAGCCATTTAACACAGCCTCCAAAACCTCATCTTTCACAGCTCAGCTCCACAGAGCCCCTGGGTGATCCATTCAAACAGAGAATATGATCTTGTCACATCCCTGCTGAAAACCTTTTAATGCTTCTTTATTACCTTTGGTCAGTAAAGCTGCTTCTCAGAAGGTGTGCTTCCAGCCTCAGGTTCTCATAGCTCCTTAAGCTCATTTTCATAATATGGAAAGTGTCATCCTGAGCTACTCTGGACGGCTAGCAGCAGAGGACATCAGCAGACCTGTGGGTTTCTTGCCGTCCTAAGGTGATTTCTAGAAAGCTTTAAAATGAAAAGTAGGAGCAACATTTTGTATTTATTTTTTCAATGACTAGATCTACTTTTTTTCATGGGAGGTAGATTATTGTCCCTTTTTACTTTTTTTTTTTTTTAAACTTTAGTGGAGTACTATTCACATATGATAAATAGACATATTTAAAGCATGTCATTTGACAAGTTCTGATATGTATACCCATGAAGCCATCATGACAATCAAGATATTGAACATTTCTCTCACCCCAAAAGATTTCCCCTGCCCCTCATATTTACTTTTTGAGAAAATAAGAATATAATCATAACTCACTTACTGAGAAAAACATGTAACCTATAATCTTCCTAGAGCTTATGAAACTTATTTATATATGTGTTATTCAGACTACCAGTCAAGGACTATTTACTTTATTGATTGACTGACTGACTGAGATAGAGTCTCACTCTGTTGCCCAGGCTGGAGTACAGTGGTTCAATCTCAGCTCCCTGCAACCTCCACCTCCCGGTTCAAGTGATTCTTGTGCCTCAGCCTCCCAAGTAGCTGGGACCACAGGCATGTACAGCCACACCCAGCTAAGTTTTGCATTTTTAATAGACATAGGGTTTCGCCATGTTGGCCAGGCTGGTCTCAAACTCCTGACTCCAGATCCAGGCCAAGGATCTGCCTGCCTTCGCCTCCCAAAGTGCTGGGATTACAAACATGAGCCACCACATCCAGTGGGGCTATTTACTTTTATTCTAGGCAGTTCTAAGAAGCTGCACTATTTATTTGGCAGCCCTTAGCATATACAGAAGAGAAAAAATATATATGCTTTAGAAGAAAAAAGCATAGGCAAAAATGGGAAAACCACAGCAGTGTGGTGCTACTTTGTAAGCAGGCAAATCATCCCATCTGTTGTGCTCTACAAGAATGATGTGTGCAAGACCCTCCGGCTCTCGGTGTGGCTCGTGGGCCCTTACCCTCTGACCTCAGCCCTTTCAGTTTCTGCTCCTGCCAAAGGGAATTATTGACAGTTCCCAAACTGTCACTCCTGAACTTCTAACTTTATGCACGCTGTTTCCTCTTCCTGACATCTTCTTCCCACCTTTTCTTCCTGTCTGATTCTTACTGGTTCTTCAAGATTCATAGAGGGTTTACTTCCTCCATGAAGCCTTTCCTGGTATCTTTCCATCTGAACTCAAAATCCTTCTTCTTTTTTCTTCTTCCTCAATTCCTAGCATATAGTAAGGGTCATTCAATATTTGCCAGGTTAACAATTGAATGAGTCTTTATAATAATCATAACCTGGGGCTAGTCCACAAACCTAAAATAAACATAACTCACTTTGTAAGTAAAGTGAGTTATTTATAAATTGTTTGATTATTCATTTCTTTGATTTTTCGTTGTTCTCAGCTTAAATTTAAATCAAGTTGGTTCTCCCCTGATATTGAACACATTGATTCGCTTCCCTCTAATTTTGGTTAGCATATGCTCTGAGAATTCAAAATAATTTAATACAAGCCTAAGCAAAATATAACTAGAAAGTTAATCACCAGGAAAAGAAACATATTGAATTCCAAAATGAAGCATTGAACAAATTTTTGATAAGCAATTAGTTTTGATTCCATTGTACCATTGTTACTTTCTTTCAGCACATGAACTTGGAGTTCAGAACTAGCACTGTCTAGTCATAGCAAACCCCAAATCCAGAGCCAACATTTGTCCTGGATTCTGTTCTGAATGTATTACCTGATTCATTTTTTTCTTTTAAAGAAAAATAACAGTTATTTGGAGATGAAGATAAATTGAAAATGCTCAGGCATTTAGATTAAAAGTACTATTTTAATATCAAGACTTACTATTATCTTAGATACTGGACTATAAACTCCTTGACGTCAGAGACCATATTATTCATCTTTATGTCCTCTGCAGCAGCCAGCACAGTGTCTTGAATAGATTAGGTATGCAGTGGATATTTATTATAGAATATAATCAGAAGAGGGTATAAATGAATTTTACCTCAGGAAAATAAAAATGAATAAATAAATACAAGAAATAACAGAAACCTCTTCAGTTCAGTGGAATGAGGTACTGGTAATAACACTAGTCAAGATGCCTTATTTTAAAACAATTTTGTTGGATTTTTCAAGCACACTGAAACAACAGTTAGCAAGGAACTAGATAGCAGTCTGGCCAGGCATCATTGTGGCTCATTCCTGTAATCTCAGCACTTTGGGAGGCTGAGGCGGAAGGATTGCTTGAGTGGTCTTGAGTTCAAGACCAACCTGGGCAACATAGTGAGATTCTGTCTCTATGAAAAATGAAAAAATTAGCCGGCTGTGGTGGCACATGCCTATAATCCCAATTAGGGGCTGAGGCAGGAAAATTTCTTGAGCTCAGGAGATTGAGGCTACAGTGAGCTGTAATTGTGCCACTGCACTCCAGCCTGGGCAACACCAAGATCCTGTCTCAAAACAAAAGCAAAAAAAGAAAAAAAAGTTGTCTGTGCATGTGGGTCAAATACCCAGTTTCATAGGCTTTAACATCTGACCCCCACCTTTTTCCTGGCCCAGAAGACAGGAACTATTTGGTACCCACTAAAAGGCAACTATGTCCAGAAAACACAAAAGTTCCTCTATAATTTAGAGTGGGAAAAATAATATGAGGGTGATTCTTGATCTATAAGAAGTTTCATGAATATCCAAGACTTTGGCCTCAGCTGGTGGGAACATGGCCCAGTACAGCCTCTGCCTCCTGGCTTCAAGTGATTCTTATCCCTCAGCCTCCTGATTAGCTGGGACTACAGGTGCATAACACCATGCTTGGCTTGCTATTTATTTATTTAGAGATAGGATCTTGCCATGTTGTCCAGGCTAATCTTGAACTCCAGGGCTCAAGCAATCTTCCCACTTCAGTCTTCTGAGTAGCTGGAACTACAGGCAGGTGCCAAGATGCCCAGCTAACTTTTTGTATTATTGGTAGAGACAGGGTTTCACCATGTTGGCCAGGCTGGTCTCAAACTCCTGAGTTCAAGCAATGCTCCTGCCTCAGCCTCCCAGAGTGCTGGGATTACAGGCATGAGCCCCCTCGCCTGGCTGAGAGTGCTTCTTTTCCCCCAGCTAACCCTGAGGTGAACCTAGGAGTTTCACATTAAGCAGTAGACCTGAAAATTAAAACCCCAAAACCCTATCAAACTGAAATTTAACTTTTTTTTTTTGAGACGGAGTTTCGCTCTTGTTACCCAGGCTGGAGTGCAATGGTGCGATCTCGGCTCACCGCAACCTCCTCCTCCTGGGTTCAGGCAATTCTCCTGCCTCAGCCTCCGGAGTAGCTGGGATTACAGGCATGCGCCACCATGCCCAGCTAATTTTTTGCACCTTTAGTAGAGACAGGGTTTCACCATGTTGACCAGAATGGTCTCGATCTCTTGACCTCGTGATCCACCCGCCTCGGCCTCCCAAAGTGCTGGGATTACAGGCTTGAGCCACCGCGCCCGGCTGAAATTTAACTTTAAATTTGAGAAAAGAGAAATTAAAACAATTTGGAGGTACATGACTTTTACCCAATAGAACCATCTGAGAAACTTGGATGTTTATGTCACTTTGATGCACGCACTGCAGTTCCCTCATTTTTGTATCCCCTTCAGTGGTCGGTTGCTATTAGGGGTCGAATGCCTAGTTATTAAATTTTGTTCAAGAAAAGCCTTCTCAAATCAATACTAAGGTACATAGAGGCAGAATTCCTGCACTATATTGCAAATGGAAAGACAGCCTTACTAGCAAAAGGTATCTTTGAAATAAATGATGTTGCTGTTGCCAACATTTAAACTCATTAACAGGAAACCGTGGTGCCCAGTTTGTGGGTACACAGAATGATAAGTGGGACAGATACTATCAGTAAGGCTAGGTCTGAAGAGGACTTCACAGGGGAAAAATTGATTTTTCTTTTGTTGCCAAAAAGCTTGAGTACAGTCCAGCCGCCTCCACCCCTTTGGCTCTCTTTGGGCCAAAATGTTGGACTGGATTGTTTTTCCATCTCTGTTGAAACAATCAAGTCTTATGTGCTATCTGCCCTACTTTCAGCTGTGTTTCAGATGACTCTGTAAAGCAGTACACATCCCGGGATCACCTAGCAAAGCACTTCCAGGTCCCCGTCTTCAAATTTGTAGGCAAAAACCACAAGGTGAGTTGAACATCTTTAACTTATAACCCCTGAACCTGAGCCTTTTTTTATGGTGTCGCAATGTGTTGAGGTTCTAAGAGCCCTCTGTTAGGATCTGCATGGCCTCAAGAAAAAGTACAGAGAAACTGGCCATCTAGAGGCTTAACCCTTTCATGTATGTCACACCCCCACCACCTGCCAAAGTAACTGTGCTGTTCCCCCCACACCACCCAACAGAATGACTGTGCTGTTTAAAGAAAATACTATAGGATCATAATTTAAGATCTTTGTGGGCAGGTATGGTTGAAAAGCCAGTACAGTGATTGGTCAAATAGCAACGGATATAGACAGGAAATTCACAGAAAAGACAAATAGTGAAATGTTCACTGAAAGTAGTACTTAAGTGCTGATGAAAACAATTATAAGATACCATTTTATGCATATTAAATTTATGAAAATTACAAAATACAACACTTACAAGGTTATAGGGAGAAGTATACAGTGACAGTATAAATTGGTACACTTTCTGGAACATTGATAATATGTGATATAATCATAAAATCATCCTATTCTTTTATCTAAAAATTCCAATTATGACAGTTTTTTAAAAACAAAATAAAGCAGAGGCAGGAGGATAGTTTGAGGCCAGGAGTTTGAGACCAGCCTGTGCAACACAGCAGGACCCCTTCTCTACAGAAAATTTTAAAATTAGCTGGGCATAATGGCATACACCTGTAGTCCTAGCTACTCAGGAGGCTGAGGCAGGTCACTTGAGCCCGGGAATTCGATGTTACAGTGAGCCATGATTGGGCCACTACACTCCAGCCTGGGTGAGAGAGTGAGAACCTGTCTCTAAAAACAACAACAACAAAATTTTAAGCCAAAACAGACAAGGTGTGTTGGAAGTGTTTGTAGAGCATTGTTATAAAGGGGTAAAAGAAGCAGCCCCAAACAAGGCTAACGACCACAGTATATCAATTTAATGCAATATTAAGAGTTATTAAAATGATAAATATGGGAAAAGCAGATGTAAAAACTGTTGTCATGACAACATACAGGCATAGTAAATATATTACATTTTAAAAATATATATATACACATGGATAGAGGTTATAAGAGGCTTTATAGAAAAGGTTGTAGTGAGATAAGGTGGAAGTTTTTTTGTCGTTAGAGTATAGTTGTTGAAACATTTAAACAAAAGGAAGTCAAAGAGGCCAACATTCTTTTCCACACTGCGTGTGAGTGTATGCAAGTCCTTTCCAGCTATACCAGGGTTACGGAACAACTGCTAACAATGATGGCTGATCCTGATCACCCTCAACCAGGCAGGAAGCTTAGGCAGTTACCTACAGAAAGGCGCTTCCAGAAAACACTGGTCATTTGACAGCACAAGTACGTGGGAGCCAGTGCTATCCCCAGACCTTGAGGTGAAGAAGGAAGACTTTCAAGTTATTAGATGTTGCTTCACAAAGGTGTGACTTAAATGCCAGCTTTGCCCTATGTTTACTAAATGTTTACATTTGGGCAAGTTCCTTAACTTCTCTGTTTCCTCATCTGTAAAATGGGGATGATAACCTCTACTTTCGAGCTCCTGTAAGATTACATGAGATAATGCTTGGGAACATTTTGTATTGTGTCTGACTCCTTGTAAGTGCCCCACAAGTGGCAGCAGTTACTGTTTTTATTAACCATTGTGATCGTTTCTTCAGGAAGTGTTTCTGCACTGCCGGGTTCTTGTCTGTGGAGTGCTGGACGAGCATTCCCGCTGTGCCCAGGGTTGCCACCGGCGCATGCGTCGTGGGGCAGGAGGAGAGGACTCAGCCAGTCTACAGAGCCAGACGCTAACAGGTGGCCCAATCCACATTGACTGGGAGGACTAGTTTGTGGCCACACCTGTGTTGGGTCACCTGAGTCCCTGCGTTGGGTGGCACTGCTCTTTGGAGCTTCTCCCTACACCCTCCAAGAACATCTGCCAGCACCTAAGTTCAAACTTCATGCTGTGAGTTCAGACTCCCAGCACCAACTCACTCTGATGGTGGTCCATTGGGTGGGCACAGGCCACAGCACCGCTGAACAATGTGGCCTGGGTGGGGTTTCATCTTTCTAGGGTTGAAAGCTCAACAGTCCACCCAGAAAGAGACTCACCCTATTTCCCTCATTTCTTTCCTACAATTAAATACCTCGTGTACGATGCAATCGGACCATAAAATCAGCAGTTGGGTATAATATTTCAAGTTAGAAACCCTAGAATAATTAGGCCAGGCGCGGTGGCTCATGCCTGTAATCCCAGCATTTTGGGAGGCCAAGGCGGGTGGATGAGGTCAGGAGATCCAGACCATCCAGGCCAACATGGTAAAACCCCGTCTCTACTAAAAATACAAAAATTAGCTGGGTGTGGTAGCAGGCACCTGTAATCCTGGCTACTTGGGAGGCTGAGACAGGAGAATCACTTGAACTTGGGAGGTGGAGGTTGCCGTGAGCTGAGATCATGCCACTGCACTCCGGCCTGGGCAACAAGAGCAAAATTCTGTCTCAAAAAAAAAGAAAAGAAAAGAAAAAGAAAAAAAAGAAACTCTAGAAAAATTAAACTGAAATTATTACTTAAATACCCAATGACTCCTTAAATATGTAAATAATAGTTATATCTTGAAATTTCAATTCAAATACAGAGTAGTTATAGGGGACTTGGAAGTTTATCAATAAAACAGCATGTAATTTTTAAAGTAGTATTTGGTTTTTCTGTTGCATACTATTTTCTTTTTCTTTTTTTTTCTTTTTTTTTTGAGATGGAATCTTGCTCTGTTACCCAGGCTGAAGTGCAGTGGCACAATCTCAGCTCACATAACCTCTGCCTCGCAAGTTCAAGCAATTCTCCTGCCTCAGCCTTCTGAGTAGCTGGGATTACAGGCACGCACCACCACACCCAGCTACTTTTTGTATTTTTGATAGAGATGGGGTTTCTCCCTGCTGGACAGGCTGGTCTCAAACTCTTGGCCTCAGGTGATCCACCTGCATCGGCCTCCCAAAGTCCTGGGATTACAGGCGTGAGCCACTGTGCCAGCCATCTTTTGATACTTCTAATATATTGCCTTAAGTGACATATTTTCACCTAATAAATATTAATAAATTTATCAACATGCATTTAAGTGCTTCAATGACTGAGCTGTAACAGAATTAAAGTTTGGTAGCATATTCTCTGTTATTTGGTATTCTATGCCCTCAGGCTAAGACAATACAAAAAAGTATACAATTCTGCCATACTCTGTTTTGTAGATATTTAAAAAGTTTTATTGAAATAAATATAAACCACAAAGATAAATTTTATCTGCAGTTAACCCCAATTTCTTAATATGCCAATTAATTTTATGGCCTTTACATAAGATCAGAAAAGTTTTCCTGCTATTAGTTTTTAAAACTTGCTACAATATGGGTACAGTGGCTCATGCCTGAAATTCCAGCACTTCAGAGGCCAAGGTGGGAGAATCCCTTGAGCCCAGGAGCTTAAGACTAGCCTAAGCAACATAGTGAGACCTTGTCTCTACAAAAAAATTGTTTTAAATTAGCTGGGCCTGGTGGTGTGCAGCTGTGGTTCCAGCTACTTGGGGGAGCTGAGGTGGGAGGATTGCTTGAGCTCAGGAGGTTGAGGCTGCAGTGAGCCATGATAGTGCCTGGGTGACAGAGTGAGACCTTGTCTCAAAAAAAAAAAAAATCCCAAATCCCAAAACCCAAAAAAGTTGCTACAATTAACAGTTCTTAGTAGAATCAATAAATTAATAAAAGTAAGGGAAAGGAGAAAAGGATTTAGATCAGAAGTCAGCAACTTTTTTCTGTAAAAAAAAACCAACTGGTAACGATATTAGGCTTTCCGGGCCCTGCAGCCTTTCTCACAGCCACGAAACTCTACTGTCGTAGTGCAAGGACAGCCACAGAGAATATGTAAACAAACGTGAGCACGGTTATTCAAAAAAAGGATTCAAAACCAGACTTTGAGCTAGGTGTGGTAGCTCACGCCTGTAATCCCAGCACTTTGGGAGGCAGAGGCAGTCGGATTATTTGAGGTCAGGAGTTCAAGACCAGCCTGGCCAATGTGGTGAAACCCCATCTCTACTAAAATACAAAAATCAGCCGGGCGTGGTGGTGGGCACCTGTAATCCCAGCTACTCAGGAGGCTAAGGCAGAAGAATTGCTTGAACCCAGGAGGCGGAGGTTGCAGTGAGCTGAGATCTTGCCACTGCACCCTAGCCTGGGCAAGAGTGAGACTCCCTCTCAAGAAAACAAACAAACAAACAAAAAACACAGGGTTTGGCCCTAGGTTTGGTCACGGGACTTAGTGGGCCAATTCCTGCTCTAAATTAGTGGCCGGCAGCCCTTCTGTGCAGCAGAATCACCTGGAAACCATTTCTAAACTACCACTGTATATTCTTTATTGGTTGTTCTAAAGGATCCTCAGGTGATTCTAATCCATGGTTAGGGTTGAGACCCGCAAGTTAGGGAGTGGCCACTTGTCTGTTACTCCTGACGGGCTGCAGAGACTTTTCCTAGCTAGCTCCATTAGTAAGTCTTACCAAGTACATCTCAGATCTTAACATGACTCTAACATCATTTAGTAACTAGGAATATCAACAGGGGAAGGTCACCCGGAAGGAAAAATAAACCCTCAGAGACCTAATTCCATCTGCCTTCTCCTTCGCTGGCCTAATCAGGTAAGCCTCTGAGCCTGCCCACCTGTTTTTCTCTCTTCAGCATCAGTGGGAATAACCGTTGTCATCGGTGGAACTTACCAAGTTGGGTTTTGATCTCTTCTAAGTGAAATGGAATCATATTGGTGATAATGGAATTCATTCATCTCTTTTCAAATTTTCTAAAAAGTACACTTTATTAAATGTGAGGTGTTTACTGGCAACTGAAACATGGGCCAGAGGAAAGTCATTGCCTCCCAAATGGTTGGACTCCCCACAGTTTCACTCATGAATATAATTATCAAGTCCAGGAATTGCAGGATTTGCTTGCATTTTAGTCTTTAAGCTAAGAACTAAATTTCCAGGCAAATGTGTCTTGGTTGGTTGGGGAGAGCAGTCTTAAACGAAGAGTAGCCTTCAACCTACTCCATGTCTTTTTTCAATTTTCCTCAAAGGAAAAGACTCACTTTCCAGCTGTAGAAAAATGTTTCCTTTCTCCCGCTCTGTGGTGTCCAAACTGTTGGAAGAAAGGATGAGTCATCTCTCACGGTGACTCGAAGACTGACATCTCCAAGGCTGGCAGCTGTGGTGTCACTCAACACCAGGAAGGAATCATCTCTTCCTCACAACTCTTCCTTCTCCTCCTCTGCACAGATGCAAGCTGCCCGCTGACTATTCATAAAGGGGCGGCAGCCCAAGGTCCACACGGTGTTGAACACAGTGTCAACCAGGGAATCACAGGCTACTTGAAAAAGATAGAAGAGGGACAGAAAGGTTAATATTGAGTAATTTTCAAGAGGCACTGTATTTCCAGGGATGACATGATACCCAGAGGAAAGCAGAGACAGTAATCCAAATACAGAATTCGAAGGAAGAGCATATATTTCAGAGAACGTTTTCAGAAAAGCTCCCACTCAATCCAATAAAGCTGAAGACACCTGGGGGTGCCCTTGCCTGTGGGCCCCTGCTCAAAACAGTGGTGAGCAATCAGGACTCCTACACCCCAGGCTTACTCCATGGAGAATATTTTTTGCAGAAGACTCCCTCACATGACATATCTATGTTTTCCATAGCTTTCCCGTCTATGGCCATACTACCCGGAACACACCCAATCTTGCCTATAGCTTTCCCTGTTCAAGTATTGGATGAACAACCGTTCACTGAAGGAAAAACATTTGCATGTGTTGGATATGTTGGTTAGCCACTGTCTTAGGAGCCAACGATATGGAGACAAAAGACATCATCCTCAATTCAAGGACTCTGCAGTTCGGATAAAGAGGTGGACAGGTAAACAGATAGCTACACTACCTCATGATGAAAGTAAGCTCAGGGTGGTATGGGAGCCCATAGAAAGGGTCTTTATCCCTTTGCAGCAAGGGTTATTAGGGGGGGTATCTTAGAGGAAGTAAGATATATAAGTTTAAACTTCAAGAATGGTCAGGAAAATTAAGTACTGATGCATACTAAAACATGGATGAACTTTGAAAACATTAGGCTAAGCAAAAGAAGCCAGACACAAAAGGCCACATATTGTATGATTCCATGTATATAAAATTTCCAGAATAGGCAATCCATATAGAGAGTAAAATAGTAGTTGTTTAGGGCTAGGGTGGGGTAAGGGAGGTAATGAGTACTGACTGCTAATGGCTACAGGGTTTTTTGGGGGGCTAATGAAAATGTTCTGGAATTAGATTGTGGTGATGGTTGCACAACTCTGTGAATATACAAAAACCACTGAAGTGTATACTTTTAAAGGGTAAATTTTATGGTATGTAAATGTTATATCAATTTTTAATTTTTTTTATTTAAAAAAAATTGAATACTTACATCCTTTGAGACTATTAAGGAACATTAATCTCTACCATTCAACCCAGTTGTGATATTAATTCTGATTTACTACCTTGGCCCTAGAGCTGTTTTATGGTCTTAGCAACTATTATAACCCTTAGTCTTCAGAAGAGGAAGCAAAATGAAATATATCAATTTGCAAAGTTGGTTCATTGAAAAGATCAAAGATGTTGACAAACTTTCAGCTAGACTAACCAAGAAAAAAGAGAGGACTCAAATTACCGAATTCAGGAATGAGAGAGAAACGTCACTAACAATCTTACAGAAATAAAAAGGATTATAAGGAAATACTATGAAAACTACATGCCAAAAAGTGTTGATAACTTGGATGGAATGGACAAATTCATAGAAAGACATAGACTGCTGAAACTGACTCAGAAGAATAGAAAATATGAATAGGTTGCTAGTGTATATAAATACAATTACTAACCCAAGCTTGTGATTTAGTCATTAAAAACTTCCCCAAAGAAATCCAATTCTATTTGGCTTTACTGGGGAATTTTACCAAATATTTAAAGAATTAAAATAAATCCTTTCTAAACTTTTTTTAAAAATTAGGAGAGAAGGGATCATTGCCCAACTCATTTTATGAGGTCGGTATTACTCTCATACCAAAACCAAAGACATTATAAAAATAACAAACTATAGACTAGTATCTCTTATAACTATAGATGCAAAATCCTCAATGAAATACTAGTAAACTGAATCTAGCAACATATAAAAAGGTTTACATCATGACTAAGTGGGATTTAGTCTAAGAATGCTAAACCATACTAAAATCAATTAATATAATACACTACATCAACAGAATATAGAACACATACCACATGATCAACTCAATAGATGCAGAAAAAACATTTGAAAACGTCCAACACTTTTTCATGATAAAACACTTGGCTAGGTATGGTGTCTCATGCCTGTAATCCCAGCACTTTGGGAAGCTCAGGCTGGTGGATCGCCTGAGGTCAGGATTTCAAGACCAGCCTGGCCAACATGGTGAAAGCCTGTCTCTACTAAAAGTACAAAAATTAGCCAGGTGTGGTATCGGGCTTCTGTATTCCAGCTACTTGGGAGGATGAGGCAGGAGAATTGCTTAAACCCAGGAGGCAGAGGTTGCAGTGAGCCAAGATCACACTACTGTACTCCAGCCTGGGAGACAAAGCAAAACTCTGACTCAGAAAAAGAAAGAAAGAAAGAAAGAAAAATAATAAACTGGGAAAAGAGAATAGCTCCCAGAACCTGATAAAGGCCATCTAGAGACAGCCATAGCTAACAGTCATGCTCAATGGTGAAAGACTAAATGCTTTTACTCTAAGATCAGGAACAAGACAGAAGTATCCACTCACAACACTTCTATTCAGTGTTGTACTGGAAGCTCTAGCCAGGGCAATTAGGCAAGAGAAAAAAAAAAAAATTTAATCCAAATTGGAAAGGAAGACCATATGCAGACAGATGGCATTATCTTAGATATAGAGAAGCCTATGGAACCCACGAAAAATCTATTAGAACTAATGAGTTACTTCAGCAAGGAATTAACTGTAGGATATAAGATATCCTACAGTTAATTAGGATATAGGATATAATATTCTGTAGGATATAAGATCAATGTAAAAAAATCAAATGTATTTCTATACATTATTAGTAAATGATCTGAAAATAAAATGTAAATACAATTATATTTCATTAGCATTAAAAAGAATAAAATACTTAGGAATAAATTTAACAGAAGTCCAAGTCTTGTACTGTGAAAACTATACACACCTTGTTGAAATAAATTAAAGACGACCTAAATAAATGGAATTGATATAATTGATATAAGTATAATAAATATATTTGATATAAATACAATTGTGTTAAGATAGTAATATTCTCGCCGGGCGCGGTGGCTCAAGCCTGTAATCCCAGCACTTTGGGAGGCCGAGGCGGGTGGATCACGAGGTCAAGAGATCGAGACCATCCTGGTCAACATGGTGAAACCCTGTCTCTACTAAAAATACAAAAAATCAGCTGGGCATGGTGGCGCGTGCCTGTAATCCCAGCTACTCAGGAGGCTGAGGCAGGAGAATTGCCTGAACCCAGGAGGCGGAGGTTGCGGTGAGCCGAGATCGTGCCATTGCACTCCAGCCTGGGTAACAAGAGCGAAACTCCGTCTCAAAAAAAAAAAAAAAAAAAAAAAAAAAGATAGTAATATTCTCAAATTGATCTATAGATTCAACAATAACCCTGTCAAATTTCTAGCTGCCATTTCTTGGAGAAATTGACAATCTGTTCCTAAAATTCATATGGAAATGTTAGGGATTCAGAATATTCAAAATAGTCTTGACAAAAAAAAGAACAAAGTTTAGGAACACATCTAGATTTCAGAATTTACTGCATAACAACAATAACAGGCAATGTGGTTCTGACATAGATCAGTGGAATAGAATTGAGCATCTAGGAATAAATCCTTATCTTTATGGTTGATTGATTTTTGACAAGGGTGCAAAGACAATATAATGTAGGAAAGAATCGTCTTTTCAACAAATGGTGCGAGAACAACTGAATATCCACATAGAAAAGAATGAAGTTGGACCTTTTTCTTACACCATACACAAATACTAATTCAAAATAAATCACAGACCTAAATGTAAGTGCTACAACAATCACACTCTTAGAAGAAAACATGAGTAAATCTTTGTGATCTTGGGTGAGGCAAAGCATTACTACAAATGACACCAAAAGTACAAGCGACAAAAGAATAAATAAAAAATAGATAAATTGGATTTAAAATTTGAAACTTCTGTGCTACAAATAATACCATGAAGAAGGCAGGGGGAAAAGAAACAAAAAAAGGGAGAAGAAAATGTTTGCTAATCATATAGCTGATAAATAACTTGAATATATAAAGAACTCTTGCAACTCAATAATAAAAAGACAAATACAATTTTACAAGGGACAAAGGATCCTAATAGACATCCAAGTATACATAGAATGGCCAATAAGCACATAAAGAGATGCTCGGCATCAGTAACTGTCAGGGAAATGCAAATCGAAACCACAATGAGATACAACTTCACATGCAGTAGGGTCTATAATTAAAGACATAACAATTGGCCGGGCGCGGTGGCTCAAGCCTATAATCCCAGCATTTTGGGAGGCCGAGGCGGGTGGATCACGAGGTCGAGAGATCGAGACCATCCTGGTCAACATGGTGAAACCCCGTCTCTACTAAAAATCCAAAAAAATTAGCCGGGAATGGTGGCGTGTGCCTGTAATCCCAGCTACTCAGGAGGCTGAGGCAGGAGAATTGCCTGAACCCAGGAGGCAGAGGTTGCGGTGAGCTGAGATCACGCCATTGCACTCCAGCCTGGGTAACAAGAGCGAAATTCCGTCTCAAAAAAAAAAAAAAAAGACATAATGACAAATGTTGGTGATGATGTGGAAAAACCTGAGCCTTGACAATTTGCTGGTGGGAATGTAAATGGTGCAGCCCCTTTGGAAAACAGTTTAGCAGCTCTTCAAAAGCTTAAACATAGAGTTAGCATTTAGCCCAACGATTCCTCTCCTAGAAACATACCCAAAAGAAGTGAAAACGTATGTTTCCACCAACATTTGTTTATAAATGTTTATAGCAGTATTAATCATAATAGCCAAAATGTAGAAACCCAAATGTCCATCAGTTGGTGAATGGATAAAGAAACTATGTTAGAGCCATACAATAGAATATTATTCAGCAATAAAAAGGAATGAAATACTGATACATTCTACAAGATGGATAAACCTTGCCTAGTGAAGTAAGTCAGTCACAGAAGACCATGTATTGTATGATTCGTTTATATGAAAGGTCCAGAATAGGTGGTTCTAGAGGTAGAAAGTAGATTTGTGATTTCCTCGAGCTGGGCAGGGGGAGTTTGGGGAGAGGCTGTTAATGGCCCTGGGGTTCCTTCTCAGGGTGATGAATATGTTCTAAAATTGATTGTGAGATTGACTGCATAACTTTGTTAACATATTTAAAAGCATTTAAATGGGTGAATTGTATTGTGTGTGAATTGTAGCTTAATTAATCTGTTTCAACAACAAAAAATGAATGATTAGTAGGCGTCCCCAAACTGCGGCCAGCGCACTTCAGGAAGGGGCACCTCTTTCATTGGTGGTCAGTGAGAGGAGCACAGTATGTGGCGGCCCTCCAACGGTCTGAGGGACAGTGAACTGGCCCCCTGTGTAAAAAGTTTGGGGACGCCTGGATTAGGGTGTTTCACACAGGGGCAGAAAGGAATGGACCATCAACCCAAATAGTTTGATTCACCAGGTTGGAAAAACTCTTTGTAGAATCTACAAAGCGACGTTTCTGAGCCCATCGAGGCCTGTAAGAAAAAACATCTAATATCCCACAATAAAAACTAGAAATAAACTATCTGTGAAAATGCTTTGTGATGTGTGGATTCATTTCACAGAAAGGAATCTGTGTTTTGATTCACCAGGTTGGAACCACACTTTCTGTAGAATCTACAAAGGGGTATTTCTGAGACCATTGAGGCCTATAAGGAAAAATCGAATATCCTGTGAAAAAGTTAGAAACAAGCTATCTGTAAAAGTGCTTTGTGATGTGTGGATTCATCTCACAGAATGGAACTTGTGTTTTGATTCACTAGGTTGGAAACACTCTTTTTGTAGAATCTACGAAGGGACAGTTCCGAGTCCACTGAGGCAGGAGGCAGGAGAGAGATCAGGAATGGCCAAAATGATGGTGGAGAGGTAGGCTAGGGCTGAATCAGAAAGGGCCATGTACGGTATACTGAAGAGTTTGGATTTAACCTGTAAGGAGGAGGAATCTATTGAATGATTTACACAGGGAGTCGAAATGATCAGGTTCATGTGGCATATCTGGTCCCAGTGGTGACAATCAATTAGATGGGACACAGAGACTGGGTTAATTTGAAGTAACCAGGCAAGTGGGATATGAAAGAGATATTTGGGAGAAAGAATCAATAGGACATTGCTTGCAGGAAGTAACTTGACCTGACCCTAGATTAGCAGCAGGTACTTTTTCACCCTCTGTAGAAATAGAATAGAATGATACTCCCTTTCAAAGGGCACACTGAATTATTCACATTTCCAAGCCCTCAAACCTTCACCTCCAGACTGCACTCTAGACATTGATCTCTGAAAAGAGCCAAGATTCTCTCTACTGCAGACACTCTCTGTGGTGTGGAGCCAGCTCTTTATCAGCCTGCATTTCAACTCTTACCAGCTAAAAATAGAAAATGCTAATTCATACCTGGATACAATATCCTGGCTTCAGAAACAGAGAGAGTAAAAACTTTTCCTAAGTAAATTAGGACAAAGAAATTATAGAATCAGTGCTAGAAACTAGGCAGCAAAGCGGTTGTTTAAAATAACTATCCTTGCTGGGCTCAGTGGCTCATGCCTGTAATCCCAGCACTTTGGGAGGCTGAGGTGGGTGGATCGCTTGAGTTCAGGAGTTCGAGACCAGCCTGGGCAACATGGCAAGACCCCATCTGTACTAAAAATACAAAAATCAGCTGGGCATGGTGGCACACGCCTGTAATCCCAGCTACATGGGAGGCTGAGGCACAAGAATTGCTTGAACCCGGGAAGCGGAGGTTGTAGTGAGCCAAGATCACACCATTTCACTCTAGCCTGGGCGATGAAGTGAGATTCTGTCTCAAAAAAATAAAAAAATAAAAAATTGTAGAATTAGTCCGAGTGAAGCGAGCGAGTCGAGTGGTTTGAGGTCGCGTCTCGGAAACCGGTAGCACTTGCAGCATGGCTGACCAACTGACTGAAGAGCAGGTTGCAGAATTCAAAGAAGCTTTTTCACTATTTGACAAAGATGGTGACGGAACTATAACGACAAAGGAATTGGGAACTGTCATGGGGTCTCTTGGGCAGAATCCCACGGAGGCAGAGTTACAGGACGTGATTAATGAAGTAGATGCTGATGGGAATGGCACAATTGACTTTCCTGAATTTCTGACAATGATGGCAAGAACAATGAAAGGCACAGACAGTGAAGAAGAAATTAGAGAAGCATTCCATGTGTTTGATAAGGATGGCAATGGCTATATTAGTGCTGCAGAACTTTGCCATGTGATGACAAACCTTGGAGAGAAATTAACAGATGAAGAAGTTGATGAAATGATCAGGGAAGCAGATATTGATGGTGATGGTCAAGTAAACTATGAAGAGTTTGTATAAATGATGACAGCAAAGTGAAGACCTTGTACAGAATGTGTTAAATTTCTTGTACAAAATTGTTTATTTGCCTTTTCTTTGTTTGTAACTTATCTGTAAAAGGTTTCTCCCTACTGTCAAAAAAAATACGCATGTATAGTAATTAGGACTTCACTCCTCCATGTTTTCTTCCCTTATCTTACTGTCATTGTCCTGAAACCTTATTTTAGAAAATTGATCAAGTAACATGTTGCATGTGGCTTACTCTGGATATATCTAAACCCTTCTGCACATCTAAAGTTAGATGGAGTTGGTCAAATGAGGGAACATCTGGGTTATGCCTTTTTTTAAAGTAGTTTTCTTTAGGAACTGTCAGCATGTTGTTGTTGAAGTGTGGAGTTGTAACTCTGCGTGGACTATGGACAGTCAACAATATGTACTTAAAAGTTGCACTATTGTAAAACGGGTGTGTTATCCAGGTACTCGTACACTATTTTTTTGTACTGCTGGTCCTGTACCAGAAACATTTTCTTTTATTGTTACTTGCTTTTTAAACTTTGTTTTAGCCACTTAAAGAAAATCTGCTTATGGCACAATTTGCGTCAAATCCATTCCAAGTTGTATATTTGTTTTCCAATAAAAAAGTTACAACTTAAAAAAAATAAAAAATAAAAAAAGTGTAAATAAAGTTATTATCCTCAAGTATATAGAGACCTTTACACAGAAAAGATTTTTTGAATTCCTACTCTGACTGAAAACAAAAAATAGAGGCCTAAACCAAACCAAGTGGTCCTATAAGGAATAATTCTTGATATGGAAAATTATTTAACAGTGGAATGGATAATCCAAGCCAGTTGGGCAATTCTTTCTCCAGCCTTAAATGATAGATTTTTATTTTTCTGGGAAGGCTTTGGTGTAGTCGTTTACCTTCAGGAGTGTTGCCAGCAGCTTGTGGGCAAGACAGCAAGAACTTTAGTGAAGCAGTGCCCAGAATCTTCCTTTCACCATTTCTTGCTCAGCCACAGTGTTCCGTAAAGAACGTTTAGTGAGCTCTGATGATCTCTTTGAGTCAAGGGGTTCTGGCTACATCTCAGTGTGAAAACAGGAGCAAATTCCCTACGCACTGTACGTGCCATTGAGATACCTACCTTCCACGTTGGAGACAAAGCCCAGACTCCGCTTAAGGTCAGAGCAGATGGAGTGGAGGCACCACCGGAATTTTGCATCACAGCGATATTTGTTGGCGCCGCAAGTGTCGTAACAGACATCCAGCTGGTTGCAGCACTTGGTCATTGCTGGAATGCCCAAGTCCATCTGGGGAAAAGTGAAGGAAGGAAAAAGAAGGGGAGGAAATGCCACGTTCAGACTAAGGACCTTAGGCAACCTTGCCCACCTTGTTATTAAGAAGCCAGTTCTCACATTTCTAGTGCATATTTCAACTAATTCAGAAACACCAGTGGCTCAGTGGAACACCAGCAGTCACAGGATGCCAAGTTTTTATTGTTACTTAGTTATTATTTCAATGAGCAATTCTGGCCCATTTTTCATCTCTTTTTTTTTTCTTTTAGATGTTAGTAATTTTAAAATTCAGAGTCAGCTTTCAGTAATGAAAATAGAGACCAGAAGGGTAGTCAAGAGAGCAGAGCCACAGGCCTTCTAAATTTAATTAATGCTTAACAGTTCCATATGAGATTTTGCGTGAGCAAAGGATTCTACGGCTAAGAAGTATAAACAATTCAGCCTCAGTTCAAGAGATCACCAGCATTCCAGACAGCACTATTTTAAGGGGGTGTGTGTGTGTGTGTGTGTGTGTGTGTGTCGGGATGTGTCGGAAAGTAGAGTGGGTATAGAACACACAGCTCCTGACCACAAGGGGACTGTAGTCAAACCACATCTCTTGCACACATATGAGAGCATCCTATAAACAAATGTAAACGTAACAGCATAAACTGTGTAACTAAGTTCATAAAATGCCACATGTGGCTAGGCGCAGTGGCTCATGCCTGTAATCCCAGCATTTTAGGAAGCCGAGGTGGGCAGATCACTTGAGGTCAGGAGTTTGAGACCAGCCTGGCCAATATAGTGAAACCCTGTCTCTACTAAAAATACAAAAATTAGCTGGGCTTGTGTGTGTGTGTGTGTGTTTGCAGATTTCCATGATGTCAGCACTCCAAACATAGCCAGTTTGTCACTACTAACATGAAGTCAGCTGCTTGCAAAAGTCATGACAATATGTAGCAATCAGCTCTCACTGGCCACCACCAGCTGGCTCCAGCACGTCACTGGAATTGTCCACTAATTTAAATAAGTCAAACCTGTCATATCACACAACTCAAATTAAGTTGTGTCATAATGCCCTAAGTCTCAACTGACGTTTTCAGTGGTGATTTCACAGTTCTGATCTACTATCAAGGGCCTATCTAAGGGACAGCTGTCCCTGAGAAAAGGAAATCAGATATATTCTTTGAAAATTCTCTCCTTTCCCTCATATCAATTTCAAATACTTAATTGTAAGTTCAACTTGTTTCCAGAAACAATCACTTCCATCAGGGATAACTCCAGGAATGCTCTCAGTCAAAACCAATCAACCAAGAAGGTAATGCTGGCAGTACATACACTTTCTGGTACCTTGAGACCCAGGAAATAGGAACTGCAGCCATTGGGCTCTTGGGGCTTGTAGCCGGGTCTGGGCATCGGTGCCTTTCCTTGCAGGAAGAAGAAAGGAAAGAAGCAAGAAGAAATATTTAGAAGTTGAGCAGTTGGGAACATTTGTCAAATGAAAATTTTCTAAAAGCATATTTCACTTTTTCTTTAAAAATCATTGTGCCTCACATCCAAATCAGGTGATGGTGATGATGATGATGATGATGTCACAGAAGAATCATGACTTTCAAACCACTTTGACCTTTTCTCCTAATCTCAAAATATTTCATGAGCACTTTTTTTGTTTGCTTTGAGACAGGGTGTCTCTCTGTCACCCAGGCTGGAGTGCAGTGCTGTGATCTTGGCTCACTGCAACCTCTGCCTCCCGGGTTCAAGCAATTCTCCTGCCTCAGCCTCCCAAATAGCTGATTACAGATATGAACCACCATGCCCAGCCAATTTTTGTGTTTTAGTAGAGACAGGGTTTCACCATGTTGGCTAGGCTGGTCTTGAACTGCAGACCTCAAGTGATCCACCTGCCTCGGCCTCCCAAAGTGCTAGTAGTACAGGCATGAGCCATTGCACCTAATAAGCATTTATTTACTGAAGGTTCTAGTGTTTCTTAAGTGCATGATCTTGAAGATAAGGGCCATGGCAAAACCCGACTAAAACTCAAGGTTCTGCATTCCTGAACCACTGCAAGACCACACACCGCATAAAGAACAAGCAGAACACAACTGGATCACGCACTTAAGGAACTGGAATCGTAGCAGTGCCTCAAAAGCATTTCACTTGCAGGAAATTCAAGCAGGATTCCAGAAACATAGAGCGTCTTTGAGCAAAGAGCAAAGAAATCACCCTGATGTGATATCTCAGGCATTTGTTTCATAGAACTAAGTAGAAATGATATCAACAGCTTTGAATTTCTGGTTTTTATGAACTTTCAAATGTGTAGAGAGAAGTTTTACCAGTTGTATCAATGGCAGTGCTCACAGGTAAAGATGATATTGACCTGAGATGACCTCAGGACAGTCATCTGCAGTGGATATTTTATCCCATTATCCAGATAAGAAAACGGGGCTAAGAGGTTGCATGACTTGCCTACCATCATACAGAAAGTGGGGGAAATAGGATATAAAGTCAGATTTCCTGTTTGTCTCCAAAGCCCATGCTCCTTCACCACTTATCTGCCTCTTTTTAGGAGATGCAAGACCTAGCATAAGACTGGGGAAATGTGCTAAGAATAATTAATCCTTAGGGTAAGGCAGATGGCAGTTCTTTCTCTCTCTTTCCTTCCTTACTTCCTTCCTTTTCTCTTTCTCTCTCTCTCTCTTTCTTTCTCTTTCATTCTTTCCTTCCTTCAATCTTCTCCTACCAGGTATTTATTTTTAATTATTTTGTATTATGAAATATTTCAAAACTGTTGAAAAGTCAGAGAAACAAACAGCCATGTACCAAATACACAAACATAATAAATGTTAACATTTGCCAAATTTGCTATAAATGTTTTTTCTTTTCTATTAAATGTGACAGTTCAAGTACAGGTTCAGGCACAGTTGAAACCACTTTGCACCCCATCATTCTATTTTAATTTTTAGATACTAAGTTTATGTTTTAAGCCCCACCCCCCACCACCTTCATATCATTCTGCAAATTTGTCTTGTTTATTCTTGGACCTTTACTCTCACAAAAAATTTTGCAATTTTTTTGAATTTGTAGCATCAACTTAGTAAAGTCTACAAGAAAGATGGCCAGGAATTTGATTGAAAAATCCATCGAATGTATAGATTTGGAGATAACTGCCTTTCTTAGGCTACTCAGCCTTCCCAAATATGGACACGGTATAGTTCTTTATTTACTGAGGTCTTCCTGTATGGCATTCAACAGAGCACCGCCATTCTCTCCATATATTTATTATACTTTCTATATACCTGTATTATTCAGATCCTTAAACAAAATAGACTTTCTCTTAAAAATCCAGCGGTGAAACTCATACTTCTATAGTAAATCTGCACTTTTCTGGAACCCAGGCTGCTTCTAGCTTTCTGCTCTCCCATCCCTAGCGTAGCCCTGGCTCTCACGGTCCAAGATGGCACTTCAGCCAACGTGTCCATATTACCTGCAGCAGGATGGGAGGAGTTAGAAGGGTCCAGCCCCTCTCTTCAGCAAACACACTCCAGAATGTTACACGTGCTATTTACTCATACTTCCCTCTGGCCACACCTTAATCAAATGGCAAAAATCTGGTTGCAAAGGTGAGCTAGGAAATGAAACGGGCAGCCATGAGCCCAGCTAAAAAGCAGAAGCAGAGGCTTGTTACTGTAGAAAAGGGGAAGAGTAGATATGAGGAGACACTAAGCAGTTCGTGCCACAGTTTGGGTATTGGTTGCTGTGATACACATGGTTACAAGATTGTGGTCCAAGATGACTTCCAGTGATTCCCACCTCCTGGCATTCATCTCCTGTGTATAGTCCCAGGAATGGTCTGTGTGACCAAGAGAATACTGCAGAAGCAGAGGTGTGCTCCTCCTAAGATTAAGCTCTAAAAGACGTGACTGCTGTCTCAGGCTCTCTTACTCTCCCTCTCTCTCATCATTCATTCTAGGGGAAGTTAATGTCATGAACAGTCCCATGGACAGACCCATGTGGCAAAGAACTAAAGCCTCCTGCCAATAGCCTCATGAGTTTAGCAAGAGATCCTCCAGCCCCAGCTGAATCTCCAGAGATGGCAGCATCAGCTGGCAGCGTGATCTCAACCTTATGAGAAACTGAGCCAGCATTGCCCAGCAAAGCCACTCCAGGATTGCTGCCCCTCAGCAACTGTGTGATATCATCTTTGCTACTGTTAGCTGCTAAATATCAAGGTACGTTGTTGCTCAACAATATATAACTGTTGCAGTTGCCATTATGGTTTTTTGTTTTGTTTTGTTTTGTTTTTGGAACAGAATCTTGCTCTGTCGCCCAGGCTGGAGTGCAATAGCATGATCTCAGCTCACTGCAATCTCCACCTCCCGATTCAAGAAATTCTCCTGCCTCAGCCTCCTGAGTAGCTGGGGTTGCAGGCACGCCCACCACACCTGGCTAATTTTTTGTGTTTTTAGTAGAGACGGATTTTCACCATGTTGGCCAGGCTCGTCCCAAATTACTGACCTCAAGTGATCCACCCGCCTTGGCCTCCCAAAGTGCTGGGATTACAGGCGTGTGGCACCTTGCCCAGCCTGCCATCATGATTTTAATCTTTTTGTTATCTTTTTTCTATAACAGCTTTATTGAGCTATAATTCATATATCATCTACATTCACTCATTAATGTGTACGTTTCAATGGTTTTGGCATATCCACAGAGTTGTGCAATCAACACCATAATCTAATGTTAGTCTACTGAGCTGCTAGAATTACAGGCATGAGCCACTGTGCCTGCTTCTTTTCTTTTTCCTTTATTTTATTTTTTGAGATAAGGTCTCACTCTGACACCAGGCTGGAGTACAGTGGTGCGATCTTGGCACACTGTACCCTTGATCTCCCAGGCTTAAGCCTCCCATCTCAGCCTCCCTAGTAGCTGGGACTACAAATGTTGCCACCACACCTGACTAATTTTTGTATTTTTTTTGTAGAGATGGGGTTTCGCTATGTTGCCCAAGCTAGTCTTGAACTCCTGGACTGAAGCTATCCACTCATCTTGGTCTCCGAAAGGGCTGCGATTATAGGCATGAGCCACAGCATGCAGCCTTCTTTTTTTTTTTTTTTTTTTTTTTTTTTTTTTCCAGCTCTATCACCAGGCTGGAGTGCAGTGGTGCAATCTCGGCTCACTGCAACCTCTGCCTCCCGGGTTCAAGCAATTCTGCTGCCTCAGTCTCCCAAATAGCTGGGATTACAGACACATGCCACCATGCGCAGCTAATCTTTGTATTTTTAGTAGAGATAGGATTTCACCATTTTGGTCAGGCTGGTCTCGAACTATTGACCTTGTGATCCGCCCACCTCAGCCTCTCAAAGTGCTGGGATTACAGGCGTGAGCCACCGTGCCCAGACTTCTTTTTCTTATTGAAGTGAAATTCGGATAACATAAAATTAACCATCTTAAAGCGTGCAATTAAGTACATTCACAATGTACTTAATTACAACCATCACCTTTATCTAGTTCAAAAACATTTTAATCACCCCCAAGGTAGACCTTGTGCCCATTCAGCAGTCATTCCCTGTCTCAGGCAGTTTGGATGCTATAACAAAAATAACATAGACTGGATGGCTTACGCAACAGAAATTTATTCCTCACAGTGCTGAAGCCTGGGAATTCCAAGATGAGGGTGCCAGTGCATTACGTGTCTGGTGAGGGCCTTCTTCCAGATTTGTAGACAGCCTTTGTCTTCTCTAAACTCTTTCCCTTCTTACAAGGACACTAGTCCCATCATGGTGGCCCCATACTCAGGACAGTATCTCAGCTCACTGCAACTCTGCCTCCTGGGTTCAAGCAGTTCTCCTGCCTCAGCCTCCTGAGTAGCTGGGATTACAGGGGCCCACCACCACACCCAGCTAATTTTCTGTATTTTTAGTAGAGATGGGGTTTCATCATGTTGGCCAGGCTGGTCTCAAATGCCTGACTTCAAGTGATCTTCCTTCCTTGGCCTCCCAAAGTGTTGAGGTTACAGGCATGAGCCACCTCGCTCAGCCAGATAATGCAAGATCTTTTTAACAACTTTGCTGACAAGGACATTTCCCACAGACTTGGCTTGGTTTCCTGGGTTACCCTCTGCCTTTTTGCCCTTGATAACTCACAGAAGATAAAACTCTGCTATTCCAGTTTGAAAGCTAATGGAACCGAATTCCTCTCCAGCCTGCGGCTAATCCTGGTTATTTTTATTTTATTTAATGTATTATGTTAACTGCAGAAATTCTATTTAGAAATGAAGCTGGAAGGATAAGTCCTAAGATAAGAGGTGATGGTTTCAGTCTACACAGAAACAAATCATTTGAGGATACCATATCCTCAAATTATCATTTGAGTAGCTTATGGTTGATGTTTTAAGTCTAGGCATTAATAATGTACCATATCCACAGATGTTTTATTTCCTGACTGGAGCTAAACAGGAGTGAGAGGCTGACAAACTGATCCTGTTCCAATTCAAATCTTAGTGTTCATAAAAAAAGTTTGGAACACAGCCACACTCATTAATTATGATTTAGCTATGGGTGCTTTCACAGAAAAAATAGCAGAATACTGTTCTAATCTTGATGTGAGGACGGTTTTCTAATCAAGACATAAAATTCAGAAGCTGTAAAGAAAGAGACTGACAGATCTGATCTTATAAAACTTAAAAGCTTCTGAATAAAGTGAAATACCATAAAAGTCTTCAAAGACAAACTAGAGGGAGATTGAGAAGTTAGCCAAGAAAGCAAAGAGCTCCACCTGCCAGCCGTGGACACGGCCTCCGGGGCACAGGCTTTTTTCTCTCTTCTTTGTCACTGGGAAGAGTAGTAAAAAATTCCAGGGCTTTGTGACCCCGGGAAGAGTTCTGACTTCCCAGGGGGGTGTGTCCATCCGCCCCACCCAGCTGGTTCCCCTGGAGGTGCTAGCAGGGAGTGAGTCCACTCTATTGAAAGGTACACCCACAGCAAACCACCATGGCACAGGTTTACCTGTGTAACCGACCTGCACATCCTGCACATATACCCCAGAACTTAAAAACAAACATTAACAAACGGATTAACATTTATATTTCCAAAAGGAATTCATAGGAATGTTTTTTTCCTATCTCTGGCAGCAGTAGTTCTTATCACTCTTTTAAACATTTTGCCACTCTGTTGGCTAAACGTGGTATCTCATTGTTACTTTAATGTGTAAGCCCCTGAATTCAACCATGTTATTTGTATGCGGATCATTTAGTTTTTCTTTTCTGTCAATTGCCTATTGCCATTCTTTGCCCATTTTTCTTTTAGGTCTTTCACCTATTTCTTCACAGTTTGTAAGAATGATATTTTTGTAGTAATGATATTATGTCTTTTTGTAGTAATGACATTATGTCTTTGTCATTTGTTTTATAGTTTTCCACTCAGTAATATGATTTTTCTATTAATGTTGTGTTTGTTATAAAGAACAGACAATGATACCAAATGAATAATAAAAGTATTTACTAAACTATTATAGGCATAGCTTCATCAACAACCCCAACCAGCTAGCTCAAACATGAGAAAATAAAATAATTTCCAGGCCAGGTGCGGTAGCTGATGCCTGTCATCCCAGCACTTTGGGAGGCCCAGCAGGGTGATCACCTGAGGTCATGAGTTTGAGACCAACCTGGCCAACACAGGGAAACCCCGTCTCTACCAAAAATACAAAAAGTAGCTGGTGGCATGCACCTGTACTCCCAGCTACTCAGTGGGGGCTGGGGCAGGAGAATCACTTGAACCTGGAAGGCAGAGGTTGCAGTGAGCCGAGATCACGCCACTGCACTCTAGTCTGGGTGACAGAGGGAGACTCTGTCTCAAAAAAAAAAAAAAAAAAACTTTCCAGAAAAGAAAGGAAAGAAAGGTACATCCTCCCTCTTCCCAGAAACACTCAGATGCAACATGACTATCACATCGACAGAACACAGCAGGACACGGATAATTTTCCTGAAGAGAAGAACTCTGTATTTCAGTCTCTAAAACAGATGAAGTTACTGCATGAAGTGGGGTGACCAACTTGTCCTGGTTTGCCTGGTACTGTCCCTGTGTTAGTACTGAAAGTCCCACATCCTAGGAGCATCTCCCCTCCTCCCTAAGTCCCCAGCAGACTTAGTCACCCAAAAAAGAGAATAATCTGTTTGTCTCTAAGCCAGCAGCTGTTTTCTTTTTTTGGGCTCTGGATCCCCTGGAGAATCTGATGACGTCTGCGAGTTACTTCTCTGGAAAAAGATACAAACTCACAGGTTTATGAAATTTTGCTGTAAAACTTCAGATAAAAATTCTCTTAAAAATGTGATCCCAGCACTTTGGGAGGCCGAGGCGGGTGGATCACGAGGTCAAGAGATCGAGACCATCCTGGTCAACATGGTGAAACCCCATCTCTATTAAATATACAAAAAATTAGCTGGGCGTGGTGGCGCGTGCCTGTAATCCCAGCTACTCAGGAGGCTGAGGCAGGAGAATTGCCTGAGCCCAGGAGGCAGAGGTTGTGGTGAGCCGAGATGGCGCCATTGCACTCCAGCCTGGGTAACAAGAGTGAAACTTCATCTCAAAAAATAAATAAATAAAATAATTATTTTTAAAAATAGACTGATTGGCCAGGTGCGGTGGCTCATGCCTGTAATCCTAGCACTTTGGGAGGCCAAGGTGGGTGGATCACCTGAGGTCAGGAGTTCAAGAACCAACCTGGCCATCATGGTGAAACCCCATTTGAAAAAAAAAAAATAGACTGATTCTTTATTTGTTTGTTTATTTTTGAGACAGAATCTCGCTCTGTCACCCAAGCTGGGGTGCAGTGGTGCCATCTCGGCTCACTGCAACTTCTGCCTCCCAGGTTCAAGTGATTCTCCTGCCTCAGCCTCCCAAGTAGCTGGGATTACCCGCACCTGCCACCACACACAGCTAATTTTTGTATGGACTGATATTTAAAGAAATTTTTAAGATACTTTAAATCTTGGATCTAAATCCAAGAAGAAATTGATTTTGAGAATCTTTTATTAAAGTGTGAAAGTGTGGGCAGTATCATTATAGAAACTCTGCTCCATTGACCCGACTCCAGAGACCCTCATAAAGCGGATAACTCTTTGGTCATTGTGCCCTCGAGGGACTTCTTCCAGAAGCTGAGAGGCTGTTGTCCAGCCACTGGGATTTCTGGGATTTTAAATTTTATGTTGAAAGAGAACTGGAAGAATCTGAATGCAATTGGCCTGTTCACTAGACCATCTTTCTCACAACATTTATAAAATTGATTTGGTGCCTACCATGCTCTCTATATACCACTGATTCTTTATGTATACTATCTTTTAATTCTCACAACAGCCTTGCAAGGTGGATATTAGTAACATTATTTTTATATATTTGAGGAAACTAAGGTTGAGAGGGTCAGATAACGTGCCCAAGATCACCAGCAATGGGATATTTTCCCCTAAATTGAAACCCATGATTTTTCCATTACTATGCCTATTCCTCGAAGTCTGGTTCAAAGACTCCCCATTAAAAGGTCCTACCTCAGACCTACTACATCAGAATCTCTGGAGGTCGAAAAGGGTATCTATATTTTGGAAAAGATTCTCAAGAATATATTGTTTGCATTGCTACAGACTCCTTAATGACAGTTGTGCTAGGTATGCCATTGACACAGGTTGGATCTTGTCATATTTATAGCCTACTTGTTTGACAAGTACAGATTTTGTGTGCTGGCACGAAACCAAATTACTTTAGGTATGAAAAGCATGGAAAACAATGTTGACATGCTTTCATGGGCTACCAGGATACATACACAGTTTTATCTACCTGAATAATATAACCTGCGGACCTAAGTTCTTTAAGAATGACATCATAGAATGCTCCTCCTTTACTTTGGCTGTGCTTTGCAATTACCTGGGAAAAACGTTAAAATACTGATGTCTGGGGCCAACCCACAGAAATGTTGATTTAATTGATTTGGTGTCAGGTGTTATTAAAGCCCCTCAGGTGATCTGAAGTGTAGCCAAGTGAGCCGCTATTTTAAATTGTAGTTAGTACCTATCAAAGGTAAAATCTGGCTGGTGCGGTGGCTCACGCCTATAATCCCAGCACTTTGGGAGGCCAAGTTGGGAGGATTGCATGAGCCCAGGAGTTTGAGACTAGCCTGGGCAAGATGGTAAGACTCCCTTCTCTACAAAAGTTACAAAATTATCTGGGCATGGTGGCGCACACCTGTAGTCCAAGCTAACTAGGAAGCTGAAGCACCAGGATCTCTTAAACCCAGAAATTCTTACTAATCAGAAACACCGGGGTTGGGGCCCAAGATCTGTTTAAATCAGCCCTCCGGGGCTTCAACTCACAGGTGAGTTTGAGAACCACCACTTAAAAGAGAAGCAGCACTGTGCAAGAGAGATCAGTCACGAAGCAAACTAGAAAAGAGCAGACGCTGTTACTAGGTGTTGTCTGTTCAAAAGATTGCTTGATGGCCTGGCATGGTGGCTCATGCCTGGAATCCCAGCGCTTTGGGAGGTTGAGGCGGGTGGATCACAAGGTCAGGAGTTGAAGATCAGCCTGGCCAATATGGTGAAACCCCATCTCTACTTAAAAAAGAGAGAGAGAGAGATTGCTTGATTCACAATCAGTCTGAGAAGATATTTTGTACTCTTTTGGGCACAGCCTCCAGGTTTTTGGCTCCACTGGATTCCCAGGTAAGGAGGCATAACCCCCTACTTTTCTAAGTGTTTTTCAGGCCACTCGCTGAGCAGCAGGCTGTTTTGCACAAAGTGAGAAGCGTTATTTGCCTTCCTCTTCTATTTACTCTTCCCATCCCCCACCAGCTCCTGCTGGTGTCCAGCCTGCTCAGCCAGAGGCTCTACAACTAAAACTTGCCGGAGTCTTTTAATGCTGTTTTGCTAGAGAAGGAAGAAGAGGGTTTGGGTCTTGATTTCCTAATAAAAAATTCCTGCCATTGCCTTTTTGCTGAACCGCAGATATTAGTCTCGTGTTGCCTTTAGGAAGGAAAACGCCTGTGCTGATTCCAATGTCTGAAGGAGTCAACCCCTTCCCGCGCCATCCGTGCAAACCAGGGGAGCGCAACCCGGTGGGTGGCGAGGCCTCTGCTTTGTTCTAACTGCCTTCGACAAATACATGTTTTGGGACCGGATAGGTTCTAAAAGAGCAGGCATTTTTCTCTGTGAAACTTTCACAAAGAAGCTGCAGCATCCTTTTTTAAAAAAAAAAAACAAAACGAAACAAAAACACCATATCCCTATGTGGTTAAAACATCTGCGCTGCAAAACTCTGGGTCCTGGTGCAATGAGAACATCACCCTTACGGTAAGCGATTTCCCGCACTCAAAGATAAACAGGAATAGAGAGACTTCTGGGGTGAGTCCTCGAAGCATGTAATTTTTTGTGTGCATCTTTTGAAAGCTGACGTTTTCTCTGCGGAGTATTTGGAGAAAATGTTTCTCAAATGTGTTTTCCTATTAGGCTAAACTGGCTCACCATTTTCATTTCTAATCCCGTGATGAGATATTTGATAAACCATAAAACTAATGCTACCTGAGACTGTGGAGGCTTTGGAAAGCATTTTCATGCGCATTTGCAATTAAACGGTGCCACTCAGCTTCAGGGCCCGGGCCTCCGCATTTCGCTCCCGTGACATTAATTTCCAGTGCCTAACGAAGGAAGCAGTGGCACCAGGGACTCCATGCCGGCAGCCAGGTGTGCATCTTAGCTCCTGTGTACCCCCAGTCCCACCCAGGCAAGGCAGGGTAAGGGCTCCAGCCAGCTCACAATTCTACATCTGGTGCCCAGCCCCAGGGACAGCCCCTGGGATCCCTGGTGAGCCAAGAACCCTTCCTCTCCAGGGCCGGCCGGAGGTGGCAGGCAGAGACAGCTTCCTTGGGAAAGTCCAGCAAATTTATGCCAGTCAGGGACTAAGAGCTCGGAGGACGGTGTGAACTGCAGTAGGGGAAGGGAGAATTTGTTTCCAAGCTGAGCACAGAACTGAGGAGGTGGTTTTGCCCCGTGGCAGATTTTTCTCTGAATGTTCAGCTTTAGTTTTCATCCCTGGGAACTCCTGGCAGAGACCTCTCACACCCACACGCCTTCTCCCCACCCCAGACACCCTTCTAAGAACTGCCTCACAACAAACTCATGAAAATGGCCCAGCGAAAGTTTCCCAGATACAATACAGGAAGCTCAGTAAAATGTGAGTTTGAGAGAAACAAGAAGAATTTGTCAGGATAAGTATATCCCAAATGTTTCACTGGACATACTTATACTAAGGACTTCTTTGTTGTTTATCTGGATTACACATTTCACTGGGTGTCCTACATTTTTATCTGCTAAATCTGGCGGCTCTAAGTGGGTAACAGGAAAAAGTGCAAGACAGATCGTGACCTCTCTGGGGCTGCCCATGGGTCCACCAGTGACAGTTTTTACAGAAAGAGAAACCGCCCACTCACCGTATCGGCACCTGTACTGACAGACTCCATTCTTCCCTCCCAGCAGCTCCAGAAAAGAATCGAAGTAGCTATTGACGGATTCAAAGCTTCCCCGGATGTGCCGAAGGCCCCAGTCTGAATAGGACTCCTCTGCATCAGGGCTCGTGTCACCCTGAGCCAGGCCACCCCCCAGGCAGAGCCACAAAACCAAGAAGCCACTGGCCAGCTCCATCCCGCAGCCAGGTAGGTACTGGGTTCTCTCCTCAAACTCTGCCAGTGTCCCAGAAGTCCAGGGACAAACCCCCTACCCAGATGTCAGGCAGGACTGGGAAAGGGATTATCTGGAACGTTCAATCTGTCTGTTCCCCAGAGGTGGACTTTAAACATAGCTATGGAGGCTGGGATGAGATCAGGGCAATTAGAAAGAGGGCAAAGGTTAGGGAGTGGGAGGGCCAGGGAAAGAGAACACTTCAAAGTGGATTCCAGCACCCTGGAGGAGCGAGATGTTGGCCAACTTCTAGGACACAGGGACAGTGGAGCATTCAGAGTTCTACCCCCACCAGCTTGTTAACCTATTGATCAGTTACAAGTGTGGCTCTTCAGGGCCAGCCTCTTGACAGAAGAGCTTGTCTGAAGGTCCTGGCCCCACCCCTCAGCCAGCTACCTACACAGTCTCCAAGGAGAGTCAGGAGGCTGTGTAAAGGGCTCAGAAAAGCCCTAGTGATAGGAATTAGTAGTCACTTTACCAAGGGTCACGATATTGTCAGAAAATGCACTAAGTGTGCATGAAGTAGAAGTTCAGATTTGAGACCCCAGCTTCTGCTTTGGAACCTGCCTGGCACTCAGACTCATAAATTCTCTCATTTGGCAGAGCTCCCAGATGTAGCCATCTGAGTGCAGGACCATTTTTGCTTCTATTTACAGCGGTATCTTTGTTTACACTCAGCAGTACTGGATCATAAGACAAGATCTACAGATGGTCCAAGGACGATTCTGGGGGCACTCGGCTCTCCTGGTGGTGCTTTTCCTTTGAGTTACTTAAAAGTCAGAGGGTTTATCAAATAGAAAGCCTATTGAGAGTTTAGGCTTTTAAGATTGTTGATTGAAGTCTAGTGTTCTGGCATCATTTTTGGTTTAAACTGTGCTTTTAGTTGTGTGAAGAAATACCATCTATAAAATCACTAGTCTAGGGCCAGGCGTGGTGGCTAACACCTGTAATCCCAGCACTTTTGGAGGCTGAGGCAGGTGGATCACCTAAAGTTAGGAGTTTGAGAACAACCTGGCCAACATGGCAAAACTCTCTCTACTAAAAATACAAAAATTAGCTGGCATGGTGGCACATATCTGTAGTCCAAGCTACTCCGGAGGCTGAGGCAGGAGAATCGCTTGAACCCAGGAGGTGGAGGTTGTAGTGAGCCAAGATCCCGCCATTGCACTCTAACCTGGGCAACAAGAGTAAAACTCCATCTTAAAAATAATAATAATAATAGTAAAATAATCACTAGCCTATAACAATGATACCTTTATGGACCACATGAATCATTTAGCTCCTTTCTCAAATGCTTGTCTAAAAAGCCCCATGGAAAATAATGAATTAATTTCTTCATTTTCGATAAATGTGTTTGGCTAAAGACTCAGACTTCAGGAAGGGCAGTGGCTAAAAATTAGTTGCCACCCAATATTTTAAAGCACTTACGCTTTTTCATACCACTTTCATATATACACACACACACATGCACACAGAGCCACACACATATGCACATGTGCACAAATGTTCATGTCAGTTTCATGAAGCAGGGTAAATATTCCCAGTTGGGAGGTGAAAAAACTGACATAGAGGGTAAGTGACTTGATCAAAGCTGGACAGGCTATCAATGGGAAAGCTGGCACCAGGGCCAGCTACATAATTCGTGGGGTTTCGCCAAAACAAAACTGCAAATGCAGCGCTCCTTTTCAAAAAGCAGGTGGAATGTGCCATTAAAATGCTAACTCTAAAGCTTTTTCCTTTATAAGGTTTATTATTTGTAAAATGTAATAGGGGTAATAGGGATACATGAGTATCAATATAAACATAAATTTAAAAAATATTTTTGGTGTCATAATTTTATATAATATTATCTATTACTTTATAAATATGTGATGTCTTGCTTGATCATGAGATTTTTCTGATTGGCTTTGCTAAAAATTCATTGATTAGGTCATCAAAGTTTATACTTTTTTTTTTTTTTTTTTTGAGACAGAGTTTCACTCTTGTTACCCAGGCTGGAGTGCAATGGCGCGATCTCGGCTCACCGCAACCTCTGCCTCCTGGGTTCAGGCAATTCTCCTGCTTCAGCCTCCTGAGTAGCTGGGATTACAGGCACGCGCCACCATGCCCAGCTAATTTTTTTTGTATTTTTAGTAGAGACGGGGTTTCACCATGTTGACCAGGATGTTCTCAATCTCTTGAGCTCGTGATCCACCTGCCTCGACCTCCCAAAGTGCTGAGATTACAGGCTTGAGCCACCACGCCAGCCCAAAGTTTATACTTTTAACAGCCTAATTTCCAATCAGTATAATTGAAAGTGATGTCAGTTGCTCTTGGCAAATATAAGATGGCAGGAATGTTGATACTTCTTAATTTTGAGAAGGATCTTTTTGCTGATGCAACTGTGACTAGAACTGTTATAGTAGTTCCCCTTCATTTCTTGACACCTTGCACATTTTAAAATTGTGGTAAAATATACATAACGTATTTACCATTTTAACCATTTTTTAAGTGTGTGATGCAGTGGCATTAAGTGTGCGATGTAGTGGCATTAAGTGTGCGATGCAGTGGCTTTAAGTGTGCGATGCAGTGGCATTAAGTACATTCATACATTGTGCAACCATCACCAATATCCATCTCTAGAACCTTTTCATCATCCCAAACCAAGACTCTGTTCCCATTAAGTGGTAAGTCCCCATTTCCCCTTTCCCCAGCCCCTGGCAGCCACTATTCTACTTTCTGTTCTTAGGAATTTGCCTATTCTAGGTACCCCACATAAATGGAATAATACAATATGAGTCCTTTTGTGTCTGGCTGATTTCACTTAGTATCATGTTTTAAGTTCACCCACGCGCATGTATCAATACCTCACTGAGAATACTGCTGCTATGAATATTGATCTACAAATACCCATTAAAGTCCCTGCTTCCGATCCTTTTGGGTATTATATACCTAGAAGTGGGCTTGCTGGATGATAATTCTATGTTTAACTTTTGAAGAACCATCATATTGCTTGTCCACAGTGGCTGTACCATTTTACATTCCTGCCAGCAATGTACAAGATTATTCTAATTTCTCCATGTCTTTGTCAACACTTGTTTTCCTTTTCTTTTTGACAAGTCATCCTAATGAGTGGGAGGGAATAGCTCATGCATCTCTCTCATAATTCGTGATGTTGAGCATCTTTTCATGTGCTTATTGGCTATTTACGTATTTTCTTTGGAGAAATATCTATTTAAGACCTTTGTCCATTTTTCAATTGGGTTTTTTTTTTATTGTTGTTGAGTGTTAGAAGTTCTTTATATACTCTGGATATTAATCTCTTATCAGGGCTGGGCATGGTGGCTCATGCCTATAATCCCAGCACATTGGGAGGCTAAGGTGGGTGGATCGCTTGAGCTCAGGAGTTCAAGACCAACCTGGGCAACATGGCAAAAGCCCATCTCTACAAAAAAAATACAAAAATCAGCCAGGTATAGTGGTGTGTGGCCATAGTCCCAGCTACTCGGGGTTGGAGGGGATGGTTTGAGCCCAGGATGTTGAGGCCACAGTGAGCTGAAAATGTGCCATTGAACTCCAGCCTGGACAAAAGAGCAAGACTCTGTCTCAAAAAAAAAAAAGTAATCTCTTATCAGATATATAATTTGCATATATTTTCTCCCATTCTTTTGGTTGCCTTTTCACTCTTTGGTAGTATCCTTTTCACAAAAGTTTTAAATTTTGATGAAGTCCGATTTACCTATTTTTTTTTTCTTTTGTTGACTGCGATTTTGTGTGTCACAGCCAAGAAAGCATTGGCAAATCCAGGGTCATGAAGATCTTGACCTTATGTTTTCCTTAAGAGTTTTTCTGTTTTAGCTCTTATGTCTTTGATCCATTTTTTAAAATGACATAACAGGATTAGGAGCCGTGGCTCATACCTGTAACCCCAGCACTTTGGGAGGCCAAAGAGGGCGGATTGCTCAAGTCTAAGAGTTCAAGACTAGCCTAGGAAACATAGGGACCTTGTCTCTACAAAAAATCAGCTGGACATAGTGGCATGCGCCTATAGTCCTAGCTACTCTGGAGGCTGAGGTAGAAGGATTGCTTTAGCCCAGGAGGTGGATGTTGTGGTGAGCTAAGATTGTGCCACTGTACTCCAGCCTGAGTGTCAGAGTAAGACCCTGTCTCAAAATAATAATAATAATTATTATATCTATGTTGCTAGAATTAAGGTACAATTATGTTTCTTTGGAACCTCCACCTCCTGGGTCTCCTGGGTTCAAGTGATTCTCCTACCTCAGCCTCCTGAGTAGCTGGGATTACAGGTGCCCACCACCACGCCCAGCTAATTTTTGTATTTTTAGTAGAGATGGGGTTTCACCATGTTGGCCAGACTGGTCTCAAACTCCTGACCTCAAGTGATCTGCCCATCTTGGCCTCCCAAAGTGCCAGGATTACAGGCGTGAGCCACCGCACCTGGCCTGGAACTATGGATCTTCTGTGTTGGCAGGAATATGAAAGGTAATCTTGTCCAGCGGTTCTTCTAATACTTGAATCCCCTCTATGCTGATCAGCTTTCTTGGTAGCTTCAGAGTTAGCCACCACATTTTTAATATGTAAGGAGGAAATTATTATGTTTAATTTAAATTTAATTTAAATTTAAATATGCTTTCTCTCTCTCTTTTATTTTTTTATTTTTTTGAGACAGAGTCTCACTCAGTCACCTGGAGACCGTGGCATGATCATGGCTTACTGCAGCCTCTACCTCCCGGGCTCAAGTAATGCTTTCTCTTAATACAAAGAGAAAGCTTTGTATTAAGGCTTTACTTGTAACGCAAAGGATAAATGCTGATTGTTACATAGAGAAAAGCATCTTGTAAATAAGTAATGCTCAGTTTTTCTTTATCTGTTCCAAGGATATTCTTCTGTTTCTCAAAATTGTAAAGAATGAAGCAAATAGATTTCTAGAGTAAAAGAATGTAACACACTCCCTTCTCTCCTGAGTTGTTTGGACCTAGACTGTAAGGTTTGACTTCTGCAGTTGTTGACATGGCGTCGTTATGATGAGAGATGCCATCAGTTTTGAGTGAGAAACAGAAGAATATTGCTGGAACAGATAAAGAAAAATTAAGCATTACTTATTTACAAGATGCTTTTCTCTATGTAACAATCGGCATTCACTACCTAAATTAATATCATATTTTAGAAATCAGCCTCTTTATACCATGGGTGTTCTAACTCAACAACTTGGTTAGAAGTTTAGTAAAGAGAACAGGGTGCCTCTGAATGTCAGTCTCATGAATTCTTGCTACACTTTCCATCTGTTTTCATCAAACCCTTGTGTTCCAAATGTCTTTATTCTTTCACAAAGTTTTTCTCTTTTCCTTCCATAGTTTTTGGAATACCCTTACTTTATGTATGAGAAGGGATGAAAAGTAACGAGACCAACTTCATCAATCATGTATATGCTAATGAACTTTGACGTTCAAAGTTAGTCGAAACTTGTCTTGGGGGCCCAGACAATTATTGCAGTGTTGTCATTGCTAAAAACAGCTCAAAAACCTTTCAGAACGACTTTATGAGCCACAGAGCCTGTTCCATGATCACTGGAGCTAGATCTGTTGTTCTCAACCTTGTTTCACATTAGGATCACATAGGGAGCTTTAAAAATATGATGTCCAGGTCTGCCACCTAGGAATTCTGGTTAATTTATATGGGATTTGATGCATTTTGAGTTAATTTTTGTATGTGTTGTAAGGTAAGGCGTGACATTCATGCTTTTTCCTGTGGATATCCAGTTTTCTTAGTATCATTTGTTGAAAAGTCTGTCCTTTCCATCACTGAACAGTCTTGGCATCCTTGTCAATATCATTTAACCATATATGTTTGGGCTGTTTATTCCATTCCATTGGTCCACATGTTTGTCCGTAAGCCAATACCATACTGTTTTGATTAGTTCTGTATCAAGTTTTAAAAAAATGTTTTATTTTTAATTTTTGTGGGTACACAGTAGATGTATATAATTATGGAATGCATGAGATAATTTGATACAAGCATGCAATGTATAGTAATCTCATCATAGAAAATGGGGTATCCATCCCCTCAAGCATTTATCCTTTGTATTACAAGCAATCCGATCATATTCTTTTAGTTAATTTTCTTTCTTTTTTGAGGGAGTCTCACCCTGACCCTCAGGCTGGAGTGCAGTGGCACAATCTTGGCTCACTGCAACCTCTGTCTCCCGGGTTCAAGCTGCCTCAGCCTGCCAAGTAGCTGGGATTACAGGTGTGCACCACCATGCCTGGCTAATTTTTGTATTTTTAGTAGAGATGAGGTTTCACCATGTTGGTCAAGCTGGTCTGGATCTCCTGACCTCATGATCCGCCTGCCTCAGCTTCCCAAAGTGTTGGGATTACAGGCATAAGCGACCGTGCCTGGCCTCTTTTGGTTAATTTTAAAGTGTACAATTAAATTATGATTGACTAAAGTCACCCTATTGTGCTATCAAATACTTTGTCTTATTCTTTCTAGCTATTTTTTTGTACCCATTAACCATCCCCACTTACCCCTACGCCTACTACCATTTCCAGCTTCTGGTAACCATCCTTCTACTCTCTTATCTACATGAATTCAATTGTTTTTATTTTTAGATTCCACAAATAAGTGAGAACACGTAAAGTTTGTCTTTCTATGGCTAGCTTATTTCACTTAGCATAATGATCTCCAATTGCATCCATGCTGCAAATGACACAATCTTTCTTTCGTGTGGCCAAATAGTGCTTTGCTGCGTGTACGTACTGCATTTTCTTATCCATTCATCTGTTGATGGACACTCAGTTGCTTCCAAATCTTGGCTATTGTGAACAGTGCTGCAAAAAACAGTGCAGATATCTATTCAATATACTGATTTCCTTTCTTGTGGGTTTTATAACCAGCAGTGGGATGGACAGATCATGTGGTAGTTCTATTTTTAGTTTTTTGAGAAATCTCCAAACTGTTTTCCATAGTAGTTGTACTAATTTGCATCCCCACCGACAGTGTATGAGGATTCCCTTTTCTCTGATATCCTAGCTAGCATTTGTTATTGCCTGTCTTTGGACAAAAGCCATTTTAGCTAGGGTGAGATGGTATCTCTTTGTCGTTTTTATTTGCATTTCTCTGATGATCAGTGATGCTGAACAACTTTTCATATACCTCTTTGCCATTCATATATCTTCTTTTGAGAAATGGCTATTCAGAATTTTTATCTGTTTTTAAAATTATTCCTTTTTTTTTCTCCCTGTAGAGGTGTTTGGGCTCCTTACATATTCCGCTCATTAATCCCTTGTCAGATGAGTAGTTTGCAAATATTTTCTCCAGTTCTGTAGGTTGGTTCTTTGCTTTGTTGATTGTTTTCTTTGCCATGCAGAAGGTTAAGTTTTTGTTTTGTTTTTTTAACTTGATGTGATCTAATTTGTTTATTTTTGCTTTGGTTGCCCGTGCTTCCAGGGTATCACTCCAGACCAATGCGTTGAAGAGTTTTCCTGATGTTTTCTTATAGTAGTTTCATAGTTTGAGGCCTTAGATTTAAGTCTTTCATCCATTTTAGTTTGATTTTTGTATGTGGTGAGAGACGGAGGTCAAGTTTCATTCTTCTGCATATGGATATCCAGTTTACACAGCACCATTTACTGAAGAGACTTTCTTTTCCCCAGTGTATGTTTTTGGCACCTCTGTCAAAAATGATTTTACTGTAGGTACGTGGATCCATTTCTGGATTCTCTGTTCTGTTCCATCGTTTGATGTGTCTGTTTTTATGCCAGTACCATGCTGTTTGGTTAGTATAGCTCTGCAGTATAATTTGAAGTCAAGTAAAGTGATTCCTCCAGTTTTGTTCTTTTTGTTCAGGATAGCTTTGGCTATTCTGGGTCTTTTGTGATGCCACATAAATTTTAGGAATGTTTTTTCTATTTCTGTGAAGAATGTCATTGGTATTTTGATAGGGATTGCATTGAATCTGTAGATTGCTTCTTTGGGTAGTAATGGACATTTTAACTATATTGATTGTTCCAATCCACAAACATGTAATAGTTTTCCTTGTATGTGTGTGTTTGTGTCCTCTTCAGTATTTTTCATCGGTATTTAATAGTTTTCATTGTAGAGACCTTTGACTTCTTTGGTTAATTCCTAGGTATTTAATTTTATCTGTGGCCATTGTAAATGGGATTGCTTTTTAAATTTCTTTTTCAGATTGTTCACTGTTGGCATACAAAAACACTACTGCTTTTTGTATATTGAATTTGTATCCTCCAACTTTACTGAACTTGTCAGTTCTACTAGTGTTTTGGTGGAGTCTTTAGGTGTTCCCAAATATAAAATCATATCATCTGCAAACAAGGATAATTTGACTTCTCCCTTTCTAATCTGGAGGTCTTTTATTTCTTTCTCTTGTCTTATTGCTCTAGCTGGGACTTCCAGTACTATGTTGAGTAGCAGTAGTGAAAGTGGCCGTCCTTGACATGCTTCGGATCTTAAAGGAAAGGCTTTCAGTTTTTCCCCATTCAGTATGATACTAGCTGTGGGTCTGTCATATACGGCTATTATTGTGTTGAGGTATATTTCTTCTATCCCCAAATTCTTTGTTTTTTTTTGTTTTTTTTTGTTTTTGAAGATTTTTGTCACTAAGATATGTTGAATTTTATCAAATGCTTTTTCAGCATCAATTGAAATGACCATATGATTTTTGTCCTTCATTCTGTTGATATGATGTGTTACATTGTTTGATTTACATATATTGACCCGTCTTTGCATCCATGGGATAAAGCCCACTTCGTCATGATAAATGATCTTTTAAATGTATTGTTGCATATTAATACAAAAATCCTAAACAAAATACTTTTGTATCAATATTCATCAGAGATATTGGCCTGTAGTTTTCTTTTTTTAAAATGTCTTTGTCTGATTTTGGTATCAGGGTAATACTGGCCTCATAGAATGAATTTGGAAGTATTCTTTCTTCCTCTATTTTTGAGATAGTTAATGTAGAATTGGTATTAATTCTTCTTTAAACGTTTGGTAGAATTCAGCAGTGAAGCCATCAGGTCCCAGGCTTGTCTTGACTGGGAGACTTTATTATGGCTTTGATCTTATTACTTGTTATTGACCTGCTCAGGTTTTGAATTTCTTCATTGTTCAATCTTGGTAGGTTATATGTGTCTAGGAATTTATCCACTTCTTCTAAATTTTTCAAATTGTTGGCATACAGTTGCTCATAGTAACCATTAATGATCCTTTGAACGTTGCAGAATCAGTTGTAATGTCTTTTTTAGCTCTGATTATTTATTTGGATCTTCTCTTTTTTTCTTAGTCTTTCTAAAGGTTTTTAAGTTTTATTATCTTTTCAAAAAACAAACTTGATTTCATTGATTTTTTTTTTGTATTCTTTTCAAATTTACTTCTGCTCTGATCTTTATCATTTCCTTTTTTCTATTATTGGTTTGGTTTGCTCTGCTCTTGCTTTTTAGTTCTTTAAGAGTCTCCACTGTTGGGTGCATATATATTTACAATTGTTATATCCTCTTGCTGAAATGACCCCTTTATTAAACAATGACTTTGTCTCTCCTTACAGTTTTTGTCTTGAAATCTATTTTGTTGGCTGGGCATGGTGGCTCATGCCTGTAATCCCAGCACTTTGGGAGGCTGAAACAGGCAGATCACTTCAGGTCAGGAGTTCAAGACCAGCCTGGCAAACATGGTGAAACCCTATCTCTACTAAAAATACAAAAATTAACCAGGCATGGTGGTGTGTGCCTGTAATCCCAGCTTTACTTGGGAGGATAAGACAGGAGAATTGCTTGAACCAGGAAGGTGGAGGTTGCAGTAAACCGAGATTGTACCACTACACTCCAGCCTGGGTGACAGAGTAGACTCCATCTCAAAAAAAAAAAAAAAAAAATCTATTTTGTCTGATATAAGTATAGCTACTCCTGCTCTTTCCTGGGTTCCATTGGCATGGAATATCTTTTTCCATCCCTTTATTTTCAGTCTATGTGTATCTTTACAGGTGAAATGTGTTTCTTGTTGGTAATAGATCATTGGGTCTTGCTTTTTTATCCATTCAGCCACTTTTGACTGGACAGTTTAGTTCATTTACATCAGTGTTATTAATAAGTAAGGACTTCAGCCATTCTGTTATTTGTTTTTTGGTCATTTTGTGGTCTTCCCTTTCTTCTTTCTTTCCTTCCTATCTTCCTTTCAGTAAAGGTGATTTTCTTTGGTATGATTTAACGTCTTGCTTTTCAGTTTTTGGGTATCCGTTGTGTTTTTTGTTTGTTTGTTTTTTTCTCGAGACGGAGCCTTGCTTTGTCACCCAGGTTGGAGTGCAATGGTGCGATTTTGGCTCACTGCAACCACTGTGCAGGTGATTCTCCTGCCTCAGCCTCCCCAGTAGCTGGGATTACAGGCATGCACCACTACGCCTGGCTAATTTTTGTATTTTTAGCAGAGACAGGGTTTTGCCATGTTGGCCAGGCTGGTCACAAACTCCTGACCTCAGGTGATCTACCTGCCCTGGCCTCCCAAAGTGTTGGGATTACAGGTGAGAATCACCACACCTAGCTATGTTGTATGTTTTCTTTTTTTAAATGTTTTCCAATTTGAAGTTGCCATGAGGCCTGCAAATACCATCTTATAATCCTTTATTTAAACTGATGACAACCTAACAATGATTGCATAAACATGCAAAAAGAAAACTAATAAACACTGTACACTTTAACTTCATTATTCCACTTTTAATATTTTGTTGTTTTTCTTTATGTCATCTTATACTGTCTTAAAGTTGTTGTAGATATTATTTTTGATTGGTTCATTATTTAGTCTTCCTACTTAAGAGTAGTTTATACACCATAATTACAGTGTTATAAACTTTTGTGTTTATATATAAAACAGGGTCTGTTTACATTTATTTATATATATTCATATGTAAACATATATATACACATATAAACATATAATTATCTAGATATATCCAGGGTCTCACTCTATCACCCAGACTAGAGTGCAGTGACACAGTCATGTCCTACTGTAGCCGCAACCTCCCAGGCTCAAGCAATTCTCCAACCTCAGCCTTCCAAGTAGCTGGGACTACAGGTGGGTGTTACCACCCTGGCTTATTTATTTATTTATTTATTTTGTAAACATGAGGTTTCATCATGTTATCCTGGCTGGTCTTGAACTCCTGGGCTTAAGTGATTTGCCCTCCTGTGCCTCTCAAAGTGCTGAGATTACGGGCATGAGCCACCATGCTCAGCTGAGATGATTTCTTGTTGCTGATTAATCTCCTTTCCTTTCAGATTAAAAAAAAACTCCCTTTAGTATTTCTTGTAGGATAGGTCTGATGTTGTTGAAAGCCTTCAGTTTTTGTTTGTCTGGGAAGGTCTTTATTTCTCCTTCTTGTTTGAAAGATAATTTTCACCAGATATATTATTCTAGGGTAAAAGTTTTTTCCTTCAGCACTTTAAATATACCATGCCACACTCTCCTGGCCTGTAAGGTTTCTCCTGAAAATTCTGCTGCTGGACGTGGTGGAGCTCCACTGTATGTTTGTTTGTTTCCTCTTGTTGCTTTCAGGATTCTTTCTTTATCTTTGACCTTTGGGAGTTTGATTACCAAATGCGTTGAGACAGTCGTCTTTGGGTTAAATCTACTTGGTGCTCTATAAGTACAAGCTCTTGTACTTGGACGTAGATATCTTTCTCTAGGTTTGGGAAGTTCTTCGATATTATCCCTTTGAATGAACTTACTACCCTATCTCTTTTTCTACCTTCTCTTTAAGGCCAGTAACTCTTAGATGTGCCGATTTGAGACTATTTTCTAGAACTCCTAGGTATGCTTCATTGTTTTTTTTTTTTTTTTTTTGAAACGGAGTTTTGCTCGTTACCCAGGCTGGAGTGCAATGGCGCGATCTCGGCTCACCGCAACCTCCGCCTCCTGGGTTCAGGCAATTCTCCTGCCTCAGCCTCCTGAGTAGCTGGGATTACAGGCACGTGCCACCATGCCCAGCTAATTTTTTATATTTTTAGTAGAGACGGGGTTTCACTATGTTGACCAGGATGGTCTCGATCTCTTGACCTCGTGATCCACCCGCCTCGGCCTCCCAAAGTGCTGGGATTACAGGCTTGAGCCACCACGCCCGGCCGCTTCATTGTTTTTTAATCCTTTTATCTTTTGTCTCCTCTGACTGTGTTTTTTTTTTCCACTTTTTTTGTTTTTGAGACAGTCTCATTCTGTGGCCCACACTGGAGTACAGTGGTACAATCTTGGCTCACTGCAACCTCTGCCTCCCAGGTTCAAGCAATTCTTGTGCCTCAGCCACCTGAGTATCTGGGATTACAGGCACACACTGCCACGTCTGACTAATTTTTGTATTTTTAATAGGGATGGGTTTTACCATGTTGGCCAGACTGGTCTTAAACTCCTGGCCTCAACTGATCTGCCTGCCTCAGTCTCCCAAAGTACTAGAATTATAGGCGTGAACCACCACACACAGCCTCACTGTGTACTTTCAGGCTCACTAATTCATTTTTCTGCTTGATCAATTCTGCTGTTAAGAGACTCTGATGTGTGGCCAGGTATGGTGGCTCACATGTGTAATCCCAGCACTTTGGTAGGCTGAGGCAGGAGCCCAGGAGTTTGAGACCAGTCTGGGCAATATAGTGAGATCTCTCTGGGCATGGTGGCATGAATCTGTCATCCAGCTACTTAGGAGACTGAGGTGGGAGGATTGATTGAGCCCAGGGGGTCAAGGCTGCAGTGAGTCAAGATCACACCACTGTACTCCAGCCTGGGCAACAGAGCAAGATTTTGTCTCAAAACAAACAAACAAACAAACAAAAAAACTCTGATGCATTCTTCAGTGTTTACATTGCATTTTTTAACTCTAGAATTTCTGCTTGACTAATTTTAATAATTTCAGTCTCTTTGTTAAATTTATCTGATAGGATTCTGAGTTCCTTTTCTGTGTTATCTTGAATTTCTTTGAGTTTCCTCAACACAGCTATTTTGAATTCTCTGCCTGAAAGGCCACATATCTCTGTTTCTTCAGAATTGGTCCCTGGTGACTTAGTTTGGTTGGTGAGTTCATGTTTTCCTGGGTGGTCTTAATGCTTGCAGGCGTTCATGTGTGTCTAGGCATTGAAGAGTTAGGGATTTATTGTAGTCTTTGCAGCCTAAGCTTGTTTATACCCATCCTACTTAGGAAAGCTTTCCCGTTATTTGAAGATGAGCTCTAAACTCAGTAGCACTGTGGTTCTTGCAGACTTATAGAAGTACTGCCTTGGTGGTCTTGGATAAAATCCAAAAGAATTCTCTGGATTACCAGGTAGAGACACTTGTTCTTTTTCCTTACTTTCTCTTACTTTGTTCTCCCAAACAAAGCCTTTCTCACCGTGCTGAACTGCCTGGAACCGGGACTGGAGGGACACAAGCATCCTTGTGGTCACCACCATTGGGACCGTGCTGGTTTAGACCTGAGGCCAGCACAGCACTGGGTCTTGCCCAAAGCCTGCTGTAACCACTACCTGGCTCCCACCTGTGTTCACTCAAGGCCCTAGAGCTCTTCGATCAGCAGGTGGCAAAGCCAGCCGGGTTTGTGTCCCTCCCTTCAGAGTAGCAAGTTCCCCCAGGCTCCAGATGGGTCCAGAGATGCTGTCTGGGAGTGAGGGAGTGGAATCAAAAACCTTAGAAATCTGCCTGATGTCCTGTTCTGCTGCAGTTAAGCTGGTACTCGGGCCACAAGACAAAGTCCTTCCTGGTCTTCCCTCCCCGTTCTGTAAGCAGAGGAGTCTCTCTCTGGACATCACCACCAGTGGCCCAAGAGGTGTTTTGCCATGCCACTGCCAATGTTCACCTAAAGCCTAAGAGCTCATCAGTCAGCTGTGGTGAACGCTGCCAGGTCTGGAACTCACCCCTTAGGGCAGTGGGCTCCCCTCTATCCCAGGTCCAGAAATGCTTTGCAAGAGCCTAGGTTAGGACTTGAGAATCTCAGGAGCCTGCTTGGTGCTTTACCCCACTGTAGCCAAGCTGGTACTTAGGGTACAAGACAAAGTTTTCTTTACTTTTCCCTCTGCTTTCCTCAAACAGAAGGAGTCTTTTCACTGTACTGCCGTACCTGGAAATGTGCTGGGTCACACCTGAATCCAGCCCTTCTCAGAGCCCAAGGCCCACGGCATGTTACCTGGGTATTGCTGTTGGTTATTCAAGGCCCAGAGGCTCCTTAGTCAGCAGGTGATGAATCCTGCCAGGATGGGATCCTCCCCTTCAAGGCAGCGGTTTCCCCTTTGGCCCAGGGTGTGTCTAGAAATGTCTGGGAGCTAGGGCTTGGAACAGGGGCTTCCTGACTGACTGGTACCCCATCCTGCTGTGGCTGAGCTGGTATCCAAGATGCAATACAAAGCCTTCTTAACTCTTTGCTCTCCTCTCCTCAAGCAGAAGGAAGGAGACACTTTCACTGCTGTGAGGTGGGCTGCCTGAGGTGTGGGGAGGGATGGCACAAGCACACCCTTAGCTGCCCCATCTGGTATCTTCCTAGGTCACATACCACCCTGGTCTTCTGGCTCTGAGTCCCACCCAACACCAAGAGTTGCCTAGGAATTGCACTCCTTGTGTTCTAGACTGCCTTTCACGTTTACCTAGAACCCCAGAGCAGTTTGGCCATGGTGGCAAGAAACTCAAGTTCTTACTGCTGGCATGGGCACTTCCCCTCTGGCTAGGGCTGGTCCTAATGCTCTCTCTGTGCGTGCGCACTGGCTGAGCCCAACACAGCTTTGCTCTTTCTGTGTCAGGGCAGCACTGAATCCAATGTAAAGTCCCCCAATTGGCCAGGCACAGTGGCTCATGCCTGTAATCCCAGAAATTTGGGAGGCTGAGGTGGGTAGATCACTTGACTCCAGGAGTTTGAGACAAGCCTGGGCAACATGGTAAAACTGCATCTGTACAAAAAAAAAATTTAACCAGGTGTGGTGGCATGTGCCTGTAGTCCCGGCTAATTGGGACTGAGGTTGGAGGATTCCTTGTGTTCCCGTTACTGTGCTCTCCCTCTCTGAAGGTCACAGATTTCTCCATGCCACATGGTTGTTGCAGGGGTGCGGGGTGGTGGGAGGGGTGGCATTGGCAATTCAAGACTGTTTCTCCTACCCTCTTCAGTGCCTCTTTCAGTAGTATAAAGTTAAAACCAGGTACTGAAATTGCTCACCTGATTTTGGTTCTTGGGATGATGCTTTTTGTGTGCAGTTAGCTGTTAAAATGTGGTGTTCCTGCACAGGGCACAAATGGTGTAGGCTCCTATTTCAACATCTTGCTCCACACCTCTTCCCATCCATATCAAGTTGTTTTGTTTTTTTTTTTTTTAATTTTTTTGAGATAGTCTTGCTCTGTCACCCAGGCTGGAGTGAAGTGGCATGATCTCAGCTCACTGCAACCTCTGCCTCCTGGGTTCAAGCGATTCTTCTGCCTCAACCTTCCTAGTTGCTGGGACTACAGGTGCACACCACCACACCTAGCTAATTTTTATATTTTAAGTAGAGACGGGGTTTCACCATGTTGGCTAGGCTGGTCTTGAGCTCTTACCTCAATGCAAGTGATCCCCTAGCCTCGGCCTCCCAAAGTGCTGAGATTGCAAGCGTGAGCCACTGTGCCCAGCACCATGTCAAGTTTTGAAATCAGGAAATATGAGTTCTCCAACTTTGTTCTTTTTTATAAACTGTTTAGCCTAGTTGGGGATCCTTATGATTCCACACAAATTTTAGGATGGGTTTTTCTATTTCTGCAGAAAATCATTGGGATTTTAATAGGAATTGAATCAAATCTTATAGATGACTTTGGGCAATATTGTCAGCTCAACAATATTAAGCCTACATGAACACAGGCTGTCTTTTCATTTATTTACATCTCCTTTGATTTACTACAGCAATGCTTTATATTTTTCGGTATATAAAACTTTCACTTCCTTGAATAAATTTCTTCCTATTTTACTCTTTTTGATGCTTTTACAAATGGAAGTATTTTCTTATCAATTGTCAATTATTAATCTATAAAATGCAACTAATTTTTATATTGATTTTGTATCCTACAATTTTGCTGAATTCATTGTTTGGTTCTCGTGTGTGTGTGTGTGTGCGCGCACACATGCACATGTATCTTAAGAGTTTTCTACAGATAAGATGTCATCTGTGAACAGATATTATTTCACTTCTTTTTGTTGCTTTATTTTATCTTAATTGCTGTGGCTAGAACTTCCAGTACTATGGTGAATAAAAGTTATATAAGCTGGTATTATTGTCTCATTCCTGATCTTAGGGCAAAAGCTTTCAGTCTTTCACCATTGAGTATGATGTTAGCTATGGGTTCTTCACACATGGCCTCGATCACATTAAGAAGGTTTGTGTCTATTCCTGGTGTGCTGAGTGTTTTTATCATGAAAGGGTATTGAAATCTGCCCAAAGCATTTTAAAGTGAAATGATTATGTGGGCGTTTTTCCTCTTCCATTCTATTAATGTAGGGTATTACATTATTATTACTGTTTTTTCAAGATGGAGTCTCGCTCTGTTGCCCAGGCTGGAGTGCAGTGGTGCCTTCTCAGCTCACTGCAAGCTCCACCTCCTGGATTCAAGCAATTCTCCTGCCTCAGCCTCCCTAGTAGCTGGGATTACAGGCGGCTGCCACTATGCCCAGCTAATTTTTATATTTTAGTGGAGACGGGGTTTCACCATATTGGCCAGGCTGGTCTTGAACTACTGACCTCAAGCGATCTGCTCACCTCGGCCTCCCAAAGTGCTGGAATTAAAGGTATCAGCCACTGTGCCTGGCCTTAATTGATTTTTTAAAAATAATCTATTGAGCCATCCTTGTATTTCAGGAATAAATCTCAGTTAAGATGTATAATCTCTTTAAAATTTATTATTGATTTTTATTTACTAGTATTTTTTTTAATGAAGTCTTGGCTGGGCACAGTGGCTCATGCCTGTAATCCCAGCACTTTGGGAAGCCAAGGCAAGAACATCACCTGAGACCAGCAGTTTGAGACCAGCCTGGGCAACAGGCAACATCGCAAAACTCCACCTCTATAAAAATTTTTAAAAATAGCTGGATGTGGTGGATGCAGCTATAGTCCCAGCTACTAAGGAGGCTCAGGCAGGAGGATCACTTGAGTCCAGGATGTTGAGGCTGCAGTAAGCCATGACCATGCCACTGCATTCCAGCCTGGGTGACAGTAAGACCTTGTCTGAAAAAAATTGTTTTAACCCAAAACTAAAAATACAGAAACAAGACAAAAATCCCCCAAAACAGAATCTCACTGTGTTGCCCAGGCTGGAGTGCAGTGGCTATTCACAGGCATGATTGTGTACATTACAGCTTCCAAATTCTAGGCTCTAGTGATCCTCTTGCTTCGCCCTCCTGAGTAGCTGGGATACAGATGTGTGCCACTGAGCCTGGCAATTTGCTAGTATTTCGTTTATTTGTTTATGGACATATGGTCTCACTCTTTTGCCCAAGCATCATCACAAGAACCAAAATCAGGTGAGCAGTTTCAGTACCTGGTTTTAACTTTATACTAGTGAAAGAGGCACTGAAGAGGGTAGGAGAAACAGTCTTGAATTGCCAATGCCACCCATCCCCATTTATTATACTTAACAGGAAATATTAACTTTCTGTTTCTGGCTTATTTCACTTTGCATAAGGTCCTAGAGTTCCATCCATGTTGCCACAAATGACAGGATTTTATTCTTTTTTTCTTTTTTTTTGGCACTAAAGCTAATGCAGATTTTATTCTTTTTAATGACTGAATAGCAGTCCATTTTGTGTGTGTGTGTGTGTGTGTGTCACACACACACACACACACACACACACCACATTTTCTTTACCTGTTCATCTGTTGTTGGACACTAGGTTGATTCTGTCTCTTGGCTATTGTGGATAGTGTTGCAATAAACGTGAGAGTGAAGGCGTTTCTTTGATATACTGATTTCCTTTCCTGTGGATAAATGCTCAGCAGTAAGATTGCTGGATCATATGGTAGTTCTATTTGTAGTTTTTTGAGGAATCTCTATACTATTCTCCAAAACTAGTTTACATTCCCACCAACAATGTATATGAGTTCCATTTTCTCTACATCCTTGACAGTATTTATTTTTAAGTCTTTTTGATAATAGCCATTCTAACTGGGTAAGATGATACCACATTGTGGTTTTGATTTGCATTTCTCTGATGATTAGTGATGCTGAGTCATTTTTAATATATTTGTGGCCATTTATATGTCTTCTTTGGGAAAGGGTCTATACAGATCATTTACTCATTATTTAATCAGGCTGGGTTTTGTTTTTTTTTTTTTCTCTTTTTTTTCTGTTGTGCTGTTTGAGTTCTTTACATATTCTGGATATTAATCTCATATCAGATGAGTAGTTTGAAAACATTTTATCCCATTCTATAGGTTGTCTTTTGACTCTGTTGATTGTTTTGTTTTGTGGGTTTCTGTATAGTTTGTATATAATGTAGTTTGATAGTGTAGTTTGTATATGGTGTAGTTTGTATATCTTGTAGTTTAATCCAATTTGTTTACTTTTGCTTTTGTTGCCTTGCATTTGAGGTTTTATTAATAAGATGTTTTCCTAGATGAATGTCCTGAAGTGTTTCCCCTGTTTTCTTCTAGCAGTTTGATGGTTTTGGGTGTTACATTTGTGTCTTTGATCCATTTTTATTATTAAATAGGTTTTTCTATAGGGTGATAGATAGGTGGGGTTCTATTTTCATTCTTCTCCATAAGGATATCCAGTTTTCCCAGCACCATTTATTAAATAGACTGTCCTTCCCCCATTGAGTATTCTTGGCGCCTTTATAAAAATCAGTTAGCTGTAATATGGATTACTTTTTGGGATTTCCTGTTCTGTTCTGTCGATCTATGTGTCTGTTTGGGTACCATGCTGTCTGGGTTACTACAGCTTTGTAGTATATTTTGATATCAGGTAGTTTGATGTCTCCAGTTTTCTTCTTTTTGCTAAGGATCACATTGAATATTTGGGATCTACTGGGGTTCCAAACTTTTTTTAGGATTATTTATTCTATTTCTGTGAAGGATGCCATTGGTATTTTGATAAGGATTGAATTCAGTATGTAAATTGCTTTAAATGGTATTGTCATTTTAACAATATTCTTCAATCCATAAGCATGAGATGTCTTTTCATTTGTATGCTCTTCAATTTCTTTCATCAGTGTTTTACAGTTTTCCTTGTATAGAGAGGTCTTTTATTTCCTTGGTTAAATTTATTCCTAGGTGTTTATTTTTTGTAGCTATTACAAATGGGATTGCCTTCTTGATATCTATTTCAGCTAGTTTGTTGCTGGTGTGTAGAAACACTACTGATTTTTGTAACCTGTAGATTTACTGAATTTGTTCCCAGTTCCAAGGGATTTTTAGTAGTCTGTAGGTTTTTCTGTATATAAGCTCATATCTCCTGCAAACAGAGTATTTGACTTCCTCCTTTCAAATTTGGATATCCTTTATTTCCTTCTCTTGCCTAATTGTTCTAGCTAGGACTTCTAGAACTATGTTGAATAAGAGTGGTGAGAGTAGGCTGGGCATAGCAGCTCAAACCTGTAATTCCAGCACTTTGGGAGGCTGATTTGGGTAGATTGCTTGAGCCCAGGAATTTAAGACCAGCTTGGGCAACGTGATGAGACCCTATTTCTATAAAAAAATGCAAAAAAAAAAAAAATTGCTGGGTGTGGTGGCATGTGCCTGTAGTCCCAGCTACTAAGAGTCTGAGGTGGGAGGATCCCTTGAGCCCAAAAGGTCAAGGCTGCAATGAACTATAATCATACCACTGCACTCTAGCCTGGGTGACAGAATAAGACCCTGTCTCAAAACAAGAAAAACAAAACAAAACAAAACAGGTGGTGAGAGTGGACATCCTTGTCTTGCTCAAGTTCTTAGAGGAAAAGCTTTTAGCTTTTCTCCATTCAGTAAGATGTTAGCTATGGGTTTGTCACATATGGCCTTTATTATGTTGAGATAATATCCTTGTATACCTAATTTATTAAGAGTTTTTATCATGGGCCAGGCATGGTAGCTCATGGCTATAATCCTAGCACTTGGGGAGGATGAGGCAGTTGGATCCCTTGAGTCCAGGAGTTTGAGACCAGCCTGAGAAACATGGCAAAACCCTGTTTCTACAAAAAAAATTTGCCAAATTTAGCGGCATGTGCCCATAGTCCCAGCTACTTAGGGGGCTGAGGCAGGAGGATCACTTGGACCTGGGATACCAAGGCTGCAGTAAGCCAAGATTATGCCACTGCACTCTAGCCTGGGTGACAAAGTGAGACCCTGTTTTTATTGTGAAAGGATGCTTAATTTTATCAAATCTTTTTCTGCCTCTATTAAGATAATTAAACAGCTTTTGTCTTTCATTCTATTGATGTGATATATAATGTTTATTAATTTGTGTATGTTGAACCATCCTTGCATTCCTAGGATAAATCCCACTTGATCATGGTGTGTTATTTTTTTGATGTATTGTTGAATTTGTTTGCTAGTATTTTGTGGAGGATTTTTGTGTCTATGTTTATTAGGAATATCTGTAGTTTTCTTTTTTGTCATGTCCTTTTCTGTTTTCTTTTCTTTTTCTTTTTTTTTTTTTTAATTAGGGTTATGCTGACCTCATAGAGGCAGGAAGAATTATCTGTTTCAATTTTAAAAATGGTTTGAGAAAATTGGTTTTAATCCTTTAAACCTTCAGTAGAATTTAGCAGTGAGGCAATCTGTTTCTGTGTTTTCCTTTGTTAGGAGACTTTTTATTATTGATTCAGTCTCATTACTTGTTATTGGTATTGGTTTGTACAGATTTATTATTTCTTCTTGGTTCAATCTTGATAGTTGTATGTGTTCAGGAATGTATCCATTTTCTCTAGGTTTTAAAATTTATTAGTTGTTCATATTAGTCTCTAATGATCCTTTATATTTCTGTGTTATCTGTTGTGACAACTCCTTTTTTGTTTGTTTTTTGTTTTTGTTGTTTGTTTGTTTTTTGAGATGGAGTCTTGCTCTGTTTCCCAGGCTGGAGTGCAGTGGCATGATCTCAGCCCACTGTAACCTCTGCCTCCCATGTTTAAGCAATTCCCCTGTCTCAGCCTCCTGAGTAGCTGGGATTATAGGTGCATGCCACTATGCCTGGCTGAATTTTGTATGTTTAGTAGAGACAGGGTTTCTCCATGTTGGCCAAGCTGGTCTCAAACATCTGACCTCAGGGGATCTGCCCACCTCAGACTTCCAAAGTGCTGGGATTACAGGCATGAGCCACTATGCTTGGCCTGTTTCTAATTTTATTTATTTGGTACTTCTCTCCCTTTTTTTTTTTTTTTTTTTTTTTTGTTGTTGTTGTTGTTAGTCTAGCTAATGGTTTGTTGATTTCATTTAAAAAAAAAACACTTTTGTTTAACTGATCTTTTGTATTTTTAGTCTCAATTTTGTTTATTTCTGCTTTGATCTTTTTTTTTCTTCTATTAATATTGGGCTTGGTTTGTTCTTTTCAGTTCCTTGAGGTACATTGTTAGGTTTTTTATTGGAAACATTTTTACTTTTTTGATGTAGGCATTTATCTGTATAAACTTGTCTCTTAATCCTGCTTTTGTTGTGTCCCACGAATTTTGGTATGTTTATATTTTCATTTGTTTCAAGATATTTTACATTTTTGTTCTTAATTTCTTCCTTTACCCATTGGTCATTCAGGAGCATGTTGTTTAATTTTTGTATATTTATATAGCTTCAATTGTTCCTCTTGCTATTGATGTCTGGTCTGATTTTTTTTTTTTTTTTTTGCCTAGATTTCAGAAGATGTATGGAAATGCCTGTTGTTTCAAGGAATGTTAAGTTTTTCATTCTTCATTTCTTCCTTTAACCATCAGTCATTCAGGAGCATGTTGCTTAATTTTTGTGTATTTATATAGTTTCAAGTGTTCCTCTTATTGATGTCTAGTTTTATTCCATTGTGGTCAGATAAGATACTTGATATATTTTAATTTTTTTTTTTTTTTTTTGAGACGGAGTTTCGCTCTTGTTACCCATGCTGGAGTGCAATGGCGCTATCTCGGCTCACCACAACCTCCGCTTCCTGGGTTCAGGCAATTCTCCTGCCTCAGCCTCCTGAGTAGCTGGGATTACAGGCACGCGCCACCATGTCCAGCTGATTTTTTGTATTTTTAGTAGAGACGGGGTTTCACCATGTTGACCAGGATGGTCTCGATCTCTAGACCTTGTGATCCACCCGCCTCGGCCTCCCAAAGTGCTGGGATTACAGGCTTGAGCCACCGCATCCTACCGATATATTCTAATTTTTTAAAAAAGTTTTGAGGCCGGGCGTGGTGGCTCATGCCTGTAATCCCAGCACTTTGGGAGGCCGAGGCGGGTGGATCACGAGGTCTAGAGATCGAGACCATCCTGGTCAACATGGTGAAACCCCGACTCTACTAAAAATACAAAAAATCAGCTGGGCGTGGTGGCGCGTGCCTGTAATCCCAGCTACTCAGGAGGCTGAGGCAGAATTGCCTGAACCCAGGAGGCGGAGGTTGCGGTGAGCCGAGATCGCACCATTGCACTCCAGCCTGGGTAACAAGAGCGAAACTCCGACTCAAAAAAAAAAAAAAAAGTTTTGAGAACTATTTTGTGTCCTAACATGTGGTAAATCCTGGATAACCCAATCCATGTCCTGATGAAAAGGACGTATATTCTGCCACTGTTGGGTGAAATGTTGTATAAATGTATGTTAGGTCTATTTGGTTTATGATACAGTTTAAATCTGATGTTTCTTTGTTGATTTTCTGTCTAGCCGATTCATTTAATGCTGAATGCGGGATGTTGAAGTCCCCAAGTATTATTGTTTTGGAGTCTATCTCATCCTTTAGATGTTATATATGCTTTTGAATGCTTTGGTGTTGGGTGCATATTTATTTACAATTGTTATATTCTCTTGCTATATTGATCCCTTTAGTACTATATAATGTCCTTCTTTCTCTCTTTCTTTTGACAGATTTTGACTTGAAGTTGTTTTGTCTGATATAAGCATAGCTACGCCTGCTTGATTTTGGTTTCTGATTGGATGGAATATCTTTTTCCTTCCTTCCCATTCAATCTATGTGTGTCTTTAAAGGTGAGATGAAGTTCTTCTAGGCAACTAGAGTTAAGTCTTTAAGTCTTGTTTTTTAAATTTATTCCGCCAGTCTATATCTTTTAAATGGGGGAATTTAATCAATTTATATTCGTTACTATTGATAGGTGAGGATTTATTCTCATCATTTTATTGATTGTTTTCTGTTGTTTTGTTTTGTTTTGGGTTTTTTTGAGATGGAGTCTAGCTCTGTCCCCCAGGCTGGAGTGCACTGGCATGATCTTGGCTCACTGCAACCTCCCAGGTTCAAACAATTCTCCTGCCTCAGCCTCCCAAGTAGCTGGGATTACAGGCAACCACCACCACATCCAGCTAATTTTTGTATTTTTGGTGGACACAGGGTGTCACTGTGTTGGCCAGGCTGGTCTCGAATTCCTGACCTCATGATCCAGCCACCTCCGCTTCCCAAAGTGCTGAAATTACAAGCATGAACCACAGTGCCCGGCCCCTGTTGTTTTGTATATCCTTTGTTCCTTACTTCCTCTGTTGTTATTTTAGTGATTGAGTGGTTTCCTACAGTGATACGGTTTGATTCCTTTTCCTTTTTCCTCTGTGTATCAGCACTACCAGTGAGTATTATATTTTTCATGTTTTCATTATGGTGATTATCATATTTTTACTTCCAGATGTAGAACTGTCTTGAGCACTTCTTGTAAGGCTGGTCTAGTGATAAATTCACTTTGTTTTTGCTTGTCTGTGAAAGACTGTATTTCTCCTTGATAGCTTTGCTGGGTATAAGTATTCTTGGCTAACAGGTTCTTTGTTGTTGTTGTTGTTGTTGTTGTTCTGTTTTTGTTTTTGTTTTTCTTTTCAGTCTTTTGAATATATCATCCCATTCTCTCGACTATAGACTTCTGTTGAGAAATCCACTTTTAGTCTAATGGGTACTCTTTTATACATAATTTGCTGCTTTTTTCTTGTTGCTTTTAGAATTCTTTCTTTGGCTTTAACTTTTGATATTTGACTAGAATGTGCCTCAGGGATTATCTGTTTGGGGTGAAACATATTTATTCTTTGAGATGCCTAGACATAGATTTCCATCTCTCTCCCAATACTTAGAAAGTTTCTTGCTATCATTTCATTACATATGTTATCCTCACCTTTCCCTTTCTCTTCTAGAATGCCCATACTACAAATATTTGTTTACTTAATGGTGGCCCACAAATCCTGTAAGCTTTCAGTTTTTTTCTTTTCTTGTCTCTATTTTGTGTTATTTCAAAAGATTTGTCTTCAACTTCAGAAATTCTTCTGCTTGGTCTAGTCTATCGTTGAAGCTCTCAATTGTATTTTTCTGTCATTTATTAAATTATCTACGATATCTGCTTCATTCTTTTTTTTATAACTGTTCATCTCTTTAGTGAATTTGCCCTTCAAATCATGAATTGTTTTCCTGATTTCATTGAATTGTCTATCTGTATTACCTTGAAGCTTATTGAGTTTCCTTAATCTTATTATTTTAAATTCTTTTTCTGGCATTTCATATATTTTCCTATGATTGGAGTCTATTGCTGGAGAATTATTGTTTTCCTTTGAAAGTGTCATGTTTCTTTGCTTTTTCATGATTGATATATCCCTACATTGATTTATTACGCCTCTGGTACAGAAGCTGCCTCTTCCATTTTTATGGAGTAGGTGTTGTAGGGAAAGATTTATTTGTATGAATGAGTCCTGGGGTGTAGGTTTGGTGGGTACCTTGGTTTCTAGGTGGATGTGGTAGTGTAGTCTCCATGTAGTTGTTTTAGCTGTAATCCATACTAATGATGCTTACATGTTTTTTTTTTTTTCCTCCAGACAGAGTCTTGCTCTGTCACCCAGGCTGGAGTGTAGTGGTGCAATCTCAGCTCACTGCACCCTCCACCTCCTGGGTTCAAGAGATTCTCCTGCCTCAGCCTCCTAAGTAGCTGGGATTACAGGCACATGCCACCATGTCCAGCTAATTATCATATTTTTAGTAGAGATGGGGTTTCACCATATTGGTCAGGCTAGTCTTGAACACCTGACCTCGTGTTCCACACACCTCAGCCTCCCAAAGTGCTGGGATTACAGGAGTGAGCCACCAGGCCCAGCTGCTTGCATGTTTCTTAGTGGCCTAGGCTGAGAGAGTTTGTGGTGATTGTGGTGCTGCTTTGCCAGGTGTGTGCTTACCAGGCTGTTTCACAGGTTGGCGGCATGTACATGCACACAGTGGATCAGCCAACCTGGAGTCTGACTCATTGGGGTTGGGGCTGTGGGGCTGTTACACTGGCCAGAAGCACAGGCACAAAGTTGGTTGGCTGGCCTGGGGCTGTTTCTCAGGCCTGGGACATAACAAGGCAGCTCAGTTGGCCTGGGGTGTGTTTGTCAGGAGCGATCCACAGGGTTGTTTCGTAGGCTTGAGACATGATCACATGGCTTCTCAGCTAACCTGGATGCAGGTATGCTGGGGGTGGCCACACGGCTATTTCTCAGGTCCAGGACATGAACTCTTGGGGCTGATTGGCCAGTCTGGGGAAAGGTCTATCAAGGGTGGCCCATAAGGCTGCTTCTCAGACCCAGGATGTGGCCATATGATTGCTTGGCTGGCCTGGGTGCATGTTTGCTGGCGGTGGCCCACAGGGCTGTTTCTCTGACCCAGCGCTTTGGTGCTGCTTGGCTGCCCTGGGAATGTCTTACAAGGGTGGCTCACAAGGCTGCTTCTCACACCTGGGATGCAGGCACAAGGCTGCTTGGCTGGCATTGGGGGCATGTTTGCCAGGAGCAAGTACAGGACTGTTTCTCAGTCTCGTGACACAGCTGCAAAGCTGTTCAGCTAGCCTGGGGGCATTTTAGCAGGGGATGGCCCACAGGGCTCTTTTGTAGGCATGGGATGCAGGTACAGGGGTACTTGGCTGGCCTAGGGGTGCGTCTGCTGAGGGTGTCCTGTTGAGGCTGCTTCTCAAATCTGGAATGCTGGTGCAAGGCTGCTAGGCTGGCTCAGGGGTGTGCCTAACTACGACAGCCTGCAGGGCGTTTTCTCAGGCCAAGAACACAGCTGCAAAGCAGCTCAGTTGGCCTGCAGATGGGTTTGCTGGGAACAGTACATGGGGCTACTTCAAAGGCCTTGGTCACAGGCATACATACAGCTGTTTGGCCAGCCAGGGCACCCTGTAGTACTGTTTCTCAGGTCTGAGCACAGGGCCTTTGGGCAGGCTAGGGGTGTGTCTGTGGGAATTGGGGGCTCTGCAGGGCTGTTTCTTGGGTCCTGAGTGTGGGTGTACATGCACAGCTCCTCTGCTGGCCTGAGGGGGTATATGACCTGCTCAGGGGCCTCTCCTGCTTGAGGGAGAGCATGCCACAGTTTGGCCAGGTCAAGGGAAGGTTTGCCCTGTGTGGGACTGCCAGACTGATCCTCCAGCTGGAAGTGCATTGGCAGGCTGCTGTGCAGGGTCAGAGCCACTCACAGCCAGTGCTGGGCCCAGAGCTTGTGAGGACTATGGGATTCTCCTCTTGTAAGGACCGTAGGTGTTTCTGGTGGCAAAGGGGGCTGGTGGAGTTCTTCTGCTTACCTTTTCCCCACAACATGACATACCTACTGACTCTGAGCCGATCCTATCTGGGAGCAGTGGCTGAGTGGAGGAGGGGGCAATGTTGCAGAGTCTGGGTGCCTCCATGCTGTCTTCCTGAACTTCCAGTCACCACAGCTCCATCTCCCTGCCCCTGCTGTACTCTAGTGCTCTCCCGTCAATAGCTCCAGTCACTTTTTAGCTCTCAGTCCTTTAACATTTATTAATACTTGTTTTGCAGCCTAAAATCTGGTCTACTCTAGAGAATGTTCTATGTACAATTGAGGAAAATGTGTATTCTACTGTTAGGTGGCGTGTTCTGTATGTATATTTAGGTCCATTGTTTTATAGTATTGAGTCCTCTATTTCCTTAGTAAGTTTCTGTCTGGTTGTCCTATCCATTATTAAAAGAGGGATATTGAATTCTGTACCTGTTACGGTAGAACTGTGTACTTCTCCCTTCAATTCTGTCAGTACTTTTTTTTTTTTTTTCACTCTGGTGTTAGGTACATATATGTTTATACTTGTCATATCTTCTTGGTGAATTGATCAATATATAGTGTCCTTTGTCTCTTGTAACAGTTTTTTAACTTCAAGTCTATTTTGTCTAAAATTAGAACAGTCACTGGAAATCACTTTTGTTTTCTTACTGTTTGAATGGAATATCTTTTTCTATCCTTCCATTTTCAACGTCTTTTCATCTTTAAATCTACAGGGAGCCTGTTGTGGACAGTATGTACTTGGATTATGTTTGTTTTTTTTTTTCTGGGACAAGTGTTGAGATAAGTTAGGATCATTTTTTAAAAATCCATATTCATTAATCTCTGTCTTTTAATTGGAAAGTTTAATCTATTTACATTTAAAGTACATTTAAATTAATTATTAATTACATTTAAAATAATTATTGATAAGGATTTACTCTTGCCATTTTGCGATTTGTTTTGTGTATGTTTGATAACGTTTTTGTCCTTCATTTCCTCCATCCTTCTTTTGTATTGATTTTTTTTTTTCGTAGTGACACATTTCTATTCCCTTCTCATTTAATTTCTGTATATTCTATAGGTATTTCTTTGTGGTAATCCTGGGGATTACATACAAGACACTGACGTTATAACAATATAACTTGAATTGATACCAACTTAATCATATACAAAAAAACCCCTATTCCTATTTAGCTCTACCCATCCTTTTATGAATGTCACAAATTGTATCGTTATGCACTGTATGGCCAAGAACATAGATTTATAATTGCTTTTTAGGTGTTTATCTTTTAAATCCCTTAGAAAATAAAAAGTGGAGTTCCAAAACAAAATTATAATAACCTTTAATAGTAATTTGTTTGCATTTGCCCATGTACTTACCTTTAATAAAAATCCTTCTATCTTCATGTAGCTTTGAGTTGCTGTCGGCATTTACTCATTTCAACCCGAAGAATTCCCTTTAGCATTTCTTCTAGGGTAGGTGCAGTGGTAATGTGCTCCCACTACTTTTATTTATCTGGGAATGTCTTAATTTCTCCCTCATCTTTGAAGAACAGCTTTGCTGGATAATTCTCAGTTGATGTTTTTAAATTTGAAAAAATTTTAACTTATACATATATATTTTTAACAAGAAAATCAAAGATGCCATCCGTTGATTTTTTTTTTTTTTCCTTTTAGCACTTTAAATGTATCACTCCAGGCTGAGTGCAGTGGCTCACACCTGTAATCCCAGCACTTCGGGAGGCTGAAGTGGGCAGATCACTTGAAGTCAGGAGTCTGAGACCAGCCTGGCCAACATGGTGAAACCCCGTTTCTACTAAAAATACAAAAATTAGCTGGGTATGGTGACATTCGCCTGTAATCCCAGCTACCCAGGAGGCTAAGGCAGGAGAATTGCCTAAACCCAGGAAGGAGAAGTTGCAGTGGGCCGAGATTGCGCCACTGTACTCCAGCCTGGGTGACAGAGCAAGACTCTGTCTCAAATAAATAAATAAATAAATAATTCTGGCCTCTAAGATTTCTGCTGAGAAATTGGCAAGATAATCTTATTGAGGCTTATTCTAGCTACCTTAAGTTCCTGCAGAGACCCAAACAGCCCTGAGGCATGTATAATAGACATGCTGGGGTACCTGAGCTTCCTCCTGTGCCCACAGATCTGATTGTATCTCCACTGCTCACCTATTTGCTGTACTCTCCCGTTAGATTTCATGTACAGAACACAAGTTCAAAGATAAAAATTTTAGGAACTTCAAGACAATGACAACAGAACATTAAACCAAGCATGGCGCTCTTCTGAGGGGATGGCACCTATGAAGCTGACCTAGGCTGGAACTAAAACTCCGCTCTCCCAATTCATAGCCCCACATATTCTCTATTCCAGAAGCAGCAGAGCCACTCTTCGATTGAAATATTGAGTGGCGCTGGGCATGGTGGTGCATGCTTGTGATCCTAGCACTTTGGGATGCTGAGGTGGGTGGATCACTTGAGGTCAGGAGTTTGAGACCAACCTGGCCAACATGGTAGAACCCTGCCTCTATTCAAAATACAAAAAATAGCCAGATGTGGTGGCATATGCCTGTAATCCCAGTTATTTGGGAGGCTGAGGCAGGAGAATCACTTAAGCCCAGGAGGCAGATGTTGCAGTGAGCTGAAATCGTGTCACTGCACTCCAGCCTGGGCGACAGAGCCAAACTCCACCTAAAAAATAAAATAAAATAAAAAAAACTTAAGTGGAAGTAGAATATATGATTCTGGCTTTTTTAAAAAAACAAATTTATTATAGAGAACTTGACCACTTGAGGCTTTTTAAAAATTCAGCTCCATAGGTATCACCTTATCTTTGCTTCATATAACTCAAATTCACCTCCAGACTAAAGCAGCATAGAATACGTACTGTCTTTTGTACACAGTCTTTAGTTACCATATTCCTGTCCTGAAACGCCTTTCTCTGCCTGGTTTAATCTGATACATCTTTTATAACTCAGTTGCAATCATTTTTCTATGAAATTTATTTAGCTTAACTGAAATAATAGTGACCACCACTTACTGAGCGCTCACTCTGTGCCTGGCCTGGTGCTAAGTATGTGTTACTTTTTATTTCCAAGAGTAGCAAGAACACAACACTTGAAGCAAAAAGTAGTTTGTTAAAAAATGATCAATTAGGTCGCAAAATCTATGCAAAGTGTTGAACTGGGATGCTCTGTAGCAAATAAAATTCCCAACCTACCACTCCTGCCACTCACTACTTAAGACTAGCCAGACACGGTGTTGTGCATCTGTAGTTCTAGCTATGCAGGAGGCTGAGGTAGGAGGAGCCCCGACCAATTCCTTGAGCCCAGGAGTTGAAGGATGCAGTGAGCTATGGTCATGCCACTGCACTCCAGCCTGGGCAACAGAGCAAGACCCTGTCTCTTCATATATATACACACACACACACACATATATATATGTGTATATATATATATATATATATACACACACACACACACACACACACACACACACATATGGGCTTAAGTGATTCTCCAATATATATGTGTACATATATATACACACACACACATATATATACACACACACATATATATACACACACACACACATATATATAACATATATATATACACACATATATATTGGAGAATCACTTAAGCCCATACATATATGTGTATATATATACACATACATATATACACACATATATACACACATACGTATATATGTGTATATATATACACACATATATACACACATATATACGTATATATATACACACACATATGTGCCAGAAACTGTCACAGAAACTCTGAGTGAACCAGTTGCCACCACCATGAGGCTTGCACAGAAGATCCAGTCTCCTCATGCAAATGCTACCATATATTGTTCTCAGGTACATTTGCTTGATGAAACTAGGCAGATTCTTAAAGATAGGGAAGTTTGCAAATATTTGAGCTTTCAGCTTCTTTGGTATAGAAAGTAGTAATTGGAATAGGCAGAGTGAGCCTTTCCAAATTATCTGCCACATACTTCTTTTCTTTTTTCTTTTTCTTTCTTTTTTTTTTTTTTTTTGAGACAGGGTTTTACCATGTTGCTCAGACTGCTGTCGAACTCCTGACCTCAGGTAATCCACCCACCTCAACCTCCCAAAGTGCTGGGATTACAGGCATGAGCCCCCACGTCTGGCCACTTCTTTTCTTTTTCTTATGTTATCTACATATCTAGAATAATTTTGAGTGGAAAAAGTGCTACCAAGCAATCTGACCTTATTTCTGGCATTATCTAGAGTGTTTCAAAATTAGTTTCACAATCAAGTGTGATATTGGTTAGAAGCTTATGGTAGATCCCACTAACCAAGTTAAGGAGGTTCCCTTCTACTAGTTTTCAAGGAGCGTTTTATTTTTAAAATCATAAATGGGTATCAAATACTTTTCCCTGACAATATATCTATTAATATTGTGGATTTTATTAACAGATTTTTAAAATGTTGAACCATCTTTACATTCTTGGGATACATGATACTTAGTCACAATATTTTTGATGCATGGTTTACATTGCCTGGTTGTTTGCTAATCTTTTAAAAGTAGATTTTAATGAAAACAACTTATATAGAATAAAATGCATATATTATAAATATACTATAAAATGGGTTTTGATAAATGTATGCACCTGAGGAACCACCAGGATATACAACATTTTCATCACCCCAAAATGTTTCTTGTGTGCCTTTCATGTCAATTCCCACCCTACTCTCACCCCACTGTTGCCTGTGGTAAACAGTGATCTACTTTTTAATCACTATAAATTTCTTTCCTGGCCAGCATGGTGGCTCATGCCTGTAATCCCAGCACTTTGGGAGGCCAAGGTGGGTTGATCACGAGGTCAGGAGTTCAAGACCATCCTGGCTAACACAGTGAAACCATGTCTCTACTAAAAACATAAAAAATTAGCCGGACATGGTGGCACACGCCTTTAGTCCCAGCTACTTGGGAGGCTGAGGCAGGAGAATTGCTTGAACCTGGGAGGTGGAGATTGCAGTGTCCTGAGATGGTGCCACTGCACTCCATCCTGGGCAACAGAGCAAGACTCCATCTCAAAAAAAAAAATTCTTTTCTACAGTGTCATATAAATGTAACTATATTTACTCTTTCATATCTGGCTTCACTCAGCATTTTTGGAGATTAATACATATCATTGCATATATCACTAGTTCATTTTATTACTGATTATTACACTAAATGACAGTACCACAGGTTGTTTACCCATTTCACTGTGATGAAAATTTGGGTTGTTTCCAGTTTGGGGCTGTTATAAATAATGCTGCTGTGAAGATTCATATTACAAGTCCTTATGTGTACACATTTTCAATTATCTTGGGGAAAATACCTAGCAGTGGAATTGATGGGTTATATGATAAGTACACAGTTAGTCGTTGGCATACATAGGAGATTCCTGCAGGACCTCCCATGTGTACCAAAATCCATTCATTTTCAAGTTCCTCAGTCAGCTCTGTGGCACATGCATACTTGAAAAGTCAGACCTCAATATATGTGGGCTTTGCATCCTGCAAATATATATTTTCCATCTGTGTTTCACTGAAAAACATCCAATTCAAACCCATGTTGTCCAAGGGCCAACTGTATATTTAACTTCATAAGAAACTACAAAACTGCTTGCTAAAGTTGGTTGTACCATTTTCCATTTCCATCAACAGTTAATGAGTTCCAGTCGTTCCACATCCTCACCAACACTTAACATTGTCAGTGTTTTTAATTTTAGCCATTATAGTGAGTGTGTAGTAGTATCTTACTGTGAATTCAATTTGCATTTCCTTGATGACCAGTGATCTTAAGCATCTTTGCATATGCTTTGTAGTCACTCATGTATCTTCTTTACTGAAAATGTCTATGAAAATCGTTGCCCTTTTAAAATTGAACTGTCTCAATCTGGATACAAGTCCTTTTTCAGACACCCGCCCCTACCCCCCCGCCAACACACACAATATTTTCTAGTTTGCATCTTGCCATTTCATTTTCTTAAGTGACTTTCACATATTGGTAAAGTCCAATGTATTTTTTTTTCTTTTACGGTTAATGCTTTTATTTGCTTATTTTCTGGTTTAATAGAACAGGGTCTCACTATGCTGCCCTTGCTGCCCTTGGACTCCTAAGCTCAAGTGACCCTCCTGCCTCAGCCACCCAGAGTCCTAGGATTACAGCCATGAGCCACCACACCTGGCTGAGGTTCATGTTTTTTATGTCCTGAGAAACTATTGCCTGCCCCAAAGTCAAAAGTATTTTTTTTCTAAATGTTATAGTTGTACCTTTCACATTCAGGTATATAATTCATTTCAACTTATCTTTTTGTATATAGCATGAAGTAAAGGTTATGGCTTGAGATACATAGGTGGTAGACAGATACCAATTTGTTCCAGCTACACTTGTTGAAAGGCATCCATTTCCTATTGAATTGTGTTGACTCCTTTATGGACAATCAATCAGTTGAATGTGTGGGTGTTTGTCTTTCTTTTTTTTTTTTTTTTTGACTTTCTGTTCTGTTGCATTGATCTATATGTCTATTCTTAGAATAATAACACTATGTTTACTTATTGTTGCTTTATAAAAATTCTCTAGGCTAGGTGTGGTGGCTCATGCCTGTAATCTCAGCACTTTGGGAGGCTGAGGCAGGCAGATCACTTGAGGTCAGGAGTTCAAGACCAGCCTGGCCAACATGGTAAAACCCCATCTCTACAAAAAAAATTTAAAAATTAGCTGGGTGTGGTGGCAGGCAACTGTAATCCCAGCTACTCAGAAGGCTGAGGCAGGAGAATCTCTTGATCCCGGGAAGCAGAAGTTGCAGTGAGCTGAGATCACGTGACTGCACCCCAGCCTGGGGGACAGTGAGACTCGGTCTCAAAAAGACTCCCCAAAAGTCTTAAATTAGGCCATGTAAATCTTCCAACTTTATTCTTTTTTTTCCTCCCTAATTGTCTTTTTTATTGTAGATCCTTCGTATTTCCATATAAATTTTAGAAAGAGGCAAGCATGGTGGTTCATACCTATAATCCCAACTACTCAGGAGGCTGAGGTGGGAGGACTGCTTGAGCCAGGAGTTCAAGGCTGCAGTGAGCTATGATTATGCTACAGCATTTCAGTCTGGGTGACAGAGCAAGACCCTGCCTTTTTAAATATATATATATATACATATATATATATATATATATATACATATATATATATATATATATACATATATATATATGTATGTATATGTGTGTGTATATATATATGTGTTTAGAATGAGCCTATTAAAAACCTGCTTAGATTTTGATTGGGATTGTCTTGAATCTATAGATTAATTTGGGGAAAGCAAAATTGAGTCCTCTGATCTGTGAACATATCTATCTCCATTTATTTAGAACTTCTGTAATATTTCTCAGCAAGGTTTTATAGTTTTCAATATATAGCTTTTATACGTATTTTGTTAAATTTAATTCTAAGCGTAACATTTTTCAGGCTATCATACTATTTTTTAAAATTCAGTTTCTAATTTGTTTTTGTATATGGACTTTGCATTCTGCACTCTCGTTAACCTCTTCATTAAAAAAAACTCTTTTGTAGATAATCTAGGACTTATTTTAACCAATACAATCATGTCACTTATGAATAAAGACTGCTACTTTACTTCTTCCTTTCTGAGGTGTGTGCCTTTTATTTCTGTTTCTTATGGTACTGCATTAACTAGAGTTTCTAGTTCAATGTTAAGTAGGAGTGGAGCAGGCGTCCCCAAACTACAGCCCTCGGGCAGCATGTGGCCCCCTGAGGCCATTTATCCAGCCCCCCCGCCACACTTCAGGAAGGGGCACCTCTTTCATTGGTGGTCAGTGAGAGGAGCACAGTATGTGGCGGCCCTCCAATGGTCTGAGGAACAGTGAACTGGCCCCCTGTGTAAAAAGTTTCAGGACGCCTGGAGTGGAGGAAAGCAGATACTGTTGCCTTATTCCAAACACAGGGAAAAGGCATTCTGTCCTTTACGGCTTAAATATGATAGAGTAAGATTCTTGTAAAACGCCTTTTATCAAGTTGAGGACATTTCTGTCCCTTGCTACTTAAAAAAAAAAATCATGAATAAAATTGAATTTTGTCAAATAACTTTATCTGCCTCTATTGAAGCAATCATGTATTTTTCTTTCCCTTTTTTTCTGGCACTATGGTAAACTACACAGTTTGAATTTTGAATGCTAAACCAATCTTGTATGCCCGAGATAAATACAACTTAGTCATTTGTTTACTGTTGGACTAGACTTGCTAATATTTTATTAAGGTATTTTGCATCTGTGATCATGAGAAATACTGATTGGTAGTTGTTTTTTTCCTTTGAATGTCTTTGGTTTTGGTATTGGTATAATGCTCAACTCTTAAAACGAGTGGGAAGCTTTCCATTCTCTATTTTCTGAAGGAGTTCTATAGAATGGGTATTCAACATGTTTGATAAAACTCACCAGTAAAGCCATGTAGGCCTCAACTTTGCTCTCTGGTAGTATTTTAAATTATTAATTCAATTTCTTTACTTGATGTGAGGCTATTCAGAGTTTGTTTCTCTGTGAGTAAATTTGTATATGGAATTTGTAACTGGTTTCTTTCAAGAACTTTATCTTTTATATAAGTTGTCAAATTTATTGGCATAAAGATGTTAATAATATTCCACTATTGTCTGGGTGCAGTGGCTCTTGCCTGTAATCCCAGCACTTTGGAAGGCAGAGGTGGGCAGATCTGAGAATGATGGTGGATGTTGTGGTGAGCCAGGGTCACACCATTGCATTCCAGCCTGGGCAACAAGAGTGAAATTCCGTCTCAAATAAAAGAAAGAATATTTTCTGAATTCCTGCATGTTGATAGATTTGTCTGTATGCTTTATACTTAAAGGTTAGTTACGCTGGATATCAAATTCCTGGTTCACATTTTCTTTCCTTATTTTAAACATATTAATCCATTTTTCTTTTGGAATCAAGGGTTGCTGTCAACATCTGATAATTTTCTCTCCCTAGTAAGTCATGTGCTTTTTTTTTTTTTTTTTTTGAGACGGAGTCTTACTCTGTCTCCCAGGCTGGAGTGCAGTGGCCTGATCTCAGCTCACTGCAACCTTCTTCTCCTAGGTTAAGTCATTCTCCTGTCTCATCCTCCTGAGTAGCTGGTATGACAGGCGTGTGCCACAACGCTCAGCTGAAATTTGTGTGTTTTTAGTAGAGATTGGGTTTCACCATGTTGTCCAGGCTGGTCTTGAACTCCTAACCTGGAGTTATCCACCCACCCTGGCCTCCCAAAGTGCTGGGATTACAGTTGTGAGCCACCGCACCTGGACCAGTCATGTGCTTTTATTACCTAAATCCCCAGATGATTTTCCTCCTCTTTAATATCTGGTAATTTTATAAGAATCAATTTGTGTTGGTCATTCTGACTCAATATTCCCACATATATGATATGCTCTTCAATATGTGGTTTTAAATGGTTTTATTTTAGGAAAGCTTTCTTAAAATATCATTTTTAAGCTTTGCTCTTTTCCTTGGTTTTCTTTGTTTTGGACTATTATCTATATGTTAAATCTTTTTTTTTTTTTTAAGACCCATTGGAGGGTCTCACTCCATCAACCAGCCTGGAGCTGGAGTGCAGTGGTGTGATCGTGACTCACTGCTGCCTCAATCTCCTGGGCTCAGGTGATTCTCCCATCTCAGCCTCCCAAAGAGACTGGGACTACAGGTGTGTACTACCACACCCAGCTAGTTTTTTTGTATTCTTTTGTAGAGATGGAGTTTGGCCATGTTGCCTTTGCTTATTTTCAGTGTTCGTCACTTTGAGGTCTTTTACTTTTTTTTTAATTATCCTGGTTTTCACCTTTAAAATTTTTGCTGATCTCTTCATCTGTAGATGGACACTTGGGTGGCTTCCACTTTTTGGCTATTGTGAATAATGCTGCTACAAACATGGGTATACAAATATATTTTCAAGTCCTGCTTTCAATTATTTAGGGTATACAATGAAAAGTAGAATTGCAGGACCACATTGTTATTAAGTTTTATTGTGATTATGTATACATATTTTATTGTGATTATGTACATACATATTATATATAATCACAATAAAATATGTATAACATAAAACTTATCAATTTAACCATTTTAAAGTATACAGTTTTCTGGCTTTTAGTACATTTACATTGTTATGCAACCATTCTCCATCTTCAGAACTTTTTCATTTTCCCCAACTGAAACGCTGTACCCATTAAATACCAGCTCACAATCCCCCTCCCTCAGGTAAACATCACTTTCCTTTCTGTTTTATGAATTCAGTTACTCTAGGTACATCATATAAGTCAAATCATGTAATATTTGTCCTTTTGTGCTTGGCTTATTTCACTTAGCATGTCTTTAAGGTTCATGCATGTTAAAGAAATGCTAAAATTTCCTTCCTCTTTTAGCTGAATAACATTGTATGTGTTGTGTGTGTGTATATACCATATTTTATTTATCCATTCACCTGTCTGCGTACAACTTAATTGTATCCACTTATGGTTACGTGAATAATGCTACTATGAACATGGTGTACAAATACTATTTTGAATCCATTTTCATTTCTTTGGGGTATACAATTCCAGAGGTAGAATTGCTGAATGATACGTTAGCTGTACGTTTAGTTTTCTGAGAAGCTGTCATACGATATTCCACAGTGCCTGCACCATTTTACATTCCTCCTAGTAATGCAAAAGTTCCAATTTTTCCACATTCTAGCCAACACTTGTTATTGTCTGTTTTTTAATAATAGCAATCCTGAAGTAGTATCAGTTTTTATTTGCATTTCCCTAATGACTAGTGATATTGACCATCTTTTCATGTGTTTATTGGATGTTTGTATATTTTCTTTGGAGAAATGTCTATCCAAGTCCTTTGCCCATTTTTGAGTTGTCTTGCTATGGAATCACAAGGATTTCTGGGCTCTCTGTCTGTCTATATACGTCTTTATGCCATACCAGTTTTGATTACTGTAGCTTTGTAGTAAGTTTTGAAATCAGGACATGTGAGACCTCCAATATTATTCTTTACCAAGATTGTTGGCTATTCAGAATCCCTTGAGATTCCTTATTATTTCAGGATGAATTTTCCTATTTCTGCAAAAATCTTCTTAGTCTGTTTTCTGTAGCTATAAAATAATACCTAAGACTGGGTAATTTATAAGGAAATTTACTGGGTTTACAATTCTGGAAGGTGGGAATTCCAAGGGCATGGTAGTGGCATCTGGTGAGGGCTTCATGGTGCTTCATAGCAGGGTGGAAAAGTGGAAGAGGAAAGAAGTGCATATAAAGACAGGACAAAGGAGGATGACCCACTTTATAACACCATGCTCTTTCAAGTCTCGAAAGGACGAACCCAGTCACGTGGGAAAGACATTATACCATCTTAACCTAATTATCTCTTAAGGCCCTGGCTCCCAAAACCATTACATTGGCAATTAAATTTAAACATGAGTTTTGGTGAGGACAAACTACATCCAACCACAGTACCCTCACTGGGATTTCCATAGGAAATGTTTTTCCATCCCTTCACATTGAACCTGTGTCTCTCAATCTAAAGTGAGTCTCTTATAGACAGCATCTAGTTGGCTCCTTTTTTGTTTTGTTTTGTTTTTCATTTAGTCACTGATGGGGAAGGATTTCTTTGCCATTTTGTTTTCATGTATTAAGATTTTTTTTTTTTGAGGCAGGATCTTGCTCTGTTGCCCAGGCTGGAGTGCAGTGGCACAAGCACAGTTCACTGCAGCCTTGACCTCCCAGGCTCAAGCAATCCTCCTAGGTCAGGCTCCAGAGTAGCTGGGATTACAGGCATGCACCACCATACCTGGCTAATCTTTTTAAAAAAATGGGGTCTATGTTGCCCAAGCTAGTCTTGAACTCCTGATCTCAAGCAATCTTCCTGCTTCAGCTTCCCAAAGTGTTGATACCAGGTGTAAGCCACTGCCCCTGGCAGCTTTTTTTTTTTTCCTTTTGTCTCTATTACTGGTTCCCCCCACCCTTGTTTTGTAGTAACATATTTTTGATACTCTTTTCCTTTTGTCTATACTCGATTTTTTTTTTTGCAGTTATGAGGATTACATCTTAATATCATAACAATCTAATTTGAATTCTAGCCCGATTAACTACTCTAGTGAATATCTCAATTCAGGTCTTGTATATTTCAGCTCTAGAATTCGCTTTGTTCCTTTTCCATCGCTTTGTTGATATTCTCATTTTGTTCACATATCATTTTCCTGACTTCCTTTGGTTCTGTTTTCCTTTAGCTTGTTGAGCTAATCAGCAGGTGTGTTCTGAGCCTTGGGAGCAGCCTGGGTGACAGCTTAAAGTCCTGCAGCTTTTCCCAGACATGTTAACCTTTCCCCATGCGAGGGTTGTGTTAAGTGAAACGAACACTCTTTCAGGAAGTCCCGAGATGAGTTAGAATGCTGGAAATAAGTACTGCTCTATTCCCTCCAGTTGAAGGGAGGGAACTGAACACTACTGAAAAGTTCTGGTTTTCACTGAGATGAGAAGTTTATACTATATATAAGTAACACTGCTTTCTTCATTTAGAAAGACTTGCTACAAAAAAAGTCAACTGAATTAAATGAATTGTGTACTTACTGATAGAGCTTATTTTCATTTTGATGTAAATGCCTTATCTCATTGTGGACAAGAAAGAAACCCCATTGCTCATCTATAAACCACATTGACTAGCACTGTTTCAGAGCACTTTTAATATTACCTTACTTGAACTTTTCATGGACTATTTTCCCCATAGTTGCAGAAATAAGAAAGGAACATGGGAAACATAGCATTGATTATTTTTAGTAAGGACTACTTTTTTTCTATCTCATAAGTCAAAAGGTGTTTCATGTAACAGAACCTCACTTTTTTGCCTTTTAAAAGCAAAGTAAAAATAGAACATAGCTAAATTCAACTGTTAGGTAAGTTATTTCATCTTCTCAGACTTAAATGATTTATTATTACATGTATCAAAAGATGAGATTAGTATTTGTTATAAGTTAACCATTATGTAGTTATTTTATATGACATGATTCATGATATAGCCAAACCTAGGTAAAACCTACACTGGAATGGAGTTCAACTATACTTATTAAAGTAGATATTATGATAATTCTGACTCTTTGTGGACTTAACGTGAATACTTTTTCTAACTTGAAACACAATCCTTCTCCCTAAAAAGCACTGAAATTTCAAAGTGTACATCAATCTATATTTAAAATGTTCAATTCTGGCTGGGCGCGGTGGCTCAAGCCTGTAATCCCAGCACTTTGGGAGGCCAAGGCGGGTGGATCACGAGGTCGAGAGATCGAGGCCATCCTGGTCAACATGGTGAAACCCCGTCTCTACTAAAAATACAAAAAATTAGCGGGGCATGGTGGCGCGTGTCTGTAATCCCAGCTACTCAGGAGGCTGAGGCAGGAGAATTGCCTGAACCCAGGAGGCGGAGGTTGCGGTGAGCCGAGATCGCGCCATTGCACTCCAACCTGGGTAACAAGAGCGAAACTCCGTCTCAAAAAAAAAAAAAAAAAAACCCCAAAAAATAAAATGTTCAATTCTGAATTTGAAGTGCTTAGCCCCAAACAATTTTAGAAATAAGCCTATTATGAATTGAAAAAAGCAACTTACAAAATTTGAGACTTTTTTTTTTTTTCAGATTTTAGAGCTTATTTCATATGTGATTATCTTCCTTTGTATAACACTAAGTCATGTGCCACCTAATGTTTCAGTCAATGCCAGACTGCTGGTGGTCCTGTAAGATTAAAATACTCTATACTGTATCTTTTTCTATGTTTAGATACATACATACATCGTTAGCTTTGTGTTATAATTGGTTATAGTAGTCACTGCCATAACATGCTGTATAGGTTTGTAGTCTAGGAGCAACATAGCAGGCTATGCTATCTAAGTTTGTGTAAGTACACTCTATGATGTTCCCACAACAAAATCTGATGATGATGATGCATTTTCCTGTCACTAAGCAACATATAACTAATTTCAACAGAATAGTGCTACAATAGAAGTTCAACAAGGCCTCAAAAATCACAAGATGGAGGACTTCCACTCCTTTTGGCTGCTCTTTTTACTAACATCTGCTTGTATGTAAGTTATTTACAGTAAAGCATTCTTGTCAGTTTTCCTGAATAGAAATGTATATTTATCTTAAGGTTACATTTACACAGAAAGTAAATTTTAAAGTCCTCAAATTTAAGAAAGGAAGCCAAAGAACTTTACTGGTCTATTACAGTGAATTTTGCAAAACTTCGTTAAAGTGGTCAAATAATATGTAAGGACATTAGAAGTACAGGATTATGAAATCTATTTTATTCTGATAAATCTGGTAATTTGTGGTACTCTGTTAACTCATTCCTTTTTCTCTAAGTTACCAAATATTGTTCCCACTAAAACATTAACTTTTACTATAGTAAAAATAAGCACTGCCAAGAGAAGAGATTGGTCCTTGTGTTGCTATCTGGATTAAGATGTAATTTTTTCAATTCTGCTTTCTCCTAGCAATCTTTATTTCATAATTCTGTCTGTTCCTTATCAAGTGATTTATAATTACTTAATCATGATTTGGCCTGTACGTGTTTGGGTATTACACTGTTTTTCTTTTCCTTTTTGAGACAGGGTCTTGCTCTGTTGCCCAGCCTCGAGTACAGTGGCACAAGCACAGCTCATTGCAGCCTTGACCTCCAAGGCACCAGGGATCCTCCCACCTCAGCCTGCTGAGCAGCTGGGACCACAGGCATATGCCACCACTCCTGGCTTTTTGATTTTTAGTAGAGACAGGGTCTTGCCATGTTGCCCAGGCAGGTCTTAAATTCCTGGGTTCAAGAGATCCTCCCACCTCCCAAAGTGCTGGGATTACAGGCATGCACCACTGTGCCCAGCTTGTAAATTTCTTAACAGGAATCCAGTCATTCAACAGTTTGGTCCATTGAGCTCTGCATATAAGCTGTTCATTTTTCAGTTATAAGTACTTAAGTGGTATGGAATTTACATGTAGCAGTCAACACATGGCTATGTAAAGGTATTTATATTCTTTTAAGCAGCAGTAAGATTTCATTTATATACACACACATACATATATTAGTTTATAAATTACATATATGTGTTGGTTTACCATAACTTCTCCACACACTCACCCTATAATAACCATTTTATTATTTATTTATTTTTTTTTTTTTTTTGAGACAGTCTCGCTCTGTCACCCAGGCTGGAGTGCAGGGGCACAATCTCTGCTCGCTGCAACCTCAGCCTCCTGGGTTCAAGTGATTCTCCTGTCTCAGCCTCCCGAGTAGCTGGGATTATGGGAACCCACCACCATGCCCAGCTAATTTTTCTATTTCTAGTAGAGACTTTATAAAACATTACCTAAAAAGTTTTTTAAGAATCATCAATGGTCACAAAATCTGAGTAGATGAAAGTGCTGAACTTAATTCTTAATATTTCCAAAATACTTGTGTTGGAACAAAGGCTAGTCAGAAGGAACTTCAGAGTTCACTTTAAAAATGGGTAAAAATACCAGCCGGGTGCGGTGGCTCACACCTGTAATCCCAGCTCTTTGGGAGGCTGAGGTGGGTGGATCACGAGGTCAAGAGATCGAGACCATCGTGGTCAACATGGTGAAACCCCGTCTCTACTAAAAATACAATTAGCTGGGCATGGTGGCGCGTGCCTGTAATCCCAGCTACTCAGGAGGCTGAGGCAGGAGAATTGCCTGAACTCAGGAGGTGGAGGTTGCAGTGAGCCAAGATCGCGCCATTGCACTCCAGCCTGGGTAACAAGAGCAAAACTCTGTCTCCAAAACAACAACAACAACAACAACAACAACAAAAAAAAAAACAAAAAAAAAGGGTAAAAATAAATACCTACTTTCCCAGCGAATCAACCAAATTCTCCCTTTAGTATTTAAATACTGCATAAAGGATCAAGAACCCTTACGTGAAATAGGATTCACCACATGTAAATAGTCTAAAGCATCAATTAACATAGTTCATTAAGCTCACAGCTTTGTATTACCACACCATATTTTTAAATAGGAGAAAGTCTCAAGTACCATTATTCTAATAACTACCTTTTTTCTTTGTTGAGACGGAGTCTCACTTTGTCACTCAAGCTGGAGTGCAGTGGCACGATCTTGACTCACTGCAACCTCTGCCTCCAGGGATCAAGTGATTCTTCTGCCTCAGCCTCCCAAGTAGCTGGGACTATAGGTGTGCACCACCACACCCAACTAATATTTGTATTTTTAGTAGAGAGGGAGTTTCACCATGTTGGCCAGGCTGGTCTCAAACTCCTGGCCTCAGGTGATTCACCTGCCTCAGCCTCCCAAAGTGCTGGGACTGCAGGCGTGAGCCACCACACCTGGCTTGTAATAACTCTGTAACCATAGTAAAGTACTTTAGAGCTCTCTTTGAAGGAAATACATTTTTTATTGATTAAATATCTGAAACTTCAGAAAGCCTAAATTTTTCTTCCTGAACCATGTGACATTAGTGTGAGTGGAAACCAAGAGTATAAACCTAAGCCCTACGTACTAAAGAAATAGCATAAGTTAACTTGTTACTGCCATGTCATACATTCAGATTTAAATACGAAAACACCACACAGAAAACACACATTTTTTAAAAAAAGATTTAAGATCATAAATAGGTCATTGTTGTCACAGCACATTTCAGAATTTTAAAAAAACAAACATTTGGCTTTCTAAGAAAAAGACTTAAAAAAATCAATTCCTCATCACTGAAAGGACTTGTACATTTTAAACTTCCAGTCTCCTAAGGCACAGTATTTAATCAGAATGCCAATATTACCACCCTGCTGTAGCAGGAATAAGAGGCAAGGTATTAGCATTAAGAAAAACAGCAAAATTTCTGGACAAAATCATCTGTCATTTTTTAAAAGGGAGGAAAAAAAACAGACTAAGTGATGAGCATTTTAGTGAAGAAGGTCCAGTGTTGTTATGCAGGACTTTCTATTAAAATACTTCGATTTCTTTTTTTTTTTTTTTTTTTTTTAACTAAAGCACATTTAATTCACCACAGAAGAGCTATGAGAAAAGAGAGGGAGTTGGTAAAAATACAGTATACTTTCTTTAAAAAGGACTTGGGAGGAAAAAAATCAACTTAGAAGATCTTATGAAAGGGCAAACATCACTTGGAACCCAGTTAGTGTCCTAGTTTATTACTAATCTTCAGGCAAATCCAGAAGAGAGAGTAAGACACTAGGTAAACATAATACCTAGATACATCTGTAAGGCATTTGTTTCCTATCACATGGCCCATTTAGAGCTTAACACCCACCAACTGAGATGTAGTGAAATGCTAAAATTGGATGCTCAAATTTTTATCCAACCAAAAAGTCCTTTAAATATAAAATTAAAAATTCCTCACTTTAACTCTGCCTTGTCTTCTGTGATATCAACTGCACTTTAAGGTTTTACATTTGCAATATGGTGATTTAGTGTTAATTTTAAAAGAAAAATCCACAAAGTGATTGTCCACAGATGAAACATGGGATGAGGTTCCTGAATGAATCAATAATGGAGTGTTAGTCAATCGTAAACTCCTGAAAGTTAAGACTAGGAAATGTGTGTATCAGACACATTAGAGTACAACAATAGGAGAGGAAGGGAAGCCTGTTTGTCATTCCAATTCTGACAAGGTGCAAGGTCTTCGAAATTCTTGTCCACGTTCATGGAGCCATTTATTGGATACTGTGAGAGAAAAGTTATATATTAATTTTCCCCCATCTAATTAATATTTAGTTTCTAAAAGCTAGGTCTATGACAAAGTTTCAACATGGGATAGAAGTTTGACACCAAAACCAGATAAAGGCAGATGCTACTTAAAAACGTGGCTAAATGCTGAAAACACAGATTTTATAAATCTACATACATATTTGTACACATTTGTGTTTATGTACATATATGTATACATGTGTGTATATTTCCAAGTCTATGTGCATTTCTTAAAGTTTCCAGTGATCAATGTGAGGCTTGAAATGAGACACAAATGGACTTAAGATACAGGTACAGACAGAGCAGAATGCTGCTTCATGTACTGTTTTCAAAGTACAACCTCCAAAATACAAAGACATTTTAATAACACAAACTTTCCACTCTAAAGGAAAAACTCTCCGATCAACCACTGCTATTATATATGCTCATTAAGCTTCCAAAATACCTTTTAAAAATGTATCCCAAAAGGCATTTTCTTATTTTTTTGTGTGTGTCTCTGGTACCATAGAACCCATTCAAAATATCTAAAGTAGAACTTCCTTAATTCTTAACTCCTTTTTACAGCCCTTGTATCTACTCTTTATTCATCAAACCCTGACAATTTTCCTTGTATCTCTCTCGAATTTATTTTCTCTCCAACCTTTTCACTGATGCTTTCATCTATGCTGTTATCATCTCCCCCTTAGACAATGGAAAACAGCTTTCTAAACTCTCTCTCACCAACCAGCCTCTCCTCATTCTAGTCCAGTGGTTCTTAAGTACTATAATAATGAGGGAAGATTTTAAAGTCCTGCTCAGGCCTCACTCCTTAACCTTGTTATGTCCTATATGTAACCACTAAACATGTGGCTAGTAACACAGATTAAAATGGACACATGGGGCTAATTAACATATATTAAAACTAATTTCACCTGTTTTCTACGTTTTTAAAAGGTGGCCAGTCCTGCAGTTGCATGTCCCCAAGAATGAGTGCCTCTTTAAATTTTGCACACTAGGTGCTGCTACTCAAGCCTCACATTAGGACCTGGTATCTAACATGTTTGGAAAACTGCTGTTTCAACTTCAGGACCAAATTCAAAAAGCTTTGAAGAAGACTCCCCAAACTTAGGCAGTCATCATCTTCTGTTTATATTTTTGTATTAATATGTACTACACTATAATCCATTAGTATGTCTAATCAGATTATTAACCATTTGAGGGCAAGATACTGTCTTATTCAATTTTCAGTCAGTCAATGTTTCTTGGAATAAGTGGAAATAAGAGTTAAAAACAAAATTTGTCATAAAAATTGATTATAAATTTATATTAAGATTAGGCAGTTATTTGGTTGTATTCCGTACAGTGTTAAAACCATACTAAGCAAATATGTGGGGGCTTTTGTTTATAAGACACAGATTATAATAGTTTTAAAATCCGAAACAAAAATCACATTATCTTCACAGAAAATATGAAATATTTACCCCATTTGTTGCCAACTAGCACTGGACAGGCTGCATGCCGTGTACTATAATCTCCTTCTCCACTGGCAAACAGATTATACCAGAAAACTGCAGTTCCCTATGGAGAACAATTCAAGATTATCCCCAAGTATACAATGCCAGGTTATCTCTTTCAGTAGTTCTTGTTTTTTGTTTGAGACAGTCTTGCTCTATGGCCCAGGCTGCAGGTGCAATGATACGATCTCAGCTCACTAGAACTTCCATCTCCCAGGGTCAAGTGATTCTCCTGCCTCAGCTTCCCAAGTAGCTGGAATTACAGGTGCCTGCTACCACACCCGGCTTTTTTATATTTTTAGTAGAGACAGGGTTTCACCATGTTGGCCAGGCTGATCTCGAACTACTGACCTCAGGTAATCTGCCTGTCTCGGCCTCCCAAAGTGCTGGAATTACAGGCATGAGCCACCGTGCCTAGCCGCTTTCAGTAGTTCTTAATTTTCCTTTGTTCTTGCAGAAGAACAATTCTATAGCAGCATTTTATCTTCCTCTAATATAATTCTGAAAATATGATTCTACCATTTTAAAAACCTTTTTGATCATATAAAAAATACCATAAAAATGCTTGACAACAAAAGTATTTGCCAAAACAAAGCTAACAAATCTTACATAGCAAGATGGAAGAGGAAAACACCATATTGAACCATTTTTATTTTTATTTTTATTTTTTTTTTTGAGACGGAGTTTCGCTCTTGTTACCCAGGCTGGAGTGCAATGGCGCGATCTCGGCTCACCGCAACCTCCGCCTCCTGGGCTCAGGCAATTCTCCTGCCTCAGCCTCCTAAGTAGCTGGGATTACAGGCATGCGCCACCACGCCCAGCTAGTTTTTTTGAACCATTTTTAAAATGAAAAATTTAAAATACTAATTCCTGGTCATTCATTACCTCTAAGTACTCATGGCAAGGACCATAAAAATACGAGAACTTTTTTTTTTTTTTTTTTGAGACGGAGTTTCGCTCTTGTTACCCAGGCTGGAGTGCAATGGCACGATCTCGGCTCACTGCAACCTCCGCCTCCTGGGTTCAGGCAATTCTCCTGCCTCAGCCTCCTGAGTACCTGGGATTACAGGCACGCGCCACCACGCCCAGCTAATTTTTTGTATTTTTAGTAGAGACGGGGTTTCACCACGTTGACCAGGATGGTCTCGATCTCTTGACCTTGTGATCCACCCACCTCGGCCTCCCAAAGTGCTAGGATTACAGGCTTGAGCCACCGCGCCCGGCCAATACCAGAACTTTTACCTAGCAATAATGTTGTCCGTAAGTATACTACCTTTAAAAATGTAATTTGGGCACAGGGGCTCATGCCTGTAATCCCAACATTTTGGGAGGCTGAGGTGGGAGGATCACTTGAGCCCATGAGTTTAAGACCAGCTTGGGCAATAGAGAGAGACACTGTTTAAAAAATTTAAACATTAGCAGGGCATGGTGACGTGCACCTGTCGTCTCAGCTATTTGGGAGGCTGAGGCTTGAACCCAGGAGGTCAAAGCTTCAGTGAGCCATGTTTGCACTGCTGCACTCCAGCCTGGGCAACAGAGTGAGAACATGATGTCTCAAAAAAAGAAAAAGAAAAAACTGTAATTCATTAATTAGGCCATGAATAAGAATGCATCCTTTCCTTAGGGAGAAAATTAATAAACCAAAAACAAACCAAACAAGCTTACTTTTTTGGGCCACACACTAGCTCCAACTTCAGGAAAAACGGTGGCTCCTCCTGCAGACACATCACTCATCTATAAAAAACAAGAAAGGTTATTACCAAACGTGCTGGTAAAATAAAGTAAAACTGCCGTTAATAAAGACTTGATATTGGATACTAGAGTACTGGGGACAGAAGGATTTGTTCCCAAGGCTCTGTACATGTTACTCGGTTTTTCAAAAGTAAAACAAAATGCCATTTAGGTTTATATACGTAAGTAGAGAAAACTACAAAAAGCAAAGGAATGATTACCAAAAAACTGTCAGGGAGAATGGGGATATAATCTGGGATAGGCACGTATAGCCAGAGGGAAAAGAAACAACTAAAACTAATAAATCGATACAGTATATGGATTTTATTGTACTAGAATGTAATCTTCAGGGATGCAGGAATTTTCATCTGTTTTGTTCACTGCTTATCATTAACGTCTAGAACAGTAGGTGCTCAATAAATAAATGTAAAATAAAAATAATAAGAAAAATAAAATCAGTTTTGCCATTTCTCATGTTAGGGAATCAAACATATTAAATAAAAATGAGAAAATTAAATGATTATATAAAGTTATAGTCATAAAAGGTAACTTAGAATAAACATGGAAACCTTTTATTTTGTTTTGTTTTTGAGACAGAGTGTCACTCTTGTTGCCTAGGCTTGAGTGCAATGGTGCAATCTTGGCTCACCACAACCTCAGCCTCCCAAGTAGTTGGGATTACAGGCATGCACCACGAAGCCTGGCTAATTTTGTATTTTTAGTAAAGACGAGTTTTCTCCATGTTGGTCACGCTGGTCTTGAACTCCTGACCTCAGGTGATCTGCCCACCTCAGTCTCCCAAAGTGCTGGGATTACAGGTGTAAGCCACTGAGCCTGGCCAACAGGAAAACCTTTTAAATTAAGGTTTTAAAATCACATAAAACGAGGCAAAGGACATAAGGATCATACAGTAAAGGTTTTTTTAAAGCAACCTAAGTAGAATGTACGAACTGATTATATCACAGGGCACAATCCAACTATTTGCTATAAGTGACTTACACAGAAAATAAAACAGTAATATTCGGGGCAAATGCTTTCCAAGGAAAACAGGGTATGATCTTAATATGAGACACAGTTTAAATCAAGGTAAAAAGCATTAAATGAGATGAAAGGTATTTTACAATGATAAATATATAATTAGCAATAAACAGCTAAGAACATTTAACCAATGGAAATAATTAACTTTGAGGAAATTAAGAATTTGTGCATGACAGGAAAAGTAATTTTAGATATTTTATGTGCCCCATTTGGCAACAGTATTTAAATAATGGAAAAAATAATTAAAATGCTATACATCTATTTCAGGAAGGGTGTGTACATTAAGAGGGAGAAATGAATAATCTAACAATATAATAGTCAAATAATCTAACATACATGAATAGTGGGCCAAATAAATCAGCATCAATATTCATAAAACAAAGAAATATAAGGAGAACGAAGAACATGTAAACACTAATGGCTTTTAAACATCTGAAAAGATGCTCAACCTCTCTAATAAGAGAAATGCAACTGAAAGCCACAATAACTGCTAATTTGATAAGTGAAAGATACACAGATCAAAAAGTCTGACAAACATACTTGACAAATATATCCCACTTAAAATTGGGATATAAATTGGTACAGACTCTAAGGAGACTCACTTCTAGAAAATATGCAAGCCTTTGCAGTATGAATTTCTATACTGTACTAACCTTCTCCTGGTTTTCCCTTTGTGATATTTCTCTTTTTTATATGAATCTTTGTAATGTACCTTACATCCTTTTGGAAACAAGATGGAGTTGTGAGAGGAATACAAATTGGGAAGGTGGGAGAAAAGGAGGCAGGGAAGAAGGGAAAGAAGAAAAAAGAACACGGGGAAGGTAGCAGGGAGACAAGAAAATAGATTGAGCAGAGAGATTTGGTAGGGAGTGAGATACTGCAGACAGCAAAAAAGATTTAATTCAAATGGGGACAAAGGATAAGCAATGAAATAACCAAAATTAAGTCTAGATGTAGATATAAAATACCTTTTTGTTGTTGTTATCCAGGCTGGAGAGTGCAGTGGTGTGATCTCGGCTCACTGCAACCTCTGCCTCCAATTCTTGTTCAAGCAATTCTCATGCCCCAGCCTCCCGAGTAGCTGGGACTAGAGGCCTGTGCCATCACATCTGGCTAATTTTTGTATTTTTAATAGAGACACGGTTTCACCACATTGGTCAGGCTGGTCTGGAACTCCTGACTGCAAGTGATCTGCCTGCCTCGGCCTCCCAAAGTGCTGGGATTACAGGGGTAAGCCACTGCGCCTGGCCTAAAATGTATTTTTTAAGTTAACAAAGTTTATGACATTACGGCAGATTGCATTTTCCAAATATAACACATCCCAATATGGCCAGGTGCAGTGGCACACACCTGTAATCCCAGCACTTTGGGAGGCCGAGGCAGGTAGATCATGAGGTCAGGAGTTCAAGACCAGCCTGGCCAACATGGTGAAACCCCATCTCTATTTAAATGAATGAATGAATGAAAAAGAATACATCCCAATATGTCATCCTACATGCATTTATATGACACTGACATTTGTCTGCAGTGGCAGGGTCTATGTGCCCTCTCCCTGAAGCGGGGCAGATCTTTGTCACTGCTGTAATAGAATACAGCAGAAATGACATCTGTGACTTCTGAGGGTACGTCATAACAATATCATGTACTTGGCCGGGCGCGGTGGCTCAAGCCTGTAATCCCAGCACTTTGGGAGGCCGAGGCGGGTGGATCACGAGGTCAAGAGATTGAGACCATCCTGGTCAACGTGGTGAAACCCTGTCTCTACTAAAAATACAAAAAATTAGCTGGGCATAGTGGTGCGTGCCTGTAATCCCAGCTACTCAGGAGGCTGAGGCAGGAGAATTGCCTGAACCCAGGAGGCGGAGGTTGCAGTGAGCCGAGATCGCGCCATTGCACTCCAGCCTGGGTAACAAGAGCGAAACTCCGTCTCAAAAAAACAAAACAAAACAAAACAAAACAAAACAAAAAACAATATCATGTACTTTTACATTGTTCTTCTGGGAGGCTTACTCTTGCAATCCAGTCACTATGCTGTGAGGAAGCTCAGCCACAGGTATTGGCCAGAATTTAAGCATTCTGGCTGACAGCCAGCCTCAACCTTAGCCTTCAAGATACCCCAGTGCCAGGCATTTGATGGCAAATGCATGTCAGATTTGAAGCAGGCACCATGAGTTGGGTCCAGTCAACCTCACAACTATTAGAGATTCATTAAAAAAATGATTGTTGTTATTTTAAACCATTCAGAAAAGAGTTTTGGAGTGATTTATTTGGGGTAACTAGAAAAAACACTATAATCAAAACTTTTTTCCATATATATAAACATATAAACAATTTTGAAAATTGAATTATGATCATACTGTTTTAAAACTTAAAGGGGGTAGGGGCTTCTGGGGGTTGTAATGTGCTATTTCTTGATCTTAGTATTGAATACACCAGAAGTGTTCACTTTCTGAAAATTAAGTTATAACACTTAATTTGTGCACTCTTCTGATATACTTCAATAAAAAATGTAATTAAGAAAAGTTGACTGAAATGAATATGTGTATGTACAGAAATTAATAGAGATTCTTATATATGCATATATGACTAAACAGAGAGCCTATATGCCAAAATATTGATTGTCTGCAAGTAGTGGCATTATCAATTCTAAGTCTGTCCAAAAGCTTCTGTGATAAACATCTAGCTGACAGCCTGAAAAAGCTGCAAATGCAAACAAATTCTTAACTCCCTTTACTCAATTGTAAAAATGGTAAATAGGATGCTAAATTAGCTACAAAGAACAAACATCACATTAAAATGAGTCATGTGATCAAATCACAACTTAACCTAAAAATTTTAGCCACAACTTACATAAAACAGCCATGTAGCAATTCTATTTCCTGTCCCCAGCTCTTTGAAAGCATCTGGCTCATCTTTCTGTGAATAAAAACACAGCAAATTCAATGGTGTAAAAATTCAGTAATACAAATACTCTAGTGGCAACTAAACATTAGTAGTAATATCCTGAAGAATATGCCAAAAACAACCCCAAAAATTTCCTTTGTAATCTCCAGGGCACTATAAATATCAGGCACTCTTTTTGTAGAGATGGAGTCTTGCTATGTGGACTAGGATGGTCTTGAACTCCTGGGCTCAAACAATATTCCTGCCTTGTACCTCCCAACATGCTAGGATCGTAGGCATGAGCCACCATATCACCTGGTCTCAAATACTTGCTGACTGAACTTGTATACTGGATACTTTAGACAAGATTACTGAATAAAAATCAGACTTACTAGCCTAAATAACAGCCATTATCTGCTAACTACAGATTTTAAAAAATTAATACCTACAGCCGGGCGCAGTGGCTCAAGCCTATAATCCCAGCACTTTGGGAGGCTGAGGCAGGTGGATCACGAGGTCAAGAAATCGAGACCATCCTGGTCAACATGGTGAAACCCCGTCTCTACTAAAAATACAAACAATTAGCTGGGCATGGTGGCGTGTGCCTGTAATCCCAGCTACTCAGGAGGCTGAGGCAGGAGAATTGCCTGAACCCAGGAGGCGGAGGTTGCGGTGAGCCGAGATCGTGCCGTTGCACTCCAGCCTCGATAACAAGAGCGAAACTCCGTCTCAAAAAAAAAAAAAAAAAAAAAAAAAATTAATACCTACAATTTTAGCTTCCAAAAAAATAAGACATGAGAGCCACCTCTCAGCTACATTCCTGAAGCTTATTCCCTGTGGTTAAAAAATTTACCTTGAGACTTACTTTGAACTCACGACCTACTGAAGTGTTTCCTAGTATTTTTTTCTTTTCTTTTTTGAGACAGAGTCTTGCTGTTTTGCCCAGGCTGGAGTGCAGTAGCATGATCTCGGCTTACTGCAACCTCCACCTCCGGGGTTCAAGCAATTCTCCTGCCTCAGCCTTCCAAGTAACTGGGACTATCGGCGTGTACCACCATGCCTGGCTTTTTTGTATTTTTAGTAGAGACAAAGTTTCACCATGTTGGCCAGGCTGGTCTTGAACTCCTGACCTCAAGTGACCTGCCCACCTCAGCCTCACAAAGTGCTGGGATTATAGGCATGACCCACCACGCCTGGCCCCTAGTATTATTTTTCTAATAATGCCAGTAAAGTGACTTTCAGCACTTCCATCAAGCTAGAGAGTTAATATCTAGATATTTACATCTAAATTAAAATACAATATGACCTCTTGGCATTTCTCCCAGAAAAATGAAAATGTGCTTTTCACACAGAAATGTATACACATCTTTATTTGTAATAGCCAAAAACTAAAAACTATCTAAATGTCCTCGATGGGTGAATGGCTAAACTGTGATATATCCGTACCATGGAATACAGGTTGAGCATACCAAAAATCGAAAATCTAAAATGCTCCAAAGTTCAAAACTTTGTTAGTGCTAACATGACACAAGTGGAAAATTCCACACATAGTACTCCCTAAAGTAGCTCCCCATACATACTACGCCCCATCCAGGATGGAAACAGAAAGTTCCCTGTAAGTCTCCTGCATCACGAGAGACTTTTTTCTTTTCTTTTTTTTTTTTTTTTTTGAGACAGGGTTTCACCATGATGGTCAGACTGGTCTCAAACTCCTGATCTCAGGTAATCCACCCGCCTCAGCTTCCCAAAGTGTGGGATTACAGGCGTGGGCTACCACACCCAGTCAAGAGATTTATTTTCAAACCCATTCTTTCTTCATTGGAGGTGCAATCCTTGTGGAGATTGAGATTTTATTCCAGGGTCTTAAATTCAGCAGCCTACACTGTGGCAGATACTCTTACAGCGCTGTTAATTCCCAAAGCTGTAGTTCCTGGAGGCACGTGCCTCCAGCCTCTGTGTTTTGTCCCCTCTTTAATTGTCTAGGTTTGGGATCATCTTTGTTCAGTTTGCCTGGTGGAATAGCCTTTACTTTCTTCCAGGCTTGCCAATGCATTTAAAAGTATCTTAAGTAATTGTATTAGGCATCTCGGTGGGTGCTTTTTTTTTTTTTTTTAATTCACAGAATATCTGCCACACAATATTTCCACAAATTCAATAGGCTATGAAGTTTTAATGTTAAAAACAGAATTAACATGTTGACAAAGAATCTCTCCTTGACCAAACTACTCAGGCTCCGCTGAACTTTATCCTCGACTAGGCCCTGACTTTGGGCTTCTGGTATTTATCTCTGCATTGTCCAATTTGAGCAAGAACCCTGCTAAGTCAGGTTAGCCAGAATCCCCCATCCTTGCCATGTGATCATCCTCAAAATCTAACTGGGTTCTTCATCTTCCACTATCCCCTGGGTGATCATCACCCTGCCCTGACTTCAGCAAGAATCCTGTTAGGTCAGTTTAGCTAGAATCCTTCCTTTACCTCTTAGTAATTTTCCATCTACTAATACCCACCCTTGCTCATTGGCTGTAAATTCCCAATTTTCCTTGTTGTATTTAGAATTGGGCTTAATCTCTCACCCTTACTGCAAAATCCCACTGCAGCTGCAGTGGTCTCTATACCTATTGCAATAGTACCCCCTTGAATGAAGTCTGCCTTACTATCTTTAACAAGTGTCAAGAATAAATTTTTCTTTAACAATGTAATGCATAAGCCTCAGTGAATTTCTTTTCTTCTTTTTTTTTTGTTGAACTTACCCGTGCAAAGTCAAAATGGGGTTCATACTGTCCTCCAACTCCATAATTTGCTACCTGGAGGAAAGACACAAAGCATGAAAGAACTATGAAGATGACTATTCAAAAAAATCGACAAGATCATGGTCAAGTATTTACAGAGAAATGAAAAGTATTTAAAATCAATAAGGCTGGGCGCAGTGGCTCATGCCTGTAATCCCAGCACTTTGGGAGGCCAAGGAGGGCGGATCACAAGGTCAGGAGTTCAAGACCAGCCTGGCAAACATGGAGAAACCCTGTTTCTACTGAAAATAAAAAAATTAGCTGGGCATGGTGGCAGGCACCTATAGTCAGATACTTGGGAGGCTGAGGCAGAAGAATTACTTGAACCTGGGAGGCGGACGTTGCAGTCAGCCAAGATCATACCATTGCACTCCAGCCTGGGCAACAAGAGCAAAACTCTGTCTCAATAAAAAAACAAAAATCAATGAGAGTTCCTATGAAAACAGGGATGAAAAACTAAGGATAGCAACTATAACATATATCTATCTATTTTCCCCAATCCCCTACTCTCCCACCAGACAGAGGGTCTCAAGCTGTCACCCAGGCTGGAGTGCAGTGATACAATCATTGCTCACTGCAGCCTCAATCTTTGGGGCACAAGCAACCCTCCCACTTCAGTCTCCTGAGTAGCTGGGACTACAAGTGCATGCTACCACAACCAGCTAATTTTTAAAAAATTTAATACATAAGCTAAAATTTGAGATTCCTATCATTTTGTTTCACTAAACACTTTCCTTTGGAACTTAAATCAAAAAATATTTTCCAAAGCCCCAAATGCTGGCAAACTCCCAATCTACTTCAATAAAATCCCTTTTCTTTCATATTTTTTCCCTGCTAAAAAAGGGAAGAAGTTAATATTAATTGAATTATTCCTGTCTAAGAGCCCTAACAGCTTCAGTTGGTTATGACAATGTCCCAGTGTGACAAATAAAATGTAAGAAAAATACTTGGTCTGAGTTCAAGTTTCAGCTCTCTTAATTACAATGTAGGTAACTTTGGATATAATCTCAGTTTTCTTATTTGTTAAAATGAGGAGAAGGATACTTAACTCTTTCCCTCAATCACACAACACAATAAAATGCTGACAAAAATCAAAGGAGAACATAATTAAGAGTGCTATTGATGAAACCAGAAGGAGAATATTGGTAGAACTGGAACTACTACTAGAGTATGTCTTGCTCTGGGGGCCAGTAGCCACAGCACCCCTTCATCCCTGAAGCTAAGGCAGAAATGGAGGCCTACCTGGAGGCCTGACATTCCCAAGCAGAGCTGCCAGCAGTTGTTATACCCTTCCCGGTGGGGCCAAGAGAAGTAGAACTGCTCTACCTACCCTTCCCCCAACTCCATGAGGCAGGAGCTGCAGCTGTGCACTCCCCTTCCAAGAAAACAGTATTTTGGCAGAACCCTGCATCCCAGGGTTCCAGGCCACTCAGAACAGTCACGTCCCCTGGGCCTGAGCTGAAGCAGCACATTACCCTTAGGGAATTGGTGCACTGGCCAAGCTGAGCAGCTGCACATCCCAGGGCTGAAGTAGTACCCACAGACGCAGGGAAACAGAGCAATGGCTAAGCTGAGAAATGTGCCCTTCAGGACAAATAACTCTAATACCCTGCTTCCCTGGAGAGTCTGTATGGCTGAGACACTTTCTGGGGAGTGAAGTCATTGCTGTGCTGCTCTCTGCCCCACAGGGCCCAAACAACCAGCATACTTGGTCATTCTGGGGTACTTGTTCCCACTGGACCTGGCCTCACAGAGTCTGGGATCCGTCTGAGCCCCACCAATCCAGGTTCTAGAGTGATCACTACATGGTGCCTCATCCCCAGGGACTGGAGTTGCCACTAAGCCCTACTGGCTCAGGTTCCTAAATTATAGCCATACCCTGCATCCCAGACTCAAACCTCCAGAGCACCCTCTCTTCCCTGGAGTTGGGCCAGGGCTGTGCCCTGTCCTCCAGGGGTAGAATCACAGCTACAACCCGACCCCCTTTTCCCAAGCAGCTACAGCAGGCATCCCCAAACTTTTTACACAGGGGGCCAGTTCACTGTCCCTCAGACCGTTGGAGGTCCGCCACATACTGTGCTCCTCTCACTGACCACCAATGAAAGAGGTGCCCCTTCCTGAAGTGCGGCAGGGGGCTGGATAAATGGCCTCAGGGGGTCGCATGTGGCCCGCGGGCCATAGTTTGGGGATGCTTGAGCTAGAGGGTGCCTCAGTCATAGATCCTGAGGCTAAGGGCAACCTACATCCAACACTGCCACAGAGAGTGAACCTGTACCCCAAGACCCAGATGTTATGCGAGGGTCTTGGGGTACAGGTTATAGGTATGCAGGTATGTGAGACCTTGAGCCCAGGATCCTGGCCCCACAGCCATTCCAAACGCATGCACCTGGATTGCAGCACCATGGCAGCACATGTCAGACCTGCCACCAACAAGAGCAGCTGCACATCCCAGGGCTAAAGTAGTACCCAGAGACCCTGCAGGATGAAATCTCGCTCTGTCACCAGGCTGGAGTGCAGTGGCGTGATCTTGGCTCACTGCAACAACCTTTGCCTCCCAGCTTCAAGGGATTCTCCTGCCTCAGCCTCCCAAGTGGCTGGGACTATATGTGCGCGCCACCATGCCTGGTTATTTTTTTGTTTTGTTTTGTTTTCGTATTTTTAGTAGAGACGAGGTTTCACCATGTTGGCCAGGATGGTCTCAATCTCTTGACGTCATGATCTGCCCACCTTGGCCTCCTAAAGTGCTGGGATTACAGGTGTGAACCACTGTGCCCCGCCATGAATCAGAATTTCAGCAAAGAAAGATATCATAAAGAACCAAACAAAAATCTTGCAGCTGAATAATTCAATGAATGAAATTTAAAATACAATACAAAGCTGCACCAGCACACTTGATTAAGCAAAACAATCTCTGAACCTGAAGATACATTGTTTGATATTACTCAGAGGAGAAAAAAAAAGGAAACTAGAATGAAAAAGAATAAAGACAGCCTACAGGACTTATGGGGCACTATTAAACATTTCTATTACAGGAGTTCCAAAAGGAGAAGAGAGAGTAAAAGGCATAGAAAACCTATTTAATAATAGCTGAAAACTTCCCAAGTCTGGGGAGAGATAAGGGTATCCAACTCCAGGAAGTTCGAAAGTCCCCAAATAGATTAACCCAAAAAGGTCTTCTCTGAAGCACATTTTAATCAAATTTTCAAACATCAGGCCGGGCGCGGTGGCTCAAGCCTGTAATCCCAGCACTTTGGGAGGCCGAGGCGGGTGGATCACGAGGTCAAGAGATCGAGACCATCCTGGTCAACATGGTGAAACCCCGTCTCTACTAAAAATACTAAAAATTAGCTGGGCATGGTGGTGCGTGCCTGTAATCCCAGCTACTCAGGAGGGTGAGGCAGGAGAATTGCCTGAACCGAGGAGGCGGAGGTTGCAGTGAGCCGAGATCGCGCCATTGCACTCCAGCCTGGGCAACAAGAGCGAAACTCCGTCTCAAAAAAAAAAAAAAAAAAAAAAAAAATTCAAACATCAAAGACAAAGAATTCTAAGAACAGCGAGATAACTAGATTAACAAAGAAAAAAAGGAAGATGCAAATAAGCACAATCAGAAATAACAAAGGTGACGGTACAACTGACCCCAAAGAAATATAAAAAGTCCCCAGAGACTATTATGAACACCTCTATGTACACAAACTAAAAAATATAGAAGAAATGGATAAATTCCTGGAAACACACAACCACCCAAGATTGAACTAGGAAAAATTGAAACCCTGAACAGACCAATAAGGAGTTCTGAAATGGAATTTTAATTTAAAAAACCTACTAACCAAAAACAGCCCTGTACTACATGGATTCACAGCTGAATTTTACCAGACAAAGAAGAGCTAGTACTAATCCTACTGCAATTACTCTGAAAAACTGAGGAGGAAAGACTCCTCCCTAACTCACTGTATGAAACCAGCATCATTCTAATACCAAAACCCAGCAGAGAGATGATGAAAAAGAACACTTCAGGCCGATATTCCTGATGAACACAGACACAAAAATACTCAACAAAATACTAGAAAACAAAACCTAGCAGCACATCAAAAAGTTAATTTACTGTAGTCAAGTAGGCTTTATTCGTGGGATGCTAGGTTGGTTCAATAAATGTAATTCACCACAAAAATAGAATTTAAAAACATATGATCATCTCCATAGATGGAGAAAAGGCTTTCAAAAAAATTTAACATCCCGGCCAGGCACAGTGGCTTACACCTGTAATCCCAGCACTTTAGGAGGCCAAGGCGGGTGGATCACCTAAGGCCAGGAGTTCAAGACCAGTTTGGCCAACATGGTGAAAGCCTGTCTCTATTAAAAATACAAAAATTAGCTGCGCATAGTGGCAGGAGCCTGTAATCCCAGTTACACAGGAGACTAAGGCAGGAGAATTGCTTTAACCCAGGAGGCAGAGGTTGCAGTGAGCCGAGATCACGCCACTGCACTCCAGCCTGGGCAACAGAGTAAGACTTCATCTCAAAATAAATTTTTTAAAAAAGAAAACATATTAGCAAGGATGAGGAGCACGCTCATACATTGCTGTTGGGAATGTAAATTAGTACAGTCACTATGGAGAACAGTATAGAAGTTCCTTGAAAAACTAAAAATAGATCTACTATATTATCCAGCAATCCCAATGCCAAGTATATATCCGAAAGAAAGGAAATTAGCATGATAAAGAGATATCCACATTCCCATGTTTACTGCAGGACTATTCACAATAGCCAACATATGGAATCAACCTAAGTGTCCATCAACAGATGCACGGATAAAGAAAATGTGGTGCTTACAGATAATTAAACACTATTCAGCCATAAGAAGAATGGAATCTTGCCACTTGTGGAAACATGGATGAAACTGGAGTTCATTATGTTAAGTAAAATAAGCCCAGCACAGAAAGACAAACATCGCATGTTCTCACATGTGGGAGCTAAAAATGTTGATCCAATGGAGGTAGAGGATGACGGTTACCAGAGTTGGGAAGGGTGGGTGGGATGGGGAAAAGCGGGGAGAAGAAAGAAAGGTTGGTTAATGGGTATAAAAGTATAGTTAGATGGAAGAAATAAGTTCTAGTGTTCAATAGCACAGTAGGGTGACCATAGTTTATTTTTATTTCTATTTTTTTGGGGACAGCGTTTCACTCTAGCTGCCCAAACTGGAGTGCAATGAATGGCTCGATCTTGGCTCACTACAACCTCCGCCTCCTGGGTTCAAGCGATTCTCCTACCTCAGCCTCCTGAGTAGCTGGGACTATAGGCATGTGCCACCAGGCCCAGCTAATTTTTTGTACTTTAGATGGAGACAGGGTTTTACCATGTTGGCCAGGGTGGTCTCGATTTCCTGACCTTGTGATCTGCCCAACTCAGCCTCCCAAAGTGCTGGGATTACAGGCGTGAGCCACCGCACCTGGCCAATTTATTATTGTATATTTAAAAACAGGTAGAAAAGATTTGAAATGCTCCTAAAAAAAACTGAGGTGACGGGTATCTTAATTACCCCGACTTCATCATTACACATTTACAAATGCATCAAAATACCACAAGTACACCATAAATATGTACAATTTTTATTAATAAAAACAGAAGAAGATATGTGTTCTGACAAAGATGGAGTAGGATGGCATCAAACCATATCACTGCAAAACACACACACAAAAAATAAAGTTTTAAAACTTAATTAGAAAAAGGGAACTAACTGCTTTAAGAATACATTTTGGTTTTCTGATAAATTGATGGTTTATTATTTAAAGTTGAAAGAGGCCAGGCACAGTGGCTCATGCCTATAATCTCAACACGTCGGGAGGCCAAGGCAGGCAGATCGCTTGAGGCCAGGAGTTTGAGACCAGCCTGGCCAACATGGTGAAACCCCATCTCTACTAAAAATACAAAAATTAGCTAGGTGTGGTGGCATATGCCTATAGTCCCAGCTACTCAGGAGGCTGAGGCGTGAGAATCACTTGAGCCCAGGGGGCAGTATCACAGTGATCCAAGATCGCACCACTGCACTCCAGTGAGACTGTCTCCAAAAAAAAAAAAAAAAAAGTTGAAAAGAAGCAAAAATAGGCCGGGCGCGGTGGCTCAAGCCTGTAATCCCAGCACTTTGGGAGGCCGAGGCAGGTGGATCACGAGGTCAAGAGATCGAGACCATCCTGGTCAACATGGTGAAACCCCGTCTCTACTAAAAACACTAAAAATTAGCTGGGCATGGTGGCGCATGCCTGTAATCCCAGCTACTCAGGAGGCTGAGGCAGGAGAATTGCCTGAACCCAGGAGGCGGAGGTTGCGGTGAGCCGAGATCGCGCCATTGCACTCCAGCCTGGGTAACAAGAGCGAAACTCCGTCTCAAAAAAAAAAAAAAAAGCAAAAATATCACCTTTCTAATGAACTTATGAGCTGCATACTGACTGCATCTGTCTTAGAATTTTGCAACCAGGCCAGGTGCAGTGGAGCATGCCTGTAATCCAGCACTTTGGGAGGCCAAGGCAGGTGGATCGCTTGAGGTCAGGAGTTCAAGACCAGCCTGATCAACATGGTAAAACCCTGTCTCTACTAAAAATACAAAATTAGCTGGTTGTGGTAGTGCATGCCTATAATCCCAGCTACTAGGGAGACTAAGGCAGTAGAATCTCTTGAATCGGGAGACAAAGGTTGTAGTGAGCCGAGATCACACTACTGCACTCCAACCTGAGCCACAGACTGACTTTGTCTCAAAAAATTAACAAATAAGTATTGCAACCAGAAAGGCTATAATAAAGGCATTGGTTAATAAAGGCATTGGGTTTTTCTTAGTGTACATTTTGATAATTTCAAAAAATCTAATACAGAAAAGGGAACTCAAATATTTTAAAAAGTATTTTTCTACAGGAAAATACTAAAGAATAGTAAATAATGTCTGACAAAGGGGAAGACTAAGCTATTTATTTTCTCTGGTTTATAGGCCTATGCTTAATTTTTTACTATTGAAACCAAATAAGATTATTATACACTGATTTTGTGTTTATTCCCTATAACTATGTACCAGTTTACTACACATATTTTGAGTCAAGTTGTGATTATGATGGAGTTAAGAATTACTATTTCAGGACAGCTGCTTTTGATGACAAATGATTTGTAGACATAAGAGAAGTGATTAAAAAAGTCGGTCCTATGATTCATTATTAAAATAAAGGAAAACCAGTTGCTTTAAAATAAAGTAAAAGAGAAATTATTTTTTAAAACCCACCCTGGTCACTTGACAGGTAAACTGAGGCCTGGGGATGGAAGAAAAAAATTACAGTGTGCTAAGTATTAGTGATATATATTTTTCATTTCCCTAGACATCTATATTTAACAGTTGAGAGTTTTCATGTTTTGACAATTAATTTAAAAGTCGGTCGGGCGCGGTGGCTCAAGCCTGTAATCCCAGCAGTTTGGCAGGCCGAGACGGGTGGATCACGAGGTCGAGAGATCGAGACCATCCTGGTCAACATGGTGAAACTCCGTCTCTACTAAAAATACAAAAATTAGCTGGGCGTGGTGGCGCATGCCTGTAGTCCCAGCTTCTCAGGAGGCGGAGGCAGGAGAATTGCCTGAACCCAGGAGGCGGAGGTTGCGGTGAGCCGAGAGCGCCATTGCACTCCAGCCTGGGTAATGAGCGAAACTCCGTCACAAAAAAAAAAAAAAAAAAAAAAGTCACAGAACAATCATGATTTTCCCCATTAATTATCAAAACCACTTTGCATGGTTGCAGCTTACAGGGTCACCTTTTGCAGTCCCAAACTATTACACAAATTGAGGACTGCCTGTTCATTGTCAGGAAATCTCCTCTGAAGCATCTCTTAAGTGTAAAAGTGACTTAAGGATAATGTGATTACCTACCTGTAACTCCTCTGCTGTGGAAACATCTAGTCCTGTTAGATCTTGTATTCTCATATTAATTCGAGACACCACAGGGTTTTCATAGCCAGAGAGCCAGGCACTAAAAATAAGAAGAAAATATTAGTTTTACTGATAATGTTTCATTACAATGGAGACTAATAGCTGTTACTATGAAAGCCACAATATTTAAAATACAGGACAATAAATCTTTACTGAAGGCATTTAGTTCATTTTCTTGTTTACTATCATCTTTATTAATGGATATTATAATTTTTTTAAAATGACATGTTCTGTTAGAGGTTAGAAAGAATAAACTAACCTCATTTGTTATAACGCTTCTATGAAAACAGTTGGATTGATGTACGGAGGCTAAAATGAAGGCCACTAAAATTGAGAACTTCAAAAAATTCCTTAAAAAACCATAGCAAATAAAACAACTGTTCCTTCAAGGTAAGGTATAGGAACTGACTAGGGGGAAGTCATGGGGTCTTTAGCCTGATCTACATAATGCTAATATTTTATAAGAAAAAAAGTTCTGCTTAAATTAAGTTTTGAAAAGGTACCCAAACACACCTACTGAAGGATAGACAATAACAAGTGTTGGTAAGGATGTGAAGAAACTGGAGCCCTCATACATTGCTGATGGGAATGTAAAAGGTGCGGTCACTTTGGAAAACAGTTTGGTAGTTGCTCAAAATGCTAAACACAGTTACCAAATGACCCAGCAATTTACTTCTAGGTATATATCCAAGATAAAATTTTATGTCCATACAAAAACTTGTACATAAATGTTACGGCAGCATTATATATGATAGCCAAAAAGTAGAAACGACCCAAATATCCATCAATTTATCAATGGATACCTAAAATGTGGAATTATCTATGAACTGGAATATTATTCCAGATAATATTTGTCACAAAAAGGAATAAAGTACTGGCAGGCACAGTGGCTCATTCCTGTTATCCCAGCACTATGGGAGGCCAAGGTGGAAAGGTCACTTGAGACCAGGAGTTTGAGACAAGCCTGGGCAACACAGTGAGACCCCAACTCTACAAAAAATTTTTTAAATTAGCTGGGCATGGTGGTATGCACCTGTAGTTTCAGCTACTCTGGCAGCTGAGGCAAGAGAACCACTTGAGCATAGGAGTTCAAGGCTGCAGTGAGTTATCACACCAATGCACTCCAACCTTGGCGACAGAGCAAGACCCTGTCTCTACAAACATGCTACAACATGGATGAAACATCATATTAAGTCAAAGAAGCCAGATACAAAAGGTTACGTGTTATATGATACCACTTCTGTGAAATATACAGAATAGGTGAATGAATAGCGAATGGAAAGTAGATTAGTGTTTGCCAGGGGATGGGGCTGGGAGGAATGGGTAATGACTCCTAATGGGTACAGGACTTTTTTGTGTGTGTGATGAAAATGTTGTGGAATTAGACACTGGTTATAGTTGTACAAGGCTAAAGACGACTGAAATGCATATTTGAAAATCATTTATGATATGGGAACTATATCTCAATTTTAAATGGCACCCCCAAATTCAGCTACATCCCTTTTTTACATGTGCTTTTACCCAATCAGTCCTTTGCTTTCTTCACTTCTCTCACTGAGCTTTGATTCCACAGTTTATCAATTAAACAATATTCTTTTTAAATGCCTAAATTCAACCGTCAAACACAATCCTGGATGAATCCCTATTTTCTCCAAGCTTGTATCTGTGTCACCAAACCCTACTGGAGAAAATCATGAAATAGAGCAGATATGTTCCACTAAAAATTCATGAATACCAACTTCAAATGGGCCCTTCACTTTTACTTCCTCTTCCACTCCGAACCCTAACTCACTTCAGCCTCTCCCTTCACTCAGTAGATTGTATCCCCTACTGCATAGAGGAAATAAACACCATTACAACTTAATTAGAAATTACTTCCCCAACTCTGTATATCCCTCCAGCCACCAACCTTTCTTCTCCCTTTTCAAGCTAACTTTGTCAGATTCCTCATCTCTGAACCCATTAGAGTCTAGGTTTAGTCACTTATCACTTCATCAAAATTGCTCTTGCTAATGTTACCCATAACCTTATTGTGCTTCTAAATCTAATGACATTTTCCAATCCTCATTGTATTTTTTCCTTTGGTAACATTTGTGACACCAATGTCATCCTTTTGGAAACTCTCTCAAACACTCATGCTCCAGGCATTCCTCCAGTGTCTCAGGCTGCTTTGTCTTGGTCTCCTAATTTACAGCCTCCAACACTGTATTCTGCCTCCCTCCTCCTCGCAAGACTGTAGCAACATTTCCTCAAGAACACATTTCTTCTAGCCCTAAGGCTAGTGCATATGCTCTTCTCTCTGCCCAGAATATTCTTTTTCACTTTGCAAAATTAAGACTTTGGATATTACCTTGTTTACCACTTCTTTAGACGAGCTTTCCTTTACCTCTCCCCCTGCCAGACAAAGTCAAAGCTTCCAGAGACAGAGAGAGCAAGCAAGCATGGCAGAGAGAAAGAAAGTGTGTGTGTTTCTTTCACTTTCTTAGAGGAAGAAGAAAGATGACATGGAGAAGAAAGAAGTTTTTACTAATCCGAACATGAAACTAACATGACATCCTATTAGAATTAAACCAGGGCAGATACACAATATGGTGGATTCTTAGAATGAATGTAAGATTTATCCTATATTACTAAAACTATTTGCTTGATGATCTCTTGCCAGTTTTTTCTGGCTGTGTATTATAGAATTCCTCAGTGTAGCAAAAATGGGAAGAATCAAAGTGTTGTTGTTGTAAAGAATATAGCTAATAAGTATATTAAGAACTTTTTCCTTCCAATTCTGCCCAAGTTCCTGGTAGAACTAATCTGGTATGTTAACGTACCTGTCTTTTCTACCTGGTACAATTTGATGGATGTTTGAACACTGTAAGCAACCAACCCAACTACTGACTTGATTTTTACAGATAATTGCAATGCTAAATTGGCAAGTATTTTAATAAAGCTTCAAACTAAACACATTATGAACAAACTGTTCCTATTCCATCCTGGAACCTATCACACACAGAGTACCTGTCTTCTGATATCTTCAACTTCCCTCCCTGCTACCAACACCTTTAAATATCTACTCTTATTTTTTCCCTCTTGTACTTTGGTGCGATCATTGTCCTTCAGCCTTACAGAGGCAGACTTTCTAAGTATGCTTTTGATTCTATCCTTTCTAACCCCACATGCCTTACTCCAGCAGTTATTGCCTCCCTTTTATCTTTAATCTCCTCCTTGTCAATGCTTCCTTATTGAAGTCTCCTGCTATCAAGAAAAATAACTTCACTTTAGCCATTCTAGCAAATTACCACTCCAATCTTTCACTTTACTCCTTTAAAACTGCAAAAGCAAGAAAAGCTTGTTACATTCCACAAATGGTCATGGGACACTGGTTATTTACAGGCAAAGAAAGAAGTTGGACCTCTACATTATATTAAAAAGAATTACTCAATATGGATCAAAGACCTAAATGTAAAAGCTAAAACAGGCTGGGCGCAGTGGCTCACAACTGTAGTCCCAGCACTTTTGGAGGCCGAAGTTGGTGGATCCTGAAGTGAGAAGTTCGAGACTAGCCTGGCTAAGATGTTGAAATCCCGTCTCTACTAAAAATACAAAAATTGGTCAGGTATGGTGGCAGGTGCCTGTGGCCCCAGCTACTCGGGAGACTGAGGCAGGAGAACTGCTTGATCCCAGGGGCAGAGGTTGCAGTGATCCAGGATCACACCACTGCACTCCAGCCTGGGCAACAGTGAGACTCCATCTCAAAAATAAACAAATAAATAAAAGCTAAAATTATAAAACCTCTGGGAAGAAAACATAGGAGCAAATCTTTATGACATTGGTCTAGGCAATGGTTTAGCTATGACATCAGAAGTACAGGCAACAAAAGAAATAAATAAACAGGACACTATCCAAATAAAACCCTTTTGTGCTTCAAAGAATACCATCAGAAAAGTTAAACAGACTGGGCAAGGTGGCTCACATCTGTAATCCCAGCACTTCGGGAAGCCAAGGTAGGAAAATCACTTGAGTTCAAGATCAGTCTGGGCAACCTAGCAAGACCCTATCTCCACAAAAAAAGTTTAAAAATTAGCCAGGCATGGTGGCATGTGCGTGTAGTCCTAGCTACTCATGAGGCTGAGACGTAAGTATCACTTAAGCCCCGGAGTTCAAGGCTGCAGGGAGCTACAATCACACCACTGCACTCCAGCCTGGGCCCCAGAATGAGATCCTGTCTCTAAAAAAAAAAAAAAAAAAAAAAAAAAAAAAAAAGGTAGTATATATGTAACAAAAAATTAGCCATTTAGACTATTTTTTATATTATGGTAAAATACACAAACAGAAATTTTACCATTATTTTAAGTGTTAAATACATTTACAATATCTTTCAACCATCAGCACTATCCATTTCCAGAACTTTTTCACCAAAACCAAACAGAAAACTGTACCCATTGAATAACAACTCCCAATCTCTCCCTCTCCACAACCCATGGTAAACCTTTATTCTACTTTCCGTCTGTATGGATTTGCCTATTCTACGAATCTCCTATAATAAGAATCACATAGTATTTGTCAATTCTAGCTTATTTCACTTATCATGATGTTTTCTTTTCTTTTTTTTTTTTCTTGGAGGCAGGGTCTCACTCCAGTTGCCCAGGCTGGAGTGCAGTGGCGCAATCTTGGCTCACTGCATCCTCAACGTTCTGTGCTCCCACCTCAGCCTCCCAAGTAGCTGGGACTACAGGCAGGCACTACCATAGTTTTTTATATTTTTAGTAGAGATGGGGTTTCACCATGCTGCCTAGGCTGGTCTTGAACTCCCAGACTCAGGCGATCTGCCTGCCTTGGCCTCCCAAAGTGCTGGGATTACAAGTGTGAGCCATCACACCCAGCCAACATGATGTTTTCAAGGTTCATCCATGTTATAAGCAGGGTATCAGAATTTCATTTCCTATTTTAAAGCTGAATAATATTCTGTTATCTGTATATACCACATGTTTATCCATTCATTTGTTTGATGGACACTTGGGTTGCTTCTAACTTTGGGCTATAGTGAACAAATGCTGTTATGAACACTGGTGTGCAAGTATTTGATTCCTTCCTTTAAATTCTTTTGGGTATGTACCTAGAAGTGGAACTGCTGGATCATATGGTAACCCTAAACTTAGCTGCCAGACTATATTCCACAGCAGTGACACCACTTTATGTTCCCATTTCTCGCTATCTTTTAAACTACTGCTTTTCCAAAAAAAAAAAAAAATATATATATATATATATATATATACACACACATATATATATATATATATACATACACGTATATATATATATATATACATACACGTATATATATAAAATACCTCCCAGCACTTTGGGAAGCCAAGGTGGGAGGATTGCTTGAGGACAGGAGTTCAAAACCAGTCTGGGAAACATAGTGAGACCCTGTCTTTACACAAAAATTAAAAAAAAAATGAGCAGGGTGTGGTGGCACATGCCTATAGTTTCAGCTACTTGGAGGCTGAGGCAGGAGGACTACTCGAGCCCAGGAGTTCAAAGTTGCTATGCCCACTCCCCTACACACTCCAGCTTTTACAACAGAATGAGACCTTGTCTCTTAAAAAAAACAACAGAACAAGAAAAACCTTTAATTCTAGGAATGACCATGAAAGTCTACCACTTAAGTATTGGTTAAATAAGGTTATTTCTAATTTTTCTCTATTATAAGCAATATTGTAACAAAAAGTGCTGTATCTTTATCTTTGCACACTTGTGGGAATATCTCTGTAGGATAAATTCCTAGATGTGGAATTGCTAAATGCCTTTTATAATTTGATAAATGATCTCAACTTTCCCTCCAAAACAGTTGCAAGGATTTATACTACTCATTTCATAAAACCCTTGCTAGTATCAATCCTTTTATTCTTTGTCAATCTTAGCAAGGCAAAAATATTTTAATTTTAATTGTTTAAATTTTTAAAGTTTTTTTTTTTTTGTCTTTTTGTTTTTTTCCTTTTTGTGGAGAACGGGGTCATGCTATATTGCCCAGGCAGGTCTTGAACTCCTGGGCTCAAGCTATCCTCCCACCTCTGCCTCCCTAAGAGCTGGGATTACAGGCGTGAGACACAGTGCCCGGCAAATTTTTTAAGTTTTAATTCGCACTTCTTGTTACATCATAAAATATCTCAGCCAGGTGCAGTGGCTCATGCTTGTAATCTCAGCACTTTGGGAGGCCAAGGTGGGTGGTCAGGAGTTCGAGACTGATCTGATCAACACGGTGAAACCCCATCTCTACTAAAAATACAAAATTAGCCGGGTATGGTGGCACACACCTGTAACCCCAGCTACTTGGGAGGCTGAGGCAGAAGAATCACTTGATCTGGGAGGCAGAGGCTGCTGTGAGCCAAGATCACACCACTGCACTTCAGTCCAGTTTGGGCAACAAGAGCAAAACTCCTTCTCAAAAAAAAAAAACTCAATGAAGGGTTTGAGGTTTAGCAGTTAAAGCCAATGTTGACTGTAGGTTAAAAAAACAAAAACCTGTCAACCTGTCGTCTTAATTGTAGTTCTGTTGTAGTGACTACAGAGGAAAATGAATGGCACTGATGCATGGGAAGCTATTTCATTTAATTTGACTTTCACGGTAAAATCCCCTCCAAAATATAGTAACACTCCTAGTGTTACCCAGGCTGAAGTGCAGTTATGATATCTTGGCTCACTGCAACTTCTACCTCCTGGGCTCAAGCAATCCTCCCACCTCAGCCTCCCAAGTAGCTGGAACTACCAGCATGCGCCACAACACCCATCTAATTTTTCTATTTTTTTGTGGAGACAAGGTTTCACCATGTTTCCCAGGTTGGTCTTAAACTCCTAAGTTCAAGCAATCTATCTGCCTTGGCCTCCCAAAGTGCTGGGATTACAGGTGTGAGCCATCACACCTGGCCTAAAATATATTAAGACTTCCCTTAGTTTAAGAACTATCTTCAAGTTACTCATCTGGGTCCCATCCTTAACAAACCATTACTGCTAATCTGTCTTCAGTGACATTATAGACGTATCAATTCATCTAAAAACTCAGCTCTGCATTTATACTGTAACTTTACTAAAAATTCAATGGAGAACCAGGTATCTTACGTGCAGCCAGCCGAGCCAGCGTTTTTGGCTCGCTTCAAGGAACGGGTCGGCTACAGGGAGGGGCCCACCGTAGAGACCAAGAGAATCCAGCCTCAGCTCCCAGATGAAGATGGGGATCACAGTGACAAAGAAGATGAACAGCCTCAAGTGGTGGTTTTGAAAAAGGGAGACCTATCACTTGAAGAAGTCATGAAAATTAAAGCAGAAATAAAGGCTGCCAGAGCAGATGAAGAACCAGCTTCAGCTGATGGGAGAATCCTGTATCGAAAACCAGTCAAGCGTCCCTCAAATGAAAAATGTTCAGGTTTAACAGCAAGCTCAAAAAAGAAGAAGCCACATGAAGATGAAATAAATCAGGACTCAGTCAAAAAGAACTCACAAAAACAAATAAAAAACAGTAGCCTCCTTTCTTTTGACAACGAAGATGAAAATGAGTAAGTGTAAATAGTTTGAATTTGGTCTACTTTGAAAGTATATGGGGTGTTTTTTTAAAATAACATTTTTTTTCCCTGTTATAAAGATACTACAAGTTCCATATGGAAAATTTAGGAAATACAGGAAAAAAATTAATAAACTACATCTATTCATCAATACTTAAAATGCCAACTCTATAGAAATTAGCTAGTATTATTTTATTTCCCCTGTATGGGTGTGTATATGTGTAAATTATATTTTTAAGCAAAATACTTCTTTGTGTGTAAACAGAATGTTAGAAATACAGTTGTATTGCAAATGTTAAAAAAAAAAAAAAATTCAATGGAGAACACACATACTGTAATATGTGTTAACTGTCCATTATCCTAGGACCTGGAAGTCTCATTCCTGTGTTAGATTAAATCATAAGAAATCCAGAGGTTTTCCTTCTAGTACTCAGTGCTTTAACTAAGTTGGGATTTTTTTTTAACAGTATAGCATTTAATAGGAAAAATCATTTGAAGATCATTTATCTTTTGTATAACTGTTATTAAAAATGTCAACTAATTATACAGTGGTTTTCCCCATAAAACGCAATTTAATGCCAGGAGAAAAAAAAAGAACTATTTCTTCAGATAACTTTTATGTGCCCTTTTTTTCCCACTAAAAATTAAATAGCCCAAAGTATTTTCCTTTTGGCCTTAATGACAGGACCTAAGGGCAAAGCTGTGCGTTCAATTAGAGTAACAGTTCTACACTTTTTTCCTTTCTATTGAGTTTCTGCTGTTTAAAAAAAACTATGATTTTGTAAAATATCACTGGAATGAGCAAAGGAGCACCATTCTCATAGTGCAAGACTAGACTGCTAATATGTAAGTAAGGAAGGCACAATGAAGTGGACAAGACCATTTTGGAGGTTTTGGAGATTGCTACAAAACCCCGAAAGAAAAATGTCAGTAATAAAATTTGAGCATGATCGCTACTTCCTTATTCTAACCCAACACAGATATAAAAATTAATATTCTATAATTAGCTAATCTAAAACCGCTATATATATTTCTTTACAAAGGCAAAAGTTAATTCACACCCCAAAGTGCCAGTTACAGAGGGCAAAATTTCCAATAATTCTTGTCTAGGTGCTTCAGAGTTAACAAAGGCTAATAATCTGGACTGGGAATTTATCCAGTCCCTTTGCTTCTTACACAATAACTATACATCCACCCATTTCAGTTATCTCAGTCTGAGAAACATTGTTCAACCCATTAGAGAGCAGTGCTGTTAAAAGTATGCCATTAAAAAAAACTGAATCACTGAAAATTTTTTATATTTGTTTATAGATTATTAAAATATTATTATACTTTAACACTAATTTGCTCCTTAGTAACAAGGGTAAACAAAATCTTAAGCATAACTATCATATATATGATATATTTAAGGCCAGCCATGGTGGCTCATGCCTGTAATCCCAGCACTTTGGGAGGCCAAGGTGAGAGGATCACTTGAGCCCAGGAGTTCAAGATTAGCCTGGCAGGAAAACAAAACTTCATCTCTATAAAAACAAAAAATTTAGCTGGGTATGGTTGTGTACACCTGTAATCCCAGCTATTTGGGAGGTTAGGTGAGAGAATTTCTTGAGTCTGGGAGGTGGAGGCTATAGTGAGCCACGATTGTGCCACTGCACTCCAGCCTGGGCAACAGAGTGAGACTCTGTCTCCAAAATAAATAAATAAATAAATAAATAAAATAAACGCGCGCGCGCACACACACACACACACACAAATATCATGTTACTTTTATGAGATCATAAATACCATATTGCAGGAAATCATTACTTCAGAGTAAAAAAATGAAAATAAGTTTCCCACCAGAATCAAAAAAGCTTTTCTACCACTCTAAACAGAGTATTGTTTATTTGCATAGGTTATTTATTTACATTACTTTAACTAGACTTTATGTGTTCACTTAACTGTCTTTTCAGAACACAAAACAATGTTTACATTTCAAAAACTTCAAATTCCATTTCTCTGATCTAGCCAAAATTATTAGCTTTTCCATTTACAAACTGTAGTAAATTCTTTGGGTTTTTATTTGTTTTTTAATAGCGGAAAAGACAGAGATGACTTGCCAAAAGTTGACAGATGGTCAGCAACACAAATAAAGCCTTTTTTGGCCAGATGTAATGGCTCATGCCTGCAATACCAACACTCTGGGAGGCTGACATGGGAGGATCACTTGAGCCTAGGAGTTGAGACCAGCCTAGGCAATATAGTGAAACCCTGTCTCTACAAAAATATTTAAAAATTATTCAAGCATGGTAGCGTACACCTGTATTCCTACCTACTCAGGAGGCTGAGGTGGAAAGTTCACTTCTGCCTAGGAGTTGGAGGCTGCAGTGAGCTATGATCATGCCACTGGACTTAGGCCTAGAGACCCTGCCTCTTAAAAAAAAAACAAAAAAAAACTCTTTTTTATGTTTTTTAAACAAAACAGTAAAGGAGTTCCACATATATTTTGCCAAAGAAAATACTATTTGCTGAAATGTTGGAACAAATTATTATGTCCACTAAAGGTGCTATCATTGCTTAGACATTTCTCAAAATACAGATATTTGAAATTCCTTTCTAAATCTCAAAATGCAGACGTTCCCAGACTACAAAGGATTAAATTAACTGACATCGGAATACAAATTTTCTTCCATCGGAATACAAATTTTCTTCCATTTGGCAACTGAGATGCCTTCTCTCTCTCTCCCTCCCTCTCTCTCGCTTCTTTTTTTGAGACAGAGTTTTACTCTGTCACCCAGGCTGGAGTGGAGTGGTGCAATCTGAGCTCACTGCAGTCTCTGCTTCCCAGGCTCAAGTGACCTCCCACCTAAGCCTCCTCAGTAGCTGGGACTACAGACGTGCACCACCAGTCTCAGTTAGTTTTTTTCTTTTTAATTTTTTTTGTAAATAGAGGCAAGATCTAGCTATACTGCTTAGGCTGGTCTCAAGCTCAAGTCATCCTCTCACTCCAGCCTCCCCAAATGCTGGTATTACAGGTATGAATCACCATGCCTGGCCTTCTAATGCTACTAGCTAAATACCTTCTGCTGTCATTTATAGTATGTAAGTATGGTTGTACCTTTCTCAAAAATCCAGTAAAACTGCTTCTAAAGAGGTACAAAACTAGAATATTTTTAAATTTTGAAATGTTTAGAAATATTTAGTTTTTTTTTTAAAAAAAAGCTTATAGATCACCTTACAACAGTAATTTATTTTGACTTATTGGCAACAGTCCACTGACTGAAGGCTAGATATTTCTTCAAAAGGTCCATTGTATACATAGAAAATTTCCCTTCCAAGACAGTCTTCCAAAACACTGAATTCATAAAATTTTGTTTTATATGCTATATAGAAGCATGCAAATCTAGAGAATTTAGCTATTTACATTAAAACCATGTAATAATCTGATAAAATCTATAACAGTTTAAGTTTTTTTTTTTTTTTTAAAAAAGGAGGGGTTCATTTTTGTAAATACAAATTAGATTCTGTAATAGAATGGAAAATTAGCTTAACTTAAAAATCAGGTTAATTGCAATGTTCAGAAGCACTGTAAATCATATCTCAAACATGTATGCAAATTAGTTTCTACAAACCCTTACTATTAGCGTTCCTTAAGGATAATTGCTCCTGTGATTAAAATGAAAATCATATTATTGCAAATTTAAATTTTCTTCATGTCTTCTAATGGGGTTCAGGACAATCAACCCCAAAACGTTGCACCATAGCATTTGAGCCGAAGTAGGAAGGTCTCTTTGGCCTTCTCCCACTCTTTTCCCCTTAAGCAGGCCATAAAAGAAATTCTCTGACCTTCCTCTAAAGTAGTATAAGACTTTCAATCCAGAAGTATATCCTCTACTTGGAGCAAAGAAACATCCTATCCTGAGACACAGAAATATCAAGAAGTACCTAAACAAAAAGGATACGCTAAATTTCTCCCAGTTTATTACCATTAGATCATATCCCCTTTGTTCAGTCATATTTCTGCATGACTATCCACTCATCAAACCTAGCATAAAAATACACAGGTTTCCCTGTTTCTTTGGGTTCTCTTTTTTTCTTTTCTTTTTTTTTTTGAGACAGGGTCTTACTCTGTCACCCAGGCTGGAGTGCAGTGGCGTACTCATGGCTCACTGTAGCCTCAAACTCCTCAGGCTCAGTTGATCCTCCTACCTCAACCTCCCAAGTAACTGGAACTACAGGTGCATGCTACCACACCTGGCTAATTTTTTTTGTATTTTTTGTAGAGACGGGTTTGTCCATGGGGACATGTTGCCCAGGCTGGGGTCTTCATTTGTGAAGGGTCCTTGTCATGTTAATTTTATATTAAATACACTTGCATGCTTTTCTCTTGTTAATCTGTCTTTTGGTATAGGGGTCTCAGCCATGAAGCTAGTGATAGGCAAGAAAAAAACTTTTTCTCTCTTACGCTTACTAGGGCAAAATGGCAGGTGGTGTTATACGGTAGAGACAAGAAACCAAGACATATGCATGGTAATGTTTAAGGTTAATAAATGAAAGGCATATGGTTCTGCCCAAAAAAGAAAAAGGAAATGCTGAATCAATGCATTCAGTCCAGCCTAATCATTTCGTCTTTTTGAAGACAGCAATAATCTTCAAATTTCTTTGAGTACCTCCTAAGACGCTTGTTAAAATCTATGTGCACCTTTGCACAATTTTTTAGTTGACAAATAACATTATTCAGTTTTGAATGATTTAATTCTGTCATACTGAAAATGTTAGTAATTTCTTTAAAATGATTACGTTTAAAATGTATCCACTGGAATCTAAATACCATAATGATTTAATATCCACCATCATCCACTTAAAATGTATGAATATTTTTTAATACTTGGACATTTTACAGCTTTTTTTCCCTGATGTTAAATTTTCATTCCATTCTTATCCTAGAACAGTGATTCTCATAGTGTGGAGTCACTAAAAGCAGTAGTGGGGATTTTACCTACCACGGACATTTGGCAATGTCTGGAGACATTTTTGATTGTCACAACCAGAAGAAGGGTGTTACTGGCATCTAGTGAACCACAGATGCTGCTAAACATCTTAAAAAGCTGAAACAGTCCCCAACAGCATTATTTAATTCAAAATGTCAATAGTGCAAAGAAACCTTGTCCTAGAGTGACACATTTTTTATGCCTGAAAATCTTTTTTTTAATTTATATATAATTGCATTTTAGGTTCTGGGGTACATGTAAAGAACATGCAGGATTGTTGCATAGGTACATACATGGCAATGTGGTCTGCTGCCTGAAAACCTTTTATTACATTATACTTCTCTATAATAAAAATATTTATACAATTAACAAAAATGAATTTCTTAAAACAAAAAGGCTGTGTTAAAGATAATATCTTCTGGATTGTTACTATAATTATTACTCACATGTTAATCTAAACAACATGATTAAACAATATCAAATATAAAAAAGTGAAATATATTAAGATGTTCCTAATGAGACGAATAGGGCTTATGCTTGTTATTTTTAATTAGTTCTTGTGTCTGTGAATAAATATTCTAATTGTTAGAATAAGACAGAATTCAGCACAAAGGTATTTCTGTTTTCATGAGAACTGAGAAAACTTCACAAGTAGATGGAAAAGGAGTTCTATTGTAATAAAGTCACTCAATTCTGTGATCTCCTTCTAAGTTACACAGTGAGCTCTTTTTAAAAAATTATTTTAGTAATCAATCAACTAATAACCTAGTAAGATTCTCTTTAAACATTGTTAAAAGCAAGGAACTTGTTTTGTTATATAGTCATTCAAGGCATTTACTTGCTCAATACCTGCAGCTATTGGGTGACCCTGAAATTTTTAAACCCCTGCTTTACTACAGAGTCCACATGAGACCTTGTTTAATGAAGGGAATTTGGAAACTTCTCTTAGTTCATATGAGAACACATTTCACTTATCAAAGTTTGGGAGCCTCAAAAGACATTCTATAAGTTAATGTTACTTTGGAAAACCCCTATTAACTACTCCATAACCATGTTTATTAGTCCATCATGAAAACTCCAGCACAGATTTTATCAATTATCTATGCCTAACAACCGAGGTCTTAGAAACCACATCATGAGTTTTGAGAAAATTAGATTCCCAGGAAAGAAATGGTCCAAATATGACTAAAGTTCTCTCCATTACTCCCTTACCTCTTAGATACTCTGTACTGTGCTGTGGTCAATTTTCCAGTCTCAGGGTCATGTACTGTAGCTCGGCTCAGCTACAAAAAAAGAGAAAGGACAAGGACTTACTCCAGTAGCAGGCAATTTTGGGTTGTTTGTTTTGTTTTGCCAAGCCACAGGTGATTGGAAGGGTTCAGATTGGTCTGGATGGTGGGTTATGGTCTCAAATCCACAAAAACATTTAGAAAGGTGGCAATAAGAACGGCCACTTCCAAATCAAGAGAAAATGAGTTGACAGATTTTTCTTGTATATTTATTGTCCTTTCACTTTTTTTTAAATCATTTGAAGCTGTATGTAAATGATTTATAGCACTGGGTTTCACAGGAGCTTTCTCAGGTCTAGAAGTTTAAGTTACTTAAATATTTTGGGGGAAAAAAAAAAAGTAGACTCCTTAAATTCATTTTTTAAAACTCTCACTAAGATAAAACTGTTTTTAAATTTCTCTGGCAAAGTAAAAGGAAACTAAGTTTACAAGTAATTTCTGGAAGACTGAGCCCAGAAGCATAACTCTCTGTTCTACCTACTGCCAACTTCTGAGTCAGCAAATTTTTAAAAAACTCCAACAGGAGGAATACAGATTACTACATAATGACAATGGTATTTTACAAGATGTGTAAACAAATGCCAAAACAATCACCGTGAAGGATGATATGAATCATTGCAGCATTTATGAATGTGAGAAAACTGCAGAAGTGAAGACTACTACTCCCAGATTCAGGAGACTGCTGCTTTATTTCCCCCTTTAGCAACAAACAGGAGAAAGAAAATATGTGTCAGGCCATTTCCTGGATATTTGATACCTGATCTGCAGAAAGACAAAAAGCAGATTAATCCCCTAAAAATAACATACTAATTAAAGATTAAAAACAGAACTTCTAGTGAAGGAGAAAGATCTGTGAAACACAAAGCAGTTTATCCATACGATATCCTGTTTATATACAGGGTGGTGACTTGAGCTGGAGACTGAAAATGACCTACTTCCCTTAAATGAATAATTCCTGTAGGATGTACAAAACACTCATTAGAGGGCAAAATATGCAGCATACGCATCTCTTACCTTTTGCTAATTCTGTAATGTACCGTCTCCAAGTCTCCTGTTATTGGGTTTGAAATGGTGGCTCGCCTCAGCTGTGAAGCCAACCATCAAAATAGTTGCATTACAAGACAAAAAATGAATCACATTTACCCAACCAGTCAGAATTCTGGGGTTTTTACAAAGGAGGCTAAAAAAATAAAATAACTCCAATACACTTCCAGTCACCTTGGGCTGAGCCTTGAGCCTTGAGCCTTGAAAGCCAGTTAGTTTCTTAGGTTTTTTTTTTTGGTCTTTCAATTTTTTGTTTGTTTTGCATAGATGGAGGGAATACACACAAAAGAGATTGGAAATTAAATTTCTTTCAATGGTGAAAGGATACGACAGTGAGAAAATGGGAAATTTCTAAAATTTGAAATCTAATTTACAGTTTATATGAGTGGCCATCTGAGGGTGGGGAAAGGGGGTGAGAAAAGAAGAATGGCTATTTGCAGTTAATGATCCATTCCAAAACCTGACTTTAACTTTTTTGTGTGATGGAACTGTTTGCAAAGGTTAATGTTTACAATTCATTTTAAGGTCAATTCTTTTTGTTCCTTCAAGGTATCCATTCATTAATATATAAGGTAAAATAATCTTGGACTGAGAACAAAGGCAGAGGAAAAGAACTCATAAATGTTAAAAACAGTAAGAAAGATAACAGCCTCGATAATAATTTCCATTTTTTTTAATCGAAGTATGATTCTGAGATTGTAAGAGCATTAAATTTTATTGCCATTAGTTATTCATCAAAAACAATCCAAACTGAGGAATTTCCAGGATATAACTTGATCTCTAAGCTGAAATGAATTAATTCCCTTGGACGGCACCAATAATACATATTAATATTGGACCAGTCTTTTGCATTTATAACGTAATCTTTGGCCCAAAAAAAAAAAAAGAGCATCAATTTGGAAAAGCAGTGAAACTCTAAAAAAAAAAAAAATTCTAAGTTCATTTGGCAGTACAGATGTTCAGATAATTTCAAACCTTCGATGTAACAATGGTCAACAAACTATGGCCACAGACAAAATTCAGCCTGCTGCCTGTTACTGGAAATAAAATTTTACTGTAATATAGCCACACTCTTTCAACTACATATTTTCTTTGGCTGCTTTCGCACTATAATGACAGAGCTAAACAGTCATTACAGAGATCATATGGCCTCCAAAGCCTACAAAATATCTAATATCGACCTCTATGGAAAAAAATCTGCCAACTCCAGTGTGGTAACAGAGCAAAAGCATGCCTAGAATTTATTCAACAATCTCTTTATGAAAGTGGTGGCAGATTGTATTTTGCTATCAAGAAGACCAAATATGTTTTAAGAACAAGCTGATGGGGGAAAAGGTAAGAGCACAAAGGGCAGTCTTTTCCACATTCTCACTAAGGAAGAGTTTTTATGCTAAACACTAAGCTTATAGATTGGGTTTACATTAGATTATTTTTCTTGTTATGATAAATTATGTGGGTTAAAGTCAGAAAACTATAATGTCATCATTTCAAATTAACATGATGCTTGTGCCCAATTATATCTCATATTTATAATAGTAACAATGTGACTAAAAGGGAATAAAAAATACTTCCAAAGTATTCTTTCAATAAAAATACAGAAGTTATGAAAAAGCTGGGCTTTGAGTAGCCTCTGAGATTAGAAGACTTCAAAATATATAGAAAAGTTTATAAGGAAGACAGTGAAACGGTGTTAACGGTGAATAAAAAACTTATCAATAATTTTCATAACTCAGTGCTTAAGACCTAGTTGAAGGATACGATGTGTTAATAACAAATGGAAAAACTGGCATAAAGAGTAACTCCATTATATCTTAAAAAAAATCTGTGGCGTTATTAGTGTATCAATTATCCTTTCTGTTTTCTGACAAAGATAAATTCATACAAAGGTACAGTAAATTGAGGAGAAAGAAAGAAAACATTATTTACCCTTGGTTTTGCTAGGTCTTTGACGATTTCAATTTCTGCATCAGAAATAATATCATGGAAGCGAATAATACGAGGTTTGTCCCATTCATCCTCCTGCTTAGCTGGTGCCAGAATAAATTTAGGATTCCGGTTTCCATCATGGTAGCGACAAAAGAGTTTTTTCTGTCTCCGAGGGGTCTAAATATAAAGTTAAAAATATGATAAATGTATTAGAGTTATATTACTTTTAATATCTATTCCTATGCAGTTAAGAGACAATAATGCTTGCATATACAAAGCATCTCTGGAAAACTATACAAAAGAAGCAGTACTCTGAATATTTTGCCTCAAACAGGACGTTCATAATTTTAAATACAGCATTAATGATTATTTTCTAAGTGAGAGAGGCGAGGTCTTAAGGAGAAAGGTAGTGTATCTCTTTTAACCTTCCTCTCATCAAAATAAAGTTCAAATGTTTAGATATGAAAGAAACAATGCCATATTTATGAAAATATTAAATGAATGCCCAGCATTGCTCTAAATGACACAAAGTAACTGGGAAGCACCCAGAGACAAAAAGTTTCTAGAAGGGAAAAAAAAAAACCCACGAGGTTTCCCTAAATATCTCAGTTAAATGCTGTGGCAAAAAAAAAAAAAAAAAAAAAAGAAAATGAATTTTTTAAGGACAAAATCAAAAACGGATAGAGCTCTAAAAAAACAGAAAATAAGGTTGTTGGGTTTTTTTGAGATGGAGTCTTGCTCTGTTACCAGGCTGGAGTGCAGTGGCGCAATCTCTGCTCACTGCAACTCTGCCTCCTGGGTTCAAGCGATTCTCCTGCCTTAGCCTCCTGAGTAGCTGGGACTACAGGTGCCTGCCACCATGCCCAGCTAATTTCTGTAATTTCATTAGAAACAGGGTTTCACCATGTTGGCCAGGATAATCTCAATCTCCTGACCTTGTGATACACCCACGTTGGTCTCCCAAAGAATGATTAAAGCCAGCAGAAAGTAAGTTATTAAACAAAGATCCCAGACCCTTTTTTTTAAGGAATATAAAAACAGAGCAGTCAACAAAACCTTCAATCATCTATGTATTATATTAATAAAATAAGTTATTTTGATGCTGATTCTCCTGTTTATTAAACAAGTATGACAGGCCGGGCATGGTGGCTCACACCTATAAACCCAGCACGTTGGGAAGCTAAGGTAGGAGGATCACTTGAGCCCCAGGAGTTCAAGACCAGCCTAGGTCACACAGCAAAATCTCATCTCTACAAAAAAATTTCAAAATTAGCTGGACATGGAGGCACTTGCCTGTAGTCCCACCTACTTGAGGGGCTGAAATGGGAGGACTGCTTAAGCCCAGGAGGTAGAGGCTGCAGTGAGCCATGATCATGCCACAACACTCCAGCCTGGGTGACAGAGCAAGATGCTGTCTCAAAAACACAAAAGAAAACAAAAACAAGTATGTCACATAAGCAGGAATATGATTAGTTTATTTCAATTATTATCCTAATAATACAATAAAACAAAGAATGATTCATGTTTATTCTCCCTGTACTTTATCTAGAGTCAAATCCAAGGCTTTAATTTTTAATAAGTATTTTATATAATGATGAGATGAATTTAGCTATTCTGAGAAAAAGAATGGTAGGTTTTTTGTTTGTTTTGTTTTTTTGAGACACAGTCTTGCTCTTTTGCCTAGGCTGGAGTGCAGTGGTGCGACCTTGGCTCATTGCCACCTCCGCCTCCCAGGTTCAAGCGATTCTCACGCGTCAGCATCCTGAGCAGCTGGGATTTACAGGTGTGTGCCACCATGGCCGGCTAATTTTTGTATTTTCTTTTCTTTCCTTTTTTTTTTTTTTTTAAGACAGAGTCTTGGTCTGTTGCCCAGGCTAAATTGCAATGGCATGATCTCAGCTCACTGTAACTCTGACTCCTGGGTTCAAGCAATTCTTCTGCTTCAGCCTCTCGAATAGTTAAGATTATAGGCACCTGCCACCACGCCTGGCTAACTTTTTGTATTTTTAGTAGAGATGGGGTTTCACCATGTTGGTCAGGCTGGTCCTAAACTCCTGACCTCAGGTGATCTGCCCACCTTGGCCTCCCAAAGTGCTGGGATTACAAGCATGAGCCATCATGCCCAGCAAGAATGTTCTTTTGATCTTAGGCAAAGTTGAGTATGTGTTACATTAACAAACTGGCAAATTAGCAGACTCTTGTTTTATAGCTACAGTTTTGTTTTGTTCTTTAAGAGTTATTAAGAGCAATAAAAATTTCTGCTTACTATGAAAATCTGAACACTAGCTATTTGGTATTATAAAACTTGTGAATTTTTAGGTGATAATATTGTAATTATTTTGAATTTGTATTTTAAAAGATACATACTAAAATATTTAGTAATGAAACAGAAAAGAAAATGTTTAATGAGTCTAACAGTGTCACTATCTTTGTATTTACTCATTAGCTCAAGCATGTTCTCCTAGGACTTCATGAACCTAACTATCATAAGTGTCACCACAGTATTGCATACTTTGCTGTTAGTGGTTAAGCTGTCAACAGTCATCAATATAAAAATGTAAAGCCCAGCTTGAGTTTATTAGTAGTAAAGAAAATTTTAAACACTTTTCAAATGTTCACACTTAAAAGTACTTACTCCAAAAATTCACTAATTCTTTGGATGCATGCCTACATTCAACTGAAAGCTAATACCACATGATATTCCTTTCAAAAGGTTCCATAATCAATATTGAGAAACAATGTATTTCATATTATAATGCACATTATCATAAAAAGATTATGAGACGTCTTGAGGCTGAACAAAAGCCAGTATTCAACTTTGTTTAACAAATGTTCCCCAGACTTTGTTCTTTTTTACTTCTAGCCTAATATCTACTAACATCTATAGAACTGGAATTCTGAATTACAAATACATAAATATAAATATACAATAAAAAAATCTATAGATATATTTTAAAGAAATTATAAAGATAAAATCTGTTAACTTTCTGCCTTCTGAGTATTAAATAGACTAAAGCATTTCACTAAGCAATCTTGTCAAGATTAGGAGCAAAACTACAAGGGATTACTGTATAGATGAATCTGTTGTATCTCTTAAGATGGGTTAAAGTAGTATTATCATCTCTAATTAAGACTGCTGAACCACCAGGTGTGGTGGCTCACGCCTGCAATCCCACCTCCCACCTTTGGGAGGCTGAGGTGGGCGGATCACCTGAGGTCAGGAATGAGACCAGCCTGGCCAACATGACGAAACCTCATCTTTACTGAAAGTACAAAAAATAGCTGAGCATGTTGGTGAATGCCTGTAGTCTCAGCTACTCAGGAGGCTGAGGCACAAGAAATGCTTGAACCCGGGAGGCAGAGGCTGCAGTGAGCCAAGACGGTGCCACTGCACTCCAGCCTGGATGACAGAGTGGGTTTCTGTCTCAAAAAAAAAGTACTGCTGAGAATTCTCTTGCATTAAATAAAAGAAAAACTATGACTTCCTTTAAACGTATTTGATCCTTCACCCTGGAAGGTAATATTACCACAAACATGTAATAATATATGATTCACAAGCTTTATTTTAAAGCTATTTTACTAATAATTGGAACATATTAAATGTGGCTCCCAGAAAGAGATCATGTGGCATACTGTAATTTTTTTAAAAAATATTTTTAGGCCAGGCGCAGCGGCTCACGCCTGTAATCCCAGCACTTCGGGAGGCTGAGGCAGGCAGATCACAAGGTCAAGAGATTGAGACCATCCTGGCCAACTGGTGAAACCCCATCTCTACTAGAAATACAAAAATTAACTGGGTGTGGTGGTGTGTGCATGTAATCTCAGCTACTTGGGAGGCTGAGGGGGAAGAATCACTTGAACCCAGGAGGCATAGGTTGCAGTAAGCTGAGATTGCACCACTGGACTCCAGCCTGGAGACAGAGCGAGACTCTGTCTCAAAAAAAAAAAAAAAAAATTTTTTTTTAGAGACAAGGTCTTATTCTGTAGCTCAGGCTGGAATGCAGTGGTGGAATCATAGCTCACTGTACCCCCAAACTCCTGGACACAAGTGATCCTCCCACCTCAGACACCTGAGGAACTGAGACTACAGGTATACACCAACATGCCCAGCTAATTTTTAGATTTTTTGTAGTGGGGTCTCATTATGTTGCCCAAGCTGACATACTGTAATATATTATACAGTCATTCTGACTTTTATCACATAGGCTTAAATATAAAATAACTGATTCTCTCCAGAACTGTGTACAAACACATACACACACATTTACATACACACAATGGCTTTTCCACTTTACCATTTTGATACCCTCCCCACGGCACAGCATTTCGTACTTCTGTCTCTCTGGCAGGTAATCCACAGCAATCCCTTTTTTCTTTGGTGTAGTTTTCTGATCAGATTGGTCATCTGAAGCAGACTTATTGACATCTTTTTCTTTAGCCATTATATACTCAAAATATTTTAAGTTACCATTAGCTCTCTGATGTTCAGGATCTATTAGAAGAGAAACAAAGCATGTCCATGGGTAAGTTCATGCTTGTTCAAGGATCAGAATACAGTAATATAAAAATAGGAGACATTATAATTTATCTTCCAGACCAGGTTGCTTTTGTGAGTGAAAGGAGGCACTAACAAAAATTATTATGCCAAAAACAATAGGTATAAGTTACCACTGCCCCCAAGTAAATCAGGACATACAGTCACCTATATAAAAACAGTTCTGAGCCAGGCACGGTGGCTCATGCCTGTAATCCCAACACTTTGAGAGGCCAAGGTGGGTAGATCACCTAAGGTCAGGAGTTCAAGACCAGCCTGACCAACATGGCAAAACCCTGTCTCTACTAAAAATACAAAATTAGCCAGGCATGGTGGTGGGTGCCTATAGTCCCAGCTACTGGGGAGGCTGAGGCAGGAGAATCCCTGAAACCTGGGACGCGGAGGTTGCAGTGAGTCACAATCACACCATTGCACTCCAGCCTGGGCAACAAAAGCAAAACTTCGTCTCAAAAAAAAAAAAGAAAAGAAAAAAAATGCCAGTTCTGGAGACAGAAACAGCCATTTATTTAAAGGTAGCAACTAGTGCTTCTATTTTATTTACCACTCAGCTAAAGGAACTAAGTTCAATTGGATGTCAAATGAATTTTAAAATCTCACTCATCTTACTTATTTTAAGCAATGAAAAAGATTTTTCCAAGACTGAAAAATAATCACATGAGGATGACAGGGGATACCCAGTTCAAAGGCAACCTTTACCACAGATACATTATAAATGTAGCCTACTTCTAAGGGCTGAGTGAATTTCAGTCCCAAATTTCTAAGTAAGAAGGAAAAGGGAAACGAAAGATACAATTTTCAGACAAGCTAGAATCCACTAACTGCCTCAGAATTGCTAGTCATAATTTTGAACTACCTTTTAGTAGGAAAAAAAGAAGACTAAGCTGTCCATCTGAGAGAAAAAAAAAAACCCCACAACAACTAAAGAATACACACACATAAAAATAAAAAGGCAAGGCTGGGCGCGGTGGCTCAAGCCTGTAATCCCAGCACTTTGGGAGGCCGAGGCGGGTGGATCACGAGGTCAAGAGATCGAGACCATCCTGGTCAACATAGTAAAACCCTGTCTCTACTAAAAATACAAAAAAAAAAAAAAAAAAAGTTAGCTGGGCATGGTGGCGCGTGCCTGTAATCCCAGATACTCAGGAGGCTGAGGCAGGAGAATTGCCTGAACCCAGGAGGCGGAGTTTGCAGTGAGCTGAGATCGCGCCATTGCACTCCAGCCTGGGTAACAAGAGCGAAACTCCGTCTCAAAAATAAATAAATAAATAAAAAATAAAAAGGCAGAACAGTATATAGAGACTTTGCTTGTGACAGTAACTGTTTAGGATACATAGCCCTAGATTGTAAAATATTTCTTGTCCTTCAGAAACTGCTCATAATATATGTTACAATATCCAATATTAACCTAATTTTGTAAAACAATGGAAAAATGTGTGCAGGGAAGGGGATTATACTCTAAAAGGAAACAAATGTGTAGGTATCTTTGAGTGACTGGCTTATGGATGACTCTTCTCCATCTTTTTCTGTTTTAATAGATGTTCTATAATGAGTACAAAGTACATTTTAAACTAAGAGGAAATATCACAGAAAAATACTGAAAGGAAAAAAGATTACTTGAACCAATATCTTAATTTATTATCACCCACCTAAGAAATAACCCACTTATCAAAAGTTCATTTTCAGCAGATCAGTCCTTCTGAGCTGTTTGGTTCTTCTAACATACACATATTTTCCTATTTCATAAAAATAATTTTTAAAGTTTTAAAGCTTCATTATATACCAAAGGCCACCTAAACTTACTATCATACAAATTCTGGACTCCATCTCCAGAGATTACAATTTAGTAGGTCTTGGGTAGAGATCAAGCAATTTTCACTTCTAACAAGTATCCAAGTAATTCTGATGCATGTGCTACTTGGACCATACTTGAAAAAAAACACTACATCTCTGTTCAAAGTACTATTGATAAAATTATCATAAGGTATATATTTTTCGTTTTTTGTTTCTTTTTTTTTTTGAGACGGAGTTTCGCTCCTGTTACCCAGGCTGGAGTGCAATGGCGCGATCTCAGCTCACCACAACCTCCGCCTCCTGGGTTCAGGCAATTCTCCTGCCTCAGCCTCCTGAGTAGCTGGGATTACAGGCACGCGCCACCATGCCCAGCTAATTTTTTGTATTTTTGTAGAGACGGGGTTTCACCATGTTGACCAGGATGGTCTCGATCTCTCGACCTCATGATCCACCCGCCTCAGCCTCCCAAAGTGCTGGGATTACAGGCGTGAGCCACCGCGCCCGGCCCAGGTATATATTTTTCTAACATTTAAATATGATAATCTATTTTTAGCCCATCTATTTTAAATCACTTTATTTTAAAATATGAAATGCAATAAAACATAACACCCTTCAAAGAAAATTAACATTTAAAACGGCAACATGGCTAACAAACATTTTTAACTGAGTTAGTTAGGTTAGCTTCAATTTTGAAATTCCTGGAGAATACAGAGCAGAGAAACACAACCACTGTTGTAAGCACTATTAGGTGAGAAAAATCAGTCATCATTTACTTTGAGAATAAACAAGAAGAGGATAATGTATGTTTAACAAATAAGGCTCCTGACCTCTAACAGATAAAAAAAATATCAGAAGTATTTTAAATGGGGAGAAACAGAAAAAGAATATGTATTCCCCAATAAAACTATAACCTTAAATTAGGCCCAGATAACATACCTAGTTCAAGAAGTTTCTTTGTGAGCAAAAGTGCCTTATCCAGGTCTCCCTGCTGATATACTGCATAGCTCAAATAATCTAGAACAGAGACTTTATCTATGGTAGAAACCTCGCCTTCATCCAGTTGCCTTAGCGCTTGTTCCATCCACAGTTCTGTATGGTAATAATCTGCCTCTGTATAGGCCACTTTGCCCAACTCAAAGCAGTCCTCAGCTGTTAGAAAAGATTTGTGTTTCACTCCTATGAAAAGAAAATACAGAGAACTTTAGGAATCTTAACACTACCATATATTTATTTAGGACTACACAGCTTTCAAAGTGCTGTCTCACTTTTATTTGAAGCTCAAAATAATCCTCTGGATAAGCAAAAATAACCCTAATTTTATAAGCAAAGGAACAATCTATAATGTAATGTAGCCTAACAAGAATCACACAGCTGGTAACAGGGGATATGGAACCTAGAGAACACAAAACGAATTATCAGCCATCATACCAAAATGAAACATCCATTAAGTTGAAATATACTATTTTCTGACAGTAGGAATTACCATATGAAATATATCTATCTCACTGCTAACCAACAATCTGGGCAAGAGATGAACGTACAGGAGGAGAGGTCAACATGTCAACTGGGTTCTTTCTTTTAAACAGCATTAATATGTAATTTAAATACCATAAATTCACTAATTTAAAGATTACAGTAGTTCTTAATATATTTACAGAGTCGTGCAACCATCACCACAATCTAATTTTAGAACATTTTTATCCCTCCAAAAAGAAACCTTGTAACCATTAAGTCACTACCCATTACTTTCCCCACCCTTCCCCAGCCCTAGACTACCACTAATCTACTTTCTGTCTCTACACATTTGCTTATTCTGGACATAATGCTGCTATGAACATTTGTGTATAAATTTCTATGTGAACATGTTTTCATTTCTTGAGTATGAGTGGAACTGATGGGTCTTTAAGCAACTCTATGCTTCATGTTTTGAGGAACTGCCAAACTGTTTTCCAAAGTGGCTATAACATTTTACATTCCCACCAACAAGGTATGAAATTCCAATTTCTCCACATCCCTGCCAATAGTTGTTATTGTCCTTCTTTTTTATTGTAGACATTCTGGTAAATATGAAGTCACATTTCATTGTGGTTTTGATTTGCATTTTCCTAGTGACTAATGATGTTGGGCTTATTTTCATGTGCTTATTTCCATTTGTTTATCTTCTTTGGAAAAAATATCTTTTCAAAGCTTTTGCCCATTTAAAAAATGCGGGGACTAGGCATGGTGGTTTCACACCTGTAATCCCAGTGCTCGGGAGGCCAAGGCAGGAGGACTGATCAAGGCCAGGAGTTTGAGACAAACCTGGGCAATGTAATGACACCCTCATATCTAACAAAAAATTTTTTTTAGAAATTAGCCAAGCATTGTGGTGTGTGCCTATAGTCCTGGCTAGTTGGGAGGCTAAGGCAGCAAGACTGCTTAAGCCCAAGGGTTCAAGGTTACCATGAGCTGTGACTGTACCACTGCTTGCCAGCTGGGGCAACAGAGCAAGACTCTGTTTTCAAACAAAAAAGTTTTGGTTATTTGCCTTGTTATAATTGATTTGTTAGAGTTCTCTATTGAGACAGAGTCTCGCTCTGTTACCCAGGCTGGATGGTGAAACCCCGTCTCTACTAAAAATACAGAAATTAGCCGATCGTGGTGGTGCACACCTATAATCCCAGCTGCTTGGGAGGCCGAGGCTCAGGAATCACTTGAACCTGGGAGGCAGAGGTTGCAGTGAGCTAAGATTATACTACTGTACTCCAGCCTGGGCCATAGAGCAAGGCTCAGTCTCAAAAAAAAAAAAAAAAAAAAAAAAAAAAAATTATCTGGGTGTAGTAGCACAAACCTACAGTCCCAGCTACTCAGGAGACTGAGGCAGGAGAATTGCTTGAACCCAGGAAGTGGAAGTTGCAGTGAGCCGAGATCATGCCACTGCACTCCAGCCTGGCAACAAAGCAAGACTCTGTCTCAAAAAAGAAAAAAAAGGAAGGAAAATACTCAATCTCATTCATCACTGAAGAAATAAAAAATTAAAACCACCACCAATAAAAATATCTTAAAATAATGGCCTAGATTTATTGAGGTCTTACTATCTGCCAAGTATTTGCCACTTATGTAATCCTCAAAGCCATCCTATTACAGATGAGAAACTAAAATAGAAGTTAACTAACTTGTCCAAGGTCACATGTTTAAAAGCAAGAAATGGAATCTGTTCAATACAACTCCAGAAGTTTGCATTCCTGTTGTTATACCATTAAATGGCAAAACCTAATAGTGGGAGGAAGCAGCAATGTAAACTGGTAACTTTGCTTTTAAAAAATTTAGCAATATGAGAAAAGAATAATTTAAATTCTATGACTCAATACTACTATTTTAAATTATTTCATTGAGATTTAGTACTAGGGGTTGGGGATCTTCCTGTATAAAAGATTTATGTGGCTGAACTATATTATAGCTAAAAACTATAATAAGCTGAAAGCAAGGAAATAAGGAAACATACAGGCAAATATATCGACGTAATGGAATAGTATTTTTCATTAAGAAAGATAATTTCAATGACATAGAGAAAAGTATAAGACATTTAAAAATAGAAAATATGAACAAATAAGATATCCTAGGCCAGATGTGGTGGCTCATGCCTGTAATCCCAGTACTTTGGGAGGCCAAGGAGGACTGATCACTTGAGATCAGGAGTTTGACACCAGCCTGGTGGAAACCCCATCTCTACTAAAAATGTAAAAATTAGCCAGGTATGGTGGTAGGCGCCTGTAATCCCAGTTACTCAGGAGGCTGAGGCAGGAGAATTGCTTGAACACGGGAGGCAGAGGTTGCAGTGAGCCAAGATTATGCCACTGCACTCCAGCCTGGGCAACAAGAGTGAAAATCCATCTGAAAAAAAAAAAGAGACTCTAACAAAGACCAGGCATATTGGAATGGGGAAAACAAAAGACCTTCTAAAAATCATAAATATAATCAACAATAGTTCAAAACTCATTAGACTCGTTAAAATGTAGATTAAACACAGCTAAAAAGAAAATAATAAATCTAGAAGACAGAGGTAAATAAGTTATCACGGTATAAACTACCCAGAATGCAGCAGAGAGAGAGATAAATATGAAATGCTAGTTAAAACACAAAGACAAAAAAACTAAAGTCTAATTATATCTACTTGGAATTCCAGAAGAAGAGAACAGAAAGTATGTAGGTAATATTTAAAGAGAGAATGGTAGAAAAATTTCCCAAATTAAAATGTGTAAATGTTCAGATTCAGGAAACACAAAGAATTCCATTCCAAGCCAAACAAAGCACATTTACAGGCTTCTTAAGAATGTATTTCAAGGAGGAAAATTCCCAAAGGAAAGTCTGAGGGTACAATAAAGAACGATGAACAATGAAAATGGTATACATAAATGCCAATCTAAATTAAAGAAAAGGGCCTGGCACAGTGGCTCACACCTGCAATCTGAGCACTTTGGGAGGCCAAGGCAGGCAGATTGCTTGAGCTCAGGACTTCAAAACCAGGCTGGGCAACATGGCAAAACCCCGTCTTTACTAAAAATACAAAAAATTAGCCAAGCGCCGGGCGCGGTGGCTCAAGCCTGTAATCCCAGCACTTTGGGAGGCCGAGGCGGGTGGATCACGAGGTCGAGAGATCGAGACCATCCTGGTCAACATAGTGAAACCCCGTCTCTACTAAAAATACAAAAAATTAGCTGGGCATAGTGGCACGTGCCTGTAATCCCAGCTACTCAGGAGGCTGAGGCAGGAGAATTGCCTGAACCCAGGAGGCGGAGGTTGGGGTGAGCCGAGATCGCGCCATTGCACTCCAGCCTGGGTAACAAGAGCGAAACTCTGTCTCAAAAAAAAAAAAAAAAAAAAAAAAAAAAAAAAATTAGCCAAGCATGGTAATGCAGGCCTGTAATTCCAACTACTGGGGGAGGCTGAGGCACGAGAATCACTTGAACCCAGGAGGTGGAGGTTGCAGTGAGCTGAGATTGCACCATTGCACTCCAGCCTGGGCAATAGGGTGAGATCCCGTCTCTAAATAAATAAATAAATAAAGTTGAATAAAGGCAACATTTACAGAGGTGTAACTAAGGGAAAAAATAAAGGGGATGGTCATGGTGAGACTCCGTCCCTAAACAAACAAACAAACAAACAAACAAACAAACAAATAAATAAATAAATAAATAAAAGTTGAATAAAGGCAACATTGACGGGGGGAAACTAAGGAAAAAAATAAAGGGGATGGTCATGGGACGCACTCCAGCAGGGTGGCAATCTTCAGATGCTTATTAAGAAACAAACGAATAAAGTAGAAATTGATGAATGTGAAGACAACAGTGATTCCATTTTTCATGTTAATCTGCCACATTTACCTTTTGATTAATCTCAGTCCCATGAATGCCTGCTGATTTCTACTTTACTTGCTGTCCTTAGTGTAAGAACATGTACTCACTATAAATCCTGCCTTTAGATCAAAGCAACCTTGATGTTATCACAAGAATTACAGGCTATGACACACACAGCATTCTTGCCTGTTCTGGAGTTTGCCTTTAATTATCCGTATAGAGCACATACACCCTTTCCCTATGGCATTTAAGCCATGCGTCTGGAGACTAATGCTGCAGAGATCTTGCTGCTGCCCAAGACCATGCTTCCATCTGTAAGTTTCCCAATAAATCATCCTTTACTGACAATTAAGTTAAAAAAAAAAAAAAAGAAAGAAAGAAAGAAAAAAGAAAAACCTAGAACCTCCACAAAGTAGAGTAATAACATGTAGCTATAGAAAGAAATAAGGATTTCTATATATGACATGAAGTAATGGCTAGGGCAGATCAATAAATTAAAGCACCAAAGTACCTAACAGTATTTATAGTATGCTATCTTTTGTGTTATGTGGAGAGAAAATAGGAGTAGACATATATTTGCTTATATTTTTAAAAAACTGGAAAAAGTAAAAAAATGGTCACATATAGGAAGGGAATAGGTTGAAAAGTATAGGAATGAAAGTGAGACTTCTGTTAAGGTACCTTATTAGTATAGTTTGGACTATAAATAATTTAAAAGTTTTACATAATTAAAAACAACAAATGGGCTGGGCATGGTGGCTATAGCCTAAAATTTTGGCACTTTGGGAGCCAAGGCTGGAAGATCTCTTGAGCCAGGGAGCTCAAGACAAGCCTGGGCAAAATAATGAGACAATGTCTTTATTAAAAAAAAAAAAAAAAAAAAAAAATTAGGTATGGTTGTACATGCATGCCTATAGGCCTAGTTATTTAGGAGGCTGTGGCAGGAGGATCCCTTGAGCCCAGGAATTCAAGGCTGCACTGAGCTATGATCATGCCACTGCACTCCAACCTGGGCAATAGAGAAAGACACTGTTTCTAAAACAAACAAATGAAAACAATGAATCAAAAGAAAAAACAAGGCAATCCCTGAAAACTGAGGAAAAATATTGAAACAAATGAATCCAACCGTATAACATGTTGAGGGCATTCCCACAAAGAGAAATGAATTACTTCAAATATCTTTAAAACAAGATTTTGACTGATCATATCTAGAGTGAAAACATTAAACTGTATTCAGTAGTTTTTTTTTTTTTTTTTTTTTGAGATGGAGTTTCACTCTTGTTGCCCAGGCTGGAGTGCAATGGCACCATCTCGGCTCACCACAACCTCTGCCTCCCAGGTTCAAGCAGTTCTCCTGCCTCAGCCTCCTGAGTAGCTAAGATTACAGGCATGCACCACCACACCTGGCTAATTTTTTTTGTATTTTTAGTAGACACAGGGTTTCTCCACGTTTGGTCAGGCTGGTCTTGAACTCCCAACGTCAGGTGATCCTCCCGCCTTGGCCTCCCAAAGTGCTGGGATAACAGGCATGAGCTACTGCACCCACCAGTAGTCTTAATGTTATTAATAGTAAGAATAAAATAGTATGAGTTAATAGTATGAAGAATAATCATGTTAATATCCTTAGGAACCAAATTTTCAAAACAAGAAAAAAGAGACATAACCCTCTGATTTTCAATCTGAATTGAAATTAACAATATGAACTTACATATTTCCTGTCTCTGTTTATGACAAATTTGATAGCAATAAACACCCCTAGAACCTAGCTAGACTCTGCTACTTAAATGTCATCCCTGTTCAAAGGTATCAAGCCTTGCCAGACACAAGAGGGCACACCTGTAGTCCCAGATATTCAGGAGGCTGAAGCAGGATGATCACTTGAGCCCAGGAGTTCCAGGCTGTAGTGCACCATGATCACATCTGTGAATAGCCACTGCACTCCAGCCTGGGCAACATGGCAAGACCCTATTTCTTAAGGGGGGATGGTGGGAAAGGACCAAGGCTTATTAAAGAAATGCCTGGTTCCTATTCTGGAGTGTAAGAGAAACCTGGAAAAAAAAAAAGTGCCAGAAAGCAAGGAGGTTTCCTCTCTATCGAAGTATAGTAACAGTCAACTCAAAAAAACAAGTCAATCTAAAGATGCTCCCACTGGGCTAAAATGGGATAATCTGAGATCAAAGAAATAATGAATAGACTGAAATACAAAAAAAAAAAAAAAAAAAAAAAAAAAATCCATCTGGGCACAGTGGCTAAAGCCTGTAATCCCAGCACTCTGGGAGGCAGAGGCGGGCAGATCACCTGAGGTCAGGAGTTCAAGACTAGCATGACCAACATGGAGAAACCCTGTCTCTACTAAAAATACAAAATTAGCTGGGCATGGGAGTGCACGCCTGTAATCTCACCTGCTCAGGAGGCTGAGGTAGGAGAATTGCTTGAACTTGGGAGGTGGAGGTTGCAGTGAGCCGAGATTGTACCATTGCACTCCAGCCTGGGCAACAAGAGTGAAACTATGAGTTCATGATATGTCATGAAAATTACTGATCACTACTAAAAATAGTTACTCATTACTCTGAAAATTGATAAAGAAGACTAATTACAGACTTATTTGCCTTTCCTGTATATAGTTCAGGGTAACCAAACAGTTGATGATGGAACATTCCTATTTATAGAATTCCAGTTAAAAAAAGTAAAAGGAATAATAGAATGAAAAAAAATCACCATTTTGTAACCCCTAGTGAAATAGTGGTTGTAGGCAATGATCATCAAAGCCTGCCAAAGCCATTAGACAAAACTTAAGGAGAACTTTACATGGAGTGATCAGGCTCTCACCACCAGAACCCCACTCATCAATCAGCATCATAAAAAGTGTGAAAAGACATTAGGTGTTGGTTCGTGCACTTCAACAGAAAGTTCATAGTGCCACCTATGGAGTTAATTTTAAAACTTGAATCTAATTGAACCTCAAGCTCTAACCAGCTTGTAGGAAACATAAGCATTAAAGGAACACGTTAATCACCAAAGTAGTCAACTCCAGAATGCGGAACATTCCACAGAACATATGACTAGGTTTCCCCAACTAACCAGTGTGGTAAAGAGAAAGAAAAAAAAGGAAAAGGGAATAAAAGGGACTTAAGAGACATAATAAAAAAATGCAACTGTATAAAGACAACTTTGAGATAGAGTCTTGCTCTGTCGCCAAGTGCCAGGCTGGAGTGCAGTGGCGCAATCTCGGCTCACTGCTATCTCAGCCTCCTGGGTTGAAGCAATTCTCCTGCCTCAGCCTCCCGGGTAGCTGGGACTACAGGTGCGCGCCACCACGCCCAGCTAATTTTTTTATTTTTTAGTAGAGACGGGGTTTCACCATGGTAGCCAGAATGGTCTCGATCTCTTGATCTCGTGATCCACCTGCCTCGGCCTCCCAAAGTGCTGGGATTACAGACGTGAGCCACCACACCCTGAAATATTGTCAATTTGTTAAGCGGAGTGATAGTAAGTGGTTACGTTACTTTTTTCAAAAGACCGGCTGGGTGGAGGTGGCTTATACCTATAGTCCCAGCTACTTGGGAGGCTAAGGTGAAAGGATCACTTGAGCCCAAGAGTTCAAGCCTGCAGTGAGCTATGATGGTACCACTGCACTCTAGCCTGAGCAATAAAGTGAGATCCTGTCTCTAAAAATATTAATTAATGAAAAAGACCTACTTGAGGCCAGGAGTTCAAGACCAGACTGGGCAATATAGGAAGAGCCCATCTCTACAAAAAATTTAAAAATTACCCAGGTGTGGTAGCAGACCTATAGTGCCAGCTATTCAGGAGGCTAAGGCAGCAGGCTGGCTTGAGCCCAAAAGTTCAAGGCTCCATTGAGCTATGATCATACCAGTGCATTCCGGCCTGGATGACAGAGTGAAATCTTACCTCAAAAAAATTGTCCTGATCAGTTAGATATCCATGTTGAATTATTTATGGATATATCTAGGATTTGCTTCTAAAATACTCTGACAAGGCCAGGCACAGTGGCTCACGCCTGTAAATCCCAGCACTCTGGGAGGCTGAGGCGGGGGGATCATGACATCAAGAGATTGAGACCATCCTGGCCAACATGGTGAAACCCCATCTCTGCTAAAAATACAAAAAAAATTAGCTGGGTGTGGTGGTGCATGCCTATAATCCCAGCTACTCAGGAGGGTAGGGTAGGAGAATTGCTTGAACCCAGGAGGCAGAAGTTGCAGTGAGCCAAGACTGCGCCACTGCACTCCAGCCCGGGAAAAAGACTCCATCTCAAAAAACAAACAAACAAAAAACCTCCAACAAAAACGACAAAAAAGGTGGAAGGAGTAGATAAACCAAGGATGACAAAATGTTTAAAACCGTTTGGAGCTTGATGATGGCATAGGAGCCGTACATTACCTTTATTTTTGTATATGTGTGATATTTGATATTTTCCATAATAAAAGAAGTTTTATAAATAACAAAAAGGAGAAAGTCACGTCCTACAGGGCTCTTTTTATGCTATCATACAGAAAATCATATAGTTCCCTTTCTGACACTATCAAAAAAAATGACAGGTATGTGAAAAAATAATAACAAGCCTAGACAAGAAATGTCAACAACATTTCTCTCTGAATATACAGCTCTGAGACTAAATCAATATTACACTAGTAGTCATGATTCCAGAAGAGCAAAGTTTTTAAAAGAAACTACTAGTCAAAGACAGACTAGCCTACATTTTCTCTGATAAAACAGATCACATCGTATATATTTATCTAAGTGTCTGATAATACCACAAAGAAAATTGGTGGAGAAACAAATAGAATGGTGGTTTCTTTAATACATTTTGATTGAATACACTTCAAAGAGTCACTAAAATGGCCAGAACCAGACTTAGCTATAACCTACCCCATGGTGGTAACATGTTTTTTTAAAAGATGCTAACAGAAAAGGAATTCATGAGAAATAAAAGGATGTAAAGTTATGAGCATGTTTTGCTGGTGATTAGACAGTTGCAGTTGATTAGACCATGGGAAAGCATAAGCTGGTCTGACAATGAGCTGTGGAATTCCAGGATCAAATAGAGTCCAGGCTTGTAGATGTATGCACTGGAGGATCACATGACCCATTTAATCAAATATTCAAATCATACAATTACCTCCATTCACTATTTTTTTTCTGGCCTTCTGTTAATCACTAACAGACAGTAACTGATGATCAGTATACTCCTAAAATGAAGATGAAGATCTGTGTTTTTTCCCTTAAACAATTCTCTGCCCCCACTTCCACTCTAGGAAAGGATACTGTCTTAGTGCATTTGTGCTCCCATAACAAAATATCAGAGGACTGGATAATTTATAAAAAAAACAAATTTACTTTCTCACAGTTCTAGAGGCCCGGTAGTCCAAGATCAAAGCACCAGCAGGTTCAATTGTCTAGTGAGGGCTGCTCTCCTCTTCCAAGATGGTACCTTGTTGCTGCATCCTCCAGAGAGGAAGAATGCTGTGTCCTTATATGGTGAAGGTGGAAGGGCAAGAGAACTAGAGGCTGCATCAAACTGCTTTCATAAGTGTCTTAAATCCTGTTTGTGTAGGACCCCATCTCTTAATACCATCACACTGGCCATTAAGTCTCACCACCTGAATTTTGGAAGGACACATTCGAACCATAGCAGATGCTAAGAAACTAACTTCTTAATAGTTTAACATGACTTAGTTCCAGAAACTAAAGATGAATATTAAATTGACAATGCTATTATTTTTCAGTTATGAGAACTAGTAAACTGAGGATGAGCTCATAATGCAGCAATTATAAATGTTTCTCTCAGTGGCATGCAAAACACGTAAGATGACAGTATGCCATTAATACATGTAAGTAGCAACGGTAATATTTTTTTACATGACCTGATATTCTGGCAACATTATTTGAACAAGCATGGCAGAGACAGTAGACAATCTTTAGCTATTCTGCTTTGGTAAAGTATTTCTGCTTGTGTTAACCTATTGACCTTTAACAACACTAAAGGCAGACTGCCTGGGAATCTGATTTTTAAAATAAATGAAAAGTGATGCAGCATTTGAAAAGGAAACCTGTTTCCAAAGTAGAGAACAGGAGAAGAAAAAGTAAATAGGCAAGAAAACAAAGAAGAAAAGGAAATAAGGAAAGTGATAGGAGCAGAAAAAGACTATAAAAAGCTTCATACAAAAAGCAAACCAAATTTGATGAGAAACAAGAATAAGTTGTAAATTCCTTTGGTTCAAAGGAAGAGGTATGATGACTGACATGAACATATCAAATTGAATATAATAAACCAAAATGAAAGTAAACTAACACTAAAAAGAGTCCTTTATTGTCATGTGTCAAGGGCGGGACAGGTAGAGATAACTGAATCATGGGGGCAGTTACTCTCCATGCTGTTCTTGTGATAGTTAGTTAGTTCTCACAAGATCGGATGGCTTTATAAGCGTCTGGCATTTCCCCTGCTGACACTCATTCCCTCTTCTGCCTTCCGCCATGATTGTGAGTTTCCTGAGACCTCCCTAGCCATGTGGAAATGTGAGTCAATTAAACCTTTTTTTTTTTTTAATAAATTATCCAGTCTCAGGTATTCCTTCATAACAGTGTATGAATGGACTAATACATCCCACCTCAGTCTCCCAAACAGCTAGGACTACAGGCATGCACAGCCACACAAAACTAAGTTTTAATTTTTTTGTAGAGTTGGGGACTTGCTATGCTGCCCAGGCTGGTCTTGAACTCCTATCCTCAAGTAATCTTTCCCACCCTTAGCCTCCCAAAGTGCTGGGATTACAGGTATAAGCCACCATGCCCAGCCCTATTTTGTTAAATGGAACTTATCTAGTTGATCAAGCCAGAAATCCCTATTAGGTACATTATCAAATTCTACTATTCTACTCCAATAAGTAGCTTGATAATCTATCCACTATCACCTCTGACTTAAATATTACCAACAACCTCCTCCCTGGTTGGTAAAATGATAATTTCTTTTTCTTACACACCAAAATTACCTACTTAAGTTAGTCTCTATCAATACAAGCTTTCAGAGTAACAAGCTAGAAGCATATCCACAACTATTAAGCCCTAAGAGAAAGGGAAAGTGATTCTTTTGTCCTCAAAGGCTATGAAACAAATTACAATTTAAAATCGTAAAATACAGATGTCTTTTTTACATTAACATTGTCTTAATGGACTCAAAAGAGAAGCTAGGTGATAGGTATTTTATAGACTGGAAGAATAATCTTACCTGGAAGATTACCCTTTGAGATGGTATCTGTATCCAAATTGTAGGTATCCTGGAGACGTAAGAGAGCTTTGGCTGCCCCAACCTGATCTTCATCATTAGGAAAGTACTGTCTCTGAATGGTTAGGTTAGAGATAAAACCTTGAAATAGATTAAAAAAAAAAAAAAAGACTGTAGAACCTCATAAACTTCCCATAAAGAGAATTACTATGGATTTTTCAAAATCTATTTTATTATTTTCTACCATACCATGAAAAGTTCCACATATTCAACAAGAAAAAATTAAGTACACTGAATGAGACTTGGCATACTTCTAACTTGTTCAATCTTCCAAAAGCCTAGTGTTGTTTAAGTAATGTGACATTGTTATATAAATTATTGTATAAGCAGGTAAAGATCACCGAACCTAATAGTTATGAGTTTTCAGTTAACATGGCAAGAAAATAAAAGTGCATCCACTAAGTTTGGGAAATGAACACATTTATGGATCTGAAAATGACATTCACTGACAATCAATTATACTTCCAGAAAACAGATGGTAAGTAAAATGTGTGCTCTTTAAGTTGTTTTCTTCTTCCATGATTACACATTATATTAACATGTAAATATGTAAAGTCTGGTGGAATTCTTTAAGGGGAAGGAAGAGATATTAATTATATACTTAAGATCAACAGCAAAGCTAGTTTATTAAAATATATTTAGATCAGTTTAATTATCAAACATGGTATTAATCAATCAAAATTTACAATATATAAAACCTAATCTTAATTTAAAGAGGATTTATATAAAGTAGAGCAAAAATCAAACTAACAAACCAATTACTGATAACTATATAACCCCAAGAAGCCTGGATGCTAAATACTCCTTAAGAAACAAAAAAAGGGGTTTAAAATTTTAATATAGGTATCATTATTTGCAAATAAAAATTAGGTATAAGATTTCCCTCTCTTCTCATTAACTTATAATCAACTATATGTTTTTTCGGGGTTTTTTTTGGGACAGAGTCTCACTCTGTCACCCAGGCTGGAGTGCAGTGGCACAATCTCATCTCACTGCAACCTCCACCTCCCAAGTTCAAGCAATTATCATGCCTCAGCCTTCCGAGTAGCTGGGATTACAGGCGTGCACCACCACCCCTAGCTAATTTTTTATTTTTAGTAGAGATGGAGTTTCACCGTGTTGGCCAGGCTGGTCTCTAACTCAACTGATCTGATTGCCTTGGCCTTCCAAAGTGCTGAGATTATAGGTTTGAGCCACTGCGTCCAGCCTACTATGTATTTTGAACAGCAAGAGATCAGGTTTTTTTTTTTTTTTGTTTTTTTTTTTTAAGATGGTGACTCACTCTGTCACCCAGGCTAGAGTGCAGTTGCACAATCTCGGCTCACAGCAACCTCCACCTCCTGGGTTCAAACAATTCTCCTGCCTCAGCCTCCTGAGTAGCTAGGATTACAGATACCTGCCACCACAATCAGCTAACTTTTGTACTTTTAGTAGAGACAGGGTTTCACCATGTTAAGCCTTTCAAACTCCTGATCTCAAGTGATCTGCTTGCCTAAGACTCCCAAACTGCTAGGATTACAGGTGTGAGCCACCGCGCCCGGCTGAGACCAGGCATTATTTATGTTAATAAAAATGTACAAATGAACAACTAACTGGAATAGGGCTAGAGTTTATATCAAGTGTATTTTTATGCTCTTTTTTTTTTAGAGACAGTCTTGCTGTGTTGCCCAGGCTGAAGTGCAGTGGCTTTTTACTGGTGTAATTCCATTATGAGATCAGCATGGGAGTTTTGACCTGCTCTGTTTCCAATAATATTTTTTAGTTTTACGACCAACTCCCAGTCACAATCTCTACATGGAATTTTACAAGCAAGTTTTACAAGTTTTATAGAAGGCTATAATATTTATTATGCTACAAACAAAATTCGAAGAAAAATATTTATTTTTTCTCACATAGCATTATAGAATGACTACTACAGATTAAAACAACAAAGTCCCAATTCACATTAAAAAACAATTTAGTTCATCACTTGAGAATAAATATATGGATTTCCTTAAAAACATGTTCGGGGCCAGGATCCATGGCTCATGCCTGTAAACCCAAACAGCGTGGAAGGCTGAGGTGGAAGGATCGCATGAAGCCAAGAATTCGCTATCAGCCTGGGTAACATAGCAAGACCAAGACCTTGTTTCTACAAAAGAAAAATTTAAAAATTGGCCCAGCATGGTGTTCCATGCCTGTAGTGCCAGCTACTGAGAAGGCTAAGGTGGGAGGATTGCCTGAGCCCAGGGGTTCAAAGCTGCAATGAGCCATGATTGTGCCACTGTACAATCAGCCTGGGCAACAGTGAGACCCCGTCTCCAAAAAAAAAAGTTCCCAAGGTGTTACATAGTACAGAAAATAATCACAGGCATTTACCTCTCATAATAAAGACGTATTCACAAGTACCTGCCATATTTTCAAGGCTTCCTGACCTGTGACTAATAGTTTACTTCACTGCTTACAGAAAGTACTTACCCTTGTAGTACTTTATCTAAGTAACTAGCTCAGCTCTTTTCCATCTCTCTCTCTTTTGGAGGGGGACATAATCCCTTAACCTCCTTACTAAAGTTCAGATTTAGTCTTCTACATCTGTTATTAAAGTATCTAAAACATTTCAACGCTCCAACTGTATTTGTATCATTTATTCATTATTACTGTTTGCAGTCTCAGTTTGATTGTCTACATTGAGTAAACTAATTCTAAACTTCAAAATACTAAATAGATAGCTAATACCTCTCTTTACAGTAACACTCCCAACATTTTTTTAAATTGATTGCAGATAAAGATATAAATTTTTAAAGTTTGAAGATAATCCTAAAATAAAAAGGATTACCCTCAGAAATGAAGTTATATGCCATATAATCTATTTACTTTTGCAGATTTCAAAACAAAAGTCAAAACAGATTGAGTCACCGAGGTAGGTGGATCACGAGGTCAAGAAATCAAGACCATCCTGTCCAACATGGTGAAAACCCGTCTCTACTAAAAATACAAAAATTAGCTGGGCTTGGTGGCACATGCCTATAGTCCCAGCTACTGGGGAGGCTGTGGCAGAAGAATCACTTAAATCCGGGAGGCAGAGTTTGCGGTGAGCTGAGATCACGCCACTGCACTCCAGCCCGGTGACAAAGCCAGACTCCGTCTCAAAGAAAAAAAATTACTTCTTTTTTAATCAAAGAATTCATGATTTTGACTAAATTAACTCTATTCAAACCAAATGCACCAAGGCATAATCCAGTTATAACACTGAACACTTGATTTCCTGGGAACTGAATTTATCACTAATTTTATTATTTCTACAGATGGTGGCAATATTGCCTTACTCAGGAATCTCTTCGGACTTACCATCTGACATATCCTTAAGGACCAGATTCTCCAACTCACTCCATTCAGTATTCAGACGTTTCATTAATTTGAATGCATTTACTGGATGCCCAACAAATCCTTCTGGATCTTTTGTCGCTGTACTAGTTAGCCGATCTAACTTCTCCGCCCATCTACAGATGTAAAACATAAAAACTGAGAATACGTGTATTTCATAAGGAAAAACACAATTTAGTGAAATGCTCAGAAAAAAGAAAATGACTAGAAGTTTTTGAGTTAAACTATACCTGTAGTTTCTTTTTAAAGTAAAATTATAAGGTCTTTTTTAAAAAGCAAGACTCTCTTGGCAGAATCAAAATACAACTATAGGACTTTTTGTTTTAAATTTGTTTCTCCCAATGATTATAGTAAATGTAACCTCCCTATCTTAGTAAAAGTTGTGAATGAATCCCTCTAGTAAAAGTTAAAAATTCATTTCCCCATAGTTCCTAGGGCCAAATAACTGATTATTACAAACTACAAATTAGCCCAACCCAAATTACATGTTCATTTAAATTAACTTATACTAAACTTTCATATCCAGTATCTAAAAACTATATCTTAAAACAAAAAACTGAATACTTAGCTACTCACTAAATAAAAGACAGGAATTCTCAGGTCAGGATTAACTATGAATCTGAGTCAATTAAAAATAAATTCATATTAGAGAAAAACTATCAATTAAACAACACTAATCATACTTATCACTATAATCTCTACAAGGGAACCCGGGAGTCAAGGATAAATAGAATTGGAAAACTGCTGCAAGAGGTGGCTTGACTAAGAGGTTAAGGGAAGCATAGAACATATTAGCAATATTTTTAAAATTTATCAATTAACTTCCATATCCAACCATATTCTTTTTTTTTTTTTTTTTTTTTTTTTTTTTAAGATAGTCTTGCTCTGTCACCCAGGCTGGAGTGCAGTGGTGCAATCTTGGCTCACTGTAGCCTCTACCTTCCTGGCTTCAAGCAATTCTCCTTCCTCAGCCTCCCAAGCAGCTGGAATTACAGGCACATGCTACCATACCCTGCTAATTTTTAGTAGAGACAGGGTTTCACCATGTTGGCCAGGCTGGTCTCGAACTCCTGGCCTCAAGTGATCCACCCACCTCGGCCTCCCAAAGTGCTGAGATTACAGGCATGAGCCACTGTACCCGGCCAATATCTAGCCATATTCTTATCTCAACCCATGTTCTTCCATGTGAAAGTTGGCCCAACCCTAACTTGTTCTCTATACACCTATTTTAGCCATTTCAACTGGCTTTGTAAGACTCAAAAATGGGTTTCATTTCTACTTAAAGAATATTTTAGCTTGAGAAAGAAAACATCCAGGTTGAGTCAGAGTCATAAGAAGTAAATATTTCGCTTACTTTTTTATTTGTTCTAACTTGTCCTCTTCTGCTTTAATATAATCTTTCAGAGAAGTCACCAGATCTTTCTCAGTATGGATCAAATCAGTCATCTGACCTAGAAGGGGAAGAAGGTTATCAAATACTCATCCTTCAATACAAGTATGTTAAGAATAAGAATGATTGAGACTGTTTCATTCTACGAGACAATTTAACTGACATGAATCAGCTATGCTGAAGACGATCTTTTTTTTCACCAGATAAACGAAAATAAAGTCAAAAACTTTTCTAATCAACTGTTTCAGTTCTAATTTTCAAGCTATTTAATTTTGCAAGCTTTACACTGTGCTGGCAATTTGTCTTTACTGTGTAAAAATACAAGTGTATTTTTTTTTTTTCTTTTTTTTTTTAGATGGAGTTTCGCTCTTGTTGCCCAGGCTGGAGTGCAATGGCGCGATCTCGGCTCACCGCAACCTCCGCCTCCTGGGTTCAGGCAATTCTCCTGCCTCAGCCTCCTGAGTAGCTGGGATTACAGGCACGCGCCACCATGCCCAGCTAATTTTTTGTATCTTTAGTAGAGACGGGGTTTCACCATGTTGACCAGGATGGTCTCGATCTATCGACCTTGTGATCCACCCGCCTCGGCCTCCCAAAGTGCTGGGATTACAGGCTTGAGCCACCGCGCCCGGCAATACAAGTGTATTTTTAAACTGCAAATCAACACTACTTTCCAAAGATTGTTTCTTCACCACCTCTCCTTTACGTTTGTTTTTGAGACTAATTAGAATTAAATTTTTATTTAATAAAAGCCACACTAAAAAAAGTTTTAAATACTCTGTTATTTATAATAGGATGCAAGAACCCATCATTTTATATAATGGAATCAAGAGTCATAAATATGTAATACTTATGGGCCAGGCATTGCGGCTCATGCCTGTTGTAATACCAGCACTCTGGGAGGCCAGGGCAGGAAAGTCCCTTGAGGCCAGGAGTTGAAGACCAGCCTGGGCAACATGGTGAGACCCTCTATTAAAAATAATAATGATAAGCTTCTTTTTTTAAATTATAATACAAAAAACTCCTTTAGTTCACAGTAGAATCTTAAATGGAAAAAGCAGACTAGATATATATACAGTATATTACTTGTGTATCTGTGCACTGAAAAAGACTAAGTATACACATTATTTGCTTAATAGACTCATTAATGAGTAACTTCCTTTGACATGCATTTCTAAATTTTTGTAAGTTTCTACCCTGAATATGTATCATTTTTGTAATAAAAAATTTTTTTTAATAAAATTATTTTAAAAGGACCTTTTAGAGAGGCAGGGAGGAAACCTATACTCTGGGAATACATTATATTTGTTTTTGCTGATTTTAAAAAACTAAAAAATGGAAATTAAAAAATGCAAAACCAACACAAACCAACACATAGTAAGACTTACCAATTGAAGTAAAAAAGCCTGGATGAGCCAAAGACTGGGGAAGCAGAATTCCTACCAGTAATATACACCAGATCATCTTGGAAGACTTAATTTTACAGGATCACACACCTAAAACAGAAATAGAGAAATGCCAAAAAAAAAAAAAAAAAAGAAAAAGAAAAAGAAAAAGAAATGCAGTCATTACTTAAAAAATACAAAGGGTAGGAAAAGTTCCTTATCTATTCTTTCTATGAAAAAGTAAAAGATTCCCAGGTTGCCCATAGAATTGATGTTAATTATCATCAATTGTTTAACAATTTTTTTTTTTTTTTTTTTGAGACAAAGTCTTGCTCTTACTGCCCAGGCTGGAGTGCAACAGAGTGATTCCAGCTCACTGCAACCTCTGTCTCTCAGGTTCAAGTGATTCTTCTGCCACAGCCTCCCAAGTAGCTGGGACTAAAGGCACATGCCACCATGACTGGCTAATTTTTGTATTTTCAGTAGAGATAGGATTGCACCATATTGGCCAGGCTGGTGTTGAACTCCTGACCTTGTGATCCACCCACCTCGGCCTCCCAAAGTGCTGGGATTACAGGCGTAAGCCACTGCACCTGTCCATTTAATAATTTAGTAATAGCCACTATCTTGTTTTTCATATAATTAGAGTACTACCATGACATTTCTTTTTTGTGGGGTTTGTTTTGTTTTGTTTTTTTGAGACAGTATCTCTCTGTTGCCCAGGCTGGAGTGCAGTGGTGCAATTCTGGCTCACTGCAACCTCTGTCTCCCGGATTCAAGAGATTCTCATGTCTCAGCCTCCTGAGTAGCTGGGACTAAAGGTACATGCCACCATGCCCGGCTAATTTTTGCATTTTTAGTAGAGACAGGGTTTCACCATATTGGTCTTGAACTCCTGACCTTGTGCTCTGCCCGCCTTAGCCTCCCAAAGTGCTGGGACTACAGGCATGAGCCACAGTACCCATCCATTTAATAATTTAATAATAGCTACTATCTTGTTTTTCATATAATCAGAGTACTACCCTGACATTTCTTTATTGTGGGTTTTTTGTTTTGTTTTGTTTTGTTTTGTTTTGTTTTGTTTTTGAGACAAAGTCTTTCTCTGTTGCCCAGCCTGGAGTGCAGTGGTGCAATCTTGGCTCACTGCAACCTCCACCTTCCAGGTTCAAGCGATTCTCATGCCTCAGCCTTCCAAGTAGTGGGACCAAAGGTGTGTACTACCGTAACTGGCTTTTTGTCTTTTTAGTAGAGACGAGGTTTTGCTATTTTGGCCAGGCTGGTCTAGAACTCCTGGCCTCAAATGATCCACCCGCCTCAGCCTCCCAAAGCACTGGGATTACAAGTGTAAGCCACTGCACCCAGTCTGATATTTCATATTAGAAAAAAATGCATGTTTGTTATCACCTGATAATTTATGCTTAAAAATCGAAGCTGAGTTTGTTCTCCTTACTATTACAATAATTAGACAGTAGATGGCTTTTTCATATAGCCTGAAAAATAAGTTTTCTCTGTGATTTAGACCTTTCCCATGAATTTCCCATAAAAATATAACAACTTATCAATTTAAATATTATGAACACATTTTCAAAATGTTAAAATACATTTTAAGGGAAAAAGATTTCAGAGCTTTCTGATTAATCCTTAAAATTCCTGATGTGTCACATCTTTTTTATATATGTGTATATATATATATGAAATTATATATATGTTTTTGTTTGTTTTGAGACAGTCTCAAACTCCTGACCTCAGGTGATCCACCTGCCTCAGCCTCCCAAAGTTTTGGGCAAACAGGCTTGAGCCACTGTGCCTGGCCCATCTTTTTCCTACGTAACTTTTTAAAATTAATTAAAAGTTGTAGATTTGGGGACCAAAAAATGTTCTAAAATTAACTGGCAGGTGCGTGGAGTTCCAGCTACTTGGGAGGCTAAGGCAGGAGGATCACTTGAACCCAGGAGTTCAAAGCCAGCTTGGGCAGTGTAGCAAGACCCCATCTCTAAAAAACAAATGAATAAATGAAATAAAATTTACTGTGGTGACTGACGGTAGAATGACTCTGTGAAAGCACTAAAAATCATTGAATCATGAATACTAAATGGGTGACTTATATGGCATATGAATTATATTGCAGTGACACTGTTCTCTTGGTTTGGTTTTGTTTTTTAAGAGACAGGGGTCTTGCTATGTTGCCCAAGTTGAACTCAAACTCCTGGACTCAAGTGATTCTCCCACCTTGGCCTCCTGAGTAGGAAATACAGGTCTGCACCGCTGTGCCTGTTTTGTTTTTTAAGTTGTAGAGAATCCAAAATGAATAAATATCCCCCTGTCCATTTAAACTAGTATTTTCTCTCAAAGGACCCAGACTTCAGTTTTGTGTCTCTTATCAACTGTGTCCTATGTAAAAAACAAAGACCAAAAAAAAAAAACTTAGCCTAAGACATGTCTGTGGCCTCTTTTCTTTCTTTTTTTAAACCTTTTTTTTTCTTTTGTCTTTGTGCTCTATATCCATGGTAGCACTGTCTTTTCTAGTTACGATTCTTCATGGTAGATGAGGATCTAAACCAAGCAACAGAAAGGCTTTACCTCAATTACCCAGATGCCCTGGTAGCACTCTTCTCTTGCTCCTTCTCCACTACAAACATGGACTTTGTCTATTTATTTCATAGGAGAAAAAGTTACCATTACAGTATACTTTGCGTCAGTAACAGGCTCTCATTGGTTACCCTGACTTGTCAACCTGTTTCTCTTTGTGCAGGCCCCTCTGACTCTTCCTGTGTGACTTGAGCTAAGGCAAAAGGCTCAAGTTCAAACTGAAAGCTTTCCATTCCACAAGAGCAAAAAAATAACCCCACTGTCCCCCTAACTTGAATCTCAATAAAAATAGATCACTACAAAAACTGGAAGTACTCCTTAGTCTCCTCCCTTGTGTTTGCGGCAGACTTCCAGATTCTTCCAAAACCACACAGTAATGAAATACACTGCTCTTTTGGCTATGTTACGGTGATTTGGAGAAGGCTTCTAGAATGTAGCAGATGTAGACACTTCCTCTCCTGGGCTCCTGCCAAAGCACAAGGCTTTTTCAAAAGCCTGAGCTGTCTGAAGAGTCTAGAATTTTCTGTTTAAACAGATTTCTATCATAATTTTCTTCATGAATAAATGCTATTTTCAGAAAATACAAATGCTTTTTATATTTTTGTACTCACAGAAGGCTAATCACAAAGGTTGTCTAAGCTTTTAACTCTGATAAGAGAGTTTAGATTTGTCAGAAAAGAGGTTATTTTGCCATTGCTAAAATATATTGTCACTAAAGTTTTTTTGTCATCTTTCACTGTCCTTAAATCTCACAAGGAATTGAAAACCATTAGTTTACAGAAATAACTAAAAAGCAGCTTAAGATGGCATTTTTCAGGGGGGTGGGGAGGTGGGAAGAGATAGCATGGGGAGAAATGACAGATACAGGTGAGGGGACGGAAGGCAGCAAAGCACACTGCCATGTGTGTACCTATGCAACAATCTTGCATGTTCATCACATGTACCCCAAAACCTAAAAGGCAATAAAAATAAAAATAAAAAAAATAAAAAAAAGATGGCATTTTTCTTTGAATATAATAGCTGCTTCTTCTGATACAATACATATTTTATATATAGATATATTTTTTTTTGGCAGATCATAGGAAGTTTATTGTGTCTTTAAGAGACAATGCAGACTCCTCTTCCAGAGAAAGGTCTTTCAGAAACAGGAACCGTCATTTGGATGTGATGCTCATTTGTCATTTTCATAGGCAGCTGGATTCTTCCTCCTGGATCTCTCAAACTCTTGAGTCCCCCATATGTAGATAAGATAAAACACTACAGATGGCCTCACCACGGGAAGGAAAGACTCCCAAATGCGGGGAGTGCGGCAAAGCACATTGGGGATTCCTTTAGAGAAGACGTGTGGGAAGGCGCGCTGCTCTGAAAGGTGACAAGCTGTAGGAGATCACATGCTGCATCCACATCAGATTCCCAAACTCACGGCCCATGGTGGCCGCGGCCATGGGTCACTTAGCCCTCCACAGTCACCGATCTGGTGGACTCCTAGCTTGAAAATATTTTAAGAAAGACAAAGCCAGGCCAGGCGCGGTGGGAGGCTGAGGCAAGCGGATCACAAGATCAGGAGACCATCCTGGCTAACATGGTGAAAACCCCGTCTCTACTAAAAATACAAAAATTAGCCGGGCATGGTGTTATGCCTATAATCTCAGCTACTCAGGAGGCTGAGGCAGGAGAATTGCTTGAACCCAGGAGGCAGATGTTGCAGTGAGCCAGGACAGTGCCACTGCACACTCCAGCCTGGGCAACACAGAGAGACTCCGTCTCACAAAAAAAAGGACAGAGCCTATATAAAAATTCAAAACAATCACAGAAAGAATAAATAACTTTACCTTACATCATGTTTCAAAATTCATCAGCAAAATAAAGTAAAACAAATAGCAACAATAGAAAAGTTATCAGATCTCTAAAAGCAAAGAATTTCTAAACTTAATTTTAAGAAAATGGCCAGGCACAGTGGTTTGCACCTGTAATCCCAGTACTTTGGGAGGCAAGAGGATCACTTGAGCTCAGGAGTTTGAGACCAGACTGGGCAACACAGCAAGATCTCTTTTCTATTAAAAAAAATTAAAAAATGGCTGGGCGCGGTCGCTCAAGCCTGTAATCCCAGCACTTTGGGAGGCCGTGGCGGGTGGATCACGTGGTCAAGAGATCGAGACCATTCTGGTCAACATGGTGAAACCCTGTCTCTACTAAAAATAACGAAAAATTAGCTGGGCATGGTGGTGCGTACCTGTAACCCCAGCTACTCAGGAGGCTGAGGCAGGAGAATTGCCTGAACCTAGGAGGCGGAGGTTGCGGTAAGCTGAGATCGCCCCATTGCACTCCAGCCTGGGTAACAAGAGCAAAATTCCGTCTCAAAAAAATAAAATAAAAAATAAAAAAATTAGCTGGGCCTGGTGGCACATGCCTGTGGTCCCAAGCTACTTGGGAGGCTAAGGCAGGAGGATCACTTGAGACCAGGAGGTTGAGGCTGCAGTGAGCCATGATCTTGTCATTGCTCTCCAGCCTGGGCAACAGAGTGAGGCCCCATCTCAAAAAAAAAATACAAATCAGTAAGAAAACCACTACGATGCTAACAGACAAGTGAATAAAAAACTTGGAACTCACAAAAAAATAACAGTAACTAGCTAGCTCAACAAAAAATGCTCAAACTTATTAGTAATTAATGACATAAAATACCATTTTTGCCCATCAAGTAAACAATTAACAAGCAAAATTATTTTAATGATGTTGTTATATGCCAAGAAACTTAAAATGAAAACACATCCTTTAACTTGTAGAGTTAAATGAAAAAACAAGATTTAACAATTATCAACATACAACCTTGGTAGAACCTATATTGACTAAGATTATGTTTTCATTACCCCAACAGAAAGTTATAAATACTGATCAAAGAAAAAATTAACATCATAATATGGTCATAACTATGCAAGAACATATAGAGAGGAAATTCACCACAGTGTAATTGTCTCTGGGTAGCAGAACAAGAGGTAGTTTCCTTGTACACCTCTGTATTTTCCAGACATCCGATAGTATATTTTATAGTGACAAAAAAATTAACTGTACAAAATAATAAACCTAAAGCATTAACTCTCATAATTAAGGTAACCCAAACCGTTTAAGAAGTAGTTAATTACTCGCTAACAAATACTATAAGCTTTTGAGCATGTTCCATTTTCTAGTTCTACAAGCCTCTACATTTCACTTTCTCTTCTTCAAAGTTACCTAAGTCTAAACTGTGTGCAATAGCTCACACCTGTAATCCCAACACTTTGGGAGGCTAAGGTGGGAGAATAACTGGAGGCCAGGAATTCAAAACCAGCCTGGGGCAACACAGGGAGACCCCAATTCTATTAAAAAATTTTGAGGCCAGACGCAGTGGCTCACGCCTGTAATCCCAACACTTTGGGAGGCCGAGGCAGCCGGATCATGAGCTCAAGAGATGGAGACCATCCTGGGCAACATGGTGAAACCCCGTCTCTACTAAAAATACAAAAATTAGCTGGGCGTGGTGGTGGTGGCGGCGCACACCTGTAGTCCCACCTACCCGGGAGACTGAGGCAAGAAGGCTTGAACCCAGAAGGCAGAGGTTGCAGTTAGCCAAAATCACACCACTGCACTCCAGCCTGGCAACAGAGTGAAAGACTCTGTCTCAAAAAAAAAAAAAATTAAATATAGGCAGGTGTAGTGGTAATCCCAGCTACTCAGTAGGCTGAGGCTGGAGGATCACTTGAGCCTGAGAGGTAGAGGCTGCAGTGGGCCCTGAATGTACCACCACACTCTAGCCTGGGTGACAGAGTGAGACTCTGTATCTATAAAAATAATAGTAAAAATAAAGAGAATTTGAAAGCAACCCAATTATCTAACAGTAAACTATGCTGCCAGAGTAGCACACTTTCCCATTCTATTTCCTCCTATAGTTAGATACAAGACCCAGAGTAGGTCAATCTTTGGCTTTCATTCACATTAACATAACGGTTGCGGGATGGCAACCATCACAGTTTGAGAACCACTGGATAGAGCAAACACCCTATGAAATCACCTCTGCATTTAAAATAGATTTTACTTCAACTTATCTTATGTAAAAGTATATAACTGTATATCTAATTACTCTAGGGAACGGTTTTCTAATCTGTTTTAATACTATGTCTCATTCATCCATGTTCATTCAGAAACTAAGTGACACATTAATAGGCAAACATCTTTATCAATCACAGGTTTTTTTAAACTGGTTTCCTTATGGTGTCTTCCTTTTATTCATTTATTCATTTATTTATTTATTTATTTTTTATTTTTTATTTATTTTTTATTTTTTTTTTTGAGATGGAGTTTCGCTCGTTACCCAGGCTGGAGTGCAATGGCGCCATCTCGGCTCACCGCAACCTCCGCCTCCTGGGTTCAGGCAATTCTCCTGCCTCAGCCTCCTGAGTAGCTGGGATTACAGGCACGAGCCACCATGCCCAGCTAATTTTTTGTGTTTTTAATAGAGACAGGGTTTCACTATGTTGACCGGGATGGTCTCGATCTCTTGACCTCGTGATCCACCCGCCTCGGCCTCCCGAAGTGCTGGGATTACAGGCTTGAGCCACCGGGTGTCTCCCTTTTATTATTCTACCTTCATTCAGATAGCAGATTGCAAAGCAAATTATTATAGAACATCTAAGGGTCAAGTATACCAAAAGACATTACAACTTTATCAAAAAGTATAAAATATAAATAATTCCTGTTCTAAGTTTTCAAAACAAGCTTAAAAGAGAAATTAAAGGCTAGGCGCAGTAGCTCACGCCTATAATCCCAGCACTTTGGGAGGCCAAGGCAGGCAGATCATCTGAAATTGGAAGTGATCAGCATGGAGAAACCCTGTCTCCACTAAAAATACAAAAAATTAGCCAAGCCTGTGGTGGTGCATGCCTGTAATTCCAGCTACTTGGGAGGCTGAGGCAGGACAATCTCTTGAACCTGGGAGGTGGAGGTTGTGGTGAGCCAAGATTCTGCCACTGCACTCCAGCCTGGGCAACAAGAGTGAGACTCTGTCTCAGAGAGAGAGAGAGAGAGAGAGAGAGAGAGAGAGAGAGAGAGAGAGAGAGAGAGAAATTAATGGATCAAAATGGATGCAATCTCCTTTAAAAGAAAGACCAATCTCAGATAGCATTCCTGAAAAGACTTGTATTAATTTTTAAAAAGACAAAGAAAGAGGAGGGAAGGAGGAGAAAGAGGAGGAAGAAAGAAAAGAAAACCCAAGAAGAGTCAAAGATTCAAAGATAAACTTATACTGGAATAAAACTTGGTGCTGTAACAGTGTGAGTAAGTTACTGATAATATTTAGGTTATTGGTTAGATGATAGGTTCATAAGTGCTTATTATATAATTTTTATAACATACATGTATATTACTTACAATGTTTGGTATGCATATCATATACTTTTAAAAATTTTACTTATTATACTGTAAGTTCTAGGGTACATGTGCAGAACATGCAGGTTTGTTACATAGGTATACACATGCCATGGTGGTTTACGGCATACATCACTCCGTCATATTTTTTAAACTATAAGAAAAAAAGCAATATGGAAGAAATCCTACCAGAAAACATTCTCGGGTAGTCCTGGATAAAAATAAAATCTAGGCCAGGCAGGGTGGTTCACACCTATAAACCCAGCACTTTGGGAAGCCGAGGCCAGTGGATCACCTGGGGTCAGGTGTTTGAGACCAGCCTGGCCAATATAGTGAAGCCCCATCTCTACTAATAACACAAAAAAATTAGCCAGGCGTGGTGGTGCATGCCTGTAATCCAAGCTACTCAGGAGGCTGAGGCAGGAGAATCGCTTGAACCTGGGACAGAGGTTGTAGTGAGCCAAGTTTGCGCCATTGCACTCCAGCCTGAGTGACAAAAGCGAAACTCCATCTCCAGAAAATAAATAAAATGTAAAGTGTACATTCATCCAAACACAAAACTTTCCTACAGTCCTTATTCCAGGAAAGTCCAGTCCCAAAGACGCAACAGGTCAATGAAACCTGGGAACAGATCTTAAAAGTTCTACCACACAGTAAATACAAATGATTCCCAACTTAGGACAGTTTGACTTAGGATTTTTCAACTTTATAATGGTGTAAAAGTGATACACCATTCAGTAAAAAAACATACTTTGACCCCTACAACCATTCTGTTGTTCACTTTCAGTACAATATTCAATAAATTACATGAGCTATTCAATACTTTATTATAAAATAGGCTTTGTTAGATGATTTTGCCCAACTGCAGGCTAATTTAAGTATTCTGAGTACATTTAAGGTGGGCTAGGCTAAGCTATGATGTTCATCTTACAATATTTTCAATTTACAACTGGTTTTTCAGGACAGAACCCCATCATAAGTCAAGGAGCATCTATACTTACATTGAGTTATGAGGAGTCATTGAATTTTAAGTACAAGTTATTCAGTGAATTACTAGGACAGGGCATCTGGTAAATAATTCTATTAGGGTTTTGGTTTAATATTTTTCTTCCAAGAAAAAGTTGTAACATTTTAAAAAGTTTGTATCTCTCAAATTATTCAAAAATGAGTAAGGTTGACTAAAGAATGCTTGATATTCTCTCTCTCCTTTTTTCAAGCTAGTCAAGTAAAACAATGAGAGTGCTAAAAGAACAAAGAAGCCTATAACTGGTTGTGATCAATTAGTTGTAAATACCATTGCACTTGGTCCAGCCAAGAATGCTTGATATTCTAAACTTCTTCTGACACTTAAAATTTTCCACAGGAGGCCGGGCACGGTGGCTCAAGCCTGTAATCCCAGCACTTTGGGAGGCCGAGGCGGGTGGATCACGAGGTCGAGAGATCGAGACCATCCTGGTCAACATGGTGAAACCCCGTCTCTACTAAAAACACAAAAAATTAGCTGGGCATGGTGGCGCGTGCCTGTAATCCCAGCTACTCAGGAGGCTGAGGCAGGAGAATTGCCTGAACCCAGGAGGCGGAGGTTGCGGTGAGCCGAGATCGCGCCATTGCACTCCAGCCTGGGTAACAAGAGCGAAACTCCGTCTCAAAAAAAAAAAAAAAAAAAAAAATTTTCCACAGGAGTTCTTTTAACAGTCTCTCCACACCTTTGACACTTGTTCCAACCTTCTTTTAGAATGCTCCAACTTTATTGTTTCCTCACACAGATTCCTTATTCAACTGTTGGTCCTCCTGAAATCTGTTTCAGACTTCAATGTTTCTGACAGTTTTCATGGTCAACACAAAAGAACAACACAAATTCAGACTCCTAATTCAGGCCACTACAATGTGCTCTACATCAAAACTTGGCGTGTCTTTTCCATCTAAATAGGATGTATCTTCCAAGACAAATAAGAGTAATTACTAGTAGAATTAGTTATTTTTCTGTTCTTCCCTATAATTCCTCTGCAAATGCCATTTCTTTTTACTTAACTCCATCAATTCCAGTCATACTTCTGTTCTTTTTTTATTAAGACTAGTCAAGTACAGTAGTGAGAAGGGGTAAAAGAGTAGATACAAGGAGTTCGATCTGTAACTGACTGAACAATCAGTTGAGATAATGCACTACCTTTGGACCAGCCACTTCTGTTCTTAAAGAGGATGGGCTACATGTCTAGTACTTACAGTCTCAAGGACAAGTGCTTTAATGCTATGACCGAACTTTCTATCACAAACTCAGAAATCATGCTAGCTTCTTTCCCTCACTTTCTGTACTAGGGCAGTGAACTGTACTGAGCAGTACTGTAGCAGTTATTGGCATAATTCCAACTGAACAGCATTTCAAGATTCATATTAGAAGTCAGCTCTAAGTTAAGATATTGCCCTTAAATGAATGTGCTACATAGGCTGTCTTTTGGAAATTCTTCCAAATTCCCAAGTCTTTCCTGTCAGAAAGAACATTAAGATCAGATCATTTCAAAAACACACACTTCTGTTTTTGCCTATGACACCTCCTCCACACCTTTTCTCTTTCAAGAAACTGCCTCCTTTTACCTTTTTTTTTTTTGGCACTCTATTCTACCTTTAATTCATCCCTATACAGCATGATACTTATCCCTAACGAAATGGCTATCCAAAGTTCTAGCTGTTACTCTACATGCCTGAATTACATAAAATAAAGCACAGGAGAAGTTAGGCACCAAGTTTTGCATGCATATCAAAAAAGTTGATGAAGCTTATCTAGAAAGTTTAAAATGTGAAGCAGATAGGCAGAAAGGAAGATAAGAGAGAAGAGAACATTCTGATGTTCATTATCTTTGAAGTCTAATCACATTCCTAATCTGAATTTTTTTTTTTTTTTTGAGATGGAGTTTCACTCTTGTTACCCAGGCTGGAGTGCAGTGGCGTGATCTTGGCTCACCACAACCTCCACCTCCTGGGTTCAGGCAATCTCCTGCCTCAGCCTCCTGAGTAGCTGGGATTACAGGCATGCGCCACCATGCCTAGCTAATTTTTTGTATTTTTTTTTTTTTTTTTGGTAGAGACGGGGTTTCATCAGGTTGACCAGGATGTTTTCAATCTCTTGACCTCGTGATCCACCCGCCTCGGCCTCCCAAAGTGCTGGGATTACAGGCTTGAGCCACCGCTCCCGGCCCTTAATCTCAATTTTTAAGACAACTCCCTTACCCCACAATGAACAAATTCCCCCACATCCTAGTATAAGTTGGCTTTCTGTTTAATCCAGAGTACTAATATAGTGTCTCCCATCAACACTGTAGTGTTTTTATAGGCAAAATAAGGTAAAAACTCTCATGTATTTGTACCTCTCTACTTCATATCACCAAAATACAATATTTCTCAATGATATTTTAGTGTTTGGGGCTTAATTGTTAGAGATTCAAGAAATGCTACTTCTGTATCAGAGATACAAAGTTTATAAATACATGTGATTTTAATCCACTTTTAAAAAATATTTAAATTGGAATTTGAATTCCCATTTGAAGTTAAATAAACTCAATGTTTAAAATTTGTGCTTCAACTAGGAAAAGCTGGGTTCCCCTAAACAAATAATGAGGAAGGCTTTAAGAAGAAATGAAGCTTATTACTTAAATGGTCCCATTCTTCACTGACTTTTAAGCTATCTATTCTATACTGTATAATATACCTCTCAACTATTTCAAGCACCTTAGCTAGAAACACATACATTTCTCAAAGGTCAGGATTCTTGTTCTCTGAATAAAGAACCTACAAATTTAGGTTATAAAAAAATAAATGCGGTATTAAGAGCCCTCTAGGCCAGGCACAGTGGCTCACACCTATAATCCCAGCACTTTGGGAGGTCACGGCGGGCAGATTACCTGAGGTCAGGAGTTTGAGACCAGTCTGATCAACATGGAGAAACCCCGTCTCTACTAATAATACAAATATTAGCAGAGTGTGGTGGTACATGCCTGTAATCCCAGCTACCTGTGAGGCTGAGGATCACTTAAACCCGGGAGGCGGAGACTTTGGTGAGCAGAGATCACACCATTGCACCCCAGCCTGGGCAGTAAGAGCAAAACTCCATCTCAAAAAGAAAAAAAAAAAAAGAGCCCTCCAAATTAATAATGTTCACCTTTTTTAGTGATCCCTTTAAGAAAAACCAGAATAAGCAAAAAAGTAAAGTATCAAAATAAGGTCAAATATAACTGCCAGCAAGTAATTTTTTTAAAGCAGTAATTTAGATGAAAGTGCCTAGGATGATGACCTTTTTTTTTTTTTTTTTTTTTTTTTTTTAATAAAGATGGGGTTTCACTACATTAGTCAGGCTGGTCTTGTACTCCCTACCTCAGGTTATCCAGCTGCCTTGGCCTCCAAAGTGCTTGGATTACAGGCGTAAGCCACTGCACCCGGCCATGACATTTCTTAAGAAGACACTTGTCAGGAGTTCTAGACCTGCCTGGCCAACATGATGAAACCCATCTCTACTAAAAATACAAAAAATTAGCCAGGCGTGGTGGCGCACGCCTGTAATCCCAGCTACTTGGGAGGCTGAGGCAGGAGAATCACTTGAATCCAGGAGGTGGAGGTTGCAGTGAGCCAAGATGGCACCACTGCACTCTAGCCTGGACAACAGAGTGAGACTCTGTCTCAAAACAAACAAAATAGAGAATAGCTAGATTTATTGCCAAGGGTGTCTCAAGGGACATGGAAAAGAAAAAGACTTGAAGAGGTAGGAAGCCCAGGCAACCTTGATCCTGAACTAGGACAGAAGGAACAAGTAGCCCAGATGACTAAAAGACAGTCAGAGACTACAGGAATCTGAGAGGGAGAAGAGATTGGACAGAGGTAGTGGAAGGAAAGAAGAAAAAGAAGTGAACATTAAATTGTACAGTTTCTTAAGGTTACTTACAGGTGCTGGTATTTTCAAATATTAATATAGTCTGAATTTTAAGAATTTGCAAAATCTTCTCTTTGTTGTATAAACTGGCTATATTATTGAAATCATGTGTATTTCATAACATGATATCAATACTGGTTAGAAGCTGGGCACAGCAGTGTCTGCCTATAGTCCCAGCTACATGGCAGGCTGAGGCAAGAGGGTCACTTGAGTTCAGAAGTTCAAGACCAGCCTGGGCAACATAAGGAAAACCTATCTCAATCAATCAATCAATCAGTAATGGTTAGAGTAAAACAAAAACCTGCAGTAAAGTAAAACAAAACAGCAATCCTTTAAAGATTTAAGTTCTCAGAACTTTGTTGTTTTCTTTTCTTTTTTTTTTTTTTTTTTTTGAGATGGAGTTTCGCTCTTGTTACCCAGGCTGGAGTGCAATGGCGCGATCTCGGCTCACCGCAACCTCCGCCTCCTGGGTTCAGGCAATTCTCCTGCCTCAGCCTTCTGAGTAGCTGGGATTACAGGTACACGCCACCATGCCCAGCTAATTTTTTTGTATTTTTAGTAGAGATGGGGTTTCACCATGTTGACCAGGATGGTCTCGATCTCTTGACCTCGTGATCCACCCGCCTTGGCCTACCAAAGTGCTGGGATTACAGGCGTGAGCCACCGCGCCCGGCCCGGTTTGTTTTCTAATGCAGAGAGTGAGACATACGTGGGCAAATTTTAAAGCCTATTAATTTCAAAGCAAATAAGGTGGGGCGTGGTAGCTCATGTCTGTAATCCAAGCACTTTGGGAGGCTGAGGTGGGAAGATTGCTTGAGCCCAGGAGTTACAGACCAGCCTGGGCAACATGGGGAAACCCTGTCTCTACAAAAATAAAAAAAAAATTAGACAGTCATGGTGACAGAGTGACACTTGGTCACACACACACAAAAAGAAGATATTTACCTACATATGTAACAGATTTATTTTTATTTTGTATTTATACAATTAAAAGAACTTTAAAAATGTTAAATGTCTGAGGTGGAATCACAGTTGCTTTTCTCTTCCTTCAATATCTACATTTCTGGGGGGTGGGGAGGTGGGGAGAGAGAGCATGGGGAGAAATGACATATATAGCTGAGGGGAAGGAAGGCAGCAAATCACACTGCCATGTGTGTACCTATGCAACAATCTTGCATGTTCTACACATGTACCCCAAAACCTAAAATGCAATTAAAAAAAAAAAAACCTAAATTTCTTTGATAAACATTATTTTTAATAAAAAATTACCATTTCTATAAACAAGTTAATAAAAAAACAAAGTTTAAGTAAATAGATAAATCAAAGTTAGCAAAATCCCAAATGATCAATTCCACAGCTCTGCTTCTAGCTGGCCTAATACCACCATCAATCTCTTTTATTCCCAAATTTCATCTACTTTTGATTTAAACAGGAAGTTCTGATAAGACAGCTTTGGTTGTTTCACTACCTTAAGAATACAAGTAAAAAGTTTAAAAGTTTTGTACAATATACATTTTAGATGTCTTAAACTTAAATATAAATTATGAGGCAAAATAAGGCAAACAATTCAGAAGTTTTCAATAAAACTTCATTCAAGACTAAGTGTTTGTGTTTTTTTGGAGACAGGGTCTGACTCTGTTGCCCAGTCTGGAGTGCAATGGAGCAATCATGGCTCACTGCAGCCTCAACCCCCAGGGCTCAAGTGATCCTTCCACCTCAGCTTCCTGAGTAGCTTGGACTACAGGCTTGTGCCACCATGCCCAGCCAATTTTTAAAATTTATTTTATTTCTTGTAGAATTGGAATCTCCTTATGTTGCCCAGGCTGGTCTCCAACTCCTAGACTCACACAGTCTTCCCGCCTGAGCCTCCCAAGGTACTGGGATTACAGGTGTGAGCTACCGTGTCCAGCCCAAGACTGAATTTTTTTTAAAGTAGTTATACTATTTGAAAAATGAACATTTGGGGGAAAAAAACTGGCATTCTCTTTGGGAAAAAAAATGAACTTTATATACAAATAATAACCAATCACAGGGAACAATTTTAAAAAGCTTATTTGCAACAGCAATAGTTAATTATCTGGGAATAATCAAGAAAACTTTAAATTTATCCTAAAATGAACACAAAATGGATTAAAGATCATTTTGAAGTTTAAGACAATCAACTGGCCAGGCTTGGTGGCTCATGCCACCAACGTGTAATCCCAGCACTTGGGAGGCCAAGATATTGGAAGGATCACTTGAGATCAAGAGTTCAAGACCAGCTGGGCAACACAGTGAAACTCAGTCTTTACAAAAAAAAAATACAAAAATTAGCTGGGCATGGTGGCATGCTCCTGTCGTCCCAGCAGCTCAGGAGGCTGAGGTGGAAGGATTGCTTGAGCCCAGGAGGCAGAGGGTACTATAAGCCATGACCTATGCCACTGCACTCCAGCCTGAGTGACAGTGAGTCCATCTCATTTTTAAAAAATTATCTTCATAACCTCGGATTAGGCAATTAATCATAACGCCTAGGCAACAGTTTCTTAGATATGACACCTAAAGCACAAGAAGCCAAAGAAGTAAATTGAACTTTGCCAAAATCTAAAACTGCTGTGCTTCAAGAAAGTGAAAACATACAGAATGGGGGGGGAAGTATTTGTGAATCATATTTCTGATAGTATCAGGTTTAGTATCTAAATATATAAAGAACAGGTTTAGTATAAAAACATAAAAAGCTCAGAACTCAGTTTTGTTTTGTTTTTTTCTTGAGACAGTGTTTCACTCTTGTTGCCCAGGCTGGAGTACAATGGTGTGATCTTGGCTCACTGCAACTTCCATCCTTCCGGGTTCAAGTGATTCTCCTGCCTCAGCCTCCCACGTAGCTGGAATTATAGGCATGAGCCACCATGCCTGGCTAATTTTATATTTTTAGTAGAGACAGGGTTTCTTCACGTCGGTCAGGCTGGTCTCAAACTCCCGACCCCAGGTGATTCACCTGCCTTGGCCTCCCAAAGTGCTGGGATTACAGGAGTGAGCTACCATGACCAACCAATAATTTTTTTTTAATGGGCAAAGGATTCTGAATAGACATTCCTCCAAAGAAGCCAGTATATGAAAAGACGCTCAACATCATTCATCACTCTGAAAATGCAAAAACCTAGCCAGGTGCGGCGGCTCATGCGTGTAATCCCAGCACTTCAGGAGGCCGAGGTGGGCGGATCACGAGGTCAAAAGATTGAGACCATCCTGGCCAATATGGTAAAATCCCATCTCTATTAAAAATATAAAAATTAGCTGGGTATGGTGGCATGCGCCTGTAGTCCCAGCTACTCGGGAGGCTGAGTCAGGAGAATCGCTTGAACCTGGGAGGCGGTGGTTGCAGTGAGCCGAGATTGCGCCACTGTACTCCAGCCTGTGACAGTGCAAGACTCCATCTCTAAAAAATGAAAAAAAGAAAAAAGAAAACAAAAATCAGCCCCACAATGAGATACTACTTCACTGCCCCTATAATAGCTACAATAAAAAATTACTAGCTGGGTACACGGGCATATGCCTGTAGCCCCGGCTACTTGGGAAACTGAAGCAGGAGGATCACTGGAGTCTAGGAATTTTTTTTTTCTAATTTTTATTTCTTTTTTACTTTTTTTTTTTTTTTTAAGACAGGGTTTCACCATGTTGGCCAGGCTGATCTTGAACTCCTGACCTCAGGTGATCCGCCTGCTTTGGCCTTCCAAAGTGCTGAGATTATAGGTGTGAGCTACCACACCTGGCTGAGTTATGATTGCACCTGTGAATGGCCATTGTACTCCAACCTGGGCCACATAGTGAGACTTCATCTCTTCAAAACAAAAAAATGGGCCGGGCGCGGTGGCTAAAGCCTGTAATCCCAGCACTTTGGGAGGCCGAGGCGGGTGGATCACGAGGTCAAGAGATCAAGACCATCCTGGTCAACAAGGTGAAACCCTGTCTCTACTAAAAATACAAAAAGTTAGCTGGGCATGGTGGTGCGTGCCTGCAATCCCAGCTACTCAGGAGGCTGAGACAGGAGAACTGCCTGAACCCAGGAGGCGGAGGTTGCGGTGAGCCAAGATCGCGCCATTGCACTCCAGCCTGGGTAACAAGAGCGAAACTCTGTCTCAAAAAAAAAAAAAAAAAGACACACAATTATAAGTACTGACAAGGACATGGAGAAACTGGAACTCTGATAACATTGCTGGTAGGAATGTAAAACCAGGCAGATGGTCTGGAAAACAGTTCTTTAGTTCCTCAAAAAAGCTATACAGAGTAACCATACGGCCCAGATATTTCACTCATAGGTCTATACCCAAAAGAAATGAGAACACATGTCCACACAAAAACTTTTGCATGAATGTTCATGGCGGCAGCATTATTCATAATAGTCAAAAGAGTGGAAATAACCCACATATCCATTACTAGGTAAACACAATATGGTATATCTGTACAATGGAATATTTGGCTATAAACAGAAATGAAGTACTGATATATAACAGAAATGACCCTTGAAAACATTTGCAGCCAGGCGCGGTGGCTCAAGCCTGTAATACCAGCACTTTGGGAGGTTGAGGCGGGTGGATCACGAGGTCGAGAGATCGAGACCATCCTGGTCAACATGGTGAAACCCCGTCTCTACTAAAGATACAAAAAATTAGCTGGGCATGGTGGCACGTGCCTGTAATCCCAGCTACTCAGGAGGCTGAGGCAGGAGAATTGCCTGAGCCCAGGAGGCGGAGGTTGCGGTGAGCCGAGATCGCGCCATTGCACTCCAGCCCGGGTAACAAGAGCGAAACTCCGTCTCAAAAAAAAAAAAAAAAAAAAAAAAGAGAGAGAAAACATTTGCCTAGGGCTAGGCAAGGGACAATTGGGAGTGACTGCTACTGGGTCTGGGGTTTCTTTGTGGAGTGATATAAGTATTTTTTAATTGATTGTTGTGGTAACACAACTGTGAATATACTAAAAGCCACTGAAATGTATACTTTAAAGGGAAAATTTCATGATACATGAATTATTACTCAATGAAGCTGTTTAAAAAAATGTAAAACTGGCCGGGCGCGGTGGCTCAAGCCTGTAATCCCAGCACTTTGGGAGGCCGAGGCGGGTGGATCACGAGGTCGAGAGATCGAGACCATCCTGGTCAACACGGTGAAACCCCGTCTCTACTAAAGGTGCAAAAAATTAGCTGGACATGGTGGCGTGTGCCTGTAATCCCAGCTACTTAGGAGGCTGAGGCAGGAGAATTGCCTGAGCCCAGGAGGCGGAGGTTGCGGTGAGCCGAGATCGCGCCATTGCACTCCAGCCTGGGTAACAAGAGCGAAACTCCGTCTCAAAAAAAAAAAAAAAAAAAAAAAAAAAAAAAATGTAAAACTAGCTGGGCGCAGTGGCTCAAGCCTGTAATCCCAGCACTTTGGGAGGCCGAGGCGGGTGGATCACGAGGTCAAGAGATCGAGACCATCCTGGTCAACCAGGTGAAACCCCGTCTCTACTAAAAATACAAAAAATTAGCTGGGCATGGTTGTGCGTGCCTGTAATCCCAGCTACTCAGGAGGCTGAGACAGGAGAATTGCCTGAACCCAGGAGGCGGAGGTTGCGGTGAGCCGAGATCGCGCCATTGCACTCCAGCCTGGGTAACAAGAGTGAAACTCTGTCTCAAAAAAAGATGTAAAACAAAATCAGGCTGCGAGGGGTGGCTCACTCCTGTAATCCCAGTACTTTGGAAGGCCAAGGAGGGCAGGTCAGTTGAGGTCAAGAGTTCAAGACCAACCTGGCCAACATGGTAAAATCCTGTCTCTACTAAAAATACAAAAATTAGCCAGGTGTGATGGTGCATGCCTGTAAATCCCAACTACTTAGGAGGCTAAGGCAGGAGAATCACCTGAACAGGGGAGGTAGAGGTTGCAGTGAGCCAAGATTGTGCCACTGCACTCCAGCCTGGGTGACAAAGTGAGCCTCCATCTCAAAAAAAAAGAAAAAAAGAGCAATCAACCTAAGTTCTCATTTCTCTTAGGTAAATACCTAGGAGTGCAAATGTTGGGTCATACAACAAGTATATATTTACCTTCATTAAAAAACTGCCAAACATTTCTCCAAAGTGGCTACTCTATTTGCCCTTCCAATAGCAACGGATGAAAGTTTCCATTGTTCCAGTCTCACCAGCATTTTGTATTGCTGTTTTTTCCTTAGTTTCTCTTAATATCTTAATTTTTACAATAGGTATATAATGGTATTTCCTTATGGTTTTAATTCTGCAATTTCATAATTACTAATGTTTAATGCCTTGTTTTTTTGGAGAGAGTTTAACTCTGTCTCCCAGGCTGGAATGCAGTGGCATGATCTTGTCTCACTGCAACCTCTGCTTCCTAGGTTTAAGCAATTCTCATGCCTCAGCCTCTTGAGTAGCTGGGAGTACAGGCACGCGCCACCACACCTGACTTATTTTGTACTTTTAGTAGAGACCGGGTTTTGCTATGTTGGCCAGGCTGGTCTCGAACTCCTGACCTCAGGTGATCTGCCCACCTCAGGCTCTCCAAAGTGCTGGGATTACAACCATGAGCCACCACATCCAACCTACGTTTAACACCTTTTGGGGTGTTTATTTGCTGTTCATACACCTTCCTGAATAGTGTCTACTCAAACCTTTTGCTCTTTTTAATTAGGTTACTTACTGATTCTGATTTTTTTTTTTTTTTTGGTCTTTTGTTTTGTTTTTCTGATTTTTTTTTTTTTTTTTTTTTTTTTTTTGAGATGGAGTTTCGCTCTTGTTACCCAGGCTGGAGTATAATGGCGCCATCTCGGCTCACCGCAACCTCCGCCTCCTGGGTTCAGGCAATTCTCCTGCCTCAGCCTTCTGAGTAGCTGGGATTACAGGCACGCACCACCATGCCCAGCTAATTTTTTTGTATTTTTAGTAAAGACGGGGTTTCACCATGTTGACCAGGATGGTCTCGATCTCTTGACCTCGTGATCCACCCGCCTCGGCCCCCCAAAGTGCTGGGATTACAGGCTTGAGCCACCGCGCCCGGCTGTTTTTCTTATTTTTTTTTTAATAGAGACAGGGTATTGCTATGCTGCCCAGGCTGGTCTCGAACTCCTGGAATCTCAAGCAATCATCTAGTCTTGACCTCCCAAAGTGCTGAGATTACAGACGTTAAGCCACCATGCCTGGCTTTGAGTTCCTTATACAGTCTATTTTTTGTCAGATACGTGATAAGGAATATTTTCTTCCAGTCTGTGAAGTCTTTTCATTCTCTCAACAGTGTGTCTGGAAGCATAGAAGTTCTTAATTTTGATGAAGTCTAATTTATCAATTTGTTCATTTATGAACCATGTCTTTGGTATCATGTCCAAGAAATCTCTGCCTGACCTGTCTCAAAAAGATTTTTGTCCTATGTTTTCTTTCAAATATTTTATAGCTGTGCATTTCACTTCACAATTTATGAATCTTTTTTTTTTTTTAATAGAGACAAGTCCCACTCTATTGCCAAGGCTGGTCTCAAACTCCTGGGCTCAAGCAATCCTCCTGCCTCAACCTCCTAAAATGCTGGAATTACAGATATGAGCCACCAGGCCTGGCCTATGAACCATTCTGAACTAATTTTTGCAGAGTGTGAAGCACAGACTGAGGCTCAATAAAGAAAAAGATTTCATTTTGATGTTTTGAGTGCTGATCGCTTTCAATTCCTCTTTCAAGTCCTCTCTCCCTTTTGTACCACATCTGGGTAAGTCTGTAAGAAAGCCCAGGTATTAAGTCTGTAAGAAAGCCCAGGTATTGGCGTGAAGTTGGAAAGCATGTAAATCCCACACATGGAACCATCAAACAAGTTCCACCTTCTGGTCATGATAAAAACCAAAGCCACCCACCCTATTTCACTCTTGCTGCATTCTGGACTAAACCTAAGCCCTTGACCTTGAGGAGTACTTTTGCTGTTTACTGTGTGAGTAAATTTTATTTCATATCCACTGGTGGATTCATGTTATTTGTCCCAATATTCATGTGAATTCCTGGGCAAGAGACTGCCTGCTCAGTGTCCTACAATGTATCCACATTTGGTGCCCATTGTCTATCAGTGTATCCACATTTGGTGCACACATAAAAACTTTTTCTTTGCATATGAGTATCCAACTGTTTCCGACTATCCTCACTGAATTGTCCTTATACTCTTTCAAAATGAATTGATAATTTCTGTGTGACTAGATTCTATTTTGTTCAATTAATCTGTATTCTATCTTTTCTCCAGTACCACAGTCTTGGTTATTGAAGCTTTAAAGTTGAAATCAGGTAGTGTGAATCTGCCAACTTTGTTATTCTTTTTCAAAATTGTTTTAGCTTTTCTAGTTTCTTTGCTTTTCCTATTAATTTTAGAATCAGCTCATCAGTTTCTATAAGAAATCCTGCTGAGATTTGGACTAGAAATGCACTGAATCTATAGATCAGTTTGAGAAGACTAGGTATCTTAATACTGAGTCTTCTAATCTATGAACATTATGTAATCAGTGTTATATAATTTTCAACATACAAATATTACACATACTTTGAAAAGTTAATACTTAACTATTTCATGGTTTTTAGTGCTATTGAGATGGTAATTTTTAACTTCAGTTTCTAATTTCATCATTAGTATATAGAAACACAATTTACTGTTGCATATTGACCTTCTAAGCTACAACTTTGCTGAATTCACTTATTCACTAGAGCTTTTTTGAATAGTCTAGGATTTTTTACACAGACATATTATCTGTGAATAGAAATTGCTCTTTGAAGCACACTGTTTTAAGAATGAAGACAAGCCACCCACTGGGAAAAAATATTTCCCTATCAAATCTAGCTATCCCACTTCTAGGCATTTATACAAGAGAAAAGAAAGCATATATCTCTCCAATGACTTTTACATGAATGCTCATAGCAGCTTTATTTATAATAGTAAAAAAGTGAAAGCAATCCAAATGTCCATCAAAGGGTGAGTTAAAAAAATCATGGTATATTCATAAAATGTAATACTATTCAACAATAAAAAGCTATTAACAGCCGGGCGCGCTGGCTCGCACCTGTAATCCCAACACTTTGGGAGGCTGAGGCAGGCGGATCACGAGGTCAGGAGATCGAGACCATCCTGTCCAACATGGTGAAACCCTGTCTCTACTGAAATACAAAAATTAGCTAGGTGTGGTGGCGTGTGCCTGTAGTCCCAGCTACTTGGGAGGCTGAGGCAGGAGAATTGCTTGAACCCAGAAAGCAGAGGTTGCAGTGAGACGAGATTGCGCCACTGCACTCTGGCCTGGCGCCTAGCGACAAAACAAGACTCTGTCTCAAAAAAAAAAAAAAAAAAAAAAAGCTACGAACACGTAACAACATGGATGAATCTCAAAATAATTACACTGAGAGAAGACAGATTTCCCCATGCCAAAAAAAAAGTGTATATACTATACAATTACCTTTTTATAAAATTCTAGAAAATACAAATTAATCTTAAGCAACAGAAAGGGAACAATGGTTTTCTAGGGATACAGAGAGGGCAGTAAGGAACAAAAGAAGGGATTACAAAAAGTCATGAGGATACTGCTGACGCCCAGGCTAGAGGACAGTAGCATGATCTCAGCTCACCACAGCCTCAATCTCCAGGCTTTGGGTTAGTCTCCCACCTGGGCCTCCCGTAGCAGGGATTACAGGCACACAACATCACACCTAGCTAATTTTTAAATTTTTTTGTAGAGACAGGGTTTTACCGTGTTGTGCAGGCTGGTCTTGAACTCCTGGGCTCAAGCAATCCTCCTGCCTCAGCCCCCCAGAGTGCTGGGATCACAGGTGTGAGCCACTGCACCCGGCCAAGGATACTCTTTTTTGAGACAGGACCTCACTTCTGTCACCAGGCTGCAGTACAGAAGCACAATCACAGCGCATTAAAGCCTCAACCTCCCTGGCTCAAGCAATCCTCCCACCTTAGTCTCCCAAGTAGCTGGGATTAGAGGAAGGCGCCATCACACCCAGCTAATTTTATTTTATTTTTTTGTAGAGATGAAGTCTTGCTATGTTGCCCAGGCTGGTCTGGAACTCCTGGGCTCAAGTGATCCTCCTGCCTCGGCCACCCAAAGTGTTGGGATTACAGGCCTGAGCCATTTTGCCTGGCCTTGAAGATACTCTTGAAGGTGATGGATATGTTCCCCATCTTGAATATACTGACATTTTTTTAAGTAGGTATTTTGGTCAAATTTATCCAATTGTACACTGTAAATATAAACAATTTATCATGTCCATTTTTCTCAATGAAGTTGTTAAAATATATCAATTAATTCAATTTATTAGTAATCAACCTTACCTCAAAGATTAGTGTTTTACTTATCACTATCACTCTACTTGGTCACAACTGTTTTCAAATGTAATATTAAGTTGTTTAAATTCAGGCACAGTAAGTCGAGCTCTATTTTTTTTGTTTGTTTTGTTTTTAAAGATGGGGTTTCACCATGATGGCCAGGCTGGTCTTGAACTCCTGACCTCAGGTGATCCACCCACCTCGGCCTCCCAAAGTGCTAGGATTACAGGCGTGAGCCACCGCCGCGCCCGGCGAAGTCTATTTTCAAAATATCTTTGAGGTTAAAAGAACTGTAAATTTTGAAATCATGTAAATTTGAGAATTTCTTCGTGTACTCTATTAATATGTTGCCCGAGTTTAAAAAAAAGGAGGAAGGTTGTCAGAACCATCCCACAAGAACAAAGGTCACACACAAAATAATGGTTTGAAGTCCTAAATTCAACCAGTAGGTTTTAGAAACATCAACTTTTTTCTTTTTGAGGCAGGGTCTGGCTCTGTCTCCCAGGCTGGAGTGCAGTGGAACAATCAGAGCTCACAGCAGCATTGAACTCCTGGGCTCCAGAGACACAGCGGCCTCAGCCTCCTAAAGCACTGGGATTGCAGATGTAAGCCACTACGCCCAGCCTAAAATAAACATTTCTTGATATTTTTGGAGAAGTTAGATGTGCAAATCTAGTTAATATAAGATTAGAATTATAAGAGAAGTCTTGAGCCTACTTAAAATCAGTTAATATTGCAGACACATGTAACAGGATATCTGATGTTTCATATAATGTTCAGTGCCTTTTAATTTTATGACTTGTATAACAGTTGTTGGCTATTCATTCTTGGGTTTTACTGAAGTTCCAAAAATCAAATAACTTTGATTCCTGTAATGGAAATATCTAGAGAAACTTTTTATAAATTACCCTGCAGAGATGAAGACCAAATTCTCATATGTACCTATAACATTACTATTCTTAGTACAAAAAAGTTAAATATACTCTTATGTCTGAATATACACTATTAAACCAAGGCCACTCAGGTCAGAGCAGAATACTTAACACTGGCTTTAGCAGTCCCTTTCCTCCCAACAAATCGATTATTGCTCTGAGGCCCAAGTATACTCAACTTCATCCCTCCAAAGGCTATTCTGCCACAATTCCACTTTTATTTATCCCAGTCTACCTCCTATCTTTCTAGCCTTCAATTCTCTCTTTATTCTAATGCCAGATTCAAACCTCTCAAGTTGAGGCAAAGATGGACAAAATAAGACTATATACACTAGAGTAGGGGAAAATGAATTCATAGTTGTAGAGGATGTGAATCTAGATACACATTTCCATTCAGTGCTTACAGATTTAATAGCCAGTAAAATGTTAGCAACATGGTAGTATATCATGTAATTTTTATGTCCTACTTCTATGAAACATTTCTCATCACTCTTGATTCTCCTCTAGTCTACTGGGCATATTGTAACTACTTAAGCCCAACTCCTGAGCTCAAGCAATCAGCCTCAGCCTCCCAAGTAGTCAGACTACAGATGTGTGCAACCATGCTCCACTGATTAAAAAAATTTTTTTTGTAGAGAGATGGGGTCTCACTATGCTGACCAGGCTGGTCTTGAACTCCTGGCCTCAAATGATCCTCCTGTCTCAGCCTTCCAAAGTGCTGAGATGGGATGTTGGATGTGGATGTTGAGCCACCATGCCTGGGCAACATAGTAAGAACTTGTCTCTAAAAAAAATTTTAAATATAAATTTTAAAATTGGTTAAAGTTTATTGTAGTTACATAGGTTGGTAAAATAAACCACTAAATTACAGTCCTCTCTTTGCAATACTTATTAATGGTGAAACAGCTCAAGTGTTCAACAAGAAAGCAAGGATGACCAGACAAGGTGGCTCACACCTATAATCCCAACACTTTGTGGAGCTGAGGTGGGAGGATAACTTCAGGCCACGTGTTTGAAACTAGCCTGGTCAACAGAGCAAGACCCTATCTCTACAAAAAATTTAAAAATTAAGTAGGCATGGTAGCATACAACTATACTCCCAGCTACACCAGGAGGCTGAGGCAGAAGGATTGCTTGAACCCAGGAGTTCCAGGCTGCAGTGAGCTATGGTCATGCCACTGCAACAGAGAAAGATCCTATCTCTAAAAAAAAAAAAAAAAAAAAAAAAAAAAAAAGGGAGAGAGAAAGGCTGAGTACTAATTCCACATAATATTACTATTTAAATAAGAAATAAGTAAACTAATAACATAGGGACACATTTATATGAAACACTAAACAGGAAGAAGAAGTACAATATAGTACTCATTCACTGATAGTGACAATTAGGTAAGAAGTCTGAATCTATATAATGTATTTTTAGCAAATGTTGAACCAAATATACTGTCATACTCAACATCCAAAGGAAGACCAGGAAAAACAATGTTTTTCGTCACACCAAACTTAAAAACTGCTGTTGTAACTAACCTAAAAGAGAGTCCTTTTGAGTTGCCTAAGCTTCTGTTTGGGTGCAATTCTTTTTTTTTTTTTTTTTTTTTTTTTGAGACGGAGACTTGCTCTTGTTGCCCAGGCTGGAGTGCAATAGTGCAACCTTGGCTCACTGCAACCTCTACTTCCCAGATTCAAGCAATTCTCCTGCCTCAGCCTCCAGAGTAGCTGGGATTACAGGCACATGCCACCATACCTGGCTAATTTTTTGTATTTTTAGTAGAGATGGGGTTTTTACCATGTTGACCAGGCTGGTCTCAAACTCCTGACATCAGGTGATCCACCCACCTCAGCCTCCCAAAGTGCTGGATGATGACAAGCATGAGCCACCAGGCCTGGCTTTTTTTTTTTTTTTTTTTTTTTTGAGATGTAGTCTCGCTCTGTTGCCAGGCTAGAGTGCAGTGGCACAATCTTGGCTCACTGCCTCCTGGGTTCCAGCAATTTTCCTGACTCAGCCTCCCCGAGTAGCTGTGTAAAGGAGGGCGCCACCATGCCCAGCTAATTTTTGAAACTTACAGAGAAATCCAAGATGGCTGATCACTAGCAGCTCGGGATTGTAGCTCCCAGTGAAAGCGCAGAGAACGAGAGGACACCACACTTTCAGATGAATTCTTGTTGCTCACACACCAGGAGATTCCCAGCAGAGGAGCCCCACGGGTCGCCAGCGCGACTCTTGTGACCTGCGAGGCGGTTCTTGGTGCAGAGTCAGAAAAGCACCATCAATCTTAACGCCGCTGTTTTAGTCGGCGCAGTGGGTTGCTCAGATTTTGGCGCTGAGAATCAGTAAGTTGGACATCCACCCAGAAACCCAATTACAAAGACCACAGATGGATAAATCTACAACGAAGGGAAGAAAACAGCCAAAAAAGGCTGAGAATACCCAAGATCAGAACGCCTCTCCCTCAGCAGGGGATCACAGTTCCTCATCAGCAACGAAACAAGGCTTGATGGAGAACGAGTGTGTTCCAATTACAGAAGCAGGCTTCAAAAGGTGGATAATAAGAAACTTCTGTGAATTAAAAGAACTTGTTCTAACCCAATCCAAAGAAACTAAGAACTTTGAAAAAAGGTTTGACGAAATGTTAACAAGAATACACAATTTAGAGAGGAATGTAAGTGAATTGATGGAGCTGAAAAACACAATACGAGAACTACGTGAAGTATGCACAAGTTTTAACAGCCGAATTGATCAAGCAGAAGAAAGGATATCAGAGGTCGAAGACCAGCTTAATGAAATAAAACGAGAAGACAAGATTAGAGAAAAAAGTATAAAAAGGAACGAGCAAAGTCTCCAAGAAATATGGGACTATGTGAAAAGACCTAATCTACGTTTGATAGGTGTACCTGAATATGATGAAGAGAATGAATCCAAGCTGGAAAATACGCTTCAGGACATTATTTGGGAAAATTTTCCCAACCTACCAAGGCAGGACAATATTCAACTCCAGGTAATACAGAGAACACCACAGAGATATTCCTCAAAAAGAGCAACTCCAAGGCACATAATTGTCATATTCACCAGGGTTGAAATAAAGGAGAAAATACTAAGGGCAGCCAGAGAGAAAGGTCAGGTTGCCCACAAAGGGAAGCCTAGCAGACTTACAGCAGATATCTCAGCAGAAACCCTACATGCCAGAAGAGAGTTGGGGGCCAATATTCAACATCCTTAAAGAAAAGAACTTTCAACCCAGAATTTCACATCCAGCCAAACTAAGCTTCATAAACAAAGGAAAAATAAAATTTTTTGTGAACAAGCAAGCACTCAGAGATTTCATCACCACCAGGCCTGCTTTACAAGGGCTTCTGAAAGAACCACTACACATAGAAAGGAATAAACAGTATCAGCCTTTCTAAAAAATACCAAAAAGTAAAAAGCATCAATATAATGAAGAATTTACATCAACTAATGGACAAAACAGCCAGCCAACATTAAATGGTAGTATTAAACTCACATATATCATTATTAATTCTAAACTTAAACTGACTAAATCCCCCAATCCAAAGACAGACAGGCAATTTGGATAAAAAACTAAAACCCATCGGTATGCTGCATCCAGACCCATCTCACATGCAAGGATACACAAAGACTCAAAACAAAGGGATGGAGAAAGATTTACCAACCAAACGGAGAGCAAAAATAAACAAACAAAAAGCAGAAGTTACAATTTTTGCCTCTGATAAAATAGTCTTTAAAGCAACAAAGATCAAAAGAAGCCGGGCGCGGTGGCTCAAGCCTGTAATCCCAGCACTTTGGGAGGCCGAGGCGGGTGGATCACGAGGTCAAGAGATCGAGACCATCCTGGTCAACATGGTGAAACCCCGTCTCTACTAAAAATACAAAAAATTAGCTGGGCATGGTGGCGCGTGCCTGTAATCCCAGCTACTCGAGAGGCTAAGGCAGGAGAATTGCCTGAACCCAGGAGGCGGAGGTTGCCGTGAGCCGAGATCACGCCATTGCACTCCAGCCTGGGTAACAAGAGCGAAACTCTGTCTCAAAAAAAAAAAAAAAAAAAAAAATATTAGACAGATCAATGAGACAGAAAATTAACAACAATATCCAGGACTTGAACTCAGATCTGGAACAAGTAAACTTAATTAACATTTATAGAACTCTCCACTTTAAATACACAAAATATACACTCTTATCTACTGATCATATCTACACATCATATCAACTTACAAATTTAAATGAAATATTGGTTGGCTCCTTGTTGTTATTTTCTTCCCTCATTTTTTTTCATGTGTCCATTATTAAGCACAATTATAGGCATACCCATATTTAGACTGCATTCTAGCCTGGGCAATTAAGCAACACCCCTGTTCTCTCTCCCTCTTCCTCTTTCTCTTTCTTCCTCTTCTTTATTCTTTTTTTATTATTATTATTCTTTCTTTTCTTTCTTTCTTTAAAAAAAAAAAAAAAAAAAAAAAGAGAGAGAAGAAATTTTAGTAGAGATGGGGTTTCACCATGTTGGCCAGGATGGCCTCAATCTCTTGACCTCATAGTCCACCTACCTCAGCCTCCCAAAGTTCTGGGATTACAGGCATGAGCCACTGCACCTGGTCCAGGTGCAATGCTTATTTGGCTAGAAGAAAACTAATGACAGGACAGCTTCAACCTATACAAGTAAATTTCGTTGAGTAGAAACACAAAGCTTTAACTAGTTTCACATATATACTCATTTTATTTAGAATGTCTTATATTTATATTTAAACATAACACATTATGGTTTAATTACAAGATTCAAGACCTCACTTCAAGAAAAGCAATAAAGTTTTTAATGCCAAGGGCCTGTGCAATTTATTTTTGTTTACTTCCAAGCCTGTTCCACTTTTAGAATGGAGAACCAAAGATAAGTTACCATACATAAGAGAGAGCATGCAATATGATATATTCTCACAGACTAGACAATTTAGCAATTCAACAATTCTAATAACCTATTAACTTTTGTTAAAACCCTTTGGGTAAAGATGCATTAAGGTCATCTTTATAGGTGAGTCCAATCAGACTTACATGCCCAGCTCAATTTTCAGAAATATTCAAGATGCCTAGATATCCTTAAAGAGTAGCTTCACATCTCTTTCACTTTTTAGGGGTTCTTATAACAGTTTACGGATGGACTTGAATGAGGAGCAGAAAGTGACACATAAAATTCCATGTAGGATGTATTTGCATTTTGTGACCTAGGACCACACCTCCCATCAGATTCTCAAAGGATTTCATGACCTTAAAATAGTTTGAGAACCACTATTATGTATCTCATAGATGCATCCAAGAGCAGTAATTACACGCTACGTGATAACTGGTTGCTAAGTAAAATAAAGCATTGCTTCCACAGAAAGGAAGGCTCACAAGGTTTATGGCTGTCCCAGCTCTTGCTTCATCCCTGGAATAAATGTCATTTGATCTTATTTGCCCTACTGAAAAATACTGCTTTTCAGTATACAACTTACTCTTCAGTAACAGAAAAGGTTAACGGCTCCTTGCCAAAAAGCCAAGATTCATCTGCAACAACCCAGGCTACACAGACATTATAAAACTTTCTTTTTTCTATAGTCTTTTGCACCATCTTTTTTTTTTTTTTTTTTGGCATAATTAAAAGTTATAAACATTTTTCATCTGTTTTACCATCAAAATACAAACTGGCCAAAGTCCTGGTTTTCAGTACTTCAAAATAAAACTCATCAAAATGTCAATAAAAACAGCACTGTCCATTTAAAAGAGACAGAAGTAGTCCTTTTCCTAGTTAGTATATGTAAATCTAAGAAGCATTTGCCATCAGCTATCAAAAACAGTGGCAGGACTTAAGGCACAATGTCCCAAAACCAAAACTGACCATAACTATTATTAAAGGTAAGTCATAAAATCTATGCTTCCCACATAAAGAAGTAAAATTTGAAGTTCATATTTAAGATTCTTAAATTACACTCACAAGCCAGAAAAAAAAAAAAAAAGAAAGAAATCACGGGGTGTCTATTCACATTTCAACTCAAGACAAAACATATTTGAGATTGTTCACTTTCAGTTTCTTGAATATATCCTCTTAGGATACCCATTTTCTCCATAGAAACTTGATTTTTAAAATCCGTTTAAAATGTTTTTTAAATTAACTTCCAAAGTTCCTGCTACGCAGACTGAATTTTTCATCTGATTATTTTAGGAAAAGACTAGCCTCATTCATAAGCTACATCTAAACCTAAAAGGGGAAATATGTTTCTAACTAGAACTTTAAAAAGAGAGAGTAAAAAATTGATGAAAGAACACTGCTGCCACGTCTTTGCCCCTCCCCCGCCCACACGTAGTGGCTATCTCATACCCTCCGAGTGCCTTCCAAGGGACAGTCCAAGAACCACCGCTCTCGGAGAAACCAGAAACAGTTAAATGGAAATTGGCAAGTCTCTCTGGCCTTTTAAATCAATTACTAAAAGAGGATCTAGCTGCTTCTTCAACCCTTTCTTAAAGAAAACAGCGCAAAATTCCAGAAGTCTTCACTCTATTCGGAACGCCTAAGATGTTAATGTCTAAACACTGAATTTGTATTTAACAGATTCGATTATTTAAGAGAGAGTTTCTCATACCTATCATACCATCCTTTTTCCCCATTGAAACATACATCCGGGGGCCAGTCATATAATCCAACTCAAAAATCCTTACACAACCATGGAATTTGTTGGACTGATGTGGACTTTTAAAAGCTGCAAATTCTCCGTTGACAGAGACAGACACAGAGACAGAGATTGAGAGAAGAGCTCTTGTCTCTAAAAAAAAGTTCCGGGGAAGAAGAGGGAAGGAAGCTTCCCTGACGACAAGGTTACCGAAGACTCGACTTCCTGGGTGCGAGGAGCACAAAACTCGGCGCCCCGGGCTACGTCTAGCTGCTGAGGCAGCACCGCAGCGCGCAACAGATGAGTTCGGCCGGAACTTTCGGGTGGGGGGGTCCCCCGCTCCTGGCGACTTTCGATAGGGCAAAAATGCCTGGCGCGCTTCGGCTTTAGCTCCAAGCCTTAAAATCCTGTCTCCACCGTCACATGCAAACCATCTGCGGCTGTGGCGGCCAAAAGCCCACGCCCCGCGCTCGCGTTCCCCTCTGTCTCGTTAGGGAGGACCAGGTGCGGGAGAACTCGGGGGAAAAAAAATCAACAGGGTGATTCCTTCCCGGGAAGGAAAATTCAAGAAAGTCTTGGTCCCTGGGGCGGGGACTGAGGCTGCAGCAGCCCCAGCGGCCGGAGGCGCACCAGGGGACGGAGGCGGGAAGAGGGGCAAGAAGGAGGGGAGCCGACGGGAGTCGCGTGGCGCAGGGCGAGGGGCCGAGCGTCCCGCGGGGAAGGTACCGAGGCTGCTGCGGTAACCTGGGGAATCCCCGCCCCAGCAGTCCCACCACAGCCGGGAGGACCGGATCGCCGCAGTCGTCCGAGAAGAACCACTGCTGCCCCGTGGCCTCAGCCTCAGTCTGCGGGGTCGAGGAAGCGTCTCACCTGGAAAGTGGGACGGCAGGGCAGCGCGCTCTTCAGTCTCCTGTCGCCTCCACTCGGAGCAGCTGTCTACTCGCCCGCCCTCAGCCCGCCGGCGGCGCTACTGGGCAGCAGAGGGAGCCCGTTAGCCCTTTTATAACCTCCAGGCCGCGCCGGCAGCGCCAGGGAGGAGGCGACTGCAGCCCTCGCTACGTGAGCTCGATCACACCAGCGTCCCGGCGACTGCGCAGGCGCCCAGCCCGGGCCTCCTGCCCCCACCCGTGGCCCGGCCGTGGAGTCTGAGGCCTAGAGGAGGGGCTGGGACCCGCCGCTGCGGTGCTGGCGAGCGGGCCTGGGATGTAACGCGCCTGCTCAGGGTTCTCGCCCCGCCACCGTTACTGTGGTTACCACGGGTTTTCCCCCTTCCCCCGCCGCCCCCCGCCTCTCCCACCCCCGCTCCTGTTCAGTTTGCCTACTTGATTTCAGGGTCAGCGTCAGGCCTAAGCGACGAGGCCACCAGCAGTAAATTATCTTAAAAATGAGAAGAAGAACCTGAGAGTGTAGAAAGTAAAGAAGAATTTTTCTAGGGTGGAAAATAATATAAATTCAATCTTGGTATCTCAGTTGTCTTGTCCCTAAAGGCTTTTTGCTTTGCTAAACTCCCTCTCACATCTCAGCACTCATTTTATGCTAATCTTGCTCTACTTCCTACCTTTATAACTTACCAGTAGGTAGCAGACTGACTGCTCCGGGGTCAGGCTATCTGAATTCATAATCCTGCCTCAGTCGTGTGTAACACTAGGCATTAACAACCTCTCCGTATCCGTTTACTCATCTGTAAAATAGAAACGATCATCCTACCCATCTTGTAAGCTTCTTGTGAGAATGAAATGAGATAATGTATGTAAAGCACTTAACATGTGCCTCACACACAGAAATGATACTCCAGTAACATTAATTTATATAAGGCACCCGACATTGCCTTTGGTCTTAGTCTAACATTTGCCTTAGTCATAAAGTATATCTCCCTGTACTATCAGGAAGAATACAATGGAGATAATTTTTCCCTTGTTAGTGAAAGACAAACATGTGTTTCTACGACTTGTTATTCATTAAGAATTGTTGTTTCTGCAGTTTCCCATGTGTGCTAAAAAGTACAGCAATAAGTAACATTTGACTTACGCAGGAGGCGAGGTTGATTACACAGCTACAGAGTCAGAGAGCGTACTTTGGGAGCACTAGGTAACTAAAACGTAGATATAATGATGTCTAAATCAATGGTTCTGAAAGTGTAGTCAGGGAATTCACAAGGTCAAAATTATTTTCATACTAAGACTTTATTTCCTTTTTTGACTCTAATAACAATACAATGGAGTCTTCCAGAGGCTACATGCCTGTGATATTGCAACAGATTGAATGCAGATGCAGATATGAGAATCTTCTATTAGCCCAGACACTGAAGAGATTTGTGGAAATGTAAAATAATAACACTCTTCTCACTAAATTCTTTTTGCTTTGGAAAATAGTTATTTTTCATTAAAAATGTTACTAGGCCAAGTGAAGTGCTCACACCTGTAATTTTGGGAGGCTGAGGTGGGACGATCACCTGAGCCCAGGAGTTTAAAATCAGCCTGGGCAATATGGCCAGAACCCATCTCAAAAAATAATTATTATAATCCCAGCACTTTGGGAGGCCGAGGCGAGTGAATCACGAGGTCAAGAGATCGAGACCATCCTGGTCAACATGGTGAAACCCCGTCTCTACTAAAAATACAAAAAATTAGCTGGGCATGGTGGCACATGCCTGTAATCCCAGCTACTAGGGAGGCTGAGGCAGGAGAATTGCTTGAACCCAGGAGGCGGAGGTTGCGGTGAGCCGAGATTGTGCCATTGCACTATAGCCTGCGTAACAAGAGTGAAACTCCATCTCAAAAAAAAAAATTATTATGTTACGTTAACATATAAGATTATTGTTTTAAATGAATTAATAAATATTTTACGTTTGCTTTAATTCCTAATATAGCAAAGGTTGATAAATATAATCCACATAAAAGCTTTTTGAAGTCCTCAATACTTTTTAAGAGTGTAAAGTAACCATAAAACCAAAGAGGTCGGGCACGGTGGCTCACACCTGTAATCCCAACACTTTGGGAGGCCAAGAGGGGGCAGATCACAAGGTCAAGAGATGGAGACCATCCTAGCGAACACGGTGAAATCCCATCTCTACTAAAAATACAAAATATAGCTGGGCATAGTGGCACGTGCCTGTAGTCATAGCTATTTGGGAGGCTAAGGCAGGAGAATCGCTTGAACACAGGAGCAGAGGTTACAGTAGGCCAAGATTGCACCACTGCACTCTAGTCTAGTGACAGATGGAGACTCCATCTCAAAAAAAGGAGTTTGAGAATCACTAATCTAAATAAATAGAAGGGAGCCCTTTGACACAAGAGAAAAAGGTATCGTCCTGTTAGAAAATCTCTCAGCTGGGCGTGGTGGCACACGCCTGTAATCCCAGCACTTTGGGAGGCTGAGGCAGGTGGATCACCTGAGGTCAGGAGTTCAAGAACAGCCTGTCCAACATGGTGAAACCTGGTCTCTACTAAAAATACAAAAATTAGCTGGGCGTTGTGGCGCACACCTGTAATCCCAGCTACTCAGGAGGCTGAGGTAGGAGAATCATTTGAGCCCAGAAAGCAGAGGTTGCAGTGAGCCGAGATTGAACCATTGCACTCCAGCCTGGGACAGAGTCAGACTCCATCTCAAAAAAAAAAAAAAAAAAAAAAAAAAAAAAAAAAAAAAAAACCTGCCTCAAATGGAGCTATAATTAACATATTCACTGGCCCCACATAGTGCTGGCTCTGAACGTTGACAGTTTGCTCAGTAATTAAAATGGCCCTAGACCCTGAAGCAGATTTATTGTGAAACCAAGGAGGCTTCAACTTCGGGGGCCCTCCTTTGCATTAGCCCTTTCCAAGTCCCTGGAAGGGTCTCTAGTAATATGTTCACACTGTCCTATGCTTTTGTAAAATTTGTAAAAGTAAAGTATTTTAAACTGCAATAGTCAGTCCTTAGTGAATTCCCTCCACAATGTTTCCCTTTGTCCAGTGTTAAAGTGGCAAGTAAGCATTTTTGAAATTTAGCTGAAGGGAAGCTGAGTTAGGAATACATTTGGTTTGAATTTACTGGGATATATTTTTGTAACCCACAGTCACTTCCATGTGTAGTTAAGATATTGCCAGCTGTCCCAGTTGGCTTCCAAGAATACTCCAATCACCCATTGTGCTAATCAACCCAGCATTGTAAAACAAAGGTGCAGGGTCAGAACTCTTAAAGTTAATTTAATGTGTCCAACAATCTAGCATCAAAGGTGGATCATGAGGCCAGGAGTTCGAGACCAGCCTGGCCAACACAGTGAAACCCTGTCTCTACTAAAAGTACAAAAAATTAGTTGGGTGTGGTGGCGGATCCCTGTAATCCCAGCTATTCAGGAGGCTGAGGCAGGAGAATTGCTTGAACCTGAGAGGTAGAGGTTTCAGTGAGCCGAGATCTCACCACTGCACTCCAGCCTGGGTGACAGAGTTAGACTCTGTCTCAAAAAAAAAAACAAAAACAAAAAACAAAAAACGATGTGGACAGTAGAAGAGAAGCAGGATTGAGATTTGGGGAACCTGAAGCTAATCTGTGGGAAATTATTCCAATTATTGGATGTGTAAAATTATAAAGATTTAGCATTTATCAATACATAGTAAAAGAAAAAAAGTTTGTTTTCTTTTCTTTTTTTGAGGCAGAGTTTCACTCTTGTTACCCAGGCTGGAGTGCAATGGCGCGATCTCGGCTCACGGCAACCTCCGCCTCCTGGGTTCAGGCTATTCTCCTGCCTTAGCCTCTCGAGTAGCTGGGATTACAGGCACGCGCCACCATGCCCAGCTAATTTTTTGTATTTTTAGTAGAGACGGGGTTTCACCATGTTGACCAGGATGGTCTCGATCTCTTGACCTCGTGATCCACCCGCCTCGGCCTCCCAAAGTGCTGGGATTACAGGCGTGAGCCACCGCGCCCGGCCAAGAAAAAAGTTTTTATTTTATTTTTTTTTAATTTTTTTTTTTTTTTCTTTTAAAGACAGGGTCTCACTGTGTTGGCCAGGATGGTCTCGATCTCCTGACCTCGTGATCCACCCACCTTGGCCTCCCAAATTGCTGGGATTACAGGCGTGAGCCACCGCGCCCGGCCTAAAAGTTTTTAAAGGCAGGGTTTCACTCTGTCACCCAGGCTGGAGTGGAGTTGCATGATCATAGCTCACTGTAACCTCCAACTACTGAGTTCCAGTGATCCCGCCTCCCAAATAGCTGGGACTACAGGCATGCACAACCACATCTGGGTTTTCTGTGGGGTTTGGTTTTGTTTTGTTTTGTTTGCAGAGACAAGGTCTCACCATGTGGCCAGGCTGGTCTTGAACTCCTGAGTTCAAGCAGTCCTCCCACCTAGACCTCCCAAAGTGCTGGAATAACAGGCGTGAGCTACAGTGCCCTGCCCAAAAAAGAAATCTATATATATTTTTTTCTCGGAACTTAATGAGGACATCCACAACAAACTAAAGAGTGTCATTAGTTTGAAGAAATCCGCCGGGCGCGGTGGCTCAAGCCTGTAATCCCAGCACTTTGGGAGGCCGAGGCGGGTGGATCACGAGGTCAGGAGATCGAGACATCCTGGCTAACATGGTGAAACCCCGTCTCTACTAAAAATACAAAAAATTAGCTGGGTGTGGTTGCTCGTGCCTGTAGTCCCAGCTACTCAGGAGGCTGAGGCAGGAGAATGGCTTGAATCTGGGAGGCGGAGGTTGCAGTTAGCTGAGATCGCGCCACTACACTCCAGCCTGGGTGACAGAGCAAGACTCTGTCTCAAAGAAAAAATACCACATACACACACACACACACACACACACACACACACACACACACACAATTAGCCGCGTGTGGTGGCATGCACCTGTGTTCCCGATTACTCCAGAGGCTGAGGAGGGATCACTTGAGCCTGGGGGGTCGAGGCTGCAGTGGGCTGTGATTGTGCCATTGCACTCCAGCTTCATTCATATTGTAGTATATATCTTACTTCTTTGTTGCCAGGAAAATGCCATTGTATGGTTGGATATGCCACATTTTGCTTCTCCATTTATCAGTTGATAAGTCATTTGAGTTGTTTGTACCTTTTTTTGACTATTGTGAATAATGCTGTCACAAAAATTCATTTACAGTTTTTGTGGACATTTGTTTTCAATTCTCTTAGGAATATACACCCAGGACTAAAATTGCTGGGTCATTTGGTAACTCTATATTTAACTTTATGAGGAACCGCCAAACTGTTTTCAAAAGCAGCAGCACTGTTCACAATCTTACCAGCTGTGTATGAGGATTCCAATTCCTCCACATCCTCACCACTCCTTGTCATTATCTGCATTTTGACTGTAGCTATCATAGTGGGTATATAACGATGTCTCATTATGATTTTGATTTGCATCTCCCATGCAAATCTTTTCATGTGCTTATGGGTCATTTTTGTATCTTCCTTGAAGACATATTTATTCAGATCTTCAGATCCTTTGCTAATTTCTAAATTTGGTTTTTTATCTTTTTACTACTGTATTATAAGGTTTTCTTATGTTGCTTTTTTATTTATTTATTTATTTTTTTGACGGAGTCTCACTCTGTCACCCAGGCTGCAATGCAGTGGTGCGATCTCTGCTCACTGCAACTTCCACCTCCAGGGTTCAAGTGATTCTCCTGCCTCAGCCTTCTGAGTAGCTGGGACTGCAGACGCACACCACCACGTCCAGCTAATTTTTTGGGTGTGTGTGTGTGTGTGTGTGTGTGTGTGTGTGTGTGTGGTATAAGCAGGATGTTTAGACACTTTTTTTGGTATTTTTTAGTAGAGATGGGGTTTCACCATATTGGCCAGGCTGGTCTCAAATTCCTGACCTTGTGATCCGCCTACCTCAGCCTCCCAAAGTGATGGGACTACAGGTGTGAGCCACCATGCCTGTTTCTGTGTTGTAAGTTTTAAGTGTTCTTTTTTTTTTTGAGACAGAGTCTCGCTCTATCACCAGGCTGGAGTGCAGTAGTGCGAGCTTGGCTCACTGTAACTTCCGTTTTCCAGTTTCAAGCAATTCTCCTGCCTCAGCCTCCTGAGTAGCTGGGACTACAGACATGCACCACCACGCTCGGCTAATTTTTTGTACTTTTAGTAGAGATGGGGTTTCACCATGTTGGCCAGGATGGTCTTGATCTCTTGACCTCGTGATCTGCCCGCCTCGGCCTCCCAAAGTGCTGGGATTACAGGCGTGAGCCACCGAGCCTGGCAGTTTTAAGTGTTCTTTACATATTCTAGATACAAGTCCCTTAACAGATACATGTCTTGCAATAATTTTTCCAATTCTATGGGTTGTCTTTCTACATTCTTCATGGTATTGTTTGTAGCACAAAGTTTTAAAATTTTTGATAATGTCCTATATTTTCCTCTGTTGCTTGTGCAAAAAAAGCCAGATGAGATTTTGATAGAAATAGCATTGAATCTGTAGATCAATTTGGGGAATATGCCATTTTAACCAAATTAAGCCTTCCAATCTATGAACATGGAATTCTTTCCATCACTCCAATATTTTCCAACATGTATGTTCAATTTTCCTACCTCACACCCAGTCAGAGACACAATCCAGGTCTATGGTATGGTGGTCAAAAGCACAGATTCTTTCTTGAGTTAGGCAGATATTATAGGTTAATATTATAGCCCTTCTACTGACTAGCTGTATAAATATGGACAAATTACTTAACTTTTCTAGGCCTCTGTTATCTCATCTGTAAAGTGCATTTTTTTTTTTTTTTTTTTTTTTTTTTTTTTTTTGGAGACAGGGTCTCTGTTGCCAGTCTGGATGGAGTGCAGTGGCATGATCGTGGCTCACTACAGCCTCAACCTCATGGGCTCAAGCAATCCTCCTATCTCAGCCTCCTGGACTACTCAGCTGGGACCACAAGTACATGCCACCATGCCTGGCTAATTTTTGTATTTTTTGTAGAGATGGTATTTCATGTTGCTCAGGCTGGTGTCTTGAACTCCTGAACTCAAGCAATATTCCTGCCTCGACCCCCAAAGTGATGGGATTACAGGTGTGAGTCACCACACTCAGCCTAAAGTATGAATTTTAATACTATCTCATAGAATGTAAGGATTAATGAGAAACACGTGGGACACTTAGCACAGTGCCTGGAACATAGCAAATGCTCAGTCTGAGCTATTTTTATTATTATAGCCCTTAACAATTACTACAAAAAAGTTATTTTGACTTTTAAAATTATTAGTGCCCCAATTTCCCCCTAAGCATGATACTCCATCTCCTTAGAATCTGTTGACTTTATATCTTGTTTCCCTACAATTTTCTGTGTCTTCCTTAAGGATAATGAACCAATCTGGTTTTTGTTTTTTGTTTTTTGTTTTTGAGACTATGTCTCACTCTGTCACCCAGGCTGCAGTGCAGTGGTGCAATCTCAGCTTAGCCTTAGCCTCCCAAGTAGCTGGGACTACAGGTATACGACACCACACCTACCTTAATTTTTGTATTTTTAGTAGAGACAGAGTTTCACCATGTTGGCCATGGGTCTCAAACTCCTGACCACAAACAATGTGCCTGCCTTGGCCTCCCAAAGTGATGGGATTACAGACGTGAGCCACCGTGTGTGGCCTACTCTGATCTCATTTCTGACCACCATGCTCTTTCCTAGCCTTTCCTCAAACGTGCAAGGCACACTCCCATGCCAGGGCCTTTGCCTATTGCTCTATCTACAAATCTCTTCCCATAGATATAAACTTGGTTTCTTCACCTTCTTCAGGGTCTTCATTTAAATATTATCTTAACAATGAGGCTGACTATCCTATATACAATAGCAAACTAATCCCTCTATTTATCTTGCTTAATTTTTCTTTCTAAGCTTTATAACCACATGACACATTGTATATTTACTTTTTCCTTTTCCCCTTTTAGAATGTAAGTTACATGAGGACAGAGATTTTCTTGTTTTGTTTGCTGCTGTATCCTACTCCTATAACAGTCCCAGGCGCATTGGGTACTGATTAAATATATGTTGAATGAGTGGACTTCAAAAGTGTCTTCTCTTGGCTGGGCATGGTGTCTCACACCTGTAATCCCACCATTTTGGGAGGCTGAGGCAAGTGGATCACTGGAGATCAGAAGTTCAAGACAGCCTGGCCAACATGGTGAAACCCAGCTCTACTAAAAATACAAAAATTAGCCAGATGTGGTGGCGCATGCCTGTAATCCCAGCTACTCATGAGGCTGAGGCAGAACTGCTTGAACCCCAGAGGAGTTTTCAGTGAGCCAAGATTGTGCCACTGCTCTCCAGCCTGAGCGACAGTGACTCTATCTCAAAAAAAAAAAAAAAAAAAAAAAAGTGTCTTATCTCATAGGGAAGGAACTTTAGTAGCACAATGAGAAGAGAGCAGCACCAAAGTATCTCTGTTAGGAGGCTGCTTCCAGTCAAACGGAATGCTCTTCCTCTGGTCAAGAAATGAATCCTACCATAAGCTCAAACAAATCTATACAGATTCCTATCCTTTTAAATTGGAAAAATTCCATGAAATTTTAGAGCTAGTTCTAAAGTGTGCAGACAGAGATAACTAGAGATACAGAAAGGCTGAAAGGTATCTGATTCCCACCCCTACTTCATCCCAACCCCAGCCTCGTTATGCCTTCTGCGTATGAGAGTGGATTTAATGACTTTATCTTTTTTAATTAAAAAATGGATATAATGCTATCGAATTTCTCCAAGGATACAGTACTTCTCTTGGTAATAAGATCTTAGAGGATCATGCTTTTGACAATCATGGTTAACTTGCAGTCGGAGAACACAGCAGCGGGCATGGGAACTGAACTACAATTCCCAGAGTGCATCTCTAAGAGGATTCTGGGAAGTGTGGCAGAAGCAGCAATGATCTCTCCGGGGAAAGGAAGCCATTGAACGTGAACCTTTGGCGTTTCCTTCCTGCTGATTCCTGAGGACTAGGAAGGTGCCCTGAAAATAATTCAGAGTAAGTGCAGTGAAACAGAAACCTGCTCAGTTTCTAAGTGCAAGAAGGACTTCGCGGGGAGGCATGATCAGAACTTGAAAAAAGGTCTTGGTAACAGCACTTTACCACTTTTGTTTAATCTCTTCCTTGTTGCAGAAACCAGGGTTATGACCATAGTTTTGCCTAACAACTGTAGAGCTATCTCAGTAACCACAGCTAATAATTTTCTGATACTTTTTTTGAGACTCATTTAAAAATGGAACTTGCTAACTTCTCACATTGTGCCTAAATATTTATTTATTTTTGAGACAGGGTGTTGCTCTGTCGCCCTGGCTTGTAGTACAGTGCCACGATCTCGGCTCACTGCAACTTTTGCCTCCTGGGTTCAGCTGATTCTCATGCCTTAGCCTCCTGAGCAGCTGGGATTACAGGTGCCTGCCACGACACTCGGCAAATTTTTGTATTTTTTTTTTGTTGTTGTTGTTAATTTTTGTATTTTTAGTACAGACGGGTTTGACCATGTTGGTCAGTCTGATCTGGAACTCCTGACCTCAAGTGATCTGCCCACCTCGACCACCCAAAGTGCTGGGATTACAGGCATAAGCCACCTGTCTTAATTTTTGAGTTAAGGGAGGAAAAATAATTTTTTAGAAAGCAAACTGTAAAGCAGGTCAGTGAGACCTTCAAAGCTGTATTCCTGTGGTTCCTCAGTTTTCCATATTTCCCCATCCCGAGGAGGTCCACAGTCATAGAGAAATGGACTCTCAAAACAGCTCTCTTAAATACTAGGGAACCTGGCCTCTTCTCAGTGGAAGTAACCACAGTTGACTCCTGATGAACTTGTCTTTCCCATCCTGGCTTAAAATATAACCCTCTTGGCAATTCATTACTTTAAATTTCATATTATGACTTTTTTTAAACTCCTTTTTTTTCTAAGGACCTGACAATGTCCCTGTATTGTGGAATAGCTTTCAAGAGAAAATTTTTTTGGTGCTACAGGCTGCTGTCAACCTATGTTACTAAGACACGGTGAGTTTTGACCAACCTGAGCTCTGATTATTCTGTTTGGCCCATTAAATTATTGTGATATTATAATTTTATATATATATATATATATAAATTAGGTTTATGATTATTATTATATATTCTTCCATGATTCCTGGCTCATAACTCCCATGGCCCTTATTACAGTCTTTTGTTATAATGTGGGACACTTTAGACCTCAGGGGCAAGCCTCAGGAAACAAAATCTCTTTTACCTTCTCCTGTCCTCCTTTTACCTGCCCACGGCAGGGCTCTAACCTGACTGTGGGTCCAAAGACCCTCATTCCAGAGGGGGTCATGCCCCATACTCTGGAGGAAGGAAGGCTGCACAGAGAGGCCAAGAAGAACCTGAACAGAGAGGCCAAGAAGAACCTGAACAGACAGGCCTTGCTGGGTTTTCTGTCAGTCTGTTAGTATGAACTCATAACCATTTTGTCCAATCACATTTCTACATGGTTATCAATCATGCCTTTTCAATGAAGCTTCCAGAAAACCCCAAAAGGACGGGGTTCAGAGAGCCTCTGGATAGCTGAACACATGGAGATTCCTGGAGGGTGGCACACCCAGGTAGGCATGGAAGCTCTGCACCCTCCCCACACATATCTGACCCAAATGCATCTCTTCATTTGTGTCCTTTGTAATATCCTTTATAATAAACCAGTAAACATTAAAACATTATTTTTTTTTTTTAGAGAGGGAGTCTCACTCTGTCACTCAGGCTGAAGTGCAGTGGTACAATCTTGGCTTACTGCAACCTTGATCTCCTGGGCTCAAGTGATCCTCCCATCTCAGACCCCCAAGTAGCTGGGACTATAGGCACATGCCACAATGCCTGGCTAATTTTTGTGTTTTTGTGTAGAGACAGGCTTTTGCCATTGTTGCCCAGGCTGGTCTGATCTCCTGAGCTCAGGTAATCCACCTGCCTTGGCCTCCCAAAGTGTTGGGATTACAGGCGTAAGCGACCGCACCCAGCTGAAAAATTTTAAACAAACTGAATATCCAATAATATCTAAAATAGCTCACACACTTGAATATAAGTTCTATTAAGATCAGACTTTGTCTTTCCACTGTGGTATACCTACTTCATAAAACAATGCCTGGCATATGGTAGGCACTAAAGTATTGAATGAATGAACAGTAAGAGAGAAATTAAGTAAATTAAGGTACTATAATAGAATAATAAACATGTTAAAACTATATTGTTCTATACCTGTTACTTCAGATTAAAAAAACTGTATCGAATAATATTTCATGACGTTTCTTGTTAATAAGGTAGATAACTCCAAACCCTCCCCCCAAGAACTAAACTTCAGTGAAAGGTAGAGTTGGAAAAAAAAAATCTACAATAGCATATGAAGATGATGAAGACTTTTTTGTCTCAACCTGGAGAAACCTGAAATCTGTGAATCTGAAATCAGTAGCCTGCTTTCATACAGTTTTGAGGGTTAAATTTATACCACCTGTGTGGTATGGTCCTAGAACCCTTAACCTAAGAAATAATAATAATTTTTTTTTTTTTTTTGAGACAGGATCTTGCTCTGTCACCCAGGCTGGAATGCAGTGGTGTTATCATAGCTCACTGCAGCCTCAACCTCCCGGGCTGAAGCAATTTCCCACCAAGTAGCTAGGATCACATGCCTAGCTACTTGTGCACCACCATGCCTGGCTGATTTATTTATTTATTTATTTGTAAAGATAGGGTCTTGCTTTGTTGCCCAGGCTGGTCTCAAAACTCCTGGGCTCAAGCAGTCCTCCTGCCTCTACCTCCCAAAGTGCCGGGATTATAGGCATGAGCCACCATGCCCAGCCTAAGAAATGAATTTAAGTAGTAATCTTGGACTGAAAATACCCTTGGGGCACCATGTAAATACAAATATAAAACTTCATATAGGAAGTGTATACTTACAACCAGTGATTCCTACATATAAAGCCCTACTAAGTATGAGTGCCCAGTCCAAAATTTAGAGGCACATAAAGGCTGGGTGCAGTGGCTCATGCCTGTAATCCCAATACTTTGGGAGGCCAAGGCAGGCAGATCACTTGAGGTCAGGAGTTCAAGACCAGCCTGGCCAACAGGGTGAAACCCTGTCTCTACTAAAAATACAAAAATTAGCCAGGCATGGTGACGTGCACCTGTAGTCTCAGCTACTCAGGAGGCTGAGGTGGGAGAGTTGCTTTAACCTGGGAGGTGGAGTTTGCAATGAGCTGAGATCGTGCCACTGCACTCCAGCCTGATAGAGTGTCTCAAAGAAAAACAAAAATTAGAGGCACATTAACATATAATCCTATATGAACAGGAGTGAACAAACAACAAAATTGTGATACTTGTTTCAGATATTGTTGGACATTTAGTTCACAGGTGTCCCCAAACTTTTTACACAGGGGGCCAGTTCACTGTCCCTCAGACCGTTGGAGGGCCGCCACATACTGTGCTCCTCTCACTGACCACCAGTGAAAGAGGTGACCCTTCCTGAAGTGCGGCGGGGGGGCCGGATAAATGGCCTCAAGGGGCCACATGCGGCCCGCAGGCCGTAGTTTGGGGACGCCTGCCTTAAACAGACTACAAAAATAATAATAAAATTATTGAATAGAGTCTAAAAGTTAAGTATGTTAAAGTGATTAAATAAATATATTTAAGAATGAATAAAAATGAGGCTGGGTGGGGTGGCTCACACCTGTAATCCCAGCATTTTGGGACGCTGAGACCGGTGGATCACCTGAGGTCAGGAGTTTGAGACCAGCTTGGCCAACATGGTGAAACCCCATCTCTATTAAAAATACAAAAATTAGCCCGGCGTGGTGGCGGATGCCTGTGATCTCAGCTACCTGGGAAGCTGAGGCAGGAGAATCACTTGAACCCAGGAGGCAGAAGTCGCAGTGCGCTGAGATCGTGCACTCTGGCCTGGACAAGAGCGAAACTGTGTCTCGGGAAAAAAAAAAAGAGAGAGAGAGAGCGAGAGAGAGAGAAAATAAAAGTGTATCAATAAAGAATACAATGTGAAAATGTTTCCATATGTTTAAGAAAAAAGACTACAAATTAGTAGATTTGATGGATTCTAACTATAATTATATATGTATTGATGTATAATATTAATTGTTTAGAAAATTGCAAAGTGTAAACAGTGCTGTCATCCCTGAGTAGTGGGATTATCTTTTCAAAAAATTGACAACTGTATATTCTGATTATTAAAGAATAACTTTTTTACTATTAAAATAAGAAATGTGTTTTAAAATAATCTAAATATTTTCAGCTTTGATAATCTTAGCAATTTCTGTGCTATTATAACTGAAAAGAGAAAATGAATTTTTAAAAATAAGAGTTCCCGATCCAGAGGAGTGTAAGGAACTTTTGGATCTCAATTCCAGTTCCAGTGAGGCCCTGGGTCTAAGACCTGAACCTGGGTGTTTTGCTTTTTAGGGTCATTAGGGCAAGTACAGTTTGTACCACTCTTTCTGGGCTTTTACGAAGGCAGCAGTGTTTGTTCTATTGTTTATATTTGGTAACTTCTGAGTGGCACATGTCTCTCTTTGACATACATTGAGTCTCTGCCCCAGGAGGCTATAGTCACTCATAATAAGTTTAAAAATATCATGAGTCTTAAAAGATCAGGTTTCTTTTGTCTTTGATTTATAAAGAGCTCATTGTAACCCCTTGTATCATACTATCAGAATAGGTTCTGAGAGATACCACTGGAGTGCATTTGTCTTTTTGCTTTTTATTTTCATGCTGAGCCAACTTTGCCTACCAGTATTACAAGAGTTCCCAGATCCCACAGGAAATATGTGCAAACTGTTTTTCCCACTTGACAAAAGCAGCAAAAAAGTTTTTACCTGAGAGTCTGTTTTAGGGCTTGGGACATGCAAAAATGGTTAACCCTAAGGTCCCAGGAGAATCTGCATTCTGTCCCTGCTGATCACAAGGGAGAGACTCAGCCCACCCTTAACGAAGGTACTGGAAAAGCCTAGTACTTACCCCATTACTATTGCCTCTTTTTGAGAAATGAAGAATGTTCATTTCAAAAGGGAGGATGTTCCCTTTTTCCCCATTTTCATTTTGGCTACTAAAAATACTATGGCTTGGTGCAGTGGCACATGTCTGTAATCCCAGCACTTTGGGAAGCCGAGGGCCGATCACTTGAGGTCAGGAGTTCGAGACCAACCTGGCCAACATGATGAAACCCCATCTCTACTAAAATACAAAAATGAGCTGGGCATGGTACAGCATGCCTGTAATCCCAGCTACTCAGGAGGCTGAGGCATGAGAATTGCCTGAACCTGGGAGGTAGAAGTGCCACTGCACTACAGCCTGAGTGGCAGAGAAAGACTCCATCTCAAAAAAAGAAAAGAAAAGAAAAGAAATACTATCCTTATTAAATAGGTTAAGAAGTATAGTTTCATCAATGCCCCCATTGATAGTGATAAGGAGCTAACGATATCTACTTTGGGATCTAGGTATTTGAAGTAAGGGTATGTTGAAGGTAAAATTTGTTCTTTATCTTCCCTAGATTGAATGAGGGTCACTGAAGATAGTATTTGCTCTTTACCTGCTGTGTAAAAGTCTGTTCCCATCTCTAGGTATTTTGTGGTTGATGTTTTATCACTGTACTTGTTTTCCTTTCACTCCACTGCATGTAAATTTCTGCCTCACAGTGTAATATTGGCAGAGCACCTTGAAGTTCAATTCAGCAAATATTTATTACCCTTGAAGTTTAATTCAATAAATATTTATTCAATCGAGCCATTTGATATGCTAACTACAGAGATACACAGCTGGGTAAAGCATACGTTCCCCTTAAGGTAATCATAGTCTCTCAGAGGAGAGAGACAAATGAACAAATAAACCAGTATTGCCACCACAGAAGTATGGGCGAGGTACGCAGTAAGACAAAAGAGAGAATGATTACCTATAGCCGCCTCAAATCCTTTTTGGAGCAAATTAGGCTGCAAATAAATAAAGGGAAATGACCATGGTAGGAGAGGGATGCAGCAGCAGCATTCTCAAAGATGAATGCTATACATGTAACTAAGTGTGGTTTTGTAATGGTTTGATTATTTCCCAAATACAGGTATTTATTTGAACTGAAGGAAGACGATGATGCATGTAAAAAAGCCCAGCAAACAGGAGCATTTTACCTCTTTCATGGTCTGGCTCCTCTGCTTCAGACTTCAGCACATCAATATGCGGCCCCCCAGCATAGCCTATTAGGTAAGTCCAGAGTAAGCCAGTGGAGTTGACCGGCCTATGTCCACTAAGCAGAATTCACTCCATAATGAATTCTAAGAAAGAACCTTGGAGGGTGGGGAGTTGGGGAGAGATAGCATGGGGAGAAATGCCAGATAGAGGTGATGGGGAAGAAGGCAGCAAATCACACTGCCACATGTGTACCTATGCAACAATCTTGCATGTTCTTCACATGTACCCCAAATCCTAAAATGCAATAAAATAAAATAAAATAAAAAGAAAGATCCTTGAATTTTGGAGTCTAGATTTTTCAAAAAGCTTTTTTTTTTTTTTTTTTTTTTTTTTTTTTTTTTTGAGACGGAGTTTCGCTCTTGTTACCCAGGCTGGAGTGCAATGGCGCGATCTCGGCTCACCGCAACCTCCGCCTCCTGGGTTCAGGCAATTCTCCTGCCTCAGCCTCCAGAGTAGCTGGGATTACAGGCACGCGCCACCATGCCCAGCTAATTTTTTGTATTTTTAGTAGAGACAGGGTTTCACCATGTTGACCAGGATGGTCTCGATCTCTCGACCTCATGATCCACCCGCCTCGGCCTCCCAAAGTGCTGGGATTACAGGCTTGAGCCACCGCGCCCGGCCTCAAAAAGCTTTTGAGTCTCATGCTTGTATAACTGCTTCTGCCAACTAATAATTTATTGTATGAACTCTAGTTGTCCAGTCAAATATTATTTGGTGATGAAATGAACCACTAATGCCTTAAACCAGAGGTTGGCAAAACTGCTGTCCAAATTGTACCTGCTGCCTGTTTCATAAATTAATTTTTATTGGAACATAGCCATACTCATTCACTGACATATTGTCTATGGCTACTTTTGCACTACAATGCAGAGTTGTGACAGAGACCATATGACTCATGAAGCCTAAAATATTTAGTATTTCTTTCCAGAAAAACTTTGCCAATATTTGCCTTAGAGCAGTGAATTCCAGCCTTCATGGAGGTATACACTGTTACGCTAATTAAGACTTATATCATAACTTCTCTTTTACTAGAAGGGTCAAGATCAAAAGTGAATTAAAATGAATTTGCTTTTAGAACTCTTTTAGCATATATAACTAAAGATGTCTTAGCCACCGAGATTTGTTATTCAAAATTCAAACTTTGGCTGGGTTGGGTGGCTCATACCTATAATCCCAGCACTTTGAGAGGCTGAGGTGGGAGGACTGCTTGAGCCCAGGAGTTCAAAACCAGCCTGGGCAACATAATGAGACCCTATCTCTACTCAAAAACAAAAAATCAGTTGAGCCTGGTGGAGTGTCAAAAGCAGAAAACAAAATGTGAACTTTCAGTTTTATATGAGTCACTATACACTGACTAACTTCTGTATTGCCACTGAATTTCCTCCATAGATCGGATGTTGGAATACTTGGATAGGTAGTTTCTAGCAGTGCAGAAGAATCTGAGGACTCCATCAGAAGGCACTAAACATTATTTAGAGATTTAGCACTGTTAATATTGTATTATGGTTTTTTATACGTTATGTTGTTTTATGAACAAATAAATATGAGTCCTTCATAAACAAGTGTATAGGATTTCTCCCTACACAGCACTCATTTCTTAGAGATTGGCATCTCAGATGAGTATTCTACTGTACTTTGGTCCACAAAAGTAGCACATTCTGGAGGTTAATTATAGAACTGGATTGGTCTGTACCTTTTTATTTTTTTTTGAGACAGGATCTCTATTGCCCATGCTAAAGTACAGAGGTACAATCATAGCCCTCTGCAGCCTTGAACTCCTGGGCTCAAGAGATCCTCCCACCTTGGCCTCCCAAGTAGTGGGACTATGGGTGTTCACTTCACTGCACCCAGCTGATTTTATTTTTTTGTAGAGACGAGGTCTTGCTCTGTTGCCCAGGCTGGTCTCAAACTCCTGGCCTCAAGTGATCCTCCCCGCCCCCACCCTTGGTCTCTACCATTTTAAGTGTGATACTTATTATTTTTTTTCAATGCTTTAATAAGTTAACTGTCATGCATCTTACTAACTAGAGGATATTTTCCTTTCATGATACAGTCATAGAGTAATACAATGTTATACAAGAATTCCTTCTTTGGTCTAAAGTCCTCAGATTGCAAATGAGAAAACAGGTCTGGAGAGGTTAAATGGTTAGACCAAGGTTACATAGCTAATTAGCTGCAGGGCAGCAACTGGAAGCCAAGTATACCCACTTTAAGCTGAAGCAGATGATTTTCTATGAGTCTGATATGGCTGTAGTGATTTAACAGAAACGCCTGTATTTTTATTTTCTCCCTTCTCCTTTCTTAGAGTTGGAAAGGCTCTTGGGTAAATTTGGACAGGATGCACAAAGAATAGAAGATTCTGTGCTGATTGGATGCTCTGAGCAGCAGAAAGCATGGTTTGCTCTGGATCTAGGCCTGGATAACTCCTCTTCCATACTTGGTACATAACATTGTTCCTAATAGGTACTTGCCAGTGGTCTTCAGAATTTGAGATTTCACAGAATAGTAAAATTTCAAGGAAAATTTGGGAATACAAAAGGTTATCAACTTTTTTTTTTTAAAAAAGGACATTAAAAATACTGTCATCTACTATCATCATCATTTAAATGAAAATAAAGGATATTTTAATGCTTTCTAAGTTAGGTGGTGGGTACATGAATGTTTATTGTATTAGTCTTTGTACCATTATACATTTTGTTCATTTAGTTAGTTTTTGAGACAGCATCTTGCTCTGTTGCCCAGGCTGGAGTGCAGTGGCACAATCACAGCTTACTGCAGCCTTGACCTCCTGGGCTCAAGCGATTCTGAGTAGCCTTCTGAGTAGCTGGAACCACAGGCATGTGCTACCATGCCCAGCTAATTTTTTTTTTTTTTTTTTTTTTTTTTTTTGAGACAGAGTTTCGCTCTTGTTACCCAGGCTGAAGTGCAATGGCATGATCCCGGCTCACTGCAACCTCCACCTCCCAGGTTCAGGCAATTCTCCTGCCTCAGCCTCCTGAGTAGCTGGGATTACAGGCACCCGCTACCATGCCCAGCTAATGTTTTGTATTTTTAGTAGGGACAGGGTTTCACTATGTTGACCAGGATGGTCTGGATCTCTGGAGCTTGTGATCTGCCCGCCTCTGCCTCCCAAAGTGCTGGGATTACAGGGGTGAGCCACCGTGACTGGCGCCCAGCTAATTTTTAATTTAATTTTTTTTTTTTTTTTTTTTTTTAGACGGAGTTTCACTCTTGTTACCCAGGCTGGAGTGCAATGGCACAATCTCGGCTCACCGCAACCTCCGCCTCCTGGGTTCAGGCAATTCTCCTGCCTCAGCCTCCTGAGTAGCTGGGATTACAGGCACACGAGTAGCTGGGATTACAGGCACACGCCACCATGCCCAGCTTATTTTTTGTATTTTTAGTAGAGACGGGGTTTCACAATGTTGACCAGGATGGTCTCGATCTCTTGACCTCGTGATCCATCCGCCTCGGCCTCCCAAAGTGCTGGGATTACAGGCTTGAGCCACCGCGCCCTGCTTAATTTTTTTTTTCAAAGAGGTGGGGGTCTCCTTATGTTGCCTAGGTGGTCTCAAACTCCTGGCACAAGCAGTCCTTCCTTCCTCCTAAGTCTCCCAGAGTGCTAAGATTATAGGTATGAGCCACCACACCTGCCCTATACATTTTGTGTACTTCAGTATGCCATAAGAAATGTTAAAAAACGTATGACATCATTCTTATTTCTTTTATCGATACAGTTGAATAAAAAATGTTTCCGTAGAGTAGCTCTGGGTCCAGAAACCTGCAGTTGGGAACCACTTTGCTAATGGCTCATGGCTCCTATCAGGCTTTCCTTCTGTCTTTAACGGTCTAGGTGTAAATGTAGTGATGCTGGGATGAGGTTCAGATAGGAGCCATGAGGTCCTACTTCATCCCTTTTCCAAGGATAAGCTAATGCAAATGTTCTTGTTGCCCCAAAGATCTTGACAAATATTATATGCTAATGTTTCCCAAACTGTCCTGAATATAAGAATCACCTGGTGCTTGTTAAGACAAAAAATAGAGATTGCTGGGCCTCACTCCATGCCAGCTGGTTTAGAATCTCCAGGTAGGGGCTTGAGAATCTAGATTTTTAATTTTACTTTATAAATTTATTTGTTTATTTATTTTGAGACAGAGTCTTGCTCTCAAACCCAGGCTGGAATGCAGTGGCACGATCTCAATTCACTGCAAACTCTGCCTCTCAGTTTCAAGCGATTTTCCTGCCTCAGCCTCCCGAGTAGCTGGGATTACAGGTGCCCGCCACCACACTTGGCTGATTTTTGTGTTTTTAGTGGGATGGGGTTTCACCATGTTGGCCAGGCTGATCTCAAACTCCTGACTTCAAGTGACTCACCTGCCTTGGCCTCCCAAAATGCTGTGCTTGGCCTTTTATAAATTTTAGAGATGGGGTCTCGCTGGAGTGCAGTGGCTATTTACGGGTGTGATCATAGTGCACCGTATGTAGCCTGAAACTCCCAATGGCTTCAAGCCATCCTTCTGCCTCAGCCTCCTGAGTAGGTGGGACTACAGGCACATGCCACCACCTCCAGCTTAGAACCTGGATATTTTTTACTTTCTCCAGTTGAATCTTATAAGACAAGTTTGGGAAACACTGCTTTAACAGGATAGACTGGAGAGAGACCCTGAGGCAAAGTTTGTCATTTGTTTAATTTCATTATCTTTTCTAATTTTCTAGCCTCCTTACCCAAACCTGAAATGGAGACAGAGCTCAAGGGGTCTTTCATTGAGCTGAGAAAGGCTCTCTTTCAACTTAATGCAAAGGATGCCTCCTTGCTGTCCACGGTAGATTCTGATTTCTCATTCTGTAGGAAATTTAGTAAAGCAGTATGTATGGGCAAATCCATGTGTACATACACAAGGCTAGAGTGGTTTGATTTCGTCTTTTGCTAATTATAGTCCCTTCTACAAACACTGGCAGGACAATGTGCTGTAGGAAGATTGCTTAATCTTCCTTTTTTTGTCCTTGTTTTTGGCAGAACCACTGTCAAGGCCATTGTCTCCTAAGGACATGCAGATCTATGGCAACAGGATCTGTCAGCCACATAAACATTTTTAACAACCCACACGGCATGACATGTACAGTATCATGTTTTCCCTATGATAAATTATTTTACATTGCTTTAATGACTTGCCCTCGCAGCTTTAGATTTCACTTGCTAAAGTATTTTTATCGTGCCTTTAATTTAAAAAGAAACCTCTAAACATTTTTTAATTGCAAAAAATTTCAAATTTACTAGGGAGAAGAACATTTTGGAGTGTTCAACTATACTGGAATTGTCTTTAAGCTGGTTAATGAATACATGGGTGTTCGTTTTATTACTTTATATACTTCATATGTTTAAAATCATAATACATTTAAAAATATACTTTCTGGGGCCGGGCGTGGTGGCTCAAGCCTGTAATCCTAGCACTTTGGGAGGCCGAGGCGGGTGGATCACGAGGTCAAGAGATCGAGACCATCCTGGTCAACATGGTGAAACCCCGTCTCTACTAAAAATACAAAAAAATTAGCTGGGCATGGTGGCGCGTGCCTGTAATCCCAGCTACTCAGGAGGCTGAGGCAGGAGAATTGCCTGAACCCAGGAGGCGGAGGTTGTGGTGAGCAGAGATCGTGCCATTGCACTCCAGCCTGGGTAACAAGACCGAAACTCCGCCTCAAAAAAAAAATAATAATAATAATTTCTGATGCTAGAGGAAAATGTTCCGTTCGTTTCCTTGTCTTAAAATTTAAACAGTAACCATTTAAATTACGTGAGCTGGAAAGGGACTGGCATTTCTCTGAGTTGCTCCAGATACTAGGCCCAGTGCTGTTAAAGATGAGCCCCACATTCTCTCCAAATGAAACCAGGCCTATCTTTGTGTTCCTAGGCTCAAGCTCTTCTCCGCTGGCATGATGCTCATCAGTTCTGCAGCAGAAGTGGGCAGCCCACCAAGAAGAACGTGGCTGGCAGCAAGCGTGTGTGCCCTTCCAATAATATCATCTATTATCCACAGGTAAGCATTGCTGTAAGAGGACAGTAATCCAAGACTGTGCACTGCTCTGTCCTGGGGAAGGAAGCCTGTACAATTTCTTAATTATACATTGCTTTAGCCCATTGGCAGGCCCCAAAGTGCCAGCATCTCAGTTTCCATTCCCTTTTCCTAGGTGGCTCCTGTGGTGATCACTCTGGTGTCAGATGGGAACCGATGCCTGCTTGCCCGCCAAAGCTCCTTTCCCAAGGGAATGTATTCTGCCTTGGCAGGTTTTTGTGATATAGGTAAGGAGTTTAGAGGATATACAGGTGACACTGGAAGACATAAAGTCTTAATAGTAAGTGTTTCTCTTTCTTGTTGCTATAGTGCTTGGATTCCCAAGCACATTCTTTTCTATCATGTCAAGAAAACTGCTTTCTGGCTATATACATATATATATATATATATATATAATTTTTTTTTCTCCTTTCCTTTTTATTTGAGACAGAGGAGTCTCATCCTGTTGCTCAGGCTGGAGTGCAGAGGCACAATCATGGCTTACTGCAGCCTCAACTCTCTGGGCTCAAGCAATCCTCCCACCTCAGCTTCCCGAATAGCTAGGACTACAGGTACAGGCTACCATGCCTGGCTAAATTTTAAATTTTTCTGTAGAGATAGGTCTCACCATGTTGCCTAGGCCAGTCTTGAACTCCTGGCTTCAAGTGATCTGCCTGCCTTGACCTCCCAAAGTATTGGGATTACAGGTGTGAGCCACACTAATATTTTTTTAAGCAAATTTTCAAACATATGAGATTGTTGAAATAATTATATAGTGAACACCCATATCCCACTACCCAAATTCTGTACTTTTTTTTCCCTCTTCACATGTAGAGCATTTGTTTGTAGGGAGGCCACAAGTTTCATGGCTCTCATCGCAATGACTCCAGATTCCTGTTGGGTGTGTTATAGACAGAGGAGCCATTCTTCAGGCCCCCTGCTCTGAGCACACCTCTAGATTTCATGAATTTTTACTACACTTACTTTATCACATAGCTGCCCACCTATCTATTCATTAATAGATTGCAGATATTAGTATAGTTCTCCCTAATTATTTCAGCATACATAACATTAGCTAGAATTCAGTATTTATTTACAGGTTTTTTTTTCTTCTTCAGTCTATTGGGGTCAAATTTGCAAATGGTGAAAAGTGGATTTTTATGAAAGCTGAAGGCAGTAGTCCCTCCTGTCACCCTTACTTTGCATTATAAGTAACCTAGCAGGCTTAAGCACTGTGGTTCAACACACAACTCTGGACCTGATTCTTATTGTTGGAAAGATTTGGAGTTTTAGGACCCTCCTAAGAGCATTTCATTGAAACTTTGGAGCCAGTGTTTGGAACCTTTCTCAAATAGGCTGTCTGTATCACCCTTCCAGCTACAGCGCTGTCCTGAATTAATCTGAGTGCTTGTAGGTGAAAGTGTGGAAGAGACTGTCCGTCGAGAAGTTGCAGAAGAGGTGGGATTGGAGGTGGAAAGCCTGCAGTACTGTGCATCCCAGCACTGGCCCTTTCCTAATAGCTCACTCATGATTGCTTACCATGCAACTGTGAAACCAGGGCAGACAGAAGTAAGTTACTATGTTTCCCTTATGCTGTGATTATTTCTTTTGCTTCAACCAATCTACTCATCAGCAAGTACTTATTACATAATTGTCTAGTCCAGCATTGTCTAGATTATATAAAGATTTGTAAAATATGATTTAAGGCTGGGCATGGTGGCTCATGCCTATAATCTCAACATTTTGGGAGACTGATGTGGGCAGATAACTTGGGGTCAGGAGTTCAAGACTAGCCTGGCCAACATGGCAAAAACCCATCTCTACTAAAAATACAAAAATTAGCTGGGTGTGGTGGCGCATACCTGTAATCCTAGCTACTCAGGAGGCTGAGGCAAGAGAATCGCTTGCACCTGGGAGGCAGAGGTTGCAGTGAGCTGAGATCACCCTACTGCACTCCAGCCTAGGCTACAGGGCAAGACTCAAAATAAAATAAATAAATAAAATAAAATATCTCAAAAATAAATAAAATATGATTTATACCCTCAAGAAATTTGCAACCTAATAAAGGAAGCAAATAATCTCCATTCTCCCTTGCATATATGTCAATCATGAGACAATTTCTTTTCTTTCTTTCTTTCTTTTTTTTTTTTTTTGAGACGGAATCTCACTCTTGTCGCCCCAGGCTGAAGTGCAATGGCGCAACCTTGGCTCACTGCAACCCGCCTCCCAGATTCAAGCCATTCTCCTGCCTTAACCTCCCGAGTAGCTGGGATTACAGGCACCCACCACCATGCCTGGCAAATTTTTGTATTTTTAGTAGAGAGAGGGTTTCACCATGTTGGCCAGGCTGGTCTCAAACTCCTGACCTCAGGTGATCCTCCCACCTCAGCCTCCCAAAGTGCTGGGATTAGAGGCATGAGCCACTGTGCCTGGCTAGACATTGTCTTATCTAATCTCATCTTGCACTTCTGTAGCATCCCTGACAGATGGTCTTTGCCTGCCAAAGTCTAGCTATTGTATGTTTTGGTTTTTATAGAGTATCTAATCTATTTCAGCTTCCTGGGGATGAAACTTGCATTACTTTGTTTCTTGCAAAGATGAGACTGTACTTTTCATTATCATTAACCTTTATCCTTTACAAAAAAAAAAAAAAAAAAGAGTGGCCAGGCATAGTGGCTCACACCTGTAATCCCAGCACTTTGGGAAGCCGAGGTGGATGGATCTCCTGAGGTCAGGAGTTTGAGACTAGCCTGGCCAACATGGTGAAACCCAGTCTGTAATAAAAATAGAAACAAATTAGCCAGGTGTGGTGGCAGGTGCCTGTAATCCCCACTACCCGGGAGGCTGAGGCAGGAGAATCACCTGAACCCAGAAAAGTGGAGGTTGTAGTGAGCCAAGATGACGCCACTGCGCTTCAGCCTGGGCAACAAGAGTGAACCTGCATCGCAAAAAAAAAAAATAAAAAGTAATATTTGTATGTTCTTTTTTAATAGAAAAATTTATACAATCAATAGAGGCACAAGGAAAAATAGGTATTATTCATAATTTACCCTCAATGTTAACCACTCTTAATATTTTAGTATTTGTACTTCCAGGATTTATTTAACATATCTTTGTTTTACTATATTAAAAATTTATTTAATTCTCACCTCTTAATTATGCCTCTTTTGCTTCTGGGCAGTATCTAGAACTGACTTTTACCTAACCTGGAGATCCTAAGATTATCTCCTAAGATTGCTTAGTTCTGGAACCATTTTCTGACCTTTGGCCATAGTATTTTAAATTTTGTAGCTCCTGACCTTACATCCTTTTCTTATGTCTTTCAGATCCAGGTGAACTTGAGAGAACTAGAGACAGCTGCCTGGTTCAGTCATCATGAGGTAGCCACAGCCCTGAAGAGAAAGGGCCCTTATACTCAGAAAGAGAATGGGACTTTCCCATTTTGGCTGCCCCCTAAGTTAGCCATCTCCCACCAACTAATTAAGGAGTGGGTGGAAAAACAGACCTCTTCTTCCCTGCCTGCTTAGGCCAGATCAAGTCACTTGGATCTCTCCTTGGTATTCCTGAGGAACCAACTAGAGATCAGTTGACAAAGGAGAAGTGACAAAAGACTAGCTGCAGAAGGACCTCTGAAGGGCAAAGCAGAGGGTGAGCCTCCAGTAAGACACCTCTATCATCAGTGTTAATGGAAGAAATTCCTACTAATGGGCAATCCAAAAAGCCAGTGTGAGAAGAAAACTGATGAGCTGTCAACTGTCAAAATCAGGGTGAAGAGGGAAGCATTAGTTTGAATGTAGGCCCTCGTTCCAAGACCTTGGAAGCAAACATCTTCTGGCATATGGCTTGTTAATGCTTTGTTTACACTAACTGCCAAAATGTAAATTGGCAGTTGTTGTAAATTTGGTTAAAACTTTTATCTGGCCGGGCGCGGTGGCTCAAGCCTATAATCCCAGCACTTTGGGAGGCCGAGGCGGGTGGATCACGAGGTCAAGAGATGAAGACCATCCCGGTCAACATAGTGAAACCCCTTCTCTACTAAAAATACAAAAAATTAGCTGGGCATGGTGGCACGTGCCTGTAATCCTAGCTACTCAGGAGGCTGAGACAGGAGAATTGCCTGAACCCAGGAGGCGGAGGTTGCGGTGAGCCGAGATCGCGCCATTGCACTCCAGCCTGGGTAACAAGAGCGAAACTCTGTCTCAAAAAAAAAAAAAGAAAATAAAAACCTTTTATCTAAGTATTGAAAATATATTGCAAGTTTCAAGTCATTACTGAGTTACTTGTTACCCTTGCAGAATTAAGAAAAATAGCACAGTATAACATTTTAAAATTTATGTACAGGTACATTCTTGTACATGGTAGTTAAATAAATGTCATAATTAGGTCATTATTACTCAGAATACTTTACAATAAATCAGATGCCATGAGGCTCTGTTGAGGTAGTAGAATCCTAATGGGACTCCAGACAGTAAGTCTTTTTTTTTCTGTTTTCAGCTGTTACATAATCATTTGTGACCCAGGGAAACACTATCACTTTGCCATGCCTGTTTTCCTAAATGTAAAACAGTTGCTGGCATTTGCACATCCACGAAGTGTTGATTAACAAAGGGATTAGTGGAGATAAACAGATGCCAAACCTGACCTATTTCTTAAACTTTATGGAATAAACTAAATTTAGGATTTCTCATCATTCATATATGATGCCATAAGGGAGAAGAGTTTATCTGGGGAAAATAAAATAAATGTCCACACCTTTATTCTGATGTCTTTTTCTGTCCTATGGATAGAGAAAATTTTACAAGGTGAGAATTTGGGGGTAGGGGAGAGGATCCCTATTGGTGACAATTAAACATTTAAGACCAGGTTTCAAGTCAGTGGAACAACTGAAGCAATGTGCAGGAGAAATGTCAGAGGTCTTTGCTGAAAAGAGGAAATAATCATATTTTCAGAAGATTCTAGTCACTAATTTGTAATTAAAGACACAAGCTCCAGACCCTAAGGTTATTTACACATCAAAATCCCATAGGACTAAATCCCAAAGTCCCATAAGACTAAAGAGATTCTAGAAGTAGAAAAGTTGAAGCACGGAATTTCCTTTTGATCCCAAAACATCACTGCTCTCTCCATTGCCAGCAAACCATCATTGCTTCAGGGAAATCAAAGTGCCTTTATCAGGAAATGTTGAGGGATAATATGTTATGGGACCTGATTGTCTTGTTAGATTGGCAGCTTGCCTTTACCTGGGCTGACCCCAGCATGCAGAAGAGAAAAGCACTCGCAAAAGAGAGGTCCTGAGATTTCCTCATATCTTGCAGTTAGAAGAAAACAGTTCAGGGTCCATGTGTATTACCATCTCCCAATCTTTTCTATTGCTATGTGGGTGTGTTTGTGAGAACATGTGTACACATCCCCAATCTGAAAATACTGATAGAAAGGGGAGTGTGCGGAATTCCTGGTTATGAGTCTCCCAGACTTACCATGGAGTAACTGTTTGTTTTTTGATTAATGTGTTTTTGGAAAAGAAAAGATGAGAGTGGCTAACAGCAGGAGCTGCAACATTGAACTTTGCTTCTCAGTAGTGAGTGGGGAGAGAGCTTTGCTATAGAACCCCAAGGATATTTGAAAGCTGAGGCAGAAAAGGGCAGGCTTGGGATACTAAAAATGGCAGAAAAATAAAAGAAACTTTGGTACAGGGCCTACCTGACCTGAGAACATATATGTGGGCAATGAATTATGAAGGTGCTAAGGATAAATAGAACCCATCTGGGTGCATGATGCAGAATAGAAAAGCAAGTAAAATCTTGTAAGTCTGGCTGAAAGTCAACCCTGGTAACTGGAATTTAAAAAAAATTCATTTCTATTTTTGCCTGTCTTTTGCTCTTTCTCTATGCAATATTTAATCCTCAATGAAGAAAAACCTAATGTACCACAAGTGCAATGGGGGAAATCTTTTTCTCATAGTCAAGCTGGGACGGCATTCTGGATCCCATTTTTTTTTTTTTTTTTTTGAGACGGAGTTTCGCTCTTGTTACCCAGGCTGGAGTGCAATGGCGCGATCTCGGCTCACCGCAACCTCCGCCTCCTTGGTTCAGGCAATTCTCCTGCCTCAGCCTCCTGAGTAGCTGGGATTACAGGCATGCGCCACCATGCCCAGCTATTTTTTAGATTTTTAGTAGAGACAGGGTTTCACCACGTTGACCAGGATGGTCTCGATCTCCTGACCTCGTGATCCACCCGCCTCGGCCTCCCAAAGTGCTGGGATTACAGGCTTGAGCCACCGCGCCCGGCCCCCATTTTTTTTAAATAACATTTTTCATGTCAGGTCACATGTATCTGGACCCCATTTTTAACATGAGAAATGTAGCCTCACAACAAATAATAAAAATATATTTAAAATATTAAAATGTTATACAATATCATCTGATGTGTTACTTTTTTACTTCACTTGAACGAACACTGTTATAAAAATAAGAGAAAGGATTGGAGCGGAGTATGGTATATTTATCTATTTATCTATCTTTGAGACAGAGTTTTGCTGATTGCCCAGGCTGGAGTGCAATGGCACGATCTTGGTTCACTGCAACCTCTGCCTCCTGGGTTCATGCGATTCTCCTGCCTCAGCCTTCTGAGTAGCTAGGATTACAGGCGCCTGCCACCACACCCGGCTAATTTTCATATTTTTAGTAGAGATGGGGTTTCACCACGTTGGCCAGGCTGGTCTCAAACTCCTGACTCAGATGATCCACCAGCATTGGCCTCCCAAAGTGCTCGGGTTACAGGCATGTGCTACCATGTCTGGCCATATTTAATTTTTATTAGTTTTTGATAGTAAGTTCTCAAATGAGAACTCTACTACACCACTCTCCTAATTCCTCCCTAGGTCACTGGAGAGGGAAGAGTATGAAATTATTTCAATTGTTTTTACTGGGATAGGGTAAGGTATGGTAAGGGCATCTCTCTGCTGTATATAATAATAAAGAAAAATCCAAAAGACCTAGATTATAAAAACATGGTCAATATTGGAGCTATCTGTAGAGAAGACTTTCTTTCTCTTTTAATGGTGAATTTTATGATATATAGATAATACTTGATTTTGGAGGAATATGAGAATCATTTTAAGAGATAAGCATTTCATCTTAGCAATAAATATATCAGTTATATTAAATATCAAAACAATTAATTAAAAGAAGTATAGTATCAGGTATGAAATGTCCAAAATGGACAAATCCATAAAGACAGAAAGTAGACCAGTGGTTTCTAGGGGCTAGGAGTAGGAGGGAATAAGAGACTATTAGTAAGCATGGGGTTTCTAATATTCTAGAGTTAGATGGTGGTGTTAGCACAATTTTGTAAATATATTAAAAGCCACTGACTTGTAGAATTTAAAGGGTAAATTGTTTGGTATATAACCTATATTGAGATACAACCTGTTATTTAACAAGTAAATAAGTTCTATATCTTGGTTTAAGTACATACATGCAAAAAAATTCACTGACTGTACACTTAAGATTTGTGCACTTAACCATATGTATGATATGTCTCCCTAAAAAAATTGAAAAGAAAATGTGAATGATAATGGCCTTAATGCATTCATAAGGTCAGATTAAAAAAAAAGAAAAAGTGAATGATTTATCATATCCAAATTTGTCAACTTGAAATTTTAATCTGAGGATGAATAAAAGTAAGGGAGAAATTAAACATTTAGAATTACCCCAAGGCAGCCGGGCGCGGTGGCTCAAGCCTGTAATCCCAGCACTTTGGGAGGCTGAGGCGGGTGGATCACGAGGTCGAGAAATCGAGACCATCCTGGTCAACATGGTGAAACCCCGTCTCTACTAAAGATACAAAAAAATTAGCTGGGCATGGTGGCACGTGCCTGTAATCCCAGCTACTCAGGAGGCTGAGGCAGGAGAATTGCTTGAACCCAGGAGGCGGAGGTTGCGGTGAGCCGAGATCGCGCCATTGCACTCCAGCCTGGGTAACAAGAGCGAAACTCCGTCTCAAAAAAAAAAAAAAAAAAGAATTACCCCAAGGATATATCGTGGGAGGGTGTGTCCTTAGAATGAAGTGTGTGAATCTTATCTCAAGGTTGTCTAGGGGCTAGATTCTACCCTGCCGAGTTCAAAACGTTGTGTGTAAACCACAGTTGAGATCACAAACACTTGTGCCAAGAGGGCCACATTTGGGGCATGGAGGAGAAGTCAATCTGTAAAACTTGTAATGAAGAAACATTTTTACCAAATGAGTAAATTAGAAATGAACAGAATTTGATTCATTATTTATTTAAAAAGAAAAAAGAGAAGCTAAATTTGCTGGTTAATTTTTCATTGGCTTACTTGTTGGTCTGTGATCAGTGTTGTCAGGCAGCTGCACTCCCATGCTGTGTAAAAGATTGGAAGCAGGTCCTGCCAGTCCAGCTTGGGAGCTATAAGATTCCAATATATTTGAAACCAGGTTCAGGTCTACATCCACTGGTGCCATAACAGATTCTCCTGTACCAGAATCTTCCTCATCTGAATTGTTATCAGTAGTCCGGGATACAGGTTCCTTATTCATGGAGGGAAAAGAAAATTATGGGATAATATATCATTAGGTTGCATGGTGGTTACAATAAAAAGATAACTAAGCAACAATGTAAATTTGCATTCCAGCTTAAAAAGGAAAACATCCTAACCTTGGTGATATAAATTGAAAATGAAGTCTAATAACTTGTATGGCCTAGCACACATATTAAAACTTGGTTCTACAGATTATAACACACTTATTTCCAGGAAAAATTCCTGCAAATCGAATAAATTGCATGCCTATTTTGAAATAGCTCAAGGGATAAAAGAATTAAGAAGGTACCTTTATAACTTGTCTAAGAGTCTTAAAAGAAAGAAATAATACACACATGTGTTTGAGATGATAGGAAAAAATAAAAAGAAATAATACTGTAAATTTTCTTCAAAATGAAAGAAGTGAGTGTTTCTTTCTTTTCCCCCAAAGAAAAAGGTTAAAAGTAAAAACACAAGGCTTTGTGGTTCCAATCACAAAGACTAAATTGTTAGTTGGGCCTCTGGTTACACAGACTGGGGAAAGGATTTGAAAGATCATAGCTTGACAGATTTTTACATCCTTGCTACCCAAAGTATAGTCCATGGAGCAGCAGAATCTCCATTGCTTGGGGCTTATTAAAAAGAGAAGGGAAAATCGGGCCGGGCGCGGTGGCTCAAGCCTGTAATCCCAGCAGTTTGGGAGGCCGAGGCGGGTGGATCACGAGGTCAACAGATCGAGACCATCCTGGTCAACATGGTGAAACCCCGTCTCTACTCAAAATACAAAAAATTAGCTGGGCATGGTGGCACGTGCCTGTAATCCCAGCTACTCAGGAGGCTGAGGCAAGAGAATTGCCTGAACCCAGGAGGCAGAGGTTGCGGTGAGCTGAGATCGCGCCATTGCACTCCAGCCTGGGTAACAAGCGTGAAACTCCGTCCAAAAAAAAAAAAGGGAAAATCGGCCGGGCGCAGTGGCTCAAGCCTGTAATCCCATCACTTTGGGAGGCCGAGGTGGGTGGATCACGAGGTCGAGAGATCGAGACCATCCTGGTCAACATGGTGAAACCCCGTCTCTACTAAAAATATAAAAAATTAGCTGGGCATGGTGGCACGTGCCTGTAATCCCAGCTACTCAGGAGGCTGAGGCAGGAGAATTGCCTGAACCCAGGAGGCGGGGGTTGCAGTGAGCCGAGATCGTGCCATTGCACTCCAGCCTGGGTAACAAGAGTGAAACTCCATCTCAATTAAAAAAAAAAAAAAAAAAAGGGAAAATCTCAGCTGGGAGGGGTGGCTCATGCCTGTAATCCCAGCACTTTGGGAGGCCGAGTCGGGTGGATCACTTGAGGTCAGGAGTTTGGGACCAGCCTTGGCAACATGGTGAAACCCCATCTCTACTAAAAATACAAAAATTAGCCAGGCATGGTGGTACTCACCTACAGTCTCAGCTACTTGAAAGGCTGAGGCAGAATTGCTTAAACCCAGGAGGCGGAGGGTGCAGTGAGCCGAACTCGCGTCACTGCAGTCCAGCCTGGGTGACAGAGGGAGACTTCATCTCAAATAAAAAAATTAATAGAAATATAAAATAATAAAAGAAAAATCTCAGCTTCATCCCAGACCTGAATAATCAGAATCTATATTGTAACATGATCCTTTGGTTTATATTCACATTAAAATTTATGAAATACTGCTTTAGATAAATCTATGGTTTCTACTAGATTTTGACAATTCTGGAAGTGATTTTAGTTTTAAAGTGGTTTAGATGACCAAAGCAAGGGGAATTAACATTAATTAAAGGCCTATTATAGGTTTTACTACTGTCTCATTTGGTTCTCATGTTAATTCTATGACATGAGGATTAATGGTTTATAGATACAGTCACAGTGGACAGCTGAGCTAGACTTCAAACCTTAACCCATAAGACTCCAGGGTCCTTGCTATTTCTGTAATGCCTCTGTTTAGGATTAGACAGTGGTGGCATAAAAACTAGTATGAAAATGTAAACAGAAGGTGAATTCTAAATTTGGCTCTAAATTAGGGAAACATACAAAACAAACTGTTAAAATTGGAAAGTTATTTGGATGCTTAAGATGATCTCTGTTTATTTATTTACTTATGTTATTTTATGTTTTAATTCACTATGGCCTGAGGCACAGTCTCAAAAGCTCTTGAGAAAGAACATTGCAGTCTTTTTTTTTTTGGAGACAGAGTCGCACTCTATCACCCAGGCTGGAGTGCAGTGGTGTGATCTCGGCTCACTGCAACTTTTCCCTCCCGGGTTCAAGTGATTCTCCTGCCTTAGCCTCCCAAGTAGCTGGGGCTACAGGCACACGCCACCATGCCCCGCTAATTTTTGTATTTTTAGTAGAGAAGAGGTTTCACTGTGTTGGCCAGGATTTCCTAACCTCCTGATCCGCCTGCCTCAGTCTCCCGAAGTGCTGGGATTACAGGCGTGAGCCACCACATCCAGCTGTTTTTTTAACTACCTTAAAAAAAAATCCATTTTAGTAGTAGTAGTGTGCAATTGAATTCTAATTTGAGCATATTATATGACTTTTTAAGTCCTGATAGATAACATAGAATAAGCAATATAATTAAGCTTATGGTTAGGGAAATTAAGTTTATGATCCTTTATCCTACCAATCAGGAAAACAATTAACATTCTTATTTATTTCAAATCTCACACACCCAAAAAAGAAAAACTATAATAAAATATGGTTTTAGCTACCTGATATACTAGACTCAGAAAGAGAAAGAGGTTAAAAACACACATACCACTTGCTTCCTGGTGGTGAAACTTTTGCCAATGCAGGTTTGTGCTAGTTCCTGGTCCATCTGGGCCATGTATGACTTGAGATTATCAAGAGTTCCTTTCAGAGAAGCCTCTTCACCAGGTTCCTGTGTTTCGAGGTCCAAGTCATCATCACTATCTAAACATTCAAAGTCTTCCTCATCCAGACAGTCAGAATCTGACTCATGAGGCCTTGGCCCTACACAGACCCCAACATAGAAAGAGCCACTTGGTAATTATTATTATTATTTTTTGAATTACTACACATCTCAAAATAATTAGAATGTTATCCATAGAAAAAGACACACATAGTCAATCTTCTTCACAAAAATCCATTCTACAAATGGTGGTAGATATGTGTACATTTAATGTTGCGGAAAAGTATACAGGCTGAGTCAAAAGGTTTACCTTAAAAAAAGTGAATTCAATTAATTAAAATATTTTTCTTTAAAAATTTAAATACTACCTAATAAATGAATATATTGTGATGTAAACACTCAAGCCATACAAATATTGCCTCAAGTCTCACTCTCTTCCCAAAGGTAAGCATCTTTTAGCAGTTTCTGGGTATCCTAATCTTTACCTCCACAGTTCTGTACATATATATTATAATTTTTTATTGGGTTGTCTTTTTCTTATTGATTTGTAAGCACAGTAATTCCAAAAAAGAAAGAACAATATAATATGGGAGCCAAGATAAAACCCTATTTAAACACACAGCATTCAGTCACTCTCAAATATTTAATGAGTAGCTACTACATACATCAGTGACACACTGAGCTAGGCAGCCTCTACAAAATTGTTGATGGGTGTAGTTCATGGTTGAAAGCAACTCAAAACCAGGAAGAGAAACCAAATATTTTGGCTTCTGAAATATCTAATAACCCAATGCTCTAGCAACAGCCATGCTACATACAGTTTTAAACCGGAAGTGAACATCACACCATTACTTACCTAAAATCTTATCAAAATAATTAAGAAAAGAATCTGCATCAAAAGTGATTGGAGCCTCAGAAGGTTCTCTGCAATATTAAAGGACAAAGACGATTAATTTATTCTAAATATAACTGTTTGAAACTTTTCTAAAGTGGTACCATTCTTAGGAAAGCTACCAAAGATAGAATTTCTAAGGAGGCACAGCAAGAAAAATTGTAGTTTAAGTCTTAAAAATCCTTGAGCTTACTGGTCTTGCAGGACAACAGAAATGGGAAAGTCTGATAAATGAAAAGTAAAAACTGCATCTTGTTTATGTACATTTAACTTATGCTAATTTGGGACCTACCCACTCTCTAGCCCCAGTAAGATATCTAGCATTAGTAAAAGCATTATTTATTTGAGTTAATTTAAATAAAGCCTATTTTTTTGAAGAACTAAAGCTTAAAAAATAAGAACGTTATCTTCCCTTATTCCTCCCTTATTAAAGAGAGAATACCAAACATAAATTTAGATCTTTCACCAGGTTCAAGAGCATCAACACTAAAAATGATATATTTGATACACAAGTAACAATTCTATCTACCTGTTTTTCTTGTTACTTGCCAAATGTAATTTCACATTTCTGTTATTATTTCTGCCTCTGATGAATCCCTTTGAGTTTTTAGTTTCCAATCTGCTTGTAGGGTGGGAGATCAGAAGTCTGAACTTGTTGAAAGCTAAATGTTGAGCCCATAAGGCTATTAAAGAGTAAAATATATGGTTTCCCTGTATGGTTCTAGATGATGATTTTTAGATCTGTTGGGTGATCTTTCTGGCTTATTTCAAGGATTGCAAAAGATGAGGCTTCTAGAAATCTGATTTCAGATTAGTAAGTCGTCACAATACTAGGTACAAAAAAGAAAGAAAGCTGTACCACTCATTTACTAAAAAAAAAAAAAAAAAAAAAAAAAAAGTAGAAATGGCAATGGTCAATGATTTCAACATTTGGGTTCTAACTATTTATATATTTATACTTTTACGCAAATTACCTAGGCAGCTCCGCTCCCTTGTGGGTTGAGACTTTGGATATGAAAGATTTCACGCTCTCTGAGACTTGAGTTAAGTTATAGCTCTGCTCCTTCTCCTCCTTGGAAATAGACTCTGATTCTTTTTTGCCAGCAGCTTCCTGCAGCAGCTGCTCCAGCTGATCTGCCGAGAGATCTAACCACTGGTCATCTGAAAAAGAAGAAAGCATAATATTGCCATTCTACATTCACATGATAAGTCCTTTCAGGAGAGGCTCCTGCGAGACTTAGTAGAAGATTTTAATTTTTTTTTTAACCCTTCCACTGTATCCCAGTCCATCACTTACCATCCTCTGGGGGAAGATTAGCTGCTTCTTTCTTAAGGTCTTCTATATCAAATGGCATTGTCTGTAATAAGGTTAAGATTTCTTCGCCTGGGCTCACAGCAAGAGAACTATAAAAAATGAAAAACGTGAGTATTTCTTCATAAAAGAACCTAGAATAGTAATCATAAATACATAGTCTTTTAAAGTTGGAACCTCTACGAAATTGCTTTTATACATACTATAATTACTTTATAGGGATTAACGAGTCTAATTAGGGGAGTTTTTTGTTTGTTTTTGCTTTTTTTTTTAAGAGACAGGGTTTCACTGTTGCCCAGACTGGACTCAAACTCCTGGGTTCAAGTGATCCCCCACTTCAACCTCCCAGGTAGCTGGCACTACAAGTACCTGCCAAAATACCTGGCTCTAATTTGTTTTTAAGCATATTTTTAGGTTGCAGATCCCTTTTTCTCAAATAAAACTTTTTAAAAAATTTTTATTTTTATTTATTTATTTTTTAAATCTCCTCCTTGAATTATCAAATAAAAAAAAATTTTTTTTTTTTTGGGCGGATCACTTGAGGTCAGGAGTTCGAGACGAGCCTGCCCAACATGGTGCAAACTCCATCAAATAAAACTTTTACCAGTAACTCTAAAATACAGAAGGGCTCAAAGAAAAATGGCTTTGATTAAAATGGAGGATAGGCCCGGCGCAGTGGCTCATTCCTGTAATCCCAGCACTTTGGGAGGCCAAGGTGGGCAGATTACTTGAGGTCAGGAGTTCACTTGGCCAACATGGTGAAACCTTGTCTCTACTAAAAATACAAAAATTAACTGGGCATGGGGGCATGTGCCTGTAATCCCCTACTCAGGTGGCTAAGGCAGGAGAATCACTTGAACCTGGGAGGCAGAGGTTGCAGTGAGCCAAGATCACACCACTGCACTCTAGCATGGGCAACAGAACAAGACTCTGTCTTAAAAAATAAATATATTAATTAAATCAAATTAAAGTGGAAGATAGAGGTTCAGAGATCTACCCAATTTGCTTCCCCTTTGGCTCTGAAGCAAAGTAGGGTGGCTCACACCCGTAATCCCAACACTTTGGGGGATCACATTAGGTCAATCACTTGAGTTCAGGAGCTGGACAACATAGTGAGGCTCTGTCTCAACAAAAAAAACAAAATTAGCTAGGCATGTTAGTGCATGTGTGTGATCCAAGCTACTTAGAAGGGTGAGGCAGAAACCCATCAAATATAAGTAAGGAAAAAGCAAATATGCAGAAATATAATAAACATATTGTTCAGTCAGTTTTACTTAGTACGACTTGAAAGGCCTTCTAAGTCCTTACAAAATAGATTTGCTACACTGAAAAACATTGAGCTAAACAGCATTTCCAGCACATGCCATAATTTAATTAACCACTTCTCTACATATGAATATTTGTTTTGAATTTGTTGAAATAACAATGTTGCAGGCCAGGCATGGTGGCTCACCCCTGTAATCCCAACACTTTGGGAGGCTGAGGCAGACGGATCATCTGAGGTTGAGTTCGAGATCAGTCTGGCCAACATGGTGAAATCCTGTCTCTACTAAAAATATAAAAATTAGCTGGGCATGGTGGTGGGTGCCTATAATCCCAGGTACTTGGGAGGCTGAGGCAGGAGAATTGCTTGAACCCAAGAGCTGGAGGTTCCAGTGAGCTGAGATTACACCATTACACTCCAGTCTGGGTGACTAGAGTGAGACTCCGTTAAAAAAAAAAAAACAACTGGGCCGGGCGCGGTGGCTCAAGCCTGTAATCCCAGCACTTTGGGAGGCCGAGGCGGGTGGATCACAAGGTCGAGAGATCGAGACCAACCTGGTCAACATGGTGAAACCCCGTCTCTACTAAAAATACAAAAAATTAGCTGGGCATGGTGGTGCGTGCCTGTAATCCCAGATACTCAGGAGGCTGAGGCAGGAGAATTGCCTGAACCCAGGAGGCGGAGGTTGGGGTGAGCCGAGATCGCGCCATTGCACTCCAGCCTGGGTAACAAGAGCGAAACTCCGTCTCCAAAAAAAAAAACAAAAAAAAAACAAAAAACCAAAAAAACCCGTATATATAAAACAATAAATATATTTATGCATTAAAAAAAATCCTCGTTCTTTAAGACGAGAGGATTTTTTTAAAATATCCTTTTTTTTTTTAAATAACTCCTCCTTGAACCTTTACATTATCTTTCTTTATTTAGCTTCTCTGCTTCTACCCTAGTGAAATTACCTTCTCACTATTGACTCTCTTTAGCATTTGATATTTCAGGATGATTTTTATCTTGCCTTTTGTTAAGAATATTTGGGTTATTCTTTTCTCTCTCCTAGTAATGTTTATAGATTAATAATGCAGAGTAGAGACAGTTCCCCATCACCTACATGATTCTGCATGGTATGCAAATGTTTATTCAATTTAAAAAGTCCTTTATAAAACTTGATTTGCTCCATTCTTAATATTTCAAACAGGGTGCCATCAATTTATGTAACAAATCATGTCACCATTATGTTACTCACTCAACATGTAAGTATCTCTGCACAGCTTTTTTTTTTTTTTTTCCTAAGACAGGGTCTCACTCTGTCACCTAGGCTAGAGTGCAGTGGCATGACCACAGCTCACTGCAGCCTTGACTCCTGGGCTCAAGCAATCTTCCTACCTCACTCAGCAAGTAGCTGGGATTACAGAAGGTATGAGCCACTGTGCCTGGCTATTTATTTATTTATTTTTAATTTTGAGTAGCTGGGATTACAGAAGCCTGCCACCTCACTCAGCTAATTTTTTGTATTTGTCATGGAGACGGGTTTTCACCATGTTGGCCAGGTTGGTCTCAAACTCCTGACCTCAGGTGATCCGCTCACCTTGGCCTCCCCAAGTACTGGGATTACAGGCGTGAGCCACTGCACCAGGCCTATTTATTTATTTCAAATTGGCAACAAAGTGTACAGGTTTATCATGTACCTTAAAAATATTGTAGAGAAGGCCGGGTGCGGTGGCTCATGCCTGTAATCCCAGCACTTTGGGAGGCCGAGGCAGGTGGATCACGAGGTCAAGAGATCGAGACCATCCTGGTCAACATAGTGAAACCCCACCTCTACTAAAAGTACAAAAAATTAGCTGGGCATGGTGGCACGTGCCTGTAATCCCAGCTACTCAGGAGGCTGAGGCAGGAGAATTGCCTGAACCCAGGAAGCGGAGGTTGTGGTGAGCTGAGATCACGCCATTGCACTCCAGCCTGGGTAATAAGAGCAAAACTCCGTCTCAAAAAAAAAAAAAAATTGTAGAGCAAATTAATGTTTCCTTTGATGATCACTGCCATCTATCCCAATCCATTGTCCTGCTGCCCGGAGGTGACTGCTTTCTCAAGTACATACACTTCTGCACTTTTCTCTCTCTCTCTGTATATATATTTCTGTTTCTATTTCTTGTATTTGCTGTCTGTCCTTTTGCTGGAATGCTATTGCCCCAAATACCCAAATGCCTCACTCCTTCACTTCATTCAGGTCCCTTCTCAAAGAAAACTTCCTTAGAAAGGCCTTCCTTTACCAATTTATCTAGAAGAGCAGTCTCTACCCCTGTCTCCTCACACACTCCTTTTTCTTCATAGCACTTACCACCATCTAAAATTATATAATGTGCTGTCTTTCTCCTATATTACCATGTAAGCTCTATAAGGACAAGGACACCTTGGGTTCATTTATCTTATCCCCAGCACCTGGAATAGGGCCTGGTACATAGGAGACACTCAAGTATCTGTTGAATAAATATATATGTATCTATAAATAATGTATAGTATTTTGTGTATTTAAAATTTTTATGCCGGGCGCGGTGGCTCAAGCCTGTAATCCCAGCACTTTGGGAGGCCGAGGCGGGTGGATCACGAGGTGGAGAGATCGAGACCATCCTGGTCAACATAGTGAAACCCCGTCTCTACTAAAAATACAAAAAAAAAAAAACCTAGCTGGGCGTGGTGGTGCGTGCCTGTAATCCCAGCTACTTAGGAGGCTGAGGCAGGAGAATTGCTTGAACCCAGGAGGCGGAGGTTGCAGTGAGCCGAGATCGCACCATTGCACTCCAGCCTGGGTAACAAGAGCGAAACTCCGTCTAAAATAAATAAATAAATAAAAATAAAAAATAAAAAATAAAATTTTTATGGCCAGGCATGGTGGCTCAAGCCTGTAATACCAGCACTTTGGGAGGCTGAGGCGGGTGGATCATGAGGTCAAGAGATCAAGACCATCCTGGTCAACATGGTGAAACCCCGTCTCTACTAAAAATACTAAAAATTAGCTGGGCATGGTGGCGCGTGCCTGTAATCTCAGCTACTCAGGAGGCTGAGGCAGGATTGCTTGCCCAGGAGGCGGAGGTTGCGGTGAGCCAAGATCGCGCCATTGCACTCCAGCCTGGGTAACAAGAGTGAAACTCCGCCTCAAAAAAAAAAAAATTTTATATGTGCAGCACCCATACTGTATATGTTTATTTTATTCTTTTTCATTTTAATTTTTGTGGGTACATAGTAGGTGTATATATTTATAGGGTACATGAGATGTTTTGGTACAGGCATGCAAATAAGCACATCATGAGAATGAGGTATCCATCCTCTCAAGCATTTATCCTTTGAGTTACCAACAATCCAATTACACTCTATGTTAAATGTACAATTAAGTTATTATTGACTTTAGTCATCCTGTTGTGCTATCTATTAGTAGGTCTTATTCATTCTATTTTTTTTTTTTTGGTACCCATTACTGTACATATTTATAACTTGCTTTTTCTTCCCCTTCCCCGCTGACATTATGTTTTTGAAATCTATTCATTTAGATCAGTGGTTCCCAACCAGGGACAATTTTGTCCCCCAAGGAAATTTGGCAATGTCTGGAGACATTTCTGGTTGTCATGATTGGAAGATGAGGGAGAAGTGCTATTGATATTTACTGGGTAGAGGCCACGGATGCTGTTAAATCTACTACGAAGTGCAAGCCAGTCTTTCACAACAAATTATCAGATCCAAAATGTCAGTAGCACTGAGACTGATAAGTCCTAAATCAGATATATTTATATTTAGTTAATCTTTGGTTAACTACAGGATAGTAGGCCATCATATAAATACAATGCAATTCATTTATCCATTATTGATAGATACTTTGATTGCTTATAATTTTTCACTATTACAATCTCTAATAAATTGGGGGAAAGTCTCTGGTATTATACGTAGGAACTAAAAACAATTCTGAACTCACAGAGATAGAGAGCAGGATAATGGTTGGCTGGGTGCAGTGGCTCACTGTTGTAATCCCAGAACTTTGAGAAGCCAAGGTAGGAGAATCTCTTAAACCCAGGAGGTCAAGGCTACGATGAGATATGATTGCACCACTACACTTCAGCCTGGGCAAGAGTGAGACCCCGTTTCAATAAAAAAAATAAAAAAAGGATAATGATGGTTACCAGAGGCTGGGAAGGGTAGCAGAGAGTGGGAGAAAAAGAGGGGATAGTTAATGGGTACCAAAATGTGGTTAAATTGAAGAAATAAGAGCTAGTGTTTGCTGCTCTGCCTATGGAGTAGCCATTCTTTATTCCTTTACTTTTTTTTTTTTTTTTTTGAGACGGAGTTTCGCTCTTGTTACCCAGGCTGGAGTGCAATGGCACAATCTTGGCTCACCGCAACCTCTGCCTCCTGGGTTCAAGCAATTCTCCTGCCTCAGCCTCCTGAGTAGCTGGGATTACAGGCACGTGCCACCATGCCCAGCTAATTTTTTGTATTTTTAGTAGAGACGGGGTTTCACCATGTTGACCAGGATGGTCTCAATCTCTCGACCTTGTGATCCACCTGCCTCGGCCTCCCAAAGTGCTGGGATTACAAGCTTGAGCCACCGCGCCCGGCCTCCTTTACTTTCTTAATAAATGTACTTTCACTTTATTGTATGGACTTGCTCCAAATTCTTTTATACACAAGATCTAAGAACCCTCTCTTGGGGTCTGGATCTGGAACGCTTTTTAGTAACATCTTCCTGGCAAACCCCAAAAAATATTTAAAAAAAATAAAAAAGAGCTAGTGTTTAGTAGCACAATAAGGTAACTACAGTTAACAATAATTAATTATATAGTTCAATATACCTTAAAAAACTAGAATAAAAATATTCCTAACGAAAAGAAATGATAAATGCTTGAAGTAATGAAAAGCTTAATTACCCTGATTTGATCATTATGCATTGTATGCTACATGTACATTATATGTGTAATCACATGTACTCCATAAATATGTACAACTAGTATGCATCCATAATAATTAAAAATAAAAAATTAATGGCTAGGTGCGGTGGCTCGTGCCTGTAATCCCAGTAGTTTGGGAGGCCAAGGTGGGTGGATCACCTGAAGTCAGGAGTCTGGCCAACATGGCAAAACTCTGTCTCTACTAAAAATACAAAAATTAGCCAGGTGTGGTGGTGCATGCCTATAATCCTAGCTACTCAGGAGGCTCAGGCAGGACAATCAGTTGAACCCGGAAGGTGGAGTACTGCACTCTAGGCTAGGCAACTAAGCACGGCTCTGTCTAAAAAAATAAATAAGTAAGTAAAAATAAATAATAATAATAAATGAAAAAAGTGAAAATGAAAGGTAAATCTTAAAAAAAGTCTATGATATTAATTCAGCTATTAAAAAAAACACAAACATTAGGAATTCAACAATAGCTCTGGAGGGAGATGGAAGTTTGGTTTCAACTGTTTAAAAATTATGTTGGTGTGCAGAATGGGAGCCTCTCCTGTAACATTAATTAAAATGTTGGACATTTAAGCTACTTGCAATATTTTCCCCAACAGCAAAAAATAGTTGAGTAAATTATGGTACATCCATTTGCCGAAATATTGTGCCGCTTTTTTTCTTTTTCTTTTTTTTTTGAAACGGAGTCTCGCTTTGTCACCAGGTTGAAGTGCAGTGACAGGTTCAAGTGATTCTCCTGCCTCAGCCTCCCAAGCAGCTGGGACTTTAGGCACGTGCCACCACACCCAGCTAATTTTTATATTTTTAGTAGAGATGGGGTTTCACCATGTTGGGCAGGATGGTCTCCATTTCTTGACCTCATGATCTGCCCACCTTGGCCTCGCAAAGTGCTGGGATTACAGGTGTAAGCCACCATGCCCAGCAATATTATGCAGCTTTCAAAAATTATGTTTATAGAGACTTTATAATGCCATGAAAAATGTGATATCATGATGAGTAAAATCATATAGAGGAGGATGCAAGATTTCTTTCTCTTTTCTTTTTGAGGCAGAGTCTTGCTCTGTCATCCAGGCTAGAGTGCAGTGGCGTGGTCACAGCTCACTACAACTTCTGCCTCCCAGGTTCAAGCGATTCTCATGCCCCAGCCTTCTGAGTAGCTGGAACTGCAGGCGCAAGCCAACATGTCCGGCTAAGTTTTGTATTTTAAATAGAGATGAGGTTTCACCACATTGGCCAGGTTGGTATCAAACTCCTGGCCTCAAGTGATCTGCCTGCCTCAGCCTCCCAAAGTGTTGGGATCACAGGTGTGAACCACCATGCCTGGCCTTTCTATAACAAAAATCAACTGAGGGCGGGGCAGTGGGTGGGGGGGCAAGGGCGGAGAACAAACCCTGGAAGGTAATAAAGTGATAACACTGGTTGACTCTCTGGTACAAATTTTTTCCTTGTCACATCCTTCTGTATTTGCTATACTAAATGTATGTTATTTTATAGCAACAAACTTTATTATTTAAAAATAACTATCTAGGCTGGGTGTGGTGGCTCATGCCTATAATCCCAGCACATTGGAAGGCTTCAGTGGGCAGATCACTTGAGGTCAGGAGTTTGAGACCAGCATGGTCAACATGGTGAAACCCCGTCTCTACTGAAAACACAAAAAAATTAAAAATCAGCCGGGTGTGGTGGTGCATGCCTGTAGTCCCAGCTGCTCAGGAGGCTGAGGTGAGAGAATTGCTTGAGCCTGGAAGGCGGAGGTTGCAGTGAGCTGAGATTGTGCAACCGCATTCCAGCCTGGGGGACAAAGTGAGACTCCATACAAAAATGCAATACAATACAATAAATAAAAAAGAAAATAAAGAAAACTACCTAACAACCAATCTTTGCAGTAGGAGTCTTAACAATAACTCACCTTTCTGGCTGGTTTACTGAGAGCTGGAAGTAATTCTCTGCCATTTCTAGTCTTTCCCGATACTGAGCAGAACCTTCTATTAATCCCTTAAAAAAATAGTCCATCAGAACATTACTCACAAGTTGTCATTAAAATAATGTGTTCACTAGCAACTTTCAGAGAGACAGCAAATAGTCTACTGCTCAGGAATCATGTGGCCCAAGGCCTAGGTCCTGTTTTGTCATAAATGTGCCTGTCTGAGCTCCAGTTTCTTCAAATGAGGGGACTCGGCTACATGTATTGGTCCCTAATTTTTTTCACCATTATGGGCCTATTTCCAGCTTGGAGAGTTTTCTACTATTTTCTTTTACTTAATTATTAAGATATAATTGGTTGGGTGCAGTGGCTCATGCCTGGTAATCTCAACACTTTGGGAGGATGAAGTGGGCAGACTGCTTGAGCTCAGGAGTTTAAGACCACCAGCCTGGGCAACGTGGTGAGACCCTGCCTCTACAAACAAAAACAAAAACAAAAATTAAAAAAAAATTAAAAAGAGATAACTGATGAGTAATTCACAAAACAAAGTACAGAAAGTTTGCCAAGTAGAATAAAAAATGGCAAAATCCCACCATTAGTATCATTTGTGTTTTCTAAATGCATATTTCTAGTGGTAGTCATACTTAGTATTTTACATTTTTTTAAGAATATACTGGCTGGGCACCATGGCTCATGCCTATAATTCCAGTACTTTGGGATGCAGAGGTGGGAGGATCACTTGAGGACATGAGTTTTGAGACCAGCCTGGGCAACATAGCAAGACTTCAACTCTACTAAAAAGAAAAAAAATAATAAAATTAGCCAGGCATGGTGGCACATGCCTATAGTCTCAGCTATTTGACAGGCTGAGGCAGGAGGATCACTTGAGCCCAGGAATTCAAGGCTGCAGTGAGCTATGATCCTACTACAACACTCTGGCTTGCATGACAGAGCGAGACCCTGTACAACAACAACAATAGCTGGGCGTGGTGGCTCATGCTCATACCTGTAATCCTAGCACTTTGGGAGGCCAAAGTGGGTGGATCACCTGAGGTCAGGAGTTCAAGATCAAGCTGCCCAACATGGTGAAACCCCACCATTACTAAAATACAAAAATTAGCCAGGTGTGGTGGTGTGCGCCAGTAGTCCCAGCTACTTGGGAGGCTGAGGCAGGAGAATCGCTTGGACTGAGGAGGCGGAGGTTGCAGTGAGCTGAGATCACGCCATTACACTCCAGCCTGGGCAACAAGAGTGAAACTCCATCTCAAAAAAAAAAAAACCCACGGTATATATACTATAATATCATAAGTACTTTTCATATTGCTGTGCCATCTTTATCATCATCGTATTCTTACGAACTTTTCTACTTCTTAGATATTTCCTTTTAAAAGATTATTCAAAGTGAAGGTTCCAAGTTTGAACCTTTCCACAGCTCTTGGAAGACACTACCAAATTACTTTCCAATTAAGGTTCGACCAATTTTCAATGTTACCAGCAAGGTATAGGAGTATTCGTTTTACCGTACTCTCGACAGCACTGAATATCATTTATATCCTTTTGTACATACATGAAAGACATTCTTCATTACTGTGTTCATATGTATATCTTTACTACTTGTGAAGTTGAATACTTTAAGAGAAATTTACTAGGTATCTTTCAATAAATTTTAAAATCTAACTCCTTGCTAATTTTCCTATCCGGTGTTTTCTTTTCTTTTCTTCAATTTTTGAGAGATCCATTCACTTAGCTATCTGGTGTTTTTCATGTTTGTGTTATCAAGTTTTTGCAAGTTGTTTTATCTGGTACAAATAATCACTTTCATCATTTAATATAAAACAGTATTAGTTTTTCTCTAATACTGGAAACAGTTCATAGATACCTCCTTCATTATCACTGAACTAGAAAAGTCTCCTTTAACTCTACCTTCCATAATTATGTCACACATTTAAACATGGACCATAGGACTTTAAGTAACTGGCATGATTTTGTCTGGATTGTATACTTAAAAACCAATACATTGCAAGTCCTACCTTAAAGTAATCATTCTTTTTCAGACTTTCAAGGAAACTGGCCCAGAGTGGTGAGGCAGTCACAAAGGATTTCTTGCAGTCAGAAAAATGTGGGCTATATTTGGAGCATAAGATCTCAAATCCATGAGCCTAGATAAGATAGGTAGAATTTTTGTTATGAAGTTCCTTTTTTTCTGTATCTTATTATAATATATTACTTTCTTTCCACTTAGCCACACTCTAAAACTAGGTGACTGGATACATGGGCATTTGGACAATTATAATGCTTTCTAAATTTTATGAAAAACATAAACTTATTTCCAAGTTTCTTAATCATCATAGAATAGTAAAAATCATAAAGGGAAAGAAAATGATATACAACCAAGATTCCTGTTCTCTTCAAAGAGATTCCTTTTCCTGCTGATTACAAAACCAGAAATTTCCATTTATTTTTTGTTTAATTATGAAAAGGGTTACAAAAGGTTTCTTGTTCAGCAGAAATTATACATAAACTGAACATGACCTCAGACATAGTAAAGGGAGGAAATCACTTCATTTGAAAAGTTCTTTGATTAAAAAAATATAACAGATGCACATGGTTAAATAATTCAAACAGGGAACTTCCCTGATTAAGCTAGAGAACACTGTTACCAACTTCTTGCACATCCTTTCAGAAGTAATCTACACACTGAAGTAGATATGTGTGTGCCTCTCTGTATGCATAGTTTACCCCACACCTTTTGTTGCTCAATGAATGCATACGCACTATTCTATACCTTGCTTTTTACACTAAACCATATACCTTGGAGATCATTTACATGAGCACACACAAATTCATTCATCTTACTTCACAGCTAGAGGACAATTTATCTAACTATTCCCCTACTAATGGACATTTAAGTAGTTTCCAATCTTTTGCTACTATGAACAATGCTGTCATGAGTATGCTCCAAATATGTCCTTGTGCATACTTAAAATACAGAGAGAATAATTTTCTAGAAGTGAAAATGATGATCAAAAGGGTTTGTGCATTTTAAATGTTAATGGATAACAGACAGTCCCCAACTTATGATAGTTTGACTTAATAATTTTTTGACTTTATGATGGTATGAAAGCAATGTGCATTCAGTAGAAACCTTACTTAGAATTTTTATCTTTTCGCAGACTAGCAATATGCACTCTCTCATAATGCTGGATATGCAGTGGCAGCAAGCTGCAGTTGGCAATGTGATCACAAAGGCAATCAACCAATCCTGTACTCTACAGTATACTGTATTCAATAAATTACACAGCATATTTAAAAGTTTGTTATAAAATAGGCTTTCTGTTAGATGATTTCCCCCAACTGTATGCTAATGTAAGTATTCTGAGCCTATTTAAGGTAGCCTATTTAAGCTAGGCTAAGCTATGATGTTCATTTGGTTAGATGTATTAAATACATTTTTGACTTATGATATTTTCAATTTTTGATGGGTCTATCAGGAAGTAACCCCACTGTAAGTCGTGGAGCATCTATTTTGCCAAAATGTTCTCATAAGGGATACAATCCATTTACATTCCTATCAACAATGTCTGAGAGTGTGCTTTTTTCTATATATCCTCAACAACCCAGTATGTATTACCAAGCCATTTGATACATGCTAACACAATGATGAAAAACACTATTTTGTAGCTTTAAAGTGTATTTCTTTTATTGTGAGTAAGATTCTTTTTTTTTTTTTTTTTTTTTTTTTTTTGAGACGGAGTTTCGCTCTTGTTGCCCAGGCTGGAGTGCAATGGTGCGATCTCGGCTCACCGCAACCTCCGCCTCCTGGGTTCAGGCAATTCTCCTGCCTCAGCCTCCTGAGTAGCTGGGATTACAGGCACGCACCACCATGCCCAGCTAATTTTTTGTATTTTTAGTAGAGACGAGGTTTCACCATGTTGACCAGGATGGTCTCGATCTCTCGACCTCGTGATCCACCCGCCTCGGCCTCCCAAGGTGCTGGGATTACAGGCTTGAGCCACCTCGCCCAGCCGTGAGTAAGATTCAATATTTTTCTTATGTTTAACGTAAAGGTCATATGTACTTCCTTTTCTGTGGACTATTTTCATAGTTCCTGGACATTTTAAAATTAATTGGTTAGTATTATCTTTTTCATATTGACTTAAATGAACACTTTATATATTAGAGAAGTCAGCTCTTTTTCATTAGATTGCAAATATAACTTTCTCCAGGTTTGCTATCTTTTGACTTTATTTATGGAGTTTTTCTTTCCCATGCAGAAATGCTTAATTTTTGCGTAATTAATCAGTTTGACCTTTTATAGCTTCTGGTTTCAAGTCATACTTAGAAAGGCCTTTCCTATTCAGATTATAAAAAGTTATTGTTTGTATTTCAAATTGTCTAGTTTCAAGTTTTATGTTTAAAACTTTATGATCCAATTGGAATTTATTCTGGTATAGGTGTTAGGGAATCAACTTCAGTTTTTCAGATGGCTTCACACTTGTCCCATCGTCACTTACTAAATAACACATTTTTTCATTCTAATTTCAAATGTCACATTTTACTGCATTCTTACATAAATAGGGTGTATTTCTGGACTTTCTATATTGTGCCACTATTCTATTAAGAGCCCGTTTACATAAAGAAAGAAAACAACATTTCTGGTTCAACATTACCAATTTCATGCCCAATTCATGGGCTCGGTACTGGGGATCAGATGGAGGAGGCAGCCTATATCCACTCCGCCGGTCTGGCACAAACCTTTGTTGCACCAACTGTGCATACAGACATTTAGTGAATGTGACCTGGGCATCAAGACACAAAATACATCAGTCTTTTCCTGAAATTAAAATTGTGAATATCACTTGAGAGTTAAGTAAGAAGTCCATTTATAAGCTTCAAATTCATATGAAATGCAAAGAAAATTCAACCTATTCACTGCCTACTTGTTTTTAACAGCTGTATTGAGATACAACTCACATACCATAAAATTTACCCTGTGGCTGGCTGGGCATGGTGGCTCATGCCTGTAATCCCAGCACTTTCGGAGGCCGAGGCAGGCAGATCACCTGAGGTCAGGAGTTTGAGACCAGCCTGGACAACATGCTGAAACCCTGTCTCTACTAAAAACACAAAAATTAGCCAGGCAAGGTGGTGCACACCTGTAATCCCAGCTACTCTGGAGGCTGAGACAGGAGAATTGTTTGAACCCAGGAGGTGGAGGTTGCAGTGAGCCAAGACTGCACCATTGCACTCGGCCTGGGCGACAGAGCAAGACTCTGTTTCAAAAAACAAAACAAAACAAAACCCTACTGCCTACTTTTTAGTAATCACTAGTAAAATTTTATTTTATTTTATTTTATTTATTTATTTATTTTTTATTTTTGGGACGGAGTTCTGCTCTCATTGCCCAGGCTGGAGTGCAATGGCGCAATCTCGGCTCACTGCAACCTCCGCCTCCTGGGTTCAGGCAATTCTCCTGCCTCAGCCTCCTGAGTAGCTGGGATTACAGGCACGCGCCACCATGCCCAGCTAATGTTTTGTATCTTTAGTAGATACAGGGTTTCACCTTGTTGACCAGGATGGTCTCGATCTCTTGACCTCGTGATCCACCCGCCTCGGCCTCCCAAAGTGCTGGGATTACAGGCGTGAGCCACCGCGCCCGGCACTAGTAAAATTTTTATCATTAGTTACATTATACAGCAATTTAAGGGGTGAAAGGTAAAGAATAATTTTTTTTTTTTTTTTCCTGAGACAGAGCCTTGCTCTGTTGCCCAGGCTGGAGTGCAGTGGAGCAATCAGTTCACTGAAGCCTCAACCTCCTGGTCTCAAGCAATCCCCCTGCCTCAACTTCCCAAGTAGTAAGGATTACAGGCAACCGCCATCACACCTGGCTAGTTTTTTTATTTTCTGTAGAGATGGGGTTCACCATGTTGCCCATGCTGGTCTCAAACGCCTGGGCTCAAGTGATCTACCTGCCTTGGCCTCCCAAAGTGCTGGGATTACAGGTGTGAGCCACCCTGCCCGGCCAAGAATAATTCTTAATTTCCTGGAAGAGATGAAATATTTTACTGTTAATAAGGAAATAATTAGGCCAGGCATGGTGGCTCATGCCTGTAATCCCAGCATTTTGGGAGGCCAAGATGGGTGAATCACTTGTAGTCAGGAGTTCAAGACCAGCCTGGCCAACATGGCCAACATGGCCAACATAGCCAGGCGTCTTGGGAGGCACCTGTAGTCCCAGCTACTCGGGAAGCAGGAGGATCGTTTGAGCCCAGAAGGCAGAGAGGTTGCAGTGAGCTGAGATGGCTCCATTATACTCCAGCCTGGGTAATACAGCAAGAATCTTGTCTCAAAAAAAAAAAAAAAAAAAGGAGGAAATAATTATAGAAATAGAAAAATATGGTCAAAAATAGGTATGAAACATTGAGTATAAAATGGGGAGTCAGGTATCCTGAAAATTTCCTTCACTGGGTAGAAGAAAAAATGTGTATAGTTTGAGTATCCCCAGTGTGAATATCTGAAATCTAAAATGTTCCAAAATCCAAAACTTTTTGAGTGCCAACAATATGCTCAAAGTTGTGAGATTTCACATTTTCAGATTTGGAATGCTCAACTGGTAAGTATAATGCAAATATTCAAAAAAAAAAAAATCTGAAATCTGAAATACTTCTGGTCCCAAGCATTTCAGATAAGGAATATTCAACCTGTATCAACATGCTATGAAGAAATAGAATATTTCCTTGTTTTTTCTAGAGAGCAACTAAAATAATGTTTCATTCACTGAGCACTAAGAAATATAAAAAGAAAAAAATAATAATGTTTCCACTCTGTTTCCCGTGAGAGAAACTAAATGACCAAGATAGCAATCTCACCGATGTCATTATTCGAGTTTCAGGCAAGAATGTCTTGAAAACACGACAGGCTCGCAGGTCAATAGGGTCTCGTAGGTAAAATGCCTGGACTGCTGCAGCCACCAATCTGGGGCGCTGCTTTAGCACTGCCACAATGCCAGCTGGAAGGAAGCAGTGTGCTCGATGAAGGGAGGCCTGAATTTTTTCTGGGTACCTGGGACAGGTAACATAATTATTTTCATTTTACAATATACAAATACCTAGAATTCTTATATCATTCACTTTCTTTTCAACATCTTGTCTTTGTTCATCAAGAACAGTATGTAGAGGGTGACGAGAGATGAAAACAGATACTGCACATATACTTAAGACTATAAGAAAGAAGAGAAGGAAAAAGAAAAAGTAGGAAGAAATGGAAAATAAAGAAAAGGGAATATTGTAGTTCAAAAATAAAACAAAAAACCTATTATACTTTAAAGATAAAATCAAAGTTTTTCTTCTGAAAGAATGGTACAAAGTATACTGAAGCTAAAATTGATTTTTAATATTGTTAAGCCCTAAATTGTGCTACACATTTAATAGGTACCCAAATTTGAATGGATGAACTAATATGTTACTAGGTTAAGATGTTCTTTTCTTAATAAAAGCTAAAGTTTTATTCAGAAACTGAATTCTGACATAGGTCAAAGAATCCCAGATAGAGACCCAGAACAACAGAAAAAACCGGAGCACCTTGTGTTTCATTAGGTTTCTGTTTTTTGAAGGTCTCAAATTTTTTACCCATGGATAGAGCTAACACTTAGCCATGATATCTAGAGTAAATAAATGCAAAAATATTGGGACAAGATTATAACCCTTCTGAATGGGAATTTAAAGATGTATTTGCTTCCAATTTTAAAATCTGTAAATTTAATTTATTAGTCAATTTCATAAACAGGAATGAAGACAAAATGAAAATTAGCCTTAATATAGGTGAAAGACATTTTATAGTCAGAGAAAGACTAATTAAGTCCAACAGAACTTAAAGGAAAACAAAAATCAAAGAAAGACTGAACGACATGAAACTAAAATATTCCTTAAACAGCAACGAAAGTGATATTTTTCTTACCCTCTGATGCGCCTATTCACAGCAGCTCGTATAGATTCTGAAGCAAGTATTTTTTCTGGATGTGCTGAGATTATATTCAATGCTTGTGGAATTGTTGGGGGTGTGTTGGGTAACCAAGATTCTTCTCCAGATTTTCTTGGTGCAGGAATAATACACAATTCCCCATGGTGGAAAAATACCTGCAAATAGTACATTTTAATTTTCACAAGGGGCACTGGCAAACTCTAGATACATATGAATGTAATCCAATATGATTTCATCTCTATAAATTTTCTAAACTTGGATATACTTACCCTATTGGTGCTATTATCAGGATCCAACCATTTAGGGAGAAAGTCTGCAGCTTCTATTAACAAGAATTCGCCATCATTGTCTTCAATCCTAATGCAAGAAAATTTCCAATTTTGCATTCAAAAAGCACATATTTGCTAGTAACCAAAACAGTTTTATTCTAATACATTTTCCTTTTCTTTTTTTTTTTTTTTTTTTTTTTTTTTTGAGATGGAGTTTCGCTCTTGTTACCCAGGCTGGAGTGCAATGGCGCGATCTCGGCTCACCGCAACCTCCGCCTCCTGGGTTCAGGCAATTCTCCTGCCTCTGCCTCCTGAGTAGCTGGGATTACAGGCACGCGCCACCATGCCCAGCTAATCTTTTGTATTTTTAGTAGAGACGGGGTTTCACCATGTTGACCAGGATGGTCTCGATCTCCTGACCTCGTGATCCACCCGCCTCGGCCTCCCAAAGTGCTGGGATTACAGGCTTGAGCCACCGCGCCCGGCACATTTTCCTTTTCATCTTAGTAAATATTTGAGTATGAACCATGTGTAGATAGCTATAAGAAAGAAAAATATTTAAGATAACATTAAGCACTGAAGGAGACTGTAAGACTGTAAGAAGGAGTTGAAGGTAGATGATAACGAGAGAAGATAAGCAATTTACATAAAGAAATAGTAGACAAAAATATGAAAATACACAAAGTACTATAGGGTTCCAAAAGAAAAAAAAAACATAGCTGAGATTAGAAAAGCCTTCATGTAAGAGGTGGTATTTGGACCTGAAAAGATAATCATTTGCATCACTTTTCTTTTTTTTTTTTTTTGACAGTCTGGCTCTGTTGCCCAGGCTGGAGTGCAGTGGCCTGATCTCAGGCTCACTACAACCTCCACTGAATTCAGGCAATTTTCCTGCCTTAGCCTCTCGAGTAGTTGGGATTACAGGTGCCCACCCCAGCATCTGGCTAATTTTTGTATTTTTAGTAGAGACGGGGCTCCACCATGTTGGCTAAGCTGGTCTAGAACTCCTGACCTCAGGTGATCCACCCACCTCGGCCTCCCAAAGTGCTGGGATTACAGGCATGAGCCACTGTGTCCAGCCTGCATCATGTTTTTAATTTAAAAGTTTTAATAGGTTATACATTCATGTGGGTAAAATTTTTAAAAATATATTAAAAGTTACAAAATGAAAAAGTCTCCCTCCTACTTTTGTTCCTATCTGCTCAACCCTACACATATCACTGCTGTTTCTTGTATATCCTTCTAGAGTTTGTTTATGCATAATCTAGCTATAGAAATATATATTTGTATTTTCTCCCTTTTTTACACAAGACACAGCGTATTTTATATACTGTTATATACCATTCTAGCTCTATACTTTTATTTTTATTATTTTAGTTTAGCTTTGAGACAGTCTCACTCTGTTGCCCAGGCTGGAGTGCAGTGGTGCAGTCATACCCACTGCAAGCTCTGTCTCCTGGGTTCAAGTGACTCTCCTGCCTCAACCTCCTGAGTAGCTGGGACCACAGGCATGCGCCACCATGCCTGGCTAATTTTTGTATTTTTAGTAGAGACGGGGTTTTACCATGTTGGCCAGACTGGTCTCCAACTTCTGACCTCATGTGATGCTCTTGCCTCAACCTCCCAAAGTGCTAGGATTACAGGTGTGAGCCACTGTGCCCAGCCTACAATGTATTGTGTTCTTGAAACTTGCTAAGGCAGATTTTAAATGTTCTCACCACACACAAAAAAATAAGTATGTGAAGTGATAGATCTTATGAGCTCAATTCAGCCATCCTACAATATATATGTATTTCAAGACAACATGCTATATGTAATAAATATATACAATTTTTATTTGTCAATTTAAAAAATAGGCCAGGTGCAGTGGCTCATGCCTGTAACCCCAGCACTTTGGGAGGCTGAAGCAGGTAGATCACTTGAGGTCAGGAGTTCAAGACCAGCCTGGCCAACATGGTGAAACCTTGTCTCTATAAAAATACAAAAATTAGGCGGTGTGGTGGTGCACTGCACGCCTGTCGCCCCAGCTACGGGAGGATGAGGTATAAGAATCACTTGAGCCTGGGAGGCAGGGGTTGCAGTGAGCCAGTATCATTCCACTGCAGAGTGAGACTCTGTCTCAAAAACATAAAATAGAATAAAATAAAATAGAGCACAGTGGCATGTGCCTGTAGTACCAGATGCTTGGGAGACTGAGGCAGGAGGATGGCTCAGGAATTCAAGTACAGCCTGGACAAAATAGCAAGACCCTGTCTTTTTTTTGAGATGGTATTTCACTCTTGTTGCTCAGGCTGGAGTGCAATGGTGTGATCTTGGCTCACCGCAACCTCTGCCTCCCAGGTTCAAGTGATTCTCCTGCCTCAGCCTCCTGAGAAGCTGGAATTACAGGCATATGCCACTATGCCCAGCTAATTTTGTATTTTTAGGAGAGATGGGGTTTCTCCATGTTTGTCAGGCTGATCTTGAACTTCCGACCTCTGGTGATCCGTCTGCCTTGGCCTCCCAAAGTGTTGGGATTACAGGAATGACCCATGGCGCCCAGCCTAAGACCCTGTCTTTAAAAAACTAAATAAATAATAAATAAATTTAAAACATTAAAAAATTTTAAATAAATTTATTTAAAGATAAAAATGAATTATCTCTTTGATTTACATCCTGAAGTATTTAAGGATCAAATGACAGCTACAGATAAAACAATGACCATGAGTTGGTGATTGTTGAAGCTGGGTAATGGGAACATGTGAGTTCATTCTATTTTAATGTATATTTAAAATTTAAATAATAAGTTTTCACAGGTTTTTTTCCCTTCTCTTTTGTTCTGCTGGGAAAGAGGCTGGGGTGAGTAAAAAAAAAAAAATCAGAATTTATTTCATTCTGGACTCCCTGAAGAAAAAAAAAAAAGATCAGAATTTGGATGCTGATTAGGAAAACTAGGACAAAATATAAGTGGGCGGAACGCCCTCTGCTGGCAATACTTGGTACTTATAGAAAACTCAGGTCTGGTTTTTAGTTTATTTATTTAGTTTGTTTTGAGACGGAGTCTCACTCTGTCACCAGGCTGGAGTGCAGTGGTGCGATCTTGGCTCACTGCAACCTCCACCTCCCAGGTTCAAGTGATTCTCCTCCCTCAGCCTCCCAAAGTGCTGGAACTACAGGCGTGCACCACCACGCCCAGCTAATTTTTTTGTATTTTTAGTAAAGATGGGGTTTCACCATGTTGGCAGGATGGTCTCGATCTCTTGACCTTGTTATCCGCCTGCCTCGGCCTCCCAAAGTAGAGATGGCCTCCCAATGTAGGGACATAGTGAAATCTTGTCTCCACAAAAAATACAAAAATTAGGCAAGTGTGGTGGTGCACACTTGTAGCCCCAGCTACTCGGGAGGATGAGGTATGGGAATCACTTGAGCCTGGGAGGCAGGGGTTGCAGTGAACCAAGATTGTTTCACTGCAGTACAGTCTGGGCAACAGAGTGAAACTGTCTCAAAAAAATAAAATAAAATAAAATAAAGCACAGTGGCATGTGCCTGTAGTACCAGATACTTGGGAGAGGGAGGCAGGAGGATGGCTTGAGCCCAGGAGTTCAAGTCCAGCGTGGGCAAAATAGCAAGAACCTGTCTTTTTAAAATTCTTTTTGAGATGGAATTTTGCTCTTGTTGCCCAGGCTGGAGTGCAATGGCGCAATCTCGCCTCACCGCAACCTCTGCCTCCTGGGTTCAAGCGATTCTCCTGCCTCAGCCTCCCAAAGTGCTGGGATTACAGGCGTAAGCCACCACACCCTACCTCAAGTCCCATTTTTAATGTAGTGTTAACCTACTTTGCTTCCTATACAATTGTTCACTGACTTCTCTTTAAATTTTTTCTGTGTATGATTTCTCAAAAAGTATAGCTATGGTCTAGTAGAGACATACATACTTAAAGTATGAAAAATATGTATGTGTATGAATGGAATTTTATTTTCCAAAGATCCACAAGGAATTTAATGGTGATTACTTCTGGGAAGCCAGAGCAGCAGAACCCTAGGTTTTGTCTGAAAACTTTCAGAAGTTGAACTCTTCGATAGTACTTTCTTTCTCAAGAAAAGGAAGTCACAAGAGAAGAGAAAGAAAACTGTAATCCCAGCACTTTGGGAAGCCGAGGAGGGTGGATCATCTGAGGTCAGGGGTTCAAGACCAGCCTGGTCAACATGGTGAAACCCCATCTCTAATAAAAATAAAAAATTAGCTAGGTGTGGTGGTGCGTGCCTGTAATCCTAGCTAGTCACAAGGCTGAAGCAGGAGAATCACTTGAACCTGTGAGGCAGAGGTTGCAGTGAGCCATGATCACACCACTGTATTCCATTCTGGGTGACAGAGCTAGACTATGTATCAAAAAAAAAAAAAAAAAAAAAAAAAGAAAGCACAGATACTATTAAAAATCTGTCCCAAATCTGTATAATTTCCAGCAGACTAGGAGAAAAATAAATCACTAAATAGATAAAAATGTAGTCACTTTATTTCAGTAATAGAATTCCTTTAGAATAACTAAAATAATTACAATACCTTGCTACTAACTCTGGAAATTCCTTTGTAATTTGCTTTATGACATAAACAATAAACCATTCATCCTCAATATTATCCCCAAACTTTGTCATGCCAAACATATGAGCAGGAACACCTCCTAAAAACAAGAGAAAAGCAACCATGTAACCAGATAAATTTGTTACTGCAAATAAAATGCACATAATCATTCAACTGAATAAACATTCATTGACTGACTGCTCTAAGTACTGGGGAGCCAGGGCTACAATCCTGAACAAGAAGCATACTCCTGAAGAGCTCAGGTTAAAACCAGATAACCTAATGATCTCAAAACAAGACAATGAACTCCAGAACAGGGGTATGCAGTAAGGGCTATGTGAGTATAAAGGAGGGGATATCTGTGCTATGTTTGTCCAGAAAAATGGAAAAGTATGTTCAAAGGCACAGAGGCATAGTGTATAAAGTATTTACGTATAGAGTATTCTGGGAATACCAGAACGCTAGATTTGGATGGTCCAAATTTGGATAGAGATAGAACATGTGCACTATTCACAAATACATGGAAACTAAACGACAACACACTCTTGGAAGAAATCACAGGGAAATTAGAAAATATCTTGGGACAAATGAAAATGAACACACATCATACCAAACCTTAAGGGATTCAGAGAAAGCAGTGCTAAGGAGAAAATTTGTAGTTGTGAAAGATCTCAAATCAACAACCTATGCCCTAAAGAACCGGGGGGAAAAAAATACTAAACTAAACTAAACCCAAACCTAGCATAAGGAAGTAAATAATAAACATTACAGCAGAGATCAATGAAATAGAGACCAGAAAAACAAAACAACTGATTTGCTTTTTTTTTTTAAAAGATTGACAAACCATTAACTTGATTAACCAGGAATAAGAGCGAATACTCAAATAACTAAAATCGGAAATGAAAGAGGGGACAATACAACCTATTTCACAGAAATAAGAAGGATAAGATAATTCTATGAACGGTGGCATGCCAATAAATTTGATAATGTAGAAGAAATGGACAAATTCCTAAAAACATACAACCTATCAAGACTGGATCATGAGAAACAAAAAAATCTGAACAGATCTATAACTAGTAAGGAGATTGAATAAATAATTCAAAAGCGGCCGGGCGCGGTGGCTCAAGCCTGTAATCCCAGCACTTTGGGAGGCCGAGGCGGGTGGATCACAAGGTCAAGAGATCGAGACCATCTTGGTCAACATGGTGAAACCCCGTCTCTACTAAAAATACAAAAAAAATAGCTGGGCATGGTGGCACGTGCCTGTAATCCCAGCTACTCAGGAGGCTGAGGCAGGAGAATTGCCTGAACCCAGGAGGCGGAGGTTGCGGTGAGCCGAGATCGCGCCATTGCACTCCAGCCTGGGTAACAAGAGCGAAACTCCGTCTCAAAAAATAATAATAATAATAATAATAATAATTCAAAAGCTCCTAGCAAAGAAAAGCTGGCTTCGCTGGGGAAATCTACCAAACATTTAAAGAATTTGACACCAATCCTCGTCAAAATCTTCCAAAAAAATGAAGGGGAGGGAATTCCCAAATTCCTTCTGAGGCCAGCATGACCCTAATATCAAAACCAGACAAAGACAGTATCAGAAAACTGTAGACCAATATCCCTGATGAATGTCAATGCAGAAATCCTTAACAAAATATCAGCAATCTGAATTCAGCAGCCCATTAAATAGATGGTTAACCACGACCAAGCGGGATTTATTCCTGGGATGCAAGGATGGTTCAATACATGAAAATTAATGTACAGTAACATTCCACATTAACAGAATGAAGGTCAAACAAGTACATTACAGAGTGTCTAAAGAGCTGCCATGGCGAACAACAGGAAGAACAGCCCGACCAACTCTTCTTCTCCCCACCCCAGATATCAAGTTTCTTCAACTAGAGAACTCCAATTAAAGTATCTATTTTTGTCTATATTAGACTTTAATTTAAACTTCATCCTGAAGCAATGGGAACTATTGAAGGATATTAAGCAGGAGAGTGACACAATCAAATTTGTGTTTTACAAAGGTAACTGGCAACAGTGTGAGGAACTACAAAGACTGGAACCAGAGAGGTAAGTTAGGAGGTTATTGCTGTTTTCCAGATGTAGAGATAAAGAGGGCCTACGCTGAAGCCAAATAGATGTAGAGAAGGGGTCATATTTTCGAAGCATTAAGGATTTAGCATTTGACCAAACATGGTGAAGTGAGGAACTGATTATGATTCTGAATTATTGACTAGCTTGGATAACTGGGTGGATAGCAATGCCATTAAACAAGATAAGAAAACAGGGTAAAAATGGCTTCCTAGAGAACAGATAAAGGGTTGGTTTTGGATGTGCTGCACCAACGTGACAGTGTTCTTGCCAATAAATATCATATGTATTTCAATGAATAAGAGTTCAACAAAATTAACAGTAGAGAAGAATGTAGCAATGCTAGCCAAAAGACAGCAGATAAGCACTAAACTGAGAGTATCACAGTGATGTACACTTGTTACGTATACATGGGGGGTATCTTGCAATGGCATCACAAGATGCCAGGCTCCTGATCCCAAATAAGACCTCACAGAAGTCGCAGTGTGAGTAGAGCCTTGGTCACCTACCCATGATTAATTTTCATAAAACTGTAAGAAATAATAGGGCTGTAGTGTGACCAGTTTCCCACCAGGCTACTTAAGTGTGTATTTCTGCTGCTTAAAGTTTGAAGGCCAGCTGGCAAGCCAAAGCCATGGTGCCCAGCAGAGGAGCAGGTCCTAAGAACCCAAACATCTCAGGGCATAGCTGGGAACATACCAAGGAAAACAGTGTCTGCATATATACAGTAGGCAAAGAGCCAAAAAATTAGCTGACAAACAGCTTAGAGACGGAAGGTGGGGCAGATTTCTAGAGCTGTCCTGCTGCTGCCCAGGAGTGTCCTGTATGTAAGTCCTAATAAACTCATCTACTTGCCCAGAGAGACCTGTCCGAGTCATTCTTTGGTCTTTCAGCTCCCTCCTAGTTTGGGGGAACATTTTTCTGTATAATCCTGGGTTTTTCTCAGAGTATCATATTTTGCCAGAGGTCAGATCTCAAGCATCAACAACACAGGACAGCAATGAAGAAACCTCAAAATGCTCCTGAGTGGCAAATAATAGTCATAAAGCCCAATTATTTATCTTTATAAGCCTGGCAGAGACACTCAGATCCTCACCAAAACAGTTATATGAAACAAGGCAGCCTACTAAACACATTAACAAACACATTAACTGAGTAACACCAAAAGGTACCAGGATTAAAGCCAGATGCCTGACACTGTTTAGTATACTTAGATACATTATGGCATAGTATAGTAACGAAAGTTCAAAAGAATAGCCGAGTTTAATAATGTTTAGCATATGCTAATTCCTAAGGCAAATTTAGAAAGCTTTCATTACTTTTTTTTTTTTTAAAAGAGCTTTAAGTTTAAGGCTAACTGAATATAGACAAGTTATCTTATCTAACAAGTTTAGTGTATTAATCTCTTCCTGACAATACTGAATGAAGTGTGGACTATTACACATCACTGTTGTCAGAATAACATTAAAAGTCACATTAATGGGGAAATGGGGGAGGGGTGGGGGGTGGGGAGGTGGGAAGAGATAGCATGGGGAGAAATGACAGATACAGGTGAGGGGACGGAAGGCAGCAAACCACACTGCCAAGTGTGTACCTATGCAACAATCTTGCATGTTCATCACATGTACCCCAAAACCTAAAATGCAATAAAAATAAAAAATAAAAAAAAAAGTCACATTAATCAAAACAAGTAAAAGAGCATTACCTTTCCCAGGTTTATATTTGAGATTGAAAGGCTGATTCTGCCAGATATAGGAGACCAGCATAGGTGCAAACTGGGTCATTATTCTCTCAATATACTTCTGAAGGACCTCTTTGTGTTTTTCTGGGTCCCTTGATTCATCTGGTATCAGGAACAGGCGGTATTCCATGGTGTCTTCCACCATAGCAAGTTTCATAGATTCTTCCATTCTTCTTTGAAAACTACATTTAAAGTTCCAAAATACAAACCATATAGAACAATGCAGAAGTAACATCACATTCTCTGAACTCTTTTTTAGATGACTCTATGAACACTGTTTTCTAAAATTTAGTTAGGCCAGGCACAGTGGTTCATGCATGTAATCCTAGCACTCTGGGAGGCCGAGGGAGGCAGATCACTGGAGGTCAGGAGTTTGAGACCAGCCTGGCTAACACAGTGAAACCCCGTCTCTACTAAAAATGCAAAAAATTAGCTGGGTGTGGTGGCAAATGCCTATGATCCCAGCTACTCGGGAGGCTGAGGCAGGAGAATCGCTAGAACCTAGGAGGCAGAGGTTGCAGTCAGCCGAGATCATGCCACTGCCCTCCAGCCTAGGCATCAGAGAAAGACTCCATGTCAAAAAAACAAAAATAAAAAAAATAAGATTTAGTTAGGCACATACCACCATCATGGTTTTTGCCTTGACCATACACCACCTACAGTAATATTTATTTAATTTTTTAAAACTTTGCTTTTTTTGAGACAGAGTTTTGCTCTTGTTGCCCAGGCAGGAGTGCAAATGGATCCATCTCGGCTCACTGCAGCCTCCGCCTCCCGGGTTCAAGCAATTCTCCTGCCTCAGCCTCCCAAGTAGCGGTGATTGCAGGCATATGCCACCATATCCAACTGATTTTTGTTAGACACAAGGTTTCATCATATTGGCAAGGCTGGTCTTGAACTCCTGACCTCAAGTGATCCGCCTGCCTCGGCCTCCCAAAGTGCTGTGATTATAGGCATGAGTCACCTTGCCCGGCCAACTTTATTTATTTATTGAGCTAGGGTGATCAGAGGCATGAGCCACTGTGCCCGGCCAACTTTATTTATTGATTGATTGAGATAGGGTCTTGCTCTGTTACCCAGGCTGGAGTACAGTGGCATGATCACAGCTCACTGCAACCTCTATTGCTTGGACTCAAGCCATCCTCCCACCTCAGCCTCCCAAGTAGCTGGGACCACAGGCATGTGCCACCACGTCTAGCCAGTTTTTTTTGTATTTTTAGTAGAGGCAAAGTTTTGCCATGTTGCCCAGGCTGGTCCTGAACTTCTGAGCTCAAGCAGTCCTTCTGCCTTGGTCTCCCAAAGTGCTGGGATTACAGGCATGAGCCACCATGCCTGATCTAACATTATTAATGACCATTTACGCTTAAAACTTTATCTTTAAAATTATGTTCAAAGGAAACCTTGATATAATACAGTGAATAGAAACCCGTATCACATTCCCCAATTAATAAGTATGTAAGAATAACATCTTTTTTATATTTTTCCTGCTTTGCAAGTGAACAATGAAATTTTCAATGTTTGCTCTTGTACTACGAGTGGTATGTGCAACATATTTCGAGAAACACTGCACTGACATCCACTGTTTACATGCTATCAAAAAACCCAGTTCTGCCACTAATTAGCGGTGCCACTGTGGACTTCACTTTCTCTTTCTGGGTTTTTTTCTTTTTCTTTTCTTTTCTTTCTTTTTTTTTTTTTTTTTTTTTTTTTTGAGACAGAGTTTCGCTCTTGTTACCCAGGCTGGAGTGCAATGGTGCGATTTCGGCTCACCGCAACCTCCGCCTCCTGAGTAATTCTCCTGCCTCAGCCTCCTGACTAGCTGGGATTACAGGCACGTGCCACCATGCCCAGCAAATTTTTTGTATTTTTAGTAGAGACGGGGTTTCACCATGTAGACCAGGATGGTCTCAATTGTTTTTTTCTTTAATTTAGGATAAGTTATCTACCATCTCTAAAATCTCTCCCTGCTTTAAAATTTTATTCATCTCTAAAGAACAATCTCTTTTGCTCTGCAGAATGTAATCCTCTCTCTTTTATAAATATTGCACAGTGTAGAGGAATTCAGAACTATAAAACATTCATGTCCTGTCATCTTACCTCTGTCCTAAATTTGCCCCTTTTTCAAATCTCATGGGATGGTAGATATATCTTTCTTTTTTTTTTTTTTAATTTTTAAGGGGAAAAAGTAGGTGTATATATTTATGGGTACAGGAGGTATTTTGAAACAGGTATATAATGCATAACAATCACATCAGGGTAAATGAGACATCCGTCATCTTAAGCATTTATCCATTGTGTTACAATCTAATTATACACTTTTTCATTAAAAACCTTTTATAGCCAGGATATGCTTTCATCAGAACTTTTGATTTTTAAATGTACATTTAAACTATTTACTGTAGTCACCCTGTTGTGCTACTAAATACTAGTTTTCATTCGCTCTATTTTTTTGTGTCCTTTAACCATACCACTCCCCGCCTCCCACCAACCCTCTGCAACCCTTCCCAGTCTGGTAACCATCCTTCTACTTGCTATCTCCGTGAGTTCAATTGATTTAATTTTTAGCTCCTATAAATTAATGAGGACATTTAAAGTTTATCTTTCTGTCCCAGGCTTATTTCACTTAACATAATGATCTCCAGTTCCATCCATGTTGTTACAAATGACAGAATCTCATTTTGTTTACGGCTGAAAAGTGCTCCATTGCGTGTATGTACCACATTTTCTTCATTCACTTAGCTGTTGATGGACACTTAGGTTCTTCCAAATCTTGGCTATTGTGAACAGTGCTGCAATAAACATGGGAGTGCAGATATCTCTTTGATACACTGATTTCCTTTCTTTTGGGTAAATACCAAGCAATGGGATTCCTGGATTGTATAATAGCTCTATTTTTAGTTTCTTGAGGAATCTCCAAAATTGTTCTCCAAAGTGACTGCACTAATTTACATTCCCACCAACAGTGTTTTCTCCAAATCCTCGTCAGCATTTGTTATTATCTGTCTTACGGATAACAGCCATTTTCTCTGGGGTGAGATGCTGTCTTATTGCAGTTTTTATTTGCATTTCTCTGATGATCAAAGACATGAGCACCTTTTCATAAAACTGTGTGCCTTTTTTTTTTTTTTTTTTTTTTTTGAGATGGAGTTTCACTCTTGTTACCCAGGCTGGAGTGCAATGGCGCCCTCTCAGCTCACCACAACCTCCGCCTCCTGGGTTCAGGCAATTCTCCTGTCTCAGCCTCCCGAGTAGCTGGGATTACAGGCACGCGCCACCATGCCCAACTAATGTTTTGTATTTTTAGTAGAGATGGGGTTTCACCATGTTGACCAGGATGGTCTCGATCTCTTGACCTCATGATCCAACCGTCTCGGCCTCCCAAAGTGCTGGGATTACAGGTGTGAGCCACCGCGCCCGGCCCCTGTCTGCCATTTTTATGTCTTCTTTGAGAAATGTCTATTCAGAGTTTTTGTCCAATTTTTAATCAGATTATTAGATTGCTTCCTAGAGTTGTTTGAGCTCCTTACATATTTTGGTTATTAATCCCTTGTCAGATGGGTGGTTTGCAAATATTTGCTCCTATTCTGTGTGTTGTCTCTTCACTTTGTTGATTGTTTTCTTTGCTGTGCAGAAGCTTTTTAACTTGATGTGCTCCCATTTGGTCATTTTTGCTTTGGCTATCTCTGCGGGGTATTACTCAAGAAATCTTTGCCCAATCCAATATCCTGGAGAGTTTCCCCAGTACTGCCTTTTAGTAGTTTCATAGTTTGAGGGCTTAGATATAAGTCTTTAATTAATTTTAATTTGATTTTTGTATACAGTGAGAGACAGTGGGTCTGGTTTCATTATTCTGCATATGGGTATCAGTTTTCCCAGTAACATTTATTGAAGAGACTGTCTTTTCCCCAGGGTATGTTCTTGGCACCTTTGTTGAAAATGAATTCACTGCAGACATATGGATTTGTTTCTGGGTTCTCTATTCTGCTCCATTGGTCTATATGACTGTTTTTATGCCAGTGCCATGCTGTTTTGGGTACTATAACTCCGTAGTATAATCTGAAGTCAGGTAATGTGATTCTTCCAGTCCCCCCCACCACCACCCCCCAACTCAGGATAGCTTTGGCTATTTTGGGTATTTTGTGGTTCCATATAAATTTTAGAATTGGGCCAGGCATGGCGGCTCACGCCTGTAATCCCAGCACTTTGGGAGGCTGAGGCAGGCGGATCACCTGCAGTCAGCAGTTCCAGAACAGCCTGACCAACATAAACCCCGTCTCTACTAAAAAAAAAAAAAAAAAAAAAAAAGTACAAAATTAGCCGAGTGTGGCAGCACAAGCCTGTAATCCCAGCTACCTGGGAGGCTGAGGCAGGAGAACTGCTTCAACCCAGCAGGCGGAGGTTGTGGTGAGCCCAGATCGTTGCCACTGCACTCCAGCCTGGCCAACAAGAGTGAAACTCCTCAAAAAAAAAAAAAAAAAAAAAAAAAAAAAAAAAAAAAAACTCGGATCATTTTTTTCTATGTGAAGAATGTCATTGGTATTTCTCTTAATTTTCTAAGGGTTTTCCTTACAAATAAGAGTACTAGTTTATTCTTGCTTCCAGGTGATGCTTGGTAAAGGAAGGAACTGCGCTGGATGCACCACCCTAACACAATGATTCCAATCTTGCCCCTACTCAGGTTTCTATGAGAGGAACCTGCTTCTAACCAGACACCCACTCACCACAGTCTGACCAAATCATCATTTTGCCTTTCAACCCAGAGGGACAGACAGTAATTCTATCCACCCACCCCGTAACGCCACACACACACCTCATGATGCAGAATTTGATGTCAGAAATGGAAGGGACTCTACGATCACTCAGGCGAATGCCTTACTGTACATATGAGAAAACCCGGAGCACAGAAAGAAGCGACCACGCAGCAGGGGCTTGATTTGGAGTCTAGTGCTCTTTACTCACTCTAGGCTCCCTCCTGCCGTCTAACTAAATGAAGCCAATTTCTCTTACGGTTCTAGGGCTGCTCCTGAGCGTCTCTGCTGTGGCACCTTTCTTTAGCCGCCTCTCCGACTGAGAGAGCTGATCAAGAGCTGCCGCAGGCCGCCGAAGCCTGGATCAGGTTCTGTCCCGACGCCCAACCAGGACCTGGGGCCAGCGGAAATCCTAGGAGAAAGTCTGAAGCCCGCTCAGTCCCCGGAAGCTTGGGTGCTGTCATTGCTGTGCGTCGGCGGGTGCCCGAGTGCCTTCGTCACTTCCGCTCTCGCGGGAAAGCAGGGAGGTCGGAGGACTGGAGAGGTGGGGACCCTGGGGAGGTGGCGGATCGGAGTCTAGGCGACGGGGCGAGACGGGGCCGGTAGGTGGTGGGAGGGGGCCGGGCCGGAGCCGGCGGGAGGGCCAGGCCCGGAGGCCCCCACCCTGGCGTGCCCGCCCAGGCCGCGGCTGAGGAGGAGGAGGAGGAGGATGATCTCCAGATACACTCGGAAGGCGGTGCCACAGAGCTTGGAGCTGTGAGTGGACTGCTCAGCCACCCCAGCCGGGGCGGGCCGCGGGCGCTCTGGGGACCTTCCTTTGCCAGTCCTTCGCTCCTTTCCTTTCCGGGGGCTGGGGAGAGATTTTTCTTAGGAATTCCCTCCTCTCAGCCCTGCTGGATGCTGTCCCTTCTTCCTCCATCTCCAGCTGAGGGCGTGTCGCCCTTGGTCTGTAATTCCTGAGCTTAAGCACTGTGTCTCCTGAATCATTTGTAGTTTCCGCAGTGCTTTGGCCATGGTCAGCTCGAGAAGTTATTAATAGCTGAGTGCTCCAGTAAAGTGCTCACTTGACACTGTGCAAAACTATTTACATGCATTTGCTTACTTAATCCTATCAACAAGGATTTAGGACTATTATGTGGCATATTTTACAGATAAAGATCCCAGATTTAAAGACTAAGCATGACAAAGATCACCCAGCTTGAAGGTGGTAGATCTGAGAGGTACAAACTTGATGTCGATCTGATTCTGAAGCCTGTGGTCATAACCATCACACATACTGCCTCACCACCTCTGCAATTAAGCACCAGAATCCATGAAGATCAGTTTTGTTTTTGAGACTTTAGAGAGCAAATATTTCTGACTTAAAAAAGATCCACCTCCTACCCTGACTGAAGTGTTGTATAATAATTTAGAAAGCAATAAGTATCATATATTTATTAATGCTTTACACTTCCAAAAGGGCTTTCACCTTTTCTTGAAACAGGGTCTCGCTATGTTTGTCCAGGCTGGAAGGCAATGGTGCAGTCCTTGCTCACTGCAGCCTCCACCTGTGGGTTCAGGTGATCCTCACACTGTAGCCTCCCAAGTAGCTGGGACTGCAGGTGCATGCCACCACAACTGGCTAATTAAAAAAAAAAAAAATTTTTTTTTTGGTAGAGACAGAGTATCACTATGCTGCCCAGGCTGGTCTCAAACTCCTGTACTTAAGCAATTCTCACACCTCAGCCTTCCAAAGTGCTGGTGTGAGCCACCATGCCCAGCTGACTTCACTTTTTTATCTTAACAACTCTGTAAAATGGGCATGATTATCTTCAGTCTTTCAGAAGATGAAATTATATCAGAAATGTTACACATTTTAAGATTCTATAGTCAAAAAAGTCAGGAGTTGAGCTTGGCCTTTAACCCCCAATTCCAATTTTTTTCCTGCATTGAGCTATGTAATTTTAGCAACCATAAATTTATTAATTAAATATTAACTATACATAATAATTGCAAGCATGATATTTTGAGTCATTCTTGGGTTTCCGGCTAGGCTATCTTCTAGTCATGTGACTTTCAGGCAAATTACTACATCACTGAGGCTTCATTTCTGTAATATAGGAATAAGACCTTATCTAAAAGCTTATTTAAAATTATAGTGGGGGCCGGGTGCTGTGGCCCATGCCTGTAATCCTAGCACTTTGGGAAGCCAAGGTGGGCGGATTGCCTGAGCTCAGGGGTTCAAGACCAGCCTGGTCAACAATGGTGAAACCCTGTCTCTACTAAAAATGCAAAAAACTTAGCTGGGCACGGTGGCATACACCTGTAATCTCAGCTACTTGGGAGGCCGAGGCACAAGAATTGCTTGAACCAGGGAGGCAGAGGTTGCAGTGAGCCAAGATCATGTCACTGCACTCCAGTCTAGGCAACAGAGCAAGACTCTGTCTCAAAAAATTTTGAAAAGGGGCCGGGCATGGTGGCTCATGCTTGTAATACCAGCACTTTGGGAGGCTGAGGCGGGCGGATCATGAGGTCAAGAGATTGAGACCATCCTGGCCAACATGGTGAAACCTTGTCTGTAGTAAAAAAAATACAAAAATCAGCTGGGCGTGACGGCACACACCTGTAGTCCCAGCTACTTGGGAGGCTGAGGTAGGAGAATTGCTTGAACCCAGGAGGAGGAGGTTGCAGTGAGCCAAGACTGTGCCACTGCACTCCAGCCTGGCAACTGGTGACAGAGCAAGACTCTGCTTCATAAATAAATAAATAAATAAATGATGATGTGGAGCTTGACACATAAACCTCAATAAATGGTATTTTCCTTGTCCCTTCTCACTTTTAGTTGGGATACAGTAGGCATACAAAGAAAGTAAGTCTAAAACTTCTCTTTGCCTTTTAGAAGCTTATTATTAAGGAATAGGAGCTCTACATGGTAGCAGTTTAGTTCCTAGTAAACTTTTTAGGAAGTAGGAAGAAGAAACAGTTATTTCTTAGATTTGGAATGTGTTGTTACTATTTAAAAAAAAAAATTGAGAAGAAACAGTCATTTCCCAATAAAGTGACTGAGGTTTAGTTAAAAATCTGCTTTTATAATTAATTCCAACCATTCTGAAAGTTAAAAAAAAAATCTTATATGAAAAAAATGATAGGCATTTATTGGGCCAGAAATAGTAACTAGTATAGTTATACCAGTTTTTTTTTTTTTCTTTAGAGACTGAATCTCTGTTGCACAGGTTGGAGCACAGTGGTACAATCTTGGCTCACTTGCAACCTCCACTTCCCAGGTTCAAGCAATTCTCCCACCTCAGCTTCCCAAGTAGGGGAACCACAGGCACACACCACCATGCCCAGCTAATTTTTGTATTTTTAGTAGAGATGGGGTTTCACCCCAGGCTGGTCTGAAACTACTGGACTCAAGCGATCTGCCTGCCTTGGCCTCCCAAAGTTCTGAGATTAGAGATGTGAGCCACCGCACCTGGCCTACTTGTTCTTGATTGTTGATTTGATACTCTCTGTAAGGCCCAAAAGATGCTTCTGTAGCTGGAGTCAGGATGAAGTGAATAATGAAGGTAAAGTGTATCTAAATGGGAGCAAATTCAAAGCAGTTTTTACTTTAGATGTTATAATAATGAAAACCTGCTTTGAAGTAATAACTTTAGTTTTCTACCTATTACAAATTATAATTGTTGAAAAGAGTTTGGGAAAGGAATGATTTTCAACATAGAGCTTAACATTTTTAAATGAAAAATTTCAAACGCAAACATATAGAGAATAGTATAATGAACTACCCATCACCCCACTTCAACAGTTATCAAAGTTATTTGCTTCATCTATCCTTATGCTTTCTTAACTTCTCTGTATCTCTCTGTGAAATAAGGAAAGCAAAACCGCAGATACTGTCATTTCATTCCGAGAGATGCATGACAATGATGGACATTTTTGTATGTAGTCATAGTGCTGTTATTAAATTTAATGATATTTCTTTGTTATCTAATTGTCAATTCATAGATTTCCCTGGCAGGCTTAAAAAATGTCTTAAGTCTCTATTTCACAGCTTGAATTTGTATTTCTGATCCTTACCACTTTCTTAAAAACAAGCTCTTTGTTGTAGGATTGCTGAATGAGAGACATACAGATAAGTCTGCATAAACTTATCTCTACAATTTGAGAAATAATTTGAAGTGCAAGCTCCACTGACTGGGCTCTTAGCTTTATCTTTATGTAGAACAATGGTACAATGCACTAAAATCTCAAACTCTTCATTTCCTTGAGAGGCCTTCCTCTGAGAGCCAGACTACTAAGATTTGAAACCTGACTTAATCACTTACTAACCATATGAACTCAAGCAGGTTATTTAATCCCTCTGTTCCTTAGTTTCCTTTGAAATAAGAATATTTGAGATTTATGATACACATTTCTTATTAAAGACCTGGAAGACATCTTATAAAGAAACCTGTGTAACTTTGTTTAACCTATCACAGTTCCTAAATTTATTTGACTACAGAATTTTATGAGAAGGAAAGTCTACTGTAGGTTACTAGGACTGGAACATATAATAATGGACCCTATAGCTTAATCCAGTGCACACATTGGAATCTCTAGAGCGACAATATTCAATAAAAATATGATATAAGCCACATATGTAATTTAAAATTTTCAGGTGGTCACATTAAAAAAGAAAGGTGAAATAGGCTGAGTGCAGTGTCTCATGCCTCGAATCCCAGAACTTTGGGAAGCTGAAGTGGGAGGATCATTTGAGGCCAGGAGTTAGAGACCAGCTTGAGCAACACAGCAAGATCCCAATCTCTACAAAAAACAATTAAATAATTAGCCAGGTGTGGTGGTGAGCACCTGTAGTCTCAGCTACTCAGGAGGCTGAGACAGAAGGATCTCTTGAGCCCAGGTCAAGGCTTCAGTGAGCTATGACCACATCACTATACTCCACCTTGGATGACACAGCAAGACCTCATCTCAAAAAAATTTTTCTAACCTTTTTATTTTGAAATAATTATAGACTCACAGGAAGTTGTAAAAATAGTACTAAGAGTCCCATGAACCCTTTACTCAGCTTCCCCCAATGATGACATCTTAGCTAACTGTGGTATAATTTCAAAGGCAGGGAACTGACATTGGTACAATACTGTTAACTAGACCCTACAGACTTAGCCAGTTTTTACATCCACTCCTGTGTGTGTGTATGTATGTACCTAGTTCTTTCTGTGCAATTTGGTCCCATTTATAGATTGCTGCAAATACAACTATAAATCAAGATAGAGAGCTGTTTCATCACCATCAAGGAACTTCATCATGTATCCCTATCTCTTTATAGTTATATCCACTTGTTTCCATCCCTGGCAACCATTAATCTGTTCTCTACCACTATAGTTTTATCCAGTATACCATTATATAAATGGCCCTTAAACAATGCAGGGGTTAGGGGCATCAACCCTCTGTACAGTAAAACATCCACGTTTAATTTCTGACTCCCCCAGAACTTTACTAATAGCCTACTGTTGACTGGAAGCATTACCAATAACATAAATAGTCAACACAAAAATAGACTAGTAGCTACACATATTATATGCATTCATGAAATACCTTTTTCTTAAATTTTTTTAGATATTTCTAGGCTACATGGTTCATCTGTTGAGTTTCTTCAAATTGTTGCAAATCTCCAAAAAATGTTCCAATATATTTATTGAAAAACAGCTGTATATAAATGGACTCACAATTTAAGCCTGTGGTTGTTCAAGGTCAACTGTAGTATTTAATGTTTTTCTATTGGCTTTGGCTTTTTACACTAAAAAGCGTGGCACTCTTTAGATCCATCTAAGTTGCTGCATGTATCAATAGTTTATTCCTTTTTATTGCTGAATAATATTCCATTAGGTGGATATATAAATGTTACAGGATATTTAAGTTGTTTTCAGTTATTTTTTCAATTGTAAATAAAGCTGCTGTGAACATTTCTATGCAGATTTTTATGTGAATGTAAGTTTTCATTTCTCTAGGCATAATGCCCAAGAGTGCAACTGCTAGGGCTCTGGGTAAATGCGTATGTTTAGTTTTATTAGAAACTGTCAAACTATTTCAGAATGGCTGTACCGTTTGACATTCCTGCCAGCAATAATATATGAGATATCTGGTTTCTCCACATCCATGCCTGTATTTTGTATTATCATTATTTTTAATTTTAGCTGTTCTAATTGGTGTGTGGTGATATCTACAGTATTTTCAATTTGTAGTGAAACTAATTTTAAGAATATATTTGCCGGGCGCGGTGGCTCACGCCTATAATCCCAGCACTTTGGGAGGCCGAGGCGGGTGGATCACGAGGTCAAGAGATCGAGACCATCCTGGTCAACATGGTGAAACCCCGTCTCTACTAAAAATACAAAAATTAGCTGGGCATGGTGGCACGTGCCTGTAGTCCCAGCTACTAGGGAGGCTGAGGCAGGAGAATTGCTTGAACCCAGGGGGCGGAGGTTGCGGTGAGCCGAGACCGCGCCATTGCACTCCAGCCTGGGTAACAAGAGCGAAACTCCGTCTCAAAAAAAAAAAAAAAAAAAAAAAAAAAGAATATATTTAACCCAATATATCCAAAATATTATCATTTTAATATGTAATCAAGATAATATAATGAGGTATTGCACATTCTTGAAATCCAATGTGTTTTACACTTAAAACACAATTCTGACTAGACACATTTTAAACGGGGTGGCTACCATGTCAAAAATCGCAGTTCCAGAGCAGAGGAAGTAGGTGACTAACTTCTAGATTAAATTATTGAATTGTATGTATTTTTATACGGGAAATATAACTTTGTTTTGTCTTTCATAGGAAAGGAATAACAAAACATGCTCTTAACCATCATCCCCCTCCAGAGAAGCTGGAGGAAATTTCCCCCACCAGTGACAGCCATGAGAAAGACACAAGTTCCCAAAGGTAATAACACAAAGCATACTTGTTTATTTATTGCACTTGCTTATGGCAAAGGTTTTGTTTTTTGGCTTAGGGTTGGTATCAAGCCTTGTGCTAATGAAAACAAAATAAGACTTTTTGCCATGATTTCAGTACCAGTTAGTTTTCATTCTGAAACAGCTTATGACAGCATCATAGGTATTTTCATAACCTTTGAGAAGTAGTATTATAAAATAGTTAAGAACATGGCTAATATGCTATGGGATTAGAGTGAAAACAAACAAACAAACAAACAAAAAACAGAACATGGAGTTCAGTACTTATAATCCCAGCACTATGGGAGGCCAAGAGGTGGGAGGATCATTTGAGCCCAGAAGTTTAAGACGAGCATGGGCAACATGGCAAACTTCATTGCTACCAAAACAAAAACAAAAAAAAAAACCCAAAAACCCACAGCCAAACATGGTACCATGATGTGCACCGCACCTGTGGTCTCAGCTACTAGGGAAGTGATACGGGAGGATTGCTTGAGCCCAGAAGGTCAAGGCTGCAGTAAGCTGTTTTTGCACCTCTATACTCCAGCCTGGGTGAAAGAGCAAGACCTTGTCTCAAGAAAAAACATGAATAAATAAATATCAGAAAGAGCAAGATTATAAAAAACAAACAATAAAATAACATAAATAAAAAAGAACATGGACTCAGGAGGAGTCTGACATCTGATTTGTAATCCTGGTCCTGTAACTTATGAGCTGGGTAACATTGGGCAAATTACTTACCTGATAATAGTATATCTTATAGCAGCAGTCCCCAACCTTTTTGCCACCAGGGACCAGTTTTTTGGAAGGTAATTTTTCCATGGACTGTGTGGTAGGGGTAGGAGATGGTTTCAGGATGATGCATTACATTTATTATACATTTTATTTCTATTATTTTTAACATTATACTATATAATGAGATGATTATACAACTTACCATAATGTAGGATCAGTGGGAGCCTTGAGCTTGTTTCCTGCAACCAGCCAGTTCCATCCAGGGATGATGGAAGACAGTGACAGATGATCAGGCATTAGATTCCCATAAGGAATGTGCAACCTAGATCCTTTGCATTCGCAGTTCGTGCTCCTTTGAGAATTTAATGCACCACTGATCTGACAGAAGGCAGATCTCAGGTGGTAACGTGAGCCCTGGGGAGCTGCTGTAAATACAGATGAAGCTTCACGCACTCACCAGCCACTCACCTCCTAACGGCCACAGTTCCTAACAGGCCACAGACCAACATGTGGCCCCAGGGTTGGGGACCCCTGTCTTATAGGATGTTGCAAATATTAATGAGATAATGTATATAAAACTTGGCACAATGCTTGCTCTATTTAAAAAATGATGCATAAATATTAGCGGTAGTTATTTTATGTAATACAACAGGGAAGACAGTTCTTCAGTCTCTTAGAACTTCAGTTCGTGTCTGAGATGCAATATGTGATTTTAAAAAATTATATAATCATAGGCTGGGTATGGTAGCTCACACCTGTAGTCCCAGCACTTTGGGAGCCCGAGGCAGGTGGATTGCTTGAGCTCAAGAGTTCAAGACCAGCCTGGGCAACATGGCAAAACTCCATCTCTACCAAAAATACAAAAAGAAAGCTGGGCACATTGGCTTATGCCTGTAGTCCCAGCACTTTGAGAGGCTGAGGTGGGCAGATCACTTGAAGTCAGGAGTTCAATACCAGCCTGGCCAACATGGCAAAACCCCATCTCTACTAAAAATACAAAAAGTAGCCAGGTGTAGTGGTGCACACCTGTAGTCTCAGCTACCTGGGAGGCTGAGGCAGGAGAATCACTGGAGGTTGCAGTGAGCCAAGATCACACCACTGCACTCCAGCATGGGGAACAGAGTGAGACTCCATTTCAAAAAACAAAAACAAAAGTACAAACAAAATTAGCTGGGCATGGTGGCATGCATCTGTAGTCCTAGCTACATGGGAAGCTGACGTGGGAGGATCACTTGAACCCAGGAAGCGGAGGCTGCCCTGAGCTGAGATCACACCACTGCATTCCAGCCTGGGTGCCAGAGAGAAACCCCATCTCAAAAAAAATAAGTGCTGACCAGGCCTCACACCTATAATCTCAGCACTTTGGGAGTCCAAGGTGGGCGGATCACAAGATCAGGAGATTGAGACCATCCTGGCCAACATGGTGAAACCCCATCTCTACTAAAAATATAAAATTAGCTGGGCATGGTGTCATGTGCCTGTAGTCCCAGCTACTTAGGAAGCTGAGGCAGGAGAATTGCCAGAACCCGGGAGTCGTAGTTTGCAGTGAGCCGAGATTGTGCCACTGCACTCCAGCCTGGTGACAGAGCGAGACTCCATCTCAAAATAGATAGACAGACAGATAGACAGATAGAGATAGATAGATAGATAGATAGATAGATAGATAGATAGATAGATAGATAGACAGATAGATAGTGCTATTAGATAGATAGTTAAATAAATAGTGCTATATGAGTTCAGATACTACTGTTAACATTTCTGAAATGTCTTCAGTTGTCAAGAGTATGTTATACGCTGGGGACGGTGGCTCACACCTGTAAATCCTAGCACTTTGGAAGGCTGAGGTGGGTGGTTGGATTATCTGAGCTCAGGAGTTGAAGACCAGCCCTTGCAACAGGTTAAAAACCCCTTCTCTACTAAAACACAAAAATTAGTTCCTGTGAGAGCTAATTAGGTCCTGTGAGAGCTATTACCTGATAATAGTATATCTTATAGCAGCAGTCCCCAATCTTTTTGTCACCAGGGACCAGTTTTTTAGAAAATAATTTTTCCATGGACTGTGTGGTAGAGGTAAGGCATGGTTTCACCAATACAGGCATGGTGGTGCACACTTGTAGTCCCAGCTAGTTTGGAGACTGAGGCAGGAGAATTACTTGAATCTAGGAGGCAGAGGTTGCAGTGAGTCAAGATTGTACCACTGTACTCCAGCCTGGGCAACAGCATGAGATTCTGTCTCCCAAAAAAAAGAGTATGTTATAGGTGGGATGTTGAAGTAACTCATGGTAAACTATGACTAGAATTATTTGGAATGACTGCTATTAATTCTATAGGAATTAGGACTCTTCCATGATGCTCAGATTTCAAATTCTTCATTTATTTTTACCTATGTTAATATATTTGTACCCGTTTATCATCTGATAAGTTGCTGAATAGTTAATGATACAGAAACTTGAGGACATATGAAAAACTTTCTTTTTCCTCTCCTCCTCCTAAATTGTACCTTTAGTGAGTCTGACATCACAAGAGAATCACCTTTTACATCATCCGACACTGGGAATTCACGGTCTACTTTTCCAAGTTATGCAGGCGCAGGGATATCTACTGAAGGCAGCTCGGACTTCTCCTGGGGATATGGTGTGAGTTGTATGTTACCAGTCTGATGGAGTGCTTGGGATACGATTCTGGGAGATAGGATTTGTCAGTATATTTCATTCCTTCACTCTCCTGCATTGTTTCTTTACATTTATTATACTTCATAATAGCTGTAAAGAAGCATCAGTCCTCATCTTCTTTCAGTATTTGCTTTGTTTTATTGATATAGTAGTTGAACCTTAGACATGCTTAGTATTCAGCTTAAACAGTTGCAGGTTAGTATGGATTTGGGCTCTGAGTCTATTCCTTTTGCCATGCCCAGTCCACTAATATATGTCTTCACCATTAATGTTACCTTGTTGTTTAAAATGTTTTTGGAAGTTTATTGTTAAGCCTATGCTGGGAAAGTTTATGATATATTGGCAAATGAAAACAATCACGTTAAAAATTGTACATGTAGTGTCACTCTAATTTTGTTATATATATATTCTTGCCTATATTAGAGGAAAGGACCAAGAATGTTTACTCAAAATATTGTTCAGTGGTTATTAATTAGGTGATGAGATAATGAGTGATTTTTACTTACTTATGTTTGGCTGTTTCCCATTATAAAATATTATTTTTAAAAGACCAACAACCCTAAAAAATTTTAAAAGACAATTGTTATGCATAATTTTATCACCCTGATGCAACAGACATTTTTATTTCTATATCTTTTTTCAATCTGTATTTAATTTGGCTTCGTTATAATCATGATATATATGTAATATGCTGTATTTTTTCACCTAATATCATTTTATAAACACTTTTCCACAATACCAACTTTATATAATATTGTTAGGACCCTCCCTTTTCCCTTCTCCCCATTCCCTCTTCCCCTCCCTCCCTCCCCTTTTCTTTTCTTTCCTTTCTTGCTCTGTCACCCAGGCTGGAGTACAGTGGCACAATCACAGCTTACTGCAGCCTCAAACTCTGGGGCTCAAGCCATCCTCTTGCCTCAGCCTCCTGAGTAGCTGGGACCACAGGTTCATGCCACCACACGCTGCTATTTTTTTTTTTTTTTTTTTTTTTTGCTTTTATTTCCATCAGATCCCATAAGATATCATTATTATTTTTTTTAAGAGGTGGGATCTGGAACTACTGACCTCAAGCAGTTCTCCCACCTCATCCTCGAAATGTGCTGAGGTTACAGGCATGGACCACGGCACCCAGCCAGAAACCTGCTTTTTATTTAAAAAACAAAAACAAAAACAAAAAGCCTGCTAATTGTTAAAATCTATTTATATTAGCCTGAGTTATTTTCTAATCATTTTGAATGTATATATACATTTCCAGATGTAGTTGTATGATACATGTACATAGTATTTTGTGGCCAATTTTTTTTATTTACCATCATTTCATATAGACATTTACTACCTTCATACTGGTCAATCTGAATGTTATATATTTTCTTGTTTTAATATATCACAATTGGAGCTTTTCTCCCCCCACTTTTTTTTTTTTTTTTGAGACTTTGAGACGGAGTCTTGCTCTGTCACCCAGGCTGGGGTGCAGTGTTGTGATCTTGACTTACCGCAAGCCCCGCCTCCTAGGTTCAAGCAATTCTCCCGCCTCGGCCTCCTGAGTAGGTGGGATTATAGGCGCCCACCACCACGCCTGGCTAATTTTTGTATTTTTAGTAGAGACAGGGTTTTACCATGTTGGTCAGGCTGGTCTCCAACTCTGACCCTGTAATCCGCCTGCCTCGGTCTCGCAAAGTGCTGTCTCCCAAAGAGCCACCATGCCTGGCCTGGAGCTTTCCCTTATTATCTAATACTTGGGTTGTCACATTTTTTTCCCTTCATTCAACAAATATTTATTGAGTATGGTTGTTTTGCCCGTACTTGGCCTTGGGAATATGGGGTGAGTGAGACTTACATGATTCAATAGTCTAATGAGGGAGATTGACAAAAGTAATAAAATACAAAAGGTGATAAGTGCTTTAAGATGACGGGGTGCTGAAATAGAACATTATAAGGAGGATTCACTTTAGATAGGGATCTCAGGTAAGGTAGATCTGAGACTTGAAGATGGAAGAGCTAGCCATGTGAAGCATCAGGAAAAGTTTCCAGACAGGTAATCAGCAGCATATGCAAAAGCCCAAGGAGAAGAGTTTCCTGTTTCCAAGGGAAAGTGTTCAATGTATTCTTGCAACTGATAAAAGGTCAGGGTGGTTGGATGATGGAAAACCAGGGGGGAGAAAGGCACAAATGAGTTTAGAGACGTAGGTGGAACTAGATCATGTAGGGCTCTGTGGGCCATGATAAAGAATTTAAATTGTATTCTAAGGGAATTAATTAATAATTAGATACCTCATCAGGAAGATTTAGTATACTGACTATATATTTCCATTAGCTCTCTCTATATTATGATTAGTATCTCTTTGTTACTTAAAAATGTCATACATAGGTTTCCCATTTCCTTGCTTTCCTTTTGGCATAAAAACCAGTCTAACGTTTTAAAAATATATTCATGTATAACCATCTTGCTTTTGACCTTCATTTCTTCACTAGTCAGGATTTTATCTTTAGAAAAATGAAATGTTATGATATTCTTTTTCATGGCTTTAAAAAAAAATCCATCCCTTGAAGCATTTATCCTTTGAATTACAAACAATCCAATTACACTCTTTCAGTTATTTTAAAATGTACAATTAAGTTATTATTGACTATAGTAGTCACCCTTTGTGCTATTAAATAGTAGGTCTTATTCATTCTTTCTATTTTTTTTGTACCCAGTAACCACCCCATCTGCCCAATCCTCACCCCCCACTACCCTTCCCAGCCTCTGGTAATCATAACTTTTATTCATTTTTACCCTGATCTTTATTATTTCTTTTCTTCGATTAATTTTGGGTTTGGTTTTCTCTTGCTTTTCTAGTTCTTTAAGATGTATTGTTAGATTGTTTATTTGAAGTTTTTCCTCTTTTTTGATGTAGGCACTTACAGCTATAAACTTCCCCCTAGTATTGCTTTTGCTGTTTTCCACAGGTTTGGGTATGTTGTGTTTCCGTTATCATTTGTTTCAAGAAATTTTTCAGTCTCCTTAATTTCTTCATTGACCCACTGGTCATTCAGGAGGATATTGTTTAATTTCCTTGTGTTCATATAGCTTTCAAAATTCCTTCTTATTAATTTCTAGTTTTGTTCTACTGTGGTCAGAGAAGATCCTTGATATTATTTTGGTTTTTTTGGTCTTAAGACTTGTGTTGTGACCTAACATACGGTCCATCCTTGAGAATGATCCATGTGCTGAGGAAAAGAATGTGTATTCTGCAGCTGTTGGATGAAATGTTCTGTGAAAGTGTTAGATCCATTTGGTCTATAGTGCAGATTAAGTCTAATGTTTCTTTCTTGATTTTGTCTGGAAAATCTGTCCAATGCTGAAAGTGGGGTGTTGAAGTCCCCCCAACTCTTACTGTATTGGGACCTATACCTCTCTTTAGCTCTCATATTTTCTCTATATAGATGGGTGCTGGAGTGTTGGTTGAATATATATTTTAAATTGTTATATCTTCTTGCTGAATCGACCTCCCTTTATCGTTATATAGTGATTTTATTTGTCTCTTCTTATAGTTTCTGTTTTGAAATCTATTTTGTCTGATATAAGTATAGCTACCTGTGCTCTTTTTTGGTTTCTGTGGGCCTGGAATATCCTTTTCCATCCCTTTATTTTCATTTTATGTGTGTCTTTATAGGTTAAGTGTGTTTCTTATAGGCAACAGACCAATGGGTCTTGTTTTTTCATTAATTTATCCAGTCTATATCTTTTATTTTATTTTTTTTTTTTTGAGACTGAGTTTAGCTCTTGTAGCCCAGGCTGGAGTACAATGGCACGATGTCAGCTTACGGGATTACAGGAGTGCACCACCATGCCTGGCTAATTTTTGTATTTTTAGTAGAGACAGGGTTTTGCTTTGTTGGCCAGGCTGGTCCTGAACTCCTGACCTCAAATGATCCACCTGCCTTGACCTCCCAAAGTGTTAGGATTACAGGCATGAGCACTGCACCCCACCTTCCTCCATAACTTTCTAGGTTCTTTCTGTCCCTTTCTGTCTGAATGGTGGTCCTCAGAATCCACCCACCATAATGCAAGGAAGTTCAGACTACATGAAAAGGCTCATGTACAAAGGAATTAAAGCCCCAGTTGAAAGCCAGCGTCAGCTGCCAGACATGTAAGTGAATGAGCATTAAGATGTTTTCAGCTCCCAGCCTTTGAGTCTTCTGACTAAGGCCTCAGATGTTATGGAGCAGAGATAAGCCATTCCTGCTGTGATCTATATAAATTCCTGACCCATATAAACCCAGAGAGATAATACATGATTATTGTTGTTTTAAGTAATTTGTTACACTGCCAGAGTAACTGAAGCACTCCTCTCATGCTGCTCACGGTCATAAAAACTGCTTAGGCACCCTCACGCCTTTTGGGCTCCTATCACATACTAGGCCTTCCTCCTCCCTGTACAGATACCCTCCTGTTTTCTCTGGCTCCCTGCCTGGGGACAATTTTCTTACTATGAACTAGAGTCCCAGCAAAGCAATGGTGGTCCGACTGTGCTAAGGAGCAGAGACCAGAGTTCAGGGCAGGGAAGGAGAAGAGAACCAGAAATTAATTAATGGGTAAATATAAAAGTCTATATTTTTGTCTGTTTTTCTTTCTTTTTTCTTTTTTTCTTTTTTTTTTTTTTTGAGACAGAGTCTCACTCTGTTGCCAGGCTGGAATGCAGTGGCACAACCTCAGCTTAGTGCAACCTCTGCGTCCCGGGTTCAAGTGAATTGTCCTGCCCCAGTCTCCCAAGTAGATGAGATTACAGGCACGTACCACCAAGCCCAGCTAATTTTTGTATTTTTAGTAGAGAGAGGATTTCACCATGTTGGCCAGGATGATCTCGATCTCCTGACCTTGTGATCTGCCCACCTCGGCCTCCCAAAGTGCTAGGATTACAGGCTTAAGCCACCATGCCCAGCCTTGTCTGTTCTTTAAAGGACAGCTGACTGATTAAAGCAAAATATGTGCTTGTATTTAATATATGATATATAAAGTGTGTGTCTGAAATGTGTCTAAAATGTATAAAGAGGGAGTTTATACTTGTAGAAGTAAATATAGCTCAAATAATGGGTGACTGTAAGTGGAATTATACATATTTTTTTGAGACAGAGTCTTGCTCTGTTGCCAAGCTGAAGTGCAGTGGTGCGATCTCGGCTCACTGCAACCTCCACCTCCCAGCTTCAATCGATTCTCCTGCCTCAGCCTCCCGAGTAGCTGGGATTACAGGTCCCTGCCACCACATCTGGCTAATTTTTTACATTTTTAGTAGAGATGGGGTTTCACCATGATAGCCAGGCTGGTCTTGAACTCCTGACCTCAGGTAATCCACCCACCTCAGCCTCCCAAAGTTCTGGGATTACAGATGATCCACTGCGCCTGGCCTGACTATTCTTAAAGGATGGATTACAGAGGGCAGAGACATAACATAAGTTGTCAGTTGTCAAGTGAAGGATGCAGAATACATAGTAATATACATAGGATTGTCTGTCTACCTTTTCTTTTTCTTTTTTTTTTTTTTTTTTTGAGACGAAGTTTCACTCTTGCTGCCCAGGCTGGAGTGCAATGGCGCAATCTTGGCTCACTGCAACCACCACCTCCCAGTTAAAGTGATTCTCCTGCCTCAGTCCCCAGAGTAGCTGGGATTACAGACATGTACCACCACACTCGGCTAATTTTGTATTTTTAGTAGAGACGGGGATTATCCATGTTGGTCAGGTTGGTCTCGAACTCCTGACCTCAGGTGATCTGCCTGCCTCGGCCTCCCAAAGTGCTGGGATTACAGGCGTGAGCCACCACGCCCGACCCTGTCTACCTTTTCTTAGAAAATAGTGGAACCAAGCAACTGTACTAAAATTAGCAATCATTATTTTTGAACGCTGGAATTATAGGTAATTTTAATTTTCCTAATATTTATTTTTCAAAGTGTTTACAATTAATACTACATATAATAAGAATATGTTACTTTTTAAAATACAGACTTATTTTTCAAAGTGTTTACAATTAATACTATATATAATAAGAATATGTTACTTTTTAAAATACAGACTTTTTTTTTTTTTTTTGAGACAGTCTAGCTCAGTCACCCAGGCTAGAGTGCAACGGCACAATCTTGGCTTGCTAAAACTTCTGCCTCCCAAGCCAAGCAATTCTTGTGTCTCAGCCTCCCAGGTAGCTGGGATTATAGATATGCACCATAATGCCAGGCTAATTGTGTTTTTAGTAGAGCTGGGGTTTCACTATTTTGGTCAGGCTGGTCTTGAACTGCTGGCCTCAAGTGATCCACCCACCTCTGTCTGCCAAAGTGTGGGGATTACAAATGTGAGCTACCATGCCTGGACTTTTTTTTTTTTTTTTTTTTTTTTTTTTAAGGCTAGTCAAGTGAGGCATTGGGAGTGGAGAAGAAACAAAAAAATCCATAAGTGGTTGTGATCAATTAGTTATAAACACCACTGTACTTGGACCAGCCTAAAAAAAAGAGACATTTATCCAAATTTTCTTTAAATATGAATGGAGGAGATATCTGAAAATTCTAAGATCTGAAAACTCACTAATTTAATTTTTCTTTCATGGAAACACAACAGTATTTCAAGTAGACTAAATATTTAAACCAAACAAGTCTTATTACTTTCAATCTTTATAATTTTTAACAGAGAGTGAAGCTCACCTAAATATTTTGGGGGAATATTTCCTTCTAGGAACTTGATCAAAATGCCACTGAAAAAGTCCAGGCAATGTTCACAGCCATTGATGAACTCTTGTATGAGCAGAAGTTGCGTGTGCATACCAAGAGTCTACAAGAAGAGTGCCAACAGTGGACGGCCAGCTTTCCTCACCTCAGGTACTGACGCTCTCCAGTTGACTTGTATTCATGGCTAATACTAAAATTTAAAAAGTGGATTTTAAAAAACAAGCTTGTATTCTGGAATCTTTATGAGCATGACTTTAATGAATGTAAACAAGGCCATGTTGTATAAAGCCTCAGCTAAGAGAAAACTTAAGTTGGTAGAAGTTTCTTAGAGTTTCCATACCTAACAAAATGTCCTCCTGGCCGGGCACAGTAGCTCACGCCTATAATCCCAGCACTTTAGGAGGCTGAGGCAGGTGGATCACCTGAGGTCAGGAGTTCGACCAGCCTGACCAATATGGAGAAGCCCCATCTCTACTAAAAATACAAAATTAGCTGGGTGTGGTGGCACGTGCTTGTAATCACAGCTACTCAGGAGGCTGAGGCAGGAAATCGCTTGAACCCAGAAAGCAGAAGTTGCAGTGGGCTGAGATCAGGCCATTGCACTCCAGCCTGGGCAACCAAAGCGAAACTCCACCTCAAAAAAAAAAAAAAAGTGTCATCCTAATCAAGTAAAACTATTTCTACGACAGCAGCTGAGGTCTGAGTATCTGGATACCAAAAAGCACTTCTTTTGAACAAGATATTCAAAAATGTACACTGTTGTATACAATTAAATTTTCATGTTCATCTAGTTGAAGCAAAGAAAAAGAGCCGGGCGCAGTGGCTCAAGCCTGTAATCCCAGCACTTTGGGAGGCCGAGGCGGGTGGATCATGAGGTCAAGAGATCGAGACCATCCTGGTCAACATGGTGAAACCCCATCTCTACTAAAAATACAAAAAATTAGCTGGGCATGGTGGTGCATGCCTGTAATCCCAGCTACTCAGGAGGCTGAGGCAGGAGAATTGCCTGAGCCCAGGAGACGGAGGTTGCGGTGAGCCGAGATCACGCCATTGCACTCCAGCCTGGGTAACAAGAGCGAAACTCCGTCTCAAAAAAAAAAAAAGAAAAAGAAAAAAAAATTCTCATGTACACTTGAAACCAGATATAGTCTGTTCAAGAGCTTCCTTCAGAAACTGAAGTACCACTTATTGCACATACCCAAAATTTATAAAGCCTCATGTTCTTAAGAATGTAAATCATAGCTTTCACTAATTTGGTAGGGCCTTCATCCCATTTTGGTTGATTGAATGAGGAATAGTATAGCGCACGAAGGGCAGATTACAGATGTTTGCTTAGATTTCTTGGATTTTTTTTTTAAATCCTAGGCTATAGATTTATCTTTTCTATCTCCATTCTATGGAAGAGAGATATACCTGTATTAAGGTTCTGGACTCACATTTTCTCATTCTTAATCAGTATCAGACTATATACCAGACTTTTATATAGAACCATCAAATGTGTTCAAAATATATCTAAATTTTGTATGTATGCCAGTGAAGGTGCTTAATTGTGTCTATGTTTCTTCATTTTGAAGGATTCTAGGTAGGCAGATCATCACTCCAAGTGAAGGTTATAGACTATATCCTAGATCCCCTTCTGCTATTTCAGCTTCATATGAAACAACCTTGTCTCAAGAAAGAGATTCTACTATGTGAGTATCCATTATGTAAGTATTTCAGTGTGCCCTAATATGCAAGTATTATATCCTAACAGTTGTACTAAGGGATTAAAATACTTATTCCTACTTACTGGTATTTAGTAAAGCATAGCAAATTCTGTAAGATTGTCCATAGTCTTTGTGTATATTAAAATTTTGCTATGTAATTTTTTGTTCAAAAAGTTAGACCTTTCCTGGAGTGTATTAGTCTGTTTTCTGTTGCTTATGCAGAATACCTTAAACTGGGCAATTTATAAGGAAAAGAAAGTTATTTCTTACAGTTCTGGAGGCTAAAAAGTCCAAGGTCAAGGGGCAGCATCTGGGAGGACCTTCTTGCTGGTGGGGACTCTCTGCAGGGTCCCAAGGCAGTGCAGGGATTCACATGACAAGGGTGCTGTGCATGTTAATGTGGCAACTCAGGTTTCTCTTTCTCTTATTATAAAGCTACCAGTTTCCCTTCCCTGATAACTGATTAATCCATTCACAAGGGCAGAATCCCCACGATCCAATTACCCCTTAAAGACTCCACCTCTCAACGCTGCCAGATTAGGGACTGAACTGCAACATTAATTTTGGAGGGGACAAATATTCAAACCATATAATAGTGCTTAAGGACATTCTTGTTATTCAGGTCTATGTATCTAAATATATTTACATATATATATAAATATGGACACTTCCCTCTTGGCATAATTGTGTAAATAGAATGTTTTTTAAATGTAGAAGTCTAAGAAAAAGACTTTAAAACTCTTTTTTAAAAAAAGTTGAAAAAGTGATTTTTAAATTATTACAATTATTAATTATAATTTAATCTCTTTTGAGAAGTTAAACTTCAAAGTTATTTTTAAGTGGTTAAATCTTTTGAACACCTCAGACTTTTAAAACAGCAGTAAAATAAACTCAAATATGATTACTCTGAAACCCATGCTTATGCTTAAATCTACTGTAAAATACAATATCATCATTTTAATTCACTTAAAAAAATTATTCCTATACTTGTTCCCATGGCTCTAGTTTTACTTATTTGATACCTTCCAAGAGTGGTAGGAATACTTACTTTGGTGCCTTCTTGGGCCTGTGGTAATCTCACCAGACCACAAAGTAAAACATTACTGTTAGGGTTATGGGATCTGGGTTATCACTGATTTTTGGTCAGATAATGATTTGTTTGCTGTTCCTAAAGTGATTTAAACTCAAGCTGCTGGTCATTAGGCATTCTTTTTAAATTTAAATTTCTTGTATTATATGGATAAGTTAAGTTTACTCCATTTATATAATATAAAAAATTTTACAGCCTAATGTCTTCTACAGAAATGATGTATTCTTTCTCTCTGATCAAAATTACATAACTTATATCCTGCTATTAGGATAAATTGACCTGATCTGTTAGTGTAAACTTTATATGTGCCTTATTTTATAACTATCAAGGGTAGATCCATTTAGAAATTTGATTTTCAAGGAAATAAGAAATCAAGTCTGAGCAATTCGTTCATCCTTTTTAAGACATCTGGCTAAATGACCATTCTGCAACATTCTGCTAACACCCTTTCTTTCCTTTCTAGTTGCTACCACTACTGTTGATTAGCTTCCCATTTTTGCTGCTACTTTTTCTGGTCTATTTGACTTATAGTTCTCAATAATTTACCTACACAAGTAAAACAAATACTCATTTATACTTTAATCACAGACATATACTTAGAAGAAACAAATTATCCAGGTATATTAGCATACCACTACTTATTGGAAGCCATAAAAATTAAACATAAATAAAATTAAATAAAATAAATAAAAATAAATAAAATTAAAAAAAGAAAAAAAATTAAACATAATCCATGATATTTACTTCTTTCATGTAACAACTACTTTGTTCATACTTTATATTTTCACTCTGGAGTACCATTATGAACTCATAGCATTTCAAAATATTTACATATATACTTAGCTATAATTATTATTGATGCTCTAATTGTTACAACTTAGTCACTTCAAGCTAGTATCTTTGTTTTTGTTTTGACTGCATCTTTGCTTTCTGGTACAGTAGGATATGCCAGGCCATAACTTTTTCTTCCTTTAACCTATAGAATCAGTTGAACTTTAAGGAGACATTCCTTTGAGAGGCTAACACAGTAGTATTAAAGAACCAAGTTGGGTAGTGAGGGTATGTAAGTTGTGCTACTGCTATTTTGCCACTTTTTTTTTTTTTTAAAGACGTGGATTCTTGCTCTGTCACCCAGGCTAGAGTGCAGTGGCATGATCATAGCTCACAACAGCCTTGAGCTCCTGGCCTCAAGCAAGTCTCCCACCTCAGCCTTCTGAGTAACTAGGACATTTTGCCACTTTTTGTTGTGAGAGGTTGGAGAAAATGTGTCATTAATTTATTTTGATTTTTCAGTGTAACAAATCAGGTTGTCATAAAATACGAGGTTTATCAACCACTAAGACTTTCTATAAAAATAACATTTCAAATTATATCCATTCTTGCCCTCTCTAATATATTCTCCACATTAAATCAGATTTTTTTTAAAAATCCAGATTGATCCTTTCTGTCTCCCACTTAAAAACTTTCAGTAGCTTTCCACTGAATTTAAGATAAAAATCTAAAATTATATCATCAGCTGGCCCCTGCCTACTTCTCGAAGACATCTGTCAGTCTGTCTTATTCATTAATCCTTTCAACACTGTCTTTCTTTCAGACCTCAGATGCACTAAGCTAGGTATTTGGTTCAGGTCTCCAGGAGTTCTTGGGCCAGAAGTAAGTGGTAGAATAAACAACATAGTAATACAGCATCTTCCTCTTTGTATCTCTGACACCTAGGACAGTGCCTGTAATGTGGTTAGCAGTCAACTTGCTGCTTCCTTTTTGTTTTCTTTTTGAGACAGGTTATCTCTCTGTTGTCCAGGCTGGAGTGCAGTGGTGCAATCACAGGTCACTGGGTTCAAGTGATCCTCCTGCCTCAGCCTCCTGAGTAGCTGGGACCACAGGCCTACACCACCACACCTGGCTAATTTTTGTATTTTCAGTAGAGATAGGGTTTCACCATGTGGCCCAGGATGGTCTTGAACTCCTGGGCTCAAGTGATTTGCCCACCTTGGCCTCCCAAAGTGCTGGGATTACAGGCATGGCCTACCATGCCTGGCAACTCTTTTTTCTTAACTAAATAAAAGCAGATCATATTTATGTTTTCAAAAACTACACAAAAATGAATTCATGTATACATTGAAATTATGGTTGCAAAACAGAGTTATTAGTGTCTAGGTCAAAATGAAATTCCTCAGTACCATAAGACAGGGTGAGAAAAAACAAACACACCAAAAGAAGAAATTCCAGCCGGGCGCGGTGGCTCACGTCTGTAATCCTAGCACTCTGGGAGGCCATGGAGAGCGGATCACTTGAGGTCAAGTATTCAAGACCAGCCTGGCCAACATAGGGAAATCCTGTCTCTATTCAAAATACAAAAAATTAGCCAAGCCTGATGGCGCAGGCCTGTAGATCCCAGCTGCTCAGGAGGCAGAAGCAGAAGAATCACTTGAACCCTGGAGGCAGAGGTTACAATAAGCTGAGATCACTCCACTCCACTCCAGCCCAGGGGGCAGAGAGAGACTTTGTCTCAAAAAAAAAAAAAAGGCCAGGTGTGGTGGCTCACAGCTGTAATCCCAGCACTTTGGGAGGCCAAGGCAGGTTGATCACGAGGTCAGAAGTTTGAGACCAGCTTGGCCAATATGGTGAAACTCTCATCTCTACTAAAAATACAAAAAAATTCTCTTAGCGGTGGATCACTCGGCTTGTGCAAAAAAAGAAAAAAAATATATTAGTCAGGCGTGGTGGCGCATGCCTGTAGTCTCAGCTACTCAGAAGGCTGAGGCAGAAGAATCGCCTGAACCCAGGAAGCGGAGGTTGCAGTGAGCCAAGATCGCGCCACTGCACTCAAGCCTGGGCAACAGAGCAAGACTCCGTCTTAAAAAAAAAAAAAGAAATTCTAAGAACTTAACAAAAGATGATGGCAGCATACAGGGGAAACACAGGCCAAAAAGGATCCTGAAAAGATGAGTTTGAAGACATTTCCACCTGAGAAAAACTATGCAGTCTGCTACTTCAAGTTAGCTAACGGGCTTATCTACACTTAGATATATGTATCAACGGCCAGCATGGTGGCTCACGCCTGTAATCCCAGCATGTTGGGAGGCTGAGGCGGGTGGATCACTTGAGGTCAGGAGTTTGAAACCAGCCTGTCCAACATGGCGAAACCCTGTCTCTATAAAAATACAAAATTAGGCCGGGCGCGGTGGCTCACGCCTGTAATCCCAGCACTTTGGGAGGCCGAGGCAGGTGGATCACGAGGTCAAGAGATCAAAACCATCCTGGTCAACGTGGTGAAACCCCGTCTCTACTAAAAATACAAAAAATTGGCTGAGCATGGTGGTGCGTGCCTGTAATCCCAGCTACTCAGGAGGCTGAGGCAGGAGAATTGCCTGAACCCAGGAGGCGGAGGTTGTGGTGAGCCGAGATTGCGCCATTGCACTCCAGCCTGGGTAACGAGCGAAATTCCCTCTCAAAAAAAAAAAAAAAAAAGTACAAAATTAGCTGGGCATGGTGGTGCATGCCTGTAATCCCAGCTACTTGGGAGACTGAGACAGGAGAATCGCTTGAACCTGGTAGGTGAAGGTTGTAGTGAGCCAAGATCATGCCACTGCACTCCAGCCTGGGCAACAAAAGCAAAACTCCATCTCAAAAAAAAAAAAAAATATATATATATATATATATATCTCAACAAAAATAACTAACTACGATATCTAATGAGTTGCTAAAGTGCATGACAACATGCTGAATTATAACCCTTTAAAAATAATTAAAAGAATGGAGAGCCTAAAAATAAACCCTTGCAGTGATGGCCAAATGATTTTCTTTTTTCTACAAGAGTACCAAGACTACATGGGTAAAGGATAGTCTCTTTAACAGATAGATGGTGTTGGGCAAACTGGACACCTACATGTGGAACAATGAAGTTGGACCCTTACTTATACCATATACAAAAATTAACTCAAAATGGACTGAAGATCTAAATGTAAGATGTAAAACTGTAAAACTCCTAGAATAAAACATAGGGGCAAAGCTTCAGGCCATTGGATTTAGCATTGATTTCTTGGCTGTAACACTAAAAGCATAGGCAACAAAAGCAAGAACAGACAAATGGAACTACATCAAACGTAAACACTTCTGAACACCAAAAGAAACAAAAGAATGAAAAGGCACTGTATGGAATGGAAGAAAATGTTTGCAAGTCATAGCTGATAAGGAATTAATATCCAGAATATGTAAGAAATGTCTATAACCTAACAATAACAAAAAAAATAGTAATTCAGGCTGGGTGTGGTGACTCACGCCTGTAATCCTACCCAGCACTTTGAGAGGCCAAGGCGGGTGGATCACCTGAGGTTAGGAGTTCAAGACCAGCCTGGCCAACGTGGCAAAACCCATCTCTACTAAAAATACAAAAATTAGCTGAGTGTATTGGTGCTCACTTGTAATCCCAGCTACTCAGAGGGCTGAAGCAGGAGAACTGCTTGAACCTAGGAGGCAGAGGTTGCAGTGAGCCGAGATCCCACCAGCTTGGATGACAGAATGAGACTGTGTCTCTCAAAAACTAAAAAAAAAAGAAAGCTTCAGGCATTTAGCTCCACCCAGGGAGAGCAACCTTGAGGGCTGAACTCTGCAAAGCCACAGGGATAGAGCTGCCCAAGATCTTGGAAGCCAACCCCTTCCACCAATGTGCCCTGGATATGGGACACCGAGGGGCTTTAAGAGTTAATGACTCCCCTAATGGGTTTTGAACTTGCATGGGACCTGTAGCCCCTCTCTTTTGGAACAGGAATGTTTATCTAACACCTATACTCCCATTGTATCTTGGAAGCAAATAACTTGAATTTATATTTATAGGCTCATAGGTGGAAGGGATATGCCTTGTCTCAGATGAGACTTGGTACTTAGGACTTTTGAATTAACACTGGAATGAGTCAAGACTTTTGAGACTTCTCAGAAGGCATGATTGTATTTTGCAACGTTAAAAGGATGTGAGATTTGGGAGGAGCCAAGGGCAGAATGCCCAAATCTCATTGTGAATTGTAATCCCCAGTGCTAGAGGTGGGGCCAGGTAGGAAGTGTTTGAGTCATGGGGGAGGATCCCTTATGGCTTTGTACTGTCTTTGCGATAGTGAGTTCCCATGACATGTGGTCATTTAAAAGTGTGTGGCACCTCCTCTCCCATACACATTTTCTCTTGCTCCTGCTCCCACTTAACCTTCCACCATGAGTAAAAGCTTTGTAAGGCCTCTAAAGAAGCAGATGCCAGCACTATGCTTCCTGTACAGCCTCCAGAACTGTGAGCCAATTAAACCTCTTTTCTTATAAATTACCTGCTCCCAAATGTTTCTTTATAGCAAGGATGACCTAATACATAGCTATAGCTGTTTGTATCTGAAAAGACAGCAAGCAGTATCAGATAATCCATAGCATATGTAGGCAGAATAGGTCTATGACCAGAATTTAATCTTCCTGTTCTGAGAAATGAGAAATAACCTGTTTTTGAGGCTTAGAATAGTCCAGGAACGTATTGCCAGGGCAAGAGGACTTTGAGCTGAAACTCATGTAACTGTGTTGCCATAAAAACTGTTTATGTTTACACAATTAATATTTACTTCTTTTTTCCTCTCCAAGATTTGGTATAAGGGGGAAGAAGTTACATTTTTCCTCTTCTTATGCTCATAAAGCATCTTCCATTGCCAAATCCCCTAGCTTTTCTTCTATGGAAAGAGATGAGGAAGTCTCTATAATTGTCTCGGAAGGAATAATTGAGGAATACCTAGCATTCGACCATACAGATATGTGAGTATTACGTCTTTTAAGCTTTTTACTCCCCTCTGATTTTGTGTATTAATGCCTGTTTTTTCTAAATGATGCTACCAATATTATCTATAATTAGATATAGGCCAGTTTCTGTTATTTATTTTATGTTCTTTTTCAGGTATCCAGAATTTATCTTCTTACTTATTGCTTCTGTATACTAGGCTTCCTTGTGTATTTTATACCTTCACACATCATTTTCCTGTTCCTGAGATTAGAGATTTTTTTTTTTTTTTTTTTTTTTTTTTTTGAGACGGAGTTTCGCTCTTGTTGCCCAGGCTGGAGTGCAATGGCGCGATCTCGGCTCACCGCAACCTCCGCCTCCTGGGTTCAGGCAATTCTCCTGCCTCAGCCTCCTGAGTAGCTGGGATTACAGGCACACGCCACCATGCCCAGCTAATTTTTAGTATTTTTAGTAGAGACGGGGTTTCACCATGTTGACCAGGATGGTCTCGATCTCTTGACCTCGTGATCCACCCGCCTCGGCCTCCCAAAGTGCTGGGATTACAGGCTTGAGCCACCGCGCCCGGCCGAGATTAGAGATTTTAAAATAAGTTTATTTTATTTCCCACATAGTTTGATTTTACTCTTTTGCAAATTATCACCAGTTCTGACGTGTGCTGCGTCCCACGCTGCACAAGGGTTCAAAGACCTAAGAGGGAATGGTGGGGGATAAAGAAAGACACAGACACAGACATAGAGAAATCGGGGCAAGGCGGTTTAAGAGATGAGGATATCAGGCTCCTTGGCCCCGATCTGTCTCAGTGTGCTTTATTTTATATGTTTACAAAGCACACAGCAGAGGGAGGGTGCAGTTACTTAGAACAGCCCGTGGTTAAAATTCTCATACTTCAGTTAACATACTTCAGCAAAAACTATCTTGCAGCAAGGTCAGTGAAAGCTGGTTATCTTTCTCTAAGCCCATCTGTCCTACTACAAGATATACACATCCACCTATTATGGTTTCACTTCTCTGAAGTTCAACCAAAGTTCACAGCAGCCTTGCTGCTGATCCCCCCAGAGAGCTGGTGGACTACTCTGGCTCCCTACAACCAGTGAATGATAATTTTAAAAGAGAAGTTGAAGAGATATGAACTTTGTTTATTTAAATCCTGTTTGAAAAACGTATATACACAGCCAGGCATGGTGGCTCATGCCAATGTGATGAAACCTCCTCTCTGTGAAAAATACAAAAATTAGCTGGGCATGGTGATGTACCCCTCAAATCTCAGCTACTTGGGAGGTTGAGGCCAGAGAATCGCTTGAACCCAGGAGGCGGAGGTTGCAGTAAGCCAAGATCACACCACTGCACTCCAGCCTGGGTGACAGAGCGAGATTCCATCTTCAAAAAATGAAACAAAACAAGAAAAGAAAAAGGTATATAACAGTTTGTATAAAACCTTATGATTGGCACAGATTTTATAATTAATAATTCTATTTATATCTATTCTTACTATATTCTAACAGTAGTCCTATCACATAGATACGATTTATCTTTTTTACAGGATAGGTGAGAATCAGAGTAGTTAAATGATTTATCTAAAGTAAAGCTAAAACCAAAACCTTGGCCGGGCGTGGTGGCTCAAGCCTGTAATCCCAGCACTTTGGGAGGCCAAGGTGGGTGGATCACGAGGTGAAGAGATCGAGACCATCCTGGTCAACATGGTGAAACTCCGTCTCTACTAAAAATACAAAAAATTAGCTGGGCATGGTGGTGCATGCCTGTAATCCGAGCTACTCAGGAGGCTGAGGCAGGAGAATTGCCTGAACCCGGGAGGCGGAGGTTGCGGTGACCCAGGATCGCACCATTGCATTCCAGCCTGGGTAACAGGAGCAAAACTCCGTCTCAAAAAAAAAAAAAAAAAAAAAAAAAACCAAAACCTTATTCATCTGATTCTCAATATAGTCTTCTCTTCACTATTCCATGTTACTTCTCTGAAACATTAACCTCTTAAACTATTCCTCTAAGCCTTTAAAAGTTCCAGAATTGGGCCGGGCGCAGTGGCTGATGCCTGTAATCCCAGCACTTTGGGAGGCTGAGCGGGCGGATCATGAGGTCAAGAGATCAAGACCATCCTGGCCAACATGGTGAAACCCCATCTGTCTCTACTAAAAATACAAAAATTAGCTGTGTGTGGTGGCGCATGTCTGTAGTCCCAGCCACTCGAGAGGTTGAGGCAGGAAAATTGCTTGAACCCAGGAGGCAGAGGTTGCAGTAAGCTGAGATCACGCCACTGCACTCCAGTCTGGCGACGGAGTGAGACTCCGTCTCAAAAAAAAAAAAAAAAGTTCCAGAATTGATATTCATAGCAGCACATTTGAAAATGAGTGAAAATTTCTCTTTAGGCTGTGTAGCTGTCTAGTACTATATCACATGATTCTGGACCCATTTTCTTTCCCATTGTATTTCCTGCTGAGCCATGTTCACTCACATATCACTCATGTGCACACTGCCCTAGGGCCAGCTAAATATAAGCCAGGTTTCTACACATAATGCCAATGAGCTAGAATTGTAAGCAGGTTCTTTTGGTTTTCCAAAGACTGCCTCCTTCCCTTTCACTTCTCCTGACCTATGTCAGATTACTTCTGTTTTCCATTTTTCCTTAAATCAAAGGTCTTCTTCTTTGGTTTAAGTTTATAAAAAATAAATCTGATTTAACTAATTTTATATGTGATGTAAATGGCTGATAGTGTCCCCATGGCATCTCTTTCCCTTTTTCTGATAGTTAACCAAAATGAATTTTCAGGTAATACATGGACGATTTTCGAAAGGCAGCCTTCCCTTTAGAGATACCTCTAAGATGTCTTCTAAAATGACGAGTAGTTGGACCTTTAGAATGTTCCTAATTGAAAAGATTGAGAGTTGAAAAATAAACCAAAACACCTATAGGACATTAGTGTATACAGTAATTTCAGCAAATGATTTTAGTACAAATGGAAAAACCATCTGGAAAAAATATAAGGTTCCTAACTTATTCTTTCCATAAAAATAAACTTCACACATTAAAAAAATTAAATGTGACAAATGAAATCATATACATTTAGAAAAAATAAAATATGGGAGACTGTTTTAAACAATATAATTTGGGAATGAAGGCCTTTTTAACTATAACACAAAACCTACAAGTCCCATAACAAATTCTTAAATGACTATACAAGATAAATTTCTGCATAGAAAAAACCTCATTTCTAGGATACAATGCTGCTGTGAAAAAATAACTGTAAAAATAGAAAAAAGCTAATTTCTAGAGTAGGAATTGAAAACATAAACTCAGAGTCAAAAAACAAATGACACACTAGGCAAAAATGTTTGTATTTCATTCACAGACAAAGAGTCAGTTTCCTTAATATGTACATCAATAAGGAAAAGACTAAGGACAAAACAAGCAAAGGTTATCAACATAAAAATAAAATATATTTTAAACGTAAATGAAATTCAACCTCATTTGTAATTAGAGATACAAATTAAAACTATAATGAGGCACTTTTATCTTAGATTGGCAGAGAACAAAAGATAAAGAAGTTTGATAATTCCTTGAGTGGGTAAACAGGCATATTCTTTCACCATTGCGCCATCTAACCTTTTTAGAGGAAATTTGGCAATATCTTTTAAATTGAAATGCACATATCCTTTAACCCAATAAGCTTATGAGATAATTGCCTACGAAGCCAAAGAACTATGCCAATATTAATCTGCACGTTGACTATAAGAGCAAAAGATTGGTTGCTCAATGAGAGGCAAATTAAGATACAGTACATAATGGAATATTCAGCGGTTGTTTTTTACGAGGCAGATTAATATGTTTTCTTTTATTTTTTTGAGACAGAGTCTCACTTTGTTGCCCAGGCTGGAGTGCAATAGCATGATCTCACTCACTGCAAATTCCACCTCCTTGGTTCAAGCAATTCTCCTGCTTCAGCCTCCTGAGTAGCTGGGATTACAGGCATGTGCCACCATGCCCAGCTAATTTTTGTATTTTTAGTAGAGACAGAGTTTTGCCATGCTGACCAGGCTCATCTCAAACTCCTGACTTCAAGTGATCCATCTGTTGTGGCCTCCCAAAGTGCTGGGATTACAGACATGAACCACCCAGCCCAGCTTAGATTAATATGTATTGATAGGGATCAAGGGCCAAGATACATAAATAAAGAACAAGGGACAGTACAGTGTATAATGTAACTGGTTCTCTGGAACAACATTTGCTTCTGGGGATGGGGACTGGGAGTCAGAAATGTAGGCAACATCTTTTTTACTATATATCCTTCTGTACGATTTGAATTTTTTTCATCACATAATGTTATCTCCTCTAAAAAGAAATATAAGTTTAAACACAATTAATACTACTCACCATACTCCCCCACCTAATGCCAGGCTAAGCTTGTTAGGGAAGGCAGAGATGAAAGTCTGTAGCTATGCTGCATAAGCTTTATTGTACCCTTCTTTCCTGCCTATACATTGTTAAAACTTGAGATCTCTGTTGCCCTAGGGCAGGCGTCCCCAAACTACGGCCCGTGGGCCACATGTGGCCCCCTGAGGCCATTTATCGGTACCCCCCTCCCCCACACTTCAGGAAGGGGCACCTCTTTCATGGGTGGTCAGTGAGAGGAGCACAGTATGTGGCAGCCCTCCAACGGCCTGAGGGACAGTGAACTGGCCCCCTGTGTAAAAAGTTTGGGGACGCCTGCCCTAGGAGTAACTTTCACTGTAGAGACCTGGAGTTATTTATTCCTATTCTAAGCCAGCTTCAGAATTTGTTTTGTCTTAGTTTATATAATACATCCATCTTAGGTGAGCACAACTATCAGCTAGATTCTTTCCCCCAGAACTCCAGGGATATTGATATCCCCATCTGGAGAAGCAGAGATAGACTTGGCTAACAAGTGTCTCCAGAAGAGCCTCAGACAAGTGCCTGTTCTGTTTAGCTTCCCTCCTTTTCCTTTCTAACTGCACAATTGACAGTACTCATTCATTTAAAGCTAAAAGACACAAAATCAGTACTTGGACCTTTAGAATGCTCTTAATTGAAAAGATTGAGGGTTGAAAAATAAACCAAAACATGTATGGGAAATTAGTGAATACAATAATGATTCTTAGACTTCTTTTTCTTGTTCTAGTTTTTGGCAGAATAGTGGGATGGAGTGGGGATAAAAAGGAAAATGCAGTCTCCTCTGTTGAGAACTACCTTAGTTCACAAGAAGCCTCGTACACGTGCTCACATATTGGGTGGGCAGCAGGGCAGGTGGGGTGGGAACACCAGTCCTTCCCAAGAAACACAAAGGACAATGGTGAACATTCAGTGAAGAATAATAATAAAATCTTTCCCTCTTGCTTCTTTTACAGGGAAGAGGGATTTCATGGGAAGAAATCAGAAGCAGCTACAGAGAAACAGAAATTAGGGTATCCTCCCATTGCTCCGTTTTACTGCATGAAAGAGGATGTCCTTGCTTATGTGTTTGACAATGTATGGAGCAAGGTTGTGAGCTGTATGGAGCAGTTGACACGTAGTCACTGGGAAGGATTTGCCTCTGGTAAGGATCTTTGTGAAAACAATGTAAAAAACAATTGCTTATGATTTCTAAACCCTAACCAGTCTATTGGATAATATGCTTCATTAGTGCAAAAGGTGGGTGTGTGCCAGGCACAATGGCTCATGTCTATAATCCTAATATTTTGCGAGGTCAAGGAGAAGGATCACTTGAGCCCAGGAGGTTGAGACCAGCCTGGGCAACATAGTGAGATCATCTCTCTATAAAAAAATAAAAAATTAGCCAGGCATGGTGGTACACACCTGTAGTTGCAGCTATGCAGGATGTTGAGGTAGGAGCGTCACTTGAGCCCAGGAGTTATGTCACACATTTGTGAGTCTGAAGTCCAGCAACAGCTTAGCTAGTTCTCTGTTTAGGGTTTCACCTGGCTGTGATCAAGATGTTGGTCAGGCTGGGCTCTCATGTGGAGACTTAACTAGAGAAGGAGCCACTTACACTTTTGTATGTTCTCAGAGGCATACAGTTCCTTAGAGCTACAGTATTTATGTCAGCTTTATTCTTCAAAGCCAGGAAGAAAGACTGAGAGCTAGTGAACTAACAACAAAAGCCTATATAATATAACATGATCATGGGAATGACATCCCATCACTTTACCATTATCTATTGGTCTGAAGTCGTAAGTCTTGCTCACACTAAGAGTGGGGGGATTTCATGTAGGCATGAACACCAAGAGGTAGGAATCGTGCAAGGGCCGTCTTAGTCTTTCTACCACATGCCCCAATAAGTCATGTTCTCCCACGTGCAAAATATATTCACCTCACTCCCAAGGTTTTCAAGAGTCCCACCGCATTGTAGCATCAGCTCAAAGATCCAGAATCTTATCATCTAAATCAGGTCCTGGTGTGCATGATGTTCCTAAATGTAATCCATTCAGTACAGATTCTGTACACAATTTCTCTCCATCTGTAGATCTGTGAAACTATAGAGACAAGCTGACTGACCCCCAACATGCCCAACATACAAGAGTGGGACAGGCAAAAGATAATAATTATAGATAGTACGGTTAAAAGGAGGAGAGAATGGAAGGTAAAAAAAAAAACAGGGTTCACAGCAATTCTGAAATCTAGCTGGGTAAAAAATATTGGGAGTTCCATGACTGAGTTTCAAGACCTGGGACTCATCCTCTGCAGTTCTCTGTTCCATTCTCAGGGGCCTGGTTTCACCCTCTCAATGATCTTTCCTTTTTTCATGAAAGGTAGCATATGTTTGTAGCTAAGTAGTTTTATCAGGCTGCTTATTGCTGTACAATTTTGGGGGTCTGACAACCTTCTTCCATTTTATACTGACTCTATCCTATTAGTCCAAATTGGCAGTTTTTCTACTGAAATGATTTTCTCAAAAACTTTATGGCTCTCCATGGTATCAGTGGGGTTCACTAAATTAGAGAAAAGCCACATATGTATATCTTTTCAGATAATTTTTTGTCTATCTTAGACTCCTGCCAATATGGTGAAACCCTGTCTCTAGTACAAATACAAAAATTATCTGGGCATGGTGGCGTGTGCCTGTAGTCCCAGCTACTTGGGAGACTGAGGCAGAATAATTGCTTGAACCTGGGAGGCAGAGGTTGCAGTGAGCCGAGATTGTGTCACTGTACTCCAGCTTAGGTGACAGAGCGAGACTGTCTCAAAAAAAAAAGATGACTTAGATGACTTCCACACTGAAAACTATGTAATATTATAGAATGAATGTAGAGGAGACTAAAGAAATGGAAAGACATCCTATGTTTATGGAGTGGAAGGCTTAATGTTGTTAAAATGGTAATACTCCCCAAATAGATCTATGGTTTCAGTACAATCTCTATCAAAATTCCAGCTGCCTTTTTTTGCAGAACTGGGCAAGCTGATCCTGAAGTTCATATTGGAAATGCAAGAGACCCTGCATAGTCAAAACAGTATTTATAAAGAATAAAGTTAGAGGATTCATACCTCCTAATATAAAAAATAACAAAACTGCAGTAATCAAAACTGGCTGTGTGGAACTGGCGTAAGGACAGACAAATAGATCAGTGGAATAGACTCAAAAGCTCAGAAATTTACCCACACATATGTGGCCAATTAGTTTTCAAGGGTGCCAAGATCATTCAATGGGAGAATAGCCTCTTCAACAGATGATGCTGGAACAGCTGTATATTCACATGGAAAAGAATAAAGTTGGATTCTGACTTCACACCATATACAAAAATCAACTCACAATGGATCAAGGACCTAAATTTAAGAGCCAAAATTATAAAACTCTCAGAATAAAACAAAGGAGTAACTCTTCATGACCTTGGATTGGTAATACATTGATATGACACCAAAAGCATGAGCAGCAAAAGAAAAAATGATAGTTTGGACTTCATCATAATGTAAAACTTTGTGCCATAAAAGATGTTATCAAGGAAGCAAAAGACAATCTGTAAAATGGAAGAAAATATTTACAAATCATATAACTAATAAGGATCTAGTATCTGGAGTAAAGAACTACACCTCAATAATAAAAGCTCAAACAACCCAATTTAAAAATGGGCAAATGATTTGGATAGATATTTCTCCAAAGAAGATATACAAATGGCTGATAAGCACATGAAAGATGTACATCGTTAGTCATTAGGGAAACGAAAATCCAAACCACACTGAGATGCCACCTCATGCCCACTAGGATGGCTATGTGTATATACTTTTTAAATTAAATTTTATTTCTTAAAGGAAAAATGCAAGTGTTAGTAAAGATAGGAAGAAATTGGAACCCTCACACATTGCAGTGGGAATATAAAATTCTGCAGCTACTGTGGAAACAATTTGGCAGCTCCTCAGAATGTTAAACGTAAAATTGTTAAAAGACCAAGAAAATTCCACTCTTAGGTATATAACCAAGAGAAGTGAAAACGTATGTCCATATAAAACTTGTATATGAATGCTCATAGCAACATTATTCATAAAAGCCAAAAAGTGGAAACAACTCAAATGTCCATCAGCTGATGAATGAACACAATTTTGGTTTATCTGTATGTTATGGGATGAATTGTTTCCCCCCTAAAATTCTTATGCTACAACCCCAAAGTGACTGTATTTGAAGACAGTGCTTTTAGAGAGGTAAATGAGGTTAAGTGAAGTCATAAGAGTGGGCTCCTAATCCAACAGGGCCACTGTCCTTGTAAGAAGAGGAAGGGACATGAGATCTCTTTCTACACACATGTAGAGAACAGGCCATGTGAGGACACAGAAAGAAGGTGGCCACCTCAAAACCAGGACAGCACCTTGATCTTGGACTTCTAGCCTCCAGAACTGTGAGAAAATAAATGTCCATTGTGCAGTCCACCCAGTCAGTGCTATTTTGTTATGGCAGCCCTAGCAGACTAGTATACCATGCAATGGAATATTATTCAGCCATAAAAAGCAATTAAGTACTGATATGTTACAACATGGATGAACCTTGAAAATATGCCAAATGAAAGAAAACAATCACAAAGCACCATGTATACTGTATGATTCCATTCATATGAAATATCCAGAATAGGCAGAGCTGTGGAGACGGAAAGTAATTTAGTGGTTGCCAGGGAATGGATAAAGAGGGAAATTCAGAGGTACTATTTTCAGAGTGATAGAAATTTTTTGAAATTATATAGTGGTAATAATTGTACAACATTGTGAATATATTAAAAACCACTGAACTGTATACTTTAAAATGGTTAAAATGGTGAATTTTATATTAATCTTATCTAAAAAAATTTTTTTTAAATTATTTTAGCCTGATGAATATCCATTAACATTGCTTGTATGTGTGTCTGGTAGTGATGAATCATTTCTTTTGTAGATATGAAAATACTTTTATTTGGCTTTCATTTTTGCAAAATAATTTTATGAACTCTATGTCAATAGTTTGCCTCCTAGTAATTTTAAAATGCTGTTAATTTTCTTCTCACTTGCATTGTTTCTGAAAAGAAATCTTGTTGTCATCTTTATCTTTGTTCCTGTGTGCATACTTTTTTTTTTTTCCTGGCTGCTGTTAAGATTTTCTCTTTATCACTGGTTTTGAACAATTTGATTATGATGTGCCTTAATGTAGTTTTCTTCATGTTTCTTCTGCCTGGAGTTTGTTGAAATTCCTAGAGCTGTAGGTTTGTTTCACTGTTTGAAAAGCTTTCAGCAATTATTTCTTCAGATTTTTTTTTCTGTCCCACATCCTCCATCAGGACTTCAGTCACTTACAAATTAGTCTGTTTGATCACTGTTTATCCCTCAAGTAACTCATGTTTTTTTTTTTAAATTTTTATGTTCTTTTTTTTCTTTGTGTATTTAATTCTGGGTAATTTCTATTGTTATGCCATCAAGTTCATTAATCTTTTCTTCTACAGTGTTGAATTTGCTCATTTAGGGAATTTCACGTAATATATTTTCATTTTCATCTCAAAGTATGATTTGAGAAAGACATATACTTTCCATGCCTCTGTGATTTTTTGAAAATGTGGAATAATAGAATAACTTGAATATCTGTGTTGATTCTAGGTTGGTTTCAGTTATTTATATTCTCTTCATTATGGCTTGTATTTTCCTGCCTGGTGATCTTTGATTGGATTTTAGACATTGTGAATATTACCTAAGGGATTCATTTCTTTTTTTATTACTGCATATTTTCTTGAGCTTTGTTCTGAAATGCTATTAAGTTACTTGCAAACAGTTTGATCCATTCTGGTCTTTGTTTTATTTGTTAGGTCCGGAGCAATGTTCAGTCTAGAACTAATTTGTTACCCACCTACTGGGGCAAGATCTTATTCTGCCCACTGCTCCATGAATTGAGTTTGTCTGGTTTGGAGGGTAGGAACAGGCAGTATTCCTTGTTCCATGTGAGCACCAGGTACTGTTCCCTTCTTTCCATTTTCTTTTCCCCTAGCCTCAGGTGGCTTCTGGTAAGTGCACTGATCAGTGTATTTTGAATGCTCAAATGATGCCCCACCCTTTGCAGATACCATGGGTTCTCTTCCTGTATAGTTCTCTTCTCTAAGATACTCTGTTCTGTGAATCCTAGCTGCCTTGGTCTCTGGACTGTCAACTTAGGGAGTTACCAGGCTGTGCCTCGGTTCCCACTCTTTGTGTGTGTGTGTGTGGTTTTTTTTAGTTGGAGTCTCACCCTGTCACCTGGGCTGGAGTGTAGTGGTGTGATCTCAGCTCACTGCAACTTCCACCTTCCAGGTTCGGGCAATTCTCCTGCCTCAGCCTCTTGAGTAGCTAGGGTTATAGGCATGTGCCACCATGCTTGGCTGATTTTTGTATTTTTAGTAGAGACGGGGTTTCGCCATGTTGGCTAGGCGGGTCTTGAACTCGTGACCCCGTGATCCGCCAACCTCAGCCTCCCAAAGTGCTGGGATTACAGGCTTGAGCCACTGCTCCCAGCCAGTTCCCTCTCTTTATGCCATATCTTGGAAACTTTTTCAAGGCAATTGCAGATCTAGTCTCATTTGTTTATCATCTCATGATTTATGAACTTCCATTATGTGATGTACAATGCCTTGAAAGCCATTGTTTGTTTTATTGGTTGTTTTAAGCAGGAGAGTAAACCCAGTTCATGTTACTCCATCTTGGCTAGAAGAAGTCCAACAAACACATTTTTAAACTTTTTATTGAATCACAGCTTGCCAGGAGTAAAAGGGAAAAAAATTTTTATTGAAGAATAATATATAAATAAAAAATTACAAAGTAAGTTTACATCAAGTAAGCCTAGGCTAATGTGTGTGTTTGTGTCTTAGATTTTAACAAAAAAGATTAAACAGTAAAAATTAATTTTAAAATGGGCAAACCTCACAGAATAAGGAAATAGAAAATATTTTTATACAGTTGTACAGTGTGTCTTAAGCTGTTATTTCAAAAGGATCAAAAAGTTAAAAAAATAAATTTACAAATTAAAAAAGTAAACTAAGGGTAATTTATTGAAGAAAAAGAAATTTTTAAAAAATGTAGTGTAACCTAAGTGTACAGCATTTATAGACAGTAGTGTACAGTAATGACCCAGGCCTTCACATTCATTCACCACTCACTCAGTGACTCACTCAGAGCAACTTTCATTCCTGCAAGCTCCATTCACAGTAAGCAGTACAATTTTTATCTTTTGTACCATAATTTTATCATACTTTTTCTGTTTAGGCTTGTTTAAATAAATACCATTGAATTATAGTTGCCTTCAGTTTTCAGTACAGTAACATGCTGTACAGGCCTGTGCCTAGGCGCAACAAGCTATATACCATTTAGCTTAGGTGCGTAATGGGCTGTACCACCCAGGTTTGTGTAAATACACTCAGACATTCACACAATGACAAAATTACCTAATGATGCAGTTCTCAGAATGTATCCCTGCTGTTAAGTGACATGAGTGTAAAATGGCAAAATGGTAAATCACAGGTATTTTACAATATATTTTTTTTTCAGTAGCAGGCCAGATTTGGCCCATGGGCCACAGTTTGCCAACCCTGCTCTGAAATGTGATCCCCATGAGAAGCAGTGTTATTTAATGATTAAAGCACAGACTACGTTGCCAGACAACCGGGTTTGACTGCTGGCTCTGACACTAACTTTATCTACATCCTTGGCAAGTTGCTTAACTTCTTTGAGCCTCAGTTTCTTTATCTATAAAATGAGTATAAATACTAATACCTGTTTCATAGAGTTGTTTAAGAAATAAGTTACATCAAAGTATATAGTGCAGTTCCTGGAATATGTAAGAGCTCAGTAAATGTTAGCTGTTGTCATTACTTTTTATTGGAATACCTGGAAGTATAGAAAGAGAACACTTGCAGTTTTGGCTTTGCCATGGACCAGTTGGTTCATTGTTGTTAGAACAAACTGACAGTTGCTGGTACAAACCTATCTCTACTATTAGAGCAGCTTTTCCAACGTCTGTGCAAAGAAGAAATCCAAACTACACGCAGGTTTGCAATATATGCAGTAGGACTACATGGTCTGTGAACTGTAACCTCAAAGTATATAAAACTCTGATGAAATGTAATCATGTATTTATAACTTTTTATAATCATTTTAACTTTTAATCAAGACAGTTTAAAGGTCTAAATTAATGAAGAAAATTTTAATTTTTTGTTGAAACAGGGTTTCACTCTGTTGTCCAGGCTGGAGTGCAGTGTTGCCATTACAGCTCACTACAGCCTCAACCTCCTGGGCTGAAGTTATCTTCCCAACTCAGCCTCCCAAGTAGCTGGGACCAAGGGCACATGCCATCATGCCTAGCTAATTTTAATTTTTTTGTAAAGATGGGGGTCTCCTTATGTTGCCCAGGCCGGTCTTGAACTACTGGCCTCAAGCAATCTGCCTCCACCTCTCAAAGTTCTTGGATTACAGATATAAGCCACCATGCCCAGCCTGCTTGGTCATTTTTATGGTGTCTTGCTCTTAGTCATATTTTCTATTTCTGCTTTAGTTTTACATTCTACATCTGTCAATTCCAATTTCTGAAATTCCTGCTGATCTGATTATATTGTTTTTGCTTGCTCTTTTTCAAGATGCCTTGTTTTTTCTGGATGTGATTCTTAACAGTAGTTTCTAGTCTCAGAACTTTACCTGTCGAAATTGAGGTCTGGATTAATGAAGGCTCCCCTAGAGCTACACTGTCCAATAGAGTAGGGATCAGCCACGTTTGGCCAGTTAAAATTAAAATTAAAATTTAGTTCCTCACTCCCTAGCCACATGCTAGGGGTTCTATAGCTAGAGGAGGGTAGTGGCTACCACACCGAATAGCACAGTTATAAAACATTTCCATCAACTCCCAAGGTGTCTGAGACGACTTTGCTCTAGAGATATTTTTCTCCTTCCACCAGGTACCAGTAGGCATCATCAGCCTGGGAAACCACTTTCAACTAGTCTTGGTTTGAGGGGTTTTTTTGAATCATGCAAGGTGGTATAAAATTGGGCTGCAAAAATAAGTGAAGACTATGAATTCTCAGGAGAGATTTTTTTTTTCACAATACTGTTGCTATGGGCCAGAAGATTATCCATGGATAATACATTCTATTCCTTTGCCCAGATGATGAGAGTAATGTTGCAGTTACCAGACCCAATTCAGAAAGTTCCTGTGTGCTGAGTGAACCACACCCTTTGGTGTTACCACGAGTGCCACAGTCTAAGGTACTGTCCATTATCTCAAATCCGGTAAGCCCCAGAGGGATCAGCTGGAGACCTCAGAGCTACTCTCACCAGAGGAAATTTGCTCAGTTGTTTGCCTTGCTTGTATGATTTGTGACTTCATACTTTTTAGTACAGTTATGTGTTTATCATAATAATCCAGTGGCTCTTTGCATTGGTCAGTTGCAATTTAAAATATTAATAGCAAATTAGAGTTGATAAATACTTCTCAGTCAGCTCTTCTGAGGAGGTATCCATAAGTTGTACAATCTAGAATTAACCATGTGGTCAGCCTAAGTCTGTTTTGGGAAGAATGGAGGATAATAAAAAGGACTCATCTTAGATTCTCTATGGCCTTTACATCATGCTTTGAATGCCTCCTTCCTTTTGGCTTTTTCCTTCCTTGTTCTCTCAGCCTGGCCCACCTGTTCATTTTTTATTTATTTTTTTGAAACAGTCTCTCACTCTGTCATCCAGACTAGAGTGCAGTGGCGTAATCTCAGTTCACTGCAACCTCTGCCTCCCAGGTTTAAGCAGTTCTTGTGCCTCAGCCTTCCAAGTACCTTGGATTACAGAAGTGTATGTGCACACTTAGCTGATTTCTGTATTTTTAGTACAGACATGGATTCACCGTATTTCCCAGGCCAGTCTCAAACTCCTGGCCTCATATGGAGGGAGGGAGGGAGGGAGGGAGGGAGAGGGAGAGGGAGAGGGAGAGAGAGAGAGAGAGAGAGAGAGAAAGAAAGAAAATATTCTAATCTATTTAGGCCACGGATTTTACTACCAGATCTAGTTTTTGTTTTTTCTGGTTTTACTAAACAGGTATTTAAAAAGAAAATAAGGCCAAGGTGGGTGGATCACTTGAGGCCAGGCATCTGTAGTCCCAGCAACTCTAAGGCTGAGGCAGGAGAATCACTTGAACCTGAGAGGCAGAGGTAGCAGTGGGCTGAGATTACACCACTACACTCCAACCTGGGTGACAGAGTGAGACTTTGTCTCAAAAAAAAAAAAAAAAAAAAAAAAAAGAAAAGAAAATTAGGAAGGCTCATGAGTCATCACACCAGGTATGAACCAGGTAAATTAATGTTCCTTTGGTGGGGATAAAGCACTTCTGCGTGTTGAACTGGTGTGGCCATGGTTTAGTAGCCTAAGCCGTGAATAAGCAGACATTCTGGTTGTTCATGATCTAAGGAAGGAGAAGAGTTAATTCAAACATTCTGAAGAGAAAGAGGAAGGAAAATACATTCTATAGCAGTGGAGATGGCCAGAAAAGGTAATGAGCTGATGATCTGAGAAAACAAGCAGGGGTCTAGGATGGCAGTGCCAGTCTAAGAAACATTACCTCCTGCTAAAATTAGAACAGATAAGCTTACCTCCTAGTACAGTGTCTTTAGGATTTAGGTTACCGAGAGCTGACATGCTCCACAGGTAGTGAAAGAGGAATTAGTATGTACATAGTGCAGGATTGTGTGATGATGAATGAGATCAAGTTAGAGTTTCCCCTTATTATTTTCTATTATTGTTCCATATTTTGTCTGAGTTTTCTCTTCTACTACAAGGTAAACAATAATAATAATAAAGGTTCTCACTCCCCATGAGAGGGCTGTTAATTGTTTTCATCCAGAGTGATCAGGCTTCCCCTACCTGCTATCATTTAGGAATGGAGAGGAAAGGAGGGACCTTATCACATGGACAGCTGACTTGGGGCCCCAGCTAAGGTACCCGAGATATTATAAAAATTAAAGCACAGGGAAAAAGTATACATAACCAAATTGAAAATATTAACTTTTGGCAAGGTTGGGAAACCAAACAGGTATCTTCTCCAACCAATCATGAGTACTGTCTTCTTTCGACATGTAGATGAGTCTCTGTCAAGCAAGCAGTCATCAGCCAAACATGAATGGTCTCTTGGTTCATGGGATGCCTCTACAGCCAAGAAATCTCTCCCTAATGGACAAGCTCCTGTAAGAAGTTCAACATTTTCAGACTATAGAGTGTAAAAAGGAAACAGAGGAAAGGAAAATCAATTCATCAGTAGGCATTTATTAAGTGCCGACCAAGCAACCACAAAAACACAAAAAAACAAAAATACTCCACCCTCAGGGGGCTGATAATATAACTGGAAAGAGAAGACATACCTGGGTAAAGAGAGTCCTAACCATATGTGACATTTTTGTGACTGAGTGCCATGTGTGTGCTGTCCAAAATGAGTGCTATGACAGCCCCAAAGCATTCTGGTGGGTAAGTGTTGGTTTGGAAGTTGTCCTTGAAAGATGGGGCTTTGGATAAGCAAAGGAGAGCAGCAGGGGAACTCTAGGTAGAAGGAATGATACGGGGAAAGGTTTGGAGATAGGAAGATACAAAATATTTAGGAGAGATAGCAGACCATTTTTGATATAAAAGGATGGAAGATGGGTCAGAACTTTAACATTTCTGAAGAAAGATAATTGGCAATCTTCCAGAATTAAAATAGGCCATGGTGTGATTAGCAAGAAAGAAATGACTATGGAACTTATAAATGTTAGGACCAGATTGTGGAGGGTTTTGAGTGTCATGTTTTGTGATTCATCCACATTGTTTCATATGACCTGTTGTCTTGCTGAGAAGTATTCATAAGTACGCATGATTTATCTATCTGCTCTCCTGTTAATTCACATGTGGATTGTTTCCAGGTTAGAGGTATTACATGTAAAGGTACTATAAATATTCTTGTGTGTCTTTTTTGTGGTTTTACGGTCTCATTTCTCTTGAATCAATTCCTGGAAGTAAAAGGGTCACAGGACAGGTATATGTTTAGTTTCACAGGAAACTGCCATACAGTTTCCCAAAGGAGTTGTACCATTTTACACTTCTTCCAGCAATGTATGAGTTTTGGTTTGGCAGCACATACGGTATATTTAAATCAGGAATTTGAAAAGTCGACTTCACAGCAGTGGCACATGGATTGGATGGAGTGGAAGGGACTAAAGGTAAGGGGTCAGTGCAGGAGTCCACACACGAGCTGTTAAGGGTGTGCACTCAAGTGACCACACAGGGTGAGAAAGGAGTGAGTTATTTTGGGAGATGTTGTCAAGTAAGTGAAATTACATAGAAATAGAGGAATCAGTCATCTCAGATTGCAAGCTTGAGAGAAGCCTGTTTTGGTGAAAAAGATGGGTTTCTTCTGGGGGAAAAAATGGGCCATCTCATTGGAAATGTGGAAGAGATGAGATCTGGAAATTGACCTAAAAGTCACCTGGCTAGAGATCATAATCAAATCTAGACGTTCACAGAAAAAATAAAGGTGAACATAAGGCAGCTAAAGCCTAAACTTTTGTAATTAGAAAGCAGTTAGGGTGTGTTTAAAAAAAAAAAAAAGCGTAAATGAATTGCTAGAGAGGCAGGAAGACCAAAATAGTTTAGTCCTATTCCTTGACGGGCAGCATCCCTTCAAAGTCCTCCAAGCACGGGGCCATTTTGCACTAGAGGACACCAAAGTGGCCTGAAAGGTTAAGGAACTTGCTGAAAGCTGTAGGAGCAAATGGCAGAGCTTAGCTGCTTTATTCTTTCACTTCCCTTCCATTTCACTGTTCAGATACCCTTCAGATGTCTTTTTTTTTAAGACAGGGTTTCACCATGTTGGTCAGGCTGGTCTTGAACTCCTGACCTCAGGTGATCTGCCCGCCTTGGCCTCCAAAGTGCCTGGATTACAGGCGTGAGCCACCATGCCCAGCCTTAGATGTCTTAAAATAGTCAAATGTCCTCTCATTTGCTTTAAAACACAAAATACACCTGAATCTGTAGGGCAGTATTTAAGCTAATGAACTGTTTAGGTGTAGTATTTTATTTATTGGAAGACTTACAGAAAAGGGTTGCCTTTCAGTTATTTATGCAGATGGGGTTACTGTGGTCCCACAGCTCTGGCTCTGGGCAGCACAAGACCCTTTGCCCACTCCCAGCTTTCCAAGGAACCCAAACCCAAATCCCTGCCAGCTCCAACTTGCTCAGCACTTTAATCGCCACAGTGGGAGCCACACTGACACCACAGCTACTGCCAAGCACCCGTATTTGTCTTTCAGATAACACTCTTTCAACACAAAAGACTGCCTTAGAGTAGGAATCAGCCCCTGTGACAAATTTTTGGGAAGCACTTTGGAGTAGGCGTCCTTCAGGCTTGCCTTCACTGGTGACTAAAAGTGACTATGATGGCAGATGAATAACAGACTTGCTTTCCCAAATGGCCATTCTAGAAAACTATGTTTATGATTGAAATAATGTCCTACTTTTAAGAACAGATTCTCATGCCTGAGCTACAGTACCATCTGGAAACTAGGTTACTTACTGAAAGGTTTTTATTTTTGCTTTATTTTCCCCTAAGTGTAGTTTCTAGTCTAAGGCTTTAACCCATGAGTCTTGTCTTTGTTTACATAGAGATCTTTACTTCATTGTGGGTTTCTGATTTGGCTACTAGAGATCTTGATGACAAGCTACTACTGAGGCCTGGGTCCAGTACCATCCTTTCAACTCGAAATTGGCCAAATCGAGCTGTGGAGTTTAGTACATCATCTCTGTCATACACAGTGCAGTCCGCCAGGAGACGCAATCCACCACCACGGACCCTGCATCCGATCAGCACCAGCCATTCATGTGCTGGAACACCAAGACCTGTGGAAGAAATCCTCAGAGGAACCCGAGTGTAGGTTTCAAAAGCAGACCTTCTGGAAACTGTGGTAAAACTAATGCATTTTACATACAGCGTTAATTAAAACATAAGACTGAAATCTATGCCTAGAAACTAATAATTAAGTAGTCTTATGACAGACTGCCCATATTTTTTAATGGGATTAAATTTTATTTTACTTTATACTTTTTTTTTTTAGATACAGCTTCACTCCTGTTGCCCAGGCTGGGGTGCAGTGGCATGATCACGGCTCACTACAGCCTCAACTTCCTGGGCTCAAGTGGTTCTCCCGCCCCAGCCTCCCAAGTAGCTGGGATCACAGGTGGGTGCCACCATGCCAGGTTAATTTTTTGTGTTTTTAGTAGAGACAGGGGTCTTGTCATGTTGCCCAGGCTGGTTTCAAACTCCTGGGCTCAGGCAATCTGCCTGCCTTAGTCTCCCAAAGTGCTCAGATTACAGGTGTGAGCCACTGCGCCCGGCTGGGGTTAAATTTTAATGAAATAGATATTGAATCTTTCTGCTGATCTAGCTAAAGACTTCTATGTCTACTTGTAAAAATAAAATGTTGGCTAGAATACTATATTGGGGTTACAAAAGGAATAAAGAACCTATTATTTAATCAAATGTTTTTTGTAGTGGGAACATCTTCAGTGAAATTTCACCCCAAAATAATAGTTAATTCCCCTTTAAGGTTTTTCTGTACCATTGGGATCTGCTTATTCATTGACAATGAAAACTTTATAAACCTCAGATAAGTAGTTGCTTATATACCAGGAAAAATATCCCTTAGCACTTCTTAGGAAGTGACACTAAAAATAATCCATTTCCTTTATTCACTTTACACTCTGAGCCTCGTCATGTAACAAATACCTAGGAGCCAATTTTAAACAGAATTATTTTAGCTGTTGATTCACAAACTGTCTTAGGATGATTTGTTTCTAAAAATATAACAAAGGTATGAGATAATAAGGCCACAACAGTGTTTTCAATTCAGCTTCCAAGTTAAGCATTATTATGTGGATGTAGCTTTATCTATACCAACAGAGCTATAAATTCACTCATTTGAGGATGAGTAGTCTTGATGTATAATTAATCTCTCATTCCATCTGATAGTATTTTTTTTCAAAGTTGAAAAGTAAGTTGCTTTGTTACTTCTGGGTCATGAAAAGTATCATTCAGTTTCACTTACTGTCTTAAGTATGAGGAATACTGAAAGCTACTCCAGATCCTACTGAAGGGAATGAAGGTTTAGGAACTGTACCCAAGAACTGTAGTTATTAGGGAGAAGAATAACCAGAAGGTCCAGAACTGTCAAGAATTCCATCGTCAGTTGGGAATTTACAAATCCAAATCAGCAGAGAAGTACAATACCAGATAGGGACAAATGTTTTATTCCAGTTACGTGGGAAAGAAAAGGCCAACTTCTGTTGTGTGCCCAGTATAGAGCTTCAAAACAAAATCAGCACTATTTAAAAAACTCGAATTTTCTAAAATCCTGAGATCTCTACTTAAAAACATAGGCAGCCTAAAGCTTTCTGTGCACATTAAATTCATCTGCTTCATTTATCTGATTTCTAATCAATTTGCTGGTATTGTTGTAACTTCATGCTTTCATACCTTCGTGTTTGTTGGTGGGATCTGTAGCCCGGTGGCAGCTGACTCGCTCTCCTCTCCCTCACCAATGTCCCTGAGTCGAAATAATCTGCTACCACCTATTGGCACAGCCGAAGTGGAACATGTGAGCACTGTGGGGCCACAAAGACAGACGGTATGTTTCTTTCATATTGCCTCTCCATGTGCTTACTATCCAGCCTCATGGGCAGTAATTCTGCAAGATTTGCGCTCTGATCTTGATTTATACTGTATTTTGTCAAAAGTGTACAAACTGAGTGCTAATTTATGACGTGGAATTGGAGCTGCTTGGCCTGCATGTACCGTATCTGCAGGTTTGATAGGGTTTTAACTACATACCACACTACAGATAGTTTTCACAGTTTCTGTAACTTTTGTCTCTTCTGCAGAAACCCCATGGCGATTCCAGTAGAGCTCGAAGTGCAGTGGTGGATGAGCCTAACCATCAGCAACCCCAAGAAAGGCTCCTTTTGCCTGACTTTTTCTCCAGGCCCAACACAACTCAATCATTTTTGGTACAGTGACATACTTCCTAGAATGGTCTGGATAGTGGGGAAAGAAGAAGTCGGGGGGATACTAGTTTGGCAGACTTAAGACTTTATCTAGAGGCTTAACTCAGAATGAAAGTTGAGTTTCCAACAATAAAAACAGTATCCTAACTGGTCCCTGACACCTATTATTTAATGCCTTATACAGAAATCACAAATTCTAAGCAATTTAACGCTTAGCTATGTCTGAGCACAAGCAAGAATATTAAACCCCAGTGTATTATCAGATGAACATAACTTTATTGTGTAATCCTGCTCTTCTGGAGTTATATCATAAGTGGTCTTATATTATGATGAGTTCTGGTGGATGAGTTTAAGACTGAAATCTATGCCTAGAAACTAATCAAGTAGTCTTAGGACGGTTTGCCCATGGGTTTAGAACCAATAAAAAATTTTTGTAAAAAAACAAGATTAAAAAAAAAAGAATGAAAAGAAAAAATTTTTATATTGATAATCAATCTAGAAAAAGTCCTAAGCACCAAGCTTAGCTTAGGACTTTTTCTTTCTACTGGTGTTTTAAATGCTGGCACTACCTACCATTTATTGTGCATTTACTATCCCTTTTAATAGGAAAAACCTGATCAGCAGTGGGGTCATGCACTGACCTTCCCCATTTGTCGGCCGGAAGCTTGACCCCACATAAATTACTTAGTTGCAAGAGCACTTGGAGATCCTGGGGAAGTAACCAGGGACTCCACATCCTGGAAGTTGTCGGGATGGTGGTGTTTGCAGCATACTTGTCCCAACTCATGACCCTTGAACCACAGCAGGCTAACGCACTGCAAAATCTTTCTTCTACTACAAGAGTAGTGAGGATAATCAATGAATAGACCTTTGTATTAGTTTACTAGGTCGTAAGAAATGACCAACAACGGGGTGCCTTAAAACAGCAGTAATTTTTTTCTCACAGTTCCAGAGGCAAGAAGTTCAACATCAAGTTGTCACCAGAGCCGTGCTCCCTTTGGATTCTTCTAGGGAAGAATCTGTGTCTTCCTGGCTTCTGGTGGCTGCCTGCGATCCCTGGTGTTCCTTGGCTTGTAGCTGCATCACTCCCAATTTCTGTCCCCCACTTTTTTTTTTTTTTTTTTTTTTGAGACGGAGTTTCGCTTTTGTTACCCAGGCTGGAGTGCAATGGCGCGATCTCGGCTCACCGCAACCTCCGCCTCCTGGGTTCAGGCAATTCTCCTGCCTCAGCCTCCTGAGTAGCTGGGATTACAGGCAGGCACCACCACGCCCAGCTAGTTTTTTGTATTTTTAGTAGAGACGGGGTTTCACCATGTTGACCAGGATGGTCTTGATCTCTCGACCTCGTGATCCACCCGCCTCGGCCTCCCAAAGTGCTGGGATTACAGGCTTGAGCCACCGCGCCCGGCCCCCGACTTTTTTTTTTAAAGACAGAGTCTTACTCTTGCCTCGTCTGGAGTGTAATGGTGCAATCTCAGCTAGCTGCAAGCTGTGCCTTCCGGTTCAAGTGATTCTCCTGCCTCAGCCTCCCGATTTTTTTAGCTGGGATTACAGGCGTGCACCACCATGCCCAGCTAATTTTTGTATTTTTAGTAGAGACGGAGGTTTTGCCATGTTGGCCAGGCTGGTCTCAAACTCCTGACCTCAAGTCATCTGCCCACTTTGGCCTCCCGAAGTGCTGGGATTACAGGTATGAGCCACCACTCCCGACTTTTTTTTTTTAACCTTTTTTTTTTTTTCCTACAGCCTGTTAGACTGACGGACTTTTTTTTTTTTTTTTTTTTTTTCTAAAGACAGGGCATCACTCTGATGCCCAGGCTGGAGTGCAGAGCATAGCTTGCTGCAGCTTCAACCTCCTGGGCTTGGTGATCATCTCATCTTAGCCTCCTGAGTAGCTGGGACTACAGTTGCATGCCACTGTCCCCTACTAATTTCTCATTTTGTAGAGATAGGGTCTCACTGTTTTTGGCCAGACTGGTCTCAAACTCCAAGGCTCAAGTGACCCTCCCACCTCAGCCTCTCAAAGTGCTGGGACTACAGGCATGAGTCATACACCCAGCCTGCCTCTGTCTTTACATGGCTTTCCTCCCTATGTGTCTGTGCCCAAGTTTCTCTCTTCTTATAAAGATACCAGTCGCTGAATTTAGGGCCCACCCTAATCCAGTATTACTTTACTTCGATTACACCTGAAAGACCCTATTTCCAAACTTGGTCACATTCACAAGTTCCAGGTGGTCGTAAATTTTGAGGGAACACTATTCAACATAGTAGACCCCACAAGGTTGACTTAGGGGGAAACTCACCAAAAACAAGAAAAAGGAAACATGAGCATTTCTGATTCTTGGGGTTCAATGTGAACCCCAAAAGTTTGAGAACTTCTACTGAATTTGCCCTCTCATAATCTGATACAGGACATATGTTAAGTAGTACTTGATGATTATATTACACAGCTAGATTCTCTCAAACTCTGTTTTGTTTTGTTTTGCTTTTGAGACGGAGTCTTGCTCTGTCACCCAGGCTGCAGAGCAGTGGCGCAATCTCGGCTCACTGTAGCCTCTGCCTCCTGGTTCAAATGATTCTCCTGCCTCAGCCTCCTAAGTAGCCAGGACTACAGGCACCTGCCACCATACCTGGCTAATTTTTTTTTATTTTTTTTAGTAGAGATAGTGTTTCAACAAGTTTTCCAGGCTGGTCTTGAACTTCTGACCTTAAGTGATCTACCTGCCTTGGCCTCCTAAAGTGCTGGGATTACAGGCATGAGCCACCGCTCCCGGTCAAACACTTCATTTTTTTAAGAGACAGGGTCTCACTCCTGACCCAGGCTGGAGTGTAGTGGTGCAGTCAGCACACTGTGGCCTAAAACTCCTGGGCTCAAGTGATCCTCCCACGTCGGCCTCCTGGGGTACACCTCTGCACCAGACTAAAACATTTAATTTTTAGTTGCCTTAGGAATAAAACTCAACAGATGAAAACATTTCAAAGTCTTCTTTCTCATATGCTTAAAAAAAAAAAGTAAAAATTACTTACTATTTCTCTCCCCATTTGCTGTCATAAAAAGAGAGATAGCTAGTTGCTCAATTTATTAAGAATGCTAGGCCGGGCGCGGTGGCTCAAGCCTGTAATCCCAGCACTTTGGGAGGCCGAGGCGGGTGGATCACGAGGTCAAGAGATCGAGACCATCCTGGTCAACATGGTGAAACCCCGTCTCGACTAAAAATACAAAAAATTAGCTGGGCGTGGTGGCGCGTGCCTGTAATCCCAGCTACTCAGGAGGCTGAGGCAGGAGACTTGCCTGAACCCAGGAGGCGGAGGTTGTGGTGAGCCGAGATCGTGCCACTGCACTCCAGCCTGGGTAACAAGAGCGAAACTCCGTCTCAAAAAAAAAAAAAAAAAAAAGAATGCTAGCTGTGGCCAGGTGTGGAGGCTCACACCTGTAATCCCAGCACTTTGGGAGGCCAAGGCGGGCGGACCACCCGAGGTCAGGAGTTCAAGACCAGCCTAGCTACCATGGTGAAACCCCGTTTCTACTAAAAATACAAAAAATTAGCCGGGTGTGGTGGCACACACTTATAATCCCAGCTACTCAAGAGGCTAAGATGGGATAATTGCTTGAACCCAGGAAGTAGAAGTTTCAGTGAGATCACACCATTGCACTCCAGCCTGAGCAACAGAGCGAAACTCCATCTCAAAACAAGAAAAAAAAACAGGTTCAGAGGGAAAACAACACAAACACAAACACACACACACACACACACACACACACACAGCAAGTAGCTTAACAGCATAGTAATCACACTGAAGAATTCGCAATTTTTACAAGTTAATAAATGGCTTTGTGCACATCTGGCTTGGGATTTTCTACTTGAAATTCAACACAGTGCACTTAGCCGACTTTTCCCTCAGGCTGGTAGTCTGTGCCTTTTACACTGTTGATTTCAAGGTTTTCCTGTGAACCTGCTAAAATATTATCCTTTCGGAGGAGCTGCATCATACAAAGTGTCTCCTCTTTTCTCTTTTAGCTGGATACACAGTATCATCGCTCATGGGCAGTTGAGTATCCTCATCAGGCACGACCTGGTAAGGGATCTACAGGTACAGGTGGGGTCATGGCCCTTATTTACTACTGTGTGGATGTGTTAAGACCCAGCTTTTGTCTTTTTCCTACACCTATTTCAGATTCTCTTGGATTTATTTTTTCCCATCTTTGTAAATCACCTAAAATTCATTTTGGAACATGGGGTATAACAAAAAGCTAGGAAAGTTCTATTGCTCTGAGCCAAAAAGTTTCACGTTTTTTTTAATACCATGCAAATTAACTTACCACTACTTTAGTAAACTGCTGGTTTTTTTTTTTAATCTATAAAGTTTAACCCTAATGAGTCCTTGTTATAACATTCAAAATATTCTTGAAGAACATGGCATGGATTTTATTATGTAGGCTAAATCCGTATTCCTATGGATTAAACTGCTTGGATCAGTTAATCTTTTAGGACAAGGTAAGAAAAGAAATTCTAAACCATCATGGTATGCTAAGTCTGACGCTATCCCATCAACTCTTTTTATCTTCAAATTATACTCTGTAGATGTACTAACAAAAAAGTGATAGGAGGAAATTGAGGGATGTCTTTTTTTTTTTTTTCCTTTTTGCACTCAAAATGACTCAGTTCCAGCAAAGAGGGATGTCTTTTTTCCGACGGTCTCACTCTGTTGACCAGGCCAGAATGCAGTGGCATGATCATGGCTCACCGGAGCCTCACACACCTGAGCTCAAGGGATCCTCCCACCTCCCACATAGCTGGGACTACAAGTAGTGCCACCACACCCAGCTACTTTTTATAGAGAAGGGTCTCACTATGTTGCCCAGGCTGTGGGATATTTTAATTCTGCCTTTGACAGTCTTCTCACCACATCAGGGTCATTCTTACTATGCTAAAGGTACATTCAGAAGTAAAGGACAGCTGAGGTGTTTCCTGTTAATAACAGTAATCAGCAACTATAGTAAAAACTAGTCTGCCTCAAGCAATCTTTGTAGTCCAAGTGATTTCTCAGGCCCTGTAGCATTGTTTGGTAGTCTTTAAATGCTTTCATCAGATTCTGCTTTCAAATCTGCATTTGGGCTGTAATTTCTGCCACACTGTTAGTCAGGTATAACTAATGTAATACAGAAGTGAATCAGACATCTAGTTCTTTTTAATTAGTGGGCTCTTCTGCAAAACTAGTTTACTGCTTTCATACCTTAAGAAAGTCCAATTCGTAACTGGAGCAAGAAAGCCCTTAGCTATAAACTTGAGTTATTATCAAACCTGGACTGTCTGCTAATGTTACTCTGTGATGTCATTTGACAGGTCCTCAGTTACATGGGTCTACAAAATCTCAAAGCAGAGGTGGACCAGTCTCTCGAACCAGGCAGGGACCTTAAGGCAAATGAGAAGAACCTATCAGGCTGCAGAAAACACAAGACTTCATGAAGCAGTGTTCAGTCATCAAGTGATGTAGAGCTTGTACAGAAGATTGATTAGAAACCATCTTCATGAAGAGTGATTTTGGCACAAGTGACTAAAGAACAAAACAGCATTATCTGCCAAAAATGACATGAGTGTTGTTTCTACCTCCAGTTACTGTCTCTTTCAGCACAAATTAACCTATTCCATTGGAAAGGAAAGTTTGTATCCAAAGATGCAACAATGAATAATACCCAAATCACTGCTCATGTTGTCTCTTAACAATGATCAGTTCAATTATATAGGATTTGATGAGCTCACACATACACAAAAAGCAGCAAATGATCAGTGACAATATCACTGGCTTCAGAATACTTCAGCCTGTCTTCATTTCTGGAGTTATACTCAGTTTTAAGTCATTTTGCTGTCAAAAATCTGACCTCATCAAATAGATGTGATTCCTAGAGCTCTCTTTAGATGTCCTACCCTATCAGCATATTAAAATGGAAAGAGTGTGTACCTAAAGACATAAATGTTAAGCATTGGTGTAAAGTAACTTCTGTAATAAATTATATTGCTTTTGTTTTTTTCCAGATATGACAGCTCAACCTTACAATGCCTACCTGATGCCAGGTTATGCTTATTTTCTTACTAAAGTATATTACTAGTCATATCTTTTTTCCAAATATTAAATGTACCTTGCCAGATATTCTCCTGCAGCTCTAAGGAAGTCAATTAAAAAATAATTTGTAGAATCTACTAGTGAGCCACCAGAGTATAATTCCTAAAAGTTTAAGAAAACCTGGCAATTAATCCAGCATAAACATATCCTATAGACAGCAGGATATGGGTATGGAGGAGGAGAGGTTTGACTTTCTGATTCTACTGTGGACCTTTTCCTAAGGGCACTCATGAATGCAGCAATGATTTTAACTATGGCTTAAATTTATTTTAAATTTCACCAAAATATTAATCTTGATTATCATGCCAATTTTAGATCTTATTAATTTTCAGAAGAGATAAATACAAATAATCATAAATTAGGGTAACTTTTTATTATACCAAGGTGTTCTAATGCTATCATATGAAGACAGATGCTTCAAACAACCTGCATTAAGTTATATTTTTAATACAATTAAAAATTACTTTTAACCTATCTGTAGTCACAAACTGAAAATGTGTCATACATGTTTACCTTAGATAAATTATGATATATAAGGCTCAATAGCTAAAGGGTTACTTTATGCATATGGTATATTTCATAGTCTACAAATCAAAGATTTAAACAGCCCCTTAAAAAAATTCCATATATTCTCATACCAACTCATCTAAATAGAAATGAAAATCTCTGTACTGTTCTCACAAACCATTACCATGAGTTCACTATAATAATTGAATCAATGAGGTTTGCCTTTCAAAGTTAAAGAATCAGAAAGGGGCCTCTAAGAAGTCATTTAGCCCAATTCTCTCACCCTGTGTGTTTTCCCTCAAAGCCAGTGCAATTTTTTTAACTGAAAAGCTGAACATATTTAATACATACAATATGACAGGTTTGGATTTCACTCCTTGTTTCAATGTAATAACTCTTTTATAAATGAGGAAACAGATTCAGACAAGCTCAGTGGCCCAACTAAAGACATTTGGCAATTAGTGGCAGGACTACAATATACATCTCTTCATGCTACGGAAAGCAGGCTCTCTGTTATAAAGCTGACCAGGACTACTGTTTTCCCCTTCTCTCTCATCCTAAACATGATTCATATTTTTCTGCGTCACATTTTACTGGGATCATTTACAAAGCCCCCAGAACTTAACCATCACTTTTTTTATTTAATCATATATAATTCTTACAAAAAATGCCTGAAGTAATTTAACACCTGTACATCAGTACAAAACCTGACTGAGTAAAATGAATAGAGGGTCTATTCAAGATCACTAAGACCAAATGTAAACTGGGAAGTATGTGGAAGGCAGTTGTCCAGCAAGTGTTTGGAAGGTGTTCTAGCCGGGTAGAGAGCCTACTCTAACAGACACACACATCACAGAAAACAGCATCAACAGAACCATATTCTAGATAGAGTTCCATGTACAGAAGATCCATGGAGGCAAGTTCTGTCAGGAAGGACACTGCCTCCCTCCGCCCTCCCAACTGTCACCACCAAGTTCCTTCAGGTGAGACCTCACACAATGTCAGGTGTTTTCTAGGAAATACTAAGATCAGGTTGACAGATTCTGCTTGGTCTAATCTATCTGAAAAATTCAGGCTAGAAAGACAACTTTTCTCAAGAGTTGAGTTGACTTTTGCCTTCAAATCTTGGCTGCACCGTGCCTATGATAGCATCAATTTACACCTAAAGACCTCTGAAGAGAAAAATTCCATTATTTCTTTTCTTTCTTGAGAGCAGATTTTTTCCCTCCTCCTTTGGAAGGTTTGCAGTACTTTGCTTCCATCTGAGCCAGAAAATTGTCCATTTCCTTTTGCCGATCCTTTTGTCTGCTCTGTTTGAGAAGTTAAAACACAAGCTTTCACAACACTATCCACAGAAAGTACTTAGTGGTTGCCAAGGGCTGGAGAAGTGGAGTAAGTGCTAATGGGTATGGAGGTTTTTTTGGAGTGGTGAAAATGTCCTTCAATTGGTGTTAATAATTGTAAAACTTTGTAAATATATTAAAAACCACCAAATTGTACACTTGAAAAGGACAAATAGATGGCATTCAAGTTATGACTTACAAGAAGAAAACAAAATACAACATTCCAAGGAAAATATTAGCAACAGGTTTTAGATCATTAAGGACAAAGTGGCAATAAACTGCCAAGTTTACCTGAATGGCTGCCTTCAGGCTATCCACGCCTTCATCAAGCCCCAACTCCTTTCTGCTCATTTCTGCTTCTTTGGCCTCTTCCTGAGCCTGCAACAGAAACTCACATGAGATTCAGGGCAACCAGGAAATGTTTAAAATACATTGTCTTTCCCAAAAGCAAATCTGTAATACTGTTTCAATTTGAGGATTATATAAATAGAATTACCTAACTAGGTTATTTATTAAAAGGCAACAATGCTGACAACAAGCAGTAGATCCTGTGATTCCAATTAACCATTTATTCGCTTTTTCCCAATTCTACTTGCTACAGGTAGTAAGTAATTTGGCACTCATAAATCACATTGTGATAAAAAGGAACAGGAGGCTGGGTGTGGTGGCTCACACTTGTCATCCCTATACCTTGGGAGGCCAAGGTGGGAGAATACTTGAACCCAGGAGTTTAAAATCTGCCTGGATAACACAGTAAGACCTCATCTCTACAAAAAATAAAAGAAATAAGCCTGGTGTAGTGGCATGTGCTTGTAGTCCCAGCTACTAGGGAGGCTGAGGTAGGAAGGTAGCTTGAGCCTGGGTGTTCGAGGCTGCATGAGCTGTGATCATGCCTCTGCACTCCATCCTGGGTGATGGAGTAAGATGTCATCTCTTAAAAACAAAGCGGAACAAAAAAAAGTAAGGAAAACGATGCAATTGCTGGGATACAGGTACTTCCAATTCCTCTTCTGGAAACCCAATTTACTACATGAGACTGGTAATCCCCTTGGGAATCCCAGTTTAAAATGACTTCTGAGTAGTCAGAAGAAACATCAGCAGACAGTTTTAACCTTTCTTGACCTGATTTCAAAGCAGCCTTCCTTTGCCAGGTTTTCCTAGGGCACTGTTTCCAAAATACTGCTAAGAACAAAAGAACACACTAAGGTGTTCTTAGGGCAACAACTTAAGAGGCCCCAACATCCCCTGTGAATTTTCTAAGTAGCAATTAATGAAATTAATACTGGGGATGATGATAACATTAGGACCTCCCATCCCTGTAAGAAGACACTGTTTCCTTGCATTCAAATTATCTCAGCATTCCCTTCAGGTTTGTTGAGCAGTCTCTCAAAACTGCCATTTTGTCCTCAAATTCTAGGGAAGTTTCTCAAGCTAAGGCTACTGTGAATGCAGCTGTGCTCAGTTTCATCTCAGAAAATGATGAACTTAAGGTAATTGTCAGCCTAAGTCTTAGCAGATGTAGCCTATGAACCAAAATGATCTTGATATACACTCCACAGCTCCCCTCAGCTCACCAGAGAGGATGCAGCCATCTAGGCAAAACAGGCCCTGTGAATTTTCATCAGAAACAAAAAGGTCAGCTTTCTCTGTACGCATTTCATATGTAAAAGCTGCAGAAAAGTTCCAGGGAGCACTCATGAAGGCCGCAATGGTTCTAAAAGTTGTGTGCTCCTTGTGAGAATCTAATGCCTGATGAGCTGAGGTTTCATCCTGAACCACGCCCCCAACTCGCCTTACCCCTGGCACAGCTGGGGACCACAAAGCTAGCTTTTCTTAAAAAAAAAAAAAAAAAAAAAGGCTGGACACAGTGGTTCACACCTGTAATTCCAGCACTTTGGGAGGCTGAGGCAGGTGGATCACAAGGTCGAGATCGAGACCATCCTGGCCAACATGATGAAACCCTGTCTCTACGAAAAATACAAAAATTAGCCAGATGTGGTGGTGTGCGCCAGTAGTCCCAGCTACTCCAGAGGCTGAGACAGGAGAATCGCTTGAACTGAGGAGGCAGAAGTTGCAGTGAGCCGAGATCACGCCATTGCACTCCAGCATGGGTGACAGAGCAAGACTCTGTCTCAATCAAAAAAAAAAAAGAATTCTGTATCTAACTCAAGAATCAAACTCTGGCAAAGGCCCCCAAATCTGCACTTTTAACAAGACAGTCTCTGCCTTTTTTTTTTTTTTTTTTTTGGGGGACGGAGTTTCGCTCTTGTTACCCAGGCTGGAGTGCAATGGCGCGATCTCGGCTCACCACAACCTCCGCCTCCTGGGTTCAAGCAATTCTCCTGCCTCAGCCTCCTGAGTAGCTGGGATTACAGGCACGTGCCACCATGCCCAGCTAATTTTTAGTATTTTTAGTAGAGACGGGGTTTCACCATGTTGACCAGGATGGTCTCGATCTCTCGACCTTGTGATCTGCCCGCCTCGGCCTCCCAAAGTGCTGGGATTACAGACTTGAGCCACCGCGCCCGGCTTTGCCATTCTCTTCTTACCCCTCAACCGAGTAAGGCTCACTGCCTGTCCTGTGTATCCAGGCTCCATTAACTTTATCTCCTGAGGGATGCCTCAGCAAGGCTACAAGAATTGGCCCATATGAAAAAAGATTTCAGTGCTACTTTACTACGGTAATAGTTAAACAATAAAAATCATCGTGAGCACAATATACTAGAAAAATAGTTTCTCTTGATGAACTGGTATGCCCATTTTATTATTTTTTTGAGACAGTCTTACTCTGTCACCCAGCTGGAGTCCAGTGGCACGATCTTGGCTAACTGCAACCTCCGTCTCCCCAGTTCAAGTGATTCTCCTTCCTCAGCCTCCCAAGTAGCTGGGATTACAGATACGTGCCACTACACCCAGTTAATCTTTGTATTTTTAGTAGAGATGGTGACCATGTTGGCCAGGATAGTCTCAATCTCTTGACCTCGTGATCCACCCACCTCAGCCTCCCAAAGTGCTGAGATTACAGGCGTGCCCCCGGTATGTCCATTTTATTAGATGAAAGCTATTAGACCAAGTTAACCCTAGTCATTATTTCTGGAGCTTTATGTTTACTTCTACTGCTGTAAATACTCTCAAATCCTTTTTGGAAGCAGTCAAGATATAAATCAACAGTATTCAAATCTTACCCTCCTTTTCCTTGCATTCATCTTTTGTTTCGACTCTTTGACAAAGGCATTATAGGATGGCACCTCCCCCGCGTCAATAGCTTGTTGAATGATATTCCTTATCCTGGGTTCCTCTGTGTACTGCACGCAAAGCACAGACTCCATTATTTGATCCATGTCACCCTTGAAGTCCAGATAGGCCTGTTTAATATCAGCCAGCTCTTCTTCTGAACCTTTGTAGGTCTTTTCAAAAGCTTGAATATCCTCTAAAGATATCTGAGAATAAAGGAGATTTGCTTTAACTTTGAGAGTTTGACTTTAGATAAAAGGTACACTAATAAAACTAGAGTTAGGTGTTGAATTGCTGTAATACAACAGTTGCTTGAGTTGAAATTGCTGAACCAGATTTTCTATGCCTAAGCTTTTCCAGAGTTCTCCTTTCTAAGTCCAGTCTTCACAACTGCTAACTAGGGACCAGGAAAGAGAAATGTAAGAGAAGTTTCCAAGGGTGAAAGGAGACCCGAGATCAGGACTTACAATTGGATATGTAAAATAAAGTGCATCCTACAGAAAAATTAATCGGCCCTTTTCAGTGCAACAATCACATTAACAGGAAATAAAAAGCCTGTTTCAGTAAGTGTGTATTTATATTTCAAGGCCATACTCAAAATTCCTCATTCCTACAAAATTAACACAAGACTTTAGAGGCAATCAATAAAATTTTGTTGATCGAATGATGGCAAAAGTCACAAAGAAACCTCCAGAATCTCCTACCTTTTTAAAGAGTAGCCGCCAATACGACTCCCAGTCTCGGTCTTGGGTGAGCACAGCAGAGTCCTCGTCCACTGTTCCCTGCTCATCGTACACAGCTCTCTGTTCTTTGTCACTGAGAACGGAGTAGACTCTTCCCAGGATCTGAGGGCAGAGAGTATCCATAAGTCACCCCTGCTCCTCCCACCGAAACCGCGACGGGAGAAAAGACCAGAAGGCGCAAAGACCAGCTCAGTGCGCTCCCCCGGGCGAGGCCCGGTAGCCAAAAGGCTGAGGAGGCCCGGGTGGCCAGTCGGCCTCGGGGCGGGATCCTGCGTACCTGGAAGCGGCGAGTGGCGTCCTCCTTGTCGCCCTCGCCCACCCGGTCGGGGTGCACCTGCAGGGACACCTTGTGGTAGCCTCGTCGGACCTCGCCGTCGGAGGCCTCACGTCGCACGCCCAGCACCCGGTAAAGGTCGGCGGTGCCGAACACTTCCTCGCAAAGCTCCAGCAGCCCCATGCCGGGGGCGGGAGACACGGCCTGGGAGAATGCAGCTGCTCCCAGTAGCGCCGGCCACCACTCAGGGTTGCTTCTTTTTCCCGCCCAAAAAGCCTAGGGCGCCTGCGTCACAAGCGCTAAAGGGGCGTGGCCACGCCGCGCAGCTACTCTTTACGGCGGCCGCAAAATGGGGCACAGCGAGGCCGGCGCCGGCGCAGGTAAGAGTCGGCAGGCGAAGTCGAAGTTACTGGCCGCGCGCAGGAGCGAGGTTTCACAGGGGAGAGATGTTGCTCGGGTCCCTCCTCCCCTTGCTCTGGAAATCTGGCGTCCTTCTTCCTTTCAGTTTCCCAGAAAAGCTTTTTCAAAAAGTTCATATATTAACTTGAATTTACAAACTGCTGGCCTATTTTTTAAGTAGAAAACGGCCAAACATCAGCATTCAGCAGTTTCACATGGTTCAGCTTAACAGATGTGTTTTTTCAAAAATGATCGTGAAAGGAATAGGTAGAGCTGCAGGCCCAAATAATTTAGCATCTCACTGGTTGGAAATGCTGGGGAACTTTCCCTGCAGCCCTGCAGGAAAAACCTTAATACTGAAACTCAAAAAGCACAAAACATGGGTCTTCCAAAAATATCTAACAGGACTTTCACCTTACACATTAGTGGAGATAAGATGACCCAAGCCCCCGTCTTAACATAAACTGCTGAAGCAAAGGCTCTTTAATACTGTTTAGTTCACAGCTGAGTTTAAGCATGTTGGATCCCAGGTGGGAGCAATTATCCAAGACATGGGGAGAAACTTGGGCCTGAAGACCCAAAGTAAGGCTGAGGCTGGGGAGAAAACTCTGGAAGTAGAATAAGCTCACAAAGGAAGTATGTGTATACGTATCTTAAGACGAAGAATAAGCAATGCAAAGTGAATATCTGAGAGAATACCCAAGTTGGCAGAAAATATCAAGTATCTTATCCCCTCACTGACTTAACACTTCAGAATCATTCTGCTCTGCCAGTAAATTTCTGCAAAACCTCAAACTCTCCAGGATACACTAATATCTTTTTAACCTCCCAGAGTTGCCATGATTTTCAAAGCGTATCTCTTTCCCAGATCCAAGATCAAACCCAGATAAAGTCAGTTTTCCTCTCAGCCTGCCCTGGCATCAGTCTCAAAGTGGGGGCCGACCAGCAACAACCCCCAGGGAGTTTTAACAACCACAGAATTTGGGATGGCTGGTAATCATTCTCAGAATATAAAACACAGAGAACAAAGTAAGTTGGCACATTGAGAAAAACTCCTCTATAAATTTCCTGTATCTTATTCATATACCAGAGTTAAGCCACCTATCTTTGCTCATTTTTTCCCTGTATGGACAACATATGTTGGGAAGGGCTTTCCAGGAGGGCATAACCAGGGTATGAATCTTACATCACTGAACAAGTTTCCACCTCTAGGCTTCAGCTTCCCTGACTGTAAAATGGAGATAATCCTACCTGCCTTCATAATACCTTATAATCATCACAAATAACCGTGTACACAAAAGGCCTAGGGTATATGTAGATGCTTTACAATATTATCTTTCTTCCAGTTTCTCACATTTTTTAAGGTACTCACATACATTAACATTTTTCTATATATACATTTGCTACTGAAAATTGAAATAGCACATTGAAATATTCTTTTATTGCAACTCACATTTTTGAAAACCAGAAAATCAAATTAATTATTATGCTCCAGCCAAACTACCTAATGTTTTTTCTTTTCTTTTTGAGACAGGGTCTTACTGTCGCCCAGGCAATACTATAGTGGGACAATCATAGTTCACTGTAGCACTGGCCTCCTGGGCTCAAGTGACTCAGCCTCCTGAGTAGCTGGAACTATGAGTGAGCACCACCATGCCAAGCTAATTTTTAAATTTTTTGTAAAGACGGTGTATTGGTGTGTTGCCCGGGCTGGTCTTGAACTCTGGCTTCCAGTGATCCTTCCACCTCAGCCTCTCAAAGTGCTGAGATTACAGGTGTGAGCCACTGCCCCAATGATTTCTTTACATTATTTCTTTACAAGTTACTTCATATTATTGATGTTGAGTTTCATCTCACTGACTTAAGGCTTTTAAAACACATGGGAATACTTGAGACCTATGAATGGTTGTGAGTCAAATAAAAAAGCAGAGCTAAAGGATACTGAAATTATTCAAATACATTCAAACTATAAAGATCCCTTACACATTACTGGCATCAAGGTAGGAAGGAAAAGATAGAAGAAGTAAAATGCATCAGTCATCACAGGTTCTCAAAATTATTGGTACATAGTTTATCCTAACACAGAGCAGCTTTCTTAACCTGCTCCATAAAATTACCAGCAAGAAAGAAAAGTACAAGAATAAGTTTCACAGCTGAATTGGCTTGGTGTCATAATTCCCTATTCCAGTATTCTCAGAAGGATCCCATCCATATATATGTAGAAACCACAGCCACATTTGAATGGTTCAGTCTTGATTCATTCTGAACTCCCTTAAACCAGCAGTTTCTCATTCTTAAAAGGTAGGTTATTATAGCCCAAAAGCAAAACAAATCTACCTTTGTATATTTAGGCATGCAGTGGCTCACGCCTGTAATCTCAGCACTTTGGGAGACCAAGGCAGGCAGATCACAAGGTCAGGAGATCAAGATCATCCTGGCCAACATGATGAAAACCTGTCTCTACTAAAAATACAAAAATTAGCTGGGTGTGGTAGTGGGTGCCTGTAATCCCAGCTACTTGGGAGGCTGAGGCAGAAGAATCGCTTGAACCTGGGAGGTGGAGACTGCAGTAAGCCAAGATCGTGCCACTGTACTCCAGCCTGGCAAGAGACCAACTCCATCTCAAAAAAAAAGGAATATGCATTAAGCAAGACAATATAATTCTCCAATTACAAAATCAGTAAGAAAGGCAACTGTTCTTGCACTTGAGGGAAGAACATGAAGATTTGTACGGGCCATGAATAATCTGGCTGGAGGTTTTGAAGCAGGAAGTCTTGGAAGCCAGTAGATTGTAAAGTTGTCCAGGAGACCCAGAGCCCAATTCAAAAGTCCGATCCTCCCACAGCCACTGTCTTTCCCAAGACAAAGTCCAAAAAAGCTAGTTAGCACCCACAGCCAGCTCTACATCACACAAGAACAAATCTCTCCCTGGGCCCTGTGGAGGCCAGGCCAGAAGAGCAAGGGCAACTCAGGATACTCCATTTATTGAACTCCAAATCTAACAAAAGTAAGATCTCTGCAGTGTTTCAAAAGGACCTTAACCTTGTTCCCACGGCTATGCTGGTTGAAGTCAGCTCACTTATGTTTCTGTGGCTTCTGTATCTGTAGCTTCTGCATCTGTTTTCTGAGAAGCTAACAGGACTTCACATGCCCGTTTCCTTCGCAGTCTCTCAGCATCTGTGATCATCATAGGATGCAGAGGGAAAAAGCCAGCAAGACCTAAAAGCAACAGATTTTTCACTTATTATAACACAGTATAAGCCAATGCTTCCCTAGGAACTGTCTCACAGAACAGAGGTCTGAGATCTGACCCACTGTATGGATGTAAACCATGCTCCTCACTTGCCAAACTCTGTACTACCTCTCCCTGGCAAGGAGACAGTGGATGTCTACTTCTTAAAAGTATTCCCCTTACTTTAAAAAAGGCAAAGTGACAGATGGCCATTCAAAACACACTATTCCCATTTTTAGTATAAAATACCAGTCACCCAAAAAGTCTTACAAAGGAGTCCACAAACAGGGTCTGCAGATTCAAAATGCCAATTAGATCAAAACTTCAGCTCCCATTTCAGTCCTGTACAACCTAGAGAGAAGGAAAATCTTTTTTCTTTTTTTTTGAGATGGATTCTCCCTCTGTCGCCCACACTGGAGTGCAGTGGCTTGATCTTGGCTCACTGCAATCTCCGCTTCCTGGGTTCAAGAGATTCTTCTGTCTCAGCCTCCCCAGTAGCTGGGACTACAGGCACGCACCACCACGCCCAGCTAATTTATTTTTTTGTATTTTTAGTAGCGACGAGGTTTCAGCATGTTGGCCAGGCTGGTCTCAAACTCTTGACCTCAGATGATCTGCCCGCCTCGGCCTCCCAAAGTTTTGGGATTACAGGCATGAGCCACCACGCCCGGCCGAAAAACCATTCTTATACCCACTGTCCTGGAGCTGACTTCAGTTTAAAATCCCCTCAATAAGGTAAGACCAGAGCTAAGTTACCCAGAAGCTTTTCCATAGGCTTAGAGAGGTGGGCCCCGCAGCCAATCCAATGACGGATCCTGTCTAGGTTGAGGGCAACGAGTTTTTCTCCATGGCTGTTGGGCAATGGATCATAGGAGCCGAGCTGCTCTATGAAACGGCCATCTCTGGGGCACTTGTTGTGAGCAGCTACAATGCGGTAGAAGGGCCGGTTGGTGCAGCCACCCAGTGCAAGGCGGATGGTTAAATGGCCTCCATGGTAGGCCTTGCAGAGGAGAGTAGCTGTAGAAAAACACCTGGTTAGGACACAAGAACAACACAAAACGGGCAAAATGACACAGACGGGACAATTCCCTTTTTCCACTGAAATGTCCTCACTTCCAATCCATTCCTGTCAATTCAGCTTAGATACTGTTGTTCTTTGTGAAACACCTCTTGGCCACTCCAGCCAGCAATGATCTCTTCATACCCAAACCCGCTCAGCATGGATTTGCCATTCACCAGCTCTGTGACCTTGTCGGAACCTTAGCTGCTTCAGTGGGGTGGGGATTTTTCAGCGGTGATTAAACGGGGAAAAAAACTGAGAGAAGGATCCAGTGTAAAGTAGTGTGGCTGCTTCAGGTTTGGGTTCCCTCCATCGCGCCAGGGAGACCACTGCCTCACCCGGTCCCGAAACTCCCGAGCCCCGTGACCGCCCGGAACGTCTCGTGGGGGCCCAATGACTCACTGAGGTGGACCATGGTGCGGCTCCTTGGAGCGCCCCGCTACCCGCGCGCACCAACAATACGGCCTTGGCGGGGCAGAGGACCGACACAAACACGAGGCGTGCAGACACTGGGCCCTACCGCCCGCCTATCAAAGCCCGAAAGCCTCGACTCGGGAAGCGGATGATCCACTCGCCCCGCCTCTTCCGCTTGCTGCCCTACACTTCCCACGATGCAACACGGTGACCCCTAACGTACCTTAAACTGCTGCAAAAGAGGCGTTTCTCGTGGTGTCTGGTGGGAGTGGCGGTGCGATTCTTCTCAGGCTTATGAGTCACTGCTGGAGTCAGAATTGTTGGGCGAAACACAGCCACGCCAAGAGGAGCGCTGTAACATCCATCCATCTTGCTCGCGTTGATGCCGAGGCGCAACGCTGAGAACGCAAATACGAAAGGGCGCTCTCTCTTCCTCGTGGAGCTCACAGTCCACTGGGGAGACCGTGAGATTGCAGCAGAGAAACTAGGGCGATCTGTAGTACTTAGTGCAAGGAGAGCAGAGAAGGCAAACCTAATGCTTGCTGACGACTTCACAGAGGAGGTAGCGTCAGGGCCGAGACTAGAAAGATTATAAGTGACTACAGTTAACCAAAACGTTTACCTCTCACCTTTCCTCCTATGATCCTCCCACCCCTATCGAGGCAGTCACACCTTAAAAAAATAAAGGCCGGGCGCGGTGGCTCAAGCCTGTAATCCCAGCACTTTGGGAGGCCGAGGCGGGTGGATCACGAGGTCAAGAGATTGAGACCATCCTGGTCAACATGATGAAACCCCATCTTACTAAAAATACAAAAAATTAGCTGGGCATGGTGGCGTGTGCCTGTAATCCCAGCTACTCAGGATGCTGGGGCAGGAGAATTGCCTGAACCCGGGAGGCGGAGGTTGCGGTGAGCCGAGATCGCGCCATTGCACTCCAGCCTGGGTAACAAGAGCGAAACTCCGTCAAAAATAAATAAATAAGTAAATAAAATAAAGGAGGGGTTATTCCTGCATTTGCCATGCTGTGATCCTGGGCAGAGGTGAAGTATGATTTTTTTTTTTCTATCATCTGTAGCCCTAGTATATGGCCTCAGTGATGAGGGTAATGGTGTTTCCTTAGAGCCCCAGTGATTTATATCCATGAAAATGCCTGTGTTTTGGTGAGAAAGTGTCTGTTGCTCCACCTTCAGCTAAGACCTGTCTGTTCAGCTTTTTGTTCACTGTTAGTTCCAAAGGGCTAATATGCTCTTTGCCCTAATACAGTGCTCAGCATAGCAGTCTTCCTCCAGGGCCACCTTTGAAAACGATGCCTTCATTCCTGTATTTCAGTTGACTGAACCTGGCCAGAGATCTTAGCAGCTGACTTTTTCCATGAGTGATCCAATAAGCTTTCATCAGAAACCCTAATAATGACCCCAGTATACACATTTTATTACATGTGTTATACATGTGCCATATAATTATTAGAGCAATTACACTATATATAGCTATTTATATAATACCTATATATAACTCAGTATACGTTAACTCCAGAACCACACTGATGAATTTTGAGTTTCACATTTTCATTCTTTATTGTGACCCAGTTTCTTATCAACCAGTAAAACATCCAGTAACACAGCCAATGGAAAGAAATGAATGGGTCTCTATTTATGGTGAAGATTCTTTTGTAGGTTATTTTTACAAACCCAGCAGCCCATTTCCAGGCTTCATATGGTGTGGAACTCTCTGGGAAGGAAAGGAACTCAGAGTCTCATATAGAAAATTGTTCAGCTGGAGAGGTATCAGAAAGATGGATTTCCAAAGCCAACGGTTTCCTGTACTGTGTGGATCTCTGCAAGCAGAGCCTCATCTTTCAATTTTAGCTACATGAAAGAGGAAGAAAGGGAAAAACACTTGTCATAAATGATATACTTTATGTGGCTTTGAAGACCTCTCTTTTGTAGGACTACAGCTAAAGAACATAGTTCCCTGGGATGGAATTAGCTCTTTATTCCCTACTTCGTGAAAACTCCACTATAGAAGACCTTAGAACCTTGTCTTGGATACATGGATATGTTTACTTCGTGAAAATTCATTAAGCACTATGAACAGTCATGATCTGTACATTTTTTTGTAAGATAACTTAAAGTTTACTTTTTTTATTTTTAAAAAGTGTTCACATTATTACCAGCATCTCTTGGCTAATGTGTAGTATTCCCATTTGGCAAATGACAGCAGAGAATCAGGAAATAGGCTTGTATTAGATCTGGTTTTAGTTTTAGAATCTAGATATGTACTAGAGACATCTAGGACCCCACTGAATACCCATTCTTTCTTACTAACAAAATCTTAATTTATTTTCAAGGCAGCAATGCTATCAGCTAAAAAGCCACATTTTCCTGCTTCCAGTGCAGCTAGAGGTAGTCATATGACCAATTGTGGCCTAATGAAATGTAAACTAAAGTCATTGGGTAGAACACCTGGAGAAGCCCTTTATTTAGGGAAAGTCCTTTAAAGGGAAGGGAAGTAGCATGGCCCCTTTTCCTTATGGTTCTTTATCTTGCCTGAAAACATGGACATGACAGCAAGCTACATTGGCTGTCTTGCAACTGTGAGGGATAGAAACTGTATGCTACAATTGGTGGAGCACAAAGAAGATGCTGGGTCCCTGATGACATTATGGAGCTGTGGTACCAGCCCTGGACTTTTCATTAGATGAGAAAACACTAATTTGTTTAAACCACTGTCTTTCAAGTTACTTGGGATTCATAGCTAATAGAACAGGCTGGGCGCAGTGGCTCACGCCTGTAATTCCAACACTTTGGGAGACTGAGGTGGGCAGATCACTTGAGACCAGGAGTTCGAGACTAGCCTGGCCAACACAGCAAAACCCTGTCTATATTAAAAATACAAAAAATCAGCTGGGTGTGGTGGTACATGCCTGTAATCCCAGCTACTTGGGTGGCTCAGGCACAAGAATTGCTTGAACGCAGAGGTGGAGGTTGCAGTGAGCTGAGATTGTGCTCTTGCACTCCAGTCTGGGCAACAGTGCGAGACTCTGTCTCAAAATATGTATGTATATGTAACTCATAAAACAGACCAGAGGCGGCCGGGTGTGGTGGCTCATGCCTATAATCCCAGCACTTTGGGAGGCCGAGACGAGTGGATCACGAGGTCAAGAGATCGAGACCATCCCGGTCAACATGGTAAAACCCCGTCTCTACTAAAAATACAAAAATTAGCTGGGCATGGTGGCGCATGCCTGTAGTCCCAGCTACTAGGGAGGCTGAGGCAGGAGAATGGCCTGAACCCAGGAGGCAGAGGTTGCGGTGAGCCGAGATCGCACCATTGCACTCCAGCCTGGGTAACAAGAGAGAAACTCCGTCTCAAAAAAAAAAAACAAAAAAAAACAAAAAAACAAAAAACAGACCAGTGGCTGTTCATGAGCCAAATCCAGCTCACTACCTGTTTTTGTAAGTAAGTTCTATTGGAACACAGCCATTCACTTATGTATTATCTGTAACTGCTTTTGTACTACAAGTGCAGAGTTTAGTAGTTGCAACAAACTGTTTGGCCTATAAATTCCCCAAAATTTCCTACTTTGCCCTTTATAGAAAATGTTTGCTGACCCCTAGACTAGATGAACCCCTACATTTTGCACATGAGAAAAATGAAGCTCACAATATTATTAACACAGTAAGTTAATGGCAAAACCAGAATCATAATTCAGGTTGACTGACTCCCAGGCTATCTTTCTATTAACTGTTATATATTATCTCTAAAGAGTTGGAAGAAAGATCACCCATGGCAATATGTAGGTTATTATTACAAACCCAGCAGCCCATTGATAATGGCAAAGATGGCAAGAAAAGCCTCTAGAAAAAAATTAACATTATGAAAGTCCTGAATTAAGCCAATACCTTCCTCCTAATTTCCCACCCTCAACATGGGGCAGGCAAATGACAAAGGCAACTATGTCATACCTTTTTCGTGTACTTGTAGGCCTGCTCAGCTTCTAATTGCCGTCCAACCTGAAAAAAAGTTCAGCAGCTGGTGATGATGACAGGTCATAAACATTATGGTAAGGAAAATACATTGCCTCAGCTGTTTCCACCTAAGTCAGAGGCTTCTACACCTTCCAGTTAAGAACCTCTGAATTCAGAGGGGAGGCTAGCAAATGAAAGGTGGTAGGGAGAAAACGCGTTGTTGTTGTTGTTGTTGTTGTTGTTGTTTTAAATTCCTCCTTCATTTTGAAAAGCTTAAAGATAACTTGGCCTCTCTCTCTTTTTTTTTTTTAAAAGCACTGTGAGTCATTTGTTCCGCTTAGGATTGAAGCCATTCTGTTAGTAATAATTAACACCTACCAGTTTGCACTATGTAATTTACATTATTTTCATTGTTGACGTTTTCAGTGCTTTACCTAAATTCACTCTTAATTCTCAAGACCTAGGAGATAACTACTGTTATTTATTATTCCCAGTTTACAGAGAGGTTAAGTAACTTGCCAGGGTTATGAAGCTAATACGTAGAGGAGCCAGATTTTAAAACAATGAAGTTTGACTCCACAGTCCAAGTTTTTAATTACTACATTATTCTGTCTCTAGGAATTAGAAAAAGTAGGTATCAAAATTACTTCTATGAAGATAATATGAGATAAGAACACTAACTACTCCCCCCGCCCCCCAGTTAATACTATTCTTTGCATGAACCACTCCTCCAAGAGTTAAATGAGATAATATGAATCCACTATTCGACTTCACAAGTTTGTTACATAGTAACTGAGAGTATGTGAAGTCACTTGGGAAAGCTTAAATATGTAAGAACCACAGAATATTCAGGTCTGAAGGGGACTTGGGGAATACCTAGTCCAATTTTCTAATTAATGCTAGTCTGTATGAAATTTTTACTAGTTCACAAAACTTTCATACCCCAAATCCTTACTTCCTACAAATCTACACTTTGAAATGTTCCCACTTGAAGTTCACTGAATTGTCAGTGGCATTTTCCAGCATATCCTTCTTTCCTAACACTATTACCTTTGTTTCCCTACTGCCACAGGGAGGCAGAGGCCCCAATCATGTGAGGATGCTGAATAGCCAAAACAATTTTGAAAAATATTTTTCTGATATCATGAACATTCCTGCAGTAAATTCGTCGTGTGTATTTTCTTTTCTTTCTTTCTTTTTTTTTGAGATGGAGTCTCACTCTGTCACCACCCAGGCTGGAGTGCAGTGGCACAATCTTGGCTCACTGCAACTTCTGCCACCCAGGTTCAAGTGGTTCTCCTGCCTCAGCCTCCTGAGTACCTGGTATTAGAGGCGATGTATGTATCTTCTTGTATTTTTCTTAGCACTATTATCTAGATATGACATTGCCGAATTGTAGATATGAATGTAACTAAATAATGCCACATTGCACTTAAAAGTGGTCATGCCAATTTACATCCAATTGTAATTATGAGAATTTTCATCAGTGCTAATACCATGCTTTAATTTTTGCCAGTCTGATGGCTGTGAATTTCTGCCACATCATTATTCTAAGTTGCATTCTTATGCTTACTAGTAACACAGACCTTCTCATACATGTATTAACTTTTACAGTCTCCGCATCAGCAAACTATATATTCCTATGCCATTCCCCATGCGCCCACCTCCCCCCTTTTTTTTTCTTTTTTGAGACAGGGTCTGGCTCTGTCATTCAGGCTGGAGTGCAGTGGCATAATCACAGCTCACTGCAGCCTCGATCTTCTAGGCTCAAGTGATTTTCCCACTACTTTAAAGTTGGAAACGCATGTATAACAAATGGCACTAAAGTTTAAGGACTTTATTATAAATATTTGCAGAATTTATAACTAATAAAGGATTAGCATACAGGTTATATAAATAGCTGCTACAATAAGGAAAAACTCTACAATCTGATTTTTAAATGGGCACAGGGTTGGGTGCAGTGGCTCATGCCTGTAATCCCAGCATTTTGCGAGGCTGATGGGGAAAGATCACTTAAGCCCAGTTGTTCCAAGACCAGCCTGGGCAACATGGTGAGACTCTGTCTCTACAAAAATGAAAAAAATTAGGCGTGGTGGCACACACCTGTTGCCCCAGATACTTGGGAGGCTGAGGCAGTAGGATCACTTGAGCCCAGAAGGTCAAGACAGCAAGTGAACTGTGTTCCTGCCATGGCACTCCAGCCTGGATACCAGAGCAAGACCCCGTCTCAAAAAAAAAAAAAGAAAAAAAAAAAAAAGACTTAGATCTTTAGGGCTGGGCACAGAGGCTCATGCCTATAATCGCAGCTCTTTGGAAGGCTAAGTCATGAGGATTACTTGAGGCCAGGAGTTCAAGACTAGCCTGGGCAACATAGTGAGACTCTGTCTCTACGCATAATAAAATAGCCAGGAGTGGTGGCACATGCCTGTATTCCCAGCTACTTGGAAGGCTAAAGTAGGAGGATCCCTTCAGCCCAGGATTGTGCCACTGCACTACACTCCAGCCTGGGCAACACAGCAAAACCCTGTCTCTTAAGAAAAAAACTTAGAGGCCGGGCGCGGTGGCTCAAGCCTGTAATCCCAGCACTTTGGGAGGCCGAGACAAGTGGATCACGAGGTCAAGAGATCGAGACCATCCTGGTCAACATGGTGAAACCCCGTCTCTACTAAAAATACAAAAAATTAGCTGGGCATGGTGGCACATGCCTGTAATCCCAGCTACTTGGGGGGCTGAGGCAGGAGAATTGCTTGAACCCAGGAGGCGGAGGTTGCGGTGAGCCGAGATCGCGCCATTGCACTCCAGCCTGGGTAACAAGAGTGAAACTTCGTCTCAAAAAAAAAGAAAAAAACTTAGGTCTTTAAACCAGTTGGAATTGTGTGTGTGGTATGAGGTAAGGAACTAATTTTTTTAAATATGGATAGTAGCCAGTTGTCCCACCACCATTTAGTGAAGAGTCTATTTGTTTCCCATTTTGCAGGTACTATATAGTGTCTTCATAAAAAATAACTATATTAAGGTATAACTTACATACCATAAAATTCACAAATTTTAACATTCTGTCATGCAAGCATCAGCACAATCCAGTGTTAGAAGACTCCTATTACCCCCAAAAGTTCTTTCATGCCTGTTTGCAGTTAGTCTCCATCCCACCTTTGGCTCCAGACAACCATTGATCTATTTTCCTTATTTCGAATAAATAGAATCAAATAATATATAGTCTTCTGTGCCTTGCTTTTTTGACTTATCATAATATTTTTGAGGTTTATCCATATTGTTACATGAATCAGAATTTCATTTTAACTGCTGAGTAGTGCACCTTATTTTGTTTACCCATTCACTGATGGACATTTAAAATGTTCCCAATTTTGGGCTATTATTAAATGCTGTGATAAAAATTCATATACAAATTTTTGTGTGGACATATGTCTTCATTTCTCTTGACTAGATACAGAGAAGTAGAATTGCTTGGACATATGGTAAATATATATAAATTTTTTAGAATCTGACAAACTGTTTTCCAAAGTGGTTGTAATAATTTACAACCCTACCACTAATATGTGAGGATTCCAGTTTATGTACAACCTTGTTAATACTTGGCATTGTCTATCTTTTTTTTTTTAAGACAAGATCTCACCCTGTTGCCCAGGCTGGCATGCAGTGGTGCCATCACAGGGACTCACTGCAGCCTCAACCTTCCAGGATCAAGTCATTCTCTCATCTCAGCCTCCTAAGTAGCTGGGACTACAGGCACACGCCACCACACCTAGCTAATCTTTGTATTTTTTAATTTACTGTATTAGTCCCTTTTCATGCTGCTGATAAAGACATATTTGAGACTGGAAAATTTACAAAGGAAAGAGGTTGAATTGGACTCACAGTTCCAAGTGGCTGGGGAGGCCTCACAATCATGGTAGAAGGCAAGGAGGAGCAAGTCATCTCTTACATGGATGACAGTAGGTAAAAAGAAGCTTATGTAGGGAAACTCCCATTTTTAAAACCATCAGATCTTGTGAGACTCATTTACTACCAGGAAGACAATGCAGGAAAGACCCCCCCCTGCCCCACCGCTGAATAATTCACTCACCTCCCACTAGTTTCTCTCACAACACGTGGGAATTGTGGGAATTACCATTCAAGATGAGATTTGGGTGGGGACACAGCAAAACCATATCAGACAGGGTTTCACCATGCTGTCCAAGCTGGTCTCAAACTCCTGGACTCAAGCAATTTACCCACCTCAGCCTCCCAAAGTGCTGGGATATAGGCATGAGCCACCATGCCTAGCCTATCTTTTTGATTTAAACTATTCTAGTGGGTGTGTAGTGTGGTGTCAATCTGCATTATCTTAAGGAGTATTTTTTAAATTTTTTGATGTAATTTCAGATTAAGTAAAAGTTATAAAAACAGTTCTTCCTGGCCGGGCGCGGTGGCTCAAGCCTGTAATCCCAGCACTTTGGGAGGCCGAGGCGGGTGGATCACGAGGTCAAGAGATCAAGACCATCCTGGTCAGCAAGGTGAAACCTCGTCTCTACTAAAAATACAAAAAGTTAGCTGGGCATGGTGGTGCGTGCCTGTAATCCCAGCTACTCAGAGGCTGAGACAGAAGAATTGCCTGAACCCAGGAGGCGGAGGTTGTGGTGAGCTGAGATCGCGCCATTGCACTCCAACCTGGGTAACAAGAGCGAAACTCCGCCTCAAAAAAAAAAAAAAAAAAAAAAAAAACCAAAAAACAGTTCTTCCTTCCCTCAGGAAAGAATACATGTATTGTATATATAAATATACACAGTAGTTCCCTTTATCTGAGGTTTTGCTTTCCACACCTTCACTTACCCAAGGTCAATCTTAGCCCACCAAGATCTGAAAATATTAAATGGAAAATTCCAGAAATAAACAATTCATAACTTTTAAATTGCACATTGCTCTTCTGAGGAGTGTGATGAAATCTTGTGCCATCCCTCCCAGGACGTGAGTCATCCCTTTGTCCAGCATATCTCAACTGTAGACACTACCTGACAATTAGTCACTTCATAGCCTTCTCAGTTATCAGATCAACTATCATGGTCTGACAGTGCTTGTATTCAGGTCACCCTTATTTTACTTAATAATGGACTTAAAGCGCAAAAGTAATGATGCTGGCAATTTGGATATGCCAAAGAGAAACCATAAAGTGTCTTCTTTACATGAGAAGGTGAAAGCTCTTGACTTAATCAGTATAGAAAAAAAATTGTATGCTGAGGTTGCTAAGATCTGTGGTATGAACTTACCTTCTATCTATGAAATTGTGAAGAAGGAAAAATAAATTGTGGATATTTACTAGCACCAGTGGGCTATTAGGAAAAAAAGTATTATTTTAAAAAAGAAATTCATGCATAGCATATATCGGATTCAGTACTATCCTTCATTACAGGTATCCACTGGTGGGGGGGGGGGTCTTAGAACATATTTCTGAGGGACAAGGAGGGATCTGTGTGTGTGTGTGTGTGTGTGTGTGTGTGTATAAAAGTTAGAAAAATATAGAAAAGTTAAAATAGATATGTTTGTGTGTGTGTGTGTATGTGTGTGTATATATATCCACATTATCCACAACATAATTTTTTGTTAAATAATACACTTAACTTTTCCTGAACATTTGCAAGTAAATTGGAGTTATGATTCAACATTAATACTTTAGGGTGTGTTTTCTAAAATCAAGGATATTCTCTTATATAACCACAGTAAAATTTCACAATCAGGAAGTACCCTGATAGAACACTATCAGGAAGTGTACTAATAATATTTAATAGATAGAACACTATTCTATCAGGAAGTATACTAATAATATCTAGTAATAGAACACTATTATCTAATCTACAGACCTTATGTAGATTTTTCCAATTGTTCCAATAATATTATTAATTTATTTTTTCATTCATTCATTCATTTATTTGAGACAGGATCTTCCTCTATCGCCCAGCTGGAGTGCAGTGGTATGAACACAGCTCACTGCTGCCTCGACCTCCTGGGCTCAAGCAGTCTCCCACCTCAGCCTCCCAAGTAGCTGGGACTATAAGATGCCACCACGCCCAGTTAATCTTTTTAACATTTTGTAGAGATAACATCTCACTATGTCACCCAGACTGTTCTCAAATTCCTGGGCTCAACCAATCCTCCTGCCTTAGCCTACCAAAGTGCCAGGATTACAGGCATGACCACCATGCCCAGGCCAATAATGTCCTTTATAACAAAATAAAATCCAAGACCATGCATTGTATTCATTACTTATGTATTCAGTTTCTTTTAATCTGGAATAGTTCTTGAGTCTTTTGTGTTTCTTGACATTGGCTTTTTTCTTTTTTTTTAATGCACACATCCCCCCTGCAAAGGGGGTCAGCACTCATTGGCATGCACCAGCTCCAGAGCCACCACAGCCAACCAAGTAGGAGAGGAGTGACTGACCAAAGGAACCACAACTGATTCAATGAGCCATTCGCAGCCTCACTGCACCAGCCGTGCACACCCAGACATGCATGGCTCAATCAAATAGAGAGAACTATTTTGTAAACTATTCCCCAATTAATGTTTGTCTGATGTTCCCTCATAATCATATCAGGTTATGAACTTTTAACAGGAATACCACAAAAATGTTATGTTCTCAGTGTATCATATCAGAAAGCACAAGCTGTTTATCTCAATACTTGTGATGTTAACTTTGATGATCTATTACATTGCTGTCATGTTTTTCTACTTTAATGTTACATTTTCCACTTTGTAATTAATAAGTATCTTGTGGAGAGATACTCTGAGACTATGAAATATTCTCTTACTCTGAACTTTTCAACCATAATTTTAGCATACATTGATGATTGTCCACTTAATCAATTATGATGGTTTTCAAATTGCAATTTTCTAATTCTATCATTTTTCATACATTAAGTAGTTGGCCTTGGCCTTTTACTGTAAGCTTTCCTTTCTCTACCACTTATTTGTTTAATTATATCACTGTGGGCTCATCCATTCTTATCTGTAATCCTTTTCTACAATTATTTATTTGGATGCTCAAGTTTTCCTTGTTTTGGACAGTGGGCACCCCTACTTTAAGCTAGTTCCTGTTGCTTTTATTTTTTTCCTTATGCCTTTTTGATATGTGCCAGTCTTTCTTTGAACATTTTTTACTTTCTGACTCAACAAGACATCTCAGACTCATCTTTTACTTTCCTTGCACTAATTCTGAAATTTTTGGCCATCTTCCAAGAAGCCTTTGGTCCCCCCACAACCCCTTTCCTTCTAAATTGGACAATGTCCTCATTTCTTAAATGGATTTAGAAACCAAGACCTGAGCATTAGATGTGCTTATGTCCCCCACTATCGCTATTTATTTTTGAGATATAGTAGGACGCATATGAATATATTTCTATAAATACACAAATATTTCTATATATCAATTTATACCTATACCTATTTAATGTATCAAACCATGAGCTCTTATTAGTATCTCCCATTCTGATCCACCACTACCAGGTCATTCTATCCTTCTTGTTTACATATTTGTAACTTCCTTTGAAGCACAGTGAAAAATGTGATGCCCATTGTCTGCAACATAATTATTTGTTAAATCATAGAATAGTAATTTCAGAACTGCTAACTCATGCCTAAAACTATACTCTAAAATGCGTATTAAGTTTTTTTCTCTTTAGCCTGATATATAGTATGTATTAGTCTACGTTACAAAAAATGTTTTCAAAAGTACCACGAGTTAATTATTTTTCTGCACTGTCAGTGTAACTATGCTATTCATTTAAAATACAATTTTATTTGGTTTTGTTTGTACGTAATTATGTGCTGTCCCCATTTCTTGCCAATTTTCTTTTTTAAAACATAAATGAGCCGGGTGCGGTGGCTCATGCCTGTAATACCAGCACTTCGGGAGGCCTAGGCCGGTGGATCATGAGGCCAGGAGTTCAAGACCGGCCTGGCCAACATGATGAAACCCTATCTCTACTGTAACTACAAAAATTAGCCAGGTATGGTGGTGCATGCCTGTAATCCCAGCTACTTGGGAGGCTGAGGCAGGAACGTTGCTTGAACCCAGAAGGTGGAGGTTGCGGTGAGCCAAGATTGTGCCATTACACTCCAGCCTGGGCAACTGAGCTAAACTCCATCTCAATATATATATATATGAAACATTGGCATGGTCCCAAAAGTCAGAACTCTATAAAAAGGGACAATCACAGTGTCATCCCCCTTATTTCCTCCCTCCTCTACCCATGCCCACTCATGTCCTACAGAATCTACTCTCACTAATCTGTGGTTTATCCTTCCTGTGCTTCTTTCTATACTAAAGAAGAGATTCAAATGTATCTTCTTCTTTTTCTTCTTTCTTATACAAAAGGTCATATAATCTTGCACTTCACTTTTCTCACTTAACATAAACGGAAAATCATTCCACATCAGTTCATAGAGATCTTCCTCATTATTTTTTTCAGCTGCATAGTATTCCGTTATGTGAATATACCACAGTTTATTTAAATATTCTCCCATGTTTAATAAATAAACTCCATGGACATTTAGGTTGTTTCTATTATTTTGCTATTGCAATAATGCTGTAATTAATAACTTGTGCACACCCATTTTCAAATTGTTAGAGGAAGAGCATCAGGGTAAATTCTAGAAAACTCCAATTACTTTTAAATACTATCTACTCAGAACCTAAGTTTCCATATACATATGGGTCTATTTCGTCTGCCAATTGTTTCACTTATCTATTCTTAAATTAATAGCACTCAGTGTTAATTATTGCAGCTTCATAATAAGGCTTCATATTTAATAGGAAACCCCTTGCTCCTTATTCTTTTTTCCAGACTGTTACAGCCTTTTTTTTTTTTTTTTTTTTTTTTGAGACGGAGTTTCGCTCTTGTTACCCAGGCTGGAGTGCAATGGCGCGATCTCGGCTCACCGCAACCTCCGCCTCCTGGGTTCAGGCAATTCTCCTGCCTCAGCCTCCTGAGTAGCTGAGATTACAGGCACGTGCCACCATGCCCAGCTAATTTTTTGTATTTTTAGTAGAGACGGGGTTTCACCATGTTGACCAGGATGGTCTCGATCTCTCGACCTAGTGATCCACTTGTCTCGGCCTCCCAAAGTGCTGGGATTACAGGCTTGAGCCACCGCGCCCGGCCGCCTTTTTTTTTTTTTTTTTTGAGAGGAAGTTTCGCTCTTGTTACCCAGGCTGGAATGCAATGGCATGATCTCGGCTCACCACAACCTCTGCCTCCTGGGTTCAAGCAATTCTTCTGCCTCAGCCTCCTGAGTAGCTGGGACTACAGATGCGTGCCACCATGCCCAGCTAATTTTTGTATTTTTAGTAGAGACGGGGTTTCACCTTGTTGACCAGGATGGTCTCAATCTCTTGATCTCGTGATCCACCCGCCTCGGCCTCCCAAAGTGCTGGGATTATAGGCATGAGCCACCACGCCCAGCCGAATTTTAGGGTTTATCTCGTCAAGTTCCTTGAAAACCTTATGTCATTATTTTTATTAAACTTATCTTAAACTTAGATACTAATTTAGGGAAAACTTTCATTTTATGTGATCAAAACTTCTTGCCCATGGACATGGTTTATCTTTCTATTAGATTTTCTTTTACAATAAAGTTTTATGATTTTCTCAACACAGGTCTTAAATGGGATTTTAAAAATTAGACTTTAAAATTGATTTTTCCTGATTTTGATAATATTGATTTTTATGTTGATCTTTTATCATGCAACCTTGTCCACCCACTTCTTTGTGTATATCTTCATTGACTACATTTATGTAATTCAAAAGTCAAAAGGATATAATAAAGCATATATTGAGTTTTGCTTCCACCCATCTCCCTAAACACCCTGTTCCCCAACCCCTGCCCTGACTAGTAACCATTATTGTTAGTTTTTTATCTACCATTTCAGTACTGAGCTCTTTTATTACATCTTTCAGTTTGCTTGTAGATTCTCTTGGGTTCCTACTGAATCTTTTTACCTTCAATTTATTTTATGTGTATATGTATGTGTGTTATTGCCTTAATGGAACCTCCAGTATAGTTTCAAGTAGAAGTAATAGTTCCTTATCTTGTTCCTGACTTCAAAAGGAATGCTTCTAACTCTTCACCATTTCATATAATAGTATAGATTTTGGGAGACGTAGTTTGAGATTTTTAAAAAGCTAGTTTTGGTGTTTCAGGGGTACAGTAAAAAAAAAAAGAAAAAAGCTAGTTTGCTTTTTTAAAAGTCATAAATGGGTATAAATTGTAGCCAGTTATTTAGTTTTTTTAAATGATTAATGGAATAAGAATAGCCAATGATTTTGCTTATACCCATCTCCAGTAGGAGATAGAAAAAAAAAAAAAAAAGACTAGCCAATGATTTTAATTTAGTCTCCATTTAGCTGCTAATAATATTTATGTATTCCCTTTTTAAAGAAAATTCTTAGTCATGCAAACGGTTTGTCTGTTCACTGTTCTGCAAAAATCAGCTCATAATTTTGTTAATCTTATTATGTCCTGGTTAAAATTTTCAATTATTTCTATTCCTTATCATTTTCTCAATTATAATTTCTTTGCGTTTCCTTGCTTTCCCTTTACTACTTTATAAAAATAATTAATTCGGCCAGGCGCGGTGGCTCACGCCTGTAATCCCAGCACTTTGGGAGGCCGAGGCGGGTGGATCACGAGGTCAAGAGATCGAGACCATCCTGGTCAACATGGTGAAACCCCGTCTCTACTAAAAATACAAAAAATTAGCTGGGCATGGTGGCGCGTGCCTGTAATCCCAGCTACTCAGGAGGCTGAGGCAGGAGAATTGCCTGAACCCAGGAGGCGGAGGTTGCGGTGAGCCGAGATCGCGCCATTGCACTCCAGCCTGGGTAACAAGAGCGAAACTCCGTCTCAAAAAAAAAAAATAATAATAATAATAATTAATTCATTGATTTTCAATCTTTGTTTCCGATATATGTATTTAAGGCTATAAATTATCCTCTATTGCTTTAATTTTATCCTATAATTCTAATATATATTGGCTTTGTTTTTATTCAGTCTCATCTCAGTTATTTACTAAGTATAACAAACCAACCCAAAACTTAATGGCTTAAAACACAATATGTTATTTCTCAAACTTCTACAGGTAATTTGGGCTGTGCTGCTGGTTTTCCCTGAGATCACTCATGCAGCTGAGGTCATATGATAATTTGGCTAGGACTGAAGGGTCCAAGAAAAGCTTACTCAAATAGCAGTTAATGTTGGCTGTTGGCTGGCGTGGTTCAGTTCCCTTCCATGTGGACTCTTACAGCCTTCTAAAGCTAAACTGGGCTTCTTCACAGCACAGTAGTCCCAGAGTTCCAACGAAGAAAGAGTGGTAGCTGAAGGGCTTCTAAAAGCCTAACCTCTGAAAATTCACATGTCACTTCTACCATATTCTACTGGTCAGGGAAAGTCACAAGTTTAGCTTAGATTCAAGGGGATGGAGAAATGAGAAAGAAACTCCATCTCTTGATGGGAGTGAGTGGCAACATAACATTGCAAAGGATGTGGACATGACAGCATAATTAAATGGGGACCATTATTATAAAAATCTACTATAAAAGGAAGGGGTGGTGGCTCATACCTATAATCCCAGCACTTTGGGAGGCTGAGGCTGGCAGATCGCTTGAGGTCAGGAGTTCGAGACCAGACTAACCAACATGGTGAAACCCTGTCTTTACTAAAAATACAAAAATTAGCTAAGTGTGGTGGCAGGCGCCTGTAATCCCAGCTACTTGGGAGGCTGAGGCAGAAGAATCACTTCAGCTCAGGAGGCAGAGATTGCAGTGAGCTGAGATAGCACCACTGCACTCCAGCCTAGGCGACAGAGCAAGACTCTGTCTCAAAAAAAAAAAAAAAAATCTACTACAAGGCCTAATTAGTTTTCTACTGCTGTGTATAACACCCATTTATCATATCGCATTTTCCATAGATCAGACGCCTGACATTGTTCAACTGGTTCTTTGCCTTGGGTCTCACAAATCCAAAAGTAATGTGTCATCTGTGCTGGGTTCTTATCTTCAAGCTCTGGAGAAGAATCTCCTTCCAAACTTATTCAGGTTAGTTCATAGAATTCCTATTTCCTTGCTGGCTCTCAGCAGGGGCTGCTGTTAGCTTTCAGATGCCACCCACATTCCTTGACATGTGGTCCTTTTCCATATTCAAGCCAGGGTTGTTATACTGAATGATTCTTGTGTTTCAAATCTGACTTCCTTTCTGCCCCCCACCACGAGAGAAAATTCTCTGCTTTTAGAAGACTCACCCGACTGGGTCTGGTCCACCCAGATAATCTCTGTATTTTATGGTAAACTGATTTGGTATTTTATTTATATCTGCAAAATCATTTCACACAGTTTAATAAAATAATCTTGGGGAAAGGGGCCATCTTTAGAATTCTACCTAGCACAGCTGGGCACGGTGGCTCACGCCTGTAATCCCAGCACTTTGGGAGGCCGAGGCAAGTGGATCACGAGGTCAAGAGATTGAGACCAACCTGGTCAACATGGTGAAACCCCATCTCTACTAAAAATACAAAAATCAACCGGGCATGGTGGTGTGTGCCTATAATCCCAGCTACTCAGGAGGCTGAGGCAGGAGAATTGCTTGAACCCAGGAGGCAGAGGTTGCAGTGAGCCGAGATCGCACCACTGCACTCCAGCCTGGGTAACAAGAGTGAAACTCCATCTTAAAAAAAAAAAAAAGAATTCTACCTAGTACAACACAAGACTTCATATTTGAAGTTGTCACAATGTTTCTTCATTGACTCATTAATTAATTACAAGCATGTTTTCAGTTTCCAGTTTCTTTTGGGCTTTATTTTAGTTGTTGATTTATAAATTTACTGCCGTGTGATCTGTATGTATTTGTTGAACGCCACTTTCTAGTTTTGTATGTGGTCAACTTTCATAGGTAACTCATTTGTAAGTGAAAAGAATATGTGTCCTCTCATTGTTAAGTGAAGAGTTCTACACTGGTATTTGAACTCAAACCTGTTAAATGGATTATACATCTGTATATATATCCTTTTTTTTTTCTATTTGATCTATCAATTTCTAAGAGAATTATGTTATGGTCTTCCATACTGACCCTTTTAAAGATGAGGAAATTGAGGCCCAATAAAGTTAGGTGACTTGCCTCAGATCCTAGAGCTAATTAGGGGAGAGCTGGGATAAGAACTCAGGTATTTTCTTTTTATTTATTTATTTATTTATTTATTTTTTTGAGACGAGGTCTCACTCTGTGACCCAGATTGGAGTGCAGTGGCACAATCTCAGTTTACCGCAACTTCTGCCAGCCAGGCTCAAGCGATCCTCCCACCTCAGCTCTCAAAAGTAGCAGGAACCAGAGGTGCTCCCCGCCCTGTCTGTCTAATTTTTTGTAGAGGTGGGGTTTTGCCATGTTCCCTAGGCTGGTCTCGAGCTCCTGAGCTCAAGAGATCTGCCCACCTCATCCTCTCAAAGTGCTGGGATTACAGGTGTGAGCAACTACACCCAGCCAGACCTTAGGTATTTTTTTTAATATTGATACTTGGGATATTTACACGAATAAGAAAATCCAGTAATTTTTGTTCCTTTCTCTTGTAATCATACTCCCTGCCAATTTGGTGTCATATTGGCCAGTAGAATATGAGGGCTGCTCTCATTAGTCCCAATTTGATCTTAGACTGATACAGAAGTTATTTAAGTCTATGGGAGAGTTATTTTTAATAGGTAAAGCACCTATCATGAACTCCCACAATACCCTCCACCCAATATCCCATCTAAATCAAGGAAAGCACCCTCAGCCAGCATGTCAATGGGAAGAAATGATTCAGAAATACTAGTAGAACATCTCCTTCATTAATCATTGACCTAGTTTATATTCTGATACAATATTGCTACCATTTCGAACTTCCTTTGCAGAGAAAACACACCTAAATATATTATTTTTAAGCATGTTTCAAGTAGAGCCTGCCCAAACTTGGCCCTTCCTTTTTCATCATGGAAGGGCCAAATGACCAAACCTACAGCTTATCAGATTTCAGCTACCATGCATCATTATTGGCCATCTGCTGCCCCTTGCTTACTTGACCCCTCACCTCTGTGCCCTAAAAGGGGATTGTGTAATGATAATAAACACTCACTTTCAGGCAGACCAGAGCCAGATATGCCCATACTTCAGCATTGTAGTTGTTCAATGCATTGGCTTCAGAGAGAGCATCCTCAGCCTCTGTGAGCTCGTCCAGCTTGACAGAAAAAGGAGACATATGAGTTAGTTTAGCTGAAACCACTATGCCCGAATAATACTGGTGTACATGACCTATACCAATGGTTTTCAAATTTTTAATATTTTTAGCATCAGAACTCTTTTCTTCAAATGCAATCTTATGTGGTGGTTCAATATATGAACCAATTAAAAGTAGAACTGCTCTGATTAAAGAGCCAGGTTGGGGATTCTGGAGCCCTGCCTAGTAGTATCCTTTTCTTCCTTTCCTCTACAGCAGTCCCATCAGGACATCTATAAACCATGGAGCTTCAGGTGCAAGGTTGGAAATTCACAAGAATTCACTCTCATGTGTGCATCATTCAGTGATGCCTCCATACACAGTGGGCTGCAACATACATTTATAGTTTTTTTCTTTACATTGTGCATCCTTTTGTTGAGGTAAAAGTCTTATTTGCCTGTTGAAATACTATTGTCCAGAGAGCTTTTTTCCCCCTAATATCAGTTATTAACAGCTCAATCCTGAGCAATCAATGTAATATTCAGAGACTTTAGGGTGCTCTCAAAGCTCTGGGCACATGGAAATCGTTATTGCTTCTTAAAACTGTGAGATTGCATTGTAAGATTTTCCAAAAGGCTCTCCCTTCCCCAGTAGAGTACCTCTTCTCTCTCTCTCTCTCTTTTTTTTTTTTTTTTTTTAGACAATGTCTCGCTATGTTGCCCAGGCTGGAATGCAGTGGCACCATCTTGGCTCATTGCAACCTCTGCCTCCCACGTTGATTCTTGTGCCTCAGCCTCCAAGTAGCTAGAATTACAGGTGCCCACCACCACACCTGGCTAATTTTTGTATTTTTAGTAGGGTTGGGGTTTCACCATATTGGCCAGACTGGTCTCAAACTCCTGGCCTCAAGCAATCTGCCTGCCTCAGCCTCCCAAAGTGCTGGGATTACAGGCATGAGCCACTGTGCCCAGCCCACTTTTTCTGTTTTAAAAAAATAATGAGTTTCTAAGGCCCAAGACAAGGTGGAGAATGGCCTTTCACCCATGCCCATACTTTGGCCCCACTTTAAAGTCTCTGAGACATTAATTCACTATTTAATCAAGCTACATTTGCTGAGGATTTGTTCTGTGTCAGGCAGTATGGTAGATGGTGGCAGTAAAAAAATAAAATCTTATAGTCTCAGCTACTCAGGAGGCTGAGGCAGGAGAATCAACCCAGGCTGGGAGGCAGGGATTGAAATGAGCCAAGATTGAGCCACTGCACACCAGCCTGGGTGACAGAGCAAGATTCTCTCAAATAAAGACATACATACATGCATACATACATACATACATACATACATAAAATAACAATCCTTGCCTTTGAAGAGCTCATTGACAGATGTGTGGAAAAAAAAAAACACAGGCCAGGTGTGGTAGCTCATGCCTGTAATCCCAGCACTTTGGGAGGCCAAGGTGGGCAGATCACCTGAGCTCAGGAGATCAAGACCAACCTGGCCAACATGGTGAAACCCTGTCTCTACTAAAAATACAAAAATTAGCTAGTCATGGTGATGCACACCTGTAATTCCAGTTACTCAGGAGGCTTGAGGCAGGAGAATCGCTTGAACCCAGGAGGCAGAGATTGCAGTGAGCCGAGACTACATCACTGCACTGCAGCCGGGGTGACAGAGTGAGACTCTGTCTCAAAAAACAAACAAATAAACAACAACAACAACAAAAAAAAAAAAAGAGGAAAATCAAACACATAAATTGTTCTGTTATAGAATAAATATTTCGTGGTGGCTCATGCCTATAATACTAGCACTTAATAAGGCCTAGGATAGCTTTTTGGTTTCTGAGTTGGTTGATTTGTTCATCATAGTCCCATTCACTAAGATAGGAAATACAGGAGAAGGTACTGGCTTAAGGAATGTAAGTACTTCAGGGATAAGGTAGGGTGTATTTTGAATATGTGCATTTTGAAGTATCTGGAGAACCATCCACAGAGCTGTTAATTGCGGGATTTGATATAAGTGTCAGCCAGAGCTTGAAAAGTGTTATAAACTCAAGATTTAGAATTCATCCAGGCACAGTGACAGTTAAGACTACCGGATAGATGACATATCTTAGAGAGAACTAATAAAGTGACAAGAGAAAAGTACTGACTACAGAAACCAAGAGAAACCAACAACTAAGGTGAGGAAAAGATGAGAAGCCAGTAAAAAGTCTAAAAAGGTGGCCGGGCGCAGTGGCTCAAGCCTGTAATCCCAGCACTTTGGGAGGCCGAGGCGGGCGGATCACAAGGTCAAGAGATCAAGACCATCCTGGTCAACATGGTGAAACCCCATCTCTACTAAAAATACAAAAAATTAGATGGGCATGGTGGTGCGTGCCTATAATCTCAGCTACTCAGGTGGCTGAGGCAGGAGAATTGCCTGGACCCAGGAGGCAGAGGTTGCGGTGAGCCGAGATCGCACCATTGCACTCCAGCCTGGGTAACAAGAGCGAAACTCCGTCTCAAAAAAAAAAAAAAAAAAAAAAAATTCTAAAAAGGTGCCAGAGAGGCAGGTGCAGAACTCAAAGGATGTGAATGCAGTAATATTGAAGCCAAGGGAAGAAAGAGCTTCAAGAAGGAAGTGGTCAATAAGGTTAAGTGCCACAGAGACTTCATCTAAGTGTCCACTGCACTTCGCCATTAGGATGCCATATGGAACTTTTGTTAGAGAAGTTTCAGCAGAGTGGCAAGGGTATGTGTCTAATTGCAATAAAATAAAGGGCAAATAGGACAGAAAAATGAACAAACAATTTACAAGAAACATTATTTCAACCTTAGTAACAAAAATGCAAATTAAGATACATATCAAATTGGCAAATCATAATGCCCATTGTTAATGAGGTAACAATAAAATGGACTCTCACACTGACAGTATAAATCAGTATATAGACTTTCCAGAAGGCAAATTAATACTATAAAGACTAAAAATATTTCTATAATCTCTTAGAATGTATTCTAAGGAAATAATCAGAGTTAAATACAATGATTTATGTCTAAGAATGTTTATCTCAGCTTTATTTAGTTAGTTTTTATTTTTTAGAGACAAAGATTGTATTAGTCTGTTTTCACACTGCTGATAAATACATACCCAAGACTGGAAGAAAAAGAGGTTTAATTGGACTTACAGTTCCACATGGCTGGGGAAGCCTCAGATTCAGGGTGGGAGGCAAAAGGCACTTCTGGCCAAGGCAAGAGAGAATGAGGAAGAGGCAAAAACGGAAACCCCTGATAAACCCAACAGATCTCGTGAGACTTATTCACTATCACAAGAATAGCACAGGAAAGACTAGCCCCCATTATTAAATTACCTCCACCTGGGTCCCTCCCACAACATGTGGGAATTCTGGGAAATATAATTCAAGTTGAGATTTTGGTGAGGACATAGCCAAACCGTAACAAGGTCTCACTCCATTGCTCAGGCTGGAATACAGTGGCATGATCATGGCTCACTGCAGCCTCCACCTCCTCAGGCTCCGGTGATCCTCTCACTTCAGCCTCCCCTGTAGCTGGGACCACAGCACATGCCACCACACCCAGCTAATTTTGTAATTTTTTTTGGAGAGACATGGTTTTGTCACATTGCCCAGGCTGCTCTTGAACTACAGGCTCAAGCAATTTGTCCGCCTTGGCTTCCCAAAGTGCTGGGATTACAAGTATGAGCCACCATGCTGAGCCTATCTCAGCTTTATTTATAATAGCTAACAACATGTCCAATATGTCCAAGAATTGGTCTTATACCATACGTAGGTATGGTATGACTAAAACACTGATGGGAGAGGGTAAAGATTACTGGACAACCTAGTGGTAGTACTTAGCTAAATTATTTTTTTTTTGTTTCTATCTCAATGAATTTTTTTTTTTTTTTTTTTTTTTTTACAATTCTCAAACAAATAGAAGCAGGACTTATACCAAATGGTTTGTATAGCTGGTTCTTGTACTTTTCACAATGCTGTCAGGTTTCTAACAACTATAGATGTTTAACATCCTTTCTGGGAAGGTAGAACAGGGGGCACATAGCTTATGTATAAATGACCTTATGTCCTGGTTGGTCTTGTATAATTTTAACAACATCTTTTTCATTCTCAGAAGGGTGCTGGTTTGTATGATAAATTAAATGATCATCCTATTTATTTATCCATATATCAAAGAACACCATGCAGTCATTCAATTCATGTTTTATACTATTTGGTGCTGTAAGAAGATACCAATACTATATTGTTAAGTAGAAAAAAGATTATAAAGCAGTAAATATTTATAGTTTTTACATTAAAATTGCTTTCATATATATGAAAAAAATGGGAGGAAAATACATTAAAATGTTAACAGTGGTTATCACCAACTTGTGGAGTTATGGATACTTTAATGTTTTCTTCATATTTTGTATCTGTCTATTTTTAGAGATGAAGTCTTGCTCTGTCCCCCAGGCTGGAGTGCAGTTGTGCAACTGTGGGTCACTGCAGCCTCTAACTTCTGTGTTCCCACCAAACAATCCTCCCATCTCAGTCTCCCAAGTATCTGGGACTACAAGCACATGCCACCATGCCTGGTTAATTTTTAATGTTTTTGTAGAGATGGGGGTCTTGCTCTGTTGCCCAGGTTGGTTTCTCTCAAACTCCTGGGCTCAAGAGATCCTTCTACCTCAGCTTCCCAAAGTGCTGGAATTACAGGTGTGAGCCACTGCTTCTGGCTTCTTCTAAATTTTCTATAGTGAACATATATTATCTTTATGGTTGAAAAAAAGCAATGAGGGGCTAAGCACAGTAGCTCACGCCTATAATCCCTGCACTTTGGGAGGCTGAGGCAGGCAGATCACTTGAGGTCAGGAGTTCAAAACCAGGCTGGCTGACATGGTGAAACCCCATCTCTACTAAAAATACAAAAATTAGCCTGGCATAGTGGTGGGCACCTGTAATCCCAGCTACTCAGGAGGCTGAGGCAGAGGATCACTTGAACCCAGGAAGCAGAGGTTGCAGAGTGCTTAGGTGGCAACACTGCAGCACTGCACTCTAGCCTGGGAGACAGAGTGAGACTCTATCTCAAAAAAAAAAAAAAAAAAAAGTAAAAAATGAGTGAGTAGATATTTAAAGAAAAGGAGAGGTATGGAATCAATAATATACCTGAAGAAATCAGGCAGGAACACAAGGATGTATGCCTCTTTGAAGACTTGAGGAAAGGAGGGAAGGTTAAGTAAAGAGTTTTTAGGGGAAGCAGAGCAAAAGTTTCTACCAGAAGCTACAGCAACTTCTCCTGCATATCGAAGGGTCACAGTGATTAATAAGCGTCAATCAATTTCTTCAACTGACTTTAATAGATTCTCATCTCCCATATGGCCTTTTTCTTAAAGATAATGTCACAAAAGAGTGTCTATACCAAATACCATAAATTGTTTTTGGAAACTATAACTATAAATTGTTATAGTTTCTTGGTTCAGGTTTTTGTGGGATTTTTCAAAGATCTTCTACTTTTCCAGCTAGTTGTGAACTTCATTCAGTTCACTGAACACCTTTGAAGAACAACTTTTCATTAGAGCAGACTGCCCTGATTGTTATTCCAGCATCATCACAAACCCCCAGGATGCCTGGAAGGCCAAAGAATCAAGGCCAGCTGTATGCACGGGCCTACTCTCAAGCCTTCATCCTCTTACCCGATAGCAGGCGATTCCCAGTCCTAGCCAGGTAAGGCATGAAGGTGATCTCTTACAGGCTTGCATGTAGGTTTTCTTTGCCTTTTCATACTGCAGAAAGAAAGCACCACAAAGCTACTGTTCTAGAGGCTTCAAACCCCGTATTGCTGGGATGATCATGGGATCTCTGATAGTTGTGCTCCAGAACAATCTAAGTTAAGCAAGTCCTTTAATTGTACTTTTACATCTACCTTAAGGGAGCTATCGCAAGAAGATTGGTAAGAGGAGATGGATAGATCACATGAAGGGCACACTTTCACTTGGAAGTAGTTCCAAAGACATTTATAGTCTCTGTAAGAGTTGAGACAAGGAGTTACACCAGAAGTTCTGGGTGACTATAATGATTATCTGAATTCTACGTAGACTTCATGGATTACCTTCTTTCACTTTAATGTAACATAAAGTGGTGGCATGACAGACATACAATCTCTGGACTAAAAGGTATACTTGATACAGCCTCACTATTCTGGAAATCTATTCCCTTTGTTGTAATAGGTCTTAGGATTTTAGAAAAACTCAAAAAACAAACTTCCAAAAGACATAGCGCTGAAGGGACGATTTCTTGTCCTTTATCTCCAACACAAGATGCATCTATAGCAGAGCCTCAGCAAACACCCTAAGAACTGCTTGCCCAGGGACTGCCTAAGTCAGCAGCACTCTGAAGATGCAGGTTTCAGTGACATCAGAAAGAAAATTTTTCCTTATATATTTCACTACAGTAGGACAGGGATTTCTCTCAAGCCTATGTAAGCCTTCCTGAGTGGCGCCACCTCAGCTTACTGCAATGCCACTTACATTATATGGCATTGCAATTTTTTGTTGCTGTTGTTTTATATTAAATGAAAAGACAACTGGGTGTTCTGAGGGGAAAAAACAGAATAAAGTCAAAACAAAAGCAAGTGAGTCAAAAGGCTTTTGGCAGAATGTTGGTAATTGTTAAAATGAGAGGATGGACCCATAGTGGTTCATTTTACTATTCTGTTTGCTTTGCATGTATTGAAATTTCCGTAAGAGAAAGGTTTGTTTGTTTTTTCAAAGAACTCAGAATATTTCCCAAAATATGGGGAGGGACTGCTTCTATGGTCAAGTCAGAGTGCACTATGGAATAGGGTTAGCCTCAGTTAGATTAAATATAACCCTTTGTGTTTAAGAGAAAGTTTGGAAAGAAGTCATTTTGAAGCCCATGACACTTTCTTTTAGGTAAGTCAAGCTAAGAATGTTTCTACTGCTGCTAATACAATTTTAGCTAACATAACATTACTGAGTTCTTAAGAACTATTTAGTAGCATAATGGGTAACACCACAGACTCTCATTTCAGCCTGCCTGCGTTTGAATGCTGCTTCCACTAATTACTGGTTGTCTGATGTTGGGCAAGTCACTTTACCTTTGGATGTAAAAGTGTCATTATTATACTACAATTTTTAGTCCACACAGATGGGTGTTAATGCTCGAATTACAATCAGTTCCCAGACCATGGGGTTATTCCCTCTCTACCCCTCACCTCTTTCTCTTCCAGATAGATGAGTCCCAGTCGCAGAAAGATGAAGTGCATTTCAGAAGCATCCACTACAAAGCTAATGGTTCGTTCATAGCATGCCTTGGCCTCAGCATGATTTCCACTCAGAAAATAGAGATGGCCCTTCAGGCCCCAGACATTGGGGCTCTGGGAAAGTAAAAAACAAGTAGTACATGGGATAAAGTAGTATTTAAAAGTAACTTGATGACCTTTGTTTAACCATATTATTTAAATATAGACAGATTAAGTCTATTTTCTTTTTGAGATCAACTGTCTTCTTTTTCTAAGAGCACTCAGAAATATAACCAATTAATTGTACTCAGAGAGATTTTTCTAGGTCTGCCCTCAGATTTCTTTCTTGCATGCTTCAAAGCCATTTTGGGTGTGGAGTAAATATTAAGAAAAACATTCAAGCATAACCCCCATACTATTCACATGAGAAAACAGAAGAAACCTAGAAAAATTGAAATAAACACTATCAGCTAAAGATACCCTTTTCTCTGCCCTTTGCAAAACTCACGGATTACTTAAGAAAAGCAAATGGAAGGATATAGAAAGATTAGTTTACTGACAGCTGATGACCACCACTTCTGTTCACCAGGAATCTATGTGCGATGTGGCATCACCACCTTTAATAAAGCTCCTTCTCCAGACTCAAGAGGCTTCAGCAAAAGTCATTACCAGGTAGTCCATCTGGGCCGCTTGTTGGAGGTATTCCTCTGCCTTGGCAAAGTCCTTCTTAAGAATGTGTGTCTGGGCCAGCACCAAGTAGTACTCACAGCTGGGACCTCCTTGAGGGCATAACAGCTCATGTGCAAGCACTCTGTGCACAAACTGCAAGGACAATTAGATTATAAGGAACATATAAATGGCTGCATTGTGTCTTTTGCAGTTGAAGGATTCTGTCTCTGATAATAAATAATAAGAAATGTATTATAGAATGAAATAATTATCCTCAACTTCAAAAAGTAAAGGATGAATTACAAACATTCAGCACTTCATAGTTCCATTACCAGCTATTCACTTAGTCACCAAATGAAGATATTTCCAAGTGAATAAATGCAATATTGTACAATTCTGTTCTTGCTGGTCATCATACTAGGTGAGTGTTAGAAAATAGAGCAGACAAAGGTGCATCATCAACCACCCCATTTACATAGAAGGCAACATTTTCAGGCAGCTGACATTTTAAGGAAATTTACAGTGAGGCAAAACTGCCTAACAATCTAGACTTGAAATCTTAGAAACATAAATTTCTGTTTTGGATGTACCTCTAAACACTGGTTATATTTACCAGTTTTGTACTTCGGGCCAATTTTTGTAATTTTGTACTTTTTATTTTTTTAGAGACAGGGTCTTGCTTTGTCACCTAGGGCTGGAGTACAGTGGTGTGATCATAGCTTACTGCAGCCTCCTGGCCTCAAGCAATCCTCCTGCCTTGCCCACCCCCCCAGAAGTGCTGGGATTATAAGCGTTAGCCACCTTGCCTGGCCAAATCTTTGCTTTTTATACTTTATAAGACCTACAAATTTAATAAAGTTACATATACTTGCTAAGTCAAAGGTAAATCCTCCTTTTCTTCTCCCACTGTTCCTATCTTTGCCTATGATGTAGAAAATTCTACATTATACTTACACATTTTTAAAAGAATACTAGAGGGAATAGCTGCAGCTATTTTTTCTACCTGCCTTCTGAGTCTCTGACCTTGAGGGACTAATGACTTACTTAGCTGTGGGACAAGGGAGCCTGTGTTTATTTTGAGGAGGGTTAATGTGTTAAAGGCTCCTGCTTGGTCGTGCGCGCCCTGGTAGCCGACGCGGTAGTTGGTACGCGTGCCCTGGTCCCACTGCACGACCACCGTGCGGTCGGGTGTGGAGGGGCTGCCGTGCCGGCCGAGCTCCACCACCATGCCCACGCCGCCCTCGCCGCCGTCCTGCTGGCCCCACTTCCAGTCCACGCCGCGCACCACGCGCATGCCGACCTGCACGCCCGCCTGGGGGTCTGGGTCCATGGTGGGCGGGGCTGCTCGAGACCTGTGGGCAGAGGGCACTCTCAGGCCTCCACCACCACAGGGCACTCTCCCGGTAACAGCATGCTGCGCAGGAGAGTGGAGAAGAGGCCCCAGGGGGCAGGCAGACTGCTGCAAGCCCTAGGGCACAGGAAGACGGCGAGGAGGCCATGGGGAAGGTGGGCACTGTGCCAACCTGGCACAGGACCCGCAGGGCAGTCTGGCCCCAGGGGATCAGGGAGCCCGACCCTGGGGCTCCCCTGAATGTCTGCTCTGGTTGGCACTCAGTGGCCGTCAATAGGTATTTGTGTAAAATATTATGGATTTGGATTGTACACACCAGATACACAAATAAAGCTTTCGGAAGAAAACCACAAAAAAAAAAAAAAAAGGCTCCTGCTTAATGTGGCTCAATCCCACCCAGTTTATAATTCTTGCCCTTTCTTGACCTTGCCTGCCCTAAAGTGGGGCATGCACTTGGCAGGATCAAAACCAAACACTCTTGGCTCCTGAATCTTGCTCTCTCTCCTACTCCTTGCTCATGGGTTTGCTTCTTGCTTCCCAAGTGGTAGGCAGACCTATTAGGATGCTCTGCTTCTCTGAGAGGAGGCTTCAGTTCTTTAGCTGCTCTACCTGTGACTTCATGGGTAAGTCAAATATGGGGCCAGTTATGTTCTCCAGCCCAGTTTTACCAATAAAAATAGGCTAATATTTTTATTCTCCCATATAGTACTGTGTATGTTTCCAACTGGATCAGAACCTAGAGGGGAAGAGGGGAATGATTTGGCTTCTGTGAACCCCCAACACTCATATAATGAATCCCCATAATAAAGTAATATCAGGCAACATATGCCTTAGAGTCTGATTTAGGTCTGTTGGTATTCTACAGGGAGCAGACCTGGAGTGAGATCTTCTGCTGCCTTGTGCAAAGAGTGGTTAATGTTTGGATGTTCTTCCCATTGGGCTTAAGGTATGCTCTCAAAACCATATTTGATTTCTGTTCCACAAATATCTAAGCTTGAAAGATACCATTAAGGATAGAATAAGGAGTTCGCTAAAATCTTTCCATCTACTTGCCCTGTTCCAAACATTCTCACCTGCACGGCCTTGACATTCATCAAGAAATGTATGGTCTCCATGAAGATGGTGGTAGTTTGAGAAACACCATAATGAAGGCCAGGATGCAGAAGAGCTGATGAATCTTTGCATTTTGATACTTCTGAAAATATTACATTAAAAGGATAGAAGATTGAATGTAACAGAAAAAGTGTCAGAAATGCAGACACACTCACATAACAGGGAGAGTTTTCTCATCTAATACATGAGAGAGATCATAATCTGGAAAGCAATTGACTGCTCTCCAGCAATGGTCCCGAAAAAGGAGAACACAAAGGTTCTCAAGGTGAATCTACTTGTGGTTCCAAATATAAGTACAACCAAATGAAAAGGTTTTTTTTGTTTGTTTGTTTGTTTTTTTGAGACGGAGTTTCGCTCTTGTTACCCAGGCTGGAGTGCAATGGCACGATCTCGGCTCACGGCAACCTCCGCCTCCTGGGTTCAAGCAATTCTCCTGCCTCAGCCTCCCTAGTAGCTGGGACTACAGGCATGCGCTACCATGCCCAGCTAATTTTTTTGTATTTTTAGTAGAGACGGGGTTTCACCATGTTGACCAGGATGGTCTCGATCTCTTGACCTCGTGATCCACCCACCTCGGCCTCCCAAAGTGCTGGGATTACAGGCGTGAGCCACCACGCCTGGCCTGAAAAGGTTTTAAAAAGTATTCAGATCTTCTTGAATGTGAAACACAATTTGTAGATTTTTTTTAAAAAATGAAGACCTGTTAGGAAATCATTGGTCTGTAGTTGGCTACTTTTGTGAGCTAAATATAAAATCTTTGCTTATTGAAAAAGTTTGGATTTCAGAGTCTAGTTAATATTAAATAATTTAGGCAACGAATCAACTTTAAACAAGTCAGGATTGCCATTTTATAATTGCAAGAGTCTTCATCCTTGTCTAGCTTTTGCCCCTCTTCCAAGTGGAAATCATTATTTCTAGTTACCTTTCTTTGCTGGTACCTCCTTGATAAATGTGTTAGATAAATTTTGGTTTATACTTGGATCCCAAGTTTGTGTAGGCAAAATGGGTTCTCGTGAATCAGACTGCAGTTTGGAGGATTCTTCAAGAAATTTGTCTAGAACAGATAATGTAGCTCCTGGTCCTAAACAGATTAAATTTTAATGAAAAATAAAACTTCTTACATTGGGAATTTAAAGGTTATTATAAGAGATACATTTTGCAAAGCATAAGAAACATATTCCCTAAATATTTCATGAAGGATAGACTTGTTTGATAGACTTGTTTACATTTTTGAATAAAGAGCACAAACTAAACTGACAAAACAGTCTCTGTCACTGTGACCCCCCCAATACAATCTTGCTGCTACTCCAAGCCATGATAATATCAAGCAGATCCCTATTTTATTTGCTAAATTCAGAATCTGAAGAATCCAGATGAGAAAACTAAAACATTTTTAGATAATGTTAAAGCCCTTAAGAGACAGGAATTCTATTCATCTTGTCTCAGTGTTCAATAATAATCATCATATAATTAATTATGTAATAGCTGTATTTATTTTACTTTTATTATTTTTGATACAGAACCTCACTCTGTCACCCAGGCTGGAGCCCAGTGGTGTGATCTCAGCTCACTGCAACCTCTGTCTCCTGAGTTTAAGGGATTCTCCTGCCTCAGCCTCCTGAGTAGCTGGAATTACAGGTGCCTGCCACCACATCCAGCTAGTTTTTGTATTTTCAGTAGAGACGGGGTTTCACCATGTTGGCCAGGCTGATCTCCAACTCCTGACCTCAGGCGATCCACCTGCCTTGGCCTCCCAAAGTGTTGAGATTACAGACATGAGCCACCACACCCAGCCAGTAGCTATATTTAAACATGTCCATATGCCATGTATTGCACTAAAGACTTTAATGCATATCATTTATTTTTTACAACACTATCAGATATTATTTTTATTATGCTCCTTTTAAAAACGTGAACCAAACAGTTGTTAAATAATCTGCTGATGCTCTCAAACATGCCATGCTGCTTATCAAATGAATGTTTGATGAATAAAAATAAAAACAATGCTAGGCAGGAAATTAGTGCTAGGTGGCCCCAAATCAAAAGAGGTCACTTCCAGCTAGGGCAAAAATGTAGCTTTGAAAAATAGGTAGAAAATGGATAGCAGCCGGGCGCGGTGGCTCAAGCCTGTAATCCCAGCACTTTGGGAGGCCGAGGCGGGTGGATCACGAGGTCGAGAGATCGAGACCATCCTGGTCAACATGGTGAAACCCCGTCTCTACTAAAAGTGCAAAAAATTAGCTGGGCATGGTGGCACGTGCCTGTAATCCCAGCTACTCAGGAGGCTGAGGCAGGAGAATTGCCTGAGCCCAGGAGGCGGAGGTTGCGGTGAGCCGAGATCGCGCCATTGCACTCCAGCCTAGGTAACAAGGGCGAAACTCCGTCTCAAAAAAAAAAAAAAAAGAAAAAAAAAAAAAAAAAGAAAATGGATAGCAAAGAGGGAGGGGCATTCAGGGCTGGAAGCATGCCACTGGCGAGAGCATTAGAAGTAGTGAGCTAATTATTTTAATGGGTCCTGAGGATTTCATAGGGAAAATTAAGGAAAAGATAGGTTGGGCTCGATTGTATTGATAATTGAATGGGATATTTCTCCTCTAGGCAAGAGGAGAACAGGGGAGATCCACTGAATAGTTTTGGGCAAAAAAAGTAGAGAATGAAAGTGACACTTTATGAAGACTACTCTAGCAGTGCTATGTGCAAGGAGAAAAAATTGTGGATGAAGGCAAAGAGACCTGTTATTGTTATAATAGTCTGGATATTCGGTAATGGGGAGTAGTGAAAATCTAAAGGGAAGATACAGGGAACATTTTTGAAGAGAACCAACTGGTCTTAGGAATTCACCTGAGGGATATGAGGGAAAGTTCAATAAAGAAAGAAGGAGCCATCTTTTTCTGCATGGGTGGAAAAAAAAAGGAAGGAAGAGGGAGCAGGGATAACTTTGAGATCATAAGCTTGGGTGCCTAATATAAAGATGTAGAAGCAATCTGGGAGCTGAAGTTGAGTTTACAAGTGAAAAAATCCAACTACTGTATTGTATAGGGATGTTGGTCAAAGAGCTAAATTTGAGAGTTATGAGCAGTAAAATGAAAACTAGAAGGGTAGGTAAATTCTTAGATAGTAAGATTGGATTATTGGAAATGATTATATCTAATGAGTGTGACCAGAAAGAAAAGCTAACAAAAGAAACCAAAGCTGCTGGAGATGAGGAAGTAATCCAACATGACTTCAGGAAGGAGAAAGTTGTTAACAACTGCAGAATGATCCTTGAGGAGTAACAACAGAAAAAATGGTTAACAATAGACTTTTCTGATATATATGTATTTGTATATATAGGTATATGTGTGTGTGTGTGTATATACATATATGAATTTTGACACAAAACCTAGGCTGGCTAGGCTGGGATGCAGTGGCATGATCATAGCTTGCTGTGGCTCAAAGGAGCCTCCCTCCTCAACTTCCCAAATAGGTGGGACTATAGGTGTGCACTACCATGCCTGGCTAATTTAAAAAATTTTTTGTAGAGATGGGTCTCACTATGTTGCCCAGGTTAGTCTCCAACTCCTAGCCTCAAGCAATCCTTCTACCTTTGCCTCCCAAAGTGCTGGAATGACAAGCATGAGCCACTGTGCCGGCCTGAGGTATAATTTACACAAAATAAAGTATCACCCTTCAAGTATATGTTCAGTGTGTTTTAAATGTATACACTTGTATAATCACTATTATAACCAAGATATAAAGCATTACTGATATTCCAAAAAGCTCCCTCATGCTCTTCCAATTCCCAGGCCAAGGCAACCACCAATCTGCTTTCTGTCAATATAGGTTCATTTTCCTCTTTCTAGAATTTAATTTCAATGGAATCATACAGTATGCACTCTTTTGCAGCTGGTTTATTTACCTAGCATACTGTTTTTGAGATTCATCCATGTTGTACTTATCAGTAATTTGTTCCTTTTAATTGCTGAATATTTTTTATTGTGTGGATATATGAAAATTAATCATTCATCTATCAATAGGCAGTTGGGTTGTTTCCAGTCCCTATTAAAAAAATAAATCATTTTATTTAAACATTTGCATACAAATCTTTGCAAGGATATGTTTGTTTCTGTTGGGTTAAGATCTAGGAGTGAAACTGCTGGCATGTGTATGTATGTTTAACCTTATTTTGAAAATTGGCAGTTTTGTGCTCACTTCAGTAGCACATATATTAAATTTGAAACAGCACGGAGATTAGCATGGCCCCTGAACAAAGATGACTTACAGATTCCTGAAGCATTCCACATTTTAAATGCATGTAACAAAGTATCATTCCATAAATATGTACAATTATTATGTATTAATAAAACAAGAGGTTGGGTGAGGTGGCTCACATGGGTGATCCCAGCACTTTGGGAGGTCAAGGCAAGAGGATTGCTTGAGCTCAGGAGTTCAAGACATGCCTGGGCAACATAGTGAGACCTTATCTCTACTGAAACAAAAATTAGCCAGACATGGTGGTATATATGTGTAGGCCCAGCTACTCTTGAAGGATTGAGGTGGGAGCATTGCTTGAGCCTCAGAGGTAGAAGTTACAATGAGCCATGACTTCCCCACAGCACTCTGGCCTGGGTAACACGGTGAGACCCTTTCTTAGTAAAAGAGAAAAGAAAAGAAAAAGAACCTTTAAAAATTGCCATTTATTGGAAGGCTATGTAAGTATATGAAGAAAAAGAAAAAAATTACCAGTTTTCTCAAGTGGTTGCACCATTTTGCATTCTCACTAGCAATGTCTGAGAGTTCCAGTTTCTCCACCTCCTTATAAGTTTATATTCTCAATCTTTTTAATTATCAATCTTTTTAATTTTAGCTATTCCAGTGGTAAATTTCATTGATTTTCAAATGTGAAATTAATTTTACAACGCTCCTTAGTTATATTTTCTATATGTTGCTAAAATTGACTGGCTAATATTTGTTAAGAATTATTGTGTCTAACCAGGTATGGTGGCTCATGCCTATAATCCCAGCTACTTGGGAAGCTGAGGTGGGAGGATTGTTTGAGGCTAGGAGTTTTAGACCAGCCTGGGCAACATAATAAAATGTTGTCTCTTAAAAAAAAAAAATAATAATAATAAAAATAAAATAAGGCTGGACGCGGTGGCTCATGCCTATAATCCCAGCACTTTGGGAGGTCAAGGTGGGTGGATCACGAGGTCAAGAGATCAAGACCATCCTGGTCAACATGATGAAACCCCATCTCTACTAAAAATACAAAAATTGGCTGGGCATGGTGGTACCCGCCTGTAGTCCCAGCTACTTGGGAGGCTAAAGCAGGAGAATCGCTTGAACGCAGGAGGCGGAGGTTGTGGTGAGCCAAGATAGTGCCATTGCACTCCAGTCTGGGTACCAACAGCGAAACTCCGTCTCAAAAATAATAATAATAATAATAATAATAATAATAATAATAATAATAAAGAAAGAAGTATTGTGGCCCATCCACCATGTTTTCAGGCCGAATCTGGCTTGGTGTTCCCTCTTAAGGAAATGGCCGGGGAGCTCCACGGCACCCAGGCGCCGTTGCTTCGGCAGAGCCTGGGCTGACCAGCCAGGACAGTGGGATAAACTCGATCTGCACGAGGTATTTGTACTGCTATTTATTTTTGTGAAGAGGCAAATCATGCACTTTGCAATGAAATCTCGAAAGGGACCTCATGTCCCTGTGGGACACAATGCCCCCAAGGACTTGAAAGAGGAGATTGATATTTGACTATCCAGGGTTCCTTGCAGGTGATGATGCTAGACTACTACAGCTGGAAACCCAGGGAAATCAAAGTTGCTACAACTATCTGTATAGGATGAAAGCTCTGGATGCCATTCGTGCCTCTGAGATCCCATTTCATTCTGAAGGCCGGCATCCCCGTTCCTTAATGGGCAAGAATTTCCACTCCTACCTGCTAGATCTACGAAACACTAGTACCCCTTTCAAGCGTGTACGTAAAGCCCTCATTGATACCCTGTTGGATGGCTATGAAGCAGCCCGCTATGGGACAGGGGTCTTTGGCCAGAATGAGTACCTACGCTATCAAGAGGCCCTGAGTAAGCTGGCCACCGTGTGAATTTGGAGGGGAACATGTCAAAGGGAGGCTGGTACAGTAGTGTTAAGACTGTTCCCACAGTGCAATGACCTTCATAAAGCAATATGAACAAAATCATGATACCATAAGAGTTGTCAGGTTCTAGACTATTAGATCAGTCTCCTACATTAGAAAGCAGATGCAACTGTACAAGAGAACTTTCTACTTTGTGTGTATTTTCCTTGTCTTTTGTTTGGCCCTATAAAATGTCAAAATTGGTGTAGCCTAGCAAAGGGAACAGTTTTTCAGCACACAGGGATTCCTTCTGTTTGGAGTCTCAGTGTCCTCCTCTTGTGTCTTGTTCCAGTAAAACTAAGAATTAAATGACAAAAAAAAAAAAAAAAGAAGTATTGTGTCTAGGCTTATGAAAGTTATTTGCATGTACTCTTCTTTCTTTGGGATGGCTTTGTCTAGTTTTGATACCAGGGTGATTACTGTTCTCAAAGTATGAGTTTGGAACTATTATCTTTTTCTGTATTTTTTGAACATATGGTATGATTGGAATTATTTCTTCCTTAAATATTTAATAGAATATACCAGTAAAGCCTTTTGGGCCTGGAGTTTTCTTTGCGGGAGGTTTTTAATTACCCATTTAACCTTCTTAGGATATATAGACCTATTCAGATTGTTTCTTCCTGAGTAAGCCTTGTTAATTTATGTCTGTCAAGGTATTCATACATTTCATTTAATTTGTTAAATTTGTTGACATTAAATTGTTAAGAATTTCTCCTTATTTTATAATATTTAAAAGATTTTCAGTGATGTCCTCTCTTATTTGTGATATTGGCAGTGTGACTTCTCTTTTTTCCTGATCAGATTTAGCTGTTTCATTGATCTTCTGAAAAAACAGCTATTGGTCTTATTGACTGTCTCTATTTTTGTCTGTTTTCTAGTTCATTGATTTCTATTCTGAGCTATTGTTTCTTTCCTTTTATTTATTTTGGGTTTAATTTGATTTTCTTGTTCTAGCTTCTTAAGAAAGAATCTTAGGTCATAAATTTTAGACTTCTCTTATTATCCAACATAAGCTATAACTATAAACTTCTCTGGGAAACTAATTTAGCTAATCCTGCACATTTTGATTTGTTTTGCTACCATTATCATTAAGTTCAAATTATTTTCTAATTTCCTTTGTGATTTATTTTTTGACCTGTGGGTCGGTTATTTATTTGGATCTGTATCTATTTATTGAGATAGAGTCTCAATAAAGGTTTTGTTATATTGCCCAGTCTGGTCTCAAACTCCTAGCCTCAAGCAATCCTTCCACCTCAGCTTCCCAAGTAGCTGGGATTATAGGCATGAGCCACTATACCTGGTTAGACACAAAAATTCTTTTTTTTTTTTTTTTTTTGGACAGAGTCTCACTGTATCACCAGGCTAGAGTGCAATGGCGCGATCCCGGCTCACTGCAACTTCCGTTTTCCGGTTTCAAGCAATTCTCCTGCCTCAGCCTCCCAAGTAGCTGGGACTACAGGCACGTACCACCATGCCCAGCTAATTTTTTTGTATTTTTAGTAGAGATGGGGTTTCACTATTTTGGTCAGGATGGTCTGGATCTCTTGATCTCATGATCCACCCACCTCAGCCTCCCAAAGTGCTGGGATTACAGGTGTGATCCACTGCACCTGGCCGAGACACAGTAATTCTTTTTTTTTTTTTTTTTTTTTTTGAGATGGAGTTTCACTCTTGTTACCCAGGCTGGAGTGCAATGGCGCGATCTTGGCTCACCACAACCTCCGCCTCCTGGGTTCAGGCAATTCTCCTGCCTCAGCCTCCTGAGTAGCTGGGATTACAGGCACGCGCCACCATGCCCAGCTAATTTTTTTTGTATTTTTAGTAGAGACGGGGTTTCACCACATTGACCAGGATGGTCTCGATCTGTTGACCTCGTGATCCACCCGCCTCGGCCTCCCAAAGTGCTGGGATTACAGGTGTGAGCCACTGCACCTGGCCAATAATTCTTAACAAATATTAGCCAGTCAATATTTGTTGCCTAGGCTGAAGAGCAGTGGTGGAGTCATAGCTCACTGCAGCCTCCACCTCCCAGGCTCATGTGATCCTCCCACCTGAGCCTCCTTAGTAGCTGGGACTACAGGCATGCCACCACACCTGGCTTTTTTTTTTTTTTTTTTTTGTAGAGATGGAGTTTCACCATTTTGTGCAGGCTGGTCTTGAACTCCTGGCCTCAAGCGATCTACTTGCCTTGGTGGTCTGTGCGTTATTCAGAAGTATATTGTTTAATTTCCAAATACTTGAGGTTTTCCTATATGTCCAGTATTAGATGGTAAATGTTTAACTACTGAATGTCAGGGATGTGAATGGAGCCTGGTTTGCTGATTTCCATATGTAAATTCTCCTACCATAGCCAATTTCAAGCTACCAATATTACGTCATTGAACATAGAGTTGGGAAGAGATCTGCAATAGCATACCATTATACAGTATTTCCACATAGGAATACAATTAGAAAACATAAATAACCTTATCAGTGACTTCAGTAAAGTTTCAGGATACAGAAATCAATGTACAAAAATAAGTAGCATTTCTATACACTAATAATATTTAAGCTGAGAGTCAAATCAAAAACACAATCCCATTTACAATACACACACACACACACACACACACACACACACAAATACCTAGAATAACATCTAACCAAGGAGGTGTATTAGTTCTCCTAATACAAGAAAAACTATAAAACATTGCTAAGAGAAATCGCAAGTGTCACAAATAAGTGGAAAAATATTCCATATTCATGGGCCGGAAGAATTAATAGCATTAAAATAGCCATACTGCCCAAAGCAATCTACAGATTCAGCACTATTCCTGGCAAATTACCAATGTCATTTTTAGAGAAGTAAAAGAACAAAACAAAAAAACCTATTCTAAAATTCACATGGAACCAAAAAAGAGCCTGAATAGCCAAAGCAATCCCAAGCAAAAAGATCAAAGCTAGAGGCATCACATTACTTGACTTCAAACTATACTATAAGGCTACAGTAACCAAAACAACATAGTATAGGTACAAAAACAGACACTAGACCAATGGAACAGAATAGAGAACCCCAAAATAAAACTGCACACTTACACTCATCTGATCTTCAACAACAACAAGAATAACAACAAAAGAAAGGAGGAAAGGATGCCCTATTCAATAAATGGTGCCCTATTCAATAGCTGGCTACCCAGATGCAGAAGAATAAACCAGACCCCTAACTATATACATAAACTAACCCAAAATGGATTAAAGATTTAAATGTATGACCTCAAACTATAAGAATCCTAGAAGAAAACCTAGGAAACTCCATTTTTGACATCAGCCTTTGGGAAGAATTTATGAATAAGTCCTCAAAAGCAACTGGAGGCCAGGCCCTGTGGCTGACGCCTGTAATCCCAACTTTGGGGAGTTGAGGCAGGAAGCTCACTTGAGCCCAGAAGTTCAAGACTAGCCTGGACCACATAAGGAGACTCCATCTCTCCAAAAATAATGTTTTTAATTAGCCAAGCATGGACACCTGTGGTCCCAGCTACTTGGGAGGGTGAGGTGGGAGGACTGCTTGGGCCTGGGAGGTCAAGGCTGAAGTGAGCCATGATTGCACCACTGCAATCCCACCTGGACAATGAAGAGAGACCCTGTCTCAAAAAAAGAAAAAAAAAAATTCAAGTGGGATCTAATTAAACCAAAGAGCACCTACAGAGCAAAAGAACCTATCAACAGAGTGAACTGACAACCTACATCACGGGAAAAAATATTCACAGATTATGCATCTAACAAAGCTCTAATATCCA